>NC_064921.1:482603110-483823735 GCF_023897955.1 Schistocerca gregaria | reverse complement strand
CTGTCCAGCACAGGTCTCGAGAAGCCACAAAAGGATAAACTGGATGGTGACAAGCCCGGCAATGCTGCAAATGGGCATGAAAACCTCAGCGGTCCCCTGTTCCCTTTCATTGTGAGAAATGGAGTGCAGTTAAGGCTCTATCGTGCGAACAGCGCAGTGGAGATGTTTCCACAGGTTCTCGATTGGGTTTTAATTCGTGGAGTTCGGTGGTCAGAGGATCATGTGATCTCATCCTGGCGTCCTTCGAGGAACATACATACAACTCAAATAGTGTGATGCTTTCCATTGTCGAGTTGGTAGATACTATCATGCCACGAAGAAATTCATTCACGGGTGAACATCATCCCAAAGGACACATGCATGGTTTTTTTGATCCATTGTGCCTTCCATAATGGCATTATCTCACACGGAATGCCAAGAAAACATCCCCCAGAACACAATGCTCCATCCTCCAGACTCAACCCTTCCGAAGATTATTTGCAGGGTCTTTACTCTCAGACGATTCACGTTGTACACGTCAACAGCCATCTGTCGTCTGGAAAGGACGTCTGTGTCCACTCCGTGGACGTCCAGTTGATGTATTGGAGTTAAGATTCCAGCTTTCTTCCCAAATGAACATCAATCAGTATGGATGTATGAATCAGGTGTCTGCTGTTGAGACCCACACGCAGTAACGTTCGTTGAACGGTAGATGACGCGACACTGTTGGTAGCCTCGTGGGCCACCTGGGTAGTCAGCTTCTCAAGCTGCACATCTATTTGCCCATACACATTGGTCAACTATGGTCCAAGATGCACCGCAGTTGCCAGTTTTGGATAGCGGCATTTAGCCGTGCACCGTGTATTTTAACGACAGCGGCTTGCCCACGATTTACGAACTTAGCCATTTCAGAAATGTTCTCATCCTTGTTCGAAAATCAATGGTCATACCTTTTGGACATAGGGCAAATCGCTCCGATTCCACTTTCCGACGATGACTGTAATGTTTCCCACATTCCCACCCCAAACACGCTGTATATACCCTTCACTGCTAGTGCTGCCACCTGCCGCCCTTTGAATGGCTACCATGGGTTGACGGCGATCACATTAACGTGACTAGCCCGCGTATATCAACTAAATATTTGAATAATTACACTGCCAAGAGCGAGAGCAATTTCACTTGTGCTGCTAAGACTGGGTTCCTGAGATGAACTTCGTTCTTACTCGGTTGCTAGTAACTGCCTTTTTATTAACAGGCAACACAAATGTATATACAATTTTTTGCGCATGTACTTAAAGCCTACAGTCCTAACATTAGGCTCAGTCCGTCTTTGCTCATTCTGTGTAATTATAATGGAGAAACCCTATTGTCAGTTCTCTCGTTGGTGCCACACATGCTTAAAGCGACACAGTTATTTAATCACGTGGTCGTTTCCTTAATAAATTTTCTGCAGTCGCTTCATACTGCCACCTTTTTGTCCGACAGAAGACTTTGTTCCTCACTTCAGTGACGATTTTCATAACTTTCTTCGTTGTTGAGTGCCTCGACAGCAGAGAATGCAAATTGTTTTTAGCCATTATGGTAACGGCTGAAATGGCAGTGAGTAGGTGGCAACTTAATGATTTTATTCGCCAGGTAATTGACTTCGTGTCTGAGATCCATAAGAGTCTTTCTAACTGTATCACTAACTTCAGCATCACCAAGCTGAAGCCCAACATCTTGTCTACGGCTTCCCTATCGTAACCAGATTGGGAGCGGAAGGTGCTGTACTGGAGGTGGTGAAGGTCTGGCAACCGCAGGTTGTTGGTGCGGCTATACAGTGGTCTGTCTCAGACAGTTATGTGTGTAAAATAAATTACTCCGGATAATCTGTACTATTCAATGTATCTGATGATAGATTATCCCGAAACGCGTAATATTGAAGTCATTCATTCGCCAGATGATGACGTTTTGCTAGGTGATCTATTCACTATGTGTTCAGTACTGTTCGAGTTATACAGCAGGTACCGTTGGATTGAATGTTTTTATAATTCTTTTTCTGAAGTGGCATTATAGCCTGGTCGTCAGGATACATTTCAACTTTTTTATATTGGTCCTTATTTAGTTTTATTTAATTGCTGTTTTTCTTTTCCTAATTCCACCTGTTCACTATGTCATTTACGTAGAACCTGAGTAAAACTGGTAAAGGACTACATACCTGTTTAACTCCTTTGATAGTTGTAGCATCATTTTTTTATTTATTTTGGTCCCTGTTTTTATTTCAAATTTTGTTTCATTGTACAACTTTATTAAGAATCACATCAACTATCGTGGAACTCCGTTTTTCCGTAGCATTGGTCAGAATTTTGTCTCATTCAATCTGTAAAATGCATTTTAAACAGTCGATTAAATCTGTGCATCTCTCATTTTTAAATTCTTTTCTTTTAACTATCATCTCGCTGTGTTCAGCGCTAGACCCAGAAATGAAGATAATGGACGTTCAAAATAAAACTTGTTGAATAATGTGGGTAGCCTCCTAGTTTTAAAAAGCGCAAAGGTCTTTTAAAAGCCTCTTGAAACCTTCACTTTCTCACTTTAAACCAAGAACAACTACGTTTCTTAAGTCTTAAGTATCAATTTTGATGTAAATACACTCTGTTGTTAACGGCGAATATGGTGTCCTTCACAAGAAATAAAAATAGAAAAGATATAAAAGCATCTATTAATTACACAGAGATCACCATAATTATTAATGGTGTTCGTGATGTCCTAGTTTTAATATTCAAACACTGGAACGAAAGATATTGAGATCAGCAACTAGGAACGCGCTGTATGTGGACCTACTAACACGTCGTACCAACAAGGTAGTGATCTTGACCACTGACTGCCTATCAGAATATCGCTTTCTTCACGAATGACTTGATAAAGATTTATCTTTGTCCTGAGCGTTTGAGGAACGCCATATGAGATCACGACTTATAAAAAGTGACATGGAACTGTTACACTTTGCTAGGTGGCGCACGTTTAGCATACTGCACTCATTTGGAGGAACAACAGTTCAAACTCGCGTTCGGATACCAGGATTTAAGTCTCCTGTGAGTTCCTTAAATAGCTCCAGGCAAATGAGGGATACATCCTTTCAAAGCACATGGCCGAGTTCCTTCCCCATCCTTCGACACAATCAAGATTGCGCTCCGCATCTAATAATCTCGATATTGAGGGATGTTAAACCCAATCTTCCTTCCTTCCATCCTTCCTTGGAACTGTTATTAAAACCTTTAGGAGTGAAACAGGGTGGCATTTAGTACCACAGAAGGACATCAATCATTCTGATTACATGTCGTAAAACAAGCACTGTCTTCTGAATTTTGCTGAATAGTGCCATTGATCGTATGGCATTATTGGCCGGGAGGTCCCATTCAGGTTCGGCAACCAATTGGAAGTCTTATTTCAGTCGAAGCCTTGCGGCCGATTATGAGGGGAAAATGATGATGAGGATAACACAACATCCAGTCCACGAGCAGAGAAAATCTCCAACCCGCCTGTGAATCGAACCCGGGCCTACTGCATGGGTGGCAAGCACGTTACCATCTAGCTAAGCAGGCCGATTTGTTGAACAGTGAAAAACAATAGACCTGAAGCAGACGTCTGATATCATTGTAAAACTGGAATACGTTGTTGTTAACATTATGAGCCATATGAGAGGTAGATTTCAGTAACTACTTAAGATGTGGGATTTCGTTAGAGGTCAGCTAGCATTTCTTTCAGAAGTTAATAATTATGCTAAAATCTTTATTGCACAATCAGTTTATGTGACATCACTTCACACGATGCAGTATACCATCAGAATATGAGGCAAACTGACAAATAAGGTAAACACTTCAAGGAAGGACTGGGAAGGCCTTTGTGAAAAGTGACTCAGCTCTATGATGTGCTACAAAAACTTTCCAGTGTTCTATATGTCATGTTCAAGATGGTGTACGCAGATTTTTGACATGTGGGTTTGGTAACAAGTTTCTGTTGTCATGCAGCACTAAATAGTTTTTAAATGTAACACTCAGTTCACCAACGCAACTGCATCTGAAAACGGACACAAGCAGAAACTGTCCAGTAATACGATAAACGATGCAAAACATTTCACCTGTATAAAAAAATGAACCAATTAAGGACATTTTTAAATGATTTTAGCACTCAGTAAGACGCATACGTCGACAAGGAAAAAGTAAGAAATTAACAATTGATGTTTATTTGTGAAATCTCCTCGGAAAATAAAATATTATATGTAATTATAATGCCCAGTCAACAAGGAAAACACGACTCTTACAAGGGAACCGTAAGCAACAGCCATCTCAGATTTCCATAATACTTGTAGGATTTGAATATAAGTGGCCGGACACCAGTTTCCTAAAACAGTACGACGAAATTCTCTAAAACTCTCCTAAGATATTGCCGTTGATGAGTAGGGGATTTCGTGGGCTGTTCAGTAGAAAGAAATTGTAGATAACCAGTTTCCTGGTAGCTAGATGATCAGTATAAAATGATGATCAGTATAAAATCTCTGCTTCGAATCTCGACAGCATAATGACTTTTTCAATTCTATACTTATTTACAAGCGGAATGATGGTTAACAAATATGGAAACACACTGTGAAACAAAATTAAGATCACCATTAATTTATTATAGGTCGTATGAGGAAAGAGGTTCAAAGTCGATAGAGACATATGAAATGAACTTTTTGCAAAATGAGAGATAGTGACTACATCGATAATACTATACAATTTCTACAGGTAAAAAAGTGTCTGAGTTTATTTATGGATTTTTCCGTTACTTTTTCGCAGAAAAATTCCATGTTTATGGGTAAATAAGAAGTACACTGTTTCTGTTCTGCTGACAAAGAGATAAAAAATAGGTCACCTGTTTTTTAAGCTCAGGTATTTCATTCTCTATTCGCTGTTTAGCATTTTTGTATCAAATTTTATTTATTAAGAATACTCCCATTTTTAAGCCAATAACAATTATAAATAAAAGGACACTATTTCCATTAAGACATTATATATCCATATACTTTAGTAAATATATGCATATGTCAGTAAATATGAAATTTTCAACTAAGTAGAAACTCTACTACTAGCGAGATTCGAATCCCCCACTTAGTGTATGCACGTCAGTTATGCTAGGCATTGAGCTACTGACGAAATCGCTAACATTCAGCAAATTTGTGCTAAGTAACTAAAAAACTCGAACTAAATAATGTAATCTGACTTACGTGTAGACTGCTCAGGATCAGTGAAATTGCTCCATGTAAAATAAAACAGTGTTTAAATTGGGTGACTAACACTTCAGATAAATTGTTGACCATAGTTACCTACACATAAAGGATGTAGTGTGTAATCGGTTTAGGCACATTGTTGTTAGGCAGATGGTTCCAATCTATAGTGACCTGCGTACCTAATATAACGACCAACTATCATTCTTCGTAGCGGCGTAAACTTGAGTGAACATTATTATTGAAAAAAGGAAAGCAAGAGTAATAGGAGGCAAGTTATTTCTGAGAGAGCGTGTTTTTGAGAACAACACACATTTACTAACGGCACACAAAATTGTTTCCAGGTATGGCTTTCACCGAGTGTACGAGCTGTTTCATAAAAAAATAATGTTGGCAACAACAAATCCAGTGGAGGAATGAGAGCTAGTTTCATTGAAATAAACCACAAATACCTTCAGTGCCTGGTGTCAGCTTCTAGAAAATATTAATTTGAGTGACATGAGAGACTGAAAATATTGAAAGCAGCAGAGTTTCATTCTATCAAAGAATCTAACTGTTGACAGACATCTGGTCGTTATATAATAGACGGGTTCCTCGCAGTTTTATTTGCATTATGTCTACTTCGACGTAGCAGCGTGGCCAGATGCCAAGCTTTTTTCCGCCTCATTTTCATACTTTACAAGTAGCAATTCTTCTAACACTATGTAACCACATACAGCCAGCGCAGCTAGCGCTGATATCGACTCAAGAAACTTTATGACTCAACCTAAAGGCATACCAACATTCTTCAGTGTTCAGTTTTTCTGAGCATAATCTAAATCGACCATAATTTTGTCGAAGGATCTTATGGAGGGCTGATGCTATTCAGGGTTCACTTTTTCTTGCGGAAACCTCCATCCGCCGGCGTTAGCTCTGTCTGATTTAGTCGATATTATCTGCCTCTCCACCCGAAACGCATAGCCCTTTTCCCTCTAGCGAACTTATACGTAACAGAATTTCGTGGCTACCCAAAGAATGTGTGCAGGCATTTTCTCAACTATAAATTCAGACTGGGTGAGATATCTGCAGGTATTCAATACTGTTAAATAGTAACATCGTCGGCCGGCAGGGGTGGCCGTGCGGTTCTAGGCTCTACAATCTGGAACCGAGCGACCGCTACGGTCGCAGGTTCGATTCCTGCCTCGGGCATGGATGTGTGTGATGTCCTTAGGTTAGTTAGGTTTAATTAGTTCTAAGTTCTAGGCGACTGATGACCTCAGAAGTTAAGTCGCATAGTGCTCGGAGCCATTTGAACCAACCAGTAACATCGTGAAAAAATGAAAGAGCGGAAGACGTTTTCGAAACGTTAATTCATTTTCCTGCATGAATTGTAGAACTAAGAAAGAATATCAAGCTGAAATGGTTCCAAAAAAATATACTCAGTCTTTGGTAGGTAACACTGTTGTAACAAAATGGAATGTAATTATCTGTCTTGCATCATTACTGAACTACTGTAGATACTCAGTTTGGCCACATTGGTACAATTGAAGCGTCTGTTAAGACCGGAGAACTTTGTGGTTAATCACTATGATCTCTTCTACTTTCCTCTCGCTTAACTAAAGTACTTTCCAAATGCTATTAGACGCCTAGAAAGTAGGTGACGAGACACATCGTTGTGAGCAAAACATTGGCTCGATGGCGTATCAAACAACAGTAAACCCACAGTTGATTAATTTTCCTTTTGTGAACACAGTACACATAAAAGTGGCGATTCTCAGAATCATTTAGTCAGAGTTTCACCAGGTGAACTTCATCTGCAAAATACAATTCGAATCACATTTTCCAACCACACGGAGTACTGCAAAATTTTAAATACACTCCTGGAAATTGAAATAATAACACCGTGAATTCATTGTCCCAGGAAGGGGAAACTTTATTGACACATTCCTGGAGTCAGATACATCACATGATCACACTGACAGAACCGCAGGCACATTGACACAGGCAACAGAGCATGCACAATGTCGGCACTGGTACAGTGTACATCCACCTTTCGCAGCAATGCAGGCTGCTATTCTCCCATGGAGACGATCGTAGAGATGCTGGATGTAGTCCTGTGGAACGGCTTGCCATGCCATTTCCACCTGGCGCCTCAGTGGGACCAGCGTTCGTGCTGGACGTGCAGACCGCGTGAGACGACGCTTCATCCAGTCCCAAGCATGCTCAATGGGGGACAGATCCGGAGATCTTGCTGGCCAGGGTAGTTGACTTACACCTTCTAGAGCACGTTGGGTGGCACGGGATACATGCGGACGTGCATTGTCCTGTTGGAACAGCAAGTTCCCTTGCCGGTCTAGGAATGATAGAACGATGGGTTCGATGACGGTTTGGATGTATCGTGCACTATTCAGTGTCCCCTCGACGATCACCAGAGGTGTACGGCCAGTGTAGGAGATCGCTCCCCACACCATGATACCGGGTGTTGGCCCTGTGTGCCTCGGTCGTATACAGTCCTGATTGTGGCGCTCACCTGCACGGCGCCAAACACGCATATGACCATCATTGGCAACAAGGCAGAAGCGACTGTCATCGCTGAAGACGACACGTCTCCATTCGTCCCTCCATTCACGCCTGTCGCGACACCACTGGAGGCGGGCTGCACGATGTTGGGGCGTGAGCGGAAGACGGCCTAACGGTGTGCGGGACCGTAGCCCAGCTTAATGGAGACGGTTGCGAATGGTCCTCGCCGATACCCCAGGAGCAACAGTGTCCCTAATTTGGTGGGAAGTAGCGGTGCGGTCCCCAACGGCACTGCGTAGGATCCTACGGTCTTGGCGTGCATCCGTGCGTCGCTGCGGTGCGGTCCCAGGTCGACGGGCACGTGCACCTTCCGCCGACCACTGGCGACAACATCGATGTACTGTGGAGACATCACGCCCCACGTGTTGAGCAATTCGGCGGTACGTCCACCCGGCCTCCCGCATGCCCACTATACGCCCTCGCTCAAAGTCCGTCAACTGCACATACGGTTCACGTCCACGCTGTCGCGGCATGCTACCAGTGTTAAAGACTGCGATGGAGCTCCGTATGCCACGGCAAACTGGCTGACACTGACGGCGGCGGTGCACAAATGCTGCGCAGCTAGCGCCATTCGACGGCCAACACCGCGGTTCCTGGTGTGTCCGCTGTGCCGTGCGTGTGATCATTGTTTGTACAGCCCTCTAGCAGTGTCCGGAGCAAGTATGGTGGGTCTGACACACCGGTGTCAATGTGTTCTTTTCTCCATTTCCAGGAGTGTATCATCTCCATTTTTACATAGTACCACTGTTTTGAAATGTATACGTGGCTCTTTTCAGCCTTCATGACTCACTGCACACTTGATCTGCTCAGCTCACATCGAATCAGATCGTGAGAAATATTGCGTAAATACAGTTGGGCGTATTACTGTCTGTGGCCACCTAAATCTTTGAGTATCTATCGTTATTATTAATTTATTGAGAACACGAGTAACTAGCGTGTCGTTGGCGGTGTTCTGTATTCATTGTTCTGTTATTGTTGTTTCTGTTCTTGAATTTTCATACGTTAATTATCAATACAGTGGGAATTAGGAGACTATTTCCTGGTCATAGCACATACTTAACTCATGTGACCTTCACAGCTGATTGAGAAAAAATTAGAGTGTATTATTGTGCAGTAATTACGGCTACGGAGTGTTCGGCAGATATTGACTCCTAAATAGTGAGGAATTATTTTTAGACTGAATGTGTTTCTTTCTGTTTCTAAAATAGATACGTTTCAGTGTCCTCGTTTTGGCTTTATAATGGTGTTTTCTTTAACCTGATGAAATATGAGAGCTGAAATTCGCACCACCTTAATTTATAAGTATTCCTATTTCACGAACAATATCGAATTTGGCAACTTATCAATGATAGTATAGCACCGGCGTCAAATAGTTACCTAAGGTTCACATAAGAAATAGTATGTTTCCAAAATTTTAACGTGGCTGAACATTTAGTATTTGGCAGTAACAGATAAGCAATACGAATAACGCATGACAATCTGGTAGAAGTTCTGGCAGAAAACTAACGTAAAGCCACTGCTCGGAGCACCTGAAGAAGACGTAAACACTGTGTGCATGAAACATACCATCAATCTATCATGTCAGAGAAAGCTGAGATATCACATAATTCAATTAAATTCACAAAAGTGCACGCACAGTTATCAATAATGCAGCGTACAGTTTGAATACGAAAAACTGCTAACTCTTTATTTCGCTTTCTCTTTCACGATTCTGACGGAACAATATATTACCAGGAAATCAGCTGGAAAGCGCTCAACAATAGGGTAATTGATGATTCGTAAAGAAATTTAACGATTTAGAAAAGCTTAAACGATGAACAGGGCCAGTGGAAGCCTAGCTTCATCCGAATATATGCACAATGTTTAAACGTGGATCAGTGTTGATCGATTCGTAAAAAAATCGACTGTGGATATCGCTATGTAGTACACGCGGCTCCACATGCTGGTTTCACTTCGTACTCATAACTAAATGTTGAAATTTAACAGCATCATTGTTATATTTCATACAATCGAATAGATTTTACAGTACCGTTTTGTAGAAAGAGTGTTTGCAAGCTAATATGACAAGCAAAGTACTTCCAGTGAGAGGAAGGGAAGGTTAGGAAGGCATTCGGTAAAAACTGACATCTATTGGAATTAAACTCCACAACACTATTTCAGCACGTAAAGTTGATGTGTTGCGTGACTTTTTAACATTTTCAGTAAAATTAAGCCAATTTCCCTATGTTTAGAAATATATTTCAAAATTTCGTAAAGTCAGTTGTGTATCAGAAAAATAATTTTCATTATCTTCATCAAAGAAATGTGGGGTACGAAGCACTAGGCAAACAACACCAAGCAAAAATGAATGAAGCGCGATACGAGAATGTCACTCACGTTCTTCGCGTCATGTAACTCCGTCTCCAATAACCTCGATGTCGACGGGATGTTAAACCCTTATCTTCCTTCCTTACAGTAATCATGTGAAAGACGCAATTTTAGGTCACTCTTGTGTAATGAAAAGCTCTTATAGTGTATCCACCAACTGCTAGGTGCACTGAAAAGTAATTTAAAATATAAATGCATTAATTTATGCTGGAAGGAGAGTCTTCCACAATCCGAAGTAGTCTGAAGTTATAATGACCAATTAGAGCATTAGTTACTCACTTTTGACATATAACACAGTTATCTGTTTGGAGAATTTTATCGACAAAAATTACAGCAATATTCAATGTGCTGTGAACAAATTATCGATCTCATACCAAAACTGGCAACTTATTCTCTGGCTAGAGAAGTTTAATTCACTGACTTTTGTGCTCCATAGGCGCTGAGCCATGTGACTACCTTGCTGTCCGTTATGAATAGAATACCTGTAACGAGGGTTTAAATACACGTGGTCCACAAACTGTAGTGAGTGTGTGCCCAGCCACAACCGTCAACCTTACTAGTTGGGAACGTACGAATATCTTGCGACCGTTGCCGTCGACGGAAATTGGTATGTGATAGACCTAGACGATCCCGAAACGTTCTCTATACATGCGTTGTTCCTCTCTATCATTACGGGCCGTACGGTGAAGCTTGATATTTGAAAGAGACTCCGTTTCCGATTTAATTTTACACCCAAAAGGCGCATTTCAGGATATAGGCTTATGAAAACTGTCTGCAAAGTCCCCTTTACAGCACCTAGTAACCTGTAACAGGAATTGTGTAACAACACAATTACAAAATTAATTAATTACAGGCAGAGAATGTCATTTCATAAAATCACGTGAGAGTAAGAATGTGTGAGGAATATGATGACAGATCAGTCACAGACGATGCTAACTGCCGGTAACGTGATGGGAAACGCAGTTTGCTAAGATAAATATTCCTTCCTACGAAACGTATTCATTACGTAGCACTTCTGCGGTCTTTAGAGGAATACTACACAGTTGTGTGGGTTCCATATTAGTGTGCAAAAAGAGGGGACAAGGAGCGCTTAGAAACAAGGACTCAGAAACTGGTCACATGTTTATGTACCTCACAGAACGTGCGTACTGGGTAAGCCTATTCGTGGTAACCACACAACGACCTTAACGGATGGTACAATGAAAAGTTCTCCTTCGCGAGGCTATTGACAAATTACATCTGTAGACACGACCCTCTCTTTTTTAACTGGCTAAGGAAGAATACCTCCCCCCATGAACCATGGACCTTGCCGTTGGTGGGGAGGCTTGCGTGCCTCAACGATACAGATAGCCGTACCGTAGGTGCAACCACAACGGAGGGGTATCTGTTGAGAGGCCAGATAAATGTGTGGTTCCTGAAGAGGGGCAGCAGCCTTTTCTGTAGTTGCAGGGGCAACAGTCTGGATGATTGACTGATCTGGCCGTGTAACAATAACCAAAATGGCCTTGCTGTTCTGGTACTACGAACGGCTGAAAGCAAGGGGAAACTACAGCCGTAATTTTTTCCCGAGTGCATCCAGCTTTACTATATGATTTAATGATGATGGCGTCCACTTGGGTAAAATATTGCGGACGCAAAATAGTCCCCCATTCGGATCTCCGGGTGGGGACTGCTCAAGAGGACGTTCGTTATCGGGAGAAAGAAAACTGGCTTTCTACGGATCGGAGCATGGAATGTCAGATCCCTTAATCGGGCAGGTAGGTTAGAAAAATTAAAAAGGGAAATGGATAGGTTAAAGTTAGATATAGTGGGAATTAGTGACGTTCGGTGGCAGGAGGAACAAGACTTTTGGTCAGGTGAATACAGGGTTATAAATACAAAAGAAAATAGGGGTAATGCAGATGTAGGTTTAATAATGAATAAAAAGAAATAGGAGTGCGGGTAAGCTACTACAAACAGCATAGTGAACGCATTATTGTGGCCAAGATAGACACAAAGCCCATGCCTACTACAGTAGTACAAGTTTATATGCCCACTAGCTCTGCATATGATGAAGAAATTGATGAAATGTATGTTGAGATAAAAGAAATTATTCAGGTAGTGAAGGTCGACTGGAATTCGTCAGTAGGAAAAGGGAGAGAGGGGAACATAGTAGGTGCATATGGACTGGGGCTAAGAAATGAAAGAGGAAGCCGTCTGGTAGAATTTTGCGCAGAGCATAACTTAATCATAGTTAACACTTGGTTCAAGAATCATGAAAGAAGGTTGTATACATGAAAGAATTCTGGAGATACTAAAAAGTATCAGATAGATTATATCATGGTAAGACAGAGAATTAGGAACCAGGTTTTAAATTGTAAGACATTTCCAGGGGCAGATGTGGACTCTGACCACATTCTATTGGTTATGAACTGTAGATTAAAATTGAAGAAACTGCAAAAAGGTGGGAATTTAGGGAGATGGGACCTGGATAAACTGACTAAACCAGAGGTTGTACAGAGTTTCAGGGAGAGCATGAGGGAACAATTGACAGGAATGGGGGAAAGAAATACAGTAGAAGACGAATGGGTAGCTTTGAGGGATGGAATAGTGAAGGCAGAAGAGGATCAAATAGGTAAAAAGACGAGGGCTAGTAGAAACCCTTGGGTAACAGAAGAAATATTGAATTTAATTGATGAAAGGAGAACATATAAAAATGCAGTAAACGACGCAGCCGAAAAGGAATATAAACGTCTCAAAAAAGGGATCGACAGGAAGGCAAAATGGATAATCAGGGATGGCTAGACGACAAATGTAAGAATGTAGAGGCTTATCTCACTAGGAGTAAAGTAGATACTGCTTACAGGAAAATTAAAGAGACCTTTGGAGAAAGGAGAACCACTTGCATGAATATCAAGAGCTTTGATGGAAACCCAGTTGTAAGCAAAGAAGGGAAAGCAGAAAGGTGGAAGGAGTATATAGAGGGTCAATACAAGGGCGACGTACTTAGGGACAATATTATGGGAATGGAAGAGGATGTAGCTGAAGATAAAATGGGAGGTATGATGCTGCGTAAAGAGTTTGACAGAGCACTGCAAGACCTGATTCGAAACAAGGCTCCGGGAGTAGACAACATCCCATTAGAACTACTGACGACCTTGGGAGAGCCAGTCCTAACAAAACTCTACCACCTGGTGAGAAAGATGAATGAGACAGGAGAAATACCCTCAGACTTCTAGAAGAATATAATAATTCCAATTCCAAAGAAAGCAGGTGTTGACAGATGAGAAAATTACCGAACTATCAGTTTAATAAGTCACAGCTGCAAAATACTAACGCGAAATCTTTACAGACGAATGGAAAAACTGATAGAAGCCGACCTTGGGGAAGATCAGTTTGAATTCCGTAGAAATGTAGGAACATGTGATGCAATATTGACCCTACGACTTATCTTAGAAGAAAGATTAAGGAAAGGCAAAGCTACGTTTCTAGCATTTGTAGACTTAGAGAAAGCTATTCACAATGTTGATTGGAATACTCTCTTTCAAATTCTGAAGGTGGCAGGGGTAAAATACATGGAGCGAAAGGCTATTTGCAATTTGTACAGAAAGCAGATGGCAGTTATAAGAGTCGAGGAACATGAAAGGGAAGCAGTGGTTGGGAAGGGAGTGAGACAGGGTTGTAGCCTCTCCCCGATGTTATTCAATCTGTATATCGAGCAAGCAATAAAGGAAGCAAATGAAAAGTACGTGGTAGGTATTAGAATCCATGAAGAAGAAATAAAAACTTTGAGGTTCGCCGATGACATTGTAATTCTGTCCGAGACAGTAAACAACTTGGAAGAACAGCTGAACGGAATGGACAGTGTCTTGAAAGGAGAGTATAAGATGAACATCAACAAATGCAAAACGAGGATAATGGAATGTAATCTAATTAAGTCGGGTGATGCTGAGGGAATTAGATTAGGAAATGAGACACTTAAAGTAGTAAAGGAGTTTTGCTATCTGGGGGGCAAAATAGCTGACGATGGTCGATGTAGAGATGATATAAAATATAGACCGGCAATGGCAAGGAAATCGTTTTTGAAGAAGAAAAATTTGTTAACATCGAGTATAGATTTAGATGTCAGAAAGTCGTTTCTGAAAGTATTTGTATGGAGTGTAGCCATGTATGGAAGTGAAACGTGGACCTTAAATAGTTTAGACAAGAAGAGAATAGAAGCTTTCGAAATGTGGCGCTACAGAGGAATGCTGAAGATTAGATGGGTGGATCACATAACTAATGAAGAGGTATTGAATAGAATTGGGGAGAAGAGGAGCTTGTGGCACAACTTGACTAGAAGAAGGGATCGGCTGGTAGGACATGTTCTGAGACATCG
Source organism: Schistocerca gregaria (assembly GCF_023897955.1). Taxonomy (NCBI): domain Eukaryota; kingdom Metazoa; phylum Arthropoda; class Insecta; order Orthoptera; family Acrididae; genus Schistocerca; species Schistocerca gregaria. The sequence goes on along the minus strand of NC_064921.1, from coordinate 483,809,228 downwards.
AGGGATTACCAATTTAGTATTGGAGAGCAGCGTGGAGGGTAAAAATCATTGAGGGAGACCAAGAGATGAATACACTGAGCAGATTCAGAAGGATGTAGGCTGCAGTAAGTACTGGGAGATGAAGAAGCTTGCACACGATTGAGTAGCATGGAGAGCTGCATCAAAGCAGTCTCAGGACTGAAGACCACAACAACAACAAGGAAGAATAATTGGACTTGCTCATAAGGCGACCAGAGTTCTGTTTCCCGAGAAAGATCTTTTGAGAGCATTTAATAGTTACGATTTAATGGTGAATTATAACTTAACCTACTATTCCCATTCTGTTTTGACGAAGTGATGTTTAGACTTTGAAGCATTTCAGCTGTTATCTCAATTTCTACGATGGGTCTACTGCCGTTCATGACTTTTCAATATGTATCTACGTCGAAGTAACTCCCGCAAGTTAATAACGGCCGTTGTACATGATTAAATGTCCTCAGGTACACTATCCGTACAATTACTCGATTGTTGGTGATGAGGTCACGAGTCACGAATTTAAAGGAAGATTATCATTCTCATACCCATATGCATCATAAACTGAAGAAAGATCACCTTTGTAGCGCAAGCCTACATCACAGTGAGATGTTTCTACACATGGTATGAACTGAACCACTTTTATCTCGCCCTCGAAGTTAGTAACAAATCACTTGTGTCTGAACCAGTCCTATTTAAAGAAAACACTATCATGACTCCAAGAACATTCTGATAAATGGTATTGCCACCTGAGGCCCAGACTTCAAAGGGTAGCCGTTGCAGACTGCCAGTTCTTAGTAATCGCCATTTTTATGTTTAGTTGAGTTAATTAGTAGTGCAAGAAAAAGAGGACTGTTGTTTGAGAATAAAAACGCTTTTCTCCTGAACGTAAAACTGTAAAATATAATTGGCTGGTACATATCATTCATTCGTATTTTAGGCGTAAATGCTGCTTCTGGCATTACGATATTCTTGTGGTGTAATTTTACAAAGTAATCATTGCGTTAATGTGGCTATAATGACTCTCGATAACAAAACAGCCTGTGCCAAGGTACTTTGTCAAACTACAAGGAAAATCATCTTTCTGATAAGTTATTTAACCAGCACAGTAGAATACGACCTACCGATATGCACATGAGTCAGTTGACTCTTCTATCACATACGTTATAAAAACACGAGCAAAATTAATGAGTGAGAAATATTGTATACAGTCGAAATATAACTGAAATATTACACACGTTTACGATGTGTAATCATACATATTTAAAGTGTCATCTTTAGAAGTGGATATCCATAATTAATTTATTCACTTGTCTGCAATCCAGGATTACAGACCACAGTAGGGTAGCAAGGTGGGAGAGGAGCAAAAACAAAACTGCACGCAACCGAGCGGCGATTCGTTTTCTGCATTTGAAGGGTAACCACATTGCGACAGTCCGAGAAGCTGTAGTGGAACCTCTAATCATTTGAACGGCAAATGCGACAGTACATCGCAATAGAAATGTCAGAATATGTCTCCTCCTGACATCATGTCAAGCATTCACAAATAAATTCGTGCTTATTTTGTGGAAGTGTAATAGCGATGTACAGTGATAGACATAGACACTTCTAGTGTCTGAAGAACCAAGTGCAAGTCCGTTTCTCTGTGAAGTGTGGTCGCAAGAGGAGGCTACAGTTCTCCTACTATAGCGTTCTACATTTTCATCTGTACACCTGAAGCAACATTACCTTGTGTGGCGGAGAGTATTCTGTGTTCCAGAGTCACTTCATCTTTTCTGTTTCCGTCTAGTAACGTTCGTAGAAGGAACGATAGCTGGTAAACCTTCATGTGGGCTTGAATCTCTAATATTAGCTTCATGGGCTTTCCGCGGGGTATACCTAGGATGAAGTGGTATATTGGTTGACTCTTCTAGCGGTGTACGCTCTGGGAACGTTAACAGTAGACCATAACATTGTGCAGAACGCCTCTCTTGCATCGTGCAGAGGTGAACTTCCGTGACGCTTTCTCTGTAACGAAACGTGCAGCTCTGCCGTGGATCTCCTTTATTTCCTCTATCAGTCCTAGCTTATGCCGATCCCATACTGCCCAGCAATATTCAAGTACTGGTCGAACGAGTGTTTTCCAAGCTACTTCCTTTGTTAATGGTCTACATTTCCAGAAGGTACTTTTAAAGAATCTCAACCTGGCATCTGCCTTAAACTGTATTAATTTTATTTGGTCGTTCGACTTCAAATCGCCCCGTATGCATATTCCTAGATTTTTATGGAAGTAACTGCTTCAAATGATTGTTCTCCAATGTTGTACTCACACAATAAAGGGTCACTCTGTCTATGTATTCACAGTACGTTATTTTTTTCTATACTGAGTGTCAGTTGTCATTCCCTCTGCCAAGCGTCTACCCTCTGCAGGTGTTTCTGTATTTCGCTTGAATTTTCTAGCATGCGACTTCTCTCTATGCAACATCACCATCCACGAGAAGCCTCATGGAACTTCGGAATTTCCAACACTACCTACTAAGGGATTTATACATGTTATGAAAAGTAATTGCCCTGTAACTCTTCGATGGACACGTCCGAAGTTACTTTAGCTCCTGAAGACTTCGTTCCGAATGACTTGCTGTGTTCTGTTTGCTACAAACACTTGAATCCAGACACACAGTTGGTCTGATATTCAATAAGGTTGTATTATGTTCATCTGTATCAGTTTTGGATATGGGTTCATCGAAAATATGTGTTCAGTCTTCCAGTTACCAAAGTATCTCAGTTGAAGGCATGCGTTTCAAAGCGTGTCCTGAACGTGATCCCCGAGACACTCCGATATACTGTGGCAGGAAACAATGGATAGAATAATGACCATGTATTGCCTCAGTCTCAAGACAATTAAAAACCGATAGCGGGTTTCGGCCGCAGAATACGTGGAGATCTCATTTTGTTTTTTATGTGGTTTTTTACCTCAGGAAAATAATAACTGGTCTTTCGCATCCGGTTTACCTATCTAAAAGTGCCATGACTACTCACTTCCTGACTCACGAGCCAGGGTGTGAATCGGACATTCAAAAAAACTAAGATCGCCCTTCAAAATGTCCACCGTAGTGAGGACGAAAAGTTGAGATTTAAGGTGAATCCATTCGATCGCGGCATAACAGCCTAGAAATTTTATTAATTCAGACAGTTTCTGCTGTGAAGGATTACATTTTATTATTAGTCATGTGTGAGTTTTCGTCAGCTTTTTACGACAGTTTGAAAATGGCGAACGTTACCGGCAGCTGAGTTCCACGACCGCCACACCAATCTAAAAGACCTCCCGAAACGAGGCATAAATTGGAAATGTAGCTGCTGTGTCAGTAGCGAGGTACGGCGGCTTCTTTGGGCCCTCTCACCATAGGTGAGTGGTGAGTGTGAAACAGACAAATGGTTCTAAGCACTATGCGACTTAACATCTGAGGTTGATTCCGTATTTCTAGATATCCGGAAAGCTTTTGACACCGTTCCTCACAAGCGACTTCTAATCAAGCTGCGGAGCTATGGGGTATCGTCTCAGTTGTGCGACTGGATTCGTGATTTCCTGTCAGGAAGGTCGCAGTTCGTAGTAATAGACAGCAAATCATCGAGTAAAACTGAAGTGATATCAGGTGTTCCCCAGGGAAGCGTCCTGGGACCTCTACTGTTCCTGATCTATGTAAATGACCTGGGTGACAATCTGAGCAGTTCTCTTAGACTGTTCGCAGATGATGCTGTAATTTAGGTCATCCGAAGACCAGTATCAGCTGCAAAGCGATTTAGAAACGATTGCTGTATGGTGTGTCAGGTGGCAGTTGACGCTAAATAACGAAAAGTGTGAGATGATCCACATGAGTTCCAAAAGAAATCCGTTGGAATTAGATTACTCGATAAATAGTACAATTCTCAAGGCTGTCAATTCAACTAAGTACCTGGGTGTTAAAATTACGAACAACTTCAGTTGGAAGGACCACATAGATAATATTGTCGGGAAGGCGAGCCAAAGGTTGCGTTTCATTGGCAGGACACTTAGAAGATGCAACAAGTCCGCTAAAGAGACAGCTTACACTACACTCGTTCGTCCTCTGTTAGAATATTGCTGCGCGGTGTGGGATCCTTACCAGGTGGGATTGACGGAGGACATCGAAAGGGTGCAAAAAAGGGCAGCTCGTTTTGTATTATCGCGTTATAGGGGAGAGAGTGTGGCAGATATGATACACGAGTTGCGATGGAAGTCATTACTTCATAGACGTTTTTCGTCACGGCGAGACCTTTTTACGAAATTTCAGTCACCAACTTTCTCTTCCGAATGCGAAAATATTTGGTTGAGCCCAACCTACATAGGTAGGAATGATCATCAAAATAAAATAAGAGAAATCAGAGCTCGAACAGAAAGGTTTAGGTGTTCGTTTTTCCCTCTCGCTGTTCGGGAGTGGAATAGTAGAGAGATAGTATGATTGTGGTTCGATGAACCCTCTGCCAAGCACTTAAATGTGAATTGCAGAGTAGTCATGTAGATGTAGATGTAGATGTAGATGAGGTCATCAGTCCCCTAGACTTACAACGACTCAAACCTAACTAACCCAAGGACATCATACATATCCAAGCCCGGGGCAGGATTCGAACCTACGACCGTAGCAGCAGCGATGTTCCGGACTGAAGAGCCTAGAACCACCCGGCCATAGTGGCCGGCTGTGATACAGATATCCCAGATCAATATAAGCAAACGGAAAAAGGCAAAGACACAACCACCCTCGACAAAAACTAAAATCTTTTTGAGACTGTCGCTGTGCCGTGCTAACCGATTATGCTTCTGTGGACCAAACCATCACATAGGAACTTAGTACCGATGTCTGCTGACTCGGATGCCTTAGGTCGTCACGACATTGCGTCTCGGGAAGCTTTCCAAGGGGGTTCTTTGGCTCGACGGCAACACCCCTGCTCACTGTGCACAGGACAGAGTCATACAGTTTGCCTCATTCCCGTACTCTCCTGATAAGGCACCTCTGACGTCTTCCTCTTTACTCCGATGGGGAAGCCATTGCTTGGTAGGCATTTCCGGGATGGTTGTGAGGCAGTCTTCGAGGTGAGACTATAAAGTACGTATATTTTCCGATATCTAAAAAGATACCACATGTACCTAATATACCGTAATTAATGAAAACAAGTCATCGGATTTGAACTAGAGTTTTTTTTCATTTTTAGTATTTCAGGACTTAGAAATTTCAACTATTATAAAATACATTAAAATACTCACCCATTTCCATATTACAAATTGTACAAATTCTTGATTCGGCGTCTGTATGAAATATTAAGACGATCGAAGCAACGTGTGCAACTTCGGTCGGATCAATGCTTACCGATGGAGTGCAGATTTTTAGAATACGATGATTGCCGTACGAGTGTTTACTGGTTTACTGTGTGCAAAAAAGATAGAAAAAAACCAGGGAAAGTTAAATTTGGTAACTGGCTGTAACGGCGACGGAAATATTGGGCATGTATGATAATGCAGCAGAGGAAGAAAATACACTCGCGTGATCTTCGAAGTAGAAAAGACGTGTACCATGGACACTAAGGACGTTGATTATGGATGGAATGATATTAATTCTAATTATGAAGCCCAATAAATGCAAAGACAAACAAAACTTTGTAGAGAATGTACTGTATTAGGTAGCTCACTGCTGTGCTGCCTGTTTGGACGTTTGAGTAATCATGACTAAATTTAATATCTGTTATTTACTGATTGCTTTCCCAAAGATGCCGTAAAATCGTTCCCACATTTCAACTATTTGCCAGTACCAGTGTTGCAAAGATAAATGTATAAAATATCGTTTACAAAAAAATCAACATGAAATCGTAAAATTACTTTCACTACGAGACAGCCAGAACACTTTAGTCATACAGATATGAAGTCTATTTAAATCACTTTTAGTGTGAAGTCATTGTCTTCAGGAGTACTGCAACACTGTATGAACAACTATAGTTACAACTGCTTTTTATTACAATAAGTACTTGATTTTAAACCAACTGTAAATTTACTGTTTCTGTTTTCTTTTAAATGTTTCTTTCACTCATAACTTTCACTGAAGTTACGACAAGGAGGATAGGACCCTGCTGACAGTTAGCGACTTGGTTCAGTAAAGCTTCACTCTCAAAGTCTATACTTGGACTAAACATACTTTAATGTTCCAAAAATTTTACTACCTGTACTACGATGGCATGCCTATTACGCACCTATAAAAACACTCACTGGGCCTTAGTTTGCGAGGGGACTGATGACAATAGATGCTAAGTCCCATAGTGCTCAGAGCCATTTGAACCTTATTTGCGATAAGGTGTTTGTGGTGCACTGTACGGATCAATATGAAATTCGCTATTGGCAGCAGCCTCTCCTCGATTACAGAGCAGTTTCAATAAATTTGGGGCATGTAGAATTCTTCATTAAATCCAAAATCCTCTGCGAGCATGTAGTGTATCCCTACATGTGTTTGTCCACTTATATTATGCCTTGTCACATATTAGAATACCATTTCATGGACAGTCCACACAACACACACCTCTGCTTCGCAACTCCACTCTGCCGCCATTTCTACGACTGAGCATACTCGCACCAACGGTGTTATTTTTAAAGAAAGGCATTTTTTGTGTTTCGTACATTATAAATTTCCATTACATTGCCAGTGTATGTACTACAACGGTCTGATACAGTTATTTCTTACTTATTCTTTCAGATTACATTACATTTTCATAGAAATTAATTACTGACGAACACATATAGATACAAAAATAGTTTTAAACTCATGAAATCAAACACGTGAGGCACTGTGTTGTAGTGTCACAAGACGTTTCCTCCACAGCCAAAATCCAGTGTCTCCGGCAAGTCATCCGTCATTGAGAAAGCTGTGTTGTATTGAAGGGTGGATATGTGGAGAAGGTCTAAGACCGTCTTCAAATTCTACACACGCAATTGCATTTTTTCTCAATGATACTAGGACTTTAGGTCCTTACGACGCAACGACTTTCCAGTCTGTATGAGCTAACGTTACAAAACATACGAGAACTATTCCTTTATTAAAATCAAGTTAGTCGTTAAATGGAAACCACAATGAAAATCCGATCAAGCTTTTCAAGTATGTCTTATGCAGTGTGCGGGTAAATAGCGTCACATCGCTCGATTCAATTATGAGCGCACAGAGAGCACGTAAAAATTCCTAGAAAATAGTTTCTCCCGGCAAGTATGAGAACCTGCTGACAGATTTGCCCCATTTCATGCAGCCTTCATCAAGTAAATGTCATGCATTTCCTCCTTCATGATAACTCTCGGCCGCGCAGTGCAAGGCCAATGGAGACACTGCTGCAGTGTTTTCCATGGACTAGCTCACCAATACATGTCGGACTTAGTTCCCTCTCTGTGTCATCCCTACTCAGACGAACCGCTGGCTATGGAGACAAAATTTTAGAAAGACAATCAGCTGTAGACCAACGTAGAAAACTGGCTGAAAGCAGAGGCGACTTATATAGAGAAGTGGATGGAAGATGTGGCTCCTCCTTTTTCTTTCCTTTTGAGTAATCAGTCTGGTAACTGCTTGATTCGAATCACCACGAATTCCTCTTTTGTAACAACCTTTCAATTTCAGGAGTGGCACTTGAGACCAACGTCCTCAATTACCTGATAGCTGCATACCAATCTCAGCCTTCCTCTACGGTTTTTACCCTGTACAACTCTCTCTACTACCATCGAAGTTGTTCCCTGATATGTTAACAAATAGCCTACCATTTTGTCCCTTCTTCTTGACAATATTTTTAACATATTCCTTTCCTCGCCGATTCTTCGGAGAACTTCCTCTTTACTTTCCGAATCAGTTCACCTAATGTTCAACATTCTCCTGTAGCATCCATCCCACACAATGCTGTGCTTCAAAAGTAAATTCTCAGAAATTCCTCCCTCAGATGAAGACCTATGTTTGATACTAGTAGTGTCCTCTTGGCCGGGAATGCCGTTTTCGCCAGTACTATTAGTACCAGCCTGCTTCCTATGTCCAGCTTGCACAGTACGTCATGATTCATTCTCGTACCTATGTAGCAGAATTCCTTAACTTCATCTACATCGTGATCACCAATCCTGATGTTATGTTTTTCGTGGTCCTCATTTCTGCTACTTCTTATTACTTTCGCCTTTCTCCGATTAACTCTCAGTCTATCTTATGTACACATTTGACTATTCATTCCACTCAACAGATCCTGTAATTCTTCCTCCCTTTCTCTCAGGATAGCAGTGTCACCAGCGATTCTTATCACTGATATCGTTTCATCTTCAATTACAATCCCATTCTTGAAACTTCTTTTTATTTCCTTCATTCGTTTCGACTTGTAGACCGAGCTATGGGGAAGAAAGTCTACATCCATGTCTCACATCGTTTTTAAACCGAGCACTTAGCTCTTGGTCTTCCAGTCTTATTGTTACCTCTTGGTTCTTGTGGATAGAGTATATTACACGTCTTTTTCTATAGATTATCAGCATTTTTCTAAGGATTTCGAACATCTTGCACTATTTAACATTGCCGAACGCTTTTCCTAGAGTGACGAATCTTATGAACGTGTCTTGATTTTTCTTCGTTCTCGCTTCCATATCAACTGCAACGTCAGAACTGCCTCTCTAGTGCTTTTACCTTTCCAAGAACCAAATCAATCGTCATCTAAAATATCCTTAATTTTCTTTTCCATTCTTCTGTGTTTTATTCTTGTCAGCAACTTGAATGCACGCGCTGTTAAGATGACTGTGTGATAGTTCCCGCACTTGCCCGCTCTTACCATCTTCAGAATTGTATGAACGATGTTTTCCCGTAGGTGATACGGTATGTCGTCAGTGTCACGCGCTCTAAAACATAACTTAAATAGAGGTTTGGCTTACAATGATTTTAGAAATTCCGATGGTATGTCATGTACCCCTTCAGCTTTATTTGATTTTAAGAGTCCCAGAGCTCTTCTGAATTCTGATTCTAACACTGGATCATCTACCTCTTCCTTTGAACTCTTGTCTCTTCTTCTACCACATTATCATGTTAGTCCTCCCTCTCATAGAGGCCCTCTATGTACTCTTTCAACCTATTCGCTCTCTGCACACATTCAACAGTGGAATTAAAATTGCACTTCCAATGTTATAGTCTTCTGCTATTAATTTCAGAGAAGATTGTTTTGAATTTTCTTTATGGTGATGCAGTCCTTCCAACAATAATTTATTTTTCAAATTCGTCACATTCCTCATGTGCCCTTTCGCTTAGCTTCCTGTTTATTTCATACCTAAATTACTTGTATTTCAGTACTTCTGAATTTCCCGGAGCATTTTTGTAGTTCCTTCTTTCCACGATCAAGTATGGTATACTCCTGGAAATGGAAAAAAGAACACATTGACACCGGTGTGTCAGACCCACCATACTTGCTCCGGACACTACGAGAGGGCTGTACAAGCAATGATCACACGCACGGCACAGCGGACACACCAGGAACCGCGGTGTTGGCCGTCGAATGGCGCTAGCTGCGCAGCATTTGTGCACCGCCGCCGTCAGTGTCAGCCAGTTTGCCGTGGCATACGGAGCTCCATCGCAGTCTTTAACACTGGTAGCATGCCGCGACAGCGTGGACGTGAACCGTATGTGCAGCTGACGGACTTTGAGCGAGGGCGTATAGTGGGCATGCGGGAGGCCGGGTGGACGTACCGCCGAATTGCTCAACACGTGGGGCGTGAGGTCTCCACAGTACATCGATGTTGTCGCCAGTGGTCGGCGGAAGGTGCACGTGCCCGTCGACCTGGGACCGGACCACAGCGACGCACGGATGCACGCCAAGACCGTAGGATCCTATTCAGTGCCGTACCGCCACTTCCCAGCAAATTAGGGACACTGTTGCTCCTGGGGTATCGGCGAGGACTATTCGCAACCGTGTCCATGAAGCTGGGCTACGGTCCCGCACACCGTTAGGCCGTCTTCCGCTCACGCCCCAACATCGTGCAGCCCGCCTCCAGTGGTGTCGCGACAGGCGTGAATGGAGGGACGAATGGAGACGTGTCTTCTTAAGCGATGAGAGTCGCTTCTGCCTTGGTCCCAATGATGGTCGTATGCGTGTTTGGCGCCGTGCATGTGAGCGCCACAATCAGGACTGCATACTACCGAGGCACACAGGGCCAACACCCGGTATCATGGTGTGGGGAGCGATCTCCTACACTTGCCGTACACCTCTGGTGATCGTCGAGGGGACACTGAATAGTGCACGGTACATCCAAACCGTCATCGAACCCATCGTTCTACCATTCCTAGACCGGCAAGGGAACTTGCTGTTCCAACAGGACAGTGCACGTCCGCATGTATCCCGTGCCACCCAACGTGCTCTAGAAGGTGTAAGTCAACTACCCCGGCTGGCAAGATCTTCGGATCTGTCCCCCATTGAGCATGTTTGGGACTGGATGAAGAGTCGTCTCACGCGGTCTGCACGTCCAGCACGAACGCTGGTCCAACTGAGGCGCCAGGTGGAAATGGCATGGCAAGCCGTTCCACAGGACTACATCCAGCATTTCTACGATCGTGTCCATGGCAGAATAGCAGCCTGCATTGCTGCGAAAGGTGGATATACACTGTACTAGTACCGGCATTGTGCATGCTCTGTTGCCTGTGTCTATGTGCCTGTGGTTCTGTCAGTGTGATCATGTGATGTATCTGAACCCAGGAATGTGTCAATAAAGTTTCCCCTTCCTGGGACAATGAATTCACGGTGTTCTTATTTCAATTTCCATGAGTGTATTTCTTTTGTTACCCATAATTTCTTCGCACTTTCTTTCCTAGTCCCTACATTTGTGCTTTCCCTTTTTAGAGATTGTCAATCCTCTTCAACTCAACAAACTATCGAGCTATTCATTATCGTGGTATCTACAGCCTCAGAGAACTTCAAGCGTATCTCTTCATTCCATAGTATTTTCATGCCCCACTTCTTTGCTTCCTGATTATTCTTGCCTAGATCTTAAACTTCAGCCCACTCTGCATCATTACTAAATTGTAATATTATTCTATATCTGCCCTTGTGTACGCCTTACAATCGAAATCTTGTTTCGGAAGCTCTGTCTGGCCATGATGTAATCTAACTAAAATCTTCTTGTATTCCCCGGCCTTTTTGGAAATATACGCTCTCGTATGGTGCTTCCAGAACAGAGAATTCGCTATTGGCAATCTTGCCTTTCTTCTCTTTCAGTGTTACTACCAGGCCCATATCTTCCCTTAACGCTTTCTACTGCTCCTTCCACTACTACCGCATTTCAACCTCTCATGACTATTAGATTTATCTCTCTTTACGTACTCAGTTACCTGTTATAACACCCCAAATATAGAGCCCCTAATGACATCCCTTTTGACAGCAAAGATATAAAAATTAGTGATCCTGACCTTGACGGTAGCTACTGGCAACAAAAGATTAACACAATTTAAAGTTGGACCAACGGAAATACTAGGAAACTAGCAACATTTATACCACGGAAAGAACTTAGTGAAAGACTATCAGATGATCAATTAATCTACGAAGCATGAAACTCTAAATAAAGAATTCCAATTCCATGCTTTACGAATGTTAAAATCCAGACGAGATAAAGTTATCAGACATAACATTTATCCAAGAAAAGAGTTGTAGCCGCATCGAGCTGTACGTTCGCTGCGACTACAATGAAAAACTTCAATAGAGATGTTAATTCGCTCTCTTGTAGACGTCGCGGTAGAGGCACGCTTATTGACCGATATTAGATTGTTTCAGACTGATATGGAATTTTAAAAGTTTTTCAAATATCGGTTTGACATATTAGTCAAAGTTCTGAAGAAGGGTGATAGAACATTTACCGTTTAGCCAGACAACGGAACAGATATTATACGCGACGGAAAAGTAACTCTGCCATTGTCACGAACACTGAAGGACACAGCAATGTACCAAACGCTGACATAAAATCTACAAATAGACTTGAGTAGGAAACATATTAACGCAATTATGAAGAATTCACAGATACCCCGTGTTGTCGGAAGATGTAGTCAATGTCAGAATTGCTGATGTAAATCGTAGCTTCAATTCCCTGAATGATTGATCGGTGTGCTTTCCACTGCAGTGGTTAGATAATTAAGAAGATGAATAAACACAGTTATAACTTTAATACTTCGTGTCGTCTACATCATTTAACTGAACTTTATTGTGTATCTGTGAATAATTGTTTTCTTGATAGTACGCCGAAGCTAAAGGTGATTGAGTGACTTTATTAACAGGGAACAGTAATTGAACGTTGTATTACAACGCTTTCTGTACATTATTTAGAGAATACATTGTCTCTGGATTTACGACGTAGGAGCTGTTGAATTAGCACCGTAGTGACGCATTAACAACGCTATAATACTTCACAAATCTACATATTCGCAAGACTATAATGTGGCATCGGCTTGAATGGTGGAACTCTTAATTCCAGATATCATATTACCTACGTTTCAACATTCATTTGCAAACCGGGCCTTAAAACTACTGTTATCAAGTTTCGCATAAGGTTGTAAGCCCTTCTCGAACATGCCAAGGATGTTCGATTTATTGTTTCAGATAAAGGGAGTTGTTGCGGTACCGAGTGGTGCAGTCGCCGTCTGTAGCAGTAAAGAAGTCTGACGTCCTTCGAACATCATTGCTTCAATTATAAGCGAGGGCCACTTACACATTTCGCATGGTGCTCCATCGATACACGGATATATGTTAAAGGGAGATGGTATCTGAAAGCAACCAAACAAAGCTTGGATTTTATTTTAACAGTTACAGATCGGCGTTGTCGCAATCGACACAATCTGACCTGTGTGAAACAGACTTGAACATCAATTTCCATCGAGCCGACCCACACACACTCACCACATTATTTGACGCCGACAGCGTGCAGGACCGACGCTCCGCGCCTACCAGACACACGAGCCCCACCCGCAGAAGGAGTTCGACGCAACGCGTTGGGAGGACTGAACCAGAGCTGAACGTTGGCCGTGACACCGACACTGCTGCAGACAGTGAGTGAGACTCCAACAGCACCCAAGTACACAGCAATTATTAAATCACTACTCAAAATAAGTGATTGTCCAGGTACGATGAAATTTTTTTGTTTTTCCTATTTGGTAATTGTAAGGATTTCATTGAGTAGATCGTCAGATTAGGATTGTGTCATGACTGTGACTAAAAATATTGTGGATACTAGTAAAAAGTGATGACAAGTTTTAAATCGTGTGGCGGAGAGGGAGAATGTTGCGCCGCGATTTTGAAAAACATGTACAGGAATCGTGTGATGATATAAGTGAGGTATCTGACAATGATGAAAATAATCAAACGATTTTTAATGTTGGGGTAGAATCTTTCGCCGAGTCAGATAAAACTAATATTCCTAATGTATCTAACTCCGGGTCAAAAATTAATGAAAATATATGTAATGATAAGGCTTCCGATAATAACGATCAAGTCGACAATGAATATATGACGAATGTTACCAATGGGGTCAGGATATGGAGATGTCCTTCGCGCCATACTGGAAAAACTGAATATGTTGAATGATTTAAAGGTTAAGTTCGCGGAACAGCAAACAACTTTGAATACTGAGTTCCCTGAACAGCAGACAACGTTGAATACTAAGTTCGCTGAACAGCAAGCGACTTTAAATGTTAAATTCTCTGACATGGAAATTTAGTTCCCTGAACAACAGGCAACGTTGGAGGATAGATTCTCTGGCACAGATACAAAGTTCAATTCGCTGATCAACAAAAGGCTTTAGAAATTAAGTTTTCTGAACAACAGGCAAATTTAAGTGCAAGATTGATTCAAAGTTTGACAACCTAGAGTGAAGATTAGCAAAAGGAGAAAAATTTTCAGAGCGATTGGGGGTATATCGGAAAAAGCAGATGCCCCATGGGATAATAATATTTGTATCACGGAAATGGTAATAGGGTTGTTGGATCCTATGTCTGATCTGGAGAAAAATTCGTTAGGTAAAGACGACGCGTATATGTTAAAGCAGAAAATTTATCCGAATGGATACAGACAAAAACCGTAGAAAATAACCGACAAGTACGTTCGGCCATTGCAAGTGCGCAAAGTCAAATTAAGGAGCAGGCGATAAATAAGAATTCCCTGATACAGACTTTTATTCAAAAATGGTTCAAATGGCTCTGAGCACTAAGTGACTTAACTGCAGTGGTCATCAGTCCCCTAGAACTTAGAACTACTTAAACCTAACTAACCAAAGGACATCACACACATCCATGCCCGAGGCAAAGACGTTTATTCACGAATTCCGTCAAAGTAAAGACCAGATAATTGACGAATGCACTAAAGGTTAAAAATTAACAGCTAATAACGCCCTGTATTCCTAGCAACAATCAGTGGACGATTTCAAAGAGGAAAACGAACGAATGTGCAGTACCTTAAAATCTAACTGCGAGATAAAACGCCCGGGATGCAACATAGTACATGTGTAGATGGGTGGGATGATCATTAGTTCAGAAAGGATGCAGCTCATCATCGGTGGAACACTGCATTTTTATACGTCGACAGTTTCCCACGTTTTCAAACGAAAAGAATAATATCCACTCAGAGGCGTTCGTCAATTCATTTAAAAGAGTATTCCCTCGTAGCTGGACGGAATACGACCAGTTATAGTTTATAGTGTCAAAGATCGTAGGAGAGCCAGCGTTATGGGCCGCTGAAGCTAGCGAGACCAGTATTAAAGAAATTGTTTGTGGCACACAGGAGAAACTTCGTAAGGAGGTGTACCAGTCAGAATTTTATAATTCAAAAAAAGGATATCCTCAGGCTGTATTTCGAATGCTACTTCAATAAAACGCGCTGCTGGACAGAAGCAATTTCGAATAGAGAAGTTATCCGAATACTTAAATAAAATATTCGAGAGAAATTAATTCATGTTCCTGATTCAGAAGTCGAGCAGCTCCACTCAGTGATAGATTAAATCGATATGTTAGTGGATGATGCAAAACAGTGGCAGAACAATAATAACGACTAATATTATACCGTATTAACGGTAATTCCGAGAATGGTAATGATCATTTTGGTCACTCCCAAAATAAGAATCAGAATAGGAACTCGAATTATCGATATTCGAAACAGAATGTTGTAGGAACCAAGAATCAAGTGCCATGAAGGGGAAATTCCCAGCGGGTTTATGTTGTAACCATTAATAGGAAGAGAATGTATGGGGTGCAGAAACCATTGAACCATCAATACTATGATAATAGTTGTATGACAATTACGTTCCTATGAATCAACAGAATCAATCGAATTGGGGAAATTGTCCGATGCGTAATGCAAGCTGGAGAAATTCAAACCATCCAACTACATCTCCCAGGTACAATAGACCCATATCTTTATCAGACGAAAGAGGTAGAGTTACGGATAATTCGTAACCAAAACCGAGGAAGGAAATTCACGTAGTTGAGGTCACGAGCAGCTGAGGGACCAAAAGGGAAGTCGGTCAATCCAGTGCCAGTCATCTTAGGCTTTCCTCGGGTGACTGGTGTTGAGGAGAGAGGCACGCGTCGTGAGCTAATAAATACATTGGACTACGATAAGGAGAGCTATATTCGTGAGGATCGTATATTAGAACCGAGACAGGAAGCAAACGAGAGTGGATACATTTTACAACCAACTGTAGAGGCATCAATCAATGACGTACCGATGAACGTGCTAATAGACACAGGAGCGACAGATAGCGTAATGACAATGAGTCGTCTAAACATGCTCAGTAAGCAAAAAAAGATACTCACCTTACCGATAACGGGCTGCACGGTGTCAGGAGTGTTTAGCGCAAAGGCACAACACATTATTAAACAGATACGGGCGATGGTAGAACTACAAGGGGTAGACACTGAAAGCACCTTCTTAGTTGTATTTCGAATGTCAACGCCATGTATTTGGGGGATGGATTTTTTTTGTGTGACTACGGTGCAGTGATAGATTTTAAGCCGGCCGCGGTGGCCATGCGGTTCTAGGCGCTGCAGACCGGAACCGCGGGACTGCTACGGTGGCAGGTTCGAATTCTGCCTCGGGCATAAATGTGTGTGATGTCCTTAGGTTAGTTACGTTTAAGTAGTTCTAAGTTATAGGGGACTAATGACGTAAGATATTAAGTCCCATAGTGCTAAGAGCCATTTGAACCATTTTGATAGATTTTAAGGAGGGTGTATGTACTTCCCTGGTTAAAAGTCAACCATTAAAGGTAACTTGAAACTTATTTTGGGAAAATATTGCCAGAATGTAACTGTTAACCATCTAACTGTAAATGCTTCACATTTGGGAAGTACTTCTTGTGTGGAACGAAAACGTTGCTGAGATAAATGTTTCAAGCATCATGGTAAACGTAAGTGAATCGGAATGTCTGCCTGTCGAACAACAAGACGACTTGGGAAACGTTTTGCACTGATATAAGCCCGAGTCTGGTAAGAAACCAGGCGTTATAAAAAATTTGGAATATCTTATTCAAACGCATCCACACTCTACGTTTTGTAAACTCACTTATTTGATTCCCTGGTCAAAAACAGAAGACGTGGTCGGAGAAATAAAAAAAAAATATTATAGACTGGGGAATAATTGAAACTGCGACTTCTGAATATTCGCGTCCACTGTTAGCAGTAACTAAACCGAACGGCGATATTCGGCTAGTTCTTGACGCTCTCGACATTAGCAGAATTATAAAACCCGTAAGAACCCGCCCTGAAAACTTGGAAGACATGTTGCAAAAATTTCACAGAGTGAAATTTTTAACGTACCTAGGCTTCCGAAGTTCATATGGGCAAACGAAAATTTCAAAAGAATAGAGAAAATATACAGCATTTATTTTCCTGGGGCGGAGTTATCACTTCAAGATGATGCCTTTTGGTCCCAATATTTGCGGAGGTGTATTCATGACCACTTCGGATACTGTGCTCGGCCTCGATTTGTTAGAGCGTGTTGCTGAATATGTAGACGATCTACTGATCGATAACGAGACCCGGAGCGAGGATGTCGAGCTAATTGATAGAGTGTTTAGAAAGTTTTTGAGTATGCAGTTTCGATCAATTAAACAAACTCTAAATGTTGTAGGAATCAGATAAAATTCTTAGGACATATCGTGACGCCAGAATGAATTATACCGAAACCTAAAAAGTTTGATACCATAAAACATTGTCCGTATCCACAAAATGAAAGACAATTAAAATCATTTCTGGGCCTCGCCTCTTTCTTAGAAAGTTTTTCCACGGCAACTGTTGAATAAAGATCGTCTGCTATAATTATTACGGAAAAACATTCAGTGGCAATGAACGGAAGCGTTTAGTAAAGCTTTCGATGATATTCGAAATGCCTTGACAAATACTCCGTTATTACATCACCCCGCAATGGATAAAAACTTCTGTGTAGCGACGGATGCAGCTTAAACAGTGAAACTTTCCCGTCTAATATTGGATGAACGTTTGCTTGCTGACTGAACGCTGCGTCTCTTAAAATCTTTTAACTGCTGCTCTGTCAAGACTACCTGCTGATTATTACGACGAAACATAAAATGTGTTGTCGCCGTGGCCCTCAGTCGTTACCTGAAATTATTAAGACTGATTCTTACCTTTAATTATTTATACTGGATCGCCATCTGACTGCTACAGCAAACTGTGGAATGAATATACTTACTTCTCTTTAACATAATTATAAGCTGCTGGTGGAGTTTCATAATACTTTGTGACTGGAATTCTTTAAGTTGAAGTTAATTTAGATTTGATAAAAGCTGAAGCTCAGTTTAGACTTTTCTTTTAAGATAACAATAAATTCCGTAAAGCATTTACGTGAATGATTTTGGGATAGAAAATTCTTAATGCATTTAATCTGGTAGAAGTTAACTATATTCTGAGAACGATCTTGACAAACAATTACAAGGGGCATAGTTCTTTACAAAAATTCTTAAAAACTAGCATTGCGCTACATATAGCGAGTGGCTGGCGAGCACACCGCTTCTTTCAAAGTGTTAATTCATACCTCGCTTACAGCGACCTCCTCTCATGTCTCGCTAGCTACGACTGCCTCGTCTCACATCTTACTCGCAACT
This sequence comes from Schistocerca gregaria, assembly GCF_023897955.1. Taxonomy (NCBI): domain Eukaryota; kingdom Metazoa; phylum Arthropoda; class Insecta; order Orthoptera; family Acrididae; genus Schistocerca; species Schistocerca gregaria. The sequence continues at coordinate 483,791,098 of NC_064921.1, read as the reverse complement.
GCTCGCTTCCAACGCTCAATGCTACAAAAGTGCGGTCTCGCCGCCAACAATGGTTTTTGGTGCAGACAATCCCTGCTACCATTACAGATGTATTACTGCGCGCTGTTTCCCGCTCTTTCTCAAAATGTATCTATGCGCGGTTTCCCGCTCTTTCTCAATAATACACAATGCAATTTAATTAACAAAACAATTTAAATAAGAAACAGTTCAGATAATTACATGCTAAAACAGTTTAAATACGCCTATTACATAATTACATATGCCGCTACTCGGCTTTCTTAAAATTTTACTACGTTGTTGAGTCATATGGACTCAACATAAGTATAAAATTTGATTATAGAAAATAGTTTGAACAAAGTGTATACACAAATGCTGTCATACGAAATGATTTGTCTATCTCTAATAAAGAGAATATGTAAATAGAAAGGGTTTTAGTAGGAATTGTACATCAAGTAATATTTGGTTCCCTTAAATTTAACAACAAGAATAAGAGTAAATGTGAAAATCAATATACAGATCATATGAAGCAATTGAAAGTTTACATTATGAAACATTTAATTCAAATTGGCATCTCTTAGTACCACAATTAAGGAAGGTACAAAAGGAATTGGATAGCATGGTCAAAGCACTGGCAACTGTCTGTGAATGCACTCAAAAGTCTGTTCCTTTCCCTCACATAGCACAACACCAGGTTTCGCCATGTGGTTCCATCATCGCCTTGCTCCATAGTTTTAGTGTACCCAAACACTAAGTACGTCGTCGAATAGCCTGAGTTGCCGCAGCCACATCAGGATTAAGTTCCATCTCCAATGGTCCATTAAGGTTGGTGGTGTGCATCTCGGTATGCAAACACCTATTGTCGTACATCATACTGTGGTGTGTATCTAGGTATGCAGGCACCAATTGACATACATCAGGCTGTGGTGTGCATCTAGGTATGCAAACACCTCGTCGAGAACATCATTGGTTGAAGTCACGTGTTTCACAATTCACTGATTCTGTGCTCAATAACCATGGGGGTGCACAGGAATTAAGGTACGGGTAAAATTGTTTTGGAAATGGGTTCACGGACATTGTTGGTACCATAATTTGACTACCAAATAATTTTCCCTATGACAAAATATGTTGTGTCGTAATTTGTAACAATATGTAGTTTTAATTTAAGAATTCTTCCAGAAAATTATTCCCATACATAACAGACATAAAAGTTCCTACTTATTCAGTATTTGATAGTATACAAATTTGTTATAGACAAGTACATTATTACTTATTCTCTATTTACATATCTTAGTTTCTTACATCATTAATTATAAATTTTGTTGACAATGCATTTCTTGACTTACTGTCCTAAAATTTTATCTTCCATTCAGGGGTGTAGTCGTCAGTTATGAGTCGTCAAATGTCAGGTCATAATATACAATAAAATTACTGTCATAAAATTATTTAAAGTATTCTTTTGCAGCTGAAAATTAAGGTAAACATTATTCTGGTTAGACATTGTAATGTGTGGTCCCCATCCATAGTGTTGCAATGTGTCACATGCTAGCAAAATTATTTCTTAACATTATACATTTCTTATATACTAACATAACATACACATTCTTCTTCTGCATCTGTGTCAACTCTCTGCATAACCTGTTATAAACATTCAGCATTAATTAACGTCAGCGCACGGCATGACTTATTATAAAACATTCAGTATTAATTATCGTCAGTGCACGGCATGACTTCAATAAACATCTTCTGGTACTTCTCGTCCGCTCCTGGCATGACCTATAAAACACTTTATCATAATATTAACTGCTGCAAAATCACGTCAGCTCCCGGCATGACCTATAAAATTTCTGTAATGACAATTAGCGTCAGCTATCTGCGTGACCTAAAGATTCACATCCTTATTCTAACTAAAACTACGTTTCATTTTGATGACGTGTGACAACAATGCTGCATTCTGGAATAAAGAGTACATGTTAATGTTACCACTAAAATAATTGATTAATGAACGATCTATATTATCAGTTTAGCTATTGCAAAAATCGACATTTTCTTAAGTAATTATGTCACGTTATAAAAAAAATTTCTTTCATTTATGAGCTCTCAGTGCACAAATTCATACGTCGTGTCGTTGTCTGCATGTTCTCTTTAAGTTAGGAAATGTTTCTCGTGTTTTTATTTGTCTTGGCTGGCGTAGCATCATTAAGTACTGCTGTGTTCTTTAAGGTACGGTGAAATATTAGCGGCCCGCTGCGTGTCGCGGCTTTGTTTGTTACTGAAGCGCGCTGAAACTACCATTGTTGCATACTTACGTGTCACGCCGTCCTTTCGTCAGCTGAAATGCAAAAATTTAAGTCAAGAAATGTTTCACGTTGGATACATGATGATTCCCTAATGATTTCTTCTTACGTAGCGTTTCCACATGCACTACATTAGCGTGTGGAATATTACGAACTCTGTAAGGGCCTGCATACAGAAGTTCGAATTTACGGCATCTGTGCTTACCTTTGTTGGAAAGAAAATGAGTGCGAATCAGTACTTTGTCGCCAATCTCGTACTTCTGTAGTCGACTTACCTGCTTCTGTTGTTTCTTCCGCCGATCTGCAGCTCTTTTAGTGTTTGCTAATGCTGTGTCTATTATTTCACAATGTCGAAGCCTACGCGTCTTAGGAAAAGTAATTAGTTCGGTAATTTTGTTCGGTGGGTCTTTATTTGTCAGTATTACGGTTAGTGATAGCATCGTAGATTCATTGGGTATTGCATTTATCACTTCTTGAAACTGTAAAATATATTTATCCCATGTTGTATGTCTTTTATGACAATAAATTCTGCATAACTTCCCGATCTCTTTCATTATTCTTTCTGATGGGTTGGAAGAACTGTGATATCTTGATATGTAAATAGGTGTTATGTTCTTACTTTCTAACATTTTCTTCCATACGTCTGACCTAAACTGCGGACCGTTATCCGAAATAACCTTCTGTACACGTCCTACTACTGATAGAAAATCTCTTACAAACGCTCTTGATACTGTTCTTGCTGTTGCTTTCCTTAGTGGAGAAAATGTTACAAATTTGGATGTTAGTTCTACAGCTACAAAAATATAACTATAACCATTATTTGTTCTGGGGATTGGACCGAAAAGATCCACTGCTGCCATGTGTCTTAACTTAACCGGTATGATGGGATACAATGGTGGAATGTGTGACACTGTTGATGATTTAGCTTTTTGACATATCTTGCATGATGCTATTACTTTTCTTATGTGTTTTTCCATGTTATTAAAGTGGCAATTTTGTCGCAGAATCAGAAAGCATTTCCTCGCTCCGTAGTGTCCATAACTTAGATGTGTATACCATATCAGTTTATTTACGATCCCTTCCGGAATGCATAAAAGCCAGTTATTACCGTCTCGGTATGATCGAATAAAGAGTATATTTTGATGTACAGTGTAATGAAGTCTGACTTTAGCGTTACTTCTGTCTTTCAAAAGCGTTACAATCTCTTTCAGTGTTTTATCTTTCTGCTGTTCTCTCTCTATATCCTGTAATGCTGCTGATATAAAGTTTTCGAAAGCTACTTGTTTAATATACATAATACTATGGTTGTTGTAGCAAAAGGTATTTTCTTTCTCCATGCGTTTATTGTGAATGGACCTCGACAATGCGTCGGCAACAGTATTCTGCGTGCCTGGAATGTGTATAATGGTAAAATCAAACTCTTGTAAGTATAATTTCCAGCGGCTTAATCTATCGTGCGTAAGTTTTGCTGACAATAAAAACTGGATTGCTTGGTGATCGGTATATATTGTTGTATGTCGGCCATATAGAAAATGACGGAATCGCTTAAAAGCGTAAATTACACATAGTGTCTCTAATTCTGTTACAGAATAATTGCGCTCTGCTGGAGAAAGTATCCTGCTTGCAAAAGCAATGTGTTTCACGACTGTCTTATCTTCTTCCTTTATTTCTTGGAAAATATGTACTCCTAGTGCTGTGGTTGAACTATCTGTTGCAACGGAAAAGTTTTGTGTTGGGTCAGGGTGTGATAACAAAGGTGCTTTTAATAATGCTTCTTTCAAGTTCTCGAATTCAGATTCAACGTCTTCATTCCATGACCAAAGTGTGTTTTTACTTGTAAGCTGGTATAGCAAGGGAGTGTCTAATGCTTTGTAGTGGATAAATTTTCTAAAATAATTGATAAGACCTAAAAAGCTCCGAAGTTCCTTTTTGTTTGTTGGCACGTCGATGTCTTTCAGTGCTTGCAATTTGTCAGGGTCTGCTGCGATACCTGTTTGTGAGATAATGTGCCCTAGAAATTTTATTGACGCTTAACCAAATTCAGATTTACGCAAGTTTATAGTTATACCATTCTGCTCGAATGTATTCAGTAATTGTTGAAGAGTATGATTGTGTTGTTCCCAGTTTTCTGCTGCAATTAAAATGTCATCGACATATGTAGTAATTTTGTTTTTCAGATCTTGTGGTAGAATAGTATTCATGCCTCGTATAAAGGCGGCAGACGAAATCGTTAGTCCAAACGGAAGTTTACAAAATTGATAGCATTCCCCAAAGCAAAGGAATGCCGTATATTTTCGGCAATTTGGGTGTAGTTGGATTTGCCAAAACCCTGATTTGAGGTCGAGTGTAGTATAAATGGAGGTGCCATGAAATTTTTGCAGTAACTCTTCTAACGTCTGTGGTCGGTCGGTTTCTGTAATGATTATTTTATTAACTTGACGTGAATCTAAAACTAAACGTAGTGATCCATCCTTCTTTTCAACAATGTGTAGTGGATTTATATATTGGCTGGCTGCTGGTTCTATTATTCCTTGATCGATCATTGCTCGTAATTCTTTCTTAACTGCTTCTGTGTGTATGTGTGGGATTGGATAATGCTTTGCTTTGAAAGTCTCGTGTGGTTTCACCTGAAATTCGTACATAAATCCTGTCATTGTTCCTGGAACATTGGCAAAAACTGCTTTGTGTTGTACCAGAATATTTTCAAGTTCTGTGCGTTCTGCGTCGCATTTTGCTACACTATTGTCTACCTTGCGTGTAATTGTCTCGAACATATTGTACTCCTGTTCCTCTACCAAGTCATTATTAAGTGTGTTCGTGTATAGTGCGATATAACAATCGTTATCTTGAGAATCAGTAATAATCTCGATCCTGTGCATATTTTGTTCTTCGGAGGATACTGTGTTTTGAAATCTTACGATCACTTCCCTGTTTTCCTTTTGTAGTGTGAGGTATGACGATTTGAAGTCAATCTTCGCATCGTACTGAACAAGAAAATTTATTCCTAATATCATGTCTGTTGTTAAATTCGGAACTATCCAACAATCACTGTGGAACGTTTCCCCTGCAAAAACAAATGTTAATTGTGTCTGTCTTTTAACTTCAATGCCTTTTCCTGCAAAAGCTCCCTTGACCTTCGTTCTGTTTAAAGGAAATACTGGGTAATCATTATTGCTATTGCATCTGTTAAATGTGTCTTCGTTAATTACGCACATAGGTGAACCTGAATCAATTATCGCTAAAATATTGTGCGACTGTAAATTTATCTCTATTATTGGGTGATATATTGTTTTCTGTAGGATTGGTTTTTCCTGTAACAATGTGTCTCTCACGTCGTCAAATGTAATGGCATTTTCGGTCGTTATGTTTTCTCTGTGTGATTTCATAGTATCGACATTAAGAGATTCATTGCAGGTTTTCTCTAGTCATAATTCTTCCGATATGTGATTTTCAGCTTGGGAGTTTGGTATGTGTTCTATCAACTGTACAGTTCTGCCGTTTTGATTATTAGCAGTGTCTGGTGGATGAAATCTGGTGTCTGGTACATTTATACGGTAACGCAGCTGTTGGGCCCTGTTGTAGTTTCCGTTAAAATTGTCATTGTGGAACGTCCTCGGCGGTCTGTGTTCGTTTTCTTTTCTCCTGTCGTTATAACTGTGACTGTACGGCAGCCCACCTGCACCCCGTAGAAACGTTTGTTTTTGTTCATTTTGCGGTCGACCCGCGTAATGGCCTTCCCCGGTCGCATTATCTGAGCGATGATTCATATGGAAATTTGACCTATTCGGTTGCGTGTTAAGTCTCGGATTCTGTTGCTGTCCTGAATATAAATTTACCGTGTCAGTATAATGTTTTTCATTACTCCTGTTTTCGTTGTCATTTTCGCTGCGAAAGCGTTTACTCGGATTGTTATTACCAAATCGTGTTTGTTCAAAAGTAGCTGAGTTTGTTTGTTTTCCGTTCTGTCGTGAAAAATTTTTGTTAACAAATGCGTAGTCTGCCTGGTGTGCTTCTAATAGTTGTAAGATGTCTCTAAAAGCGGATACATTGTCCTTTTGTTGCCCTGTCAGTAATGACACTTTCAAAGCTCTGGGCAGTTTTGAAATGCGAAGCTGTATTAATGCCGATTGACTGTATGGCTCGTTGAGGTACTGGTTCTGTTCCACCATGTACTCGAAAAATTGTGTGATTGTTGGAAAGGTAGAATTTTCAAAGTTTGGCAAACTAAGTAGCCGATCTTTGATGCTGTTTTGTGTAGTGTCAGACCAATATGCTGATAAAAATGCTTCCTCAAATGCTTCTACGGAAAAACATTGTCTAGCAATTGGTCGCATTCGTCGTGCTGGTTCTCCTTCAAGAAAACTGACAATAAATTCTAACTTATGTTGTACTGGCCATGATGGTGGAAGTGCTCCCCTGAACTGTTGGATAAAATCCAACGGATGTATTTGCGCCCTGTCGTTTTTAAATGTTTTAAACTTTCTAACTGAAAGAAAATGTTTGTGATCAAAACTGTCATGTCTGTGTGTGTAAGTGTTGTCGTATTGTCTTGAATATGGATTCGGGTGTCTTTCTTCCTGGGTAAAATCTCTTACTCTCTGAAGTCTACCAACATTATGTGTATTATGGATCTGAGGCATTTCGTAACGGTGTGTGTTCTGTTGAAAATGATTATGTGCGGCGGTTTCTTGTGCGTCCGCTATCTCTTGCTGTAGAGAATTTATTTGCTGATGCAATGAATCATTACGCGATTTTAGATCTGTGATAGTTTGTTGTATATTTGTCAATGGCGTGTTATTACTATTAGAGTTCTGTTGCACTGGGACTGGTGCAGTGTCGTCTGATCTCTCGTCATTGTTAGTATCTAAAAGATCTATTCTTGTAGTGAGTTCATTGATCTTTTCTGTCAGTTCGTTTCGTAATTTACGGTTGCTTTTGGTGACTTTCTTAAAATCTGCCTTTAAATTTTCTGTGTCATGGTTAATTTCTATGTGTTCTATTTTGTCAGTTAGTGTCTGAACGTCCTCTGTTAATTTATCTTTAACATTCTGGATTTCAGTGTCTGTAGAAGTTTTCACATCGATTGTCTGTGTTTGGATTTCTGTATGCCTGTCTTGTATTTGATTATTTGTTTCTTTGACCGTTTCGATTTCTTCCGAGATCGACTGTATGTGATTGTCTACATATGTTTTGCCCTGGGCAAACACTTTCTTTTTGTCGTCCTGACGCTGTTTAGTGATTGTTTGTAGTAATTCTTTTCGTTCTTTATCCTGCGATCGCACCAGTTTACGGTGACGTATCAAACAGTTTTCTGTGTGATTGTTAAAACGTTCATCAATCTGAGCGTTTTGTTTAGCAAAGTTTTCTGTCATTGTTTCCCGTATACTAACTGCAAATGTTGCTTGGTTATCGGATATTTCTTGAATTTTGTCGCGTAATTCTTATGTTGATTGTGAACATTTTTCAGCGACTGTTTGAATTTCTACTTTGATTTCGTGTTTTAAATTTTGGTACATGTTGTCTAATTTCTGATCTGTGTGTGCGTGTTCTGCCTTAATTTCGTTTTTTAGATCTTGTGACCTTTTTTCTAATTCTTGTGACCCTCTGTTAAAGTTTTGATTCATGTCTTGTCTCATTTGTAGCAAAAATGCCTTTATTGGATCCGTTTCGGATTGACTTCTGTGTGTATTTGTATTCGTTGTTAAAGGCTGTAGATCTGTGTTCATTTGAACATCCTCAGATGATTGTGACTGCGTCACGTTTTCCGTAATTTCGGAATTTTGGACATGAGAACTGTTGGATCTGCTACGCAGGTTGTGTAGCTGTGTACCGTTTGAATCTAAATCAGTGCTTAATGGAGTCTCTCTGTCTGACTGCATTGTAGTGATTTCGTTACTGAAACTGTTATGTCTACTATGCGGAATTTGTGACTGTGTACCGTCTGTTGCATTTAATGCCAAATTATTTTGCACTATCGTTTCATTGTCTGTGGGCATTTCTGAAGTTACTTGTTCGTTAAACGCTTCCATATTGTTACAGTTATGAAATGTCTGTTCACCTAACGTTTCAGAATCAGGGTTTTCACACGTATTATTACTGCCTATTCCAGAAAAGAATCTCTCGTCAGTATTTTGTACAGTTTTATCAGTTTGAGAACGAGTAATTATTCTGCGGGACATTGTCTATAATCATCACACGCAACAAAAAGTTTTATCAGTTTGAGAACGAGTAATTATTCTGTGGGACATTGTCTATAATCACCACACGCAACAAAATATATCACTGTTCAAAGCGGATTCGACATTGAACAAACACTTTTCAACGCCGAATCTATAAAGCAAACAGAATTGCCGATAACCTGTGAATAAAAGTTATACACTTTAGTATATGCGTTGCGCCACTTAACAGTAACTTATTCACACTATTATCAAAGTCAGTATATTCATATCCACAGTAGATTCACTAAAATGTCGTACTGAATGGATATCGCCAAGTGAAACCTTCCCGTCTAATATTGGATGAACGTTTGCTTGCTGACTGAACGCTGCGTCTCTTAAAATCTTTTAACTGCTGCTCTGTCAAGACTACCTGCTGATTATTACGACGAAACATAAAATGTGTTGTCGCCGTGGCCCTCAGTCGTTACCTGAAATTATTAAGACTGATTCTTACCTTTAATTATTTATACTGGATCGCCATCTGACTGCTACAGCAAACTGTGGAATGAATATACTTACTTCTCTTTAACATAATTATAAGCTGCTGGTGGAGTTTCATAATACTTTGTGACAGGAATTCTTTAAGTTGAAGTTAATTTAGATTTGATAAAAGCTGAAGCTCAGTTTAGACTTTTCTTTTAAGATAACAATAAATTCCGTAAAGCATTTACGTGAATGATTTTGGGATAGAAAATTCTTAATGCATTTAATCTGGTAGAAGTTAACTATATTCTGAGAACGATCTTGACAAACAATTACAAGGGGCATAGTTCTTTACAAAAATTCTTAAAAACTAGCATTGCGCTACATATAGCGAGTGGCTGGCGAGCACACCGCTTCTTTCAAAGTGTTAATTCATACCTCGCTTACAGCGACCTCCTCTCATGTCTCGCTAGCTACGACTGCCTCGTCTCACATCTTACTCGCAACTGCTCGCTTCCAACGCTCAATGCTACAAAAGTGCGGTCTCGCCGCCAACAATGGTTTTTGGTGCACACAATCCCTGCTACCATTACAGATGTATTACTGCGCGCTGTTTCCCGCTCTTTCTCAAAATGTATCTATGCGCGGTTTCCCGCTCTTTCTCAATAATACACAATGTAATTTAATTAACAAAACAATTTAAATAAGAAACAGTTCAGATAATTACATGCTAAAACAGTTTAAATACGCCTATTACATAATTACAACAGGCTTAGGAGATACACTGTTCCAAATGGAAGATGAGGGTGATGTGGAATGGATAAAAATCATCGCATTTGCCAGCAGAAACTTATCCGGCTGCGAGAAATCGTACAGCACGACTGAGTTTGAAGTGCTTGTAATTATTTGGGCGCTTAAAAAATTTCGATATTTAGTGTATGGAAAACGAATTATAGTTTATTACGACCTTAGAGCGGTGACGTTTCTTATGACCAGTAAGATGCTGCATTGTCGACTAACACGCACGGCGCCAAATAATTTGGCGTGTGTGTGTGTGTGTGTGTGTCGGCTCGCTGGAAATAGTTGTTCAAGTCTGGTTGACACAGGTCGGCGTCCATCGATACGCAGATATCTGTTAAAGGGAGATAGTATCTCAAACTAACCAAACAAAGCGAGGAGTTTGTTGTAACAGCTCCAGATCGGAGTTGATGCGATCGACGGATGCCGACCTGTGTCCACCAGACTTAACCATCCATTTCCATCGAGTCGACACACAGAGACTCGCCACACTGTGCTACATCCTCATACCCTTTCTCAGTCTCTTCACCTTCTCCTTGCAACATCGGCATTCATGCAGGAAATATTGTTGTCGGTGTTGGTTTTTCTGTGGTTGTTGATAGGAACAACTCTCTCATTGAACTGTTCATAGTATCTCGCCGTCTGTCCTATGATAACGATTCAATACCGGGTAATACCATTTTCCGCTCCTCTTAATGTTGCCCTATACTCATCTGACCAGAAATCATTATCCTCTTTTGTTTTCACTTCACTGGCCCCCACTATATCTGGATTGAGCCTTGGCATCCTCCATTCACGTTTTCTAGCTCCCCTACAGCTTTAAAATCTCTGACATTCCACTCCCCGACTCGTAGAACGTTATCCTTTCGTTGGTTATTCAGTCTTTTTCTCATTGTCACCTTCGCCTTGGTGTAGCTAGCTGTCTTTTTAATTTTCAGTGTGGTTTCCGTTTCTCGAGCGATTTGATCTTAAGGGGGCACATTGATGAAAAACAAACACTACTTCAAAAATGCACCAAATCCACAGTTTTGGAGACATTGCAACAAAATTTGTACCACGATTTACATGAAAGTAACACATTTACGTATAAAATACTTTTATTATATATATTGAACTATTTTTTGAATGAAATTTGAAGTTTCATTTTCAAAAAATAATGTATGTTCTCTTTTCTCAGAAAGAATTTAAACGATTTCTACAAAAATTTCTCGGTTTCATCTCTTTATATGTTGTAAACTACTCTCATGAGGTTTTTGGAATAGATCAAATAGAAGAATTTTCATAATTTTTTAATTATAATTCCACAAGTACAGTTTTAAATTCATGCAAAATTCCAAGCTCTCTGCCCCATATCTCAGCTTGCAGTCAGAATTTCATAATTTGCTCTCGAGACAACGTTTATTAGATCTACAGAAATATGTGTACAAAATTTCACAATTATAGCATTCATAAAATCTGAGGACAAGGTACATAAAATTTAAGAAACAAACTTTTAAGGAAACGCAATTTAAAGTTCAGCCTAACTTTTTTCCTTATGTCACTTCTTCAGAAGGCCTCACATTTATACTCTGGGTCGTCTTTCCCTTCAAGGCTTCTCTTCTGGTTTCTTGTTGACTGTCTTCTTTCCTTTACCCGGTCTTCAACTGACTTTTAGCTACAAGGCGCACTGTAAATCTATTTTTCTCAGGATGTCTTGAATAACATTCCCTATCTTCAAGCCCATTCTTTCTAACACCTTCATCCTCCCAACGTTCCCATCATTAAATACAATAACTGCATGATAAGTTGCAATTGTGACAACCGTAGCAGATGCAAATGTATTTTAGGGCATCGTTTCCATATAAGTGAATTTAGAGACTCATTTGGTTTTTGGGTTTTGCCGTGCACACGCTTTTTGAGAAGTGTACGATCGGACAGGAACCTGTAAGTAGGCTTGACAAAATCCAGGATACACTCTGGAAGCCTCTCACTGAGCTGGTATGGAACTGCTGCTTCAAAACGTGAGAGTGGAAGGGAGGCCTCGTCACACTTTTGATTACTTTTGAGGCCCTTGGATGCGACTTCAATATTGAAACTCGGGTAATTATTGTCCATTTGTACTACTAAGTAAAAAAAATTGACATTTTTGGTCAATTTCATCAGCGTCCCCCCTTAAACGCATAGTCTCGTACAAGCAATCGACAAAAAATGTATGAAACAAAGCAGGTAACTGGAACTATATCATAAGCCTACACGGAATATTACCGAAACAGTTGGTAAGAAAACATATTTAACCACAGATTACTAAAGTCTAATAAAATTTACGGTGGCAGTAGAGTACAAAACAGCACATTTTCTACTTACTTTGGTATGTAATATACATTTGCTGATCTAATAAATGTAAATATCTACTGCGTAACCTATAAATTATGAATGAAATGTGAAGTAGTAAATTTTAAGAGTATTTAACAACAGTGGAACATTTTCCAACCTTTAGTGTTCTAGTGTGGAAGCGTATGTTTAGAAAAAGATTGAGTACTTTTTGGGGTTGTACGATTTTAGAAATCCGGTCGACGACTGCGGTCTCGTTGTTAGTGGGAAAGTGAAATGCGGGACGCTATATTGACAGCAGTGATTTTTTTTTCTTCTCTCTCGCTCGGAGAGCGGACTCATTGGGCGGAGAGCGCTGCTGACGCGTCGCCGCTCGGCTCGGCTCCGCCGCGGCTGCTGCAGGCCGCTCACGCGTCGCCGCGGCCGTCGCCGGCTTCCAGTTTTTATTTCCGTCGCTCGTTACCGCAGACGACGTTAGGCGTCCTCTGGAATTCCGCGAACCTCCGGCGAGGCCGCGCGTCGAAGGCTGATAGGAAAAGGAAAAAGAAACTGGACGTCCCATGTTCTCTAGTAATGACAGCACGCCTTTTGTTCTTCCCCTCAGCAGCACCTTCCGGTTTCGTTTCTTGTTGTGACTAAATGGCAGGGGTGGAGCCCTTGCGGCAGCTTGATGACAGCAGGATTCTCTGGAGTCACGAAATACAATTAAACAACTGGAACATTAAAAGAGCACGTGTCGCTCCGAAAGTTTTTTGCAGGATTTTATTTCGTCCCAGTTGTTATCGGTCTCTTCATTCGTTGTCAGGACGATGTTAGTTGTGTCAGTTTCGGGACGTCTCGTGTAGTTTTAAGATTGTTAATTCCTTTTTTGATCTAATTTATTGAGGTACCACTAGCTACTGAAATTTGTAAAAGAAGTAGTATACTTTTTGTTCACATTATAGAAATATAATATGTTAAAAATGGAATCTCATTTTAGAAAATTTTCATGTCAGGATGTGGTTATTTCTTGTCATTTTAGTGGTGTGTGGCTCAGTTTTACTCTTATATATTCTTTTTTTATGTAATTTATTGAGATAACTCTCTTGCGTGTGCTTCAGTCACATCAAAGTTTGTCACACAAGTAGTACACTTTTTGTTCACATTATACAAAAGTAATACTATAAAATTTATTTCATTTTATAAAATTTGTCATTACTTTGAGAACTGAAATGTAAATGAACTAGATAAGATATCAATGTTTCCAAATAGTCGACGTGATCCTATGAATCTGTGTCTCCGATTATCAGGCCATCTTCGGCGAGCATATTAATGCGCTTACGTAAGAAAGCTGGGTTTCAAAACATTCGAGTCTTTAAATTGTATAAATAGCTGTAATCATTACTCCATGTTCAACGAAGGCATGTGCCATGCAACAGTCCACATCTGATGTCAGGCAGAGCTGTTTCACCACGAGAAGTGGTGAAACAAATGTATTAAATTAGTTAACATAGAGTAACATTTTATGAGAAACCTAGTTGTTGAAATTCTTTATCTGTTGATGAAATTACTAAAGGAACTAAAAGTACATTTAATTTACCACTGAACACACTAAAACCTGAAGGGCCTGTTGGTCTGTGGCCTACAATGAATCAACAACAGCTACGAGATTTTTCAGTCTCTCTCTCTGGCCTTTTTTTCTGTCAAATGTAGACATTATTTTGGAATTTAATGGCCTCATCGGTTAATCTTCCGTGGATTAGAACGACTGTGATAAAAAAGGCTATATTATTTTCTTGTATGGTTCATTGACAAAAGGTGTTTCGTTAAATAAGAGACAGTGTTATATTAAGCCTATGCGTATTTTAAAACAAATTCGCTATTACATATATGACTGTATTGTAATACAACTTTCGGCATATTTTCTATCAATATAAACTACTAGCAAAAGGAAATGAAGTCCGACGCTTCTTGACAGAGCTTAGGAGGACGATGCGGGAGACCCCCACCGCAGTACTAGTCAAGGTCCTATTTGAGGTGGTTTGCCGATCCCTTCGTCGGACCGTAATGCGGATACATGATGATGACGAAGGCGACACAGCAGCACCCAATCATAGCAGGGTCGGTGAAAATTCCTGACCCCGCCGGGAACCGAAAGCGGAATCCCGTGCTCGGGTAGCGAGAACGCTACCGCGAGACCACCAGCTGTGGGTACACCATAACCAAAAGCGTTCTCCGAATTCCATTCTCATACAAATATGCTGTGTTAATGATTGTTTTGACGTCATAATCTTTGTCATTGTCCCCACCGTCTCAAATATTTATTTCTCCTAAATACACTACTGGAAATTGAAATAAGAACACCGTGAAGTCATTGTCCCAGGAAGGGGAAACTTTATTGACACATTCCTGGGGTCAGATACATCACATGATCACACTGACAGAACCACAGGCACATAGACACAGGCAACAGAGCATGCACAATGTCGGCACTAGTACAGTGTATATGGAGACGATCGTAGAGATGCTGGATGTAGTCCTGTGGAACGGCTTGCCATGCCATTTCCACCTGGCGCCTCAGTTGGACCAGCGTTCGTGCTGGACGTGCAGACCGCGTGAGACGACGCTTCATCCAGTACCAAACATGCTCAATGGGGGACAGATCCGAAGATCTTGCTGGCCAGGGTAGTTGACTTACACCTTCTAGAGCACGTTGGGTGGCACGGGATACATGCGGACGTGCATTGTCCTGTTGGAACAGCAAGTTCCCTTGCCGGTCTAGGAATGGTAGAATGATGGGTTCGATGACGGTTTGGATGTACCGTGCACTATTCAGTGTCCCCTCGACGATCACCGGAGGTGTACGGCCAGTGTAGGATCCTATGGTCTTGGCGTGCATCCGTGCGTCGCTGCAGTGCGGTCCCAGGTCGACGGGCACGTGCACCTTCCGCCGACCACTGGCGACAACATCGATGTACTGTGGAGACCTCACGCCCCACGTGTTGAGCAATTCGGCGGTACGTCCACCCGGCCTCCCGCATGCCCATTATACGCCCTTGCCCAAAGTCCGTCAACTGCACATACGGTTCACGTCCACGCTGTCGCGGCATGCTACCAGTGTTAAAGACTGCGATGGAGCTCCGTATGCCACGGCAAACTGGCTGACACTGACGGCGTCGGTGCACAAATGCTGCGCAGCTAGCGCCATTCGACGGCCAACACCGCGGTTCCTGGTGTGTCCGCTGTGCCATGCGTGTGATCATTGCTTGTACAGCCCTCTCGCATGTCCGGAGCAAGTATGGTGGGTCTGACACACCGATGTCAATGTGTTCTTTTTTCCATTTCCAGGAGTGTCTTCGCCACTACGCTACGGTTAGGCCACAAGTGTAGCTCAGAATTTCTCAAAAGCTGGACGATGCGACCTATTCAACACCTTATTTTATATCTATATGACGATGATATGCTGATTACATTTATCTGTATTGACGACCTGGTGTAAAAAAATGTCTGAGGATAGTAGTTACGGACTGAAACCGGTCATCGTCTAAAGAATTCATATTGTGATGAAAGACTGGAATAAAAAAACATTTGTCAGATTAACGAAATATTTGCTTCTCTGAAATAATATCCCCGTTTAAAGTCTGACAGCAGAGGGATACAGCCGAATTGCAAGGATACTAGACTGAAGAGCCGGCGTTCGTATTACAAACAAGGGCTTTTGTTGTTTGGTCTCGGGAATGCAGAAATATATTTGATGCATATCCTAGACATGTTCTCGAATAAATACGACGTGGAATTCGCTGCGAAGTCAGCAGCAAATACGGAGAATTTCCACAAAGACAGTGGTTGTTGTGAGAATTATTCGTGAGTTCCTATGTTTGACACCAGCCGCCGGAAGACCAGAAATTTTGTCTTCCGGTGTGAACACTGAGAGATATGTTTGCTCAGCGTCATTTTTCTATTGGGTGAGACTGCAGAATGCACCCACAGCTAACAAAATTAGCCGCGGAAAACTCAGCAGCCTGGAGGACAGAGAGGCGGACCATTAACAAAACTTTTTTGTGTGTTCATCCTTGTGATTGGAGGTCTAAGGGACTTCAGCCGTACATTTATGTAAGAAAAGGAAACACGGACAGCCGTCCTTATGATGTCATTTATAGCTAATGGTAGGAGAGACGACAACTCGGTTACAGATAGTCTGTGAAAACCTGTTATAGATGGCCACTGATGCATCATGTATACAGATGGTGTTAACCCCCTCAACATCTGCTAAGGCCTGAAGATGGTGGACTGAAGCACCGAAACTGATAGCGAAGCAATAAATGACATTATACGAACGGCTGTAAGTGTTTCAGTTTTCTTACGTTGACAAAACTGCCAAGTGGCAGCTATTGTTGCATAAGAGAGAATCAGAGGAGACCATTGGATGTGAAGAGGGAAGTAGTGCGTTTGTCATCTGGAAGCGTTCAACCTACTGTCGACTCAATTTTCTGATTTTCGAGTCAGGTCCCTGCATTCAATACTATGTGTGTCCTCAAAATATGAAATTCACATTTTCCATTCTATAATGAGTAGATTTTGTTCCTGTCCGTTGTTTGAATCTTTGAGAATCCGACTGCATTTCGTTGTCTGATCTCAGCTTACAAATAATATTGTCGCGTAGCGTCTACGAGATAATCACTGCAGACCACGCCGAGTGGTATGACAATAACACGCGTTAGCTGCCGAACCGTGGCCTACATGAAGGGATTAGGCTGGGAGCGAGGATGGAGAGCCGAGTTAGGCAGTCCATGCCTTCGCCTCAAAGCCGCAGAAGACAGAAGATGGGAGCTGCCGTGTGCCATATCGCAACCACGCTCAAGACGCTCAAGAAGCCACATAGCATTATCCGCCCATCTCAGCAAGCGCTGAGATGAAGTTACTAACACCCCATCCACTTGCCTAATTGCTGAGTCGCATGTAAGCACAGTGAAATCAGCGCCAAGATTTTATTTTGGTTGTCAGTATGTGAATGAGAATAATAATAAACATAAAAACCCGCGGGAGTTACTAGTCTCCTACCGGGCGCCTCCCCAGGTGGCGGATAGGGGGATGCTCACTAGATATGGTGGGTACCGGGAAAATAAAATACCCGGGGTGGACCAAAACTAGTACTAAAGGGCACGACTGTTCCACATGTTAGTGGCGGTGACCAACAGCGTCTGTTCCACATGTTAGTGGCGGCTGACTCATGTTTCAAGGCTCCACAACCTTGATCCTATCAACTGGCACATGCCAGACCAACTATGAATTACAAGTAAACTCATGGTTCGTGTATGTAATAACAAAATTACCCCAGGTGGTAAAATCCACCCACCTAGTAAAAAGGTGGCAACCGGCCATTCGGATTCTGGAGAGACCGGGCCTACACGATTTATGAGTGAGTCGGAGCACTCTGGAAAACTTCCCAAAAACAAAAACAAGAAGAAAAATTACATTGGAACAATAAACATACAGACACTGATACAACCAGGAAAATTACATATTGTAACAGAAGAATTAAAGAAACTGAAAATCCAAATCCTAGCAGTACAAGAGACAAGTTTCCCCGATGATCAAACCACTGATTACAATGGCTTCAGAATCTTCAAAAGTGGGACTAATAGGAAAATTGGTAGAGGGGCGAACATGCTTGGTATGGCCTTTATTGTTGAAAAATCCGCCGTTAAATCTATAAAGTCTGTAAGAACCATTAACAACAGACTAATGCTTCTTAGGTTTAAAAATAAGAATAAAAACTACACCCTAATTAATGTCCATGCACAGTGCAACATTGAAAATAAGAAGAACCGAGAAGCTGTAGACAAATTCTGGGAACGATTAGAACTTGAAATCTCTAAAATACCAAGAAACGACGTCAAAGTACTTCTTGGAGATTTCAATGCACAGATTGGCAAAGAAAAAAAATTTAGAAAGACAGTTGGCTTATATCCAGCACACAGATTGACCAACAAAAACGGTATGAGACTAATCCAACTCTGCCAACAGTTCAACATGAAAATCAGCTCAACCTCCTTCAACAAGAAACCTAGCAAACAAAAAACCTGGAGATCCCCTATAAACCAACTTGGAGAATTTCAGATCGACCATGTAGACATCTCTTACGACTTCCAAAAAGAGATCAGAGATATCCAGTTAAGAAAGGCACAAATATCGACTCTGATCACTACCTCACCAGGGTTCGAGTACAATTCACTCCAAGACTAAAAACACCGCAAACACCACCGGTAGTACCAAAATTTAATCTACGGAAACTAACAGAATCAGAAACAATAGAAACATGGGAAAATTCTCCTGCAAACAACTGGGAAAAATTCAAGACAAAAATTACAGAAATAGCCAAAGAAAAAAATGCCGTTACAGAAGAAACCCAAACATCCGTGGTGGAATATAAAATGTGAAAATGCCGTTGAATTACGCAAAAAAGCCTTCGAGAAATATAGCTCAAATAAGAATGAGGGGAATCACTAGAACTTTCTAGAAACACGAAAGCTTTCGAATAAAATTATCAGACAAGAGAAGAGAAAATATGTAATCCAACAATTAGAATCAATAGACACAGATTTTAAAAACTATAATACACATGGATTCTACAAAACTTTCGCAAACCAAATTAAAGGTTATAACCCTCAAAATGTTTGCTTCCGAAAACCAGATGGGAATTTAGCGGTAAGCGATGAAGAAAACTGTGAAGTATTAGCCGAATATTTTGAAAAACTGCTAAACTGTCCAGAACCAACAGAAACCCTCCCAATATCCAACACCAAAGCCCCGCAGCAAAAAAATTCCTCACCGCCAACAGAAGAAGAAATTATCAAACACATAAAGAAACTAAAAAATAACAAAGCCTCCGGGGAGGATGGAATTGTAGCTGAATTTCTCCAAAATCTAGGGCCTAATTCAAGAAAGGAGCTAGTAGGAATTATTCAAAATATATGGGTCACCGAAGAAATCCCAGAAGATTGGAAGTGTGCCTTAATACATCCATTACACAAAAAAGGGGATAAACATGATGTAAATAATTACAGAGGAATTTCTCTACTTCCTGTCACATATAAGATTTTATCGGCTTGTGTTCTTGAAAGAGCACAAGAAATGCTAGAACCCAAAATCTCAGATTTCCAAGTTGGGTTCAGGCCAAAAAGATCATGCCCAGAGCAAATTTTAAACCGAAAATTAATCACAAGGATAAGGAAGATGCGAGGCAAGCCTACAGTGCATGTCTTTGTCGACTTCAAGAAGGCATATGACTCAATCCACAGACCCACACTATTTAGGATTCTTGAGGAAAAAGGATTGGATCGGAAAATACAGAAAATCATTCAACAGACGTTAACAAATACAAAATCCAAAGTGAAATTTATGGGAAAACTTTCAAGACCATTTGAAAAAAAAAACTGGGGTTAGACAGGATGATGGGTTGTCGCCTTTGTTGTTCAATGTAGATCTGGATAGAGTCATGGAAGAATGGGAGAAGAAACTTGAAGAAGAAAAGTGCTGGAAACCAATTTCATTAGGAACCAAGAAACATAACCTAAGAATCCCCTACTTAGCCTTTGCAGACGATCTCGCAATAATGGGAGATTCTAGTGAGATGGCTATAAAACAGGTAGAAATTCTAAAAGAATGTGCAGAACAAGTCGGCCTACAGATATCATTTGAATAGACAGTGTTTACAACAACAAATTTAGAAATTTCCAAATTACAAACAAAATACGGAGAAATCAACAGAGTACCATACTTCAAATATCTTGGAGAAATTATCTCGGAAAAATTTGCACAACAAGAAAGAATACAAAAAGCTCGTAAAGGTTTAGGATTAGTGCAAAACCTCTATAATAAAAAATGTTTATCTTTAAATGCAAAAATTAGGCATTACAATACAGTCATTAATCCATCAATGTTATATGCCAGCGAAACCTTGGCACTAAACAGGAAAACTGATCTAGAAAATCTAAAGAAAGAAGAAAGAAAAATAATTAGAAAAATTTTGGGACCAAGATGGACCGAGAATGGATATAGATTACAGAAAACATCAAAAATTGAAGAATATTCTAACATAGAGATAGACATGAGGAAAAGACGCCTTAAATTCTATGGCCACATAATGAGACTTCCTGAACACAGATTAACAAAAAGAATTGTAAAATACGTAGATTCTCTTGTTAATGGAGGAGAATGGATCCAAAAAGTTAAAAAAGATTTGGAATTAGCAAAAATTACTAAAGAAGAAATAGCTGCAAGGAACAATTTTAGAATAAAAGTTGAAAAGTGGGAGGTTAAACCAGAGACAAAAGCACCGAGAACCGGAACAAAATGGAGCGAAGAAAGAAGAACTAAATTTTCGCAAACAATGAAAAACTGGTGGGCAAATAAAAAGAACCAGAAGACCAAGAAGAACGGAAAGTGAACCAGCTTTACTTAGCGTCTTCCACATGGGAGCTTTACGGCTAATAATAATAATAATAATAATAAACATAAAAATATTTCATGCATTAATCATTTAAACAATTTGTTTTCAGTCCAACCTGACTGGCATGTATAATATTCTATAAAAACATATTAATTTAACTCATTCTGGTGTCCTGCGTTGGGCGACCTGATTTTAAATTTATAAAATTCAATTTGCTACCAAAAGAGCAGGAAAAAGTGACGATCACTAGATGCTAGAGCAAGAATATATGGATGATAAAGTTGTTACAAAGGTATGATGCAATTGGATCTTGTTTTTCATTGAGCCGTATCTGGACGGTGCTGAAATAAAGCGCCGGCCGCGGTGGTCTAGCGGTTGTAGGCGCTCAGTCCGGAACCGCGCGACTGCTACGGTCGCAGGTTCGAATCCTGCCTCGAGCATGGCCTTGTGTGATGTTCTTAGGTTAGTTAGGTTGAAGTAGTTCTAAGTTCTAGGGGAGTGATTACCACAGGAGTTGAGTCCCATAGTGCTCAGAGTCATTTGAGCCATTTATTTGAAATAAAGCAAAGCAAATTCTTTTCTGAGCATGGCATACCTTTGGATTTGGTTTGCTTGGCTCATTAGATAAGGAGGAAATCGTAACGCGTCTCTAATCTTTAACATTTGCATCAACTTTCTACATCACGTCTTCAGCGATTACAGATTGTCGCCAACTTAATACTTCGAAGTAATTTTATAATGACCACCTTTAAAGGATCTAATCAATTTTGTTACAATCGCTCATAGCGTTTGCTCCACGACCTTGATCAATTTCACTGTACTGGGCACGGTGACGTAGTTGACGTTTGGATTTCACAAGCATATGTTGAAACAGGCGTTACTAACTTTTCAAATAGAGGTAGCTCTTAATAACATACTTTAAAGTTCACAATTTTCATTACAATATTTTGCATATTTTTCACTCAGATTATGTTTTTATAGTGCTACCACGTGTTCAATAACAGTAACTTGGCCCTGAAACGAGTCGTCTCGTAGCGTGTAGGCCACCTCAGACCGGAATTGTGTGCCACAAGTAGTACCATATCGCGGGCAACATGTCTGCCCTTTCGTCGTCCAGTACAATCCTATCTCACCCAAACATTTGATCAGATAATATCACATCATCATCACCCACTAAAGTCGTTCAGAATCATCAGTCATCCACTATAAATTTTTTGCTTTGATCTTGCATTCTCTGTCAAGCATATTGATCTATTACAGAGGTCTAGTTTTCCTCCTAATATCACAATTATTGTACTGTTGCCTCCATCGTGACGTAATGTAACGACCTCTTTGTTCACTTTTGTTGTACTTTCAATGTGATCGTTGACAGCGTCTCGAGGGAATGACTGAAAATACAGCATGCTTTTCTGGCAATTGACTCTTCCGACCGAGATGATAGGTAAGAGTCAAAGACATGTCATGTTGTCCCACCAGCCACAGCGGTTGTTATTTCGAGAAGAGTGCATTTAACTGATTTAACTCATTTTATTACACTATGCGCAAATGAAAGCTATCCTAGGCTGCCAATAATGTGCTGTCTGGAGCTTCACGTATTTAACGTTAGTGGAATTTCTTTCCTGTCAATCTCAGTTTCCATGTTTCTCAGGAAGATTGTACGAATGTATGTACTACTTCAGATTAGAGTAAAGGAAGAAGTAAACAGGCCTTAAGGCAACGATATAATTCAAGTAAACCAGTACGTAAGGCATCTATAAATTACGGTATACACACGAGTAACTACCAACGCAAGCGCTGGCTGGAGTGGCCGAGCGGTTCTAGGCGCTACAGTCTGGAACTGGACGACCGCTACGGTCGCAGGTTCGAATCCTGCCTCGGGCATGGATGTTTGTGATGTCCTTAGGTTACTTAGGTTTAAGTAGTCCTAGTTCTAGGGGACTGATGACCTCAGAAGTTAAGTCCCATAGTGCTCAGAGCCATTTGAACGAACGCAAGTAACTACATTAGATAAACAATGTTAACAGAAAAAGGGTCGATAAACGAGAATGATCCTCGCTTTCACCTGTACATTCAGGCACTACTGAATAGTCTTGTGAACGTATTTTAGTATTGACTGTTCTGTTGGACATGTACGACAGAACAGAGTCTTTCAAATTCATATTCATTACTGTAGGAGCGCTACGAATTCTTCACGTTTATTTCAGTGCAGATGCACTAATATCGCCCGAACTCTTGCGGGAACCAACAATTTGTGAGTAGGGGACGAAGAACTGTGCCGTGTCCGAATGGACGAAGCGGTTAAGGTAACTGCTAATGAGAAACGGTAAAGCCGCATTGATGTCCCAGTCCGGAAAAAATGTTCAACTTTCACCATTGCAATACCAAAGTGCACTGTGCGGCTGCAAATCACGAAATGAGATGCGATAGAGGCAGTCTGTGCGACACCTTTGAACCAGACGATGAAGAAGCCACGAAATATCAAAACATTCCTGAAATTCTCCGTAAATTTTGGTCTAAGAAAAGTGTGTTCATTATCACCGACTTTAAAGTATACGTACAAGATTTTTTTCAAAACTGGAAGACAAATTGTCGTGCAGTGGGTTGTCGGATAAGAGGTATATTTACTCCTCTGCGGTGACCAGGTACTGATAGCAGGAGACAAAATCTTCAGTTACCAGTTAATGAAACTGAACAAAGCATTCTCAAATGAGGCCTGACAATAAAGACAGAATACAAGGTAGTGGATAAGAATGAACGAGAAGTTTTCGTAGTAGAATTCTGTAAAAGTATCTGTAGTTTTAAAAATTTTGTGTCACTTTTATAACAAAAGGAAGAACCCCACAAGTCATCAAAAATTAAATTGGTCAAAGAAAAACATAAGTGCTTGCTGTGGAGCCGCAAACTACAAAGAGCCCAAAAGTGTTGACATGCAAGCTAGTCGTGGAGAGTATCACCACGTAACGCGCTGAAATATGGTTGCTAAGCAGAAAGAAGAAAAACAAGTTGATGTCACTTGAAATGGATTTTTGGCCAAGAATTTCTGGTATTTCTGAAACATAGCAGAAATGAAAGACTACGGGAACGTATAGCAGAAAAAGAGCGCTAGCCTTGGTGCTATAGATGGCAAAACAGAAGGAAGTTGAGAAGCGAAAGACGACTAACGTCATGAAAGAGCCAAACACACACACACACACACACACACACACACACACCAATTACCTTAGCATCTGGCACGGTTGCTCAGAGCGTTCAACCAAGCGGTTGGCTGGTTGCCTTCAGTAACAAAAAAACTGAGTTTAATATTCGACGATGAAGTTGAAGTGGTGTCATGTAACATCCCCTAAAATCAAATAACGAGAACAATGACGAACAAAATGAAGCGGGGGAAAATGCATGGTCTGTTATGTTGCCGACCCTGGTTCGATTCCAAGAGGTACCATCAAAATCATTAAAGAGAAAGTGAGACGAGGCATAATGTTCGCTGTGTCAATGGTGCTTCGACGCGGTAATTCGTGAAAGGGCCCAAGAATCACGTCCTCTGTGTAGTACATCCAGACACTGGACGATCTCTGTCCATCACTTGTGGACTAAGGCGTTACTCCCGTTGACGAAATACATTCTTACGCGGACGGTGCCTTTGAAGGTACCGTGCAGCATACGCACAAGCAGCAGCAGCTTGGTTATCGGATGCACCCATTACCAAAAGCATTTCGAGGTATTCATCATTTGTGTACTCCATCGGGAGGTCGCCCTATGTGTACTTGATCTGACCAGTTATGGCTGTGCACTATGGGCTAGTAGCAAATACATGCAGGTTAATGAATCCCGCTGTCATGTGACAGGCTATTTTCATTTGACGAAACGACGTCCTTCTTATAAACCACGCGATCTAGGTAAACAGTAACCCGACGTGGATTCGAGCAATAGCTCTACGCTACTTGTGGGTTTGATCATGCAGCAGTATATTCAGTTACTTACGATGGCTGGTGCGGTCGTGCGGGATAATACACATTCCTCTGTTCCGATGCGCTACAGGATGTAATTGTTTCCAGCTCCTCGTTTTGAAACACATATTGCTAAAATGGAACCGATCCGATTATGCTAGATAAACTTTTTCCTTCAATCTGGATGAGAAACGCATGCCGACCTCCAAGAGCGGCATTTCTTCTTCATCCTATACATTTGTCATCATTCTTCTGACTAGTTTGATGCGGTTAGCCACCAATGCTTCTTCTGCCAACTTGTTCATCGCAGAATAACGTGCGAGTGTACGTCCTCATTTGTTGGATTTACTTCTGTTTTTATCTACCTCTGTAGTTTTTACCACTACAGCTCCAACTAGCAACGTGGAAGTTATTCCCTGATGTCCTAAAACGTGTGCTGCCACGCTGATTCCTGTCAGGGTTTTCCACATGTCCTGTTCTTCGCCGATTCTACGGTTCGCTACGTTTCTTATCTGATTATCAACAAAATTCAACTGAATGATTCTCTTATTTTACTGTTTTCCCACAGTCCATGAGGTACTTCACATTCGCAGAAACTTATTTCCCAAAGTAGCGTATATCTAAGGTACATCTAAGGTCGAGATATTAGATTCCTCTTGACCAGGAATACCCTCTTTGCGTATACTGCTCTGCTTTTTATGCCCTTATTTCTTCTGTCACCTGTTATTTGCGTCCTAGGATCAGCTTAACTTCGTCTACTTCGTGATCTCTAATTTTGAAATTATAGTTTCTACTAATTTCGTTCTTCCCATTCCAATTAGTTTCGTCTTTCTTAGGTTTACTGTCGGTCCCTATTCATTACTCATTATACCGTTCATTCCATTCAATACGTCACGAAATTATACTTCACTTTCACTGAGTATAGCAGGTTCGTCAGCGAACTGTAATCTTGACATTCGCTTACTCCAATCTTTAAAATCGATGCTGAACATTCCTTTTATTTCCGATGTTGGTTCTTCGGTACAGAGAAAGAACAGTAGCCTCGAAAGACCACATCTCTGTGTTACACCATTTTTACTCCGAGCACTTTGGTTTGGTTTTCCAATCCTATTCTGACTCTAGGATCTTATCCATATTTTAGGTTACATGTCTTTCCCCATAGCTTACTCTAACTTTTCTGAGAAATTTGAGAATCTTGCGCCATTTTACATGGCGAAACGTGTTTGCCAAACGATAATTCCTTGGAACGTGTCTTGGTTATTCGGTAAATCTTTCCTCCGTTTCAAGCGCGACGACATAACTACCTCTCTGTTGCCCTCACTTCCCGAGAGGCAAACTAATCACCATTCACCAGATCCTAAATTTTCTTTTTAATTTTTCTGTATGTTATTTTTGCTAGCAAGTTGGATGCATGTTCTATTAAGCTGATTGTTCTCGCACTTACCTGCTCTCACTGCCTTCGGGACTGTGTAGATGACATTTTCCCGAAAGTCTGGTGGTAGGTCTACGGTCTCATAGATTCTACACATCAGCTTAAACATTCATTTGGTTGTCACTTCAACAATGATTACAGAAATACGGAAGGAATGTTATATGTCTCATCCGTCTCATTTGATCGCAAGTTTTCCAGTGCCCTTTTAAACTCTGACTCTAATACTGGATTCCTCGTGACTTACACAACGACACTAGTTTCTTCTCCTATTACATCAGACAGTTCCTCCCGGTCGTAGAGGCCTTCAATGTACCTATCTGCTCTCTCAACTGCATTTAACAGTGGAATTCTCATTGCGCTCTGTACGTTAATGTCGTTGCTATTAATTTCACCGAATATTCACATTGCAGCAGAATCGATTTCGCCTTAGTTTCTCTGCACTTCTTATTGATTTGAATCCCAAATTACTTACGTGATGTGCTCTTGTCTATGAATCTTTCTGAGCACACTCTTTCAAATTGTCAACTGAAGTATTTATTCTGTTGACCAAGGTTTCTTTGCCATTACAGTCCAGCTACTTTTGTAGCTGTACAGTCCTCTTCAAAGACCTACTATGCTATTCATTGTCACAATATCGACAGCCTGAGAAATCTCTGACACATATAATTAATCCTCATTACTTTGATATCCCACGTCTTCCTACACTGATCCTTACAGACTGTTCTCTCAAGTATCAGTATATTGTTAACCATTATTAAGTTGTGATCTCAGTCTGTATGAATTCCTGAGTATGGCTTACTACACATTATCTGCTTTTGGACTCTCTGTCTCACCATGATGTAATCCAGCTGTAATCTTCCTGTGTGTCTGTGTGGCAAGTCCATTTCCTTCTACTGTGATCTTTGATAAGTGTTTTCGCTATTACTAGCGGAACTGTGTTTACGAACTCAATGTCTTTCTCCTCTCATTCTCCTACCATGTCGTATCTCTCAAAGCTCTACCTCGTCTTTCTACCAATAGTATTAGAATATCATATCACTTTAAATACTGAAACACCCATTCAGTATCCTAATTTACTTTGTGTATCACTTCTTCTTCGGCTTTTGAAGTCGTTATGTATGTATGAACTACTGCTGCTGTCGATCCTGATGAGAACAACTCTGCCACTAAACTGTTTACATGAACTCATTCTCTGTTCTACCTTCCCATTGTTGACGATTCCCATTATACCGTTTTCTGTTGCATCTGACCAGAAATCCATAACTTCATTCCATTTCAGTCGTCCCCAATATAACCAGATTCAGGCTTTACATTTCCTTCCATACTTAGCAGGTTCGCAACCGCGTTTCTCGTGGTCACCTCAACTCTGGCAGTCCTCTCCAGGAGTTCAGAATGAGAACTAGTCTGAAAACATCCCCAGTGAAGAAGTTATCAAACTTCTAAAAAGAATAACGGGCCATATATGCTGTGAATTCCCATTATGTACCTTTAATTCAGTGACTTCCATAGGCCTCTGTTTTCCCATGCCGTTGATCGTTGCTGAATCTTCCGATTTTTGCCTGAAGCATTTTTTGGGACCGAACCTTAGACTCTGCACGTTAACAGCCACTTAACCTACCAGCGCTGCAGTTAATAGGACCATTGCCTGCCTACAGCGAGAAAACAGAAAATCACCTCTTGATACAGTTGTTTTATCAGAGTCTAATTGTTATGACGCTAGTGTTATAGAGAGGCCATGGAAATTAAAATGCACAAAGACAACTTCAATAGCAAAAAAGGAGGATTGAAATTAGGCAAGTCGTGGTCTAGGTGTTACGCAAACCAAACTGCACCAATTTTCCTACACAATCTCCATAACATATGTCACCACGACTCTGCTGGCTTAGGAAGAGATCTGATGATATATTGACCCAACTGTTGCATGAAAACACGTAAAAAGTTCGGCTTCCTGAGGTCGTTTGAGTTTGAACAACTTCTGATTATCTGTGCATTATTAGCAGAAGAAATATTATACCGCATAATATGTCTCAGACCACAACCTAATGATCACATTACTAAAATCGCCTCCAGTATGACTCATTCTTCATTGCTTAACATGTCTTATGTTGTATTACTCAAAACCAAAACATCATTAATGACTTGCATAGCATTTTCTATTATTTCGATTTCTGGTCAGTAGGTGCGAATGTAGTGAGACTTTCAACAAAACTGATACTTTAGCTTTTTTCATGAATTTGATACCAAATTAAGTACATTAGTTTCTATAAGTACACATCATTACTGACAAATCCGAACTACCCTATTGGAACTCAAATAACTTTTTCAGAGCTCAGCTCATCCAAAACTACGTTTTTTTGGCGAAGTTCAGTTACCGCTGTGCTTCTCTCATGTAGCAGTACATTTATTTCATTCTGCATTTACCTTCTCGCTCCCGGACAACTGCTTTCAAACACATATCACTAAACTAAAAATCGCAGAGTGGAATTCAAGTTATTGATGACATAGAAGAGCCTACTGATATCTGTCACGAAGGCAGAGAGTAGCAACTGGCACTGCATTACATTTGGTTTATTCTAGTGTGAGGTTTTGTCCCTTTTATCTTGGCCTGACATGCACTTGTTTAAATCCTGGAGTCAGTGTCTGTAGCATGATAATTTGAACGTTCATAGAAGCAGTCCATTGTCCTTAACTAATTGCTTAGTGGTGCATGATAAAGAACTGTGTGATGAAAAAGTATTATTAAAAAGAACATGTTTAGTTGTATCTCTGTGTTTCCATTGTTAATAAAGTGATGTATCCTCAAATGTCAGAAAACAGGTACAACAAAATATCTTGCTGTGGCATCCTGTGAATGTGATGGTGGTACAAGATGTATGTGTTAAATCTTAATTGAAATTAGATAGGCATGGTTAACATTATGTAACAGGTGGAGAATAGTATCTCAGATGGTACCTATCATCTGAGAGTTCTGGCACAATAGAAGCAAAAAGCAAATACTTACTTTTTTCCTGATATAGAGAAAAGAAGTTTATAGGTTTACTGTTAACAATCATATGACGTTCTTGGTCTTAACACTGGGTTAAAATTAAAGGTTTTGAACTAAGAAGGCAAATTTTAAAAATATAGAATTAGGAAACGCAAAAATGGAAAATAAAGAATGGAAAAAATCAAAATTAAGGAATAAAAATTAAAAAATTATGATGAAAACATTCTAAAGAATAATTTATTAAATTACTTCTTATAATTACTCATATATAATTATGTTTATTTAAACTTCAACAAAACATTTATTTTTAATGTATCAAAATAAATAATTTTCTAAATAAATACAAAACAAAAAATTACAAGCTTAAAATATTTCTGAAATTCTTGTAAAGAAATAAGCAAATTGTTAAAAATTAAATAAGAATGACCAGAGGAAAAAATCTATAAAAATTTTGAGAAATATCTAAACAAACATCCTATAATTAGTAGATATAAATTAGTAAATGTTATTGAAAAGAATAAGAATAACATTAATAACAAGGATAGTGATTACATTAAGCATACTGAACTGCTGAATAAAGCTTTAAATGAACTTTGTCAAATTAGGGAAACAAATCATTTAAAAAGTATTAAAAGCTTAACAAAAAAGAATTAGTGAATCTTATTGAAAATAATTGGGAACGTTTTAATAATGAGGATAATGGTCTAGAGAACAAATCCTTAAGAGAACTTCTGTAAATTTGTAAAACAAAAAATTTTGATTGTATTCTAAACTATGTAAACAGTAATAATCAGTGTTACAGGAAATAATAAGCATAATATTGTAATAGGGGTAATCGATTGGAAAAAATCCCTAAAAGAATTTCAAGGAATTTGCAAAAGTTTAAAACTTGTTCTAAATTTATTGAAGATAAGTTAATTAAGCTTATACAAAATAATTAAGTTACTATCAGTACTTACGAAATGAATGATTATTATTTACAAAAGCATGTAGCAGATAAATACCATTAAACAAGAAGTAACAGAAAAAGTAGTCAGATTATAATTTTCTCACTCACGATTTCCTTGATTTTAAAACTAAAAGACCTAATAGAATTGCCTCGGGTTTTAAATTTAGATTAATATGTTATGATCATTACTATTGATACTATTTTAGACCCACTAAAATTTTTAATGAGGTTTAAAAAGAAGTAGTTAATAAATTTAAAATTTTTTGGTACAAAGGGAACAAATAGTTAACAGAGATTTCTTTGTAGTTTTAAGAGACATGAAAGAATTCAAGAGATTAGATTCCAGACAATTACTGAAGCTTTTATTAAGATCAACAGATTTAGAAAACTATTATCAAATATCAACAAATAAATTATTAAGTGAATTGGACCACAGAGAAAACAGTGAGATAGTGCTCCTTATTCTATAAATTATTTAAAATATAGTGTTGACAGACAGAATCTAATTTTTGGTACTTCGTTATCGATTTACCAAAAGTAATTAAGCTTAAAAATGGTATTAATGTTAAAAATATCGACTGAAACTCTTTTCTGTATTCAATTAAATCAGCTTTGTATGTAGCACATCATGATATAGGAAAGTAAAAACATATAAAGATATTCGTTTAGAAAAAGAAGAAAAGTTAAGAAAAAGAAAAACTTTTTCTTGTACATTTAACATAATGATAAAATTTAAAATAAATCAAATTTTTCAATTAAAGTTTCTACTCATAAGTAGAAAATTTTTCTGTAACCTGTTTACTGTAAACAAAAGAAGAAATACATGTTAACCATCTTTTAACTGAAAAAGAGCATAATGTACATATTTGTCAGGAAAAAGGATTGTCTATATTTAACACAAATCAAATAAAACTATGAAATGTAAGAATTAATAGTCATGATAGGGATTCAACATTTCTTAAATCTAAAGAAAAATTAAATAAACATAAACATGAATGTAAGCAAAAAAAGTAAAAGTTTATATGCTCCAAAACGACCAATATTGTATAAAAATTATACTAATTTATTTTGAGTACTCATTTTATTTATGCTAATTTGGAAATGTTATTACAAAATATTAGTACATGTCAACCATATCCTGATAAATCTTTTATTAGTAAGTATAAACAGCATTTACTAAAGACTTTCAGTTATTATATAGAATATTGTAATGGATCTTGTAGGTACCCATCAAACATGTTGGTTAACAATGTTCCACAAAAACTTGTAGAAATGCTGCAACAAGAATGTAGATAAATTATTATATTATGTAAAGAAAATGTGTCTATAAATGGGACAAAAATGATCAGAAAAGTTTAAATGTTTGAAAATTTCTTACATTTCTGAAAAAAATTGAATTTTGGAGAAAAAATGCAAGAGACCATTACCATTTAATGAAAAAATTCTGAAGCATGGTCACTAACATTGTAATAATAATTATAAAACTCCCTCATTTATTCCATATTATCGTCATAATGTATGAAATTATGATATCCATTTTAGTTTAACAGGTAGGTAATAAATATGTAAGCAATATATCACATAATAAAAAGAAATATGGTTGAAAATGGAAAAACTGTAAGATTTTTTTGTACTTTTAGGTTCTTAGGGGCAAATGTCGATATATTGTCTTACACTTCTGAAAAAAATCAGTTTAAAAAAAACATCCAAATATTTCAAAGGCTAAGATATAGGTTTAATGACTAAAAAGGATGTTAACCGTTATGAATATGTGGATTCTGAGTAAATATTAAAGGGGAACAAAATTACCTCAAGAGACTATTTTTATTCAAGATGTAATAAATCCCATACCTATGGCGAATATTATAATCACACAAAAATAGTATATTAAATATAGAGAAGAATTTATGGAGATGTATAATAAATCTAATGTTTCAGTATTAGTATCCTCTAGATATACTTCTCTTCGTTCTTAAGAAAACCATTCTTCTAGGTATTTTAGTTCAACAGAAATATCTTGGGAAGCCACTTTAACTATTATTAAGATCAATGTGTGTTTATTAAGTATTTATGACATGATATTTAAGTTAGAAAAAGGAATTCATGGAGATATTTCCTAAAGTGTTAAAACAGTTGCTAAAGCTAATAATAAATATTGGAAAAACTCTGATCCCAAACAAGAATGCTATTACTTAGTGTATATGTTTCACTATTACTCAAGATTAATTTATTCTGATCCTATAACAATTGGCGAAATTTCTGACTCTTTTAAAATTCGTTAAATTATTATGGTAAATACAGAATATCAAAACTATCTACATGAGTTACATACAGAATTATCTTTTGTGTCAGAAAAAAATATATTATAAAAACAATTAAATAATATAGTTAAAAATTGTTTTATTTTATAGAAATATTCAACAATGATTTAATCTTGCATTAAAAATAACAATAATGCATAGACTCATAGTATTTAATCAGTAACATTGGTTACAGAAACATTCTAAGTTTGATACAGAAATGAAGAAAAAGGCAATGATTCTGGAAACGATTTTTATAAGTTAATTTTGGTTAAAGGATACAAAATTGTAGAAACAACAAAATATTAAAATTATAATCTTTATTGATTAAATGGCAATAGCTATTTTGTAAAGATTATCAACCACATTTAAGGAGATATAAATATCTATAAGAAATAAATCTTTATTTATATTTTAGCCAACAATGACCATTGAAATTATGAATTGTTTCTCATTTACATAAACATAAACTCATATATTTGTTTACTATAAGCTTTTTTGTGTAATTTTTATATCTGCTAAATATAAGGTGTTAAATCTGCCTTCGTGTGTTATCTGACAACACATTCCTTATTTTCTTTCCTGACTTTTCTTTTGGAAATGTTACTCCTGAATTGGTTTAGAATAGTTGCATATTGAGCCTATCCAATAGTGTTTTCGGTCCCTTTTCTAAATATCTTTTGTTCAATATATCATTCTTATCAGTTGGATCATTTACTCTATTAATATATTGTGATTGAAACAAATATTATCTTTTATTAATTTAACATTGTTCAGTTATTATTCATGAAATTGTTGAATTATTTTATCTAATTTTTGACTTCAGTTACGTTTAATACCTTTCATATTGAATTTTGATTGTACTCCACCTACTTCAATTTTTTTAAATTTCTGATTGAAAATGATTTCTTATTTTTTTCAACTCCTTATATTTTGTTTTGTGCCAAAAATATCTATTTAATAATATCAGAATCTTATTAAAATGATAACTATCTAATAATAATTCTAACATAAGTAAATATAAAAGGCCACAATTCAATTCATTAACGTCATGCATTCTCTCAGCATTTTAATGGAAATAATTTTTCCTAAGTAATTTATTAATTTATTCAGTATATTTCCAAGAAATCTATTAAAATCAATTTTTGTATTTTTTTCTTTTATAACAACTAATGCAATGACTACCATCATGACTGGATATATTTAAATCATAAAAACACTTCTAAATTATGTAATTGTTAATTGTTTACCAAGGTTTTCTACATGAAAATTTAATGAAGATTTATTATTTGACTTTCAAATTTTTGGAATTTTTTATATTTTTTCACTCCAAGTACTTTTTTCTCGATTGTCATTTGTAGTTTTGTTCTTCCAGTTTCTTACCAACTTTTCCTTGTTTATTACTGAGTTTGCTATAACATAAACTGTTGCAGCCTTTGAACCAGTCGCAGAAGAATAACATAATACCTCCAATAACACAGGAAGAAAAACCTCCATCATGTGTCTTTATCTTTTTACCTTTATTCTTTTTGTTGTATAGTCTATAATCTTTTTCACAGTAGCTATAACTAAAGTTATGACTAAATTACAACCACTTTTTAATCTTTATTTCCTTTATGAGCAGCACTTAAATAATTATTGATTCTCTCTAGTTGATCATTATTAGCTTTAATTTTTAACGGTTTTGGTTTCGTTTTGCCCCTTGGTAGGAAACTGTAATCAATGGTGACTATATTAAACAATTTCCTTAGGATTTTTCCAATGAATCTCAGTCTGGCATCTGCTTTACCGACGATCAACTTTATATGATCATTCCATTTTAAATCACTCCTAATGCATACTCCCAAATAATTTATGGAATTAACTGCTTCCAGTTGCAGACCTGCTACTTTGTAGCTAAATGATAAGGGACCTATCTTTCTATGTATTTGCATCACATTACACTTGTCTACATTGAGATTCAATTGCCATTCCGTGCACCATGCGCCAATTCGCTGCAGATCCTCCTGCATTTCAGTACAATTTTCCATTGTTGCAGCCTCTCGATACACCACAGCATCATCTGCAAAAAGCCTCAGTAACTTCCGATGTCATCCACCAGGTCATTTATGTATATTGTGAATAGCAACGGTCCTATGACACTCCCCTGCGGCACACCTGAAATCACCTAATCTTCAGCATTCTTCTGCAGCACCACATTTAGAAAGCTTCTATTCTCTTCTTGTCCAAACTGTTTATCGTCCATGTTTCACTTCCATACATGGCTACACTCCATACAAATGCTTTCAGAAACGATTTCCTGACACTTAAAGCTATACTCGATGTTAACAAATTTCTCTTCTTCAGAAACGCTTTCCTTGCCATTGCCAGTCTACATTTTGTATCCTCTCTACTTCGACCATCATCAGTTACTTTGCTCCCCAAATAGCAAAACTCCTTTACTACTTTAAGTGTCTCACTTCATAATCTAATTCCCTCAGAATCACTCAACATAATTCGACTACATTCCATTATCCTCGTTTTTCTTTTGTTGATGTTCATCTTATACCCTCCTTTCAAGACACTGTCCATTCCTTTCAACTGCTCTTCCAAGTGCTTTGCTGTCTCTGACACAATTACGATGTCATCAGCAAACCTCAAAGTTTTTATTTCTTCTCCATGCATTTTAATACCTACTCCGAATTTTTCTTTTGTTTCCTTCACTGCTTGCTCAATATGCAGATTGAATAACATCGGGGATAGACTACAGCCCTGTCTCACTCCCTTCCCAACCACTGCTTCCCTTTCATGTCCCTCGACTCTTATAACTGCCATCTGGTTTCTTCACAAATTGTAAATAGCCTTTCGCTCTCTGTATTTTACCCCTGGCACCTTTAGAATTTGAAAGACAGTATTCCAATCAATACTGTCAAAAGCTTTCTCTAAGTCTACAAATGCTAGAAACGTGGGTTTGCCCTTCCTTAATCTAGCTTCTAAGATAAGTCGTAGGGTCAGTATTGCCTCACCTGTTCCAACATTTCTACGGAATCCAAACTGATCTTCCCCGAGGTCGACTTCTGCTAGTTTTTCCATTCGCCTGTAAAGAATTCGTGTTAGTATTTTGCTTCTATGGCTTATTAAACTGATAGATCGGTAATTTTCACATATGTGAACACCTGTTTTCTTTGGGATTGGTATTATTATATTCTTCTTGAAGTCTGGGGGAATTTCGCCTGTCTCATACATCTTGCTCACCAGATAGTAGAGTTTTTTCAGGACTGGCTCTCCCAACGCTGTCAGTAGTTCCAATGGAATGTTATCTACTCCTGGGGCCCTGTTTCGACTCAGATCTTTCAGTGCTCTGTCAAATTCTTCACACAGTATCGTATCTCCCATTTCGTCTTCACCTACATCCTCTTCCGTTTCCATAATATTGTCCTCAAGTACATCGCCCTTGTATAGACCCTCTATATACTCCTTCCACCATTCTGCTTTCGATTATTTGCTTAGAACTGGGTTTCCATCTGAGCTCTTGATGTTCATACAAATGGTTCTCTTATCTCCAAAGGTCTCTTTAATTTTCCTGTAGGCAGTATCTATCTGACCCCTAGTGAGATAAGCCTCTAGATCGTTACATTTGTCCTACAGCCATCCCTACTTAGCCATTTTGCACTTCCTTCCGATTTCTTTTTTGAGACGTTTGTATTCCTTTTTGCCTGCTTTATTTACTGCATTTTTATATTTTCTCCTTTCATCAATTAAATTCAATATTTCTTCTGTTACCCAAGGATTTCTACTAGCCCTCGTCTTTTTACCTTCTTGATCCTCGGCTGCCTTCACTACTTCATCCCTCAAAGCTACCCATTCTTCTTCTACTGTATTTCTCTCGCCCATTCCTGTCAATTGTTCCCTTATGCTCTCCCTGAAACTCTGTACAACCTCTGGCTCTCAGTTTATCCAGGTCCCATCTCCTTCAATTCCCACCTTTTTGCAGTTTCTTCAGTTTTAATCTACAGGTCATAACGAATAGATTGTGGTCAGAGTCCACATCTGCCCCTGGAAATGTCGTACAATTTAAAACCTGGTTCCTAAATCTCTGTCTTACCATTATATAATCTATCTGAAACCGGTCAGTATCTCCAGGCTTCTTCCATGTATACAGCCTTCTTTTATGATTCTTGAACCAAGTTTTAGCTATGATTAAGTTGTGCTCTGTGCAAAATTCTACCAGGCGGCTTCCTCTTTCATTTCTTTTCCCCAGTCCATATTCGCCTACTACGTTTCCTTCTCTGCCTTTTCCTACTACCGAATTCCAGTCACCCATGACTATTAAATTATCGTCGCCCTTCACTATCTGAATAATTTCTTTTATTTCATCATACATTTCTTCAATTTCTTCGTCATCTGCTGAGATAGTTGGCATATAAACTTGTACTACTGTAGTAGGTGTGTGCTTCGTATCTATCTTGACCACAATAATGCGTTTACTATGCTGTTTGTAGTAGCTTACCCGCATTCCTATTTTTCTATTAATTATTAAATCTTCTCCTGCATTACCCCTATTTGATTTTGTGTTTATAACCCTGTAGTCACCTAACCAAAAGTCTTGTTCCTCCTGCCACCGAACTTCGCTGATTCACACGATAACTAACTTTAACCTATCCATATCCCTTTTCAAATTTTCTAACCTACCTGCCGATTAAGTGATCTAACATTCCACGCTCCGATCTGTAGAACGCCAGCTTTCTTTCTCCTTACAACGACATCCTCTTGAGCAGTCCCCGCCCGGAGATATGAATGGCGGACTATTTTACCTCCGGAATATTTTACCCAAGAGGATGTCATCATTATTTAGTCATACAGTAAAGCTGCATGCCCTCGGGAAACATTACGACTGTAGTTTCCCCTTGCTCTCAGCCGTTAGCAGTACCAGCACAGCAAGGCCGTTTTGGTTATTGTTACAAGGCCAGATCAGTCAATCATCCAGACTGTTGCACCTGCAACTACTGAAAAGGCTGCTGCCCCTCTTCAGGTACCACACGTTTGTCTGGCCTCTCAACAGATACCCCTCCGTTGTGGTTGCAGCTACGGTTCGGCTATCTGTATCGCTGAGGCACGCAAGCCTCCCCACGAACGACAAGGTCTATGGTTCATGAGTGGGGGCTATTTAAACTATTGAAAACCAATTCAACAGTCGTATTTAAAATGGTTTTTAGCTACTGTTTGAAAGTATAGGACCAGAA
Source organism: Schistocerca gregaria (assembly GCF_023897955.1). Taxonomy (NCBI): domain Eukaryota; kingdom Metazoa; phylum Arthropoda; class Insecta; order Orthoptera; family Acrididae; genus Schistocerca; species Schistocerca gregaria. The sequence goes on along the minus strand of NC_064921.1, from coordinate 483,753,791 downwards.
TGTTTTCTTAGGTTTCTATGTTGAAACCGCTAATGTTTCAATGAGACGATTAGTACTGCATATTTGTAGCACTCCTTTTTTACATTCGCTTTGATGTCAGCTGTTGCACACTGTAAGCCGAAATTCATGTCAATTCAGCTTCTTGATTTTGTTTTCATTGATGCTACAGTCTAAAAACATCCTATAAAGGCCTCACTAAGTGCTGTGTGCCATTGCTGAAATGGGGCCACCTATCTCACAATTTTTCCTGTACTGTAACAAAGGAATCATCATTTACTTCTCGTATTTGCAGCTGTAACTAACCTTGACCTTCAGTTTCATCATAACAATTATGATGAAGTCATCAGCAAAATTTAAGGAGTGCCAACAGCTCAGAAATCTGTAAGTAGAAATCGCAGGCACATTCAAAGAAACATATTAAATAAAAGCTTCAGATACATAAGCAAAAAATGCACTTCACCAATTGATGAGAAAGCATTGAAATGAGCATCAAAGTGTGTGTAAACTGTTCGAGTAGTAACAGTTCCTGGACCAGCAATAACATCTCTCGGAGAACCGGAGAAAATCACATAACAAAACTGTTGAAATAAACAAGAAGCGAAAGTAGGAGGGAATAAGGTGAATGGTGCTATCGTGACAATACGACTCTTAATGTGACCCGAGTGGCAAGACTGATAGTTGATTTGTGGTCGTGCTTCTGAGCTATTACCATAATCTCGATTAATTAAGATGTCACGCCGAACAATAAACATTACGTTCACATGCTTTATTCACTGAAAATGACAGCCTCCTGTTTCACACTTATCAAGCTTTAATTTACGATATTGTACCGGTACAGTTTCAGAACTGGCCTCGTATAGTGAGATAAAAATTGAGTTTACGTTGCTACTGCAACATAGTGTTCACAAGTGATGCAGTGACTTTTCTAATGTGTACTTTACCCTAAGTTATTAATTAAACCATTATTGTCTATTACAATATGTCAGCAGCAAACCCTTATGGGAAGTGGAGCACAGATAAATAATCTTTAGTCGTAGCATTTAGTTGTGAAAATGTAGCTAAATGATATCACGAATTAAATGAAACTGCACGCACATGACACGTGCTTAAGCCAATGAAATGATGCTGAAAATAAAAATAAAAATGGAGACTTGGTTATGAAAATGTTTGTTCCCAGTAAAGTGTTTTCCACCGAATTAGAAACCGAACTGGGAGGAGAAAATTCTTATATCTGAAGATATGGTGTACAGTTTAAGCGTCTCGGGCATAAGAAAACTTGCGTTTGCGGCTGAAGAAAGAAACGGATTGCTCCCTAGTTTCAGCGCAGAAGAAGCCATGGCAGGCAAAGAATAGGCTGAAGGTTCCCAGTCAAGAAGTACCGTTCATGTAAAACGAAGATACAGACATGGAACACTTACCTATCATTCCACAAAGAAGATTTCTGAATTCCGCTCTACATAGGGCCATCCGTTATAATGCTTTAATATGACGAATGTTTCAATGTGACTCTAAAATATTCCTGGTTACCTGGTTGCAGTGCGCTTTAACTTCATATGTGTGAAAATAGATTGGCTGTTGTATCAAATGGAGATGCAAATCAATACGCATAATATTTATATACCGTACCAATGAAAAATGCTGAATAATCGTTGTGATAACGACAGTGTCAAGCACTACATGAGACATCAGCCAGCAAAAAATTTATAACCTATTTAAACGACACATAACCCGTTACAGCTCCCTCCAGTACCATGGAAGTCTTTCGATGATGTCTTAACACATGTCGTGTCATTTAGTCCCTTCTCCTCGTTAGTGTTTTCCAGTTATTCGTTTCCCCTCCGATTCTCCTTCCTTGCCGTATCACACCACCTAATTTTCAACATTCGTCTGTAGCACCACATATTAAATACTTAGATTCTCCTTTGTTATGGTTTTCCCACTGTCCATGTTTCACTACCAGACAATGCTGTGCTCTGAACGTACATTATCACAAATTTCTTCCTCAAATTAATAATATTTGATACTAATATACTCCTCTTGGCCACAAATACCCTTTTTTACGTCCTCCTTGCTCCGTGCATCAATGGTGATTTTGCTGCCTACATAGTAGTATTCCTTTACTTCATCTACATCGTTACCATCAACCCTGATGTTAAGTTTCTCACTGTTTTTATTTATGCTATTCCTCATTACTTCCGTCTTTTTTCGATTGATTCTCAGTCTATATTCTGTACTCATTCGACCGTTCATCTCACTCAGCAGATCATGTAATTCTTCACATTCGCTCACAACAGCTATGTCATCAGCGAATACTATCGTTGATACGAATTCTTCTTCTTTTAATGTGACTTATGAAATTTTCCCGGCGTATTTGTTATTCTAATAATTTCCGGGTATGCAGCCGGATCCCGTCGACATTCTGCCACGATATTTCGTCCCAGAGACGTCCGGCCATCATCAGGTGAGTACAAAACTACTCTTCTTCTTTTACCCCCATCACTACTTCTTCTACGTACAGATTGAACAACAGGGGTGAAAGACTAAGTTCCTTTGTTACATCCTTTTCAATCTGGAACGTCTTGCGTCATTTTATACTGTCGAACGCTTTTTCCAGGTCAGCAAGTCCTATGAACGTGTTTTGATTTCTCTTTAGTCTTGCTTCCATTATCAACCGCAACGCCATAATTGCTTCTCTTCTGTCTTCACTTTTCCTGATGCCAAGCAGACCGTTGTTTAACACGTTCTCAATTTTCTTTTCAGTTCTTCTGTATATTATCGTTGTGAGCATAGTGGACGCAGGAGCTGTTAAGCTGATTGTGTGATAATTGTCGCACATGTTAGCCCTTGCAGTCTTCGGAACTGTGTGGATGATATTTCTTTGATAGATGGCATGTCGCTATACTCATACATTCTATACATGCACATCAATGGTCGTTTTATTGCCACTTCCCCCAATGATTTTAGGAATTCTGATGGAATGTTATCCATCCCTTCTGCTTTATGTCATCTTCACTCCTCTAAAGCTCACTTAAATTCTGATTCTGATAATGGATCGCCTATCTCTCCTAATTTGACTACTGTTTCCTGTTCTAAGATATCAGAAAAGTCTCCCCTCTTACTGTTACCATTCTAGCTTTCAGTTTCGCCGAAGGCTATTTGACTTTACTGTGATCTGAATCAGTCCTTCTGACAATCATTAATTTTTTGATTCTTCACATATAGTGTCATACATCACTGCAAATCACTCATATCCAGCAATCCATCGCTAATCAGCATCGCTTACCACACCATCTTAAGTGTCGCTTTACATTGAGTGCACACGTATGTGACCTACGTGAAGGTGCTCAACCGTTGTACCCTATTACCTTAATTTCCTACGCACAGACATGGTATTTCCTGGACTACTGGTAGCACTGAAGAACTCGCGAATCATTCCTTCCGCTAATTTCATGCAATTTTTGACAACTGGACTCCGGAACGTTTGACCGTCACTGTACGTCATTATGTAAGGCCTCCGTGATCTTTAATTTAGCTATGGTCATTTCTTCGCGTTTGTACTTCACAGTCATATAACTAATGGTCTGCTTCTAAATCTTTAGAAGGGATGAAATCTCTCTGATGTATTTGTTGCTCAGGAGGCAGCCAACGACTAGCGCACGTTCGAAATGACCAGTTTTGATGTTACTGCTTCTCTACTCACAGCATAATACTCCCCTCCTCACCTTATACTAGCAGTGGTTTTTTTTTTTTTTTTTTTTTTTTTTTTTTTTTGCAGGTTACTAATGTACTGCGTCACCGGTTCAGATCCGATCCAACTGTTTCGGTGTACAAGTAAGAGGAGACTCAAAGCAACGGCTGAATAACAGCCGATCATAGCAATTTGAAGGTATGCCGATGGAACTTTAAATTCCGTGTTATCCTCTGACGCTAGCAGGACAAAGAAGGGATACAGTAATGTGCCAACCCCATGGTCAAGGAGGAAAGTGGCTGTACGTGAACAGGCCACTGCTAGTAACTTTACGAAACGGGCAGAAAAACGTGGTCGTATTGGGCCTATGGTGACTCATAGCTCCAATCCAAGTCCTCCAGGATGGTAAGCAGAACGTGGTGTCGATGCCAACGCCGTGGAACTGTAGTGCCGATGGTTTGGAGTCGGGCGATTGTCTCATGGAGGACGTCCACTTTTATGTACATTTGGCGAGCCTTGCGGAGAATGGTCAACTTGAGAAGCGCTGTATTTGTCTCCTCGTGCAGAGTGACAATCCTGGTGAGTGGAGAGGCGTTGAAGACTCCACCTGAGAACTTTATTCTGTAGGCGCTGGATCATCAGCATCTGCGACATACTAATCGGGGCCCACGCAGAGGAACCATACTTTAGTGAGGGTAGGACAATGGAGTGATACAGCCGGATCTTGGTATCTAATTTCAGCGCTGTTTAGTGAAATACACAGCCATGGTTTTGGCGGCATTGAGGTGACTGTTGAACCTTTGGTGGCGAGCAATAAGTTGATTAGGATTGTGGCCGGTCATCGGCTTACTGCGCCAAATGGCAGTGACAGATGACGGGCATGTCATTCAAATAGCAGTTAAAAAGAATAGGGGATAGCAAAGAGGCCTGAGTGGTACCGATTAACAGGTGCTGTACTGGACTGGGGGCTTTCGTGGACGAGGAGACCCTTGGCGACACGAGAATGCCACGCTGCATGTTTGGCATTGAGGTCAGCTCCTATGAAAAGTTTGCAGAGGTAAGCCTCAAGGAGTGGTTTGTTACGGCTCAAATAAGCTGCAGCAAATACGATGGCCCCAAGGCGGATGGAAACAGTGACAGCTGTGGCCTCTATGCAGTCCAATGGCTGAAGAGGCTCTTGGTTGTGGACCAACACTCTGCGGAGGAGCACGGCTGTGCCTCCACCTCAGCGATTGAGCCAGTCAGTCCGATAGCAGACCATGTTGCGTATGTGAAACTCGTCAGTCAGCTTAAGGTGTGTTTCAGCAACAAGGAGAATATCCAGATGGGAGTCACGGGTGAAAGTGTTGAGTACAGTCTTTATCCGTTTGATACCATTGTCATTAAAGATGCAGACTTCGAGATTCCTAGGGGGATGGTATTTGTGTGATGGGCGAACCGGCGTTATAATAAGATCTTGCTGAGCCGTTCAAGCAGGGCGATGACCTTCATGAGCCCATCCTCTGAACGAAGGATTTTTTGAGCCGTTTCGCGAATGATCAGCCTTATGTGGGGCTTCGTGGAAAAGGAGACTACCAGCAGGATTTCTCGCATGTCATCTCGAAAGGATTTATCGGCTTCCGCCGCTGGGGGTATTTCCCGGGCGGGTTGCTGGTGGAGGAGATACCTCTGTGACAGGTTGAGCCACTTCAGTAGGTGGATGTTAAGTTGCTGCTGCTGGTGTTTTTGTTTGGTGATCGTTAGCAGCCGCCACAGGAAACAGACGAGGAGCAAGAGACCGAGCCACATCAGCAAGGTCGGGTGTATGGAACAGTACGAAGGGGACTCCAGTGGTGCATTTGCAGAAAGAGGCTGAACTCCCGTGTCAGAGGAACCTCAGTTTGGCCCCAGATGAGGGGGAAATGTGTGCAGTCTCGCAGGGGTGAAGGCGGCCGATTCGCCCGAGCTTTCTTCCTGGGAGGGGGGGAAGACTTAAGCGCCTTTTGGTACACAGACAGCCCTTCCAGGAGGCCAGGTGGTGGGGGTCATGAGAAATGCCCTGACATGTGGCACAGGTGGGCTTTTCCGAGGCTGGGAGTGGTGCACGTCTTCGACACATGCGGACCAGCACACCTGACACACTGCAATGGCTAGGAGCAGTGTGAAGCAAGCACTGGCACCTATGGCAAACGGAGGGCCTATCGCGGCCTTCATACTATTCAATACACGCTTTAGTGCTCAGAAGATACCGGATTTGGTAGTTCCTTTCAATATCATCCCTACTAGAGAGGGAGACCACATGTGATGGCAAAGGGATTAACCTGCTTGTCTCGGGGTCCCCGTTGCTGTATTTATGGACAAAAGGGTCTGTGAAGTTGAGACGGAGCAGTTCACCCCTGAGATCCACTTCTGTAGCTTCAAGTGGTAAGTCTTTAATGACAATTATTATCTTCTTGTCACCAGGAACTTTGTGAGTGTAGTAATTTATTTCCAGGAATTTGAAGAAGTCATGGACAGCAAAGTAATCTTCTTTGCTATCAAGTAGGTACTGGACATGATCCTTCTGAAAGCCAGCCCGCAACTGGCTACCGATTAGACGTTGTAGCTCAGCATTCAGTTTTAGGTAATTCTTTGGATGGTATATCAGAATTGGTTCCTCCTCCGGTTGTGCAGACGGTGGAGCCTGAGAAGCAGGATCAGGAGATGAACCCACGTCCATCGCATCATCTGGCGCAGCTTCCCCTTGAGAGAGCGCAGCAGATGAGGAACCACCGCCACCATGACGAGCGCGTTTGGAGCTTCTGTGACGCCGTGGCCCGATAGTAGTGAAGTCCTCAGTAGGCCCATCAGTCCGGCTATACGTAGTAGACGCAACAACACTCGGTGGGGCAGCAAATTGGTGAAGTGTTGGTGGAGCTGATGGCGCAGCCTGAGAAGAGAGATCAGCAACGGGACCCACGTCCTTGGCCGAAGAAGGAGCGGCTTACCCTGGAAGGGTGGCATCTGAGCCGGAGCCATCGTGGCTGCAACGAGCATGTGCCGATGAGCCACAGGATGTACGGTGACGGCGTGTTAGGACAGGGGTAATGGCATCAGAAGAACCCTCCAGGTGATGAGAGGAAACGAACGAAGCATCCTCAAAAGGGACGTCTAGGTGGAGGTGAGGTACAGCAGGTGACTGATTCAACTGAGAAGGACAGCCGTCAGGTGAGAGGTCAATCACAAGGCGACAAGGTGGATTGTCAGATGACGACAACGAAGATGAGCGGTCCCGCATAAGGGGGTGCGGGAGAAGCACACTTCGATCGTTGTCAGTGCCGGAGAAGAAAAAAAAAAGTTGTAAGAAAATTGATCAATAGATGGCGCTGTATGTGTCAGAATACGTAAATGAAAACAGCTGTCATGCGCACGGCCCATTAAAGTTGGTATAAAAACGCCGAGTAAACTTCTTTTCCTCCTTCCAGGTCTGCGACGTTCGCCATGAATGACTCAATGAACGATCGCGCTCTGCTTGTAAAGCTGTATTACAAAAATGATGACTGTGCTCATGTCGCTCTGCAGAAGTTCTGGACACTAACAGTTTGAAAAAAGGAGTTGGTCCGATGACTGACCTGGGTCAGGAGAAAATAATTCGGAAACTCGAAAATATGGTTATTGAGGTGTGCAACCTGGCGGAGGCGGGAAACGAATTGATTCGACGTCAGTGGAAGTAGTGGCCACAGCAGTGTGGAAGGAGACGAATGGAGGTGTTCAAACTGTAGTGCACGGATAATTTCCCGAACATTGGATATACACGTTAGCACGGAGCGTAAAATCCTACGAAACATCCTTCTTTCCTATCAATTCAAAATTACCCATGTGCGCTACTTGCTTCCTGTTGACCTGCCACCAAGAGAGACCTTTACTATACTATTTCTTGCTACATGGATGTGGACAATGAATGGCCGTCGAAGATTTTGTGGACAGACGAAGTCCACTTCCATTTGACAGGATGCGTCAATGCACAGAATGGTCGAATATTGGCAACGGAAAATCCACACGCAAGTCAACCAGTACCACTTCATCCTGATAAGGTCACTGTGTAGTTCGAGTTTACGGCATCATTTATCATAAGACCCTACTTCTTCGAAGATACATGTGCTTCCGGTACGGTTACCTGTACCGTCACTCGTAAGCGCTATGAGTGTCTTTTGTGAAACCGCATTATTCCAGCTCTCCAACAGAGTGGATGTGTGGATAGGGTCATTTTTCCGCAAGATGGCGCATCTCCGCACATTGCAAATCCAGTTAAGCATCTACTGAAGTACCATTTCCGAAATGCTAGAATTATCAGCCACCACTTCCCTACAGCCTGGCCGTCCCGATCATCTGATCTTAATCTGTGAGACTTCTAGCTTTGGGGCTATTTGAAAGACGTCGATCAATTATGGAACATACTGTTGCTCGATTTAAATTTATAGCGGAAAATGATGGACAACATATTGAACATATTTGGCGCCAGTCACAATGAAATTAATAATCCGGTTTGATGTTGATTGATGCCTTTTATGGGCTTTTCGGCCTCAGGACAATTAAAAACCGATTTTTCCCAATCAATATGATATGACCCTGCTGTGGTGGATTGGCTTACATAACTAACAGTATCACACCTGTACAACCATGCACACTGAATAGTAAAGTTTGTTTATCGTGAAACGTACATCTTAGGCATTGTTGTATAACTCATTTGTCATTTGTAGTCGACCAGTGTCAAATCATGATGCTTACAGCTCCATCTATTGCTATATTTTGTAACTAGTCATTTTTCTTCTGCTCTACGTTTTCCCCCTTCTCCGATAACATTCCTTTGCAATTTGACGTCAGTCTGACTAGTGGTGTTATTCCTGCAGCCGTGGGAAAGATCAACTTTAATTATAATCACCCTGTAGCACATCTCAGGAGACTTGGCAGCGAACAAAAGCACAGTGAATCTTTGGGCGAGATGTCCGCCATTATCGCAAGAAGGTCACGGAAACCTGTTTTATACCCCGCTCACCGGCACGCCACTCACGGCTGTGACTCCTGCAACGTTGGAACGTGCGTACATTCTCATTCGAGATGATCGACGGGTAGCAATCAAAAGCCTCGCTCCGCAACTGGACGTGTCTGTTGTTTGTGCTCGTCCGCCTGTTGGGGTATTAAAACACGAGTGCCTGCAGGGTTGCTCGCCGCCTAACAGAAGATCATAAAGAGCAGCGAAGGACCATCTGCGTGGAAATGATTGGGCGTTACGAGGCTGATCGTAGCAATTTCCAGTCGAACATTGCCATAGACGATGAAAGACGAGTTCATCATTTCTAACCGGAAATGAAACGGCAATCCATCGAGTTGCTTCCCACCACCTCTCCTCAGAAGAAAAATTTCAAAGCCACACCCTCAGGCAGTAAGGCCATGACGACGGTTTTCTGGGACTCTGAATGTGTTCTGAGTGATGCTCTCTCTCATGGTGCAGCGATCAAGTCTGAAGTGTATTGTAGTACCCAAAGGAAAATGAAGAAATGACTTCAGCGCGTTCGTCGCCACAAAAAAGGAATCAAATTCTTCCTTCTTCATGACTACGCAAGGCCTCACAAAAGTCTGCGTACCCTAGAGGGGTTAACCAAACCTCACCCCAGATATCTCGTGCCTTCCAACATCCATATATTGTGCTCAATGGGGGATGCACTCATTGAGAAGCTCTGCTTGGCTGACAGAGATGTTATTGACGCATTCAGACATTGTCACCGACATCGACCGGTAGCGTAATATTCCATGTGGGCATGTAGGTCTTCCAAGTAAGGTGGCGAAAGGCCGTCGCATCGAACAGAAGTTTTCAAAAATGTTGTTTGGTAGCCAGAAGTGAGGGAAATAATATGTTGTTGTTGTTGTTGTTGTGGACTTCAGTCTTGAGACTGGTTTGATGTAACTCTCCATGCTACTCTATCCTGTGCTAGCTTCTTCGTCTCCCAGTACCTACTGCAACCCATATCCTTTTGAATCTCCTTAGTGTATTCATCTCTTGGTCTCCCTCTACAATTTTTACCCTCCACACGTCCCTCCAATACTTAATTGGTGATCCCTTGATGCTTCAGAACATGTCCTACCAACAGATACCTTCTTGTAGCCATTTGTACCACAAACTACTCTTCTCCCCAGTTCAATTCAATGCTTCGTCATTAGTTATGTGATCTACTCATCTAATCTTCAGCATTCTTCTGTAGCACCACATTTCGAAAGCTTCTATTCTCTTCTTGTCCAAACTATCTATCGTCCATGTTTCACTTCCATACATGGCTACTCCATCCAAATACTTTCAGAAACGGCTTCCTGACATTTAAGTCTATACTGGATGTTACCAAATTTTTCTTTTTCAAAAACTCTTTCCTTACCATTGCCAGTCTACATTTCATATCCTCTCTACTTCGACCGTTATCAGTTACTTTGCTCCCCAAATAGCAAAACTCTTATACTACTTTAAATGTCTCATTGTCTAATCTAATTCTCTCAGCATCACCCGACTTAATTCAACTACATTTCATTATCCTCGTTTTGCTTTTGTTTATGTTCATCTTATATCATCCTTTTAAGACACTATCCTTTCCTTTCAACTGCTCTTCTAAGTCCTTTGCTGTCTCTGACAGAATTACAGTGTCATCAGTGAACCTCTAAGGTTTTATTTCTCCTCCATGGATTTCAATTCCGACTCCGAACTTTTCTTTTCTTTCGTTTACTGCTTGCTCAATATACAGATTGAATAACATCGGGGAGAGGCTACAACCTCGTCTCACTCACTTCCCAACTACTGCTTCTCTTTCGTGTCCATCTGGTTTCTGTACAAACTATAAATAGCCTTTCGCTCTCTGTATTTTACCCCTGCCACCTTTAGAATTTGAAAGAGAGTATTCGAGTCAACATTATCAAGAGTTTTCTCTAATTCTAAAAAATGCTAGAAACGTAGGAAATAATATAGTGTATTGAAATTCTGAATAAAACAAACTGCTTTCAGGGCGAAATTTTTTTTTAGCATTACTTGTTGAACGGCTGCAGACCCAACAAGAGTGTCATTTTCAACCTTTTGCCCCGCTTGTTGTCCATGAATGAGAAGGGATTGCGGCTTACCTGTCTGTTACAATACGTCGTGTCTGTCGTAAAACGTATGGTAGCTTTCAGAGTACAAAAGATTCATACAGGCGTACGAGCTTACGTATCGATTACAGTATGTAAAGTCTACCGTGGGACACCTTCCGGAAACACAGGTACATACATATGACCCCCTGTTTCAAAATGAAATACGAAATGTACACCGAGCGATACGCCTTGGTGATGAAGAATTTGAGGCTTAACGGATGAAGGAGTACCCTTTCAGCCGTATGCGACTGTAGAGTTTCCGGACACGTCGCCGTCAGCGAGATGGATGGTGACGTGGCGAGCTGGACGCAGTCAGCGACGCGCGTCGGACTTCTAAGAAGCCGCCCGGACGACACCAGACGTGAGGCGGCGACGTGGCGCGTGCTGCTTGCGTGCGGCGACTGCCACTCAGCGCGGGGACCAGAAGGCCGTGACTGCGGGAGCGGACTGCAGTCTTCAAAAGCCTACTGGTGGGCTCCAGCAGCACAAGCGGTAACCATTCTAACAACCCTACCACAACAAAGGTCAGCATTTAATAACGATTGTGGTGGTCCTCACGCTGCTAAATACTGCATTTTCGGGCAACAACAGTCATTTTATGTGGCAGGTGTCATTAGAGCACAGTTAATAGCCATTTCATGTAATAATCAAAAAACTAGGCACTCCTCTTTTTGTGTTTCGCACGCTGGTCTCGTCGTAAAATCATGGCTCAATTGTTGAAAATCTAGGTGGGTATGATTCCAAGCTCAGTTCCAAAGATGCCTAGGTTTTTGTTCTGCTTTATTCAAAAGTTTTGTGGATGGGCTTCACAAAATATTCTTGGAGATTACACTTTTGTTGAAAACATCTTCCTCACATTTTATAAGCCAACTATAATATGCGTCTCCAACATGACGTCCAAGGCTTGACTTTCTCAAGGTCCATATCTTTAACAACTCAACAACTAACTAATAATCGCTTACGCGCCCAAAAATTCGGGTTACGAGTACATCAAAGATCATAGTGACAAAAGAAAGAATACACGTAAGAATAATATCATTGCAATATAAACATATCGATATCAAAAGTGAAATCAAATCTGAATGTTGTCTCAGAAATATGTTAAGTAGGTAACAGAAATACAGTAGAATATTACTGGTATCGAGAGGTTCAGATGAGGTGCCGTAATGGTTACGTAATTAAAGTACCATTACCCCATCTTCTGTACATATTATAGACAAAGGTTTCCCCTCGGAATTTTTTGTCTGTATGCTCAGGCCACCCTCAGGAATCAATGTTGGGATTTCGATAAGGTACTTATTAATACGCGACCGGAAAAAGAATTCGTACACGCATTTATTGTTGAAACAGTACAGATGGAGTAGGTGAAATAATTATGTTTATAGATCAGAAACACAGGCAGTTCAGAGGTACCACGTATCGACACATGCTGAAACACCCATATTAGTATCTGCTGTAGTCACCACGGAGGACAATGCAAGCACTCACTACGGCAACCGGTCGATCGTATAAGATGGCGAATTCCGTCCTGGGATACGTTCTACATCTACATCTACATTTATACTCCGCAAGCCACCCAACGGTGTGTGGCAAAGGGCACTTTACGCGCCACTGTCATTACCTCCGTTTTCTGTTCCGGTTGCGTATGGTTCGCGGGAAGAACGACTGTCGAAAAGGCTCCGTGCGCGATCGAATCTCTCTAATTTTACATTCGTGATCTCCTCGGGAGGTATAAGTAGGGGGAAACAATATATTCGATAGCTCATCCAGAAACGCACCATCTCGAAACCTGGCGAGCAAGCTACACCGCGATACGGAGCGCCTCTCTTGCAGAATGTGCCACTTGAGTTTACTAAACATCTCCGTAACGCTATCACCGTTACCAAATAATCCTGTGGCGAAACGCGCCGCTCTTCTTTGTATCTTCTCTATCTCCTCCGTCAACCCGATCTACATCTACATCTACATTCATACTCCGCAAGCCACCCAACGGTGTGTGGCGGAGGGCACTTTACGTGCCAATGTCATTGCCTCCCTTTTCTGTTCCAGTCGCGTATGGTTCGCGGGATGAACGACTGTCTGAAAGCCTCCGTGCGCTCTCGAATCTCCCTAATTTTACATTCGTGATCTCCACGGTAGGTATAAGTAGGGGGAAGCAGTATATTCGATACCTCATCCAGAAACGCACCCTCTCGAAACCTGGTGAGCAAGCTACACCGCGATGCAGAGCGCCTCTCTTGCAGAGTCTGCCACTTGAGTTTGCTAAACATCTCCATAACGCTATCAAGGTTACCAAATAATCCTGTCACGTAACGCGCCGCTCTTCTTTGGATGTCTTCTATCTACTCCGTCAACCCGATCTGGTACGGATCCCACACTGATGAGCAATACTCATGTATAGGTCGAACGAGTGTTTTGTAAGCCACCTCCTTTGTTGTTGGAATTCATTTTCTATGGGCTCTCCCAATGAATCTCAACCTGGTACCCGCCTTACCAATAATTAATTTTATATGATCATTCCATCTGAAATCGTTCCGCACGCATACTTCCAGATATTTAACAGTGTTTGTTCCGCTATCATATAATCATACAATAAAGGATCCTTCTTTCTATGTATTCGCTGTACATTAGATTTGTCCATGTTAAGGGTCAGTTGCCACTCCCTACACCAAGTGCCTATCCGCTGTAGATCTTCCTGCATTTCGCTACAATTTTCTAATGCTGCAACTTCTCTGTATACTACAGCATCATCCGCGAAAAGCCGCATGCAACTTCCGGCGCTATCCACTAGGTCATTTATATATATTGTGAAAAGCAATGGTCCATTACACTCCCCTGTGGCACGCCAGAGGTTACTTTAACGTCTGTAGACGTCTCTCCATTGATGACAACATGCTGTATTCTGTTTGCTAAAAACTCTTCAATCTAGCCACACAGCTGGTCTGATATTCCGTAGGCTCTTACTTTGTTTATCAGGCGACAGTGCGGAACTGTATCGAAGGCCTTCCGGAAGTAAAGGAAAATAGCGTCTACCTGGGAGCCTGTATCTAATATTTTCTGGGTCTCATGAACAAATAAAGCGAGTTGGGTTTCACACGATCGCAGTTTCCGGAATCCATGTTGATTATACAGAGTAGATTCTGGGTTTCCAAAAACGACATGATATTCGAGCAAAAAACATGTTCTAAAATTCTACAACAGATCGACGTCAGAGATATAGGTCTATAGTTTTGCGCATCTGCTCGACGAACCTTCTTGAAGACTGGGACTACCTGTGCTCTTTTCCAATCATTTGGAACCTTCGGTTCCTCTAGAGACTTGCGGTACACGGCTGTTAGAAGGGGGGCAAGTTCTTTCGCGAACTCTGTGTAGAAACGAATTGGTATCCCGACAAGTCCAGTAGACTTTCCTCTGTTGAGTGATTCCAGTTGCTTTTCTACTCCTTCGAGACTTATTTCGATGCTAGCCATTTTTTCGTTTGTGCGAGGATTTAGAGAAGGAACTGCAGTGCGGTCTTCCTCTGTGAAACATCTTTGGTAAAAGGTGTTTAGTGTTTCAGCTTTACATGTGTCATCCTCTGTTTCAATGCAATCATCATCCCGGAGTGTCTGGATCTGCTGTTTCGAGCCACTTACTGATTTAACGTAAGTCCAGAACTTCCTAGGATTTTCTATCAAGTCGCTACATAGAATTTTTCTTTCGAATTCACTGAACGCTTCACGCATAGCCCTCCTTACGCTAACTTTGACATCGTTTAGGTTCTGTTTGTCTGAGAGGTTTTGGCTGCGTTTAAACTTTGAGTGAAGCTCTCTTTTCTTTCGCAGTAGTTTCCTAACTTTGTTGTTGAACCACGGTGGGTTTTTCCCGTCCCTCACAGTTTTAGTCGGCACGTAATTGTCTAAAACGCATTTTACAATTGCCTTAAACTTTTTCCATAAACACTCAACATTGTCAGTGCTGGAACAGGAATTTTCGTTCTGATCTGTTAGGTAGTCTGAAATCTGCCTTCTATTACTCTTGCCGAACAGATAAACCTTCCTCCCCTTTTTCATATTCCTATTAACTTCTATATTCAGGGATGCTGTAGCCGCCTTATGATCACTGATTCCCTGTTCTGCACTTACAGAGTCGAATAGTTCGGATCTGTTTGTTATCAGTAGGTCCAAGATGTTATCACCACGAGTCGGTTCTCTGTTTAATTGCTCGAGGTAATTTTCGGATAGTGCACTCAGTATAATGTCACTCGAAGCTCTGTCCCTACCACCTGTCCTAAACATCTGAGTATCCCAGTCTATATCTGGTAAATTGAAATCTCCACCTAAGACCATAACATGCTGCGAAAATTTATGTGAAATGTATTCCAAATTTTCTCTCAGTTGTTCTGCCACTAATGCTGCTGAATCGGGAGGTCGGTAAAAGGAGCCAATTATTAACCTATCTCGGTTGTTGAGTGTAACCTCCACCCATAATATTTCACAGGAACTATCCACTTCTACTTCACTACAGGGTAAACTACTACTAACAGCGACAAACACGCCACCACCGGTTGCATGCAGTCTATCCTTTCTAAACACCGTCTGTGCCTTGGTAAAAATTTCGGCTGAATTTATCTCTGGCTTCAGCCAGCTTTCTGTACCTATAACTATTTCAGCTTCGATGCTTTCTCGGAAGGCCACAATTTCACTCGTTTCAAAGTCGCTCTGTTGGCTGTAGGAAGCATGGCGTTCTTACCTACCTGCTTCACTCGTTTGCACCACACTGAGCGTCTGGCTGTGAATATTACCTATTGAAGGTAGGCACGGACTTTCCTCTGATATCTTTCCCATTACGCTGTGTGTTGGCGGACGACATTGAAACAGTCATGAGCACCGAAAGGTGGCTGGCTTCTCTCTCACTTTAACTGCTCTGTTTGTCAGATTAATATTCATATTTAAGGTCACGATCTCTGCATTCCCCAATATTACATTTGATATGTGTCGCTATGACCCTTTGACAAGAGGAAATTGTGAGCAGAATTTTCTTGTAACTGCATACATAGCCTGCACAGGATTTGTGCCTTAGGGGCTGCAGTCGAGGCGACAGAGAATAGGGAATAGGGAGACAGTTGGATTGTGGGCCATAAATGCTGTGTCCAATGACCTCGTTGTGGGAGTGATTGGGGGAAGCAGCGCTCTGTTAATTATGAATGCAGAGACATCGGCCCATGGCACCCCACTCTGCGCACTTAGGATCGGAAAGGCGGGCACTGGCTCGCAAACATTTTATATGGGCAGGCGACAGTCTGTCGCGGAGGCTGCCAGAGGACTGCAAGTGGGTAGAAGAAGTCATTTAAGAGATACTGGTGTAATCTGAGCTGTTGTGCAATCAGCGGGTCGATCATAAAATTATAAGCATTGTCATGTTCGAAGCTAGGACGATACGATCAGATTGGCTGGTGCATGTATTTACTGGAGGCAAGACGTAGTTACACAGACACCAGGAAGTTGCCAGGTTGCCTTAGCGAGAGGAAAAGAACATGTATTTCGCAGACACGACTGTCTGGGAAGCTTATCAGCCTTCTTTCAGAAACTGGAAACTGTCGATCAGGAAAGATTAGGTCTCTTAGCAAATGAGGGACTTTGGCCCTGTATATGTAGACGTTTCTTCTCAAAGCATAGCCATGCTTACCGTAAGAACGACGCCTCCATAGTCTAAAATCCTCTTTTTTCAGGCAAGAGAGACTTCGAGTCTCCCTGCTCCCGTCAGGATATTGTGGGAATCCCAGCGCTGTTTCTTTATTGGCTACCTGCCCAGCAGAAAACAGTCAAGAGGTGAGATTCAACGAGTGAAGGATAGTTCGACTGTTTTGTACAACTGCTCCTGTACGAGACTTGGTGGTAAGTTATTGTAATTCCTTAGAACTTCATCTTCTGGTCCTCCTCTGGTAGAGAACTTCAGCTCGTTTTTCGGTGTGTGAGACTTGTGGTATGCAACTACTTGTGAACTAAGAGCCAGTGGCAGTTTCCAACTGTACCGACTGTGGAACTGCATATCATCTCGGACAAATCGTGTGTCACGAGGGTGAACCTTTTCGTCCTGAGTCGGCCATCTGATGTTTGACAATTCCAGCACGCGCCGTCGTACCTGTGAGTCACACTTGTGAGGCAGACCAGCGAACGAGTGCACCTCAAACTGAAACCTGCCGGCATTTCAGGTAGGGAAGTTTCCCACGTTCTAGTTATCAGAACGACACTCTGAGTAGTTAGCAAGTTTTTTCGGACGCTTCAGAACATTGCAGGTGTCGCCTCGCTCCTCCCCTCGCCCACAGCATTCCGTTTTCTGCTGCAGCCTGAATCAGGGTGAAAGGGTAAATTACTGCTGCACCAGTCTAGGGTTGTTAAATGATATTCACAGCTCCCTGTTCTCCCTGAACCGTAGTATGTGATTGACCTGATCATAGTTGATACCATTTGAATAGAATTGACCTCGCACGTGAATTCATGCAAACGAAGCCTGACTGCATTGTAAAAGGGTTTAATTCAGGAGAGAGCTTGTACAATTTCCATCCCAATGAATGATTTGACAATCAAGCACCATTCCTCTCCTATTTTATGTCTGTCTTTTTTGTAATATTTATCAGCTCGATTGTAGTTATAAAAGGATGAATAAAAACTTGGCATTATTTTTGTAAACTTAAATACGTCACTATTCTCATTTCTATTCGCCGAAACATTCGCTGATTTATTTTATTCGGTTGATAGATTGATACAGCAGCACTTCAGAATGCAATCCTAGTAAATTAATTAATATGATAAAGAATTTGAGTTCTGAGAGTGACCATCGGAAAGGGCAAAGAAAGTACCATGTGTAAATTCACTAATTAAGGGTGTAGCTCACGATTTCAAGATTGTTGGAAAGATATATGCGATGTTAGTAACATATAGCATCACTTGGACATATCTTTATGACAAAGCAAGGGACCACTTGCAGTACTTCTGCCATCCCCAGGTAGGAGGAGCCGTCATCGGATCGAAATGGATGTCGTCTTTCCATTTGTAGTAATTTGTAGATTCGTAGACTAACTTATTCACATGGAAGGTTTGTGAATATAATTTACCAATGTTATTCCAGGAAGCAGAGTGGTGGAATGGATACCATTTGTGTGGCTCATTTAGATTTGGTGGTTGGAAGAAGACGAAGTGATATATCATCTTCGTAGTTGAGAGCGTTGTTGAAACTCGTTCTTGTTCGGAAAACATAAGACATATTTATGTTTCTGTGACAATGGTGGGATATTTTCGAATGAAATTAAATAAAATTACCATGAGCCATGTCCGTAAACAGCAGCGTAATAAGTCAGCTGACATTTGCATGCTTTTCTAAGGGCGTAAGTAAATTGAATGCAATAAGTTTTAATGTATGTAATCACATATTTTATTGGAGGAATCATATTCCTGGAAATGTGGACACAATACTTTTAGTTTAACGTAAACTGTGATATTTTAAGCCAACTTCGTCCATTTCTGTGTCGGCTGTTGCAAATATGAGCCGACCTAAGTAAGAGCATCATTCAGTAAAAAAAAAACAGGTTTTTTAAGAGTCTATTACGACAATCGAATAAAACACATTAAATTTTCAGTGTAATCTCCCCAAAGTTTTGTGTACTTATTCCAGCCCTCGGTGAGCTTCTCAGTCCTACGTGCAAAGACTTCTTGGGGGCGAATATATAACAAGCTATGCACTGCTCACCGAACTTTCTTATCAGCATCGAGCCTACTGTCCCTAAGGGCTTCTTTCAGTAGATTAAAAATGAGACAGTGAGGTCCTAGATCCGGGGAATACGGAGGAGGGGGAACGGAGTGTTGGGGACTTCGGGTCTCCCTGCACACGTCAAAGAGCTTCTTTTTTTATGTCAGTAATTTAGAACCATCTTGCACGCACTTTCATCAACGTTAGTACGTGACGAACAATACTTTGGGCTGATCCGACGCTAATATCCATCGTTGATGCAATATTATTCACCGTAATATGACAGTTTCCCTGTATCAGATTATCAACCCTCTGTATGCCTTTTTTTTTCTTGACTGCAATAACAGAGCTTGGCGGTGCAACACTTTCTCCACTCAGTTTGAACGTATCTACCCACCTGTACAGTTGCATTCGTCTCAAGCATGATTCACCATGTTGGACTGCCATACGACGGTGAATTTCGATTGGTTTCAATCCTTTGACTAATAGAAACCTAGTGACACACCTATGCTCCACTTTCGTGCAAACCTTCAAAGGTGCCGCCAAATTGTTTGACTGATTCCCACCATTCCGTTTGTGACGCAGGTTTGCAAGCCCCATCTGACAATAGTTCTAGGACACCACAAAAAAATCACAGACTAGCTCTAAGTTTTGTATTTTTGTATAACTATTCCGGTTGTTCATTCAATTGACCTTGAATAACCTGATATGTTGAGGCTTTCTTAGCCTAGTTACAAAGAGATGTCGACAAAGTTGTTGACTTTACACATGCACTGGGCTTTCATACATTTTGTCTGAGATCTCTTGTTCCAGAACATATTCGCATACCCCCAGTTCTGAGCGAGGCTTTCGGGTTGTAAGGTAAACACAGGAGCTATAAATAAATAAAGTATTCCCAATTTGAGTTGCCTCGTCCTCATCACCATCTCGGTTGGTACTTGGCTGAAAATTACCCGGTTGCACTTCCTGGAAAGTGAAAAATGAATAAGAAGCCTCGTTGTAGCTGAGCTGATACCTGTTCTTATATTGCTCTCTCCACTCCAGAGCACGTTGTAAAGTACATATAGGTAAATACAGTGTATGCATGGAAATTTCCAGGACCGCATACGGAGCTCCACTATTTCACTCATTATCCATTGCATGTAGTGCCCATCTTGCGAGAAAATTATAATTATTTCCGAATAATGCTTTGTTTCTCTTGGTGACGCTGTGTTCCACGACAGCCAGCTGTCAGTTAAACTGCCTTAGTTTTACATTTCCGTAGTGTTCCTGGAAGAATTCGATATCAATCGGAATACTTGGCCACTGAATACGCTTAGGCCCAGTTCATACAATATGATGCGTAGCATTTCTTGTTTTTGGGCAGTGACTGAAAGACTGATTTACCCAGCTTCACTCGTGCGATCATACAGGAATTACCTCAAGGAAGAGAGCGAGTGCTGTCTTTTATTTTATTTTTCTTTAATCCTCTTGAATTTCGGTTTGTATCTAGCATCCAGGACTATTAGATTTTGTAAGACATACTCACTGGTGACGAAAATTTAAGCAACCAACCGTTGTTTCTGCGTCTTGTGTCTAATTAACCATATAATCGTACGAACTGTCAACCGATGTCCGTATAATCGTCTTCTGCACGGAAAATGGCATGCCGGTCAACGGACAACCATGTCAACGATGACGTCAGGGCAACTATCATACGGGATAGTGTTTTCCAGGTAGTCCCACAGTCGGCGTGTGTGCAGTCATCGACGGTGCAGTATGTCACAAAAGAGACGCCTACCAGAATCTCTGCAGTAGGGGGACAGTGGAAAATTAATGAGGCCCGATGGCTTAATATGAACCGTTCTGTTGTATCTCCGACGTGACAACAATTTATAGAGACTGAAATAGTATCTCAAAGACCCGAGCAGGGCCGACCACATGTTATAACAGAACGAGAGGATGTAAGAGCACGATGCTTTTACCGTAGCACTGCACGGCAACTGACATCTGACCTCGCAGCATCCATTGAACTTGTTGCAACGAGAAAAATGTTGTCCAGAAGGCTTTGGCGGAGTGGCCTTTGTAAATGGAGACCAGCTGTTTGTAGACCTCTGACACGTCTTCACAGAAGGGAGCGCCTACAGTAGGGTTGTCAACATGCCACCTGGGTGGTCGAACAGCCACTCAGTGTTGTTTTCACAGATGAGTCTCGATTTGGTCTGAAGAGTGATTCTCGACGCATTCGCATCGGGAGGGAACGTGGAACACGATTTCGGGACCCACACATTATGGAAAGAGATTGACATCAAGAACGAGCCCTAGTACTGCGGACAGGTATTTTTTAACCACACGAACACCTCTTCATGACAGTGTATGGGTGAATCAGCCACATATGTGGCTGTTGCGAGGTTGTGCGGGTCCAGACTCCGTACTGATGGACGATAACGATCGACCTCACAGAGCAAGAGCCACAGATGTTTTCTTGGTGACGGAAGATTTGAACGCATGGCTTGGCCTGCTCGCTTTCCCGATTTGAATCTCTTAGTGCATGGCTCGAGTGCACTACGAAGACGGGTTGCATCACTTCAGTATCGACCAACCACTCTCCGAGACTTGCGTGCAGCTCTCAGGGGAGAATGGATGTTATTGCCTAATAATGAGACTGATCCCTCGCGTTATCAGGATTATATTCGTGCCAGATGTGGTCACCCCCCCACCCCCCCATACTGAGCACATTACCCAGTTGTCGGAATGTGTGTGCAGATCCGTTAAACTGGAAAAAACGAAGAACATTTTTATCTACCGTTATGCAAATTTCACCGGCCGGTGTGGCCGAGCGGTTCTAGGCGCTTCAATGTAGAACCGCGCGACCGCTACGGTCGCAGGTTCGCGTCCTGCCTCGGTTGTCGATGTGTGTGATGTCCTTAGGTTAGTTAGGTTTAAGTAGTTCTAAGTTCAAGGGGACTGATGACCTCAGATATTAAGTCCCATATTGCTCAGAGCCAAGCAACTTTCAGCTCCTTACGTTCTATATTCATTACTTTGCTTTTACTTTACTATCACCCGTTTATACTGTTTTGTGACAAAATAAATACAACCTTGCAAAATTTTCTTTTGTTGCCTTAATTTAGGACACCTTTCGTGTCTACATAACAATATCCTGGGCATTAAGTGACGACCCCCTTTCCCGAGTCTGCATTCAGTTCACAACGTGAGAGAGACTTCAGATTCAGAAATCATAGTAAAGAAACTAAATAATAATCGCGAGGCGCAATGTAAAAGAGAAGCCATCAGAAAGTTTTGGGGTTTTCTTATCGGATGGATCCACACCCACATGTTACTAACACATCCTGACCCCGTCTTTCAAAAACCGTTGTTCGAACTGTTCCAGGGTGTTTAGTTTCAAAGAACAAATCAGAGTTTTACTTGAGGCCCCACATAAAAGTATGCATTGAGATGAAGTTATCCTATCTCAATTTAAATTCATTAGATTCTCGATACTGCTCCATATCTGTTATTACGCGCAATTTTTGAAAAACACATCCAGCATCAACATGTATAAAAGGAGTGAGTGTACGTAGATGCCCAGAAATGCCGTCCATTAAGAGTGTTTGGGGCGCCCACACAATTCTCCTGTTAATTTGGTCATAAGCAGCAATTAATTGTGTAATCCTTTTACATCGTTCCTTCGTCCGTAAACAGAGTATTCTCTGTTACATATTTATCCAGAACGTCATATGGCATTCTCTGTTGATGCAAATGATAACTTCTTTCTTGGTAGCCAAATTTAAGTTTTACCTCTAATGTTGTAGTGGAGTGCTTATGTGTGACAAGATACTTGCTATCAATGCTAAAAGATCTGGTAATGGGGTAAGCAGAACGCATCATGAAGAGTAAGAAAAAAGTTATTTGCAGACCAAGGTAAGTGTATAATCAATGGTACCAACATAGTTGCATATCTCCTAAAAGACTTCTTGTCCAAAGTTACGATTCTTGATTGAGCTTTGTGGTTACCTACGCCAAGCGGATTAAACAAAGATATCTAACACATTTAAACTACCAAACGAAGTTCCCAGGTGTATCAGTGAGGAGTACCAAGTTCTTTCCTCAGTGCAGAATCTGCATATGATTACGGTGACGACTTATAAGATACAGGCGATTCCATACAGATAGAGAGCTTCCCGGAATCGCCATTAAAAAGATCTCTTTACTTTGTTGGCCGCATTCATAGATTTACTGTAGCTTAAGCTGGTGATTCATTTCCTCCATTTATTGCTGAGGTCTAGACGAAAATATATGAAACGATGATTGGCAAAAAGACATCGTAACAGCTCTAATTTTTCAGATTTCGTCATCGTGGTCGATTTGTGGGAATTGTCGGAATCAATAGTACATTGTTAGTAGAGTGTACCAGCGTCCACCACTGGAATATTTGTGAACTCCGTAACGCTCTGACGTATGCTAAGCAAACCCGTCACGGGAAGTGGCGCTGTTCTTTGTATCTTCGGTCTCTACTCTTCTAATTCTATTTGGTTGGGTCTCTGTAGAACAATAACTAAAAACAGATAGAATTAGTGTTTTGTGGGATTTTCGTAGATGGATTACATTTCCCCAGGTTTCTCAATCTCAGTCTGACATCCACACATCTAGTGTATCTACACTCATGGAAATGGTAAAAAGAACACATTGACACCGGTGTGTCAGACCCACCATACTTACTCCGGACACTGCGAGAGGGCTGTACAAGAAATGATAACACGCACGGCACAGCGGACACACCAGGAACCGCGGTGTTGGCCGTCGAATGGCGCTAGCTGCTCAGCATTTGTACACCGCCGCCGTCACTGTCAGCCAGTTTGCCGTGGCATACGGAGCTCCATCGCAGTCTTTAACACTGGTAGCATGCCGTGACAGCGTGGACGTGAACCGTATGTGCAGTCGACGGACTTTGAGCGAGGGCGTATAGTGGGCATGCGGGAGGCCGGGTGGACGTACCGCCGAATTGCTCAACACGTGGGGCGTGAGGTCTCCACAGTACATCGATGTTGTTGCCAGTGGTCGGCGGAAGGTGCAGGTGCCCATCGACCTGGGACCGGACCGCAGCGATCCACGGATGAACGACAAGACCGTAGGATCCTACTCAGTGCCGTAGGGGACCGCACCGCCACTTATTAGGGACACTGTTGCTCCTGGGGTATCGGCGAGGACCATTCGCAACCGTCTCCATGAAGCTGGGCTACGGTCCCGCACACCGTTAGGCCGTCTTCCGCTCACGCCCCAACATCGTGCAGCCCGCTTCCAGTGGTGTCGCGACAGGCGTGAATGGAGGGACGAATGGAGACGTGTCGTCTTCAGCGATGACAGTCGCTTCTGCCTTGGTGCCAATGATGGTCGTATGCGTGTTTGGCGCCGTGCAGGTGAGCGCCACAATCAGGACTGCATACGACCGAGGCACACAGGGCCAACACCCGGCATCATGGTGTGGGGAGCGATCTCCTACACTGGCCGTACACCTCTGGTGATCGTCGAGGGGACACTTAAAAGTGCACTGTACATCCAAACCGTTATCGAACCCATCGTTCTACCATTCCTAGACCGGCAAGGGAACTTGCTGTTCCAACAGGACAATGCACGTCCGCATGTATCCCGTGCCACACAACGTGCTCTAGAAGGTGTATGTCAACTACCCTGGCCAGCAAGATCTCCGGATCTGTCCCCCATTGAGCATGTTTGGGACTGGATGAAGCGTCGTCTCATGCGGTCTGCACGTCCAGCACGAACGCAGGTGCAACTAAGGCGCCAGGTGGAAATGGCATGGCAAGCCGTTCCACAGGAGTACATCCAGCATCTCTACGATCGTCTCCATGGGAGAATAGCAGCCTACATTGCTGCGAAAGGTGGATATACACTTTACTAGTGCCGACATTGTGCATGCTCTGTTGCCTGTGTCTATGTGCCTGTGGTTCTGTCAGTGTGATCATGTGATGTATCTGACCCCAGGAATGTGTCAATAAAGTTTCCCCTTCCTGGGACAATGAATTCACGGTGTTCTTTTTTCAATTTCCAGGAGTGTACAACTAGTTTTACACAGTCGCGCTAGGTCACTCCGTCGGATACTCCCGTATATTTTTAGATCGTTTCCATTTTCATTAATTTACTGGCCATAGTGTAGTGAAATCGTAAGGGATTTTTCTTCCAGTTTATGGGGAAATCCTTACATTTATTAAGATTTAACTGCCAGTTCACGAACCAGTTGTCAGTTCTCAGCAGAACGTCACGCATTTCATTATAGTTTTCTTAAGTTGCAACTTTACTACACAGAAGTATTATCCGCAGTGTCCCAGAGCTTCCGTTGTTATCAACAAAATCATTTGCATTTATCATTAAAAATATAGCTCCCCAAATCTCGGAATTATTAATTGGTTGAAAATAGCTAGTACAGAATTCCCAGGGATTAGTTACTGGCTCTCCGTATTGGAGAGAAAATTTACAGCCATCAAAGGATTTATTTGATCTCTTGGTCTCCACCCTGTGAGTTATTACTCACACGGTGTGCCAATTAATTAGGAGTCTGAGTCAAGTGGGCAGGTGGTTTAACACTGAAAAAACAGGTTGAAGGTCAGTAATGAGATGTATTGTGTCAGAATTGACAAGTACTCAGCCGGTATTAGCTTCCACAGCAGTTCTAATACTGCTTACATACAAGGCAGGCATTAATATAGATACCAAACAATGAACACTGGAATCAATATGTTAAATTGCAAAATGTCTTTATGGCCACCTATACTACTTACGTGCTGTAAAGAGTCGTATGATTGCGAGAAACCTAACATACTAAGGAGAGAGAGAGAGAGAGAGAGAGAGAGAGAGAGAGAGAGAGAGAGAGGACTTCTTACCACAAGGCTGAGCCCATAACTGGTTAACTGTCGCGGTAACAAAAGAGAAAGCTCGTGGTGACTTCTTATCACTTTGCTGAAGACGTTATCTCATGGCAACAGGGCGACATAATCGCACATGAAAAGTAAAAACGGTGACACATGTACCTGAGTAACGTTACTGCCAGGGGGCAGCAAAATAGCATTAAGTGGTAAGATGCCAGACAATGGAAACCATAACTTGCACAAAAATTTTGATAGGTTGGCCTTCACGAGAAATTACATATGACAACAGAGAATTTCTCAGAAACTCATTTTAAACATCTAATTAGGGAATAACGTTTAATAAGCTATGGATATCTTCACATAGTTAACTAAAGAATTTTCACTTGTTAGCTTAGACATCTACAGAAAATAAATTTCGAAACCTAGAATTCCCTGAAAAAACAAATCTCAGGGCCTGACAAAAGAAAAATATTTAATAAGCAATGAATGACTCGAATGGTTAACTGAAATACACTCCTGGAAACTGAAATAAGAACACCGTGAATTCATTGTCCCAGCAAGAGGAAACTTTATTGACACATTCCTGGGGTCAGATACATCACATGATCACACTGACAGTACCACAGGCACATAGACACAGGCAACAGAGCATGCACAATGTCGGCACTAGTACAGTGTATATCCACCTTTCGCAGCAATGCAGGCTGCTATTCTCCCATGGAGACGATCGTAGAGATGCTAGATGTACTCCTGTGGAACGGCTTGCCATGCCATTTCCACCTGGCGCCTCAGTTGGACCAGCGTTCGTGCTGGACGTGCAGACCGCGTGAGACGACGCTTCATCCAGTCCCAAACATGCTCAATGGGGGACAGATCCGGAGATCTTGCTGGCCAGGGTAGTTGACTTACACCTTCTAGAGCACGTTGTGTGGCACGGGATACATGTGGACGTGCATTGTCCTGTTGGAACAGCAAGTTCCCTTGCCGGTCTAGGAATGGTAGAACGATGGGTTCGATGACGGTTTGGATGTACCGTGCACTATTCAGTGTCCCCTCGACGATCACCAGAGGTGTACGGCCAGTGTAGGAGATCGCTCCCCACACCATGATGCCGGGTGTTGGCCCTGTGTGCCTCGGTCGTATGCAGTCCTGATTGTGGCGCTCACCTGCACGGCGCCAAACACGCATACGACCATCATTGGCACCAAGGCAGAAGCGACTGTCATCGCTGAAGACGACACGTCTCCATTCGTCCCTCCATTCACGCCTGTCGCGACACCACTGGAAGCGGGCTGCACGATGTTGGGGCGTGATCGGAAGACGGCCTAACGGTGTGCGGGACCGTAGCCCAGCTTCATGGAGACGGTTGCGAATGGTCCTCGCCGATACCCCAGGAGCAACAGTGTCCCTAATTTGCTGGAAAGTGGCGGTGCGGTCCCCTACGGCACTGTGTAGGATCCTACGGTCTTGTCGTTCATCCGTGCGTCGCTGCGGTCCGGTTCCAGGTCGACGGGTACGTGCACCTACCACCGACCACTGGCGACAACATCGATGTACTGTGGAGACCTCACGCCCCACGTGTTGAGCAATTCGGCGGTACGTCCACCTGGCCTCCCGCATGCCCACTATACGCCCTCGCTGAAAGTCCGTCAACTGCACATACGGTTCACGTCCACGCTGTCGCGGCATGCTACCAGTGTTAAAGACTGCGATGGAGCTCCGTATGCCACGGCATACTGGCTGACACTGACGGCGGCGGTGCACAAATGCTGCGCAGCTAGCGCCATTCGACGGCCAACACCTCGACTCCTGGTGTGTCCGCTGTGCCGTGCGTGTGATCATTGCTTGTACAGCTCTCTCGCAGTGTCAGGAGCAAGTATGGTGGGTCTGACTCACCGGTGTCAATGCGTTCTTTTTTCCATTTCCAGGAGTGTAATTAAGTTATTCCGAGGTATTCAAAAGACCACTGTAATAACAGGATAACCAATGATGCAGAACTATAGTAGATAGAGAAACACAATTGGAAGAATAAGGAATCAAATCATTAAAGCACCAATTTATGCAATCAGTAAAATCTACAAAAAGCAGGCCGAGGTGGCCGAACGGTTCTAGGTGTTACAGTATGGAATCGCGCAACCGCTACGGTCGCAGGTTCGAATCCTGCCTCGAGCACGGATGTGTGTGACGTCTTTAGGTTAGTTAGGTTTAAGTAGTTCTAAATTCTTAGCGGACTGATGACCTCAGCAGTTAAGTCCAATAGCGCTCACAGCCATTTGAATCTTTTTTTTCTACTAAACCAACTGGCATGGTTTTATGTAAATGAATTTTCGAGTGAGATCCGAAGCAAGTTTAACACAACATTCTCACCAAATAATTATTACTCTACAATCCTTCTGGAGTAACGGACTCCTTTCCTTCAATGTCGGGTGCCAAGCTTAAAGCTCGTAGGCTAGCATCCTTCTAAAGACGCTCGACTAAGTGAAAATGCTTATCAGTAGTGTGAGAATACACTGTAAGCAGAAAGGCGCCAAGAGGAACTTGCTTATTCGGCCACAACAAAGAGTCACGTGACAACGTACCACGCCTATCCCGTCAGTGGCGATAATGCAAGTCACTCCAGCGCACAACTACCACGGGTAGGCACGATAGATTCGCTTATGTCGCCCCTGAGCCGGTAGACCCTGTTGGTGCCATTTAAGAAAAGATTGACCCACATATACTATCGACGCCGCACACTGGCGTAGGTCAGTTACTTTCTGCTCAGGATAAGGAATAGGCAATACACAAACCGGCGATTTCCAGTGCTCCGGGGTTCTAAGACTTCAGAGCTAAGAAGGCCCAGTACCAACTGGGAGTACTAGTGGTCAAGTAGTACCTGATGTGATTTGTTGAACAATGTTGTTCAGCTCGAATTCTTCCTTGGCTCCAACTACGGATTATAGAATACATTAAAGCGGTCAGTGCATTGGGGGTTGTGAGTGCTGACGTCACGGTGAACCCTCTCGCCACGCAGTACTGCATTGAAGCTTATGGTGTACATATGTCTAATTCATACACAGGTATGAATGTAATCGATATTTTCCAGGTTATAGTGTACTGTTATTATTATTAAGTTTTATATTAGTTAGACTTTTTTCCTATGGTTGGTGAAATGCTTGTACCGAACTATATCTTTTCACATTTTGTTGATAGCTTTTAGTGTGTTTTCAGTACACTAAGTTCCAAATCAACAAAGCCTGGCGAAGTGTTAAATTGCCTGAGACTCTTTATTAGTGGTACCTCACTAGGAACAGTATATTTCAATAAGAATCTGTGAAAAGGTGACGCTTTGCAATATCTTCAGATGACCAGTTAAACTGTACTTTCATAACCATGTCATACTGAGAGAGACTCTTCTGTAGACCCTCATTCTTTTGTCTGAGGTCTTTAACTTACGTTTCTATAATTTCTAATTGTAGGCGTAAGCTCGGATTGTTTGTTTTCATGTTTAGCGTTTAGTCTGGTAGTTATTTATTCATTAATTGATAATATGTTTACCTCTAAAATGCTTTCTTCTTTACGTTAACTTCGTTTTTGTGCTCAAATATATCTCTCTCTGCTGCGTCGTCAGAACAACTCAAAGCCAGGGCAAAGGCACCACAGGCGCAAAGATGCGAGCTCGGACCAGTGACATAGGGACTCCCCACTTGCGCGAGGCCCACCAGCGCCACGGGCGGCGCTGAGGGTGAAAATGTCGACTTCGCCTCGGTCAACTGCCTGCCGAGTACAATCCGCCAGTGATTGGACGACAACGGACAGAAGCTAATCGGAAGGTAAAAGAGCAACTCTCGCCCACTTGTTTGTTGATAATCGTCCAGGGCTGACTTAGGCAGGGAATGTCTTTTAGTGAGCCGTTACAAGTGAACAGGCCGTTGCTGTAAATTGCATTTGCTATGTACTGTGAAGTCTACCTACATTATTTTCACTTATCCACTGAGAGCCTTTTTTGTGTTATATTACATGCAGTGTTGCAGACTTAATTATTCAACAACTGTTAAAGAAAAGTAAACATTTCTAACTCATTTGTGTGTCCTCCATCCAAATTTTTTAGATTGTTGTAGAACCTTCGTTCCTCTATCTTGTTACCTTTCCCTGGGGCACAACTGTGTAATAGTGGCAAGAAGAAACTGTCTTAGCCGTGTGCTGCACCAGAAACCGTTTCACGGGCTTACAAACACGGCCTCCACAGTGGAAGAGACGATTCCCTTAGAAAACTGGTAACGAGTGTTTACAAAACTGGCGACGAGGATCTACTCAAATGGCGAGGAAGGTTTACAAAAAAAGTGGTTCAAAGGGATCTAAGAACTATGGGACTTAACATCTGAGGTCATCATTCCCCTAGACTTAGAACTACTTAAACCTAACTAGCCTAAGGACATCACACACATCCACACCCTCGGCAGGATTCGAACCTGCGACTGTAAGAACAACGCGGTTCCGTACTGAAGCGCCTAGAACAGCTCGGCCACAGCGGCCGGCAAAGGGTTTACAAAACTCTTTATTAGGTTCATTACTAAGCCATAAATCCGCACTGATAGGTGTTGGATTTAGGGCTGGAACAGCATCAGTTTTCAACTTGCGTTTCGAAGGAATATTTAGCAGTTCACGTTTCAAATCCCATCCATAATCCGAAAGAGTAAGATGCATTGAGCAGAAATAAGCATTTTCAGGTGAAAACAGAATGCACTCTTACAAGCATTTACCCATTTTCGTTTCATCTCGTTGTATTTAGGTAATATGTGAAATTTAACTCCTTACTTAGTCGTCTACTGTGGAAGTACGAACGATGACAGCGCAGCAAACTATCAATTTTTACTTTAAAACTTACTAAAATACACTGACAGTTACGGCCTGCCACTAATAAAAATTCACACTGTCGTGAATAAACTCGTTTATGCTAGAAATCCATTTACAACACAGTACGTAATAGCAACTGCGGGCAACTGAGCGGTGGTTTGGTTCACTCTGAAGTCATCGGTGGGGCTTGCCATGGCACATACACCTCGAGATTTTTATCGTGTATCTGTGGCTACAACCTCCTCGAGGAAAAATAGAAGTAGCGTTTGAATTTTCTGTCGAGAAAATACTTAAATCCCCCCAAAGTGACCGCATTTGAAATCAGATTTCGCAATACTGTCGCCTAATAGGTTAGAAATCTGTCTATCTCGGTTTCTCTTCCCTCTAAATTTTTAATTACGGTTGGATTGCATTCAAACTTTAGAGGAACTCGAAATAAAGTGGATAACTCGATAATAAGTTCACCAGAGCGTTAGCCATTAAGAATGGGTGTTGAACCTGCACACTGTACGGAATATTAATTACTCGGTGTCTCATTGTTAGAGGCCTTACGCAGACGGATATGTACACGTGGCGGATCTGGCTATGGGCGTTGTGTTATAGTGATAATGGCCCTATCACGCTATATAGACACATTTCATAACATTTTATTCAGTTAAGAACACAGTGGTTAACGGTGTTGTTGTTGTTGTGGTCTTCAGTCCGGAGAATGGTTTGAAGCAGCTCTCCATGCTCCTCTATCCTGTGCAAGCTACTTCCTTCCAGTACCTAATGCAACCTACATCCTTCTGAATCTGCTTAGTGTATTCATCTCTTGGTCTCCCTCTACGATTTTTACCCTCCACGTTGCCCTCCAATACTAAATTCATGATCCCTTGATGCCTCAACACATGCCCCACCAGTCGATCCCTTCTTCTAGTCAAGCTGTGCCACAAACTTCTCTTCTCCCCAATCCTAATCAATACTTCCTCATTAGTTATGTAAACTACCCATCAATCTTCAGCTTTCTTCTGTAGCACCACATTTCAAGAGCTTCTGTTCTCTTCTTGTCCAAACTATTTATCGTCCTTGTTTCACTTCCATACATGGCTACACTCCATACAAATACTTTCAGAAGTGACTTCCCGACACTTATGTTAACAAATTAAAAATTCTTCAGAAACGCTTTCCTTGCCATTGCCAGTCTACATTTTACACTCCTGTAAATGGAAAAAAGAACACATTGACACCGGTGTGTCAGACCCACCATACTTGCTCCGGACACTGCGAGAGGGCTGTACAAGCAATGATCACACGCACGGCACAGCGGACACACCAGGAACCGAGGTGTTGGCCGTCGAATGGCGCTAGCTCCGCAGCATTTGTGGGCCGCCGCCGTCAGTGTCAGCCAGTTTGCCGTGGCATACGGAGCTCCATCGCAGTCTTTAACACTGGTAGCATGCCGCGACGGCGTGGACGTGAACCGTATGTGCAGTTGAAGGACTTTGGGCGAGGGCGTATAGTGGGCATGCGGGAGGCCGGATAGACATACCGCCGAATTACTCAACACGTGGGGCGTGAGGTCTCCACAGTACATCGATGTTATCTCCAGTGGTCGGCGGAAGGTGCACGTGCCCGTCGACCTGGGACCGGACCGCAGCGATGCACGGATGCACGCCAAGACCGTAGGATCCTACGCAGTGCCGTAGGGGACCGCACCGCCACTTCCCAGCAAATTAGGGACACTGTTGCTCCTGGGGTATCGGCGAGGACCATTCGCAACCGTCTCCATGAAGCTGGGCTACGGTCCCGCACACCGTTAGGCCGTCTTCCGCTCACGCCCCAACATCGTGCATCCCGCCTCCAGTGGTGTCGCGACAGGCGTGAATGGAGGGACGAATGGAGACGTGTCGTCTTCAGCGATGACAGTCGCTTCTGCCTTGGTGCCAATGATGGTCGTATGCGTGTTTGGCGCTGTGCAGGTGAGCGCCTCAATCAGGACTGCATACTACCGACGCACACAGGGCCAACATCCGGCATCATGGTGTGGGGAGCGATCTCCTACACTGGCCGTACACCTCTGGTGATCGTCGAGGGGACAACTGAATTGTGCACGGTACATCAAAACCGTCATCGAACCCATCGTTCTACCATTCCTAGACCGGCAAGGGAACTTGCTGTTCCAACAGGACAATGCAAGTCCGCATGTATCCCGTGCCACCCAACGTGCTCTATAAGGTGTAAGTCAACTACCCTGTCCAGCAAGATCTCCGGATCTGTCCCCCATTGAGCATGTTTGGGACTGGATGAAGCGTCGTCTCACGCGGTCTGCCCGTCCAGCACGAACGATGGTCCAACTGAGGCGCCAGGTGGAAATGGCATGGCAAGCCGTTCCACAGGACTACATCCAGCATCGCTACGATCGTCTCCATGGGAGAATAGCAGCCTGCATTGCTGCGAAAGGTGGATATACACTGTACCAGTGCCGACATTGTGCATGCTCTGTTGCCTGTGTCTATGTGCCTGTGGTTCTGTCAGTGTGATCATGTGATGTATCTGACCCCAGGAATGTGTCAATAAAGTTTCCCCTTCCTGGGACAATGAATTCACGGTGTTCTTATTTCAATTTCCAGGAGTGTATATCCTCTCTACTTCGACCATCATCAGTTATTTTGCTCCCCAAATATCAAAATTCCTTTACTACTTTAAGTTTGTCATTTCCTAATCTAATGCGACTACATTCCATTATCCTCGTTTTGCTTTTGTTGATGTACATCTTTCAAGACACTATCCATTCCATTCAACTGCTCTTCCAAGTCCTTTGCTGTCTCTAACAGAACTACAATGTCATCATCAAACATCAAAGTTTTTATTACTTCTCCATGGATTTTAATACCTACTCCGAATTTTTCTTTTGTTTCCTTCACTGTTTGCTCAATATACAGATTGAATAACATCAGGGAGAGACTACAATCCTGTATCACTCCCTTCCCAACCACTGCTTCACTTTCATGCCCATCTACTCTTATAACTGCCATCTGGTTTCTGTACAAATTGTAAATAGCCTTTCGCTCCCTGTATTTTACCCCTACCACCTTCGGAATTTGAAAGAGAGTATTCCAGTCAACATTGTCAAAAGCTTTCTCTAAGTTCACTAATGCTAGAAACATAGCTTTGCCTTTCCTTAATCTAGCTACTAAGATAAGTTGTAGGGCACTATTGCCTCACGTGTCCCAATATTTCTACGGAATCCAAACTGATCTTCCCCGAAGTCTTCTTCTACTAGTTTTTCCCTTCGTCTGTAAATAATCCGCGTTAGTATTTTGGAGCCGTGACTTATTATACTGATAGTTCGGCAGTTTTCACATTTGTCAACACCTGATTTCTTTGGAATTATTATATTCTTTCTGAGGTCTGAGGGAATTTCGCCTGTCTCATACATCTTGCTCACCAGATGATATAGTTTTGTTATGCCTGGCTCTCCCAAGGCTGTCAGTAGTTCTAATGGAATGTTGTCTACTCCCGGGGCCTTGTTTCGATTAAGGTCTCTAAGTGCTCTGTCAAACTCTTTACGCAGTATTATATCTCCCATTTCATCTTCATCTACATCCTCTTCCATTTCCATAATATTGTCCTCAAATATATTGCCCTTGTATAGACCCTCTATATACTCCTTCCACCTTTCTGCTTTCCCTTCTTTGCTTAGAACTGGGTTTCCATCTAAGCTTTTGATATTTGTTGAAGTGGTTCTCTTTTCTGCAAAGGTCCCTTTAATTTTCCTGTAGGCTGTATCTATCTTACCCCAAGTGAGATAAGCCTCTACATCCTTACATTTGTCCTCTAGCCATGCCTGCTTAGCCATTTAGCACTTCCTGTCGATTTCTTTTTTGAGACGTTTGTATTCCTTTTTGCCTGCTTCATTTACTGCATTTTTATATTCTCTCCATCAATTCAATGCAGTATTTCTTCTGTGACCAGAGGATATCTACAAGCCCTCGTCTTTTTACCTACTTGATCCTCTGCTGCCTTCACTACTTCATCCCTCAGAGCTATCCATTCGTTTTCTACTGTATTTCTGTCCCCCATTCCTGTCAATGGTTCCTTATGCTCTCCCTGAAACTCTGTACAACCTCTGGCTCTTTCAGTTTATCCAGGTCCCATCTCCTTCAATTCCCACTTTTTGCAGTTTCTTCAGTTTTAATCTACCGGTCATAACCAATAGATTGTGGTCAGAATCCACATCTGCCCCTGGAAATGTCTTACAATTTAACAAATTGGTTCCTAAATCTCTGTCTTACCAATATATAATCTATCTGAAACCTGTCAGTATCTCTAGTCTTATTCCATGTATACAACCTTCTTTCATGATCTTGAACCAAGTGTTAGCTATGATTAAGTTGTGCTCTGTGCAAAATTCTTACCAGGCGGGTTCCTCTTTCATTTCTTACTCCCATTCCATATTCACCTGCTACGTTTCCTTTTCTCCATTTTCCTACTGCCGAAATCCAGTCACCCATGACTATTATATTTTCGTCTCCCTTCACGACCTGAATAATTTCTTTTATTTCATCATACATTTCTTCAATTTCTTTGTCATCTGCAGAGCTAGTTGGCATATAAACTTGTACTACTGTAGTAGGCGTCGGCTTCGTATCTATCTTGGCCACAATAATGCCTTCACTATACTGTTTGTAGTAGATTGGTCGCATTCCTAATTTCCTATTCATTATTAAACCTACTCCTGCATTACCCCTATTTGATTTTGTGTTTATAACCCTGTAGTCGCTTCACCAGAAGTCTTGTTCTTCCTTACTAATTCCCACTATATCTAACTTTAACCTATCCATATCCCTTTTTAAATTTTCTAACCTACCAGCCCGATTAAGGGATCTGACATTCCACGCTCCGATCCGTACAACGCCAGTTTTCTTTCTCCCTATAACGACATCCTCTTGAGTAGTCCCCGCCCGTAGATCCGAATGGGGGACTATTTTACCTCTGAAATATTTTACCCAAGAGGACGCCATCATCATTTAACCATACAGTAAAGCTACATGCCGTCGGTAAAAAATAAGGGCCGTAGTTTCCGCTTGTTTTCAGCCGTTCGCAGTACCAGCACAGCAATGCCGCTTGGTTAGTGTTACAAGGCCAGATCAGTCAATCATCCAGACTGTTGCCCTTGAAAGTACTGAAAAGCATGCTGCCCCTCTTCAGGAACCACACGTTTGTCTGGCCTCTCAACAGATACCCCTCTGTTATGGTTGCATCTACGGTATGGCTATCTGTATCGCTGAAGTACGCAAGTACGCAAGCCTCCCCACCAACGGCAATGTCCATGGTTCATGGGGGGTGGGGGATGGTTTACGGTATTTGTTAGAAATCCCAGAATCCAGGAGGGACTGCTAGTTGAGTCATAGCAGCCAGTTGAAGTATGTTGCGAACACCAAGACAGTAGTGGACAGAAGTGGTCGCTAGAAGCTGTCTGATGTGTTCTGTTCTTGCACTGCTGTGGCACTGATGTGAAGTGGTAATGGGCGTCGTAAAATAAGATTTATTCTCACTGAAAAGGATATATACACAGGGTGATATATACACAGAGTGATATATACACTGGGTGAGTCACTAACTGTTTCCATGTACAATAACTACGAAAGTATGATGGTAACTCATAAGTATGTGGGACAAATGCTGCAAGGGACAACGGGGGCTATAATATCACTCACTCAATCCATAATAAGAAGATTGCAGCACTGCACTGATACCAATGGTGATCACTTCGAATACCTTCTGTAAATAAAAGTCCATGCCACCGTTATGACCTTCATTGACTTTCAAAGACCTTATGTTACACATCATTTACTACGTCTCGATAGCCACTATCAGAAAATAAGTACCAAACAATAGTATCCGATAAAAAAGTCAAAAAATAAGTACCAAACTATAGTATCCCATCAAAAAAAACCAAAGTTGACATTCATATCTCTGAAAATACCCCACCTAGCAACAAAAACGTCATATTATGATACTCATTGTCCCATGCAACTTTGGGCCACAAACCTCTCAGCTCCTATCATACGTTAAGAGTTATTCTTGGTGAAAATAGTTAGTGACTATTTTTCAGCGCAGTAATAAGTTGGTATCGATGACCTGAGGACAAGCATATAACCCTCCTCTCTATTTTATTATGTTACATAGGAGCGGGAGGCTGCTTGTGGCTTCTTGTCGAACGTGTATCAGACTGGAAGTAACAGCTGCAATCAATTTGTGGCGCACATAACTCAACTAGTGAATATGTGTAGTGAGTCGGTAAACCATTCACAAACGTATCTTGCACTTCATACCATTTTCAGACGTGTATTAAGGAATCGATCTTTGTATGACTGTTTTGGGAGCAGCAGGTGTTTGTACTTCAATCAGTTTATCTGTGTACAGCTTTGTAAGTTTTGAGTAAAATTTATAATTACAAGCTTAGTGAAAATCTCGTATTTTCATTTCAAATTCGTAATAGTCATAAATTTAATTAACTTGGGTTCCAGTTTCATCGGATAGTAGAATAGGGCAAGAACGACGTGTAGCCCAGTGCCATCGTGAAAGTTCTTAAAATAAATGTTCTTGTAGCTGATCCAAGTCAGTTTTTTTCAGTCAGAAAACGATGTATGCTCGTAGTAGACGCCCACAAAGGACTCCTTTTTGGATTAGTGAATTACTCCTACTTTCAGGTCAGGTATGATAAGTCACTTTGAGAGCTGGAAGAGTGCACCTGCTCGACATTTTATTCATCAGTTTTGCGGTTTTACAGCACTGAAAGATCATATTCGATGAGATAACAATTCTATTTATGAAATCATAAATGTGAGTGTCTGTCTTGCTAAACCAGAAGAAATTAAAGGAAATGATAGAGAGAGAGAGAAAGAGAGAGAGAGAGAGAGAGAGAGAGAGAGAGAGAGAGAGAGAATAGAGCTTTCGAAATGTGGTGCTACAGAAGATCACATAACTAATGACGAGGTATTTAATAGAACTGGGGAAAAGAGATATCTGTGGCGCAACTTGACTAGAAGAAGGGATCGGTTGGTAGGACATGTTCTGAGGTATCAAGAGATCAGCAGTTTAGTATTGGAGGGCAGTGTGGAGGGTAGAAATCGTAGAGAGAGACCAAGAGATGAATACAGATTTAGAAGGATGTAGATTACAGTATGTACTGGGAGATGAAGAGGCTTGCACAGGATGGAGTAGCATGGAGAGCTGCATCAAACGAGTCTCTGGACTGAAAACCAGAACAATATAGCAGAGTGTATGTGTGTATGTCTAGGATCTCCTCCCGAAACTATGGATCAATATCAACAAAATATGATGCAGAAACTGTAGGCTTTGTGAGTTTTTGCATTGTAGGATTTGTAGCCTCCTAACTCCAATACGAGTGAAGATATGGGCAATAACAAATATTTTTCCAGGCCTTGGCATTTAGATTGACCTACATAATAGGCATATTGTGTGGGAACAGTACTGTGCCCAAACCAATCTGGTACTAGCCACTCTACATCTCAGGGTCAAGAAACAACTTTGATGCCCCCAGCATATAAGCCTCCAGCCATGACGGATGTGTTAGAGTAATGTCGACATGCTTTGTATGGTAGCATCCACTTCAGGAGGAAAATAAATTATTTTAAAGTGCCTGATGTTTAGCCTACCCTTCATTACATGTGTGTTGTGTGAGTAGTATGACCTACTTCATTAAATTGTATTGCCGATGAGAAGGGGTGGAACTGACTGAGGTGGATAGGGGAGAGCAAGGACAGAGCGAGGGACGTGGGAGAAATGAACAGGGAGAAGTTGCGAAGGCAGGTGGACGGTATAGAGGGGCAGTTCACAGGTGGAAAAGGAAGATGTGGAGGTGGAGATTAAAAGCAAAAGGGTAACGAAGACTTGGTCAGAAGGTTGGTGGGAAAATATGGTCTGAGAGAATGGGTAGAGAAAACGGAGAAAGAGAAGTGGAGGACGAGATAAAGAGAGAGAGAGAGAGTGTGGGGGGGAGAAGGTTGTTCAGCATGCAAGTCGAACAC
This sequence comes from Schistocerca gregaria, assembly GCF_023897955.1. Taxonomy (NCBI): domain Eukaryota; kingdom Metazoa; phylum Arthropoda; class Insecta; order Orthoptera; family Acrididae; genus Schistocerca; species Schistocerca gregaria. The sequence goes on along the minus strand of NC_064921.1, from coordinate 483,715,512 downwards.
ATACGCAGTCGAAGCCGCATGAAGAAAGCTAGAGGATTCATACAGTTTAACAGACACACGACAATGGGTCCTTTGTTTAGCGGCTGCTAACGTATGTTGAAGTAATGAAAAACAAAATACTGTTTAACAACTTTTGATTTCGAAGCAATTAAGAGTTTTTTTGGCAGAATATCCTCAGAAGTTAGAGCCTTTGATTGACGCGACGCCTGGCAGAGTTGAGTCCCGTGGGCGCCATTGAAACGCGGCGGGCCGTGGGTGCGCGCGCCGCGCTGCGCCCCCCGCGCTGCCTTTATGTAACGCGCTAATTAGCGGCGGGCGGGCGGGCGGCCAGTTGTTTCGGCGGAGGAGCCGCTTCCGCCGCTGTGCCGTGCCGTGCGGCGGGCTGCGGCCTGCTGTGCTGTCATTGTCCCGCCGCCGGCAGTCAGTTTGTTTTTGCGTGCACCGACCGGAAGGCGTCCCTTGTCCGTCCCCGCCGCAGTGTCCTCTTCCAGCACAATGTCGATGGATTCCGCGGCCGACGACGCAGCCAGCGAGCTGGGCACCAACTTCGACGCGCCTCACCCAGCCAACTTGCGACCGTGACAAAGCGAAAATTTACCACAACACCTCTTCTAATCCAAACAGTTTTCGCTGAAAGAGATCAGAGAAAAATAGACGAAGTTCGAAACTACGTTCAGTGCGCCATGCAGGTCGACACTCTGTCAAATGGCATCTCAGTACAATTCTTTTATCGCATTACTCCTTTAACTGACAGCACGTAGAATTCCTCTCTTCTTTATTATTCCTGTCATAGTAAAAAAATGGTTCAGTTTTTTCGTTCATCTTGTCCATATCCCCATGAATTTCAAAAGTAGTTCAGATTATCACACGACGATTGTCGTTTAATGTGGCCACCAGTTACGCATCTACTCAAACATTTCGAGTCTTGCACCAACTACTAAAGATCTCTGTATTGCAAATTACTTTCTTCAATTATTTGTTCCGGCTTTAGGCAACATCGAGCCTACATTAGCCACAGTTGTAACTAACAGGCTTACCAACGGTCAGGTAAAGTAAGCTGAAAAATAAATCATTCCGAATGCTGAGATGAACGACATATTTCGTCATGATCACATTATGTACAAGTTTTGAAATGGTTTCACCTGGAGTATCTTACTCAGAACAGAGCGAGTCTTCGTAAACAAGTAGAGGATCTTAATTTATAACCCTATAGAAATGTTTAGCAGTTTAATCTTATGAATTTGTACAAATAAATTTAAGAGAGTAAGTAAGGGTACACCTTATCTCTTTCCATAAGATTATTAGAATAACGTCAGGTTGCAGAAAATTTACATCTTCATATCCGCCGCATCATAAGAGCGTGCTGAAAAGTAGTCCCTCCGAATTTCTTAAACGAAAATTCTTAAAGATTTTACAATAAATCAAATTTTTTAAACTTTCTGCAGCTTTGTTCTTCATGTCTATTTATTAATTTCTCAACATAGTCACCCTGGCTACAAACACTTTTCTCTCCACGCGAGTCCAGTTTGTTGTTAGGGTCACTGTACAATGTTTCACCTCGTTGAGGGAAACGCAACCTCACTTCTGGTTGAATCGCTACATCACTACCGAAATGAAGTCCTCGGAAGTGTTCTTTGAGAAGTGGAACCAAATGTAAATCGAAAGGGAACAAGCCGGGACTGTATGGAGAATGATCGATTGTGGTGGAAATGAAATGAGCGTTTGGCGTCATTGGCAGCGAGTCCCCTTGCGGGGCAGGTACGGCCGCCTTGGTGCAGGTCTTATTACGTTCGACGCCACGTTGGGAGACCTGCGCGCCGGATGGGGATGAAATGATGATGAAGACAACTCAACATCCAGTCCCTGAGTGGACAAAATCTCCGATCCAGCCGGAAAACGAACCCTGACCCCTCAGCTATCGGGACGGACATCGTTTGTGGTGAACCCAAGGCATCGGATTGTTGCAGATGTCGCGGCTCTCGTGTGTGCTCTGCTATTGCTAGGCTCAAAGAGACGTTGCCCCTTGTGTGGACGAACTCTTCGAATTCGTGCTTTCAGTTTTCTGAGGGTCCTTCGTGCATTGTCATAGTTACACGGCGACAAGTTACACAGCGCCATGTTACACGCTACAATTCGGTGCGCTCTAGAGGCAGAGGGTTGCAACGTACCGTCAGCGAAGCGGGAAAATCGACAGAGCAATATGCATGACATTTAATATATCAACCGATATTGAAAACAGAATAAAATATTACGAGGTATTACTTTTAAGCAAGCACCGCCGTCGTAGTTATATCGAATCTGTCGAGTATGGAGATAACACTAGCAGGCAGCTTAAATACCCGTGCAAAGAGTTGCTTATACTTTGTGCAAGTCAGTACTGTATGTTTCAGATCAGTTCATCAGGTTGATGCTCGTCTCGACTTCCCTAATTTCCTGAAACTAGAAATTTTATTTCATGGAAATGTGAAGGGAAACACAGTAGAAATAAGACAGCAGACTGTTAAGGTGACCGAATTACTAAAGATTTTTACATCCAAACAATGTGAGATAAGGGGAAAACACTTTTAATGAGACACAGTCCATATTACCTCGGTTTAGCTACGTTCAAACATAGTCGGACGACGTATCAGAATACGTTAGTTCCCTGTATCTCAGATGGACCACTATCATGCTATCGCTTGTTCTTGCGCGCTTCTTAGAGATGTACTGGTTAAAGTTAAACGTAAATGGTGTTGTAGATTACTGCAACCATTTAACGGGTAATCAAACAATTGATTGGAATATGAAACAGACGTCATTAAATGATTCACAAGAAAGTCGCAATATTACCAAAACGTATCTAGGTAACCACGAACGTCGTAGAAATCAAGGGAACTATCTTAAAATGAATAATACAGGCAGTTCATCACTCGCTGTCGAGTTACTGTGCCACTAGGAGGGCGCATGACAGTGAAGGCGAGAACCAGTTACATTTTAGTACACTGCCTGCCAGCTTTACAAATGATCTCATAAATAACATTACAAAAAAAAATTTCTTTGAGTTAAGCACAGTTGAATTCTCATGATCACTGATTTTAAAAGTACGGAAAAAATAAGAGAAACAATAGAACATAAAGTCTTTTAAGAGTTACAACAGTACACCGATGGCTGGGAACCGCACGTGCCAGGAGGATACTGTCGGCAAGTGCAGTGTTCCGCCTCAGTTGGTTTGCGACTTAGTTGTGTTCTGCGAATGGCGTGCGCATACTTGTACCAAGAGTTATCAGCGTAGACCACCATTTTTCTTGTTTCTATTGTGCTACAGATTTACCCTTTCATCCGTGTTATGGTCTGCGTTCTGTGACATGGGCGAGCAGAGGATATCTCTGGCATCGTGTGGTATGAATCCCGCAGCAAGTTATTTTTCAATCGCGTAAGTCGTAACTGTTTGCTCACTGAAGTAGCGAGCTGTTGAAGCAAACGATAACTGCTCATGGAACACTTTAGACACGTTAGCACTAAAGAATTGCCTGCAGAGAGATAGAATCATACGCTGAGCGGTGGACACAATCATTGCTGCCACTCATTAAACTTCTCTGGTCTTCGTTCCATAGCGAGAGCTTATCTGCAAAGCACGAAGGGTAGCCTTGTGACTCTCTAAAGAGACGTAACCTCACGTGCGGCTCGCAGCAAGATAATGCCTCGACAGCTACACCGAATGCTACCGAGGGGCGCTCGCTGAGGACGGAGGTCTGATCGCTGCGTTGTGGTTGGCGATCCTACTCCCTGTTGCAGGACCATTGCTCCACTCTGCCTTCGAGGTGGCGGGTGGGGTCTTCCAATTCTGAAACGTTCTCTTTTGTTGCTCTCTTTGGTGGATGTGATCCTGCCAGCATTCCTTATTTAACTAAGGTCCATTATAAAAGTACACGGTGAAGACTGTATCTTACGTCTCATTAAGTATAAGATGCGATTCGCGAAAAACTCGATTCTTTTACTGAGCCCGTGTCACTGAATTTTTTTTGGTTTCCCACTTATACCTTTAAGCAGCTTTCGAAAGAGTGCAGTATTTTGGCCTTCGTTCTTCACATGACTCAGTATCCTGGTAACAGTAATGTGCCTAAGTTTTTCTTAAAACTGCTCTACAGAGGTATTTACACTGAAGGAAAAAAATCGCAACACCAAAATATTGTTAATGTAGAGTAATAATATTCAGGGAATACTTTTGTGTAGGTATAATATTCAGGGTGAGTCACCTAACATTACCGCTGGATATATTTCGTAAACCACATCAAATACTGACGAATCGATTCCACAGACCGAACGTGAGGAGAGGGGCTAGCGTAATTAGTTAATACGAACCATAAAAATTGCTCGGAAGTATGTTTTATAACACAAACCTACGTTTTTTTTTTTTAAATGGAACCCCGTTAGTTTTGTTAGCACATCTGAACATGTAAACAAATACGTAATCAGTGCCGTTTGTTGTTTTGTAAAACGTTTATTACATCCGGAGATATTGTAACATTAATTTGACGCTTGAGTACCACTCCTCCACTGTTCGATCGTGTGTATCGCAGAGCACCGAATTACGTAGGGATCCAAAGGGTACGGTGATGGACCTTAGGTACTGAAGAGACTGGAACAGCACATTACGTCCACATGCTAACACCTTTTTATTGGTCTTTTTCACTGACGCACATGTACATTACCATGAGGTGTGAGGTACACGTACACACGTGGTTTCCGTGGAATAGAGTGTGTCCCGGCATGTCAGGCCAATAGATGATCAATGTGGTGGCCATCATTTGCTGCATACAATTGCAATCTCTGGCTTGATGAATGTAGTACACGCCGCAGTAATGTCACCACAATACGTTGTTTCATATCCCCTGGGGTTGTAGGCACATCACGGTGCTCATTCTCCTTTAACGTACCCCACAGAAAGAAGTCCTGAGGTGTAAGATCAGGAGAACGGGCAGGCCAATTTATGCGTCCTCCACGTCTTATGAAACGCCCGTCGAACATCCTGTCAAGGGTCAGCCTAGTGCTAATTACGGAATGTGCAGGTGCACCATCATGCTGATACCACATACGTCGACGCGTTTCCAGTGGAACATTTTCGAGCAACGTTGGCAGATCATTCTGTAGAAACCCGATGTATGTTGCAGCTGTTTGGGACCCTGCAATGAAGTGAGGACCAATGAGGTGGTCGCCAATGATTCCACACCATACATGTACAGTCCTCGGTCGCTGTCGCTCTACCTATCTGAGCCAGCGAGGATTGTCCACGGAGCAGTAATGCATTCCGTAGATTCACTGCCCCGTGTTTTGTGAAACCCGCTTCAACGGTAAACAGGTAGAACTGCAACGCATTCTCTGTTAATGCCCATTGACAGAATTGCACTCGATGATTAAAGTCATCACCATGTAATTAGTGATTAAGTGACACATGAAACGGGTGAAAGCGGTGACGATGCAGTATGCGCATGACACTACTTTGACTCAGTCCACCGGCTCTCGCAATGTCCCGTGTACTCATGTGTAGGTTCATGGCAACAGCAGCTAACACACTAACTGCACCCGCTTCTCCTGTGACGGGCCTGTTACGGACCCGTTTGGGTGTTATGACCATACCTGTTGCATACAGTTGGCGGTAGATGTTTTGCAATGTGCGGCACGTTGGATGCTCTCTGTACGGGTACCGTTCTGTATACACCCTGCAGGCTTCAGCTGAAATTCGTCGACACTCGCCAAAGATGCGTATCATCTCCGCCTTTTCAGTTCCTTCAACACTACACTATCACAGATGTCTGGTAACACGGTGTACTACAGTTGGTCTGCGTGCGGAGACGAATGCAGAATAACAATAGCAGCTAGCGCTACATGAGGACACTTTGACAGCTAGACCAAACCACAACAGTGCACTACAGCCACACTAGTAAACACGGTCGTCATCGTAAACATGTTCCTGAAGATGCTGCTCGCCGACCGTGGCACGTGTTTGTTACAACACCCAACTGAGCGTCGGAGGTTTCAAGTGTCAACTTCAGGTAACAATATCTCCGGATGTAATTAACATTTTACAATGCAACAAACGGCACTGATTACGTATTTGTTTATATGTTAAGATGTGCTAACAAAACTAACGTGGTTCCATTTTAAAAACATTGGTTTGTGTTAAAAAAAAGTACTTCCGTGCGTTATTGTATGGTTTGTATTAAACAATTGTGGTTTATAGTGTGGGTTCCTGTAGTCATGTCCTAGTTCATGAACCACGGACAACGTATGAGTGGCCAAGTAAGTGGTCCCGACAGTCGAGATACCAGTTACTTTGGAATAAGGCTGGTCATCTCGGATAAATTCTGAGTCGTGGTTACCTTTGTGCTTATACGGCAAAGACTACCAAACCCACCGGTTAGTCGCTCAGCCGTTAGGGGTAAAACCCAATGGGACTCGGAGCAAGTAAGACTAGCAACCTGCTTCCATGGTACTTTAAATATGATGCAGGCAACAACCACAGCAAAATGCCTCCGATCTTTGGAGGTGACGGAGTCCCACCTCCAACTGAAAAAACAGGGAAAAAACAGGGACTCCAAAGTTTTTTTTTTTTTTTTTTTTTTTTTTTTTGTCATCAGTCTACTGACTGGTTTGATGCGGCCCGCCACGAATGCTGTGCTAACCTCTTCTTCTCAGAGTAGCACTTGCAACCTACGTCCTCAATTATTTGCTTGACGTGTTCCAATCTCTGCCTTCCTCTACAGTTTTTGCCTTCTACAGCTCCCTCTAGTACCATGGCAGTCATTCCCTCATGTCTTAGCAGATGTCCTATCATCCTGTCCCTTCTCTTTATCAGTGTTTTCCACATATTCCTTTCCTCTCCGATTCTGCCTCATTCCTTACCTTATCAGTCAACCTAATTTTCAACATTCGTCTTTAGCACCACATCTCAAATGCTTCGATTCTCTTCTGTTCCGGTTTTCCCACAGTCCATGTTTCGCTACCATACAATGCTTTACTCCAGACGTACATCCTCAGAAATTTCTTCCTCGAATTAAGGCCGGTATTTGATATTAGTAGACTTCTCTTGGCCAGAAATGCCTTTTTTGCCATAGCGAGTCTGCTTTTGATGTCCTCCTTGCTCCGTCCGTTATTGCTTGTTTTACTGGCTAGGTAGCCGAATTCCTTAACTTCATTGACTTCGTGACCATCAATCCTGATGTTAAGTTTCTCGCTGTTCTAATTTCTACTACTTCTCATTACCTTCGTCTTTCTCCGATTTGCTCTCAAACCATACTGTGTACTCATTAGACTGTTCATTCCGTTCAGCAGATGACCATCAATCCTGATGTTAAGTTTCTCGCTGTTCTAATTTCTACAACTTCTCATTACCTTCGTCTTTCTTCGATTTGCTCTCAAACCATACTGTGTACTCATTAGACTGTTCATTCCGTTCAGCAGATCATTTAATTCTTCTTCACTTTCACTAAGGATAGCAATGTCATCAGCGAATCGTATTATTCATATCCTTTAACTTTGTATTTTAATTCCACTCCTGAGCCTTTCTTTTATTTCCATCATTGCTTCCTCGATGTACAGATTGAAGGGTAGGGGCGAAAGGCTACAGCCTTGTCTTAACCCTTCTTAATACGAGCACCTCGTTCTTAATCGTTCACTCTTATTATTCCCTCTTGGTTGTTGTACATATTGCATATGATCCGTCTGTCCCTATAGCTTACCCCTACTTTTTTTCAGAATCTCGAACAGCTTGCACCATTTTATATTGTCGAACGCTTTCTCCAGGTCGACAAATCCTATGAACGTGTCTTGATTTTTCTTTAGCCTTGCTTCCATTATTAGCCGTAACGTCAGAATTGCCGCTCTCGTGCCATTACTTTTCCTAAAGCCAAACTGATCTTCATCTAGCGCATTCTCAATTTCCTTTTCCATTCCTCTGTATACTATTCTTGTAAGCAGCTTTGATGCATGAGCTGTTAAGCTGATTGTGCGATAATTCTCGCACTTGTCAGCTCTTACCGTCTTCGGAATTGTGTGGATGATGCTTTTCCGAAAGTCAGATGGTATGTCGCTAGACTCATATATTCTACACACCAATGTGAATAGTCGTTTTGTTGCACTTCCCCTAATGATTTTAGAAATTGTGATGGAATATTATCTATCCCTTCTGTCTTATTTGACCGTAAGTCCTCCAAAGCTCTTTTTAAATTCCGATTCTAATATTGGTTCCCCTATCTCTTCTAAATCGACTCCTGTTTCTTCTTCTATCACATCAGACAAATCTTCACCTTCATAGAGGCTTTCAATGTATTCTTTCCACCTATCTGCTTTCTCCTCTACTTTTAATAGTGGAATTCCCGTTGCACTGTTAATGTTACCACCGTTGCTTTTAATGTCACCAAAGGTTGTTTTGACTTTCCTGTATGCTGAGTCTGTCCTTCCGACAATCATATCTTTTTCGATGTCTTCACATTTTTTCCGCAGCCATTTCGTCTTAGCTTCCCTGCACTTCCTATTTATTTCATTCCGCAGCTACTTGTATTTCTGTATTCCTGATTTTCCCGGAACATGTTTGTACTTCCTCCTTTCATCAATCAACTGAAGTACTTCTTCTGTTACCCATGGTTTCTTCACAGGTACCTTTTTTGTACCTATGTTTTCCTTCCCAACCTTTGTGATGGCCCTTTTTAGAAACGTCCATTCCTCTTCAATTGTGTTGCCTACTGCGCTATTCCTTATTGCTGTAGCTATAGCGTTAGAGAACTTCAAACGTATCTCGTCATTCCTTAGAACTTCCGTATCCCACTTCTTAGCGTATTGATTCTTCCTGACTAATGACTTAAACTTCAGCCTACTCTTCATCACTACTATATTGTGATCTGAGTCTATGTCTGCTCCTGGGTACGCCTTACAATGCAGTATCTGATTTCGGAATCTCTGTCTGACCATGATGTAATCTAATTGAAATCTTCCCGTATCTCCCGGCCTTTTCCAACTATACCTCCTCCTCTTGTGATTCTTGAATAGGGTATTCGCTATTACTAGCTGAAACTTGTTACAGAACTCAATTAGTCTTTCTCCTCTTTCATTTTTTGTCCCAAGCCCATAGTCTCCTCTAACCTTTTCTTCTATTCCTTCCCCTACAACAGCGTTCCAGTCGCCCATGACTATTAGATTTTCGTCCCCCTTTACATACTGCACTACCCTTTCAATATCCTCATACTCTTTCTCTATCTGTTCATTTTCAGCTTGCGACGTCGGCATGTATACCTGAACTATCGTTGTCGGTGTTGGTCAATTGTCGATTCTGATTAGAACAGTAGCAAACCCTCTCACCTACCATCCTATTCATAACGAATCCTACACCTGTTATACCATTTTCTGCTGCTATTGATATTACCCGATACTCATCTGACCAGAAATCCTTGTCTTCCTTCCACTTAACTTCACTGACCCCTACTTTATCTAGATTGAGCCTTAGCATTTCCCTTTTCATATTTTCTAGTTTCCCTACCACGTTCAAGCTTCTGACATTCCACGCCCCGACTCGTAGAACATTATCCCTTCGTTGATTATTCATCCTTTTTCTCATGGTAACCTCCCCCTTGGCAGTCCCCTCCCGGAGATCCGAATGGGGGACTATTCCGGAATCTTTTGCCAAATGGAGAGATCATCCTGACACTTCTTCAACTATAGGCCACATGTCGTGTGGATACACGTTACGTGTCTTTAATGCAGTGGTTTCCATTGCCTTCTGCATCCTCATGTCGTTGATGATTGCTGATTCTTCCACCTTTAGGGGCAATTTCCCACCCCTAGGACAAGAGAGTGCCCTGAACCTCTATCCACTCCTCCGCCCTCTTTGACAAGGCCGTTGGCAGAATGATGCTGACTTCTTATGCCGGAAGTCTTCGGCCGCCAATGCCGATTATTTAGCAAAACATAGGCGGTGGCGGGGATCGAACCCGGGACCGAAGTCGTTTTGATTATGAATCAAAGACGCTACCCCCAGACCACGGGTTATAACCTCTCCGGAGATACGACTTGGCAATTAAATCGTAATGAGATCTTAACATCAATGGGGCTACTCTTGCAAGAAGGTAGAGCTGGCAGAGGCTGCAAGAAGATGGGGCTGGACGTTTTAGCTGTTAGTGGCAATCGGGTAAGGGGTGAGAAAGAAGAGGAAGTGGGAGAATACAAGGTCTACCTGTCAGGAGTCAAAGCAGGAATAGCACAATGAGGTATAGGGCTTTACATCAGGAAAGAAATGGAACCCAGCGTAGTTGCAATAAGGTATGTAAACGAACGACTGATGTGGATAGATTTGACAGTGTCTAGCAAGAAAATAGGATTGTGTCAGTATATTCGCATTGTGAAGGGACAGATCATGATAAGAGGGATAGTTTTTATGAGGCACTCAGTGATATAGTTGTTAGAGTAAAGGACAAGGACAGTGTTCTGCTCATGGGTGATTTTAACGCCAGGATCGGAAAAAGAACAGAAGGGTATGAAAAGGTTATGGGTAAATTTGGAGAGGATGTGCAGGCCAACAGGAATGGGAAACAACTCTTGGATTTCTGTGCCAGCATTGGCTCAGTAATCACAAACTCCTTTTTTAAACATAAGAACCTTCACCGCTATACTTGGGAAGACAGGGGAACCAGATCTGTCATTGACTGTATAATAACACATCAGGAATTCAGGAAGGTTGTGAGGGACACACTTGTTTTCAGGGGATTCTTTGATGACACTGATCATTATTTAATCTGCAGTGATATTGGGATTGTGAGGCCGAAAGTGCAGGAGGTCAGGTCCATATGTAGGAGGATAAGAGTGGAGAAACTTCAGGATAAGGAAATCAGGCACAAGTACATAACAGCGATCTCAGAAAGGTACCAGGTAGTTGAATGTAGTCAATTACAGTCACTGGAAAAGGAATGCACAAGGTACAGGGACACAGTACTAGAAGTGGCTAAAGAATGTCTTGGAACAGTAGTGTGTAAAAGTAGGATGAAGCAAACAGCATGGTGGAATGACCCAGTCAAGGCAGCCTGTAAAAGGAAAAAGAAGTCCTATCAAAAATGGTTACATACTAGAACTCAGGCAGACAGAGAAAGTTCTGTTGAAGAAATAAATAAAGCCACACACATATTTGCAGCATCCAAGAAGAAATCTTGGGAAGACTTTGGAAACAGGTTGGAGACTATGAGTCAAGCTCCTGGAAAACATTCTGGAGTGTAATTAGCAGTCTTCGAAAGGGAGGTAAGAAGGAAATGACAAGTATTTTGGACAGGTCAGGAAAACTGCTGGTGAATCCTGTGGATGCCTCGGGCAGATGGAGGGAATATTTTGAAGAGTTGCTCAATATAGGGGAAAATGCGATCAGTAATGTTCCAGATATCGCGTTAGAATGCTATAGGAATGATGATGGAATGAGGATCACATTTGAGGAAGTGGAGAAAATGGTCAATAGATTGCAATGCAATAAAGCAGCTGGGGTGGATGAAATTAAGTCAGAACTCATCAAATACAGTGGAATGTCAGATCTTAAATGGCTACACAGGATAATTGAAATGGCCTGGGAGTCGGGACAGGTTCCATCAGACTGGACAAAAGCAGTAATCATACCAATCTTTAAACATGGAAACAGAAAAGATTGTAACAACTACAGAGGTATCTATTTAATCAGCGTTGTGGGTAAAATCTTCTCAGGTACTGTTGAAAGGAAAGTGCAAGTATTATTTGAGGACCAACTGGATGAAAATCAGTGTGGGTTTAAGCCTTTTAGAGGTTGTCAGGACCAGATCTTTAGTTTACGGGATATAATGGAGAAGTATTATGAGTGGAACAGGGAATTGTATCTATGCTTTATAGATCTAGAAAAGGCATATGACCGAGTTCCTAGGAGGAAGTTATTGTCTGTTCTACGAGATTATGGAATAGGAGGCAAACTTTTGCAAGCAATTAAAGGTCTTTACATGGATAGTCAAACAGCAGTTAGAGTTGACCGTAAATTGAGTTCATGGTTCAGACTAGTTTCAGGGGAAAGACAAGGCTGCAACATGTCTCCACTATTGTTCATATTATTTATGGATCATATGTTGAAAACAGTAGACTGGCTGGGTGAGATTAAGATATGTGAACACAAAATAAACAGTCTTGCTTATGCGGATGACTTAGTTGTGATGGCAGATTCGATTGAAAGTTTGCAAAGTAATATTTCAGAGCTAGATCAGAAATGTAAGGAGTATTGTATGAAAATTAGCATCTCCAAAAGGAAAGCAATGTCAGTGGGAAAGAAATATAAACGGATTGACTGCAAAATAGGAGGAACAAAGTTAGAACAGGTGGACGGTTTGAAGTACTTAGGTTGCATATTCTCACAGGATGGCAACATAGTGAATGAACTGGAAGCGAGGTGTAGCGAAACTAATGCAGTGAGCGCTCAGCTACAATCTACTCTCTTCTGCAAGAAGGAAGTCAGTACCAGGACTAAGTTACCTGTGCGCGATCAATCTTTCGACCAAATTTGTTGTACGGGAGCGAAAGCTGGGTGGATTCAGGTTACCTTATCAACAAGGTTGAGGTTACGGATGTAAAAGTAGCTAGGATGATTGCAGGTACTAGTAGATGGGAACAATGGCAGGAGGGTGTCCACAATGAGGAAATCAAAGAAAAACTGGGAATGAACTCTGTAGATGTAGCAGTCAGGGCGAACAAGCTTAGATGGTGGGGTCATGTTACACGCATGGGAGAAGCAAGGTTACCCAAGAGACTGATGGGCTCAGCAGTAGAGGGTAGGAGGAGTCGGGGCAGACGAAGGAGAAGGTACCTGGATTCGGTTAAGAATGATTTTGAAGTAATAGGTTTAACATCAGAAGAGGCACCAATGTTAGCACTGAATAGGGGATCATGGCGGAATTATATAAGGGGGGCTACGCTCCTGACTGAACGCTGAAAGGCATAATCAGTCATAAATGATGATGATGTTGTGTTAAACAGTTACACTAGCCCCTCTCCTCACGTTAGGTCTGTGGAATCGGTTCGTCAGTATTTGATGTGGTTTACGAAATATATCCAGCAGTAACGTTATGTGACTTACCCTGTATAAGTGACGCACATTGCAATATCATATGTTAACTAAGTCCGAGATAAGCCATTGCAAATGCGAAATGCTGGTACATTAATAACTGGTGCAGCATGAGTTGTGTTGTACAGGTGCCTCATGTCAGTTTGTGGAATGGCGTTGCACTTGGTCGGTCGATACGGGAACGATTAATGTCCGATGATGTCCAAATGTGTTCGTCTGGAGATAGATCTGGTAATGTAGCAGGCCAATGCAATATGTCGGCTCTCTTAGGAGCATATTATTCTACAACAGCTGTTAGTGGGTGAGAATTACCTAGTTGGAAAATACACACTCACACACGCACACACACACACACACACACACACACACACACACACAATCTCACAGGTTATACCAGACTCGAGAGTCCATTACCGCAGCAACGTATTTTCGCCATCTGTCCCTGTCTTGGTCTATTGCCTTCCATTCACCTCCTATACCTAGGCTCCTCAAATCAGGCTTCACATTGTCCTCCCATCCACGCCTCGGTCTCCCCACAGGCCGTTTTCCCTCTTAGTGCCCTACCAGTACTCTGCGCGCTGCCCTGCCCTCATCCATTCGAGCTACGTGACCCGCTCACCGCAGCGTACGTGATTTAATAATACTGATTAGGTCAAGGCTTGAATAGAGTTCGTAAACCTCTTCGTTATGCTGTTTTCACCCCTCTCCGCTAATGTCATCCCTTTTTGCTCCGAAAATTTTCCTCAAAATTTTGTTTTAAAATACTCGAAACGGCTTTTCATTTTGTACCGTGAGAGACCAAGTCTCACACCCATACAGAATAACTGGTAGAATAATAGTTTTGTATATTCTATTCTTTAAGTTCCTAGACAATATGCGTGATGAAAGTAATCCATTCAGTGAGAAGTAGCACGCATTTCTCGCCCGTAATCTCTTCTTCAGTTCGGATTAAATCTCATTTCTCGAAGTGATGTCCATTCCTAGATACTTAAGTGTGTTCAATTTTTCAAACTGCATATCTCCAACTCTTAATATTTCCTGATCTACTGCTGTTGGCATTCTAGTAGTAACCAGATATTTAGTTTTGTCTTCACTTATCCTTAAACCTACAACTTTACTAGCCTTGATTGACGCATTTGTAAGTAGGCTGTATAGGTTTTTATGTTGGTAACGCCACGTAGCGCTCTATAAGAAAATCACTGACTGCGCTGTGTGAAGTCTGTGGCTGGTTTGCAATCTTTTTGGCTATTGTAGTGTTGGGCAGTTGGCCGTTAACACCGCGTAGCGTTGCGCAGTTGGAGGTGAGCCGTAAGCAGTGGTGGATGTGGGGAAGTGAGATGGCGGATTTTTGAGAATGAATAATCTGGAGGTGTGTCCATCAGAAACAGTACATTTGTAAGAATGTATGTCTTGAACTGCTATATATATTATGACTGTTAACGTAAATACATTGTTTGTTCTCTATTAAAAACTTTCATTTACTAACTATGCCTATCAGTAGTTAGTGCCTTCCGTAGTTTGAATCTTTTATTTAGCTGGCAGTAGTGGCGCTCGCTGTATTGCAGTAGTTTGAGTAACGAAGATTTTTGTGAGGTAAGTGATTTGTGAAAGGTATAGGTTAATGTTAGTCAGGGCCATTCTATTGTAGGTATTATTAAAAGTGAGATTGCGTTACGCTAAAAAAATTGTGTGTTAGTTTAGTGATGATCAGAACAGGTAAAGAGCGAAATGCTTGAGTGCGTTCAGTTCTGCTCAGCTGTTTGAAAATCAAATAATGTTAGAGATTTATCAGCACAGTAATTAATTAATTTTTCTAAGCGGACATGTCATATGTCGACCCTATGCCAAGGATACCTCACTGGAATCTTCTGATTTTTTCTTGTAGTTTGTGTAATTAGTGTAGCTTTCCTTTTTTGCTAGCGTGTAATTGTAGAGAGAATCTCCTTTGTAGTTCCTCTTTTTCATTGTTGTACGTAACACAGTTATGGCATGCATGTAGATTTGCACCAAGTATTTCGCAGCTGCGCTTGCAATTAACTAGATATTATTTTCAGGGCTATGTTAATGTGTTCTCTTATTTTTGCTCTTCAAATTGTGCTTTTGTGTATTGTCGTGAGAAATATTGTGACAATAATGGCGTGTGAAAAAACGTTATACTAGGCTCCAAAGTAAACTGAGAAATGACAGTGAAGACGAAAGCAGTGTGTTAGCGCCACCGTGTAATGTATTAACTAATGTTCAAAGTAGTAATTTGGTAATTGTGCTTAGGGAAATGGAGCGGGCTGCAAATAATGGTGTAGGCAGTGAAACAATTAGTGAACACTGAAGCATTATCGATCGATCGGTCGGCAACAGCTTGCCTCACGAATCCGAAATGACAGCACACAATGTTGCAAATACTGTAGATGCAGGTCATGCATCCTCGCCGTTTTCTCAAATAAGTCAAGACACATTTTCTGCTTTTCAAAATTCTTATATTGCCGGTTCAATTGCACTGTCGAATAGCACTGAGGAACATGTTTCAGACACCAGTGCATTGTTATTACAATTAATGCAAAAAAAGCTTCAAAAGTAAGACACAATGGAACAAAATCTTCAAAAGTTAGACACAATGCTAACCAGCCACAGACTTCACAAAGAACAGTCAGTGATTTTCATATAGACCGCTACGTGGCGGTACCAAAATAAAAACCTAAATAGCTTACTTACACATTCAAATTTGCTGTTACAGTTTCTTTCCTATCGCTAATGATGTTTTGATCATCTGCATACCCTAATATCTTAATACACTCCTGGAAATGGAAAAAAAAACACATTGACACCGGTGTGTCATACCCACCATACTTACTCCGGACACTGCGAGAGGGCTGTACAAGCAATTATCACACGCATGGCACAGCGGACACACCAGGAACCGCGGTGTTGGCCGTCGAATGGCGCTAGCTGCGCAGCATTTGTGCACCGCCGCCGTCAGTGTCAGCCAGTTTGCCGTGGCATACGGAGCTCCATCGCAGTCTTTAACACTGGTAGCATGCCGCGACAGCGTGGACGTGAACCGTATGTGCAGTTGACGGACTTTGAACGAGGGCGTATAGTGGGCATGCGGGAGGCCGGGTGGACGTACCGCCGAACTGCTCAACACGTGGGGCGTGAGGTCTCCACAGTACATCGATGTTGTCGCCAGTGGTCGGCGGAAGGTGCACGTGCCCGTCGACCTGGGACCGGACCACAGCGACGCACGGATGCACGCCAAGACCGTAGGATCCTACGCAGTGCCGTAGGGGACCGCACCGCCACTTCCCAGCAAATTAGGGACACTGTTTCTCCTGGGGTATCGGCGAGGACCATTCGCAACCGTTTCCATCAAGCTGGGCTACGGTCCCGCACACCGTTAGGCCGTCTTCCGCTCACGCCCCAACATCGTGCAGCCCGCCTCCAGTGGTGTTGCGACAGGCGTGAATGGAGGGTCGAATGGAGACGTGTCGTCTTCAGCGATGAGAGTCGCTTCTGCCTTGGTGCCAATGATGGTCGTATGCGTGTTTGGCGCCGTGCAGGTGAGCGCCACAATCAGGACTGCATACTACCGACGCACACAGGGCCAACACCCGGCATCATGGTGTGGGGAGCGATTTCCTACACTGGCTGTACACCTCTGGTGATCGTCGAGGGGACACTGAATAGTGCACGGTACATCCAAACCGTCATCGAACCCATCGTTCTACCATTCCTAGACCGGCAAGGGAACTTGCTGTTCCAACAGGACAATGCCCGTCCGCATGTATCCCGTGCCACCCAACGTGCTCTAGAAGGTGTAAGTCAACTACCTTGGCCACAAGATCTCCGGATCTGTCCCCCATTGAGCATGTTTGGGACTGGATGAAGCGTCGTCTCACGCGGTCTGCACGTCCAGCACGAACGCTGGTCCAACTGAGGCGCCAGGTGGAAATGGCATGGCAAGCCGTTCCACAGGACTACATCCAGCATCTCTACGATCGTCTCCATGGGAGAATAGCAGCCTGAATTGCTGCGAAAGGTGAATATCACTGTACTAGTGCCAACATTGTGCATGCTCTGTTGCCTGTGTCGATGTGCCTGTGGTTCTGTCAGTGTAATCATGTGATGTATCTGACCCCAGGAATGTGTCAATAAAGTTTCCCCTTCCTGGGACAATGAAATCACGGTGTTCTTATTTCAATTTCCAGGAGTGTATTTCCATTTAACACCACACCCTCTGAATTATCTGCTGCCATTCGTACAATATAGTCTATGACTAAATTAAAAATTAGCGGAGACAGGGCATCTACCTGCTTAAGTCAGTTATTTATTACAAATTCTTCTGACCCCAATTTCCTCACGCGTACTCTACCTATTGTGTTTTTCAAACTCGCTTCCATAAGTCTAAATACTCCATTGAATGCTGTTCATAAATGGCAGTACGACAGGTCGAATCAGCAGACCGAAGTACAAATTCGGAGTTAGAGTGCATGTTAGAACCACGAAAATGCTCCTGCTGTCATACGAAATCGCACACCAGACCACAACTCCACGTGTAGGTGCAGTCTATATAGCACGCAGACAGGTTGGTTGCATGTCCTCAGCTGGCTTCCTTCTAATAGACACACGTCCATCACTGGCGCCGTGGCAGAACGAACTTTCATCAGAAAACAGAACAGACTTCCTTTCTGCTCTCCAATCAGCTCTCGCTCGACACCACTGAAGAGGCAAATGGTCGATAATTTGGAGTCAGTGGAGTGCACGCATCAGTGCAGCTACCTTGGAGGTGTCTTCGAAGTAACCGATATGTAACAGTTCGTAGTCTCATTGTGGTGTCAATTGCTGCTCAAATTGCTGCTGCAGCTGGAGTGCGATGTGCCAGAGCCCCACGCCGAACTCCATGAACGTCAGTCTCGGTAGCGCCCCATGGCAGTTCGAAGCCCGCTCTTCTTGCGACCGTGCGTTCCCTTGACCACCGATGCCAACAGTCATGTGCAGTGAGCACATTCCTACCAACTCTTGCTGTCGTATCACAAAAGGAACATCCAGCTTCTTGTAGCCCTATTACAAGTCCCCGTTCAAATACAGTTAGATGTTGATAATGGCGTCTTGGTCAATTTAAAGGCATTCTTAACTAAAATCAACTCACCACGTCCAGTCGCATAGGTAGCTAATGCTCACGGCCGTTACAGCGTCTTTCTAAAGCAAATCTTGTTTGCATCCTCATAGTTGCGCTGCTAGCGCGACTATAATGCGACTGGCTTGAAATACCAGTAGGTCTAGGGACATGCCTACCAACTTATTGTTTATGGCGCACAGCTCCTTCATGGCTTTGGGATTTTTCTCTGTCAGCGTGTTTTGGCAGCTTATGTCCCATTATTAACTTGTTCAAAATGGCTGCAAGCACTCTGGGACTTAACAGTACCCTAGATTTAGAACTAATTGAAGCTAACTAACATAAAGACATCACACACAACCATGCCCACGATTCTAACCTGCGACAGTAGCAGCAGCGCGGTTCCGGAGAGAAGCGCCTAGAACCGCTCGGCCACAGCGGCCGGCTATACCTGGTGTAGTTATGCTTGACCGCAAATGTAGATTCTTGTAAGCGTTGGTCACTTGTGTTTACAGGGCACAATTTCTCTTGCTTGACGTTAAGTAAGTATGATCTGTAAGTTATTTGTCATATAATTTTAATGTCTGTCTTGTACGTGTTTAACTGTCCGAGCTAAATCAAGCAGCTGCGTGATTCATGGGCCGAGTTCAAGCAAATCATTTTATGTTGGCTAATGCATCCATTTTACAGCTCACATTTAATTTTAATTTATTTCTGTTACCTGTGACGTAAAAATATAGATCTGCAAAAAATTATATGAAAAATGTGAAATGTTTTCTGGCATACTGAAAGGCAACATTTGAAACAGTCGTTTGATTAAATTCATTGAGGATTCAGTTACGATAAATTTTCAGTAGTTAATTGTTTAAGCTTATTTGTGTTATTATGTGCCTCTGAGGCAAAATGGAGGTGAAATATACATATTTGCTTTGCCGAGTACCTTACAACTCCCAGAGCTAAGCCCCCTACAATTCCTCCCACTTCTTAAAAACGAAAAATATCAGCCCTTGTTCGGATAGTTCAAAAATCAGTCTAACGGATCAGATGTGCCAGATGTTCGGCTGTCTCTGGAATCCCTTTGATGAAAAGTGATACAGACTGTTCACAATTTTTGTCACATAGGAAATATGCTGTTAGAAGTCAATATCAGTGGGCGTGATCCCATTTCATGTATTATGAGGACGAATGAGCGCTTCTGTATCCGTAAATACTATTCGTGTCGTAAATTTACATTGCAGTGTGTGCTGGTATAAGTGTGTGCCCCCCAAAAGATGGCTGCATACGATATGGTCGCTGTTCTTAATGGACTCCACTCCGGAACCTCAAAAAGAGCGATTATCAGTGGAAACTGCTAGGTGTTATTAGGAAATTTCTTCGAAGCCCTTTCAGAAGAAGTTTTGTGCTTGAGAGGCAAAGATAATTTAGTTCTAGTTTTATTCCTTATAGCTTTCTTATTTGTCGTCATTAACTACTTCTGAGAATATTAAGAAATTAAATTCGTCCACTGGTATAAAAACTGACAACTACGCACAGAAGCTATTTAATAGGTTGCCATGTCCGTAACGTTCCAAAAGGTACTCAAGTGTTCTAGGTAGACAGAAAACAGCGTGAAATGAACGATTTTGGGTTTGGAGAATCCGAAGTTCTCGAGTTGATCTGGTCAAGTAATGAGCAAGCTTTAACAATCGCTACTAGGTGCAGGGTGGTATAAATACAAGAAAGCCCTGGTTTGCATTTGAGACAGAACGGTTTTTAGTGGGCCACCACTGGGGCACATGCAGCATGTGAGATATCCTAATAACGACATGCAGTTCCTTAGTTATTTATAAAACTTTGACGAATCCTACTAATTACCACACCAGCACCTCCAACGATTCATGTAGGTCGTCGATTCGTAATAATCAGCTGGCACTAAGCACCAAAATGCTCTTAGTTGTTCAAAGCTATCTAAAGCAGTTGGGGTTCTGTAATAACGCCCGAAGAGGCTTCGGAAGGCCTAACGGTACCGACTCTCGTGTCATTCTTAGCCGATTGGCGTCACGGGATGCGGATATGGAAGGGCACGGAGTCGGTACACCTCTCTCCCGGCCGTTGACGGTTTTCGTGATCAGACCAGCAAGGGTATTTCAAAAGAATAGTTGCAGACATGCCCAAAAAAACGGCGGAATATTTTGTGATGGATACTGATTCATCATGGATTGATCTTAGATCAGAGCTATCAATTCTTGACATAAGGACAAGGTTCGGTGATTGTGTAGGATACTTAAACTGTTTTTGAGGAGTGGCATAAAATCATGTAAGAGACTGTAATTATGTAATAGGCGTATTTAAACTGTTTTAGCATGTAATTATCTGAACTGTTTCTTATTTAAATTGTTTTGTTAATTAAATTGCATTGTGTATTATTGAGAAAGAGCGGGAAACCGCGCATAGATACATTTTGAGAAAGAGCGGGAAACAGCGCGCAGTAATACATCTGTAATGGTAGCAGGGATTGTCTGCACCAAAAACCATTGTTGGCGGCGAGACCGCACTTTTGTAGCATTGAGCGTTGGAAGCGAGCAGTTGCGAGTAAGATGTGAGACGAGGCAGTCGTAGCTAGCGAGACATGAGAGGAGGTCGCTGTAAGCGAGGTATGAATTAACACTTTGAAAGAAGCGGTGTGCTCGCCAGCCACTCGCTATATGTAGCGCAATGCTAGTTTTTAAGAATTTTTGTAAAGAACTATGCCCCTTGTAATTGTTTGTCAAGATCGTTCTCAGAATATAGTTATGTAATTTTGATGGAAAATTAGGTATGTAGCGCAACGCTACTTTTTAAGAATTTTTGTAAAGAACTATACCCCTAGTAATTGTTTGTCAAGATCGTTCTCAGAATATAGTTAACTTCTACCAGATTAAATGCATTAAGAATTTTCTATCCCAAAATCATTCACGTAAATGCTTTACGGAATTTATTGTTATCTTAAAAGAAAAGTCTAAACTGAGCTTCAGCTTTTATCAAATCTAAATTAACTTCAACTTAAAGAATTCCAGTCACAAAGTATTATGAAACTCCACCAGCAGCTTATAATTATGTTAAAGAGAAGTAAGTATATTCATTCCACAGTTTGCTGTAGCAGTCAGATGGCGATCCAGTATAAATAATTAAAGGTAAGAATCAGTCTTAATAATTTCAGGTAACGACTGAGGGCCACGGCGACAACACATTTTATGTTTCGTCGTAATAATCAGCAGGTAGTCTTGACAGAGCAGCAGTTAAAAGATTTTAAGAGACGCAGCGTTCAGTCAGCAAGCAAACGTTCATCCAATATTAGACGGGAAGGTTTCAAGACATGTGACCATTTTATATGTTCTAAAAGTTTTATTTATACCTCAACTTTATTTGTGAATTTCGAGTAAATCTAATCTAAACGAAACACAGTCCAAACAGGCCTTCTAAGGCCCAACGGTACCGACCGGCCACCGTGTCATCCTCAGATCATAGGCGTAACTGGATGCGGATATAGAGAGGCATGTGGTCAGCACATTGCTCTCCCGGCCGAATGTCACTTTACGAGACCGGATCCGCTACTTCTCAATCAAGTAGCTCCTCAGTTTGCCTTACAAGGGTTGAGTGCACCCCGCCTGTCAACAGCGCTCGGGAGACCGCATGGTGACCCATCCAAATGCTAGCCCAGCCCGACAGCGCTTAACTTCGGTCATCTGACGGGAACCGGTGTCAACACTGCGGCAAGGCCGTTGGCTTTCAATGTGGCTTCATGTAAAAGTAACAAATATTTTCCTGTAGCACCGACCGGGGTGACGGAGCGGTTCTAGGAACTGTGCGACCACTACGGTTACAGGTTCGAATTCTGCCTAGGGCATGGATGTGTGTGATGTCCTTAGGTTAGATAGGTGTAAGTAGTTCTACGTTCTACGGGACTGATGACCTCAGAAGTTAAGTCCCATAGTGGTCAGAGCAATTTTTCCTCTAGTGACAATAGCAGCAGTTTTTTCTGTGTCATGAGTTTTCTGCCTGGTGGTTTTATGCGGCCCACCACGAATTCCAGTCCTGTGCTAACCTCTTCATTTCAGAGTAGCACTTGCACCTACGTCTTCAATTATTTACTGGATGTATTCCAATCTCTGTCTTCCTCTATACTTCTTGCCCTCTACATCTCCCTCTAGTACCATGGAGGTCATTCCCTCATGTCTCAACAGATGTCCCATCATCCTGTCCCTTCTCCTTATCAGTGTATTACACATATTCCTTTCCTCTCCGATTCTGCGTAGAACCTCCTCATTCTTTACCTTATTAGTCAACCCAATTCTCAACATTTCTCTGTAGCACCACATCTCAAACGCTTCGATTCTCTTCTCTTCCGGTTTTCTCACAGTCCATGTTTCACTACTGTAAAATGTTGTACTCCAACGTACGTTCTCAGAAATTTCTTCCTCACATTAAGGCCGATATTTAATATTAGCAGACTGCTCTTGGCCAGGAATGCCGTTTTTGCCATTGCTAGACTGCTTTTGATATCCTCCTTGCTCCGTCCATCATTGGTTATTTTACTGCCTAAACACCAGATTTCCTTAACTTCATCTACTTCGTGACCATCAATATTGATGTTAAGTTTCTCACTGTCCTCATTTATAATACTTTTCATTACCTTCGATTTTCTTCGATTTACTCTCAATCCATACTCTGTACTCATTAGACTGTTCACTCAGTTCAGCAGACAACGTAGTCCTTCTTCATTTTTATTTTCATTTCTACTACTTCTCATTACCTTCGTCTTTTTTAGATTTACTCTCAGTCCATACTCTGTACTCATTGGACTATTCACTCAGTTTCGTGTATGTTTCCCTAATTAATGAAGAGACCTATGACATGATTGGTAGGCCTTGGCTACAAAGCCTACTCATGTTATGTCTGCTTTTAATGGACACGAAATTATGATAACTGGCGTGTGCACTTTGCCAATAACTTTTCGTGACGGTATAAAGTGAGCTTTATCCCATGTAGTACGTTCCAGGGACAGTTCAAACATTTTAGGTTTATACTTGTTTCATTTGTTCTGCCTGTGCACACAATATATTGTGTTACAAACCAGTTTTTCAGTACCTCATACTAATTTTACAGACGTAAGCAAAAATTACACAGAGCTTCCTGAAACCTGATTTCTTTTTCTTTCATTCATCATTATGTCGATTGGTTTGATTTGACCCCTCATGAATTCCTCTCCTATGCCAACCTCATGTCAAAGTAACACTTGGAACCTACGTCCATTATTATTGGCTCGATGTTTCCCAACCTCTGTCTGCTTCCACAATTTTTAACCTCTACAGCTCCCTTAAGTACTTACAATGGAAGACATTCCCTGATGTTTATCATGGAGTGGGGTGAGAGATGCTGAGCTCTGGCGTAGTCTTCTAGCAGCCGCGACGTATGAAAGCTCTTGAAGGCGCGTCTTCACCGACACATCTCATTCGTGGCTGCATCTCGCAATGACTGAGATCAGCTTGTGGTTCCGTCATGAAGGACTAACCTTAACCCGGGACATTACCCGTCAGACGGCAACACAATAGTGTTCCACCTAGAGTAGAACGGCACCTAGTAAACACGGTTGTAGAGAGCAGATGTGGATGGCATGTATGAGGAGTCTGTTACGAAAGACGACTGTTACATTGTAGGTTAACCATGAAACAGTACGTAATATCCTCATCCCAAAAAGGGAGACCTAACTTAATTTTTCTTTCAGTTGTGACGTGCGAACAAACAACTGGGTATGCTCTTAGTATACGAGATATTTCGAAAAGCGATCACATTTAACTCTAATCACTGATGTACAGTTCAGACTTCAAATAAAGTCGAACCTTTGGCGTTAGTGTGTCTTGAGTGTGGAATTTAGAACTTACTTGTCAGTTGTAGCACGTGGTACGAACTAAGAAATTATAGTAGTTTGAAAGGAAGGGTACGTATGTTTGTATTTAACAAAGAGACAAATAGCTGGTAAGAAATGTAATGTATGTTTTGAAATTATATACTTATATCCCATAACATAGCAACAACAATGTTTCAAAATGTAGTGTTATATATTTTTAATGGTGTAGATATTAGAATAGCAAATAATACACGTTTACCGACTACAGTAGTTCAGTCGGTAAGTGTGAGACAACAAATCCAAACTTGCAAGGTTTAATCCACAGCTCTTACAAGGACTTTTTTTGTCACCTGTCTTTTCTTCTGTATCTCGCAATGGTCTGTATAAGTGGAAAACGCCGAGTAACACTGGCTCGCCGTGCACGGAGAAGCGATTGTTCCTCTATAGCTGCTTGGATTAGTTAGTTGACAGCTCGAACTGCACGCCACCTACAAGACGACCATACAGCTCTATAGCTGTGTGGTGTTAGAAACAACCCTCGGGTTATTAGAGACAGCTTAACCTTTTGCCATGACAAAAATGTGTTATCCACTGTAAGACGTGTTAATTTCGGCTTATACATTACCTGACTCTTTTCTGATGTAACAGCGTTTTTGGTCTGGACACATTTCAAGAGATTTAAAAGGTCATCAGTTCGTTTAACTTACGCTAGTTAGTGTTGAGAAATAAATGCACAGTGGAGGCACAGATTTGGTTGTTTATCAGACGATGATCTCGTTGACAAACTCCTTCTCCTAGTTTAATAGTCGCGTAACGAACTGCGTTTTATTATTCGAATGTTATGTTTTTGTGACCTGGTACTTTACCACTCCAAGCTCCTCGCTTGCTATAGTTGTTGTCTGTTGTAGCAAGTCGAGATTAACTTTACGAGGAGGTCGAATGAACATCTATTACAAACAGACTTACATTTCCAATATCTTTGCTACTAGGATTGAAAGTATTTCAGAAGAAGTTTTGGGTTTATATTTTCATTCAGAGCCTCAAAAATGTAGACCTTACGGGTATTTTTTGCTCAATTTTTGTATTATATTTGGTGTGAACGTCATCTTTCCCCAGTAAGGAATAATTACGTTCTCTCTTAGTTGTATACAGAAGTGCAGAGGAACTTATGTATCTATTTGTTTAGCTTACACTATGTGATCAAAAGTTTCCCGACAACCCCCAAAAACATACTTTTTCATATTCGAAGCACTGTGCTGCCACCTATTGCCGGGTAATCTATATCAGCGACCTCGGTAGTCATTAGACATCGTAAGAGAGCAGAATGGAGTGCTGCCCGGAACTCATGGACTTCGAACGTGGTCAGGTGATTGGGTGTCACTTGTATCATACGTCTGTACGCGAGATTTCCACACTCCCAAACATACCTAGGTCCACTGTTTCCGATGTGATCGTGAAGTGCAAACGTGACGGGACACGTACAGCACAAAAGCGTACAGGCCTACCTCGTCTGTTCACTGACAGAGAGCGTCGACAGTTCAAGAGGGTCGTGATGTGTAATAGGCAGACATCTATCCAGACCACCACAGAGGAATTCCTAACTGCATCATGATCCACTGCAAATATGACAGGTAGGAGGTGAGAGAACTTGGTTTTCATGGTCGAGCGGCTGCTCATAAGTCACACATGACACCGGTAAATGCCAAACGACGCCTTGCGTGGTCTAAGGAGCCTAAACACTGGACGACTGCCAATGCGTGTAGTGCCAACAGTAAAATTCGGGTGCGGTGGTGTTATGGTGTGGTCGTGTTTTTCATGGAGTGGGCTTGCACCCATCGTTTTGCGTGGCACTATCATAGCACAGGCCTACATTGATGTTTTAAGCACCTTCTTGCTTCCCAGTTTTGAAGAGCAATTCGGGGATAGCGGTTGCATCTTTCAACACGATAGGGCACCTGTTCATAATGCACGACAGTTACATCCCTCTAATGGACTGACCTGCACAGAGTCCTGACCTGAATCCTATAGAACACCGTTGGGACGTTTGGGAACGCCGACTTCGTGCCAGGTCTCACCGACCAACATCGATACCTCTCCTCAGTGCAGCACTCCGTGAAGAACGGGCTGCCATTACCGAAGAAACCTTTCAGCACCTGATTGAACGTATGCTTGCGGGAATTCCAGCATAACCCATGGAGGGCGGCAGGAGCTTGTAAGTCATTTTCAGCCAGGTGACGGATGCTTTTGATCACTTAGTGTAGGTAATGGCCAGAAGGAGGTTCATAGATGATAAAGGTTTCGCGCATTGAATGTGTTCGACGGGATGGCTTTAATTTGGCATCTCTCTTTTTAGTCCAGGCGAGAAAGTCCTTTTGCCAGCCTTTATTGTTATTACTTAACGAAGGAACTGAACAATCCAGTGTTGCTGGGTCATTAAAGATATTAAGGAAATCGTGGTTATTGTCAGTTGGATCGAAGTGGCCCTCTCAGTGAATCGCCTCGTTCCAGTGTCGTGTGGCATAACGTCACAGCGGACAGTCCAACAGACGCAATTACCGCGTGAAGCCGCTGACGCCAGCGCCAGGTTGCGCAGAATAATTGCAAAATGTGCCGCCGCCCTTCTGGCTGCTGGCCCACTTTTATTTGTTGGGTCTGCCGTCCGCCCTCTCTCTATCTGTCTCAGTCACTCAGTGCTTTATTTTTCCTCGCTGTGCCACTGCCCTCTGCTCTTTTTTAATTTTTCTTTCCCTTTTTTGGATGGCCTGCGACGGCGACAGCAAATTGTGAAATGTGAGCGCGCGGCCTGTGACGCTGGCCTGCACGCGCCGATAAATCTCGCGACGTTGTCTGCACTGCTCTGCACCAGGTGGCGGTCTCTACTGCGCATGCGCGCGGGCTTCTGTATTAGCAGGTGGGGAACGGAAGGGAAGGGCGCCTCCGCCGAAACACTCGTGCACATTTCTGAAATACGGGGGAGGGAGAAGGATAGAGAGAGAGAGAGAGAGAGAGAGAGAGAGACGGTAAAAATGTGTGGGACAGTTTCAGCTCGAAATAATTCAGAGCGTTATTCGGGCGCGTAATCTTTCAACAGCTCTGGGCTATGTACTCGACGGAGGGACCGAGTCTGAATTTTCCCTCAGTGATGTTTCTCTCCCGGATAGAAAAAAAAGAGCAAAACGGATTTCAAGGCGTCTCCACTACATAGTAATTTTATAAACAAGCGAAAAAAGCGATGAGTATTCAGGTAACAGACGTCCCTCTAATTTATTTTTCTGGCGCTTACTTTCTTACAGTAAGATACTGTGTGTAAACATTTTCTTTTATTTCTGATAAGAGATTTTTTGTTATTATTATATACAGAAACAGTCTTTGCTCAAAACCTGTAGCTGTTGAATGTTTTCTGTCTGCATAACCAAACGTTTATTTAACGCACAGAACGCCGTACATATAATTACCATTATTTGACTCCAATGGTTATACACAAGCATGGTCTCCAAGTAGTACCAGGAGGAATCACAATGGTTTTGTGTAAATATGTGAGTAGACAGGCTAGTACTACTCTGAAGAGTATACGGGTCCATGAGAAGTAACATTAGTGGTAAAAAGTGTCATCAGACAGAGGGACTGAACATCCCGCAAATGGAAAACGGAAATGAACGTTAGGCTTCATTGACCGAGAGGCCCCTTGTGGGGCAGGTCTGGCCGCCTTGGTGCAGGTCTTAATACATTCGACGACACATTGGGTGATCTGAGCGCCGGATGGGGATAAAATGATGATGAAGACAACGTAAAACTCAGTCCCTGTGCGGAGAAAATCCACGACCCAGCCGGGAATCGAATCCGGGCCCGTAGGACTGCAATGCATCACGCTGATAACGCAGCTATCGGGGTGGACATCCCACAAACGAACTGTGGCCAATACCTACACTTTTTGAAAACTAGGTTATAAGGGATGTTGTCCCAATGATGATTTCTTTGACGATGACGTGCAGGGCGTCACAGTGTGACATGGAATTCTGCAGCTTTCATTGGTTACTATTATGCCACTACTAATTTTACAAAGAAACAGCTGGAGTACAGTATGTCTTTGGAATATTATTGCAAACCTTCAAAAACGCTCTCAGGAAAAAAGTCGCACGCATCACGAAGGAATAATCCGAATGGGGTGGAAATTATGAGAGGTGATATTCATGTATAGACAAGCAGGTTAGAATCCCACCGATGTGCGGGACGTCTCCAGACGCAGCTTGAGCCTGGATTCTCACTGACTGGAGCAGAATTGTCTTCAGTGATCAGTTCCGCTATAAACTGAGCCCCAAAGCCCAACGAAAACGCGTCTGGAAACGTCCCGGAAAGCGGAGGGATACCAACCTGCTTGTCGACCGCCATACGGCCCGAGAACCAGGAGTAGTGGCGTGGGGTGCCTTTTCTTTCCATACCAGGACCCCCTTGGTTGTCATCCGAGGCAACGATGAAATAGGCGATGAAGGAAAATGTTACATACATGCGAAAATTATGCGCTTTAAGTATGACGAAGCATACTTGGTTTATGATACCATGTTGTAACCTCCCCCTCATTTATCGACCTTAATGACAGTGAAAAATTAAACCACGTGTACCTAATGGAAATTTGGGAAAAGCAATCGTCACCGAAATTAACCTGTCGGTAAAGAGGGAGGAAAGGGTTACATGTTGGTGAAAGGAAAAATGCAAATGAGACTGGTGGAAATTAATTTTGAAAAGGGGTAAAGTTAATAAAGAAAGTAAATGTGCGGCCGTTACGTTAACAATTAACTAGCGGTAATTAGATATTTGAGATTTAGGGGAAATTACGGTCGCCAGTCCTATGGACAATTACTATAGTAACTAAAATTAATAGTGAGCTTTGTTTCTGAAGCACATCGAAATTCAGTCAAATACGGTTAGTATTGGGCTACCTCAACAATCATTTCAAAAGCTACTTGAATCTACGCAATTTAGAAATAAGAGATTTAACTTTGAACTTGAATTAAATGATTCTGAACAATTGTCAACAGTAAAATTTAGTACGTCCCAAGCTGAGCTAGTCACACGTAAGCTAAAATACGGTAACAAAACTCGCACTCATAATTTGTGCTTGTGTAATCTAAATATTGTAGCCAGCTATGAATAGTTTAACTGAACTTTGAAATTAAAGCAGTGAAATGGAATAATATTACTTTAATGCTGGCGTTTGAATTTGAACGACACTCGGGTTCATTCCTGAAAAGGAAGGGACCCTGCATAGTAATGCAATTGGGACAATGAGCAACAAATGTTCATGCTAAGTTGCTGTAATTATAGTTACGAAAATGGAACAGTTTGAAAAGCTGAGGTCTGCCACACAGTTCTAAAACTTTACGTTCTTCCAGTCTTCCTTGTTGGTTGATTGAAGGTTTGAAGTCGTCGGGCGAGGAGGTGGCGACAGTCACTCATTGTCGGCCGTCGCTGGCAAAGGAAACCACTGCATTAAAGACACGTAACGTGTATCCACAGGACATGTAGCCAGCAGTTGAAGATGGGTCATGATGCTCTCTCCATTGGCAAAAGATTCTGGAATAGTTCCCCATTCGGATCTCCGGGAGAGGACTGCCAAGGGGGAGGTTACCATGAGAAAAAGATTGAATAATCAACGAAAGGATAATGTTCCACGAGTCGGGGCGTGGAATGTCAGAAGTTTGAACGTGGTAGGGAAACTAGAAAATCTGAAAAGAGAAATGCAAAGGCTCAATCTAGATATAGTAGGGGTCAGTGAAGTGATGTGGAAGGAAGACAAGGACTTCAGGTAACATGAGTATCGGGTAATGTCAACAGCAGCAGAAAATGGTATAACAGGTGTAGGATTCGTTATGAATAGGAAGGTAGGGCAGAGGGTGTGTTACTGTGAACAGCTCAGTGACCGGGTTCTTCTTATCAGAATCGACAGGAGACCAACACCGACAACGATAGTTCAGGTATACATGCCGACTTCGCAAGCTGAAGATGAACAGATAGAGAGAGTGTATGAGGATATTGAAAGGGTAATGCAGTATGTAAAGGGGGACGAAAATCTAATAGTCATGGGCGACTAGAATGCAGTTGTAGGGGAAGGAGTAGAAGGAAAGGTTACAGGAGAATATGGGTTTGGGACAAGGAATGAAAGAGGAGAAAAACTTATTGAGTTCTGTAACAAGTTTCAGCTAGTAATAGCAAATACCCTGTTCAAGAATCACAAGAGGAGGAGGTATACTTGGAAAAGGCCGGGAGATACGGGAAGATTTCAATTAGATTACATCATGGTCCGACAGAGATTCCGAAATCAGATACTGGATTGTAAGGCGTAATCATGAGCAGATATAGACTCAGATCACATTACAGTAGTGCTGAAGAGTAGGCTGAAGTTCAAGACATTAGTCAGGAAGAATCAATACGCTAAGAAGTGGGGTACGGAAGTTTTAAGGAATGACGAGATACGTTTGAAGTTCTCTAACGCTATAGATACAGCAATAAGGAATAGCGCAGTAGGTAACACAATTGAAGAGGAATGGACGTATCTAAAAAGGGCCATCACAGAAGTTGGGAAGGGAAACATAGGTACAAAGAAGGTAGCTGCGCAGAAACCATGGGTAACAGAAGAGTAGGCTGAAGTTCAAGACATTAGTCAGGAAGAATCAATACGCTAAGAAGTGGGGTACGGAAGTTTTAAGGAATGACGAGATACGTTTGAAGTTCTCTAACGCTATAGATACAGCAATAAGGAATAGCGCAGTAGGTAACACAATTGAAGAGGAATGGACGTCTCTAAAAAGGGCCATCACAGAAGTTGGGAAGGGAAACATAGGTACAAAGAAGGTAGCTGCGCAGAAACCATGGGTAACAGAAGAAATACTTCAGTTGATTGGTGAAACATGTTCTGGGAAAATCAGGAATACAGAAATACAAGTAGCTGAGGAATGAAATAAATAGGAAGTGCAGGGAAGCTAAAACGAAATGGCTGCAGGAAAATTGTGAAGACATGGATGGTTCAAATGGCTCTGAGCACTATGGGACTCAACTGCTGTGGTCATTAGTCCTGCAGGAAACTTTTTTTCTGAATGAAAATGTACTCCAAACATGGTTCGACGAAGTCGTCATCTCAAAACGTGATTTCTAGAGTCACCGAATCGAGAAGTTACGCCAGCAGCGGTAGACGGTTCAGATGGCTCTAAGCACTATGGGACTTAACATCTGAGGTCATCAGTCCCCGAGACTTAGAAGTACTTAAACCTAACTAACCTAAGGACATCACACACATCCATGCCCGAGGCAGGATTCGAACCTGCGACCGTAGCAGTCGCACGGTTCCGGACTGCGCGCCTAGAACCGCGAGACCACCGTGGCCGGCGAAGACATGGAAAAAGATATGATTGTCGGAAGGACAGACTCAGCATACAGGAAAGTCAAAACAACCTTTGGCGACATTAAAAGCAACGGTGGTAACATTAAGAGTGCAACGGGAATTCCACTGTTAAATGCAGAGGAGAGAGCAGATAGGTGGAAAGAATACATTGTTAGCCTCTATGAGGGTGAAGATTTGTCTGATGTGATAGAAGAAGAAACAGGAGTCGATTTAGAAGAGATGGGTGATCCAGTATTAGAATCGGAATTTAAAGAGCTTTGGAGGACCTACGGGCAAATAAGGCAAAAGGGATAGATAACATTCCATCTGAATTTCTAAAATCATTAGGGGAAGTGGCAACAAAACGACTATTCACGTTGGTGTGTAGAATATATGAGTCTGGCGACATACCATCTGACTTTCGGAAAAGCATCATCCACACAATTCCGAAGACGGCAAGAGCTGACAAGTGCGAGAATTATCGCACAATCAGCTTAACAGCTCATGCATCGAAGCTGCTTAAAAGAATAATATAAAGAAGAATGGAAAAGGAAATTGAGAATGCGCTAGGTGACGATCAGTTGGGCTTTACGAAAAGTAAAGGCACGAGAGAGGCAATTCTGATGTTACGGCTAATAATGGAAACAAGGCTAAAGAAAAATCAAGACACGTTCATAGGATTTGTCGACCTGGAAAAAGCGTTCGACAATATGAAGTGGTGCAAGCTGTTCGAGATTCTGAAAAACGTAGGGGTAAGCTATAGGAAGAGACGGGTCATATAACAATATGTACAACAACCAAGAGGGAATAATGAGAGTATTCGTTTAAGAACTAAGTGCTCTTATTAAGAAGGGTGTAAGACAAGGCTGTAGCCTTTCGCCCCTACTCTTCAATCTGTACAATGAGGAAGCAATGATGGAAATAAAAGAAAGGTTCAGGAGTGGAATTAAAATACAAGGTGAAAGGATATCAATGATACGATTCGCTGATGACATTGCCATCCTGAGTGAAAGTGAAGAAGAATTAAATGATCTGCTGAACTGTATGAACAGTCTAATGAGTACACAGTATGGTTTGAGAGGAAATCGGAGAAAGACGAATGTAATGAGTAGTAGTAGAAATGAGAACAGCGAGAAACTGAAGATCAGGATTGATGGTCACGAAGTGAATGAAGTTAAGGAATTCGGCTACCTAGGCAGTAAAATAACCAATGACGGACGGTGCAAGGAGGACATTAAAAGCAGACTCGCTATGGCAAAAAAGGCGTTTCAGGTAAAGAGAAGTCAACTAATACCAAATACCGGCCTTAATTTGAGGAAGAAATTTCTGAGGATGTACGTCTGGAGTACAGCATTGTATGGTAGTGAAACATGGACTGTGGTAAAACCGGAACATAAGAGAATCGAAGCATTTGAGATGTGGTGCTATAGACGAATGTTGAAAATTAGGTGGACTGAGAAGGTAAGGAATGAGTAGGTTCTACGCAGAATCCGAG
The DNA here is from genome assembly GCF_023897955.1 of Schistocerca gregaria. NCBI lineage: Eukaryota > Metazoa > Arthropoda > Insecta > Orthoptera > Acrididae > Schistocerca > Schistocerca gregaria. The sequence goes on along the minus strand of NC_064921.1, from coordinate 483,682,579 downwards.
AGGAAAGGAATATATGGAAAATACTGATAAGGAGAAGGGACAGGATGATAGGACATCTGCTAAGACACGAGGGAATGACTTCCGTGGTACTAGAGGGAGCTGTAGAGGGCAAAAACTGTAAGGGTAGACAGAGATTGGAATACGTCAAGCAAATAATTGAGGACGTAGGTTGCAAGTGCTACTCTGAGATGAAGAGGTTAGCGCAGGAAAGGAATTCGAGGCGGGCCGCATCAAACCAGTCAGTAGACTGATGACAAAAAAAAAAAGGTGTATGCAAGGGTCATCTTGCTAACACTGCTACAGTTCAAAATGAACTGCCATGCCGTAGCTACAAATATTTGTGTTGCAGGCCCGCCAAATATCGCTCCTGTAGGCGTACGCATCTTCTTCAATGATGTAATTGTATGATGTAAAATAAAATGAAGAATACAATCAATTAAGTCTGTAGTAGGCTTACCCGGTGTAAAAGTAATTACGAAATGTAATAAATGAAGACACAAATGAAATTAGATCCCCAAAAAGGAAAAAATTAAGTAAAAATAATGCCGATACGGTCTACTGGTGAACATTAGATGAAAATGTTAAGGCATAAGTAATGTCCAGCTGACGGAGTGCATAGATAACATAAAATTGACGAAAACAAATAGCCGAAGAAGCTCAAAGAATGAAAAGATATTGCTTCAAACTACCAGTGCCCTCAACTGGCGCTACCGCCAGAATGCCGCCTAGGCGAAGTGGTTGCAGGCGCTCTGGAGGATTATGGTCATGGCCTGTCAACCGCCTGGGGATTTTGACGGTCTGACACGCCATCTGGACACAATATGCACGATATACCTGAGGGGCGACATCCAGTAACTCTGTCAATCAACGTCAAGCCGATAACTGTTACATAAGAGCCAGAGTTGGACAAAGGTGTTAATGACTTGCTCAATTGGTGAAGCACTTTTTTGTCTTAAGGATAATAACTGAAGATGCATTGGTTCTTACATAGCCATTGTCTTAAGGATAATAAGTGACGATGCATTGATTCTTACATAGCCATATTACATCGTAATATCTCTTAACCCATTACAATTAATAGCATGTTAAAACTTCTGAATCTCCTCCCTAGATGTCTTAATAGTCTTTGATCCCGTCACTGATTCGGAAATATAGCTTTCGAATGGGAATGTGGTCGCTTTATAGATGTGACATGTCTTATCTCTTTGCCATTCAGTCCCGTTTGTGGTCTCTTAACGTTTTTAAATCTATCATTTTTGCGGTGTTTCCCTACGCACATGAGCAAGCCAAACTCCGTGTGAGAATAATTATGAATCAAAGGACTGCTAATATAAGGATAATGAAATTAAAGTTCACAATGGTGTGCCTATAGTCATATGTTTGCTGAATAAACTGTTCAAACGGCTCTGAGCACTATGGGACTTAACATCTAAGGTCATCAGTCCCCTAGAACTTAGAACTACTTAAACCTAACTAACCTAAGGACATCACACACATCCATGCCTGAGGCAGGATTCGAACCTGAAAACAGTAGCGGTCGCGCGGTTCCAGACTGTAGCGCCTACAACCGCTCGGCTGAATAAACTGTTTTTCTTAGTCTTAAACACATGTTTTGCCAAATCGATCCATCTCTTCACCCCCATTAAGCGTCTGTTGCCTCCGTAAGAGATAAGAAAATCACATGATCAATTCTGACGACATAAATTTTTGTATTGGTTTTAATTTCTTCCACATTTTGCCGTTTTGCCGTTATTTTGGTTTACCATCGATCCACTTTTACTTTCAGTAGCTTGAAGAGTGCCTGATAGAACTTCAAGCGGTCTAATCATTTCATCTCCGGAGTCTGTTACTATAACGGTGTCATTTGCAAATCTAAAAAAATAAAAAATAAAAATTAAAAGAATCCTTTAACCGTTAGATTCTACATCTAAGATATCTACATCTACATCATTACTCTACAATCCGCAATTAACTGCCCGACAGAGGGTTCACCGAATCGCCGTTTGGCTACTTCTCTACCGTTCCTCCCTGGAACAATGAGCGTGAAAAACAACACTTAAATAATTCCTTGCGAGCTCTGATTTCTCTGATCTGATTGACATAATCACTTATCTCTAAGTAGGCAGACGTCAACAAAATATATCACACTCTGAGAAGAAGGTTGATGATTGAAATTTCATGAGAAGGTCCCGTCGCAGCGAAAAACGCATTGGTTTTAATGACTGCCACCCACATTCGTGTGTCATACCCTAGATATTCCGTTCCCTGTTTTATGAAACCAGCTGTCCTTCTTTGAACTTTTTCGATATCCTCTGTCAATCCCATCTGATGCGGACACCACTGTGCTCTAGAAGACGGTGGACAGGCGTTGTGTAAGCAGTGTTTCTAGGATACCAAAAATATCGTTCAAATGGCTCTGACCACTATGGGACTTAGCATCTGAGGTCATCAGTCCCCTGGAAGTTAGAACTAATTAAGCCTAAGTAACCTAACGACATCACACACATCCATGGCCGAGCCAGGATTCTAATCTGCGACCGTAGCAGCAGCGCGGCTTCTAGCAGACGTGTTGGGTTTTCGAAGTGTTCTGCCAATAAGTCCCAGTCTTATGTTTGCTTTCCCCACAGCATTATCTATGTGATCGATACAGTTTAAGTTATTCTTAACTGTAATCCCTAAGTATTTAGTTAAGTTTACAGTCTTTATATTTGTGTGATTTATCATGTAACTGAAATTTAGCGATTATTTCTAGTGCTCATGTAGATAGCTTCACAGTTTTCGTGATTTAGAGTCATTTGCCACTTCTTGCTCCATATCGGTATATTGTGTAAATCATTTTGCAATTCGTTTCGATCATCTGATGACTTCACATGACCGTAAATGATAGAAAACAATCTAAGAGGACTGCTGAGATTCTCCCCTAAATCGTTCATCTAGATCAGAAACAACAGACGGCCTATAATGCTTGCTTTGGTAACGCTAGATGTTACTAGATGACTTTGTATCAGTTATTAAGATCTGTGACGTTTCTGACAGGAAATGACAAATCCAGTCACACTACTGGGACAATAATTCATAGCCACTCAATTTCATTAAAAGTCACTTGTAAGAAACGTTACCGAATGCCTCCTGGAAACCTAAAAATATAGATTCATTCATGTTCCCGGCCCTTAGTACTCATTACTTAGTGAGAGTAAAGAATAATATTTTTTGAATCCGTGTTGGCTCTTTGCCAATAAATCTTTTAATCCGAGGTAATTCATAATGTTTGAGCACAGTATATGTTCCAAAATTCCACTGCAAATTTACGTTGGTGATATGTGACTGCAATTGAGCGGATTTCTAAGGGTTCCTTTCTGGGGTATTTATGTGACTTGTGCAACTTTCCAGTCTTTGGAAAATGATCTTTTTACGAACGAGCGGCTATACACTGAATAACCAAAGTAACCGGTACGCCTGCGTGATATCGTGTAGTTCCTACGGAAGCACGCACAAGTACCGCAACATGACGTGGCATGGACTCGACTAATGTCTGAAGTAGCGCTGCGGGGAACTGACACCATGAGACCTGCAGGGATGTCCATAAATGTATGAGTACGAGGGGGTGCCGATCTCTTCTGCAAAGCACGTTGCAAGGCATCCCAAAGATGCTCAGTAATGTACGTTTCTGGGGAGTTTGGTGGCCAACGGAAGTGTTTAAACACAGAAGAGTGTTCCTGGAGCCAATCTGTGGCAATTATGGACATGTGGGGTGTCGCAGTGTCCTGGGAGAATTTCCCAAGTCCGTCGGAATGAATGGATGTAGGTGATCAGACACGTAAGCCAACCTACGTGTCACCTATCAGAGTCGTATCTAGACGTATCAGGGGTCCCAACTGCACACGTCCCACAGTCCCGTGCTGACAATCTGGGTCAGGGAATCATGAGGCTGTCTTCATACCCTTACATATCGGTCCGCTCGATACAATTTGAAAGGAGACTCATCCGACCAGGCAACATGTTTCCAGTCATCAGCAGTCCAATGTCGATGTTGACGGGTCCAGGCGAGGCGTAAAGCTTTGTGTCGTGCAGTCATCAAGGGTACACGAGTGGGCCTTTGGGTCCGAAAACCCATATCGAGGATGTTTCGTTAAATGGCCCGCACGTTGACACTTGTTGATGGGCCAGTACTGATATCTTTATCAATTTGTGGAAGGGTTACACTTGTACCTCGTTGATCGATTCTCTTCAATCGTCTTTACTCCAGTTCTTGTAGGATCTTTCTCCGGCCGCAGCGATGTCGGAGATATGATGTTTTACCTGATTCCTAATATTCATGGTACACTCACGGAATCGTAGTACGGGAAAATCATCACTTCATCGCTACCTCGGAGATGCTGTGTGTCATCGTTCGTGCGCCGAGTTAACACCCCATTCAAACTTACTTAACTCTTGATATCCAGCCGTTGTAGCAGCAGTAACCTATCTAAAAACAGCGCCAGTAACTTTTTGTCTTATATAGGCGTTGCTGACCGCAGCGCCGTATTCTGCCTCTTTACGTATCTTTGTATTTGACTACACATGAGTATACCAGTTTCTCTGGCGCTTCAGTGTATATGATTGCTAGATATGGAGCTATTGTATCAGCATACTCTGAAAGGAACCAGACTGCTATAAAATCTGGATCGGAAGCTTACCTTCCTTAAGTGTTTTAAGGTGCTTCGCAACAACGAGGTTATCTACTTCCAAGTTACTCATGCTGGCAGTAGTACTTGGTTCTATTTCTCTAGTATTTACTTCGTCTTCTTTTGTGAAGGAATTTCGCAAACCCATGATTTGTAACCGTGTTTTAGTGGTGCTGTCATTAATAAAGTCAGCTCTCTACTCGATTTGTCTTCTCCTTCATGATATGAATAGCAAACGCTCTGAATATTTTAAATACACACGGTGTTAGGGGACATAATTGCCTAACTCCTTTCATAATCCTGGTCTCTTTGTTGTTGTTGTTGTGATCTTCAGTCCTGAAACTGGTTTGATGCAGCTCTCCATGCTACTCTATTATGTGCAAGCCTCTTAATCTCCCAGTACCTACAGCAACCTACATCCTTCTGAATCTGCTTGGTGTATTAATCTCTTGGTCTCCCTCTACGATTTTTACGCTCCACGCTGCCTCCAATACTAAAGCCTCAGAACATGTCCTACCAACTGATCCCTTCTTCTGGTTAAGTTGTGCCACAAACTTCTCTTCTCCCCAATCCTATTCAATACTTCCTCATTAGTTATGTGATCTACCCATATAATCTTCAGCATTCTTCTTTAGCACCACATTTCGAAATCTTCTAATCTCTTCTTGTCCAAACTATATATCGTCCATGTTTCACTTCCATACATGGCTACACTCCATACAAATACTTTCAGAAATGACTTCCTAACACTTAAATCTATACTCGATGTTAACAAATTTCTCTTCTTCAGAAACCCTTTCCTTGCCATTGCCAGTCTAGATTTTATATCCTCTCTACTTCGACCATCATCAGTTATTTTCCTCCCCAAATAACAAAACTCCTTTACTACTTTAACTGTCTCATTTCCTAGTCTAATTCACTCAGCATCACCCGACTAAATTCGCCTACATTCCATCAACGTCGTTTTGCTTTTGTTGATGTTCATCTTATATCCTCCTTTCAAGACACTGTCAATTACATTCAACTGCTCTTCCAGGTCCGTTGCTGTCTCTGACAGAATGACAATGTCGTCGGCGAACCTCAAAGTTTTTATTTCTTCTCCATGGATTTTAATACCTACTCAGAATTTTTCTTTTGTTTCCTTTACTGCTTGCTCAATATACAGATTGAATAACATCGGGGAGAGCCTACAACCCTGTCTTACTCCCTTCCCAACCACTGCTTCCCTTTCATGCTCCTCCACTCTTATAACTGCCATCTACACTCCTGGAAATTGAAATAAGAACACCGTGAATTCATTGTCCCAGGAAGGGGAAACTTTATTGACACATTCCTGGGGTCAGATACATCACATGATCACACTGACAGAACCACAGGCACATAGACACAGGCAACAGAGCATGCACAATGTCGGCACTAGTACAGTGTATATCCGCCTTTCGCAGCAATGCAGGCTGCTATTCTCCCATGGAGACGATCGTAGAGATGCTGGATGTAGTTCTGTGGAACGGCTTGCCATGCCATTTCCACCTGGCGCCTCAGTTGGACCAGCGTTCGTGCTGGACGTGCAGACCGCGTGAGACGACGCTTCATCCAGACCCAAACATGCTCAATGGGGGACAGATCCGGAGATCTTGCTGGCCAGGGTAGTTGACTTAAACCTTCTAGAGCACGTTGGGTGGCACAGGATACATGCGGACGTGCATTGTCCTGTTGGAACAGCAAGTTCCCTTGCCGGTCTAGGAATGGTAGAACGATGGGTTCGATGACGGTTTGGATGTACCGTGCACTATTCAGTGTCCCCTCGACGATCACCAGAGGTGTACGGCCAGTGTAGGAGATCGCTCCCCACACCATGATGCCGGATGTTGGCCCTGTGTGCCTCGGTCGTATGCAGTCCTGATTGTGGCGCTCACCTGCACGGCGCCAAACACGCATACGACCATCATTGGGACCAAGGCAGAAGCGACTCTCATCGCTGAAGACGACACGCCTCCATTCGTCCCTCCATTCACACCTGTCGCGACACCACTGGAGGCGGGCTGCACGATGTTGGGGCGTGAGCGGAAGACGGCCTAACGGTGTTCGGGACCGTAGCCCAGCTTCATGGAGACGGTTGCGAATGGTCCTCGCCGATACCCCAGGAGCAACAGTGTCCCTAATTTGCTGGGAAGTGGCGGTGAGGTCCCCTACGGCACTGCGTAGGATCCTACGGTCTTGGCGTGCATCCGTGCGTCGCTGCGGTCCGGTCCCAGGTCGACGGGCGCGTACACCTTCCGCCGACCACTGGCGACAACATCAATGTACTGTGGAGACCTCACGCCCCACGTGTTGAGCAATTCGGCGGTACGTCCACCCGGCCTCCCGCATGCTCACTATACGCCCTCGCTCAAAGTCCATCAACTGCACATACGGTTCACGTCCACGCTGTCGCAGCATGCTACCAGTGTTAAAGACTGCGATGGAGCTCCGTATGCCACGGCAAACTAGCTGACACTGACGGCGGCGGTGCACAAATGCTGCGCAGCTAGCGCCATTCGACGGCCAACACCGCGGTTCCTGGTGTGTCCGCTGTGCCGTGCGTGTGATCATTGCTTGTACAGCCCTCTCGCAGTGTCCGGAGCAAGTATGGTAGGTCTGACACACCGGTGTCAATGTGTTCTTTTTTCCATTTCCAGGAGTGTAGTTTCTGTACAAATTGTAAATAGCCTCTCGCTCCCTGTACTTTACCCCTGCCACCTTTAGAATTTGAAAGAGAGTATTCCAGTCAACATTGTCAAAAGCTTTCTCTAAGTTTACAAATGCTAGAAACGTAGGTTTGCCTTTTCTTAATCTTTGGGGGACTGATGACCTTAGCTGTTTAGTCCCCCTTAAACTTCCCAACAACCACCATCTTAATGTTTCTTCTAAGATAAGTCGAAGGTCAGTATTGCCTCACGTGTTCCAGTATTTCTACGGAATCCAAACTGATCTTCCCCGAGGTCGGCTTCCACTAGTTTTTCCATTCGTCTGTACAGAATTCGTGTTAGTATTTTGCAGCTCTGTGTTATTAAACGGATTGTTCGGTAATTTTCACATCTGCCAACACCTGCTTTATTTGGGATATGAATTATTATATTTTTCTTGAAGTCTGAGGGTATTTCGCCTGTTCATACATCTTGCTCACCAGATGGTAGAGTTTTGTCAGGACTGGCTCTCCCAACTCCAATGGAATTTTGTCTACTCCGGGGGCCTTGTTTCGACACTGGTCTTTCAGTGCTCTGTCAAACACTTCACGCAGTATCGTATCTCCCATGTCATCTTCATCTACATCCTCTTCCATTTCCATAGTATTGTCCTCAAGTACATCGCCCTTGTATAGACCCTCTATATACTCCTTCCACCTTTCTGCTTTCCCTTCTTTGCTTAGAACTGGATATCCATCTGAGCTCTTGATGTTCTTACAAGTGATTCTCTTATCTCCAAAGGTCTCTTTAATTTTCCTGTAGGCAGTATCTATGTTCCACCTAGTGAGATAAGCCTCCACATCCTCACATTTGTCCTCTAGCCATCCCTGCTTAGCCATTTTGCACTTCCTGTCGATTTCATTTTGAGTCCTTTGTATTCCTTTTTGCCTGCTTGATTTACTGCATTTTTATATTTTCTCCTTTCATCAATTAAAGTCAATATTTCATCTGTTACCCAAGGATTTCTACAAGCCCTCTTTTTTTTACATACTTGATGCTCTGCTGCCTTCACTACTTCATCCCTCAAAGCTACCCATTCTTCTTCTACTGTATTTATTTCCCCCATTCTTAACAATTGTTCCCTTATGCTCTCCCTGAAACTCTGTACAACCTCTGGTTCTTTCAATTCATCTAGGTCCCATCTCCTTAAATTCCCACCTTTTTGCAGTTTCTTCAGTTTTTATCTACAGGTCATAACCAATAGATTGTGGTCAGAGTCCACATCTGCACCGGGAAATGTCTTACAATTTAAAACCTGGTTCCTAAATCTCTGTCTGACCATTATATAATCTGATACCTTTTATTATCTCCAGGGTTCTTCCATGTATACAACCTTCTTTCATGATTCTTAAACCAAGTGTTAGCTATGACTAAGTTATGCGCCGTGCAAAATTTTACCAGGCGGCTTCCTCTTTCATTTCGTAGCCCCAATCCATATCCACCTACTACGTTTCCTTCTCTCCCTTTTCCTACAATCGAATTCCAGTCACCCTTGACTATTAAATTTTCATCTCCCTTCATTTATTTCATCGTACATTTCTTCAATTTTTTCTTCGTCTGCAGAGCTAGTTGGCATATAAACTTGTACTACTGTAGTAGGTGTGGGCTTCGTATCTATCTTGGCCATTCCTAACTTCCTATTCATTATTAAACCTACTCCTGCATTACCCCTATTTGATTTCGTGTTTATAACCCTGTAGTCACCTGACCAGTGGTCTTGTTCCTCTTGCCACCGAACTTCACTAATTCCAACTATATCTAACTTTAACCTGTCCATTTCCCTTTTTAAATTTTCTAACCTACCAGCCCGATGAAGGGATCTGACATTCCACGCTCCGATCCGTAGAACGCCAGTTTCCTTTCTCCTGATAACGACATCCTCTTGAGTAGTCCCCGCTCAGAGATCCGAATGGGGGACTATTTTACCTCCGGAATATTTTACCCAAGAGGACGCCATCATCATTTAATCATACAGTAGAGCTGCATGCCCTGGGGAAAAATTACGGCCGTAGTTTCCCCATGCTTTCAGCCGTTCGCAGTACCAGCACAGCAAGGCCGTTTTGGTTATTGTTACAAGGCCAGATCAGTCAATCATCCAGACTGTTGTCCTTGCAGCTACTGAAAAGCCTGCTGCCCCTCTTCAGGAACCACACGTTTGTCTGGTCTCTTTACCCGACTGATATTACAATTTGTGATTTGGTTCTGTTGATTAATCACTATTCTGTGATTCCAGTCAAAATTTTTTTTAATAGTTCTAAAAATTAGCTCCCGTTCATATTGTCAAATGCATTTTATAATTAAATGATGCAAGCTAAGTCTGTCTCTTTATATTCATCCTTCTCTCTAGAGGCACATGCAAGATCAAACCTCTTCTCATGCTCCTCTGCCTTCTATAAATCTGAAGTCATGTTTTCCAGCTTACTTAAGTAACTTTCTTATTACCTTACTCTTAATTATATTAATGAATAGTTTGAAGGCATATGATAACAATGATAGTGATTTGTAATTGGTGCCGTTAACTGTCTCTCCTCTTTTAGGCATGGTAATGGTTCTCCATTGTGTGAAGCTTTCTGGCATGATTCCTATTGGGCAGAACTCATTTATTACTTTGAATAATTGGACTTTCATGTTGTTACCCAACTCTTTCAGCAATTCTACAGGGCGTCCTTTCATTTCTCTTTTACACTCATTAATGTTTTCAGTTAGGTTATTTTCATTCTCGAAGTGCTATTTGTCATAAAGTTCATCTATAAAAATTTTTATAATGAACATATATCTCATCCTTATTTATATGTAACATTCCTTATTTTCATTCTAGGCTTGTACTGAAGAGCTCTGAGTTTCTAATAAACTTGATCCTGTTCCCTTTTTTCTGATCTTCCTCTCTCTCTTCATCGATGCTTTTTGTCTGTTCACCTTCTTTTCTGCATTTCGTTGTGTTGTGATTCTTTATTCTTTCGTAGTGCCATGCAAACCATTTTCAGAAAACTGCCCCATAATTAAAACAAAATTCGATTGCAAGGACCGTACTAGTGAGTGTAGGTAGTTAATTATCTTAATTAATATTTTTATTCTGATTTGTGGGGCGCGCGTACCTAGACAGAGGGACCACCTGCAGGGTGAATTCTCAGTAGCGAGCACCAGAGGGGCCCCAGGTGAGCGCCACTCGTTTGACCAGACTTTCCCTTTGAGTTGTCGCGACTGAAAACCAGGCGCACCACATGCAACATGCATGTGATTAACTATTGAATAAGGCATCCAGAAGTGCCTGTTTTATGACTCCCAACTATTTTTAGTATGGTGCAGGAAATCAACAATTGAGAACAAAACGAAGAAAGTTGTGTTCCTTTGTGGTGCAGCAGGCGCCACAGACAGCATCTAGAAAATGGACTGAGAGCCAGCGGTTTGGAACCTTTCTGCAAGCATGAGACGCTACCGAATGTCAGGTCCAGAGAAACGAAATGTATACGCAACATTAGAAGCCCCAGGATAGCCTAATGTAAAGAAATTGGAAGATGGAGGGAGAAACTCGACCGTGCTGCTGAGGTCTAATTTCAAAGACCACCCAGGAGGTGGAGAGACAGAGTGACATGCCGTTTTTAGCACTGAATGGTAGGAAACATGTTGTTGATTAACTGCCTGTAGAAACCTCGAGGAAGGGACCAGCATCTTTCAAGGACTACTGTTACTATTTGGCGCTTGGGATATCCATTCTCCAGTCTTTTCGAAAAGAATACGGAACGCAAAATGCAGAATTAATTCTCCTCCTAAAATTAAAAATTAATTCAAATTTGGAGATTCGGTTCTCTGACTTCCTTGACTCCGGAAGCTTTACTGTGAGAGCACTGTCGTGCCGTCAGGTTTCTTCTCGAAGTAGACGCGATGAGGGACTCAGAAAGATTTCGAGCTTTCTCGAACTTAGATACTGGCATGGGTTGTTGGTACGCTGCCAATGACTGAATCTTCAGCCGCTTCTGCCTCCAGCTACAGATTGATGTAGGATCGAGCTGCGACAGCTTCACTCTGAAAACTTGTTTCCAGATTCGAGTGACCAATTTTCTTCCAAATCTAGCCACAGATGCAACGCATTCCCCTTGTGTAATACTATCTGTCTTTTATGCTAACATCACGACAAACTCTGCGCAACTTCGCCAATGCAATTTCTTTTTCATTTTTATATTAGTAGACCCTCAGCCCATATCCATTTGTAACATGTGTCAAGGTTTATTCATAAGTTACGAGAGTGTTATTGCTTGTCAGACAACTTATGTGTCACTTTAACGAAGTTAATTGCTGTTCTTGTTTCATTTAGTAGTCATTTAATTCATAATTCGTTATTTTAGATGGCGTCAAATGAATTTATATCCGATAACAGAGCAGGTTAGACAACCCGATATACCCTAGCGGGAGCCATCCTCAGTTTTGGCCTTATAGGGGTCCTTCCTCTCTTCGATGGTCTACGGCCTTCTGGGCTTCCGTTTAGTTCTTGTCAAAACCTCATGATACTGTTCCACTGTGCTGGCTCATTACTTTCTTAAACAATCACTAAGGCTTCTTCTTTTAAAAGCCATTTTTTCATATCCTATCAATTCTTCTATTCTACATTTCTCTTTGGCGGGTCTGTTGGTTCCTTTAAAGGTAATATTGCACTTGATTTACATAAATACATGATCACGGTGTGTGTCGGAACCTGGCTAACTTGTGGCATACGATTCTTGCACCTTAGCGTCATTAGTGTACAAGATATCTGAAATTGTCCTTTGTTTGGCGCCTATGATATTTACCTGCTTATAAGGAGAACTTAAAGAAATGTTTGTTTTATCCACGTATTTCTGATTGCACCCACCCTCCATCACAAACCCAAAGTTTTCTACTCTCTTATAGCCAGAATGCGATTCGATAACTGAATTAAATTCGCCAATTATTGCAAATTGCCTCTTTCTTTAGTCAGATAGTTCTTCAACAATGTCATACACTCTCCACTTTTTCCAAGTCATGGCCCAAAGTTGGCAAATATGTCTGAATTACTACCAAGTCCACAGGCTTACAGTTTATTTTAACCATTACTAACCATTCGCTGATGTTGTAAGTACTGCAAGTATTATTTGACCATTTCTGTATTATCAAAACAGCCACCCCATGCTTTTCTCTTGTCTCACCACACAGAGAAAAAATGAATGAAGTTGTATATCAGTTATTATTTATATGATATCATCCACATAAAAACACGTCTACTCGCTGTGACGAGACCTGTGTGTCCATGACGCCAACAAACAGCCTCCTTAGATATTACCATGGGCAAGTTATATCATCTTCGTAAAATTCATATTTACCAGTTCGTTCCTCACAAGGGCATTAATTAGGATATTAGAGTTTCATTTACTTTAGAGAAGAATTTTTTGACACAAAAGTGTGCTTTAAAGTGCTTTCAACGAAACACAGGACAAACACATGTGAGTGAAGTATGATCGAAAGCTAATACCTGATGATTATGACGTAACGTGACGAAAAGCTTTCCTCCTTTGAACCTGTGTTGTGAATTGTCCACCACAACGTCATTTGATATTTAATTCATTCTGATCATACATTGTTAATTCCGTATTGCGTAACAGATTCGCCTTATTCGAGGAAGAATAGGTGCGAAAGGAAAACTAAATACTTATCATCTTTATCACCCTCCGTCACATCATAGTTGTTGATTTTATTCGTTGCTTCGACAGCCGACTCTCAGGTGAATTCTATGAATCCCTGGTTTTTGCGTTATCATGTAAGGGCGGCAGTGGAGAAGTCGAATGGTTGGCTTCGGTATATGAAGGAGACGTGTAGAGAACACTAGGATGACACATTCTTGAGTACTGTTCGATTATTTGGGATCCCCACGTGGATGGATGAAAGGAAGATATGAGAGGCGAACACGTAGATTTGTTACCGATAGGTTCGATGAAAACGCTAGTGCTACGGAGTTCCTTCATAAACGCAAATGGGGATCTCTGGAAGGAAAAAGACCTTCTTTTAGAGAAACACTATTGAAAAAAAAATTGAGAACAAACATTTGAAGCTGACTGCAGGACTATTCTACAGCCGTCAACGTACATTTCGCGTAAGGACAACGAATGTGAGATAAGAGAAATTACGACTCCAACGGAGGCATACACGCAGTTGTTTCTCCCTCGCTCAGTTAGCAGGTGGAACAGGAAAGGAAATGAGTAGTTGTGCTACAAAATAACCTCCACTATGCACCTTGCAGTGGTTTGTGGAGTATGTATGTACATGTAGACGTAGAGGAGAAGTCAAATATGAAATTAAAATTTTTTCACATTAATTTTCAGATGCTTGCAACAAAAATCTTTCATCAACATTCCACTAATAGCTCCCACCTTTTGTAAAGGTTCTTTCGCACTGGTAATGGGCCAGCAAAAAATAGTCTTTCTAGTATTACGATTAATTTAAGTGTGTTTGAGATTGAACTTCAGAATTTTTATGTTACATCGTCTCACAATATTACAAGTAAGTGCTATTTGTAGTATGTACTGATTAAAAACAAATCTATTTGTTTCTTAGTTTTAATCGTTTGACAGAATCATGCCCAAGTCAAAATAGGTACATAAAACGTATTTATCAAGTCATCATCTAATTACACGTTTTAACACAGTTAAAGAGCTTAAGGGTGGTGCATATTTACAGATTTGCAGCGTACGCGAAGACGCACACTTAACAGTGATATATTATCTCTTAATTTCAGAGTGAATATTATATTCTGATCTCACTGAAATTTTACTGCGACAACATGGAACTATATCGTTATTGTTATTGTTATGATTACCAAACCTCCGATTGGTTTAGTGGGACTTGTCACGATTTCCACTAGTGTGCCAGTAATATCACAGAACAGCTCACACACCGCCCTCACCTATTTACTGAATGTAGTATAGAAACTGTCTTCCCTTAAAACTTTTCTTGCCCAAGGCACTGATGTTTCGGGAGTTATCACCCGTGCTCTCGGGGTAGCGTCACTGACTAGTGATCAGACCATCGTGAATTCGAATTCTGCAACTGCATAAATTTTGATTAATGACCAGCACTGGCAGCTGAAGACTTCCGCCATAAGAAGCCACCCTGAATCCGCCAACGGCCTTGTCAAGGAGGCTGGAGGAGAGGACAGACGTGCAGGGCACTCCCTTCTCCTAGGTTAGGCAAACTGCCCCTAAAGGTGCAATAATAAGCAATGATTAACGGTATGAGGATGCAGAAGGCAATGGAAACCATTGCATTAAAAACAAGTAACGTGTATCCACAGGACATGTGGCCTGTAATTGAAGAAAAAGTGTCATGATGATCTCTCCATTGGCAGAAGATTCCAGAGTAGTCTCCCATTCGGACCTCCGGAAGAGGTTTTCAAAGAGGGAGAAGGGGGGGAGGGGAGGGCTGAGAAATTGAGAAAAAGACTGAATAATCGAAAATGGCTCTAAGCACTATGGTACTTAACATCTGAGGACATCTGTCCCCTAGACTTAGAATCACTTAAACATAACTAACCTAAGGACATCACACATCCGTGCCCGAGGCAGGATTCGAACCTGCGACCGCAGCAGCAGCACGGTTCCGGACTGAGGCCAACTGCTCGGTCACAGTGGCAGGCGACTGAATAATCAACGAAAGTATGACGTGGAATGTCAGCAGCTTGAACGTGGTAGGGAAACTAGAAAATCTGAAAAGGGAAATGCAAAGGCTCTATCTAGATATAGGAGGGGTCAGTGAAATGAAAAGGGAAGAAGACAAGATTTCTTTTGAGATGGGTGTAGCGTAACATCAACAGCAGCAGAAAATGGTATAAGTGGGGCGATTCGTTATGAATCGGAAGGTAGATTCGAAAGTGTGTTACTGCGAACATTTCAGTGATAGGGTTGTTCTTATCAGAATCTACAAAAATATATCAGGTATACAAGCTGACGTCGCAAGCTGAAGGCGAAGAGCTAGAGAAAATATGTGAGGATATATAAAGGGTAATACATTATGCAAAGGGAGATGAAATTCTAATAGTATTAAGGAATGACAAGGTACGGTTGAAGTTCTCTAAGGCTATAAATACAGCAGTAAAGAATAGGTTAGTAGACCGTACAGTTGAAGAGGAGTGGGTATCTCTAAAAAGGGCCATCGCAGAAGATGGAAAGAAAAACATAGGTACAAAGAGGGTAACTACAAGATACCATGGGTAACAGAAGAAATATTTAAGTGATCGGTTAAAGGACGAAGTACAAAAATGTCACCGGAAACTCAGGAATACAGAAATACAAGTCGCTGAGGGACAGAATCAATTGGAAATGCCGGTAAGCTGAGACGAAATGGCTGCATGAAAAATGTGAAGAAACTGAAACAAAAAGTGATTGTCGGAAGGACAGACTCAGCATACAGGAACGTCAAAACATTAAAAGCAAGAGTGGGAGCATTAAGAGTCCACTGGTTAATGCAGTGGAGAGAGCGGATAGGTGGAAAGACTACACTGAAAGCCACTATGAGGCGGAAGAGTATGTGATAGAAGAAGAAGCAGGATACGATTTAGAAGACATAGGGTGTCCGGTGTTAGAATCAGAATTTAAAAGAGTTTTGCAAATAAGGTGGAAGGGATAGATAACATTTCATCAGAATTTCTAGAATAATTTACAGAAGTGGCAACACAACAAGTATTCATGGTGGTCTGTAGAATTTATGAGTCTGGCGACGTACCATCTTCGGAAAAATATCAACACAGTTCCAAAGACTGCAATAGCTGAGAACTGCTAGAATTATCGCACAATCAGCTTAACATCTCCTGCATCAGAGTTGCTGACAAGAGTAATATACATAAGTATGGAAAATAAAATTGAGGATTTGGCTTTATAAAAAATAAACGCATGGTAGAGAAAATGCTGACGCTTTGGTTGAAAATGGAAACAAGACTAAAGAAAAATCAAGAGACGTTCATAGGATTTGTCGACATGGAAAAAGCGTTCGACAAAGTAAAATGGGGCAAGATGTTCAAAATTCTGAGAAAAATAGGGGTTAGCTATAGGGAGAGGCGGGTCATATACAATATGTATAAGAGCGAAAATGGAATAATAAGTGGAAAACCAAGAACGAAACGCTGGGAGTAAAATGGGTGTCTGACAGGGGTGTAGACTTTCGCCGCTACTGTTCAATCTCTACATCGAAGAAGCAATGATGGAAATAAAACAAAGACTCAGGAGTGGAATTAAAATTCAAGGTGAAAGGATATCAATGATACGATTCCCTGATGATATTGTTAGCCTGAGTGCAAGTGAAGAAGGATTACATAATCTGCTGAATGAAATGAACTAGCTAATGAGTAAAGAATATGGATAGAAAGTAAATCGACGAACGACGAAAGTAATGAGAAGTATCAGAAATGAGAAAAGCGATAAACGTAACATCAATATTGACGGTCACGAAGTAAATGAAGTTAAGGATTTCCGCTACCAATGCAGTAAAATAACCAATGACGGACGGGGTAAGGAGGACTTCAAAAGCAGACTAGCAAAGGCAAAAAGGGCATTCCTGGAAAAGAGAAGTCTACAAGTATCAAACATAGGCTTTAATTTGCGGAAGACATAACTGAGAATGTACGTCTAGATTATGGCGTTGTACGGTAGTGAAAAATGAACTGTGGGAAAACACAAAGAGAAGAGAATCGAAACATTCGAGATGTGGTGCTACAGACGAGTAATTAATGAGGAGGTTCTGCGTACAATAGGAGAGGTAAGTAGTACCTAGAAAACACTGATAAGGAGGAGGTACAGGATGATAGAACAATTGTTAAGACATGTTGGAATGACTTTCATGGTACTAGAGGGAGATGCAGAGGCCAAAAACAGTAGAGGAAGACAGAGATTGGAATAGATGCAGCAAGTAATTCAGGACGAATGTTGCAAGTGCCTTAACATGTCTCCTGTTATCCAGTCCGTTCTTCTCGTCAGTGGTTACCACGTATTATTTTCGTCGTAGAAGCTGCAGAGAGACTCTTCATTTCATATCAATCCATTCACCCCACATTCTGTGCTCATATCTTCACTGTCAGATGTGATACTACTGTCACAAGCCAATCTAATCATTAATATTCTTTCACTTTCAATCACTCGTTTATTTCTTTCATCAAACAGCAGAGGAGAAGACATATTTGAGTTTTACGACTTTATCAGTCCAAGAACTTCTCATTTAAGGTTCGATTCTTATTGACCTATCTTGTTTATTGCATATTTTATTCTATTAGTCTACTAGATGTCATTCTTTATAGCTTATGCTTCCTTTTTTCTGAGCATTTCAAACACCTTGCATCTTTTATTGTCGAATGTTTTTTCTAGGTCGACCAATCTTATGACAAACATGCTCCCTTTACAATGCGTGATTTTAGATATGGCTGTGCCTTCCCTAATCGTAAATTGATCATGTAGGAGATCCAATTCATTTCCATTCTTATGTTCATTTTTAGTGAGAAATGCAAGTGCATGAGCTCACTGGATCATAGGTCTCATATTTATCTACATTTGCTGTCTGTCTACGGATCTTCGTGAACGAATTGCTTTCGAAATTCCTGTGGCATGTCT
The DNA here is from genome assembly GCF_023897955.1 of Schistocerca gregaria. Lineage (NCBI taxonomy): Eukaryota > Metazoa > Arthropoda > Insecta > Orthoptera > Acrididae > Schistocerca > Schistocerca gregaria. The sequence continues at coordinate 483,664,591 of NC_064921.1, read as the reverse complement.
CCAGATTCATGCATTCTACAAACTGACTGGAATAATGATTTGGTCAGAGATATAAGAAACTCTGTAGGAATGTTATGAATCCCTACTCCCTTTGTTTGATCAGAAGTCTTCCGAAACTCGGTCAGACTGTAACAGTGGATCCCCAACGACCTCGAAAGTGACATCATGCCCGAATACGCCTTTTGTAACAAAGTCATGGAACTGTGTTGGGAATTTGCTTCCTCTATTGACTGAAGCACTAATGGCAAATTATGAATATCGAATAATTTTTGCTTAAAATTGTGGGTTAATGTTTAGAGAAGTAGCAGTTTTCCATTCCGTGCAAAAAATCAGTAATAAATAAAAATAATTTAGTGAGAAATTTAAATGAAAAGTGACGGTGTTAGTCTAGCTCAGTAGCGCCAGTAGGATTTCAAAAGGTTGAAGACTATCATATGCGTAATAGTGACTGTACTGAGACTAATATCTGTGTTATTTACAACGTTCTAAGCGATGTAGCGCTATTCTCCTTGAGCTCATAAGACTTTTGGAATGCGGAAGACGTCGTTGCCATGCCGTCAGTGACTCCTGTTCCTGAATGGCAACAGCTTCCTTCTGCAACCGCCGACAAAAGCGTTCATTGAGTGATTATATCAGTTTATTTCAAGGTTCGGAAGCCACTGTTAATTACTTATCCCTGACAGGAAGATGATTGGGTGCTGGGCCTCATTCACATTTTACGTCATTATAACAGGCGAGGGTGGACTCACGTCTTGCCGGGAAAATCTCCTCGTCTGATTCATTTGCGAGGGCCAGTTCAAGAGTTCTGAACACTGACAGATGGAATTGAAGAAAATAGCTTATTTTAGAAAATATCTTTACAGACCTTCTGTATAGTATCCATTGCTGTATATGAACACTTTATTAAGTTTTGGCAGCTTCTTTATTACGGATAGGACACCTTCATTGTTGAGCTGTCCGATTACACAGGTTACCTCACTGTAAGCTTCATCATTTGTATCTGAATGTTTTTCACGGAATTAATCCTTTAATTTGGGAAGCAAATCAGTCCCTCTTGCTCATATCAGGACTGCATGGCGGGTGGGGAAGTTCATCCATATTTGTCGAGCGTTTCTCTCACTGAAAGGGCGGTCTTGCCGAATGAAAACACAAGCTGCAAGCATCTCAGGCCTTCTTCGACGAATTTTTGGACGCAAGAAGTTTTCCAGAAACAGCTTGCAGTACACGTGTGTTACAGGCGTCCCGTGAAACACTCCATTTATGTCATACGCGAAGATCGTTATCAGTTTCACCTCTGATTGTTGACGATGGAATATTTCGGGCATGGAGAGTCGGAACGTTTCCTCTGTGACAAGTGAGACTTCAGAATGGCTCAAAGTCTCGTATACAGGTTTCCAAGAGTAACGATCTCACTCAGAAACAGTTCTAATTTCGTCCGGTTACGTTGAAGAAATTCTCCTGCGATTATTTTGCGACCTGCTTTCTGCATTTCACACAGATCTTGAGGAACTCATCTAACAGCAGTTTTCTCATCTTTTACTTGTCAGTTAAGCTTTTGTTAGCCAAAGTGACAGACATTCTGGCCTCATGTGTTTTTCGACGACACCCTATCAAAATGTCATTGACAATACCCTGACAGTATTAGTCCGTCGCAGTTAATGACCTTCCACTTCTTGGGTTGCCGTCAGTGCTTACCCGATCTTCACAAAAACGAACAGTCCATCTTGAAACTCTGCTACGATCCACTACGCTAATCGTACACACCTCTCTCAAAGCTTTGTAAATTTCCTTTGGGTTCTTTCCTCACTGGAACTCGATTTTGATGTAGTAGACTGATCACTACGTGTAATTCGAATCGACACAGTTTCATTTTCAGCCCCAAAACTGAATTACTCACGTTACAACAACGCCAGCCAACAAACTCATATACGACTGTAACGCCTGAAGCCTCGCATACAACCAACATGAATTTCAACATGATCGCGCCATTGTACATTAATGGTTGGAATATTGATAAAATGATATAAATATTCTTATTGGCGGTTTGAGTTGCCGTCTCACATATTTGAATTATTTCTGTCGTCAGACAAGGAAACATTAGACTTCGATACTTACAAGATATAGGTTGCTGGCCTGAAAGGACACATATTACAATACGAGATCGCTGATAAAATGATAGTTAAGATCCATAATACTACATCTACATCTACATTTATGCTCCTCAAGCCACCCAAAGGTGTGTGATGGAGGGTACATTACGTGCCACTGTCATTACCTCCCTTTCCTGTTCCACTCGCGTATGGTTTGCGGGAAGAACGCCTGCCGAAAAGCCTCCGTGCGCTATCGAATCTCTCTAATTTTACATTCGTGATCTCCTCGGGAGGTATAAGTAGGGGGAAGCAATATATTCGATACCTCATCCAGAAACGCACCCTGTCGAAACCTGGACGGCCAGCTACACCGCAATGCAGAGCGCCTCTCTTGTAGAGTCTGACACTTGAGTTTGCTAAACATCTCCGTAACGCTATCACGCTTACCAAATAACCCAGTGACGAAACGCGCTGCTCTTCTTTGGATCCTCTCTATCTCCTCCGTCAACCCGAACTGGAACGGATCCCACAATGATGAGCTATACTCAAGTTCAGGTCGAACGAGTGTTTTGTAAGCTACATCCTTTGTTCATGGACTACATTTTCTAAGGACTCGCCCAATGAATCTCAACGAGGAACCCGCCTTACCAACAATTAATTTTATATGATCATTTTACTTGAAATCGTTCCGCACGCTTACTCCCAGATATTTTACAGAAGTAACTGCTACCACTGTTTGTTCCGCAATCATATAATCATACAATATAGGATCCTTCCTTCTATGTATTCGCAATACGTTACATTTGTCTATGTTAAGGGTCAGTTATCTCGGCTGATTGCTGTGGAATATTAATATATTCTGCTCACAAAAGAAGCAAATATCGTCGGAATACTGTCACTATAAATAAAACGTCATTATTTTTGGTGACTTACTTCATCAACTAAATAATTGTACACTGTCTGCTGGATTACGCTAGTAAGTTCCTCTCCAAAATCTGACGCAACAGAAGAATAATAGTTATTATTGATCTATTAAAGCGTGCTCATTGTGTAGGATTTTAAAAGTGACCCTCGTACACTTTTCTAACAGGGGATAAATAAGAAGCTCCTATATGAGATACCTGTACAGTGACTGGAAGATTTGATTACATTTGAATCAGAACTTACAGTGTATGTAAGAGTTGTACAACGAACATGATAATCATCATACGAATAAATTTGTGTATTAAATTATGCAAGCTACGTAATCCGAAATTGTTTTCTTTGTACCACAAGAACATACCGCTTCCGAAAATAAGTTTCCATGCTTATGTCTTCCGAAAGAACAGATACCATCTTCATATAGTTAAGGCTAACCGGCAACTTACCTTCTTCTTCTGTGCGGATGCTCACGTATTTCCCGAACTCTTACGGGACTCGGTAAGATTGTCTGCCGCGAGAAATGAGTGTAATGGGTAGGGGCACCACGAATTTAGTGTGTGGACATTAAGTTAGGAATGTGGATCTCACAGGGAGCGCACAAGGGATAAGTCCCTGCAGTCGCACTCTCCTCTGTTCCCTCGGTGGCTCAGATAGAAGCCGGCACGGTAGCTCAGCGTGTTCTGTCAGAGGGTTTAGCTATCCTCTGAAATAAAAAAAAAACTGAGTGAACGGATCAACGAACAACCTGACCTAGTGTCCGCCACCAACAAATTCAACGAACAGTATGGAACAAAATAAGATAAAAAAGATAGATAGAGCGTTTGCCATGTAAGCAGGAGATCTCAGTTTCGAGTCCCGCTCGGGGCACTGATTTTCAAATGTCCCCGTTGAGGTATATCAACCCCTGTCGGCAACGTACGGTCATGACTTAATTATCATATCAATGTAAGGGGATCAAGGTTTCATGTTTCCCGTTTTTAAGACAAAATAAATAAATAAAACAAATTAGAAAAGAACTAATTGGTTTAAGATTAACGTCATCTCTCGGTAGTGAATACAAGTACGAGTACTTTCAAGTTAGGCGCCTATCAAACAGTATATTTAAGGGTTCAAACACCAAGTAAGAACATTTAATAGGAATCCGACAAACAGTAAATTATGGTAAAAGCTTAAACACACTTATATATCTATCAAGTGAAGCCCAAAACCCACTTAATTGTATGACAAAATTCGGAGAATTTTGCGAAGATTTCTACAAACTCGCTTCAAAATAGAAGGAAAGGATAATAGTAGAGAAAAGTTAGTGGACCCGAGAATGGGCTAAGAGTGAAATCTACAGCATTTTTAATGTTAGATATTGAAGAAAGGGCTTTAAGCTTGAAATCTATAACATTTACACAATCATATCTTGACGAAATAGCTATCAGGAAGCCTTGAAGTTCTAGTCATGTCCCAACTTAACGACGATCTTCTCTTCAAGAATGATCTCATATTAACAAAAATTCACTCCTGTGAAAACACTCTTGTTTTATTCACATAATATCTTTCAGACAGTGGCTGCTGCTAAATGATTACATCATCTTACGTTTCGGGAAACGTTTCACACAGTAGCACATTGTGAGCTGATAACACATGATACGAGGTGCATTCAAGCTCTAAGGCCTCCCATTTTTTTTTATCCGGACTGGAAAGAGATAGAAACATGCGCATTGTTTTAAAATGAGGCCGCGTTCATTATCAATACGTCCCAGAGATGGCACCACCGTACGGCAGATGGAATTTTACCGCCAGCAGCGAGAATGAGAACTGTTTTAAATGCTTAAAATGGCGACATTTTCCTTACTTGAACATTGTGCAATCATTCGTTTTCTGAATTTGCGTGGTGTGAAACCACTTGAAGGAGACATGTGGTCATGAAGTTATGGATGTGTCGAAAGTGCGTTCGTTTGTGCGACAGTTTAATGAAGGCAGAACATCGTGTGACAACAAACCGAAACAACCTCGGGCTCGCACAAGCCAGTCAAGACGACATGATCGAGAAAGTGGAGAGAATTGTTTCGGGGGATCGCCGAATGACTGTTAAACAGATCGCCTCCACAGCTGGCATTTCTGTGGGTTCTGTTCACACAATCCTGCATGACGACCTGAAAATGAGAAAAGTGTCATCCAGGTGGGTGCCACGAATGCTGACGGACGACCACACGGCTGCCCGTGTGGCATGTTGCTAAGCAATGTTGACGCGCAACGACAGCATGAATGGGACTTTCTTTTCGTCGGTTGTGACAATGGATCAGACGTGGATGTCATTTTTCAATACAGAAACAAAGAGCCAGTCAGCTCAACGGAAGCACACAGATTCACCGCCACCACAAAAATTTCGTGTAACTGCCAGTGCTGAAAAAATGATGGTGTCCATGTTCTGCGACAGCGAGGGTGTAATCCTTACCCATTGCGTTCCAAAATGGCACTACGGTAACAGGTGCATCCTACGAAAATGTTTTGAAGAACAAATTCCTTCCTGCACTGCAACAAAAATGTCCGGGAAGGGCTGCGCGTGTGCTGTTTCACCAAGACAACGCATCCGCACATCGATCTAACGTTACGCAACAGTTTCTTCGTGATAGCAACTTTGAAGTGATTCCTCATGCTCCCTACTCACCTGACCTGGTTCCTAGTGACTTTTGGCTTTTTACAACAATGAAAGACACTCTCCGTGGCCGCACATTCAGCAGGCGTGCTGCTATTGCCTCAGCGATTTTCCAATGGTCAAAACAGACTCCTAAAGAAGCCTTCGCCGCTGCCATGGAATCATGGCGTCAGCGTTGTGAAAAATGTGTACGTCTGCAGGGCGATTACGTCGAGAAGTAACGCCAGTTTCATCGATTTCGGGTGAGTAGTTACTCAGAAACAAAATCGGAGGCCTTAGAACTTGAATGCACCTCGTATTACGGAATACCTTTGCACATTTGTGTAAAATCGTCTCGGGGTTCAGACCGGGTAAAATTAGAATTAAAACTCGTGATTTTGAAGATTCGCACCATTTTCTTCGTCAGGAGGTGACTGTCTATAGGAAACGGAGACTGCTACCTAAATATTTCCCAATATATTTTCATTGGTCGGATGACTATGGTGGTAGCGGAATTTGCTCTCGGTAAACAGTCCTTTCGTGAAGAATTATATGGGATTAGTCTTCAAAAAGCTGAAATTTACCTCCTATTTCATGCTGGTTAAACACCGGTACACAAGAAAAAATAATTCCAGGATGCATTCCACAAAAACATTCTTGATTAGTATAATTGAATACATCGTTAAAACCTTTTGTTTTTGCCATTAAAAAATAATTTAACTATGTTTTTAGCTGTTATGTCAATTAGTATAATCAAGAATATTCTTAAGGAATGCATCATGCAATCATTTCTTCTTGTATACTTCTGAGCCTTACTATAATTCTGAGTGCAGTTTTGTGCTTTGGGATTGTAATTTTGATTCCTTTAACCTGTCGTACGTTGGTATATCCTTATTTTCTTGTTTTTATCGTAGCTCTGAAGGTGACTCGTTTGTAGCTGGAACGAATTCAAAATAAAAAACTGAAGATGGCTCGTGTGTAGCTGAAACTACTGATCAAATTCAATAAGAAATATGTTTGATCCTTGCTTAAAAAAATTTCTATCTCGAATATAAAAAGAAACATATACTACTAGGAATCTACATTTATGACTTGACAGCATTCTGCGGTATCTGCAGTGTAGATGCACCCTAGGTCCGACCTCTAGCGGGAATCACTCTAAATGCTGCGAGTAATGAGGATGGAGGGCCATCAAACTAGTGTGCCACAAGCTGTGTATTTGGGTTACATGGGAAGCGTGCTCGGATAGCCGAACCACACCGGCCCGGTAGCACAGGGTGTTTGGTCAGAGCGCTGGCTGCTCTCTGTAATAAAAAAAAAAAAAAAAACTGAGTGAAGTGGCCAACGATGAACTTCAACGGGTGTAATGTGACGTCCGCCACGACCAAATGCCAACGGAAAAAATGCTTAAAGCGACCGCTCGCGAAGTGCGGGAAATACAGTTTCGAGTGTCGATATGGCACAAATATTCATTTGTCTCCATCGAATTCTTTAACGCAGTCAAGCGGCTGACATCGGTATTCCTTTTTCATTAGAAGCTAGATGGTTAACGAATTTTCAGTGAAAAAAAAAATCTGTTGCGGTGCAAATAGCGTAAGAGGAAGTGTGGAAATAAATGATTACCTCAAAGGGTAAGAATGCTAGACAACTGAAGATGTTGTCTGTGGGGAAGTACTGTATGGTAGTCGGATAGTCGTAATGAGATAACACACCCGCATATTTTCCATTTGGGTCTATTTTTAGGTGGATACGGGAAAAATAAATGTTCATATCGAAAATAAAGTATCCCATTGCACTTATTGGTAGCCTACTGGGGCCTATAGCCTACAACAGAGAACATTAATATGTGACATGAAGTATCAGGAACCAGTAGGAACCAACTGTAAGGCGTGCAAAGCACTCCGTCTTCAGGCCACAAGTGGCCCATCGGGACCATCCGACCGCCGTGTCATCCTCAAGCGGAGGATGCGGATAGGAGGGGCGTGCGGTCAGCACACCGCTCTCCCGGTCGTTATGATGGTTTTCTTTGTCCGGAGCCGCTACTATTCGGTCGAGTAGCTCCTCAATTGGCATCACGAGGCTGAGTGCTCCCCAAGACGTGCAAAGGGAAGACTTAAATTGAGCAGTGTTATTCCTGGAACATTTGGTGGCTCTGTAGAAGACTTCGCATACCAGGCGCTAGCACGTCGTATTCTATAGTTTTTCCTCTAGCGTCTGGAATTCTCATCAAATACGTACGGAAAACTGATATAGACTGAATTCAGAGATGAACTGCTAGCTTCGTTACAGTTTCGTTCAGATCATACAAAGTATTGATGGAGGCCCTCAGAAAACTAAAATGGGAATCTATGGAAGAAGCACACGGAAGCCACGTTGTTCTCACGGAGCAGTTCTGGGTAAATTCATAAAACGGAATTGGATGAAGACTGTGCAATTGCACTTAGGCTTCCGTAAATTATCTCACTTAGAAATACTACCAATAAGAGAAGAGGCACACATTGTCTGATGTAGACTGTTAGGTTTTCCTCGGTCCACACGGTTGGGGATTATGATAGAAAAGCACTAACACTGAACTATACACTTTGCAAAGCATATTTCCCAGTCAGTTTTAAAGTGGAGCTTTATGCCATATATGTTACATTAAGTACTTCTTTTATGTGTGCGTCATAAGCACCAGTAGCGCAAAGAATCAACGTGGTGGAGTAGGAAGCTGGAGTGCCCGCATGCCCCCAATAGGAAATGTCGGGCCGGTGGCAGCACCGGTGTGTTGTTCACGCAGCCAGCTGATTAATTTGGCTAATCTGAGGGGACCCACTCCCGGTTCTAATGAATGTCAACCCATTACACTAATTTGGCGCAGTTAATTCATAATAATTTATTGGAATAACACGCGCAGCTAGGCTTGCACTCTGACAATGCGCTCAGTATTTTCAATAAACGCGCTTGCCACGCCATTAAGCACGCAGTTCTGTGAAATTATTGTCGTACAACTATACGCTCACCAGGTACGTTGACGCAACGGAGAATATGAAGAACGGTGATACACGCTGTAATTGGCGTACCTGACTTTTATTATCGGTGCATTAACTGAGTTATGAGCTACACACGCTGTGAGAAATAATGGTATAGGCCGAAATTGAGTTTCTTCGCATTCACTATATTAGCCCCGGCGTACATTTACACACTGTGCATATGAGTCCGGTTCCTCGATACCTGATCCCCAAACGTTAACATGAGATTTCTTTTTTCAAGCCTTCCTATTTCTGTTTTCTTCTTCCCCTTTCACTTGCTGCACGTACACTCTTTTCTCTCTATTTCTCTAATCACTCAAATTATTATCCACATTGATTGATTTTGTACTCTCTGTACGTCTTAGACATCAGTGTTTACACGTACATTGTCATTATTATTATTATTATTATTATTATTATTATTATTATTATTCTTTTGAATAACCCATTTGGAGCGTATGATAAATCAACTTTGGCTACTCTTCACTGTATTACATTTCCTTAGTTTCCATATTTCCTTCATCCTTTTAGAGTGTTGTTCCCTTTCTTCTTAAGTCCACTTTCGTCTAGTTGTTTTCTTTCTCTCCTGAAACTCTGCTTTTTGAACTGCCTTTCTGAAATGCTCTCTGTTTTCTGTTGTGTCTATTGTAATTCCAGTGTTTTCCCTGTCCTTTTCAATCTCTATGAACCATGGGGGTTTGGATTTGTAGCTGTTAGTCTGTTGTTGTCCATTCTGAATATATGTCCAAAAAACTGTAGTCTTCTCTTCCCCATTACATCAGCTAGTTTTTCAGTTTTCAAGTGTAGCTGCAATCAGCATTATCGTTTCTTTTAGCTCCCAGTATTTTCGTTAAAATTCTTCTTTCGACCTTCTCTACCTTCTCAAGATCTGAATTTGTTGTTAGTTTAAGTTTTTCTGCCACATACATAGCTTCAGGTCTGGTCACTGTTTGATAATGTCTTAATTTCGTGTTCCAGTACAAGTATTCTTTGTTATAAAAGTCTCTGGTCAAATGACACACTCCTTCCATTTTGAGCACACTAATTCGTATAGCTGTCTTTTCTTTTGCATTGTATCTAATTATTATTCTTATTATTGTTATTATTGTAAACATCATCATATACAGGGGACCTCGCTGTTCGTTTTATAGGTTTGCAAGGGGTCACAGACGGAACTAAATGGATATACAGAGTATACGGAAAATAATGTGAACAGTGGTAGTATTGTGATGGTTGTGTTTGACGGTGAACAAAGCAGGAACGTGTCACCCTGGACTGTATGTGTTCACTACGGACTAGGCATCCGTGCAGATTGATTACGACTGGTGCACACTTGCATCCAGAGGCCGGGGTCGACGTGCAATGAAAGACCTAACGGAATTCCAAAGAGGGCAGATTGCGAAAGCCCAATTAACCTGAGCATCAATAACCGAAAAAGCCAACTCATTGAACATTTCAAGAGCAACTGTTTCAACAGTCGTGACAGCCTACACAAAGCACTTAAAGACATCAACGTGTAAACGTAATAGTGGAAGCAAATCGAAAGTAAATGACAGAGATCGTCGCATGCTAAAACGAAGTGTGTCAAAAGACCAAAACTACGGTGGCTAAAGTGACTGCAGAGCTCTATAGCCATCTTCCAGACCCCGTATCTATTGACACTGTCCTCCGAGAACTCCATAAAGCGAATATTCATGGACGAGCTGCTACAGCAAAACCATTAGTGACCACAACCAACGCAAAGAAGCCTAAAACATGGTGTTAGGAGCATACATTCTAGGTGGCTGATCAATGGAAACACGTCAGACGGTCTGACAAGTCAACGCTTTCGTTATTTCCAACATCGGGCTGGGTCTGCGTCTGGAGAACGCCAAAAGAAGCCTACAATCACAATCATGACTGCTTGATTCCATGGAGGTGGAAGTGTGATGGTGTGGTAATCTGTTGGTCCCATCATTACTCTCAAAGACCATGTTACATCCAACTATTATGTGAACATTTTACGTGATAAGTTGCACCCCTTAATTAAAATGTTTTCCCTAACAATGGTGGCATATTTCAGGACGATAACGCACCCATCCGCACAACCTGGACAGTTCAATCGTGCTATGAGCAGCATGCAGTTGAACTGCAGCGTCCTCCCTGGCGAGCACAGTCTCCGGACTTGAACATTATCGAACCCTTGTAGGCGATATTGGAGCGCAGACTCCGTAGCAGATTTCCGCCTCCCTCGTCACTTCAAGAGTTGGAAGAAGTTCTGATCGAAGAGTGGCGTAGCATTCCGCTGGAGACTATACAATCTATACAGTCATTTAATGCCTATATTACAAGGAGAATTGTATTACGGGCAAATGTGGCCCAAGCCCTTATTAATAAACGATTCCCAAGTGAATGAAGGTGTTCACATTATTTTACCTATCCCCTGTAGTTTTGATAAGAAACCCATGAACGGAAATGTACCGTTTGGATATCAAACAAGTCTGAAGGTCGGATCCATTTCAAGATTCTCGCTTCACGCTGCGCATACAAACTGAGGACGACGTCTTCAAATGGCTCTGAGGACTATGGGACTCAAATTCTGAGGTCACCAGTCCCCTAGAATTTAGAACTACTTAAACCTAACTAACCTAAGGACATCACACGCATCCATGCCCGAGGCAGGATTTGAACCCGCGACCGTAGCGGGCACGCGATTCGACACTGTAGCGCCTAGAACCGCCGGGCGGGACTACGTCTTCGGTCGCTGTTGTAATTCTAACCCACCATTCTCGTCCTACTACAACCGTTGCGAGAACAGGTGGCTGTAGTACTTCACGAACGCTCCGTGCTCTCGACTTTGAAGAAATCGTCATTCGTCGCAAAAAAGAGGCCACTACGGTGAACACTTGAATATTGTCTGTGCCGTGGGCTCCTTAGTGCACACAGGTGAAAGCTTATTGTTTCCTCTGTTTACATACCTGCAAGTGATTCCATCTTCAGCTTTATTTTACATCCAAACAGTACGTTTCCGGAGATGGAATCTTTTTCAAAACTTTATCAACTAAAGCTTTAAAGATACAAGGTAAAATAAAACAATGCAGCCCTCATTCGTGAAAATGAAATCTCTTTTACCTAGGTTTTGGTCACTCCTTAGAGTGCCTGTATCAGAAATAAACCACAGAAAACAGGCATGTCTAATGGTACCGCAGCTCTAAATGTGGTGCAGCCCTTAGTGCCCTGCCTCTACGTTTTCTATTTGAATATTCTGTGACTAAAGCGTTATCGCTTCATATTTATTTTATACGTGACATGCCAGTTTTATATGTTTTATTTCTGATGAAAGTACACTTAGAAGTGGCCGAAACCTAGGTCAAAAAAGACTTCATTTTCGCGACAGAGAGCTGCAATTGTTTTAATTTTTTTATCAGTTAAATCCCTTGAAGCCTGTAATAGCAATAGTGAAAGACCTTGTATAGCATACTGAAAGTAAACATTGCTCCATTCCACACTTACGTGATGCAACAATAGTGTCTCCATGCTCCTAATAGAGAAAGCGTCTGTTACAAGGTTCAGTGATTAATTATTTATTATTTGTCAATGAACATTGCAATAGAGACTTTCTTTTATTTGAAATTATTCACAGTACATAACAGTTTGTAATGTTGACAAACTAAGGGCGCAAGAAAGAGTCTACAGTAACTAATCTTGTTAGGAAAAAAATGCATAAATAAGTAAATAAGATATAGCAATTGACTGAGGAGAGATAATGATCTGGATCTGGTGGCGAGTTGAACACTATGGTACACTTCTGTAGTTACAATTAAGAGAAAGCAGCTGTACGTTAGAGGTAACTACCACCAATACAGTAGAAGGGAATACTGTCATATAAACAGAAAGCAGACCAAACGATGTTGTATGTACTGAAGCCACTGCCTTACCCCTTATATGCGGCTGGGTAGTATCACAGACAATCATTTCTGGAAAGACAGCCTCCTCTTACCGTTTGTTGGCACCTATGACAGCATATCTTTGAGAGCGCATATGAAATGGTTCAAATGGCTCTGAGCACCATGGGACTCAACTTCTGAGGTTATCAGTCCCCTAGAACGTAGAACTAACTAACCTAGGGACATCACACACATCCATGCCCGAGGCAGGATTCGAACCTGCGACCGCAGCGGTTTCGCGGTTCCAGACTGTAGCGCCAAGAACCGCTCGGCACCTCCGGGCGGCGAGAGCGCATATGACTGCGTAGCTTTGAGAGTAAGTTTTCGCAGAATAGAGAAAAACGGAGAATGAAACATAGTGTGAAAGTAATTTCATCGTTATTACAATTTACTTACGTTTCATTTTATATCCTACGTGTACTCAATATAGAGAATGTGCAGTTTCACATGCTCTTTTTAACTGCCCTTTTTAAATATGTTTGTTTAGGTAATCTCTTTCATCTCCTTGGTTAATTAGTGTAGAGTTTTATCTACGTCTCCATAAACACTCCGCGAGCCATAGTAAGTTACGTGATTGAGAATACCCTGTACCACTACCTGTCATTTCCCCTTCTGTTCCCCTCGCAAATAGTGCGAGGAAGAAACGACTGTCTGTACGCCTATGTAAGAGCCCTAATTTCTTGCATCTTATCTTCGTGGTTCTTATCTGCGATGTTGGTTGTCAGCAGCAGAATCGTTCGGCTGTCAGCTTCAAATACCGGTTGTCTAAATTTTCTCAATAGTGTTTCCCGAAAGGAACGCCGTCTTCCTTCCAGGGATTCCCATCTGAGTTCCCGAAGGACCTCCGTAACACTTGCTTGTAGATGGAACCTACCGATAACAAACCTAGCTGCCCTCCTCTGAATTGCTTAGATGTCTTCCTTTTAACAGACCTGGTACGAAACCCAAACATTCGAGCAGTACGCAAGAATAGGTCTCACCAGCGACCTATATGCGGTCTCCTATACAAGTGAACCACTCTTTCCTGAAATTCTCCCAAGAAACCGAAGTCGACCGTCTGCCTTCCCAACACAGTTTTCACGTGTTCGTTCCATCTCATATCGCTTTGCAGCGTTACGCCCTGATTTTTAAACGACTTGACTGTGTCAAGCAGAACACTAGTAATACTGTAGCAGAACATTACAGCTTTGTTCTTCTTAATCAAACGAATTAATTTACATTTTTTTTTCAAATTTAAACGTTAGCTTTCATTCTTCACATCAAGTCGAAATTTTACTAAGTCGTCTTGTACCTTCCTACAGTCATTCATCGTCGACAGCTCGCCGTACATCACGACATCATCAGAAAACAACCGCAGACTTCTGCCCACCCTATCCGTCTAATCATTTACGTAGACAGAGAACAACAGTACACACTTTTCTGAGGCACTCATGCCGATACCCTCGTCTCTGATGAACACTCGCCTTCGAGGAAAACATACTGGGTTCCATTATTTAAGGAGTCTTCGAGCCACTCACATATCTGTGATCTTATTCCTCGTGCTCGTACCTTCGATAACAGCCCGCAATGGGAAACCTCCCAAATGCTTTCCGGAAGTCTAGAAATATGGAATCTACCGTTTGACCTTCATCTATAGTTCTCGTATACCGTGATAAAACGGTAAGCTGAGTTTCGCAAGAGCGATACTTTCTAAAACCGTCCTGATTCGTTGACATAAGCTTCTTAGTCTCAAGAAAGATTATTATATTCGAAATGAAAATGCGTACAAGGATCCTGCAGCAAACAGAAGTTAGGGATATCGGTCTGTAATTTTGCGAGTCCGTTTATACACTGGAGACACCCGTGCTTTTTTCCACTCGATCGGGACCTTGTGCTGAGCGACAGGCTCACGGTAAGTGCAGGCTAGACAGGGTGCCGATGCCGTAGAGGACTCTTTGTAAAGTCAAGCTGAGATTCAATCCGGACCTGGTGATTTATTTGTTTTGAAACCTTTAAGTTGCTTCTCTACGCCAGGTATTCTTACTTCTATGTCGTCCGTACAGGAGTCCGTCCAACGGTCAAATGACGGTATGTCTAAACGGTTCTCCTGCGAGAACGATTTTTTGAATGCGCAATTTAAAATTGCGGCTCCCGTTCTGCTACCTTCAACAGTCACACCAGACTGTTCAAGAAGGTGGTAAATGGAAACCTTAGACCCGCTTAGCGATCTTACATCCGACCAGAATTTTCTCGGGTTCTCTGCCACATATTTTGCCATGGTGTGACGATAGTAGTTGCCGTATGCTTCGCTCATAGATCTTGTCACAGACGTACAAATCTCTACTAACCTTCATTGTTGCCGTTTAGGCGACCACTTTTGAACCTACATTGCAACAGCCTCTGCTCCCTCAACAGCTAAAAAATTCTGTTATTAAACTGTTGTCCTTTTTTTTCTCCATCCTCTATCCACTTACTAGGCACGTAACACTCAAGACCACAATTTACAATCTGCTTAAACTTTGTGCATAATTCCTCTACATCCGGCTTACTAGTACTAAGTGATGCCAATTTACTGTCTAAGAAAGATGTTAATAATTGCTTATCTGCTCTATCAGAAACACTCTCATAGCCTTCTTGACTGATTAATTAACTTCCGTAACCATAGTTGCTATAATGATACCACGATCGCACGTTTCTATACTGACATTGTCGATAAGGTCCAGCCTATTTGTAGCGACTAGGTCTAAGACATTTCCATTGCGAGTGGGCTGCCTACCTCAAGACAATTTTCAGAAAACGTATTCAAAAGTATTTCGCACGACTGTCTGTCTTTACCCCCCCCCCCCCCCCGCAGGGAATCCATACACATCCCAACATTTACCGGTAGGTGAAACTCGCCTCCAACTGGTACTGCACGATCTGAGTATTTACTCCCTACTGACCATAGACTTTCTTTGAATGGTCTAGAAATGCCACAGAGGAGTCGGGTGAATGGTAAAAACATCCAACAATTAACTTAGTTCGAGGTGCACCTGTTATTCAGGACCAGACGACTTCACTGTCGCACTCAACCTGGATCTCAATAGAGACAATGTTTTTGTCAAGAGCAACGAAAACTCCCCCCTCCCCCCCCCCCCCCTATAGCCTGCAATCTATCTTTCCGGTATACGTTCAACGACTCGATAAATACACTCCTGGAAATTGAAATAAGAACACCGTGAATTCATTGTCCCAGGAAGGGCAAACTTTATTGACACATTCCTGGGGTCAGATACATCACATGATCACACTGACAGAACCACAGGCACATAGACACAGGCAACAGAGCATGCACAATGTCGGCACTAGTACAGTGTATATCCACCTTTCGCAGCAATGCAGGCTGCTATTCTCCCATGGAGACGATCGTAGAGATGCTGGATGTAGTCCTGTGGAACGGTTTGCCATGCCATTTCCACCTGGCGTCTCAGTTGGACCAGCGTTCGTGCTGGACGTGCAGACCGCGTGAGACGACGCTTCATCCAGTCCCAAACATGCTCAATGGGGGACAGATCCGGAGATCTTGTTGGCCAGGGTAGTTGACTTACACCTTTTAGAGCACGTTGGGTGGCACGGGATACATGCGGACGTGCATTGTCCTGTTGGAACAGCAAGTTCCCTTGCCGGTCTAGGAATGGTAGAACGATGGGTTCGATGACGGTTTGGATGTACCGTGCACTATTCAGTGTCCCCTCGACGATCAGCAGAGCTGTACGGCCAGTGTAGGAGATCGCTCCCCACACCATGATGCCGGGTGTTGGCCCTGTGTGCCTCGGTCGTATGCAGTCCTGATTGTGGCGCTCACCTGCACGGCGCCAAACACGCATACGACCATCATTAGCACCAATTCAGAAGCGACTCTCATCGCTGAAGACGACACGTCTCCATTCGTCCCTCCATTCACGCCTGTCGCGACACCACTGTAGGCGGGCTGCACGATGTTGGGGCGTGTGCGGAAGACGGCCTAACGGTGTGCGGGACCGTAGCCCAGCTTCATGGAGACGGTTGCGAATGGTTCCAGGAGCAACAGTGTCCCTAATTTGCTGGGAAGTGGCGGTGCGGTCCCCTACGGTGCTGCGTAGGATCCTACGGTCTTGCCGTGCATCCGTGCGTCGCTGCGGTCCGGTCCCAGGTCGACGGGCACGTGCACCTACCGCCGACCACTGGCGACAACATCGATGTACTGTGGAGACCTCACGCCCCACGTGTTGAGCAATTCGGCGGTACGTCCACCCGGCCTCCCGCATGCCCACTATACGCCCTCGCTCAAAGTCCGTCAACTGCACATACGGTTCACGATCACGCTGTCGCGGCATGCTACCAGTGTTAAAGACTGCGATGGAGCTCCGTATGCAACGGCAAACTGGCTGACACTGACGGCGGCGGTGCACAAATGCTGCGCAGCTAGCGCCATTCGACGGCCAACACCGCGGTTCCTGGTGTGTCCGCTGTGCCGTGCGTGTGATCATTGCTTGTACAGCCCTCTCGCAGTGTCCGGAGCAAGTATGGTGAGTCTGACACACCGGTGTCAATGTGTTCTTTTTTCCATTTCCAGGAGTGTATTTCAGAGCTCTCCACTTTAGGTTCGCGCCTACTCTCAGTCCTAAGAATAATTTGAGCGTGAGAACTTCCCTGGAGGATAGCAAATTCAGAAACTTTGTTACGAGTACTTCGACAGATTACTGCTACATTGTGACATTTGAAGCATATTTATTCTGAACTTTATTTGTCTTCCCTTGCTGTGGTAGAAAATGTTGTTTCGAGTTTCATGTTTATTTTTCTTGGTAAATATAAGCTGTGTTTGGACCTTGTTACATAGTAACGGGCAGAGCTGTTTGCGCAGTAATTTTTATGGTCTTTTTATGTGTGTAAGTGATTGATGGTTATACTGACACGGTGTAGTTAAAATTCCCACAGCTTGGCTATTAGTCTTATTTCCCTTTCTCTTGTTTGAAGTTTGTGTCTATATTCTGTGAGTTTTTTGATCAGAAAAGGATTTCAAATAACTGAGAGTACATAAGAATAATATTATGTACTTGAAAAAATTCTTGGAATTTACTGGTTGATTATGCAATGAAACTCTTCACAAGATCCGAAGCTGACCCTTGTA
Source organism: Schistocerca gregaria (assembly GCF_023897955.1). Lineage (NCBI taxonomy): Eukaryota > Metazoa > Arthropoda > Insecta > Orthoptera > Acrididae > Schistocerca > Schistocerca gregaria. Next base: position 483,646,889 of record NC_064921.1, on the reverse strand, counting down.
GCTGCCTTGCTAGATAATAGAGTGGAGTAAAATGGTAAAAGAGATGCATGCTGCCCACGAGAGTACTAGATTGATCGATTTGTTTTTTAGCCTTGTTTAGGTAACTGATTAATTGTTGAAACTTGTAAGCGACTAACTTAGATCTTTGTTCGGGGACAGTGTGAATCCTTTGTGTACAAAGTAGAAAGTAGGCCCAAACTTTCTTAGGTATTTAGAGAATGGAACCATTGTAGCACCTAAAGCTTTTGCAACAAATATTTATTTTTAGGCAACTCGTTTCGGTAAAGTGGCAGCTGATGTGACTAAAAGTTGACGTGTTTGACGCTAAGAAAGCATCTTTAAACTTTTTGTAACGTTGATCTGTGACTAATAAAATGGTCACATTAGCTAGTCTACTGGCAGCTATTAGCAGTTGCACGATGCCCTCCTTTAAAAACAGATATCTGTACAGCGCTGTCTACAGAAAATATTTTGTTCTGTAGCGCTATGTCTTAATGCGTAACGAGACTGTATGTAAAAGAAGTCCTGTCGAGCAAGCTGCAATACTGGTGATACAGTGTAACATACGTCTTGGTGCGAACTTCGTTGAGTAACATGGATTCGGCTTTGCTATGGTTCAGACGGAATGTCTCGTTCAGACATAGGTTACAGTACGCTTGTTCGCCCACTGCTTGAATACTGCTCAACAGTGTGGGATCCGTACCAGATAGGGTTGATAGAAGAGATAGAGAAGATCCAACGGAGAGCAGCGCGCTTCGTTACAGGATCATTTTGTAATCGCGAAAGCGTTCCGGAGATGATAGATAAACTCCAGTGGAAGACTCTGCAGGAGAGACGCTCAGTAGCTCGGTACGGGCTTTTGTTGAAGTTTCGATAACATACCTTCACCGAAGAGTCAAGCAGTATATTGCTCCCTCCTACGTATATCTCGCGAAGAGACCATGAGGATAAAATCAGAGAGATTAGAGCCCACACGGAAGCATACCGACAATCCTTCTTCCCACGTACAATACGAGACTGGAATAGAAGGGAGAACCGATAGAAGTACTAAGGGTACCCTCCGCCACACACCGTCAGGTGGCTTGCGGAGTATGGATGTAGATGTAGATGTAACTTCAGGAAGTGGCCCACCAGATAAAGCACCAGGAGGACGAGCACGGTTGTCAATTAGAAGCACTGCGTCGGCAGCAGCATACGCCAGTGGGATCACAGTAGACTATCCGGCGTTCCATCTCATCACGCCTGCGATCATACCCATGACATTGGCTTGTTCTTTCATCGGCTGGATTCCTACGTCATGGTATTAGCCTGTTGTTAGCACATCAGTGTACTTCCCCCTTTGGTGGATGCTATAGCTTCTCTGAAATTAGTAGCCTACCATGGAATGATTTTCGTAAAAAAAAGTGCAATATTACATAGCGTGCACAATCCGTCATGTGCTGTCTAAGCCTCAAGTACGATTTAATGTTTCCGGCAACCACATGAAGTGTCGCTTACAGCTGAATAATTTCAAGGAAATCATGTTGCCTGTCAAACCGGGGCGTGATATCTCAGACACAGACGTTCCCTTCATATCATAAGGAGTGTCCGCATGTATGAAGTGTGGCTATGAGGTGGCCCTGCTACAGTGAAGTCAACGTAAGTAGCTGCTAACCTGCAGCAAATGACTGAAACTTGGTGCCTCTACGTTACTACGTCGGGACAAACAAAAGTGCCCAGTAGCTCACTTTGATAGCTGAGAACGGAGGTTCCAGTGTCTTGCTTAAAACGGAGAAATGCTTCTCCGCGGTACAACACTAAAACACCCTGCCCAACATCGCTTAGTCACTGTCGAAATTAACCAATTCCGACAAAAAATTGTTCACAGTACAAGCGTCCTTTTACATCCTCTGTCAAGAATTTTCTCACGTCTCGTTTGGTTCCTGCAACAAATTGTCTACACGTAACGCTGAATGGAATCTCAGTTTAATTTCTACTTAAAAAGGGCGTCAAAAAGCATTAGTCCTTCTTGAATAACATAATCAAACAACTGCTCTCGTCAAGACATCTGGGCTACGATTTTATCAGAAAGCGAACGGCAGATTATGCTTCTGTCTTTTGCTTCAAACCGACTATTAACGTTCACAACGCCATTGATCCGTATTCTATTCACCGCATCGACGAACTTCGCTCCAGTGCCATAGGGTGGGAATACTTCTCCAAGATTGACCTAAGTACTATGTTTCTGAAAACCCACAGTATGAATGTCCCCAAAGTTAGGCAGTGGTCAACTACCGTTCGGCATTCCATGAACTGTCTCTTGGTTTCAAAATTATGTTGAACATCGTTTTGGATCTGCCACGTTGTGAGATAATTATTGAATGGGATCGCTGTCTCGGACCTACGAAGCAGAACCACACATTAGGAGTATGTATTCAGTGGGCACTGAAAATTTGTTGTGTCCAAGGCCTCAGAAGTTCCTTCGACTTTTTTTAAGAAAGATAATATGAAATTTTAATACCAGTTATAGCAGAAATTTCAACATTCACATCATCTTCCTCCTCAGAACTGTTCTCACCGTCACTTTAATTCATGTCCGACGTTTCTCTATCATGTTGTGTTACGTTTGATTGCAACGTTAGTTATCCTATTAAAAGAGTGGCAGTGGGATTTGTTAGCGTGGTCTAGAGGTAGCATCTCTGATTAATAACCAAGACTTACCGGGTACCGGGTTAGAAAGCAGCCACTGTTTAAAATTTTGAATAAAAACCATTAGCATTGGCAGCCGAAGACTGCGGGCATAAGAAGGCACACTCATTCAGCTAATAGCGTTGTCAAAGAGGATAGAGGGGCGGACAGAGATTCACGGCACTCTGTATTCCTTAGGGTGGGAGAATCGGCAATGATCAATGGCCTGAGCTTGGAGAAGGAAATGGAACCAACTGCATTAAAATCACACATTGTGTATCCACAGGACATGCGATCTGTAATTAAAAAGTGACATGGTGGCAAAAGATCCCGGACTACTCCCGCATTTGGATCTCCAGGATAATGCCAAAGGGTGACAACGAGAAAAGATTCAATAACTAAAGAAAGGAAATGTTCAACAAGCTGGGCGTGGAGAGCCAGAAGTTTGCAGGTTATACGGAAGCTGTAAAATTTGAAAAGAAAAATGCTAAGGCTTAAGTTCGATATAGTGGGAGTCAGTGGAATGAAAAAGAAAGAAGACAAGAATTTTTGGTGAGATGAGTATAAGAAAATTTCAACAGCAGGAGAAAAAGGTATAATTAGGGTAAGAGTCTATATGAACAGGAAACAGGGCGGAGAGTGAGCTACTGTGAACAGTTCAGTGACGGAGTTCTTCTCATCAGAATGTACAGCAAACCAACACCGACTACGCTAGTTCAGGCGTACATGCCGACGTCGCAAATCAAGTTGAAGATGAAGACATGGAGAAAATATATGGGAATATTGAATAGGTAATTCACTACGTAAATAAGTTTGCAGGGGAAGGAGTAACATACCAGTTTACGGGAAAATATCGACTTGGTACTAGGAACGAGAGAAAAGAAAGAGCAACTGAGTTCACCAATAAATTTCAGCTAGCAGGACCGAATACACTGTTCAAGAATCACAAACGGAGGAGGTATTCTTGGAAAAGGCTGGCATACAGGGAAATATTTCACTTAGATTAGAGACAGGTCAGATTCAGATTATGAAAATAGATAGTGGATTTTAAGGTGTGTCCAGGAGCAGATACAGACGCACACCACAATTAAGCAGCGATGAAGAGTAGGCTGAAGTTTAAGAGTCTACTTAGGGAGAATCACACAAAGAAGTAGGATACGAAAGCATTAAAGAAGGAAGATAAACGCTTGAAGTTCTCCAAAGCTATGGATAGCACGAAGAGGAATAACTCAGCAGGCATTTCAGCTGAAGAGGAATGGACACTTTTAAAAAATGGCAATAATAGAGTTTGTAAACAAAAAGATAGGTGCAAAGATAGTATTGGCGAAGAAACAAAGGGTAACCGAATAAATACTTCAGTTGAGTGGTTAAGGAAGGACTACGACAATGTTCAGGGACTTTCAGGAATACAGACAGACAAGTCACTTAGGAATGAAACAAATAGGTAATTCAGGGGAGATTATCCGAGAAGGCTGAATGAAAGATGTGAAGAAATAAAAAAAAATGATTGTCGGAAGGACTGACTCAGCACATAGGAAAGTCAAAACAATCTTCGGCGATATTAAAAGCAAGGTTGGTAACATTAAGAGAGCAACAGGAATTCCGCTGTTAAATGCAGCACAGAGAGTAGGTAAGCGGAAGGAGTAGGCCTTTGTGAAGGGAAGACTTCTCCGACGGAGTGTAGATTATGTGAGTCTGGCGTTATATCACCTGACTTTCGGAAAACTGCTTGTATGATTGCAAGAGTCGACAAGTGGGAGAATGTCTGCAGAGTCGTCTTGCAGTTCAAGCATCCACTTTGTTGACAAGAATAGCATAGGAAAAAATGAAAAAAAAAACTAAGAATGTATTAGACAACGATTGGTTTGACTTTAGAAAAAGTAAAGGCCTCGAAGAGGCTGCTCTGACTTTTCGGACGACAATGGATTTCAAAACCGAAGAAAAGTCAAGAAACATTCATAGGATTTGTATCAAATGGTCCAAGATGTTCGAAATTCTGAGCAAACTAATAGTAAGCTACAGTGAAAGACAAGTTGTTGTTGTTGTTGTGGTCTTCAGTCCTGAGACTGGTTTGATGCAGCTCTTCATGCTACTATATCCTGTGCAAGCTTCTTCATCTCCCAGTAACTACTGCAACCAACATCGATCTGAATCTGCTTAGTGTATTCATCTCTTGGTCTCCCTCTAAGATTTTTACCCTCCACACTACCCTCCAATACTAAATTGGTTATCCCTTGATGCTACAAATTTCTCTTCGCTCCAATCCTATTCAATACCTCCTCATTAGTTATGTGATCTGCCATCTAATCTTCAGCATTCTTCCGTAGCACCACATTTGAAAAACTTTTATTCTCTTCTTGTCAAAATTATTTATCGTCCATGTTTCACTTTCATACATGGCTGCACTCCAAACAAATACTTTCAGAAACGACTTCCTGACACTTAAATCTATACTAGATGTTTCTCTTCTTAAGAAACACTTTCCTTGCCATTGACAGACTACATATTATATCCTCTCTACTTCGACCATCATCAGTTAGTTTGCTTCCCAAATAGCAAAACGCCTTTACTACTTTAAGTGTCTCATTTTCTAATCTAATTCCCACAGCATCACCCGACTTAATTCGACTACATTCCATTATCCTCATGTTCATCTTATATCCTCCTTTCAAGACACTATCCATTCCGTTCAATGCTCTTCCAAGTCCTTTGCTGTCTCTGACAGAATTACATGGATTTTAATACCTACTCCGAAATTTTCCTTTATTGCTTGCTCAATATACAGATTGAATAACATCGGGGATACGCTACAATCCTGTCTCACTCCCTTCCCAACCACTGCTTCCCTTTCATACCCCTCGACTCTTATAACTGCCATCTGGTTTCTGTGCATTTGTAAATAGCCTTTCGCTCTCTGTATTTTACCCATGGCACCTTCAGAATTTGAAAGAGAGTATTCCAATCAACATTATCAAAAGCTTTCTTTAAGTCTACAAATGCTAGAAACGTAAGTTTGCCTTTCCTTAATCTTTCTTCTATGATAAGTCGTAGGGTCAGTATTCCCTCATGTGTTCCAATATTTCTACGGAATCCAAACTGATCTTCCCCGAGGTCGGCTTCTATCAGTTTTCCCATTCGTCTGTAAAGAATTTGCGTTAGTATTTTGCCTCTGTGACGTATTAAACTGATAGTTCGGTAATTTTCACATCTGCCAACACCTGCTTCCTTTGGGATTGGGATTAATATATTTTACTTGAAGTTTGAGGGTATTTCACCTGTCTCAAATATCTTGCTCACCAGATGGTAGAGTTTTGTCAGGACTGGCTCTCCCAAGGCTGTCAGTAGTTCTAATGGAATGTTGTCTACTCCCGGGGCCTTGTTTCGACTCAGGTCTTTCAGTGCTCTGTCAAGCTCTTCACGCAGTACCATATCTCCCATTTCATCTTCATCTACATCCTCATCCATTTCCATAATATTGTCCTCAAGTACATCGCCCTTGTATAGACCCTCCATATACTCCTTCCACCTTTCTGCCTTCCCTTCTTTGCTCAGAACTAGGTTTCCATCTGAGCTCTTGATGTTCATACGAGTGGTTCGCTTATCTCCAAAGGTCTCTTCAATTTTCCTGTAGGCATCATCTATCTTACCCCTAGTGAGATAAGACTCCACATCCTTAAATTTGTCCTCTAGCCATCCCTGCTTAGCCATTTTGCACTTCCTGTCGATCTCATTTTTAAGACGTTTGTATTCCTTTTTGCCTGCTTCATTCACAGCATTTTTATATTTTCTCCTTTCATCAATTGAATTCAATATTTCTTCTGTTACCCAAAGATTTCTAGCAGCCCTCGTCATTTTACCTACTTTATCCTCTGCAGCCTTTAGTATTTCATCCCTCAAAGCTACCCATTCTTCTTCTACTGTATTTCTTTCCCCCATTCCTGTCAATCGTTCCCTTATGCTCTCCTTGGAACTCAGTACAACCGCTGGTTCTTTCAGTTTATCCAGGTCCCATGTCCTTAAATTCCCACCTTTTTGCAGATTCTTCAGTTGTAATCTACAGTTCATAACCAATAGATTGTGGTCACAGTCCACATCTGCCCCTGGAAATGTCTTACAATTTAAAACCTAGTTCTTAAATCTCTGGAAAGACGGGTAATATGCGATATGTACAAAAACCACGGGGTAATAATAAGACTGGCTGACCAAGAACGAAATGCCTGGATTGAAAAGGGCGGAAGGCAAGGAAGTAGTCTTTCGACCCTATTGTTCAATATGTGAATTCAAGAAGCAATGACAGAAGTAAAGGAAACGTTCAAGTGTTCAATGAAGATTTAAGAAGAAAGGCTATCAGTGATAAGATTAGCTCGCGACATTGCTATTCTCAGGGAAATTGTGCTAAATGGAGTGAACATTCTAATAAGTACACAATATGGACTGAGACTAATTCGAAGAAATACGTAAGTAATGAGAAGCAACATAAATGAGAACAGTAAGGAACATAAAACAGCATTGATGAGCGTGAAGTATTAGAAATTAAGGAATTCTGCTACCTAGGTAGTAAAATAACCCAAGGAGGCCATCAAAAACAGACATTTAATGACAAAAAGCATTCCTGGTCAAGAGATGGCTACTAGTGTCAAACGTAGGCCTGAATTTGAAGAAGAAATTTATGAGAATGTACGTTCGGATAACAGTATAGTGTGGTAGTGAAACATGGACTGTGGGAAAACCGGAACACAAGTTGATGTAAACACTTGAGATGTGGTGTTCCAGAACAATGTTGAACATTAGGTTCTACTAGGGAAAGCAATGAGGAGGTTCTCCGTAGGGTCGGCGAGGAAAGGAAAGTATGGAAAACACTGATCACAAGAGGGGACAAGATGATAGGACACCTGTTAATACTTCAGGGTATAGGAGACGAAGAAAAAGATTGGAGGAAGTCTGCCATATAACTGAGGAAGTAGGTTATGAGTGCTACTCTGAGATGAAGAGGTTCTCACAGAAGAGAAATTCGTCACAGGGCACATGAAACCAGTCAGGAGACTGAAGACTCTACAGGAAAGGGAAAAAAGGGGTCCACCATATACTAGTCTAATAGTGTTGTTTCCCTCATGCTTCTACAGCGAATATCCTGCTACAAAGGGGAGCAACTTCATGTGTGATGGTTCGATTAGTCGCGATTGATTGGATGTTAGCTCCAACATTCGTTACCATACAGAATCAAAGGCGACGCAATTACTTTGTGAAGTTTAATTAATGTTCCTATCCGTTAGAAACGTTATTATGTACGTTGTATGGTTTCACAGAAATGTTTGAATCAGGTAAACTTTCCCTCCTCGTCATCTGACATGGGAATTTAAAATAGCACCCTAAGTAATGAACCTCTCTTACTTCATTTGTTATCTCTCGAACTGTAACAATTTTTTGGCTCTTATCTGTCCCAAACTTGGAAATGCTGTCACTTTTGTTTAATCTGTCAATCGTGACTTCTTAATGTGTAGTTTTACATAATCGACCATTTAAGAATGACATCGTTGAAATAGAGATTAAAGTGGATGCTGACGAGTGGGAAGCCCCATCAAGCAACTTAATTAATGTCGGCAGATATTGTCCCTATTTTTATAGTACGCATCCTTATTAATTTTTGTATAATAAATAAAATGCTGTAATCACATATGCAAGAACTCCCGTTTCCTATAGTGGTTCCCATACCATTTTCCTCTTTTACCTTCCCAAACGCTTTATCATAATCTATAGAAACACAAGAATTTGGTAATATACCTTCCCTTCTCTTCTCACTTATTTGTGCCAAAGTGAAAATACTATCATAATATGTTCTACCTTTCCTAAAACTATGTTTTATTTCTGATGTGCATCCTGCCACTATTATTATTAAACATTTGTTTGTAATTTTAACTTACAGTTTGAAACAGGAATTCAGCAGACATATTCGTTGATAATCTGCACGTTGAAATTCATCGTCTTTCTTGTAAAGAAGGTATACCAGAGCTTCACTTCTCTTATGTGGCCGATCAGCCAGCAAACATCCTAAAATTTTAAGGTACATGCTTCAGACGATCATTCATATTATTATTTTTTTCTCCTTCGACTCATTTTTCCGTTCTTCCACTGTTATGAGAGGTAAGGACATTGATGGGGCTGCTATCATTAAGCTCTCGTCCCAGTTGATTTTATTTCAGACCTGAACAGTCCTAGGTAGACTGCCTGTTCTATGGCTGCAAGATGTGTCCTCCCGTTGTGCTAGTCTATAAATACAACGTTTGTTCAAAATAACGTGATTTGTTTGTTGTATTGTGACGCTCGTCGCAGCTGCACTACGGCAGACACTCAACTAAATATTCTTAAAAGCATTTTATTTTGCCCTATGTTCTTTAAGCTATGGGTGGACCACGGCTTGCTTTTGTATTTATATGAGCCTTTTGTACATAAGGCTGAAACAATGCAGGAGTAAAGTGTTCAACTATGCTGCTGACATATTCCATAATGAGTGTATATAGTTATTAGGGTAAAAATAATTTTATTGACCTATAAGTCAAAAAAAAAAAAATATAGGGCTTCAAAAACTATGTTTCATCTGTAAGATTTTCACCACAAGAGAAAGTCCATTAAATCTCATTGCAGTTTAAAAGTAAAGGAAAATATTAACTTACTAGCCCTAATACAGAAACGTCGTAATTCATCGGAATATTCACGAAGGTGTAAGATGAGGATAAGAGCGTAATATATAGTAGATTCAATGAATCTTAGCCATGCATTAATGAATGTAAGAGTAACGGATAGTAAAGAGATTGATGGTTCAATGTTACTGTGTTACAACATGGGAAAATCGTGTACATCAGTAAAGGAAATTTTGTTAATCATGCAGTTCTACGTAGTTAGTAAACAAAGTTAGTCCATTGTGTGGAAACCGCATTTAGATGCACCAGTCTAGCAATTCGAAGTGACAGGTTTACACGCGTTACGTACTATTTTATCTTCGCTTGAATCGGGCAGAACAGTACACAGCTCTCTCAAATTTATGTTTAAAAAAATTCCCAGCAAAGAGGTGACAATAATACCAGAGCGCGCGTCAATACATTCATTTATATTGCAGATACGCTAATGGCAATAAATTTGCAGCGAAACAGAGCGGAGTGTTTATGACACCTACGATATACACTGCGCTGCAGCTGAAACCTCAAACCGTTGTTTATTTCTGTTGTCATGATAAAAAATCTCTCTGTACGCTCTAGTTTCAGCGATTCGAGAACTTAGAGCCGTGTCACTCTGTCAGCACGAATGCATGCAAACGGTGATGAGCAGCAATTTATTAAATGCTGGGAGTCTCCTTCGATGTACATTGTAAATCCAGGACTGGCGTACTGTAGTGTTTGTTGATCTAAGAACTTTTTAATAAATTTCCCGTTTAGGAATATATATTTTGACCGTCAAGTGCGTGGAACCGTGAATGTTAAGTATTTTCATTTCAGTTTCAACCAATTTTTAACTGAGGTGTCAACTTACTTGATAAGGAATTAATGAATGTTTCCATTAACAGAATGGTGACATGTGAGTCTATCCTGCTCTCGTAATTCTGGCGTAAGCAAAGACTCGAACCACCATCTCTTCAGTGGTAGAGCGCATATAAAGGATTGGATTTTAAATACCTTCCCGTCTACCACTTCATATATTCTTGTACTACATTCTCCACTCCTTTTTTGTAAATTAAAGATCTATTGAACGATACTTGATTGATGCTTTAAAAGAAAGGTCCTTTCTTTACTCTAACCATAATTTTCGTATGGTACTAGTCCGCTTTGATATAACAGATAATACAAACTGAGCTTCAATGGACTGGAAGTAACAGCCAAGCAGTTGCAAAATACGGTTTTACTATACCTTGACCATGGTTTCGACACTTTAAAAACTGTCTCCTTCAGAAGGTATTTTGTGTAGAATCACGTGCTACGTACATGTGATGTGGCAATCGTTGACTCTGTAAAGTACATGTCCATGCTATCCACTTAATCGCCATTTAAAACATGTGATTTAAAATTAGTAGCTCCCCACAATAGGGTTTTGTCTTAAGACATTTTAAAACACCACATATTTGACAATGGATCCAACAACTTGAAAGATTTGTATATTAGTACAAATAATGTCATGTATATACAAATACTTCATGTAGCAAGTATCACACTAGACGTCGTTGGATCAATAATCAAATGTTTGGAATTTTAGAAAAATTTTAATGCAAAGCTCAACAGTAGGGAGCTACTTATTTTAAATCATAAATTCAAATTATGTTTAAGAAGATGACATGTACTACACAGGGTCAATGACTCCCACATCAGATATAGATAATATGTGAGTCTACGTAAAATAGCTTCTGAAAAAAAGAAGTTTCAAAACTGTCGAAACAATGGGTAAAACCTATACTTTACAACTAGTTGGGTGTAATTACCAATCCTTTGAAGCTCTTGCGTATACAGCTGCTGAAACGCGGCCATGCTTAGAAACTTTACACGAAATTGCTTGCAATTACTCGACTCTCTACGAATTAACTTTTGTGCTCAAATCTTAACTGTAACAGCCTTCTTCGTGGGATTGAAGTTTTCACCTTAGGTTTCTCTTTCTAAAAATTATCCCCATCGTTACTAACATGTCTTGGAAAATTCAGTCTTTGGCGTGTAGTAGTAAAGAGCGTGACTGTAAATCAAAAGGTTGCTGGATCGAATCGCCGACAAACGACGTTATTTTTTGAGTTTGCTTTAAATTATCCTTCACCTCAGGATCAAGTGAAGATTCACCAGGAAAGCGAAGTGTTTGAGATTCTGAGTGAAAATGTAGTCCTCTTTCGTTGTCAATATTAGTAGGGTAGGTTAGGGCCACAGACGTCGCCAAACTGGTTTCAGAGTAGAAGACTTGCCATAGGCCATTGAGAATCATTACATTACATTGGAATATAAGAGAACACTAGATAGTCGCTGTGATTTAACAGTTTTTGTGTGGCATCTAGACTTGAAACCATGATCAAAGTTTCGATGCTTCCTTATAATAGCATTTGAGGTGTAGGCTCACAGGTTCCCCACTATATATTTCCGCATGAAGCGTAGTTTAAATTTACTTACCACTCGATACATGGCGCAACGTGGTAATGCGTAATGGTAAACCTTCTTTAACCATGGGATGCGGAGAATAACTGTTTCTATGAAATGATACTCCGACACAACGATTTTAGAATGAAGTGTGTGTTGAAAACGACAGAGTAAAATTTCGCGTGGTCTTCACTCTTAACTTTTGTCCGTATAGTATTACGCTTAACAAAGTGAGCAATGATTTGGAAGGGGTACAATGTTAATTGCGAATTTATATAAAAACCAAATAGCTTAAACAGTTAATATCTTAATGCATGACTCAGGGAAGCGGTGTGGCGTGGTCTTTTTCTCAGCTCTGAGCAAGTTAACTACCTGACAATAATTATTCTAACAAATTAGCTGCTCAGTGCTGCTGTCTTACCTCAAAATTACTCTCTTCAGAAATAATAACATTATTCAGAATTTAAATTCTTTTCGCCTTCCAATATGTACATCATATTCGTTTCCGCTGTCCTTTACAATAAATCTTTCTTCATCTAACAGATACAATCACAAGTGAACACAGCACTACTGCATACGTCCATCACCACCACACTTCAACTAAGAATGTATCAGATCCCACAGAGACAAACACTGTGTCACAACAAGATCAAACATTGCTTAACAGTAAGGTAACTTGCTCTCTCTCTGACGTGCTCATTGATAACTCACAAAAATTAAAATGAGATGGCTATCTTACAGAGATATCAGCGTCAATGTAAGAGATCGTAGTACCTCCACGCAGATAATTCATTTCAACTAAAGTAAAATGTTTTAATTTATTTATTGGAATAACCCTTTTCAATGATTTTAATTAACATTATTTTATCGAAAAATTTATACTAATGCATGGAACTTACGAACTATTTGGTCTGAGTCCAGATACGTAATCTATAAGTCAATTTTATGTCTGTATAAGTATTCCAACAACTTTTTGTTCAATTTTCCCTTTTTTGTAGTCGTTTTCGTTTTTGTATTATTTAGTTCTTTTATGCTTCTGTAGCTTGGTTTATTCAATGTACTATAAAGATCTCCGTGCGAATGAAATCAGTTATATGAGAGGGTTCCCTAATTCCATTCTGTTCTACTAAATCATGCCCAGAATCGACCCACCGCGTCATACGACTTCGTCTGATATTAATGCCCATCATAAGACATTGTGTAATTTGTAGTTGACGCCATACGAAAGACAAAGGCAACTGTAATAAAAGAGGCTGTCTCATTTGAAAGCGGGCAGTTCTGGAGAGTTTTAATTGAGTTAGGCTAGTTACTTGCAGAATTACGGGAAACAACAGTTTGGACTATGCTATACTGATAAACAGTATGGTGGCAGCTACATCAAAGCGGAAAAATGTATATTTATTTTGTGCAGAATAACAATGAATAAACCTCACGCTAAGTTTATATTTGTTATTTATAGTTTTAAAAAATTCCTCAAACATTACATGCAACCATGGACTACCTTAGACTAATCGACGATCACAAGTACACTCCTGGATATTGAAATAATAACACCGTGAATTCATTGTCCCAGGAAGGGCAAACTTTATTGACACATTCCTGGGGTCAGATACATCACATGATCACACTGACAGAACCACAGGCACTTAGACACAGGCAACAGAGCATGCACAATGTCGGCACTAGTACAGTGTATATCCACATTTCGCAGCAATGCAGGCTGCTATTCTCCCATGGAGACGACGGTAGAGATGCTGGATGTAGTCCTGTGGAACGGCTTGCCATGTCATTTCCACCTGGCGCCTCAGTTGGACCAGCGTTCGTGCTCGACGTGCAGACCGCGTGAGACGACGCTTCATCCAGTCCCAAACATGCTCAATGGGGGACAGATCCGGAGATCTTGCTGGCCAGGGTAGTTGACTTACACCTTCTAGAGCACGTTGGGTGGCACGGGATATATGCGGACGTGCATTGTCCTGTTGGAACAGCAAGCTTCCTAGCCGGTCTAGGAATGGTAGAACGATGGGATCGATGACGGTTGTGCTGTGCACTATTTAGTGTCCCCTCGACGATCAGTAGAGCTGTACGGCCAGTGTAGGAGGTCGCTCCCCACACCATGATGCCGGGTGTTGGCCCTGTGTGCCTCCGTCGTATGCAGTCCTGATTGTGGCGCTCACCTGCACGGCGCCAAACACGCATACGACCATCATTGGCACCAAGGCAGAAGCGACTCTCATCGCTGAAGACGACACGTCTCCATTCGTCCCTCCATTCACGCCTGTCGCGACACCACTGGAGGCGGGCTGCACGATGTTGGGGCGTGAGCGCAAGACGGCCTAACGGTGTGCGGGACCGTAGCCCAGCTTCATGGAGACGGTTGCGAATGGTCCTCGCCGCTACCCCAGGAGCAACAGTGTCCCTAATTTGCAGGGAAGTGGCGGTGCGGTCCCCTACGGCACGGCGTAGGATCCTACGGTCTTGCCGTGCATCCGTGCGTCGCTGCGGTCCGGTCTCTGGTCGACGGGCACGTGCACCTTCCGCCGACCTCTGGCGACAACATCGATGTACTGTGGAGACCTCACGCCCCACGTGTTGAGCAATTCGGCGGTACGTCCACCCGGCCTCCCGCATGCCCACTATACGCCCTCGCTCAAAGTCCGTCAACTGCACATACGGTTCACGTCCACGCTGTCGCGGCATGCTACCAGTGTTAAAGAGTGCGATGGAGCTCCGTATGCCACGGCAAACTGGCTGACACTGACGGCGGCGGTGCACAAATGCTGCGCAGCTAGCGCCATTCGACGGCCAACACCGCGGTTCCTGGTGTGTCCGCTGTGCCGTGCGTGTGATTATTGCTTGTACAGCCCTCTCGCAGTGTCCGGAGCAAGTATGGTGAGTCTGACACACCGGTGTCAATGTGTTCTTTTTCCCATTTCCAGGAGTGTATATTGACGAGATTCGTAGGTTTGAGATTTCTTCTACCTTTGGGACCAATACGTTATGCCAAAATAGTTGACGTAGGTGTATCTCAACCTAGCTGTAGCTCTTCCTTGATTTTTCTAAATCACTGAAGAGATCCGTCAGTGAGCTTCCCCAGAAGATGCCACGGTCTGCTGCAGTGCCTCATACATTCATAAAGACCTTCAGCATCTGCAATATCCCTTAACACTGATGGGGCAATAAACTCAAATTTTTCTTCGAAATTAATTTCCTGTCTGCTAATTAGTTAACATTACAGTTTTAGATATAGATCTACTATCCAGTAGTGGCGTATGAATATCTCAACTAGGTCGGGATTCAAACGTGTGTTTCTCGGTTACCACAAGCGGTCGCCTTAGCCACTCCGGCTATCCGTGCACATTCTTACATTCTGCGGTGCACGGATAAGGTACGGTTAAGGAGGCCGCTCACGGTAAACTGAAACAACAGTTTAGATTATGCTATACTAATAAACAGTCTGGTGGTAGCATTGTCGTATCCCGGTTTGGCAGAGATTTTCATATTGGGTAGGGAATTTAAACCTGATACAGCTGATGACAATGAATTCACAGGCAGCCAATTAATTTCGTAGTATTTCATACAGCTGTGAGTCGTCAACATTGTTCTTTCAGACTTGCATGTAAAAATCAAATCGTTCTCATCAGTACCTATTTGAGATAGTGCAACGTGTCTAGTATGAACGAGGAGTCATAATATTCATGTCGCCCTGCTGAAACGCAACAAGGCTTTCCACCTTGAGACGTTGTGCTGCGTTGTACAGTTTATTAGTATTCACTTTTCCTTAGCATATTAAATATCCAGCAAAACAAAAAATAAAACAAAAACAGCCATTTATATAGCCTGTGTGTTTTTTTTATTTTGATGACTTCATACAAACAAATTTGTTTCACTCCTTGGCTGGAATATCTGCGACGAAGGAGGATTCAAGTGCTGAACATAAAACCTCTGTGCCCATAAGAGCAACAATATTTTGCTTAAAAACTAAAAAAGAAAGAAATAAACGAAGCAGAGAAATGTGTGGATGAACACAGTTCGTGAAGCTGCCTGTATTACGGCGACATTACGTTCTGTGCCTGTTGAGGGCTGAAAAGACTCTCCAAATACTCTCCAACAAGTTTAAGTAAAACATTCAGCTGCTAATCATCTTGGTATTGAAGCTCTTTTTTTCCGTGTTTGCTTTAACAAAAACATATATATTCAGCTGCTGTTAATTACTGTTACACGAGTTGCATTGAAGGTAGACATGCTCGTGCTCTTGGTTCCCACAGACACTGAAAAGCACCGAGCGAGGTGGCGCAGTGGTTAGACACTGGCCTCGCATTCGGGAGGACGACGGTTCAATCCCGCGTCCGGCCATCCTGGTTTAGATTTTCCGTGATTTCCCTAAATCACTCCAGACAAATACCGGGACGGTTCCTCTGAAAGGGCACGGTCAACTTCCTTCCCCATCCTTCCCTAATCCGATGAGACCGATGACCTCGCTGTCTGGTCTCCTAACCCCAAACCATTGAAACGCACATTTTCGCTAAAACCATCACAACACACCTGAGGTCGTTTCAGTCGTATACATCGTAAGCCTTGACCTCTGCATTTAGACTCAATCTACGTCACCTTGCTCAAAGCGAGTGGCAGAATGTTATACTTTATATTTTCTTTACGCATGTCGTTAGAACATAGGGTTCGTATATTGCAACTTGATTTAATTGGAAAATATCTTATTGTGATTATGACGTATTAGTATGTGCAATAAATACTACCTTGGATGTAGTGTGAATTTAGAAATCATGTGCTTGGAAGCGAATATTAGGCGTTGATGAGGATCTACAAAATACTCATTCTGGAAAATATTAGCTTCCCAGTTTTACATTTATTACTTTATTAATGTTCATTTACATTGTACCTCGTATAAATGACACTTTTATATTTCTTCACGGACAGCCCCTCCCCGCCGCCCCCACCTCCATATTTATATTTTATAATTAGGAAAACGAAGAAACGTATTCTGTGACATATCTACACGCCGTGACATATCTCTATCGCTGCCCAAAGTTTCATACTATCATGCGTTTTTGGCCGCAAATTCACGGTGCTATGCATGCTTATCAAACCACTGACTATCTTGCACGTCTTTAGATATCATTTTCTTAAAGTCTTCAATGATTCTACGTTGGGTTTCTTCCCTCACATTCTCAAAACAGCGCAACCTTGAACGTCCAACAAAAAACAGACAGAGGGAAATTGATCAGAGACTGCATTTCCCATAGTTATGACAGTGTACCACTATCAAAGAAATAAGACACCAACAATAATTGATAATTATGAAGGTGGTTATTCGTAATGACTATGCTACTGCATAGTGTTTCTTTGATCACTGACCTGGATTGTTATGAAATAAAACCAATACGAATGTGGAATAAAAATAGTAGAAAGCCTTCAGACATCAAACATACATTTTGTATTGAAAATTTGGTTTTGTAGTATTAATAAAGGAAGTACATTTTATGACACTCTTTTCCTTGACTTGGAAAGAAAGATAAAGATAAACAGATATAAAACTGACAGTTGGGCTATTTCAGCTGTACTAGTCTGAGATTTTTAAAAGTGCTCACGTTATGATAATATATGCGATACCAGTGAATAATGGCAATACAGTAAAAACATGATACTACGAATCTTCCTTTCTCTCCAGTCATGCGAACTGGTACCAATTTTCCGGTGTGATTATTATGTCCTTCATCACGCACTTTTGCATCGGTAATATTATCCTCATTTTTCGTCTTTCTTGCTCTCTTTCCGGGACCCTCTGGATCTTTTGTGTCGATATTAAAGTAAAAACGTAGAGGAGTACAACCCAGAAGAACGAGGGTGGCTGTAAATGAAGTGTAGTGTATTAGTGATTTATCGGGACTGGAGCAGAGCGCTCTCGAGGCAACTGCCTTAAGCACCACTTGTGGGGTTTTTGTATAATTTCCATATTTTTAGAGACTTATACAGTAAGACTTGCGTTTTTGACAAAAGCTCTTGTATAATCACGTGCGTAATGCTGAAAACTATATGACGGCGCCACTAACCCATTTTTCGATTTTTTGGACTACTGAGGTTTTTACAGGTAACCCCTCAGTTGTTTTAAAGAGCACTTGATAACAAATGCCGTACAACAGTTTATCATAGCCCTTCCCCTAGGAGCTGCCAGCTGGTATTCCCCTACGATACAAACTCTTCTTACCTAAGACAGGCGCATAGCTTCAGATCCACTAGCTAAACGAGCGACGTATTGTTGCCATTAGGTGGCATTGCAGGTAAGAACCTGAAGCCGGACTAAGACAGTATTTGAAGGCGGATACTGAGAATAAATTAACACGACCTTGACTATATTATCATCCAATTTTATAATTATCCAGCCATTATGTGCTCATTGCCAAAACGCAGGTTTCCATGTCATTTCTCGAGCAATTGTAGAAGGATATTGCTAATAATGGTATAAAATTCCACTGAACACTGCTCGGGAATGTTTTTGTCAATTCAGGACTATTAACTGTTTACTATACAATATTAACTCTGTATCATTTTAGGTGGATTTTCCAATAATTTTGTGTAAACCTGTATATTATTTTTCACACATGACCAAGTGAGGTTGTCTTTTTCAATGAAAATGGCATGGAGCTACCGACGTAGCGGTGCATTAATTCTCTCTTAGTGATTTTACACCGTACGACTTATAATGGCCTCGATGAACTGTTCAAGCGGACATCGACATTCACCTACAAAGTGCGCATAAGAAGAAAAGATGCTGTTGTTTGCTAAAATGCTTTTTTAAGTTTGTTTTAAGTTAACTACGACCTATTCAGAAAACTGCAAAATAATTTAGTTCATTGGGGAGCTTTCCAACAGACAATCATAGTAAATTTTCCAACCAGCCACGCCACGAAGCAGAACAGCTTGTAAATATTACTGAGGTCCATGCCATGTACCTCCCTGATCGGGAATCCCATTATTCACTCAGAGATAATCCCAATAGCCGCTGTACGTCACAACACCTCACTTTCATTGACTTGCATGGCGATTTCCTTAACACCTACCGAATAGATGTACCCTACATACTGTACTGGCACATTTACAAAACTCTAAGCAGCCATTTAGGATGCCCAAGATCTGACACTTGCACAGAATGTTATTCGCTTTAGCGAAAAAATAAAATTAGCTGAAGAAGGTACGGGGAGAAAAGCTTTTGAGGTATAGAAATTGAAGATTTCTTGAGTGAAACAAGAGCATTTGCAATGAAATTCAGACAGGGAAATGTTAACGGCATCTCCTTTGTTTTATGTAGAATTTACCTCTTCCTCATTTATCAACAAGTGTTGTGCAGGCGTCAGTTGATTTATTACGTCTTCAAGATACACTAGTTGGTAACAGGAAATGTCAAAATGTACAGATATTCGAAAGAGGGCGGGGAAGATTTCTAAAGAGGTTATCTCGATACTGCTCCGCTTCATAAACAGCATCCGACACCCAGAATTAACGGAGGACCTGGTTTTAATAGCTACTGTGCCAAACAAAAATAAAGCAATGGATTACTTCCACTTCGGTATGGTGCACATTCTCATGCTTCTTCCCCGTTCTTGGTCTTAGTTACCTACGCATTCCTCCTTAACGCAGGAAGAATACTACCACAGAACTTCCCGAAACCTGGTATGAATGGATTGTAAATGCCCGAACTGCCTACCTCCATTTTTGTGGGGATATTTACACCCCATAATTTCAAAGATTTTTAAACCAACCATCAGCTTGTTTTTAAAATCTCCGAAGCTGTCAGGCTTCAGGGTGTTCGATCTATGAAGTTTGACTTCAAAAACAAAGCTGTATGTTCGCGAGAAGCTCACAGTGGTACTTAGAGCCGTCACATCATCACAGCTCCGAAGTTCAAAACTCGCGACACAGTGAACTGACCAGGAGCTTTCACACCCATTCCTGGAGTGAAATCTGCGATGGCTAATGACGTGCTAAAACCTGGGGAATACGTGAAAGTCATGCAAGTGCAGAGAACTATTAAAGACTGTTTAGCACAGCTGCATTAGCAGATTCACCTATAACCAGCTGTCATTATCAAACAGACAATGATGACAATAGTGATGAGGGTGAAGATTAACCTTTTTAGTGTTACTGTATGCTGTATATAACATTTTGAGTCCTCTGTGTGTAATAAGTAATTGTTTAACTAATATAAGTCATACAAAATTACTTGAGCTTGGCAATAATCATCTACATGATATGTAACTATGATGTTATTGAGCATTATATTGGTGGCATTATTGTTGAATTTCACAAAACCTTCACTGGTCCAGTTCATTTTCTTTCTTCACATCAGAGAATATAGTTTGGTAACACTCAATTAGTTTTTCATAACATCCTTGATGCCTACGGAATATTTAGGCAAAACAAAAACGAATCAGCTGTTTATAGGACGAAGATATGCATTTTTTTTTTCTTTTCGCTTTTCCAACATTGTGATTTTCTGAGTTGTAATGTTTTGCCGGTATCCGCTGCAATTTACTAACCAGGAATATAAGAACTCCGTCTTCAGGCCACAAGTGGCCCATCGGGCCCATCCGACCGCCGTGTCATCCTCGGAGGAGGATGCGGATAAGAGGGGCGTGTGGTCAGCACACCGCTATCCCGGCCGTTATGATGGCTTTTGTTGACCGGAACCGCTACTATTCCGTGGAGTAGCTCCTCAATTGTCATCACGAGGCTGAGTGCACCCCGAAAAATTACAACAGCTCATGGTGGCCCGGATGGTCACGCATCCAAGTGCCAACCACGCCCGACAGCTCTTAACTTCGGTGATCTCACGGGAACCGGTGTTTTCTCTGCTGGAAGGCCGTTGCCTTAGGAATATAAGGCTCAAGTAAAATGACACTTTCAAGATTAAACATTAGGTTTCCGCATTAAAAAAGGCGTTAAATGTGAAACACCGAAAGCGAGACAATTAGATATTCTTTAAAGTTTCAGCACAAAAAAAAATACGGTTCATCAAACCATTAAATGATAATAATTTACATTGAAAGTCTTACCGATTCACTCCCTAAACTGAACATTATAATAAAGGAACATCACTCGATATGAATTCCAGAGAGCCTATTTCCTTCCCCCTTCACGAAACATTCCGAGCTTGTGCTCCGTCGCTAATGACCTGATTGTCGACGGAACGTTAAACAATACTCATCCTTCCTTTCTTACCCTTGCGGCAACGATTAGTCGTATAGCTGGATGTCGAGGTGGCTTTAACGGTGGATTAGGCCGTGAAACTGACTACAACAGCAGCACAACAGGTGGAAACGAATATCATTTTATGACATCTGACACGTGCAATAAGACAAACGCCTCCTCCTCCTCTCCTCCTCCTCCTCCTCCTCCTCCTTCTCCCTCGCTCCCTCTCTCTTTTCCTCTCTCTCTCTCTCTCTCTTTCTGTTTCTCTCTCTCCTACCGCCTGTCTCTCTCTCTCTCTCTCTCTCTCTCTCTCTCTCTCCCAGATCTATAAACAGCTAATCAGCTTACAGTCTGTCTTTAACTGCCATATCCGCGTTTTACTGTTGCATTCGCGATCCGTGCTCAGCAACAATGTCTGTTGGTATTCCTCCTCTGTAATATCCCTTTCAAGACCAAGATGTATGTAGAAGGGAGCAGTAGGCTGTTTATAGGAACTATGCCCTCAGAATTTCAACAGTAAGTCACACTGTGAATTAGAAAGACATTATTGTGACGTATGTCCATTGCAAATGGACGAGTATCCTCATGAAGCATTTCTGCTTACTAAACGAAGCTATCATCAAAAGCTGTTATTTTCTTCGTATATTTCCTGTTTTCTTTTCAAAATCCTATTTCATAAGTTTCCAATACCGAGCAACAGCACTGAAGTATCAGGCGAAAGAGGATCTCAAGGACTTCTTCGTTCTCAGGAGAACTACGAGAGTGTACCTCCAACAAATTTCAGTCTGGAATCTGTCTTTCACCTGAATTGTTGTCGGTCCACCTCAAATCGCTCCTCGAGCACACTAACAACTATTTAATCGATGTTCCTATTTCCTGTGAAGATTCATAAATAAAGTCGTCGAACGGTAACAGATCTATCCATTTATTTAATCACAATACGTTTCAATTAAGAGGCAACTGTCTACCTACGTACAAAACGTCGACACTCTGCAGTACCGTAGGCTACAGATATCAAGCATCATACTTAGCGAAAAACGTCATGAAGTCTCCTACTTTATACAATATAACGTTTGCATTTATTCTAAATCGTGATTTAACTCTAAGAGCCCATTGGAGAGTTTTTTCGTGCCAAGGTTTCTCTCCTGTAGGATTGAAGTACCATTATTTATTTCTTATGAAGTCTTCAGTCCCTCGACAAAGATAGTTTGCATTTCCCAAGATCGCATGTAGTTCAGAATGGGGACAATGAACCACGCTATCAACCTAGAGGCTGGTATCTACTGCCTTTTGAAACGAATACAGTGAGCTGGAGTTCGCAAGAACGTTCTTTGCGGAATCTGTGTTGATTACTTCAGATTGGTCTGTACACGGACATAAAATGTGTCCTACAATTATGGCAACAGCTTATGGTTGAAGATACGGAACTGCAATTGTTGTCATTGATAACCGTATGATATGGTTGTATGAGAGTCCCATAGGGTGCTTTCAACCGCGTAATTATAGCGGCATTTCTTTCGTTCATCCACAATGTCCTGTCTCCTCCGCGAGGTGTGTTAAGCGGGTCTGTTGCACATAGGTGACTGTAATGGGTATGCGTATTGTTTTTTCATGGTTGGTGTTGTATAATGATGAGATAAGGTGACATCCATAGCCGGCGCATAGCCTACTCATCGCGAAAAGCATCAGTAGAAAGGAAGACCTATTAGCACAAAAAGGACTGGTGATGAACAAGTGAAGGTAGAAAGCGTCAAGTACAAGGCAAGTGTGATGGAGGAAAATGGAAGAAATGAAGAACACGTCAGTGAACATGTCAGACAGGCAGAAGGATTCCTACGAAATTTTAGGAGAATGGTTTGAAACAAGGACGTCCTACAAATAAACAAAGAAAGCGATATGTAGAAGTTACTATATCCCAATACTGACACACCCATCTGCAACGTCGCTAACGACAAAAGATGTAAAGAAACTACAGGTATGTAAAATAAAGTTCCTCAGGAGTAATAAGAAGAGTTAGGATGAGGCATGAAAAGGTGAGGGAAACATCGAAAGAGGAACCTTGCAGAAAGTGATAGGAATATTAATCCTAAGATGATATGGGCACTTAAAGACACAGGAAAACAAGAGGACTCCCAAGAAGACACATGAAAAGGCGATGCTATGGCAACCACGAAGTGGCGGACCAAGGGAGAGATGGTTGAAACGACATAGACGAGTGTGCTAAAAAGAGAGGCAAGGAGTGGACCAGAGTGAACAAAGAAAGATGCTGGGAAAATAGATCTGGAGGCTTATGTTTCAGACAGACCCAGCCTGAGGCCTGGAAACCGTTTAAGGTAAGGATGATAAATGTCGATGCTGACGTTCTTTCTGTCCTGGTATAACAATCTGGATCTACATTTCAGATGTGTAATCTACAATAAGGTCTTTCTGTGCAGAAAACATAAATTATGACACAGGGAGCCCTTTAGTTTGTTCTAAAACATGGTATTTATAACAAAGATAGCTTCGTTCTGCCAAAGATCTATAGGGAATAGATATCTATACCCTTACGAAAACTATGTAAGACGCTAAAGCAAAAAAATTCCGTGATGTTCACTAAGTAACGCAGCAGCTCCTTTCCACAAATGCCTAAAAGATTATATCTACAACGATAACTTGCTCAGAAATCAGGAACGGTTGATGAACAGCCTACATAAAGTTCATGGGGGTTACATAGCTCTCCCAGAATGTGATTCTGCAATCGAGCGAAGTTAAAGCAAACCGCCCTACATATTTGAAACTTCGTGACCGTTTTGATTATTTGTGTGGTGAAGTTAGCAGCATTCACTTTCCGAAATATATCTTACACGTAATATTTTCAAGACATTACATAATCTAGTGCAGGTCTTAGAACTATAAAATCTTTGAATCATTGGATCGTTTTGTACTAAAGAAGACTCGCATTTATAATAAATATTAGTCAGAACATGTGTCCAATTTGATTCTTGTGCTCGATCGAAATCTGTTTGTCGTTCAGTGCAGATTTCTCGCTAGCCCAAGTGTTGCACCATTTAACTAACTTTCATAATGATGTTTGACGTGAAAAATAGTTGTCTGGTACGTACGAGGGTCTTTCAATTAGTAATACAACACGTTTTGTTTTTCCTGAAAGCTGGTTCTTTTCAGCGGGATTACAATGCACCACATTATTTTCCACTTTTTTTAGCTAAAAATCCTATTTTTCAAAAAAATCTAGTTTCAGTGCGACAGTCTTACGCCACTTGATAGGGAGGGCCTTTATGCCAGCATGCTACCACTGAACTGTTCGATATAGGAACCAATGTCATGCTGCATCATTAACTTTACCATCATTCACATTCGGCTCCCCGTAGAGGGCATTCTTCGTTGGGCCAGTCTCGTTGCTGTTTGTGGTCTCGTGTCAGGCGATGTGAACTTCAGCGAGAACACACACCTTTGAATATCGCAGATGTTGTACGAGTGTGTCAGCACTGCCAACAGAGAGGTCCATTTGAGGAGCAAGTAGACGGATTATGATTCGTGGATCACCTTGAGTAAGAGTGTCCGCACGTTCAAATATTACAGGAGTCACGGCTGTGGGCGGCGGCCGCCACGTGTGAGATCGGACAGGTCCACGCGGTCGTTTTGCGATTATAACAGACTCCTCGTCCAACGACTCATCGAGCGTTCGTTTAATGGCACATCTCTACAAACATTCTGCGAGCTCCTGTTTATAACCGCGATATTCTGAAACTCGGTGACAGTCCACTACACCTCCGTTACAGACACCATTTTGAAGGCTACATATAGCACCGCCACCTATCGGAACTTCACAAAAGTATAGGATCTGTAGCAGGAATATTCTACGATGTACCACGGAAATACTGTATTTCCTAGCCACAATTTGCCGAGAAAAAAAAAAAAAAGAGTTGCGTTTCTTATTGAACGCCCATCGCATACTCATGTTTCGTTGATACGTATCAAGGAGAAATTGAGTAATGAGGGCACTTCGCGACGCAGAACGTTTCCTAGAAACGCAGGAAAATAAGAAAAGAAAATTCAGATTAGATAGCTGATTTTCAGGTTTTACTGACTGTTTTTGTTGTTAACTGTGCGCTGACGTTGTTTCCCCTGCACATAGATTGTATAGAGGTAGTCGTACATTTCCGTAGTAAATCATCCGATACTGTTTTTTAACAGCACAAAATACTCCAGTATTACACGTTGTCTCGCCTCCTGTCACCCGGCACTTTGGAAATGCTGCATGTAGTAGGGAAGTGGCGGGGCTGACTTTGTCTGTGCTGTCCGAGGCTTGAGCCGCGGCAGTCGGCGCCTTGCAGTGCTGCGGCGGGGCCGTGCGGCACAGGAGTGAGTATTAATTAAATTTTTAGCCGGCTGGCATGATTAAATGCTGAATAAATCTCTGCTCGTTTGGAGCCCCGAACAAATGTTACAAGGCTCACGACACACGGGGGGTAATTAATTGAGGTCGGGCCACTGTATTTGAATATCACGCAGTTGTTCGTCCAGTCTTCTTTCCCTTTCTTTCTCTTTCCCCCGCTCACCCTCTGTTCTCTCTTTCTCTCTCTCTCTGTCTCTACCTCTCTCACTCTTTGCCCTCTGTCCTTGTCCCTGTCAGCATGCGGAATGAACTCTGCAGTAGTACAGTCGGCGACTCTTTTAGTTTCTCAATTATACAGCCATCGCTCAGACTCAGTTCCCGCTGACTCCTTTTCTTTTTCATCCAGACAGGATGTATATTACAGGCACTTTTCTGGATCTGTTCTGCAATTGCAGTGCATACTGCTTCGGGTGTATGCTTTTTCACCCCTAAAAGAATATACCCCTTGGTGCTCTTTGTTTGAAAACTCTTAAGAGCGTGCCTTTACAAATTTTTCTTAACCTTTTGTTGCCTGTTAGTGCTTTTTAAGTACCGTCTCTTCGATACTTGTTTATTCTGAATGTAAATATATTTCCCATGTCCTAGGCTGATAGTACGTTTAATTACATGTTTATCTTGAGTTGGAAATACTTTACTGTCCTCTAGAACTCGTTTGCTATTTCAAAGTGTGTGTGTATATATGTGATCTTTGGTAATATCTGAAGACTTGCTTTGGAGAGATCGTATTTGTTTCTTGTTTCCTCTCACACAACTGTTAGAGATTTTTTGTGATTACTAGCGTAGATACGATGAAACGTAGGTCCTAATTTCTTCTCTTGCAGTTCATTTGTAAAATCTTGACTTTTCATCCATGAAGGAAGTAGAAAACCAATCTATACTTTAGAGTACCGTCTGACCGTAAGTATGTTTTTCGTGTTCTGTCACAAAAGCGGGTTTGTCGCCTTCTTTGATATTTTTCGTTGTATTTTACTAGCCTTATCGGTCTGACTAAAGGCTCCTTTTAACACGGTTCTCATAATTTCAAAAAAATTTATTTCACAGAGACGTACCATTTTTTTTAGCATTGATAACACTCACAGATGACGAAATTGTTGCAGCACTATTAAAAGATTTGTCAGGTGATAATGATGTTACAGAAGTAGGGGGTGGTAAAGAAAATGATACTGATAGAAATGACGCTAATGTTCAGCACCTACAGGTTTCCACAAGATTTTCGAGATTGCTTTAGATTTTGATGCAAGATTGTAAGAGCGTTGATGGAATCTGCACCAGAGGACCTCGAAATCAGTTTATCTGAAACTATAGAGGAATGTGAAGAACAAAGAATAAATGAATTCTTACATGAGAAACGTAGATAACTCAGTCATTTTCTTCAAAGAAAGAAACTCGTTGAAACAAGACAATAGAATGAAATCTATATAATGCGGTTACGAACTTTCGCATACAGCAGACCTGACAGGCCACGTTCTTGCGTTAGATTTTTATCAAGGGAGATATAATGCTTTGGAGAGGGAAGATAAAAATTATGTATTAAAATAGTTTTAGGTTTTCCAGAGAGGAAAAACGAGACAGGGTTTCGATAAATATTTTGTTTACTTTTCCTTGTCCGGAGGGCAAAGTAAATAAAATTTTGGTTTGTGGCATAATGATGGCAAGTAGGAACAGTGTATTATCAGACCTGTCACCTTCTAAGGAAATTGAAAGGGGTGACATTCATTATAACATGTCATCTCCTGGAATAGGGGTACTTTGTAGGAAGCCAACCAAGCTGGTTGTATATGTTCAAATTACCATGGAAAAGAAGCAATACCTTTCACCAGAGAGCGGGAGAAAGGCATTAAAATCAACTTTCAATGCTTTTATGCATTAAAGGACTACAGTCATAATGCAGGATGTGTGAACCCTTCTAGAGGCTTAGAGCTGGTTTTGGAATCGGAAGAAGATCCAAAAGGTATCTCTGTTAATGCTTACGAACGTACTGTGAGCTAAGTAGCAGTATTCCGCTTCTAGAGTTGAAGAGGAAAGATACTCAGGGACTGACTGGACAGATGAATGCAAAGCATATCAATCGCAGAGCTTCCAGCTGAGTTCTGACAGAAAGCAATACCTTCAACGAGAGGCTGATACTAGTCCTCAAGGATGTAAAACTAGGAAAGAAAGGTATTAATTTTATCACTTTTGCAATATATAGAGAAAGATTTTATGTGTGTAGTAAAAAACAGGTTCATTGAAAATGTTTATCTTGTGACATATTTCTCTTCTGCAATAAAAATAACGATATATTTGTTAAACCTAAGCAGTAATTGTGTAATTGCCTTCCTAATGCTGACTGATTTGTAACCTTAGTGGATTATAACACATGTGGCTTCGTTACTAAGCAAAAAAGATTCACTGAGCATTATTGGCCGGCAAGCCACTCGAAGGGCGGATGGTACTCAAAACTACCACTTTCGTAAAATTGTAAAGAAATTAATTTAAAATTTCGAAAAGAATTTACTATTGTTTTCTTATTATTTACAGCTGTTGTCGCTGAAAGAAATGGGAAATTTAATTATTTGTGATTGATAAGGCAGCAAATGGTTAATTGCCTGGATTTTTTTTGGGTCTCACTTATTTCTACATAGTAAGGCACATCCTTCCCTACCAGTTGGTTGGAAGTGCTGCATTAGGGGAGCGCTTGATAATTTGTATAGCATTTATTTAGTATGCAATATTAAAATAGTTACTTTTCGACTTATTTTAAATCTGGATGCATGTCACTCGAAAAATTTTACTTTAAAGTCCTCCATTTTGCTTTGTCTTTAAATAATTTACGTCTTTCTCATCCGTACGTTGAATGGGACTTTGAAATAAATTATTAAACAACAAAATTACTGCGTTGGTTAATTGCTCATTTCCTAAACGATCAGTGACTCCGCAGGGAAATGTACTCTTTTGTAAAATTTCCTGCGAGACGTTGTAAGTGTTTGAAATGTTTATTGAGTATGTGTGTTTTAACACTGCCTGAAAGCGTTAGTGAAGACGCAAATAATGAATAACGTATAATGTTTATTCATTGAGTAATGTTCTAGTTTATATTCGTCACTGCGGTTGCAATGGTTAGCGCTAGTAACACCTTGGACGTGGCCCTTACAACAGTCGTCAGTCATTATTGTTGACCCCTGAGGATGGTAGCAGTATCGACTGGGATATCACGAGGTGACATTTCGTCTAAGCTCCGAGGTGGGTGACGATCCGCTGGTATCGGCCCTCTTAAATGATTAAACCCAGAAATGGCTTGGATTAATCATCTGAGAATGGGAAATTACATGGACAGCTGAGAGTAAAATCCATTGTATGGGCAAGGGGAATGTTCATGTTGTTAACTTGAAGACATAGAGAAAATAGATGAGGATACTGAGTAAGTCCCCCCCCCCCATGGATCATGGACCTAGCCGTTGATGGGGAGCCTTGCGTGCCTCAGCGATACAGATAGCCGTACCGTAGGTGCAACCACAACGGAGGGGTATCTGTTGAGAGGCCAGACAAACGTGTCGTTCCTGAAAAGTGGCAGCAGCCTTTTCAGTAGTTGCAGGGGCAACAGCCTGCATGATTGACTGACCTGGCCTTGTAGCACTAATCAAAACGGCCTTGCTGTGCTGGTACTGCGAACGGCTGAAAGCAAGAGGAAACAAGAGCTGCAATTTTTCCCAACGGCATGCAGCTTTACTGTATGGTTAAATGATGATGGCGTCCTTTTGGATAAATATTTCGGAGGTAAAATAGACCCCCATTCGAATCTCCGGGAGGGGATTACTCAAGAGGATGTCGTTATCAGGAGAAAGAAAATTGCCGTTCTACGGATCGGAGCGTCGAATGTCAGATCCCTCAATCGGGCAGGTAGGTTAGAAAATTTAAAAAGGGAAATAATGGGTTAAATTTTGATATAGTGGGAATTTGTGAAGTTCGGTGCCAGGAAGAACAAAACTTTCGGTCAGCTGAATACAGGGTTATGAATGAAAAATCAAATAGAGGTAATGCAGGAGTAGCTTCAATAATGAATCAGAATTTGGAGTGCGGGTAAGCTACTACAAACAGCATAGTGAACACATTATTGTGGCCCACGACTCCCACAGTAGTACAAGTTTATTTGCAATCTAGCTATGCAGATGACGAAGAAATTGATGAAATGCATGATGAGATAAAAGAAATTATTCAGATAGTTAAGGGAGACGAAAATTTAATGCTCATGGAGGAGAAAGAGAAGGAAAAGTAGCAGGTGAATATGGATTGGGGGTTAGAAATGAAAGAGTAAGCCGCCTGGTAGAATTTTGCACAGAGCATAACTTAATCATAGCTAACACTTGGTTCAAGAATCATGAAAGAAAGTTGTACCCATGGAAGAAGCCTGGAGATACTAGAAGGTATCAGATACATTATGTAATGGAAAGACAGAGATTTAGGAACCAGATTTTAAATTGTAATACTTTTCCAGGGACTCTGACCACAATCTATTGGTTATGAATTGTAGATTCAAACTAAAGAAACTGCAAAAAGGTGGGAATCTAAGGAGATGGGACCTGGATAAACTGACTAAACCAGAGGTTGTACAGAGTTTCAGGGAGAGCATAAGGGAACAGTTGACAGGAATGGGGGACAGAAATACAGTAGAAGAAGAATGGGTAGCTCTGAGGGATGAATACAAACGTCTAAAAATTGAGATCGACAGGAAGTGCTAAATGGGTAAGCAGGGATGGCTAGACGACAAATATAAGGATGTAGAGCCTTATCTCCCTAGGGGCAAGATAGATACTGCCTACAGGGAAGTTAAAGAGACCTTTGGAGGAAAGAGAACCACTAGAATGAATATCAAGAGCTCAGATGGAAACCCAGTTCTAAGCAAAGAATGGAAAGCAGAAAGATGGAAGGAGTATGTAGAGGGTCTATACAATGGCGCCTCCCCCCATGAACCATGGACATTGCCGTTGGTGGGGAGGCTTGCGTGCCTCAGCGATACAGATGGCCGTACCGTAGGTGCAACCACAACGGAGGGGCATCTGTTGAGAGGCCAGACAAACGTGTCGTTCCTGAAGAGCGGCAGCAGCCTTTTCAGTAGTTGCAGGGGCAACAGTCTGGATGATTGACTGATCTGGCCTTGCAACATTAACCAAAACGGCCTTGCTGTGCTGGTACTGCGAACGGCTGAAAGCAAGGGGAAACTACAGCCGTAATTTTTCCCGAGGACATGCAGCTTTACTGTATGATTAAATGATGATGTCGTCCTCTTGGTTAAAATATTCCAGAGGTAAAATAGTCCCCCATTCGGATCTACGGGCGGGTTCTACCCAAGAGGACGTCGTTATCAGGACAAAGAAAACTGGCGTTCTACGGATCGGAGCGTGGAATGTCAGATCCCTTAATCGGGCAGCTAGGTTAGAAAATTTAAAAAGGGAAATGGATAGTGGGAATTAGTGACGTTCGGTGGCAGGAGGAACAACACTTTTGGTCAGGTGAATACAGGGTTATAAATAGAAAATCAAATAGGGGTAATGCAGGAGTAGGTTTAACAATGAATAAAAAAAATAGGAGTGCGGGTAAGCTACTACAAACAGCATAGTGAACGCATTATTGTGGCCAAGATAGACACAAAGCCAACGCCTACTACAGTAGTACAAGTTTATATGACAACTAGCTCTGCAGATGATGAAGAAATTGAGGAAATCTATAATGAGATAAAAGAAATTATTCAGGTAGTGAAGGGAGACGAAAATTTAATAGTCATGGGTGACTGGAATTCGTCAGTACGAAAAGGCAGAGAAGGAAACGTACTAGGTGAATATGGATTGGGGGGAAGAAATGAAAGAGGAAGCCGTCTGGTAGAATTTTGCACAGAGCATAACTTAATCATAGCTAATACTTGGTTCAAGAATCATAAAAGAAGGTTGTATACATGGAATAATCCTGGAGATACTAAAAGGTATCAGATACATTATGTAATGGAAAGACAGAGATTTAGGAACCAGATTATAAATTTTGATACTTTTCCAGGGACTCTGACCACAATCTATTGGTTACGAACTGTAGATTAAAACTGAAGAAACTGCAAAAAGGTGCTAATTTAAGGAGACGGGACCTGCATAAACTGAAAGAACCAGAGGTTGTAGAGAGTTTCAGGGAGAGCATATGGGATCAATTGACAGGGATGGAGGAAAGAAATACAGTATAAGAAGAATGGGTAGCTCAGAGGGATGAAGTAGTGAAGGCAGCAGAAGATAAAGTAGGTAAAAAGACGAGGGCTAATAGAAATCCGTGGGTAACAGAAGAAATATTAAATTTAATTGATAAAAAAGAGAAAATATAAAAATGCAGTAAATGAAGTAGGCAAAAGGGAATACAAACGTCTCAAAAATGAGATCGACAGGAAGTGCAAAATGGCTAAGCAGGGATGGCTAGAGGACAAATGTAAGGATATAGAGGCTTATCTCACTAGGGGTAAGATAGGTACTGCCTACAGGAAAATTAAAGAGACCTTTGGAGACAAGAGAACCACTTGTATGAACATCAAGAGCTCAGATGGAAACCCAGTTCTAAGCAAAGAAGGGAAGGCGGAAAGGTGGAAGGAGTATATAGAAGGTTTATACAAGGGCGATGTACTGGAAAGGGAAGGGGATGCAGATGAAGATGAAATGGGAGATACAATACTGCGGGAAGAGTTTGACAGAACACTGAAAGACCTGAGTCGAAACAAGGCCCCGGGAGTAGACAACATTCCATTAGAACTACTGACGGCCTTGGGAGAGCCAGTCATGACAAAACTCTATCATCTGGTGAGCAAGATTTATGAGACAGGCAAAATACCCTCAGACTTAAAGAAGAATATAGTAATTCCAATCCCAAAGAAAGTAGGTGTGGACAGATGTGAAAATTACCGAACTATCAGTTTAATAAGTCACAGCTGCAAAATACTAACACGAATTCTTTACAGACGAATGGAAAAACTGGTAGAAGCGGACCTTGCGGAAGATCAGTTTGGATTCCGCAGAAATGTTGGAACACTTGAGGCAATACTAACCTTACGGCTTATCTTAGAAGAAAGATTAAGAAAAAGCAAACCTACGTTTCTAGCATTTGTAGACTTAGAGAAAGCTCTCTTTCAAATTCTAAAGGTGGCAGAGGTAAAATACAGGGAGCGTAAGGCTATTTACAATTTGTACAGAAACCAGATGGCAGTTATAAGAGTCGAGGGGTATGAAAGGGAAGCACTGGTTGGGAAGGGAGTGAGACAGGGTTGTAGCCTCTCCCCGATGTAATTCAATCTGTATATTGAGCAAGCAGTAAAGGAAACAAAAGAAAAATTCGGAGTAGGTATTAAAATTTACGGAGAAGAAATAAACACTTTGAGGTTCGCCGATGACATTGTAATTCTGTCAGAGACAGCAAAGGACTTGGAAGAGCAGTTGAACGGAATGGACAGTGTCTTAAAGGAGGATATAAGATGAACATCAACAAAAGCAAAACGAGGATGATGGAACGTAGTCGAATTAAATCGGGTGATGCTGAGGGAATTAGAATAGTTTGGACAAGAAGAGAAAAGAAGCTTTCGAAATGTGGTGCTACAGAAGAATGCTGAAGATTAGATGGGTACATCACATAACTAATGAGGAGGTATTCAATAGAATTGGGGAGAAGAGGAGTTTGTGGCACAACTTGACAAAAAGAAGGGACCGGTTGGTAGGACATGTTTTGAGGCATCAAGGGATCACAAACTTAGCATTGGAGGGCAGCGTGCAGCGTAAAAATCGTAGAGGGAGACCAAGAGATGAATACACTAAGCAGATTCAGAAGGATGTAGGTTGCTTCAAGTACTGGGAGATGAAGAAGCTTGCACAGGATAGAGTAGCATGGAGAGCTGCACAAAACTAGTCTCAGGACTGAAGACCACAACAACAACAACAACATACAATGGCGATGTACTTGAGGACAATACTATGGAAGTGGAAGAGGATGTAGATGAAGATGAAATGGGAGATATGGTTCTGCGTGAAGAGTTTGACAGAGCACTGAAAGACCTGAGTCAAAACAAGGCCCGAGGAATAGACAACATTTCATTAGAATTACTGACAGCCTTGGGAGAGCCAGTCCTGACCCAACTCTACCATCTGGTGAGCAAGATGTATGACAAAGGCGAAATACCCCAGACTTCAAGAAGAATATAATAATCCCAATCCCAAAGAAAGCAGGTGTTGACAGATGTAAAAATTACCGAGGCTGCAAGACGTACGTAGGATCAGATACAGAGATTTATTAATGATGAAGAGTAGACAGAAGCTTAAGAGAATAGTCAGCAAGAAGCATTGTGGAATGAAGAAGGATACGGAAGTTTTAAGGAATTATGAGATACGCTCGAAGCTCTGTAGGCAGTTCATCTGAAAAGGGGAATCACAAAAGCTGGGAAGAAAACATAGGTGCAAGAAAGTTAACTACGAACAATGCGTAGGTAGCAGAGAAAATACTTCAAATGATCGAAGAAAAAAGGAAGTACAAAAATGTTCAGGGCAACTCAGAAATATGAAAATACAACTCACTTAGGAATGAAATTGTCAAGCAGTGCAGGATGATAAGACGAAATGGATGCAAGAAAAATGTGAAGAAATCGAAAAAGAAGTGATTGTTGGAGGGACTGACTAGCGTAAGGAAAAGGCAAAACAACCTACAGTGAAATTAAAAAAAAGAAGGCTGTAACATGAAGAGTGCAATAGGAATTCCACTGTTAAATGCAGAGAGAAGTGCGGGTAGGCGGAAAGACTACACTGAAATCCTCCATGAGGGGCAACATTTGTCTGATGACGTGCTAGAAGAAGGAACAGGAGTTGATACGGAAGAAGTAGGGAGTCTAATACTAAAATAAGAATTAAAAAGAGCTGAGGATCGCTTAACGTCAAATAAGGCAGAAGGTATTGATAGCATTCCTTCAGAATTTTTAAAATGGTTGGGTGATGCTAGGAAACGACTATCCTCGCTGGTGTGTAGAACTTATGAGACTGGCAATATTCCATCAGTTGGAGAAACACCATCCACGCAATTCCGAAGACTGCAAGAGCCGCCAAGTGCGAGATTTATCGCACAACCAGCATAACAGCTAATGCATCCAAGTTGCTAACAAGAATAGCACACAAAAGAATGGAAAAGAAAATTGAAGACCTGTTAAATGTCGATCAGTTTGGATTTAGGTAAGAAAAAGGCACCAGAGAGGAAGTTCTGACGTTGTGGTTTATAATGGAAGCAAGACAAAAGAAAAGTGAAAGAACTATCATAGGATTTGTCAGCATAGAGCAAAATTTTGCAAAATGTTCAAAACTCAAAGAAAAATAATGGTAAGCTATAAGGAAAAACGGGTATTATGCGATATATATTATAACGAAGAGGAACAACAACAGTGGAAGAACAAGAACGAAGCCCACGGATTGAAAAGTGTGTAAGACAGCGATGTAAGTTTTCACCAGTCCTGTTGAAAAAGGAAGGTTAAAGAGACAAATTACAATTCAGGGTGAAAGTATATTAATCTTAAGATTCGCTGATGACACTGCTATCCTCAGTAAAAGTGAAGATGAATGACAGGATCTGTTGAATGGAATGAACTGTTTAATAAGTACAGAATATGGATTGAGAGTAAATCGGAGAAAGACGAAAGTAATGGGAATTAGTAGAAATGAGGTCAGTGTTACACTTAACGTCATAGCTCTTGATCACGAAGTAGATGGAGTTAAGAATTCCTGCTACGTACGCAGCGATATAACCCATGCAGAACGGACCAAAGAACTTAAAAGAAACTAGAACTGGCACGAAGGGCACTCCTGGCGAGGAGAAGTCTACTAGTAGAAGACAGATCTTAATTGGACTAAGGAATTTCTGAGAATGTATGTTTAGCCACAGATATGAGCTGTGGAAAACCGGAACACAAGAGAATCGAAGCGTTTGTGACGTGGTGCTACAGAAAAGATACGGGACTAGGAATCAGCTAGCAATGAATATATGAAACACTGACAAGAAGAAGGCACAGGATGATGTTACATCCTTTACGACATTAGGGAATAACTTCCATGGTAATAGAGTAAACTGTAGAGGAAGATAGAAATTTGGATACATACAGCATATATTTAAGGACGTAGATTGCAAGTGCTACTCTGAGATGAAAAAGTTAGCATTGGACAGGAATTCGTGATGACGCAAAGAAAAAGAAAAAATCATGAATTTCAAATTGTTGCGGAAAGCTAAGAGTAAATTATGAGATACCGCTGCTGATAGACGATTCGTGAACCGCGCAGCTGGTCGCTTGCAGGAGGCAACCGAAAGCTGCGTCAGGATTAGGCCGTCACCCAGGAATCGTCCAGGGCAAGTAAAAGACTACGGAAAATGGAATAAACAGTTCTGTTCCTGTCTGTATGTGAATGTATAATGAACTGTATCGTGCCGAGAACGATACTGAATTCATTCTTCCAATTGACTTTAGAGGACAATTAAAGGTTCGAAATGACGCCTGACTCTATATGTATCTAGAAAAAATGCAGTGGCTTGGATTTTAAATTTTGTTGAAAGTGATTTGTAGTTGAATTCTAGATTTTTTATTTTGTTGGACTATAATGATACCAGACCGGACTGCGTAGAAATAAGTTAGGATAGCAGGATTGAGACATACGAGTGCTTTTCCAAATGACTATTTTTTCCATGCAAGCTCGCTCTCGTCAATATCTGTGCGGTGACACATAATATTAATTCAGGGCTATATTACTACCATTGGATGGTAAATACAAGCGATTTTCAATAAGTAATAAAGCAAATTTTTTTATTCTGGCAGTTCCGGTTGAAAAATTGCAGAACATGTTGTGGGACATTAACATCACTGAATACTCCTGCTTCATCCTCTATAGTTTTATGAAGTTCCGATAGATGGCGGCATTCTACCTATGTTTCAAAATGGTGATTGTAACG
The DNA here is from genome assembly GCF_023897955.1 of Schistocerca gregaria. Lineage (NCBI taxonomy): Eukaryota > Metazoa > Arthropoda > Insecta > Orthoptera > Acrididae > Schistocerca > Schistocerca gregaria. Next base: position 483,610,550 of record NC_064921.1, on the reverse strand, counting down.
GAGGCGCGTTCCAAGCAGAGAGCTGCCATTGAGTTTCGTTTGGAGAAAAACCTGATATTCATGGGCGCTTGCAGAACATCTGGTGAGACCTCGCAGTGAACAAAAGCTTTGTGAGTCTGTAACTTCCGTGACACAGTACTCGTTAAAGCCTGTGCTGTAGTAAGTGAGCGGGATTCACCTTATGAGAAAGGATTTTCGCATAGATATCGACCACATGTACCTGAATGGTGGCAAATCAGACTTACATTCACTCTGTAATAACAATGATCCGTGAAGTAAGTTGGAAATGCAATCACACGTCAGGATGGATCAAAGGTAAACCAGAAGATGCTACCATCGTGACAATAATACGGTCGCCAGCCTAATTAGGCATTAACTGAGTTTCTTCCGTATACCAATTGGTGTATATTCATGCAAAACAACAAGTTGTAACACTGCATAATATAGTAGAATTTTAGAACCAGAATCTCTATTTAACTGATAGTTTCACGTTCAGTAGTGATAAGGAAAATCATGAATACATAACACTGCACTATAATGTTTGGTACAAAACTTTATACTGTCTATTAATCTAATTAATATCGGCTATAGGTTAGTCTAGAAATTTTACTGTATTGCCACACACAAAATGTCAAATTTGACAAAGATAAAACACTGATAACTTTTGACTTTTATATTGACTTTAACTTTTGCTGGTCAAACCAATTTAGAACACTTCAGAATTCAAATGAATGGGGGGGGGGGGGGGGGAGACCCTGAAACTGTTTTGATTGCTGTATTTAAAAAAATGATTACTGAATTTATTATTCATTCAATATTTGCAGTATATAAGTTAGTACTCTTTTCATCTTATTTAATGCTCATTTAAGTGCCTTTAAATCTGTCTCGAAATAATAAACTTCATTACTATATCAATACTAAAGTTGTCTTTCGACTTCGTTAGACCTTCGCTATTCATTTACTGGTTCAATGACAAAACGTTTCTTTATACACCATTCTAATATACCTAGTTCTGCAAATAATTATTATTAACACAGTTTTCAATTTTCATTTCGGACACTCGGATTGCACAACGTTTGGAAAGGACCCTGTCTAGGTTAGTTGTGAGGATAATTAAATGATGGAAAAGTTCTGGTAAATATCTGCACACCAGATAGGAACTCACAGAACTTTATTGTACTCTTCCTCCTCATCCATGCTACAGCACTGATCTCGCACCATCCGAATTCCATCTGTTCGGCCCACTGATAGACGCACTGTGCGGGAACAAGTGCGTTGACCGGTAGAGTGGTAACATACGGTCACATAGAGCCCCCTCCTCCCCCACAGCGTTAATCTGTCGCATTCAACGGATATTACGTGGAATGGTAGGGCTATGCAGCCAAATGAGTCGGGAATAATATGGTGTATTGAAACGTGAATAAAAGCAGCCACATTTCAGTAAAAATTTGTATTGAACATCCCTCGTAATTTCAGGGTTAATTGTACGGGCTTCATTTTTGTCTGATGCTTGCCTAGGCTCTTGACTTGTACTCGGTGCGCCTAGGTTTCTACGGGCCAATTGGTTGACGAAGCTATTCACTTCGAGCATAACCAGCGCTGGAAGAATATAAGAAAACCGCCACAGATTGGTAATAGTCGATAATCATTTTGCCATTTATTTTGTGACACTCACATATCCTTGTTTAGATGATTGTCTGTAGGCGCGGAGAAACAGCAAAACGGTTAATGGTGAGGCTGTGGTGTGAATTGCATGTCAGAGCATTTTTTTTTTTTTGCTTTTTTAAGATGCTTTAAATTGCGGGAGTGTTCTTCTCGAAGCATCGCTTATGCCTTTGCTTATTAGGAACGTCGATTATAAAAGAAGAACGGAGAAGTGATTCTCTTGTTTCAGGTTAAGTACATCAAAAATAAACATCTCTTAATCTCATTCTTTGAACACTCATCATACAGTATCGAATGACTACGGTATTTGTGGTGCAATTCGTGATCGTTATTATTCTTTTATGTAGTTAATTTAAGTAACTATAACGAATTTTATCTAATTTATAACACTCCACCAAGAAGACTTAAAACACAGTATCATGCCAGTCGTAATTATTATTAGTTACTTTCAAAAATCTGGGAAACATAACGGAGTGGAAGATATGTGCAAAATGTAAAAATTTCATTGTGAACACATACCTCAATTGAGGTCGCATATAAACGTTAAAAAAGGAACAAGCCATAAACCTGATGTATAGAAAAGGCTTTAATTGTGTATGAAGCCTGAACAGTAACTATTATATCAATATCGAGTGGCTAAGATTGTGAAGAGAGACATAAAATCCATACAAGCATATACTTTCTCAAATCATGAGGTGCTATCCACCTATGACCTCGAGAACTATTGCTGAGGAAGGTTACAGTGATGTGACCGTGGCACTCTGATATAACTCAATTACAACGCCACGTCCGGTAATGCCGAGGCAACTTGGTCTTGTGCTGTGAACACAGCCAGCCTCTCAGCCGCAACGGTCAGTGCAGGAACTGGCTTCTGCGTCTCGCTCACACTACTGGTGTTTCGCAGCCCTCGCTGCTATTGCTGCAGGTCTTCCATGTACAAGTCAGCCATCCTGATGTGCAGCACTGAAATCTTCACTGAGATAAACCAGCCTAAATACATTTGTATACCTTATTGCAAATAGCTTTTACATAATAAGTCAATACAAAGTCCCAGTCCAAATAAATTTTTATAGCGTATTGCAAATAGCTTTTACGTAATAAGTCAATATAAAGTCCCAGCACAAACAGTCACTAAATTGTCGCCGGCCGGTGTGGCAGTGCGGTTCTAGGCGCTTCAGTCTGGAACCGCGTGACCGCTACGGTCGCAGGTTCGAATCCTTCTTCGGACATGGATGTGTGTGATGTCCTTAGGTTACTTACGTTTAAGTAGTTCTGCGTTCTAGGGACTGATGACCACAGATGTTAAGTCACATAGTGCTAAGAGCCATTTGAACCACTAAATTGTCCATAAACAGTCAACCCCGAATACGAACTCCCAATTGAAAAGTGACAACTACCTCTGTTCCTCTCATCAAGATGGCACTTATATAACTTTGATACTGAATCAATTTTCATCCATTTTATACTTATGGCATCAAATTTCGGCAGTGCCACTCTACTGACTACACACGTCTTGTAGAGCAATTTTTATCAGTGGTAGCAAATAGCTAATTACGTCAGCGTTGTTTCATAGAGATTTCTTTCCTGTTTACATGAGTCTGATACAGGGATATCCTTAATAATGGACACGTTAACACCTAGACTTTCAGAACTAACCTACAGCAGACTGCCGGCAGCTGTGGCCGAGCGGTTCTAGCCGCTTCAGTACGGAACCGCGCTGCTGCTACGGTCCCAGCTTCGAATCCTGCGTCGGTCATGAATGTGTGTGATGTCCTTAGTTAGGTTTAAATATTTCAAAGTCTAGGGAAGTTATGACCTCAGACGTTAAGTCCCATAGTGCTTAGAGCCTACAGAAGACAGGTTTTGACCGTTCATGTTGCCTAAAGATGACCCACAGACATTTCAGTCTAAGCAACCTATTGTGCTTACTTGTCACACACAGACTCAAAAAGTCATCGACATCTGTAGTGTAAACCCTAGCATCGAGTGGAGGATAGAAGTTGGCAGTGATCGCTGCCAGCTCCTTTTTACTTCTAAGTGAGCGACCGATGTAAGTTCGTCCATATCCAATAAAAAACTCTAGTTCCGTGTCGCTATTTTCACTAGCACGCTTTATGAACGAAGAACACTTACCGCAAAAAAACTGTTCGCGGCGAGACGCAAGTGGAAGCGGGGACTTCAAGGTGACCGTAAACGTCACACGGGAATGTCACCGAGAGACGGGAATGTCACTGAGAGGTGGCGGTAGTAGTTGTGTGGGTAGACTATTGTTATTATACGAGAACCAGAATCAAAGAAAAGTTCATAGACTTTTTAATGTGCTGTGGATGTGAATCTTACACATTTTATCATGGTACGCAATTATCCTTGGGCTCAAGACCAACAAAACATTTCTAAATATGTTAAAAATAGTTTAATCATACTATAGAAGTGTCATTAAGCTATGAAGATGGATTTTTAGCTCCGTTTTAACATCAAAGTTTGTTTTTGTTTCTTTTGTTAGGTTTCGAAGCGCTGTTTAAGAAAATTAAATTTGTGTGGATAAAAAAAGCTCCAGTACTCATCAAAGTGTTATTTTCAATCTAATATGTCCCTGGAACATGTAAGGATATGACGCCACCCGATCATATTCATAACTAACGCTTAAAAATTAAACAGCACATTTGTTGGGATAGTTCTGATACTATGCCCTTCTTGTACACACGCGGTTCTAGGCACGATGCAATTCCGTTTTCTGCTCAGACAGGACAGTACCGAACGATATTTAACATAGTGTATGTGCTTATGTCCACCGAATAACGAAACACTTTGATACTTTGTCAATAATATCGCAGTACTGAATCGTCGAGCATTTTAATCAATGATTTTCTTTTGTTTCAGTACAACCTATTAAATGTGAGAAAAAATGAGTAACTGCCTTTCAAAATTTCTCGGAATTCAGTTTCAAGCTTAACTTCAGTGTATTTTGAAGCTTTAATTGCTAAGTTATACCTAACATTCAGTATACGAAATTTCACTTCTGAAATAAATGCAATATTTTGTATGTGAACTCGACTCGCTCTTCTAAATGAACACGTGTATCCTGCTGGAAAAATGAAGAGAGTTCTATGTCATGTTTACTGAAGTAAAATTTGGTGTAATACAGGGTCAATCACATCACAAAAAAGAATGTCGAAATTATTTCCGTTAACAAAACTATAAGCACCTAAGGGACGGTTAGCGTCTTTGATTGGTTATCGAAACGTCCTCGATGCCGGCTTCGCACGTCGCCATTGCTTAAATTTTGTACAAACAGTCACTCTCATTTTGCCAACGATCTTGCCAATGACGGCGGAGGGGCGGGCAGATGTCCAACGGACTCCCTTGCCTATGGCATGCGTAACTGCGCTGAAGAGACGGAATTATCAGTAATGGTCAAACGTATGGGGATGTATAAGGCAGTGTAAACCACTGTGTTAAAGGCACAAAACGAGAGTCCACGGGACATGTGACCTCAGAGAAGGCTGCTACAATTCGGCCGAAACGTCGGTTTTAGTTTATTGTTGTTGTTAGTTTTTAACAAAGACGCGACATAATACCCAGAAGAATTTTAATTACTATGAGATCAGCCGAGGAAGCCTACGTTCTTATATATGTTAATTGTGTCTCATCATGGATGACGATGTGATTGTAGAAATTGTTTTATACAACGTACAAAAGAAGACAGTGCTGTATGACTTTGATTTGAGCAACGCAATGGGACAGACATAAACCTATGTCCTCAGTTATTTGTTGGCTGTATTCGAATCCCTGTCTTTCCCTACCCTTTATTGCCTGAAGCTTCTACACATGTCCTGTCATCCTGTCTCTTTTCTTGTCAGTCTTTTCCATATGTTCTTTCCTTCCCCGACTCTCCGTGGGTCCTCCCCATTCGTTGTCTCCTCATTCCTTACCTAATTTTCAAATGGCTCTGAGCACTATGGGACTTAACATCTGAGGTCATCAGTCCCTTAGAACTTAGAACTACTTAAACCTAAGTAACCTAAGGACATCACACACATCCATGCCCGAGGCAGGATTCGAAACTGCGACCTTAGCGGTCGCGCGGTTCCAGACTGTAGTCCCTAGAACCGCTCGGTCACTCCGGCCGGCACTTAATTTTCAACATTCTTCTGTAGCACTACATCTCAAAAGCTTCGATTCTCTTCTGTTCCACTTTACCTCCACTCCATGGTTCACTATCGTACAATGCTGTGCTCCAAAACGCACTTCCTCAGACATTTCTTCCTGTAGTTAAGTTCTATGTTTGATACGGGTAGACCTCTGTTTTACTGGTATGCCCTCTTTGCTTATTCTAGTCTGCTTCTTATGTCCTCCTAGCTTCGTCTGTCATGGGTAATTTTGATTCCAATGTAACAGAATTCTTAATTTCGTCTTTCACGTGACCACCAGATTTGAAGTTAAATTTCTCGCTGTTCTCATTTGTGCTACTTCTTATTGCCTTTGTCATTTGCTGGGATACTCTGAGTCTACATCCCACCCACATTAGATTGTTCATTCCATCCAACAGATCCCCCAGTTCTTCTTCACATTCACTGAAGACAGAAATGTCGTCAACGAATCCTAACATTGGTATTCTTTCACCTGGAATTTTAATCCCACTCTTGAATCTTTCTCTTATTTCCCTCGTTCCTTCTTCGATGTGTAGATTGAACATTAGGGGCGAAAGACTGCATCCCTCTTTTATCGGAGCACTTCGTCCCTTGCCTTCCATTTTTATTGTTCCCTCTTGGTTCTTGTATACATTGTATATTACTAGACTTTCCCTACAGCTTACTCCTTTCGAATATCTTGGATAAATTTTACACTGGCGAAGCTTTCTCTAGGTCGACGAAAGCTAATGAGTGTGGCTTTATTTTCCCTCTCCGTCGCTTCCATTATGAAACCCAAAGTGAGAATAGGTGCCTTCAGTTTTCCTGAAGAATAACTGGTCGTCATCTTACTGACCCTCAATTTTGTTTTCCATTCCTCTACGTATTAATGTTGTGAGGGCCATGGTTAATGTAAAACTGATTCTGTGACAGGTTTTATATTTATATTGGCTTTCTGTTTTCGTAATTGTGTGCATGGTATTTTTCCAAAAATCTAATGTACCTATCTTGTCTCAGAATCTACAAATCAGAGTGAATAGACTTTTGGTAGCCACTTTCCCCAACGAGTTTAAAAATCCGATGAAATGTAATCCGTACCTTCCGCCTTATTTGATCTCAAGTCTTACAGAGCTCTCTTACATTTGACTCTAATACTGGATCTCCTGTGCCATTCCTGCCAGTTCCAATTTCTTCTTGTAATTCCATCAGACAAGTCCACCACACAAACAGCGCTTCATTGCACTCTTCCCGCATGTCAGCGATCTCTCCTACGTTTATTGCACTTTAAATGTTACAATCCTTGATTTTAAATTATTCGGAGATTCTTTTCTCTTTCCTATATGCTAAATCATTCTTCCTGACGACAATTTCTTTTCCAGTTTCTTCATAACTTCCCCACTACCATTTCAACTGGCTGCTCTAAATTTGCTATTTTTTTCATTTCTCTTGGATTCGTGTCTTTACCTAACATTTTTGAACTAGCTTCTCTCGTGTATCATACCCGTCTGTTGCCCAAAGTTTCTTCGCAGTTACCTTACTTGTACTGGTGTTTGCATTTCCAACATGTGTGATTGCCTTTTTTAGAGAGGTCAAATCTTCTTCAAACGAGCTGCCTACTGTGGTGTTCCTTATCGAAGTATCTACTTTCTTAGCGAACTTCAAACGCGTCTCGTTATTTCCCAGTACTTCAGTATCATACTTTCTTCCCCACTGAGTCTTTCGAACTATCCCCTTAAACGTCACTCCAATTTTCATCATTACTAAACTGCGATCTTCCCCGAGATGGGCCTTACGGTCCAATATCTATTTTCGGACTCTCGCCTGACTAAAATGTAACTGTGTGTGTGAAATCTTATGGCACTTAGCTGCTAAGGTCATCAGTCCCTAAACTTACACAATACTTAACATAGATTATCCTAAGAACACACACACACACACACACACACACACCCATGCCCGAGGGAGGACTCGAACCCCCACCGGGACCAGCCGCACAGTCCACGACTGTAGCGCCCCTGACTGCTCGGCTAATCCCGCGCGGCTAATATGTAACTAATACAACTAAAATCTTCCTTTATCTCCAGGCCTTTTTGAAGTATACTTCCTCCTCTTCTGATTCTTGAGCAGAATATTCGCTACTACGTCCTGAAATTTATTTCAGAACTCAATAGGCTTTCTCCTCTCTCATTCCTACTACCAAGCCCGTATTATCCAGTTACCCTTTGTTCTATTCCTTCCCCAACAACAGCGTTACAATCCCCCATAACTATTTAACTTTCTCCTCTCTCTGCGTCCTGAATTACCGGTTCAATATCTATACACCCTTTCTCCATTTCTTCATCTGCTGAATGCGACGTTAGTATGTATACCTGAACGATCGCTGTTGGATCTTATTTCCTATCAAATCTGATAACAACAAACCTTTCACTAAATTGTTCATAGCATCTCACTCTCTTCCGTCCCTTCTTATTCATAACGAATCTTTCCTGCCTTGTACAATTTCCTGCTGCTGTTGATATTACCCTATATTCGTCTGACCGTAAATCGTTATATTCTTTCCTTTTCACTCCATTGAACCCAACTTTTCCTAGACATTCTATGCGTTTCCCCTTCCAGGTTTTCTAGCTGGATTAGAAAACTGAGAAATGATTAAAACCATTGGAATTGAGGATGAAATGTACCAACAGCCTCTTTTGTAAGGTTTCAAAAGAAGGGAAGGTATCTGCTGTTTGAAAAAATCATCAAAATCCCAGTTCTTTAGAAAGGCGATAGAAAAACCTCTAATTGTAGAGGTACTATTTTAACATCTGAACTGGGTGAACTTTATGAAAGGGTTGTAAAGCTTGAGATCAGACGCTTCATTGAGGAAAATCCCTTGGTGGAAGAGTGTAAAAACAGGAATCGAAGATCGACAAAAAGATTTAGTTTCTCCTCCCCCTCCGATAATGGAAGGATATTATGAACACATCCGAGACATGGTTTTAGACTTTCTGGAAAAAATAAAACGCTTGATGCTGTGAACATGGAAGAGATGAGGGAAACTGGAATACAGAATGAAATGGTACATAGGATCAAGTATTTGTACGATGACAGCCACAGTTATGTGAAAACACCCCTAGGAATTACCGAAACTTTGGACATGATATCTGGGTTAAGGCAAAGTGGAGCTCTGTCTCGTTCTCATTACCTTAAAGAACGAAATCCAGCTAAAAGTGCACAAAGTAATTAGAAGTTAGAAATGAAACCCATGTTGTCTGTTGATGGTACATGTCTGAGAAGTGACCCTAAGCAAAACCTTCAAGATCAAATAAGCGCCTAAGCGAAAACTGCTGTACTGTATGGGATCATTTTCAGTGCGGATAAGAGTGAGGCGATGTTCGCCAACACTTAAAGACAATCAATAGGACATGGCGAAATGGAGAGGAAATAGCTACAGGTGACACATTGTTTTAAATATCTTGCCAATGTTGTTTTCTATGCCTGTTCTTTACACAATAAATCATTCATAGAAACCTGGCAGGTAGTAATTTTTATAAAACAGTTAAAAACCTATTATGGAGCAAGTAAGTACGTACCAGTAAAATCTATGAAAACTCTTACATTCTCACTTTGACATATAGCTGTGAAACATACACCATGAAACGTAAATCCACCAGCACATGAGGATTACCTGTAGCATTTATGAAATGGCACTGACGGACAAAATCCGAAATATGGAAATCCGACAACAAGTTCACATTGAAAGACTTGAGCACCTAATAACCTCGCAACGGTAGAGATGCTATGGACGTATGTGATGCATGGATACTAACAGGCAATCAGGAGTCATGCAAAAGTTAAATCTCAGAGATAAAAGGCCAAGAGGAAGATAATGGCTCAGGTACAAGACTGAGAACATACACGTTTCAGTCTATATTCGCAATTTATTTATTTTGTGACTGTAGAATGAAGTAATTACGTTTTCAGTATTGTATTAAATCCCTGTTCCACCAACAATATGCCAGGAATATGTCAAGTACAAGGATATGGTGGAATCTAACACCGAGCAGAGGATGATCTTGGGACATCATCGAAAAGGGACTGAAATTTCAGGACCGTAGCTGGTGGAGAAGTCTCGTTTGCCAACCCATCCAGTAAGATGGAATGACGTGGAACGATGATGATGATAATGATTGCTGGAGGAAATCTCCCGAAATGACAATTTATCCCACAAGCACAATAATGACATCAGGCAAAGAGCAGTTTTTTCTCCTAAACCAATATAGTTTCGTGAATGTTTCCCTACGCCATGCTGTGCTGGACTACGCAATCGAATTTTTATGGTTTCCAATTAGAGCAGATACAGAGAAAATTATGTTCATTCTGAAATTAAACTTGGTGTGCAAGTTGAAAAATACAAATAACAAAACATCGCTAACATAACATTTTGATTATACCAATGTGTTTGTATTTTCTAGTTTGGACTGCACGTCCCGAGTTGAGCACAAACAACCGGCTGTGATGGCTGCGTCACTTATTCGTGGAGGAAAAGAAAACAGGACGCATGGAAATTACAGGCACTGACTGCGAGCGATCATTAATTGAGATCAAAGGGGAAAGTTGCAAATTTATGTCAGACGGGGTTCGAACCACGGTATACTGCTTTCTCGGCAGATATTCTGACCACTTTGTCTTCTAGTTTCTTTCCGGGGCATTTGGTCTGGGCTGACGTTACATGACGTCTCTTCAGTTGAGTTCGTCTTTGAGTTCTTTTAATACAGAGGGCAGCCAGCCTTCTGACCGAACCCGAAGATGTGAGCTACAATGCCGCCGTCCACAGAGCCATCTGGACAAATAGGACGTGCATCCGCAAGGACTAGCCTAGCACGCCTCCTGTCAAACTCAAATTCTCAGCCGGCCACGGTGGCCGAGTGGTTCTAGGTGCTTCAGTCCGGAATCACGCTGCTGCTACGGTCGCAGGTTCGAATCCTGCGTCGGGCATGGATGTGTGTGATGTCCTTAGGTTATTTAGGTTTAAGTAGTTGTAAGTCTAGGGGACTGACGACCTCAGACGTTAAGTCCCATAGTACTCAAATGCATTTGAACAATTTTTGAACCCAAATTCTCAACTTACCCACACGCTACTAATCTAGTGCACGAAGGCCATTATCCATGTGTGTCGTATCTGTTCTTTCGGACGTGTCCAAAAGAGAAGACGTTATTTTCATCCAGCAACTATTATGAATTAAGAAAAAATGGAATCAAAGACACTGGCTGCGAGCAGACATTGATTGTCATTAATGAAGATAGTTGAAAACTTGTAGCAGATGAAAAATTGACCCCATTCTTTCGGACCTGTAAGGTGAGACGGTCAATGACCTCTTCAGACTCGAACTGTTAAGGGAATCAGCGGAATGCCACAAGTAATGAGGAAAATGGGCATTTGGCACTACGGTACTAGTGTGCGGATAAGTTGACAATTTGGATCTGACGGGAGGCGTGAAAGGGTACTCTGTGCGGTTGGGTGTCCATCGTGCCCAGATGGCTCAGGCAGTCTCCCTTTGGCAGTCGAGCAACAAAGACGTCTTGCTCACGTCTTCGCCAAAAACGTCGTTCATGCAGATGTTTACTGGACTCTACTGCCATAACGTGCTATGTTTCTTCCGAACCAAAATGTCTTATTCCCACAGAATATCGACACTGAAGATCAGCCTTTCCAATGAATACTCAGGCCCAAAACCACTTGAAATCGAACAGGCTATCAGGGATGAAATGAAGATTGACTCGAACAATCTTGTTTCCATCCACTTGTTTATAGTGAGCAGTATGGCGAACGTGAAACTGATTAATTAAGAAGTGTGTGACAGGATTCCACGTGCTACTAGAATTGGTTTTAAATTCTTAAGGTCTGTCATTCTGTGGAGCTAATAGATAGCACAACTGTGGAACATGTGGGACTTGTACTGCAGACAATTCGTGCATTTGACCTCCCTTTTGAGGTGTCTTCAGAGCTGGTGGTACCTCATTTCAGCACTTACGGGAAAGTGGTTAGCCATATAACTGAGAAGTGGACTCAATTCACCACATACCAGTTTCCCAGTGGAAAGATTCGCGTAGAGCTAACTAAACATGTGTCGTCCTAATTATATACTGGCGAATGCCGTGCCATCACAGTTTATAATGGGCAACGGAGACGCACTCGGGATGTGGCCAAGAACGACACCTCCGTTCCTGCTGTACTTAATGCAGAAGCCCACAGTAGCCGCCTGGGGACCAACAGACCACGGTCGCCCTGACGACGCTTGCTCTGACATTTATCTTTGTTGACCAAAGCAACCTGTGACCGCCATAAAATCTGGCTCCTACTACTGGCCCATCGCCGTCTCCGGTAGTGCCTCAAGGTAATGAGGACGGAACGATTCCTAAGCCCTTGTCCCGTTCTCCACCGTCTGTCTTAAGTGGTAGTGAACGATCTCTGACGCAGGGATGGCTCTCGGCTTTAAGGTTGCGCCTGCCTATGCTTCTGTACCAGACCATCAGGTTCCTCAGACGTATTCGACCCTGAAGCTCACTTACAGATGCAACGGTCGCCGAAGAGACGTAGGAAACGGTGAATCACCCCGTTTGGCACCTACAGGACACAATCTTAACAGAATGAGAATCACATCTACCAAGATGATTTCCCCACCGACGATTTCGTCGCGGAAGCACAAGCTTGCCCTCCGTCGGAGGTAAAACCATCATCGCCCACACCAGGTGCTGTGCCTATGGACGCTAAACAGTAACTGTCAGCACCACACTTTCACTACTGACATAACAACACCTTCGGACTCGTCAGACACATTCCTCAGGATGCACACCATCCGCGCTCTTCTTCGTCGTCTGATGACGTAGAAGACGACCCACCTACCGTCGAGACAGCAGCAACTGCTGATACTCCAACACACAATTACTAATTGACAGGGGTACCGGATGGGGGTGTGCCGACATTTCTGTTCGGTGCTGCTCTTCTTGCCTTGAAGACCGTAGTCACAACTCCGTGACAAGATTACAGGATAGGCTCAGTCAATGTCAACATCATTGGCAAGCCTGTCAAACTACAATTGCTTCGCGGAATGGTGAGGGAATCGGACCTCGATGTTGCTCTCTTGCAGGAAGTTCGCCTAAAGCCTTTTGCAACTATCTATGGCTGTTTCTTACCTCAGGTCGTATGCTGTTAGTGGTAATGAGACGGCTATACGTTTAAAAGAAGTAATTGAGGAAGAACAAGTGTCTTACCTGCCATCAGCTGGTGGTGTTACAGTGACACTCCATGGTGTCTGACTTATAAATGTTTACACCGTCTTACTTATCAATGTTTACGCTCCCTCGGGCATAGCCAAGTGACAGGAACGATCACGATTCTATTCATAAGAGTTCGCTCCATTGTTTGTGGGGCGTTACGGCCGTATTGTTATTCGCGGTGACTTCAATGGTATGTTATCACAGAACGATCAATATTCACATTTTACCGCATACTAGCAGCTCAAGTTTCTAGTGCATGGACTGAACCACATTGATACTTGGGACCGCGTGCATGGTGATCGGCTAGAATATACGTATGTCACCAGCCGTTGACAGGGTCTACAGTTCTCAAGAACTAGTAACAACCTCACTCGACGCTGAGTTGTGGCCTACGACCTTCTCTGATCATGTCGCCTATATTTGCACTGTTTCCCTCCACTACCAGAAAGTGTGGCGCGGTTCAGGCCCATGGAAGCCGAACTTCGCCCATCTGAAGGATGTGGATTGTAGGTAGGGCGCAGAGACGACGTGGAACAGCTGCGTGCGACGCCTTCCAGCATATATTTCGACACTCCAGTGCTGAATCGACTTAACCAAGACTGCACTCTCTCTGCCAATGCCTGTAATTCATTTTTGGCTTGTTTTCTCTTCCTTCGCGAATGAGTGACGCAATCTTCAACTTGCACCTCAAGCAAAATTTCAGAATGAACGACATTTTCTAATTAACAACTCTAACTGTATACCATAAAACCAAATTTACGTAGTCCAGCATAGTACAACAAAGGGAAACATTCAAGAAACTTGCCTGGTTTAGGAGGGAAAACTGCTCTTTGCTTGGTGCTATTATTGTTCTTATAGAAGAAATTGTTATTTCGAGAGATTTCCTTCAGCAATTATCAACATCGTCAGCGTCCCACGTCGTTCCATCTTACTCGATGAGTTGGTACAGGAGGCTTCTCCACCAGTTTCGGTCCTAAAATTTCAGTCCCTCTTCGACGCTGTCCCAGGATCATCCTCTGCTAGGTGTGCCTCCTCTTGTACTTGACATGATCCTTACGTATTCTTGGTGGAACATCGATTTAATGCAATACTGAAAACGTATATACTTCATTCTACAGTCACAAAATAAATAAATTACGAATATAGACTAAACGTGTACATTCTCAGCCTTTTACTTCTGTCTTCATCATCCTCTTGGTCTTTTCCCTCTGGGATTTAACTTGTACATGACTCCTGATTGCCTTTTAGCATCCGTGCGTCACGTAAGTCCATAGCATCTCAACCGCTTCGAGTTTGTCTTGAAGTCTTACAACGTGAACCTGTTTTGGGATTTCCACATTTCGGATTCTGCCACTCTGTGTTGTTACATGCATGCTGCTGAGAACCATCATCTGTGGATGTCTTTACGTCTCATTGTCAACGTTTCACATCTGCATGTCAAAATGGGAATGTAAGCGGTTCCGTAGATTTTAGGTGGAGTTTTTAACTATTTGATAAAAATTACTACCTGTCTGGAATCTATGAGTGATTTATTTGTCTGTAGAACCGGTATAGAAGACAACACTACCAAGACATTTAAAATAATGGGTCATCTTCAGCTATTTCCCCTCGATCTGAACACGTCCCATTGGTTGTCCTTACCTTTTCGCGACCATCACCTCACTCTTCTCCTGACTGAAAATGTGCCCATATACTACAGCAGTTTTCACCTAAGTGTCTATTTGATCTTGAAGGTCTTCCTTAGAGTCACTCCTCAAACATCTATCATCACCGGACCGCACTGACTTTATTTTTGCACTTCCAATTTTTTGTGTAGTTTTCGCTGGATTTTGATCTGTTCAGTAATGAAAAGAAAACAGAACTCCACCTTACCGTAACCCAAATGTCATGTCAAAAGTTTCAAACTTAGCTACAGGTATTTTCACATAACTGTGGCTGTCGTCGAACTAATTATTGATCTTGTGTACCACGTCATCCTGTATTTTAGGATACTTCAGTTTTTCCCTCATCTCAACAACTTCTTTTTCTTCAGAAACTCTAGAAACAAATCTCGGAAGTTTTCATAATATTCTTCCATTATAGTAGGGACAGAAAAATTAAAGTTTGATGTCGATCATCCATACCTACATCTACAGGGTGATCACTAACTATGACACCTAGAATAACTCCGAAAGTATGATAGTAGCTGAAATGTTTGTGGAACAATAATGTTGCATGGGACAACGGGGGCCACAATATAACGTTGGTATTTTGTTACTAGGTGGTGTCGCGTCAAAGATACGAAGGTTAACATTGTTTTTCTAAATGGGATGCTATAGTTTGTTACTTATTTTCTGATAGCGGTTGTCGAGGCGAAACCAATGATGTGTAACAGTACGGTCTTTGAAGGTCAACGAAAGTCACAAAGGGGGCATGAACGTCCATTTACAGAAGGTGTTCGAAATGATGTCCATTGGTACCAATGCAATGGAGCAATTTTATTTTCACTGACTGAGTGATTTCCCGTATCACTTCGTCACTTACCGAACAACATGCTCTGACAATTCTCTATCTTATATCGTACTAATAGTAAATATTCGCCGAATACGGCGCATCCATCTAACGTGCTACCGACATTTAAACATCATTCAGTGGTTTCTCAATACAATACTAATAGGAACGGTAAGAGTAGCATCGTCGAATCAAGAGAATGTGAATGCTGTGTTCCTTTGAAGACCAAGGCGACATGCTTCTCATTTCAAGAGAATGCCAACGAAATTCAGTGACATCTAGAGACTTGCCACTGCGGTTCGAAATTATTGTGTTAGTTCGCGTCAAATCGCGAGGGAATCTGGCTTCAGCCAGAGTAGTATTGTTCGTGTTGTGCATCGCCATGAATTTCGTCCTTACCATATCATTCTCCACGAAGGATTAACTGGTACGGACTGTATGCGTCGCAATGAATTTTGCCGATGGGCTCAATTTCAGAATCAGAGGGATGACAAATTTATTCATTTAATTTTATACACTGACGGGGATACATTCACGTACCATTGAAATGTTAATTAGCGTAATATGCAATATTGGGCAACTGAAGATCCATGTTGGTTGAGGCAAGTTGTACACCAAAAACCGTTGTCAGTGAATGTATGGTCTGGGATTCTGAAAGACAGAATTTTAGGCCCCTATTGCATCGAAGGAAATCTGAATGGCAGGAAGTACACTTCATTCCTACAAGAAATATTAGGTCTGTTATTGGAAGAAATACCTTTAGGAACAAGGAACACAATGTGGTATCAACACGATGGGTATCCGACACATTTTTCGCTGATGTCTAGAAATCAGGTGCAGAGACAAATCCCAGATCGCTGGATTGGGCTCGGAGGGGATGTGTCGTGGCCGGCTCGTTCACCAGACTTAAGGCCTCTGGATTTTTTTCTTGTGGCGATTCCTAAAAGACATTTTTATAAAGCCGTTCAAACTGCACCGGAAGATATCTGAGAGAGACTTGTCAGAGCATGTCCTTCCATAAATGTTACTGTGATAAGGAATACCACTCAATCCATGATAAGAAGGTTGCAGCACTGAATTGATATTAATGGTCACCACTTCGAACACCTTCTGTAAATGGGCGTTCTTGCCAGCTTTGTGATCTTTGTCGACCTTCAAACACCTTACTGTTACACACCATTGGATTTGTCTCAATAGCGCTATAAATTAACTTCGTATTATGGCCCCCGTTGTCCCATGCAACTTTCATCCCACACACTTTTCAGTTCCTATCATACTTTCGGAGTCATACTTGGCGGCAATAGTTAGTGACTCACCCTGTATAGTGTTACTCGAAGAGATTTTCCTTGATGAAGTGTCTGATCACAAGCTTTACAATTCTTTCATAAAATTTATCCATTTCAGACGTTAAAGTGATACCTCTACAATTACAGGATTTTCTATTGCCTTTTTTTAAGAGTTGGGATTTTGATGACATTTTAAAAACAGCAGTTACATTCCCCTCTTTCCATACCATAGAAAAGAGTCTCTTGGTCTATTTCATTCCTGCAGCTTCCATGGCCTCCATCATTTCTCCAGGTTTCTTATCAAGCTAGCATATCTGAAAAGGGAAATTCAAGGTATGTCTCGGTGCAGTGAGGGCCTAGACAAAATGCTATGTCAACGACATACCATGGAATATTATTTCATAATCCTCCACGAACTGTCAGACCATGTCCCCTCTATTCAAAGACAGGTGCAAGTTAAACTTATTAAAGCGGAAATAATTTCGCCCTGAGGACACAACATTATGTGCGAGATGCCCAGACTGTGTACGAGGACAGCCCCCATGCACGCACCATATTACCCGCGAGAAGCACGGTGTCAGAGAACGCTGCTCATCGCCCTCTACATGTCAGATGGTCGCGACTGACATTCGGGGATAATATCGCTGGCGCCTTTGTGGACTACTGCAAACAACTCTGTGCGGCAGAGGACCTGAACAGATAGTACGAGTGATGTCTACCACTTATTGAAAAAAACCCTGTGGAGATCCTAACAACGGCGATTAAGGCTGATGACAATGTTGACGCTCTTCATAAGTGTGCTGCAAACGAAGGCCCAGGACTTGAGGGCTTTCCACTAGAGTTTTACCGCACATTCCATGACATCAAGTCTTCTTTCTGGACTGCGATGTATCAAGAACTAATGCACATTGGCCTTGGATTCGCTCACAGTGTTAAATTGTGACTTTTTCTTACCTGGATTCTTGACGATGTTGATGATGTTTGGTTTGTGGGGCGCTCAACTGCGCGGTTATCAGAGCCTGTACGAAGTCCCAAACTTTTCTGAGACCAATATCGCCACTTTGATGATGAAATGATGATGACAGCCGGCCGCGGTGGTCTCGCGGTTCTAGGCGAGCAGTCTGGAACCGCGCGACTGCTACGGTCGCAGATTCGAATCCTGCCTCAGGCATGGATGTGTGTGATGTTCTTAGGTTAGTTAGATTTAAGTAGTTCTAAGTTCTAGGGGACTGATGACCACAGCTGTTAAGTCCCATAGTGCTCAGAGCCATTTGAACCATTTGAACCAAATGATGATGACAACACAAACACCCAGTCATCTCGACGCAGGTGAAAATCCCTGAGCCCCCAGGGAATCTAAAGTCATCAGTCCCCTAGAACTTAAAACTAATTGAACCTAACTAACCTAAGGACATCACACACATCCATGCCCGAGGCACGATTCGAACCTGCGACCGTAGCGGTAGCGCGGTTCCATACTGTAGCGCCTAGAACCGCTCGGCCACTCCGGCCGGCTGCTCGCCTTCGGCGTGTTCTCCATCTCTTTGGATCAAACGTCCCATGGTTAGTAACACCCAGACGGCGAGATTTTCGTGACATCGTAGTCTTGGCAGCGACCTGCCACATGCCCGATGCCTTAGTGACTGTGGACTTCGAGCACGCCTTCCTAGAGAAAGTGCTGTGACTGATGACCTTCCCCTACATATTCATACTCATCGTCTTGCGACTCTTCCGAGTTACCACGTTGCGAATGGCGGTCAACGGCCGTGTGGCGGACCCTGTTACTACCATGTGGTCCGTCCTCCAGGTATGTGCTTTCTGCCAGTGCCCTTGAATCACAGTTACACGGTTTGCAGAGTCAGCTGACTAGTATCACACCGATCGGGTAAGTTTTCATCCCGCATGCATGCGCGGATGACCCTTTGATCTTGTTTTCATCCTGGGAAGAAATGCAAGAGAGCAAGAGACACTGGATTGAGTCAACGGATATGAGACTGCAGCGGGAGGTCGTGTGAATCTGACCAAGTCTGGCGCTGTAATCATTGGTTGAAGTCTTCCAGCAGGGAGTGTGGTCCCGTTGATATTACTGGACAAAGATGAAATGTTTGATAATCACTTTCACGTACGCACGACTTCATTTAACTATAAACAGTTCCTTCTAGTTACCTGCACGATCGTTCGTGGCAACCTCCTGTGAGCAATGGATAAGAGACAATAGGTGGATTTTGTTAGCACTCATCTGGCTTCGCGACTAAGTAACACCGTGGCAGCTGATTCAGAGAATATTTGCTTTTTTCTACATATGACTCCTCATGCTTTTGCACCAAAGATACTTCCATTCCCGTATGAGAGATCTCTACTTGTTCCATGAAGGAAATAAGTGTGTTCCTCGAAGATTGCTTTACCTTTATCTTGCACAATCCAAGATACCGTCAATACTATACTAACTTTTTGGGTAGCGCCTTGATGGACCATCTCCCTGTGGTTGTGGTGTCCTGGGTATGACGAGGTAATTTCAGTGTAAGTGTCTAATACCTTAACTCGGACCAGTGAACCTGGAAAGAGATGTATTCATCGAGAAGACGTGCCCAGAACACATCTGACTGACATTAGATTCTGAATGTATTTACCCACAAGTTGGCGGTGTGCGGATGCCATTTTGTTTGTTTCGCCAGGAGGACGCCTTTAATTACATTTATGTTTTGTTTGTTCTTTATGCTAATTGTACGTCATTATTTTTCGTCTGGAGGGCGTTCTGTTTTATTTGTTTATTTCGTTATGATCACATATGATATATATGAAGCTTTTGTATGCTCACCCCTTTCTCCTCCCCCCATAGAATCCCATTTGTTACAAAAAAGGACAGAGAGAGAGAGAGAAAGAGAGAGAAGGCGGTCAAGGCGACCAAATTCTACTTCCCTCATTGATTCCTATCACTGTCCGCTCTCAGCCAGTCTGTTATTCCTTTGTATCGTAACAATTCACAACGGTTGTTCGATCAAAAATTCCTGTTCTTTTGGACAGCTACCATATAATGAAAATAAAATCTTCTTAGCATACCCTTTCATTCGAGATATAACCTAAATAGATAAGAGAAAAAAATGCAACTGTCTTTGGCTTCATGTCTCCCAGTTTTACTTCATCCTTTTACAGTAAGATGTGGTAATGGTCTTTGCTTGGACTCCATTGAGCGAAGAAATTCCACAAAACTTCCTGCATACTCTTAAATGAAGCCATTTAATTTCCTGAAGTCAGACTGCATACAAAATACGGGTTCCGTTTGTTACCCATGAACTGTGCCCACGAATCCGTTTGTCCGTCTAGTCTAGAGCATTCCGGATACCATCCGTGCCTTTCCTCGAAAATTGTGTTGTAACTGTATCAGGAACAAAATACGTACACATTAAGGCTTTTGGTTTCTCCCGTGTCACTGAAACTGATATCGAATATGAAAGGTTACACCTCGTCCCGACCAATTTCCGTGAGTTCCTGACGCTGGTCGAGCAGTCGTGGACACACATCGTTGTTCTTTCACGCGCCACCACTCTAAGAGAGGCGAAAGATGATTCTTCTTCCGTAGAATGTAAGCAACACGAACTGTGTGTGGGGGGCATATGAGAAATGAACCACAGTTGTGAAAAAATTGTTATTGGCTCTTCATTTATTACATGGTATCGAAATTTTAATTCTCGAATATCACATTGCATTTCCACTCCTAAATGTAATTAAAAAAAAGGCTTGCAAAAAGCCATACCCTTCCTGTCCTGCATTTTCTGGGAGGCTTTCTTCCAATTTTGTCTGTCGCAGTGGTGGGAATGTTTGTTTAGTATGTCAAAAAGGATGTGGGATTGCGTCACTGCTACTTATTTTATGTTCTTTGTTTAATGGTGTTCGTATACACATGGTTTCAAAGGAATACTTCTACGAAATTTCTATATATACCCTTTCTCACTATTTGCGGCGTGTCTCATTCCAGTAAAGCGTTTAAAAAGTTTAGGAACTGTCGTTCTTACCACTGTCATAAGGACAATTTAAAGACCAGCTCAAAACTAATGAATGTTTACAGCCCCTTGAGCTTTGCGGTTGTAATATGTCAGGATGAACGGAAGGTATGGTTTGGGAGAGAACGACGACTCTCACCGAAGCGAACAAGGAAACATAAGCAACTGTATCATTGCCTATATTTCATCGAAGATACACATCAGGCCTTCCGCTGAACTCGGCAATGGCATCGCGCACCCTACTTGCGTGGGTCAGCCCCAGTGCCGGAATCTGCAGCGTCGGTGTCTGGTGGACGTAACGCGGCTAAGTGGCCGCCGCGAGCGTTAGCTGCGCCTTATAAACCGGTCTGACTGCTCCCTGAAGCCTGACTCGTGGATGGTTTTGGCTTGCGGGGTGCTCAACTGTCCAGTCATCAGCGCCCCTACGAATTCCCAATGTTTTCACAGTCCACATTTTTAAACTGTCCAGTCTGGCCACTGTAACGCATGATGATGATGATGATGATGAAATGATAAGGACAACACAAGCACTCAGTCTCCGGGAAGACAAAATCACCTACCCGAACCTGTGATCCCGTGACCCAGAGGCAGCAGAGCTAGCCACTAGACCACGAGCTGCGGACGCAACTCGTGGACCCGTGTAGAGCTCCGAAGGTAAACAGACGACCGCCATCTTTGTAGCTCGTTCAGTGGCCGTACACAGCTCTGCACCCGAGTGGTCTGGAGTTCGCGCATCGACCCTGCCCCTGCAGACAGCAGCTTGCAGCCCGCTGGACGATGCCATCCAGAGAGTGGAGGCTAGCAGCCCTTTCGCTCCTCGCGCCTGTGTAGCTTCAAGGTGCGACGCGCCACGCCACAGCAGCAGTGTCCGTGCAGCAGAGGTTGGAGATAGCTTTAGCGGGCTTATTGGCGCCGATACCCATCGCCAAAATGTCGTCATGGTGGGGCTGCAACTTACGCAATAGCCATTGTCTCCGGTTCTAGACACGGACAAAATGGCGACGCGACTGCCTGTTTTCAGCCTCCAGGCTCGCTTATTTATCTTTTTCCCTATCCCTCAGGCGTACATCCTCTGGAGTGGACAAGTGGAGCGGTCTTTGTTAATTACAAACTCAGCTTTCCTCACCCCGCTTCGGCCCCTACGTACAGGTCACTAGGCAACGTTGTAACTGCAACGTATGTCTTCCTCACAGGACCGAGGTACGCTGAGCTGCCTTGGTTACTTCACGCTTGTATATAGTGCCGGCGGGACGTGCATTTAGCCTGTGAGCGGTGTGGTGTACCTGCCTCGCAGAATCGTCTGCAAAATATCAACATTCCCTCGCCTACCACCCGATGTCTTCCAGCCATAGCTGCGAGAGATTTACAATAATTCCCCAAATGCACGTCTGTATTTATTCTAGGCACAGTAGAATAGAGAAGTATCCTCAAACTAGATAACAAGATTAAACATTACCAACTATAAAATTTATTTTACAATTATTGACCACTGAATTATCGATAATATTGAGAAAGTTTGTTCTGCTTCTGATTCCCATTGTAATTTCAGTGAAATTGTACTTTACCCTATAAACTGTACTTAACATCTACAAAAAATAGAAACATTATCGATAGTTCAATAGTCAATAATAGTAAAAGAAACGTTGTAATTAACAACCTTATGCAAATAATGTAATTTTTACAAAATGTAACCATGTAATGTTATATAAACACTTTTTGAAAGTCGTAGTATTTCTCTAGCATGTTTTGATTACAAAAACAAACAGTTTAAATGATGATTTGCGTCTGTGGGATATTTTGTGTAATGGAGGAGGCTCAGTACCTGTAAGTAGAAAAACAAAACATACTATCTCTAACATTAACATATAAAATCATTACAAGATTCACTTGTCCTAGTTTCCAATTGAAGTATAGCCTCAAAAAGATAACTGCAGAGTGAAGAGAGGCAAGAAATGACACATACAGACATCACAAAATATTTATGTAAACAAATCCCATTGAAATGAGAATAAATTTTCGAAATTCATTGTGCTAAGCATGAAAAATTACTGACAGGTTGCAAGCTTTCCGAAAACATCATTTTGAACGAAATGGAGTTACCTATTAAGTTCTTACACCATAAGATACTGGGATAACTCTTACACAGAAAATATTGTTACTTCCGCAAATGTGAACGGTGATAAAATGTTATCTTTACCATCGTAGCTTAACGTTACGACAAACTCTTTCTCGCTGTTCGCTTTTTCTGAAGTAATAATATTTTTATTGCGTGGAAGCAGAAGACTAGACAAATATTCATGTTGTACTTTACCGTTAAAAACGTTTAAATTTAACGGAAGTCAATAGTTCGCAGAATAGTGTAAGGATTATTTGAAGAGAAGAACTGCCAGACTCTTAATTGATCAAAGAAGGTATTTCACAGAAGTCTCGTTTAATGGATCACAGAAACCTGCTAAGAGCGTAATTGCAAATCCTTTATCGTGAAGATGAGCTTTTTTCCACCGTGATGAAAAGTGGCCGTATTAATACCGAATGACTATCTGCAGGAGTTCTCACAAGATCCATTCTGTGAAAGAGAACACATTACGTGAAATCATTAGTTTTGTACATGGCTTCATTCTACAGCAGCACCAAGTTTTGCACGTGTTCAATTACTGCAGACGCTTTTTCCCAAGTGGTTTCTTGGTATTTCACAAGCACCTGTGATGCAAACAGTGAAATTGGATTAATTTATCCGCAGAAACCCTACGATAAATGTTAAATGTCAATTTTAGTTAAGACATTATTACTGCAAGGATCGTGAACTACAATCAATATGCTATCTATTCTTACAAATCTCTTACAGGTCTAACATTCTGTCCTGGCTGTAACAATGTGTGTCGATGCTGTTATATTTTTGGTTCTAAGAATTCTTTCTTTTTGTGTCTGTCTTTCATAGCATCCAGAAAATGACACGTAAACTTCATATCCAGAATTCAGTTCCCAACACTACTCCCTTCAAGAACGCGCAAAACAGCAGAAACTGTTTCAGAGAATTATGAAATAATCCGTAGGGACTATTTCATATGTTGTTTCATTTGAAGTCTATGTAGTATTTTTCTCTTCCTATTTCCATTTCCGCTGGCTCAACAGCTATTGCACGTTCGACTGCAAGAGATAGATAATTTGCAGTCTACTGCTTACTGGTATAAAACCACGGATAGTGTCATTTATTGGGTAGTTCTTGCTTGGCGATAAGGGACACAGAAGGCGCGATCAATTTTACTTGCTAAAAAAACATTCAGCAGACCAGATCGCATTTAGCATTTCTTTATTTAAGACAACCTATTTCGTCAGACCTTGCTGTCCTCTTCCGGTCTTAAAAATCTTTTTGTTGTATAATTTGTTAGTTTACGCTGTAACCCAACGACAAGTTATCAAGTGCTGATTTGTATTCATTAAGCCACTTGAGGTGAGGTTCCAACGTAAAATGAACACGATTTACAAAAAAAGAGATTTTTAAGATCTTAATACGACAGCAAAGTCTGCCGAAACCGTTTGTTTTAAAGAAATATTTTATGTGATCTAGGCTGCTGAATGTTTCTTGGAAATGGGGTACAATTTAAAGGGAGCTATATATTTCACTAGTGTAATAATCTAGATATATAATGAAGATCTATTTTGTGTAACTAACCACATTAATTGTTATTAATTGTTCCTTTGGTTGTATTTTGAATATTTACATGTAACTCAGACTTTTTGTATTTACACATCTTGAAAAGGTTTAATGATTATCCCTGTGTAGAACTTGCATTCTTTGCCGACCCGTGATGGGGTGTGGAGAGATATCTGAAGTGTTGTGAGCTGATAAGAGAGATTAGTTGAGCAGTCGTTAGCAATATTGCTAATGAGATGGTGATAACATCTACACTTTTGGTAATGTGTTGATGGAGAGCTCTATAAAATGTGTCACTTTGGAAACATAGGTGAATCTATGTGATTGCTGCAAAAGTGTGTAGTTAGGTCGTTCATAATGGGTGTAGAGGACCCGTAATGGAAAGCGCTATTGGTTGTATGAGGCAAGTTAGCCGTTAGCAAGTGAGAATCGATTTCAGCCAATCATGAACCGTTTTTCCTCGGTGTTTGCAAGTGACGTTTGCGTTGGTGTCTCGGGAGAGAGCGGAGTCGCTCACCGAGCTCGGATTTCCCGTTATAGTTGTCTTAAATTTCCATGCGGTTAAGCATTCTGTGTTAATAGAATATATATACGACTTAATCAAAAAGCAAACAGAAATTATATTGTGACGTTGGTGGTTAAGTGTTAGTATCATGCCTGTATTTATTCATTTACAAGTAATCATTTTTCTATAATAAGTACTTTAGTTTGACGGCCCAGGTGAAGTCGCCACATGTGCGAGAATGCTGGCATGGAGGCAGTGGGACGGGGCGTGGAGCAGGTCACCGCTCGGAGAGAGGCTGCGGGTATCTGTAATCGTTTTACTTTACTTTGCCGCAGGCCCGAAGGCTCCGTCGTCCCGCTGCGGTTTGGTCGCTCTGAGGACGTATCACTGTTGTCTAGGCCCAGTTGCGAAAGCCCCGGCGAGGCACCCTGCCCCCGGGGGAACTCTTGGTTGACCGTCGCACTCCGGCCTCCGGTGATAAGTGGCACTGGCGCCTCGATGACCCGATCACCGTGACGGCGGAAGGTGGATGCTGGTGGATGAATGTCCTCTGCAGCAGCCGGGATGCGAGCCATATGCCTCCGAGCTGAAGCCCACCGTGCTGCTGGAAGGCCTGGTCTGGTCTGCTGCTGGCTGGCTCCAAGTCCCTTGCTAACTCAGAGGGTCGAACCTTGGCCCTGCCATAGACCTTCATGTGGACGCCTGTGGTCAAGGAACTGGCTATGCATGACTCTTCCCGTTATGCTCGGCAGTGCGCTTATGTTTTGCGAATGCCCCTTTTCAAGTCACTTACTGACACACATCAGGTTAGCGCCAGTGAAGTGCTATAGATGGCGGCTTGCGACAAGAATTACCTTCAACCCTGCGGAGCCACTGTTCCGTCATGTGTTGCACCCATGTCGGCCCGACATACTTTACTACTTCACGTTGCACGAAGTTATTATCATCAAGCCTGTGGCTGGCTTATGGATACAGCTGTAATTCGCTGCCACAAATTCAAAGTAAAATTACCTTATGCACTAACGCCGCTACATTATATTCCTCTGTGGGGAGACACGGTCCCTACGACTGCCTCTTTCTGCCTCCTAAGTTACATGGGTTTCTCTTAAGCACAGTGTAACCTATTACATGTCTTCTACAAGTGGTCATGATAACATACATTTTTTTTCGTGGTACTCTAGGCATTTTGCGTCACCCACACGCATATAAATCCTTACGTTACACTGTTACATAAGCAATACACACCAAGAATTCTGGAGTTTGCTCTCTCGCCCTTGGTATCCAATCCACTTTGATTTCAACCAGTGACGGTAGCTTTGTCTGTTGGCTCTCCGCCTTGTAAGACAGAAAAAAGTACACAGTGTGGCCAGGGCCACTATAGCATTCGGTACAGTGGCAATAACACGTCTGTTACCCGTTGCTGCCTGTAACGTGTGACATGGTCCTACTCGGCGATGAGTTGACCAACGGACTCTGTCAGGACCAGCTTCAAAGTCTGGTTCAGAAAGCTTATATTTCGTTCGGACAATAATCCTAAGGTTATCTCCTACCAGTGCAGTTGTGGCTGTGTGATGTTCTGTTGTGTAACCTCTGAAATTTACACTAGTAGATAAAAACTACACTTATCATCCATGGACTAAGTGTAGGGTCGTTGATTACTAACTAAACGATTCTCTGTGCCGGGTTCATACGCCACTAACGCTTAATTTTGAATAAAAGTCATCAGCGATGTCGGCCGAAATCTTCCGGTTAAGAGGTCGCTCTCATTCGGCCAACGGCCTTGTCAATGAGGGTGGAGGAGCATGCAGAGTTCACGGCACTCTTTTGTCCTTGGGGTGTGAAACTGCCCCTAAAGGCGGAAGAACCAGCAATGATCAACGGCATGAGGATGTAGAAGGAAATGGAAACCACTGCATTGAGCACACTTAACGCCTATCCACAGGACATGTGGCCTATAGTTGAAAAAGTGTCATGATGATCTCTAGATTGGCAAAAGATTGCGAAATAATCCCCCATTCGCTTCCTGGAGGGTACAGCCAAGGGGTAGGTGACCATGAGAAAAAGACTGAATAGCCAAAGAAAGGATAACGTTCTACGAGTAAGGGCGTGGAATGTCAGAAGCTTGAACGTGGTAGGGAAGCTAGAAAACCTGGAAAGGAAAATGCAAATGCTCAATCTAGATATAGCTGCGGTCACCGAAGTGAAATGGAAGTAGGACAGGGATTTCTGGTCAGATGAATATAGGATAATATCGACTTCAGCAGAAAATGGTATTATGGGAGTTGGATTCGTTATGAATAGGAAGATAGGATAGAGAGTGTGTTATTGTGAACATTTCAGTGACAGGGTTCTTCTCATCAGAATCGACAGCAAACCAACACCGACAACAATGGTTCAGGTGAACATGCCGACGTCGCAAGCTGCAGATGAAGACAGAGAGGAAGCATGTGATGACATTGAACGGGCAGTTCAGTGCGTAAATTGGAATGGGAACCTAATATCCATGGGGGATTGGAATACGGTTGTACTGAAAGGAGTAGAAGAAAGGGTTACGGGAGAATATGGGTTAGGTATTAGGAATGAGAAAGCATAGAGACTGATTGAGTTCTACAATTAATTTCAGCAAGTAATAGCGAATACTCTATCTAAGAATAGCAAGGTGAGAAGGTATACTCGAAAAGGCCGGAAGATACAGGAAGATTTCAGTTAGATTACATCATAAGAGATTTCGATATCAAATACTGGATTGTAAGACGTACCAAAGAGCAGATATAGACTCAGATCACAATTCACTAGCCATGAAGAAGAGAATGAAGCTTAAGATATTGGTCAGGAAAAAATCAATGCGCAAAGAAGTGGTACATGGAAGTACTAAGGAATTAGGAAAAAGGCTTGTAATTCTCTGAGGCTGTTGACTCTGTAATGAGGAATAGCTCAATAGACAGTATACTTGAAGAGAATTGGACATCTCAAAAAAGGGAATCCTTGGAAGTAGGAGAGACACATAGGTAAAAAGAAGTTAACTGCGAAGGAACCGCGGGTAAGACAAGTAATACGTCCGCTGATCTATAAAAGAAGGAAGTACAAAAATGTTCAGTGAAGCTCCGGAATACAAGTATCTTAGAAATGAAATGAACAGGAAGTTCAGGGAAGCTATGGTGAAATGGCTGAAAAAAATGTGAAAAAATCGACAATGAAATGATGGACGTTGTTTTTCTTTCTTTGGTCATTAGTCTTTTCACTGGTTTGATGCAGCCCGCCAGGACTTACACATCATATTGAAAAGTCAGGAGAACTTCTGCTGAATTTAAATGGAAGGGTGGTAACATTAAGTGTGCAATGGGAATTCTACTGTTGAAGGCATATGAGAGAGTAGAGAGGTGGAAGGAGTACATAGAAGTACTGTGAGGGGGAAGACCTGTCTGATGACGTGATAGGAGAAGAAACTAGAATCGATATAGAAGAGACAGGGGATCCAGTATTAGAAGCTGAATTTAAAAGAAAATTTTCGCACAGTGAGCCTACCAGCTCATGCATCCATGCAGCTGAGCAGAATAACTTACAGATGGACGGAAAAGAAAATCGACGATTTGTTAGATGATGATCAGGCTGGCTTTAGGAAATGTGAAGGCAACAGAAGGTCAGTTCTGACATTGCGGTTGACAATGGAAGCAAGACGTGACTAGTCTACCTAAAAAAAGCGTTCGACAGTGAAATATGGTGTAAGGTGTTCTAAATTCTCCCAAAAATAGTGGTAAACTGTAGGTAAGGACGGGTAACATTCAATATATACAGGAACCAAGCGGGAAAAAGAAGAGTGGGTGACGAAGAAAGAAGTGCTAGGATTAAATAAGATGTAAGACATAGATGTAATCATTCGCGTCTAGTGTTCAATCTATATGTCAAAAAAGCTATTACAATGAAAGGATATCAATGACAACATTTGCTGATGATATTTCTATCCTCATTGAAAGTGAAAAGGAATTACTGGATCTACTGAATGGAATGTATAATAAGTTCAGAATATGGACTTTTTTTGGAGTAGGTGAAAGGAAGACGAAAGTAATGAGAAGTAGCAGAAGTGAGAACAGCGAGAAACTTAACATGAGGATTGGTGATCACGAAATAGAGAAGTTAATGAATTCTACTGCCTATCCACCTTGGACCCGTGACCTAGGGATCAATCTGTTTTCGGGAGGTGAGCGGCGAGGACGTCTTGTTTGCGTCCAGTCCTTAGAATCGAAAGCTCGCGTAGTTTGCTTACTTCCTCGCCGCAGCTATTACTCGCGTCCGTTGACATTCAGTCGCTATGCCTCATTCGTACAGAAAAGCTACCATTAAGATCAGATTCCAGCCAGACCACGCAAGTCCACAAGCCTTTGAAATCGATCGGTTCATCCGTGATGTCATTCAAATACCACCACAGTACATCTTCGGTATCCACCTATCCATCACAAGTAGCGTCGTTTACGTCAAGATGGTCGACGACAAGTTATGTCAGTCTGTTGTGAGCAGATGGTCGAATACTTTCAATTTCAAAGGCTCCGATGGTCATATTGGGGCGGTTACCGTTGACCATGCGGGACTCGGATTACGCACACTAAGAGTCTTCTAACTCCCGTTAGAAATGACGCCGTACGTAGTTACAGTAGCTTTCCGGCTGAATGGGGCGGTAATTACCCATGTGGCCGAAAGCTGGAACACTTTAGAGACATACTAGGTCCTCAACGGCGTCCAGCAAGTCAAAACTGAATTGCAGATACACGTGCCTTACTTCTTAGTCGTAGGTAGATGTCGAGCAGTCGTAATGTACGATGGACAGCCTCGTACTTGCTCTGGTTGCGGCCAGGATGGTTATATACACTCGGCGTGTATTCAGCGTCGGGTTACAAAAATTCCATTAAATGACCAGGCACTACTTCCTACGCTCACGGCCCTCCCCGTCAATTACACAGGAGTGACACTATCGACCGTCCTGGTATACGAAAGACCAGTTGGAAGACAGGAAGCGTATAGGATGCACACCCGTCCCCAGTCCTCGCTTGGCCAACATGGAGTCCACAGAGATTGCAGATAGCCGTCCATCGACTCCACAGGAAGATTCGGACGAAATGCGCTCGGTTCCAGACTGTAGCGCCTAGAACCGCACGGCCACTCCGCCCGACGGGGTTTTACCAACCGATAATTTTTTGCCGGAGAGGGATGCGATGTGGGAGCCACACACTCTTTCGGACACAGAAACCCATGTCTGCGAACAAAGGTCACCGAGGAAACATAAAAAGCGACCTCGCACACCCACAGACTATTGCCTCAAGCGGACTTTTTCTCCAGTTGACAACCGGACGGCCGACTTGACGAGAGAAATGGATGACACAGGATTCCCTTCACTTGTCACTTTCTCTGATTACGACACATCCGTTTCCGCTCTCTCAAGCAAACAGATAACAACCTAAGCGCCCGCCACTGGCACACAACCAGAAACAACTGCAGATTCGCACTTGGCCAATGAGCTCACAAGTGTTCTACCGCAGCCACTGTTAACTTGACGGACGACATTGAAGACGATTCTGCACCTACTGTGGTGGATGAGGAGAGAGGTCCCTCCTTCCACACCTCGGCCTTTCCCGAGCAGCATCAGATGACGGCTCGGGCGTGGCCTGCAGTTTACAGGCCCCAACTTCAACGGCGACGCTGACGGCGACGCCACTGCAGGAGACGATCTACAGGCCTACCGCTTAGCGACCATCAACATTAACACCATTCGGACATGTACGAAGTGGTCGATGCTCCAAGACATGCCCAGTGAGGCAGTCGTTGACATCGTCTTTCTGCAAGGAGTCTTCGTCGCCGATTTCCTGGATACGTACGGTTATACGGCTCGAGTGTCTCATGCCTCGCCAACTGAGGGAGGGTCTCAAGGCAGACGAAGAACGATATCTCCCCGACGCTAGAGGAATGGCTGTAAATGTGATAGGCGTCCAGTTTATCAATGTGTACGCCTCTTCCGCAACGACTCGCCGTCGTGACAGAGTGCTCTTCTTCACAGAAGGAGTAACGCCGCTTTTTCAGAGTAGGCACGATGACTTGGTACTACGGGGCGATTTCAATAGCACCTAAAGATCTGCTGCCACGCCATTCACCGTGCCCCGAACTCAGGACACTTCGATTTCCAGCTGGTACAAACATGGGAACATGTCCGAGGACATCGACCAGGATACACACATTTCACGCGTTACTCGTCAAGTTGCATCGATAGGATCAACGTCTCCTGTTCTCTCGCAGCAACAGTGAGTGACGCGGAAGTGTGGCGGGTAGCCTTTTCTGATCACGAGGCCT
The DNA here is from genome assembly GCF_023897955.1 of Schistocerca gregaria. Classification (NCBI taxonomy): domain Eukaryota; kingdom Metazoa; phylum Arthropoda; class Insecta; order Orthoptera; family Acrididae; genus Schistocerca; species Schistocerca gregaria. The sequence continues at coordinate 483,579,219 of NC_064921.1, read as the reverse complement.
ATAAATGTGCCACCACCTTCATCGCCAACGGGTGTGGCGCAGCTGACATCGCTGAAAGTTAAACCTTGCCCATCTCGCTTCTCCGAATTGTCGACTTGCCATCGAGAACACTTGGAGTTCGTGCGTCCGCCGACTCCCGAAGTATCCTACATCGATCAGTTGGTGGTTAAACTTCGCTAAGGCGACTCTACCGAGAACGTTTATTACGTATGGTCGTGAGACCGCTGCTTGGAGGCGGCTCACCCCCTATTTTTATTTCGCCGTCCTTCGCGGATGTGCCTCCTTCCCACCCACACCGGAACGGCAGATGACAGTACAACGTTCGAAGGCACAGATCGTCGCCCATGCGCCGACATCTCGAAGGGACGATCGTCCGAGCCCGATTAGATGACAGACTTGCAAGAGAACGACCCACAATGTACCATGTAATTCGAGCTACATTAGCAGTATAATAACCTGTGAGGACTGAGCAAGTAGGACATCAAAAGCACACTAGAAATGGCAAAAAGGGCATTCCTGGTAAAGAGAAGTCTACTAGTATCAAACATAGTCCTTAATTTGAGGAAGAAATTTCTCAGAATGTGGGTCTGGAGTTCAGCGTTGTATGGTAGTCAAACATGGACAGTGGGAAAACCTGAACAAAAGAGAAATGAAGCATTTGAGATGTAGTGCTACATGTTGAAAATGGGACTGTTTAGGTAAGGAATGAGGAGGTTGTGTGCAGAGTCGGAGAGGAAAATAATTTGAGGAAAACACTGATAAGGAGAAAGGACAGGATATTTGTTAAGACATGAGACAATGACCTCCATGGTACTAGAGGGAGGTGTAGAGAGCAAAAATTGTAGATGAGGAAGAGATTGGAATACATCAAGAAAATAATTGAGGACATATATTGCAAGTGCAACTCTGAAATGAAGAGGTTAGCACAGGAGCGGAATTCGTGGCTGGCCGCATAAAGCCAGCTATAAGACTAAAAAAAAAAAAAAAAAAAAAAAAAAAAAAAAAAAAAAAAAAAAAAAAAAAAAAAAAGACGGTCGGATCAAGGACGAATTAAAAGCAGTCTAGCACTGGCAAAAATAAGTCTACTAGTTTGAAACGTAGGCTTTAGTTTAAGGAAGAAATTTCTGGGAGTGTACATTTGGAGCACAGCATTGTATGGTAGTGAAAAATGCGGGAAAACCAGAAAAGAAGAGCATCGAAGCAATTGAAACTTGGTGTTACAGAAGAATGTTGAAAATTTGATGGACCAATAAGGTAACGAATGAGAATGTCCTCCGGATCATCTGTGAGGAAAGGGATATATGGAAAACACTAACAAGAAAACACTAACAATTGACAGGATGGTAGGACATCTGTTATCAGAGAAAAAGATCTATGGTACTGGAGAGAGCTGTAGTAGGTAAAAACTGTAGAGGAAAACAGGAATATGCCCAGCAAATAACTGAAGTCATAGGTGCAATTGCTACTTCGAGATGAGGAGGTTGGCAGAGGAGAGGAATTTGTAGCGGGCAGCATCAAATCAGTCACAAGGCTGACTACTGAGAGACAAATAGAAACTTGGTCTTCTCATGTTACACGGGGTTCCGTTAGTCAGTATTCCCCTTCCTCCGAGTTCTATGCGTGCAGCTTCTTTGCATCCGCCATGCTCGCAGCAGTTTGCTGTAAACATTGCTTGCACTTCACTATACCCCCAGCATTCCGTCTGACTGCTTAGAAACAATTCGCTGCACATGCAGCCAGATAATCTTGGATAGATACATAGTTATCCTTCTTTCAGGGCAATTTTGAAATTCTTCCTTTGCAATTTCTGCTTACCTGCCTCTATCTGGCGATATTAGCAACATATCTTCGATCTACAGTTTGAAGAACTTCGTAAACGGCTCCCCCCCCCCCCCCCCCCCCCCATCCCTGACCGCAGCCCTCTCCTACTTTACTGGGCGCGGATGGATGGTATAGCACGGAATTTCGCAGCTTCCCCATTACTGGAAAGCAAACCAGAACATATACTCATCCTTGGTCTGTCTTCCATCGATTCCACGTGAGAGTAAAATAGCAGATATTGCTTGCCATGTTCCATTACCAAACTTCACAGTGGTGGCAGTGTTTCTGCGCTTAACGCAATCCCAGCTAGGTCTGGCCCCGCGCTAACAAATTATTACTCAGCTGCTCGCTAAGGCGTGATGCAATACTTCCTGCAGGTTCGTCACTATTCTATGCACATTCCACACACTGTCAGCTACTCATTGCAACAGTCTCGTCAACACAGTCCTGGTATCCAGCACTTTTCAACCGTACGTGTAAGGCTCCTACATTTTGATTCACGATATTTTGTGGTGTTTCAACATACTACACCACCTTTTGCGGTAACTTACGAAGTAACAGCGTGTGCCACATCTCCATTGCTTTACTCTCCTCTGGGAATTTCCTTACGGTTTACACCGTGCTTTCAGTTTCCTAACATCGCTTTCGTTTGTCTGTCTACTTGCGCTCAACTAATCCCTCTGTTGCTTTTGCATGTGGTATAGCTTCTACCATTTGTCACACACGTCCCGTAGCATTTCATATGCCTCAAGCAATTTTTCATTTTCCCGTCGACTTCACCGAACACTCCTTCTTTTCAGCAACCCGCTTGAGATCATCATATGTCTCCTGCAAACTCCTCTCTCATTTCCGTGCCTCCCATGCATGCAACACTAAACGCCCACTGGTCACTAGTCACCACCACGCCTCGAGTACAGTATTCCTCCGTCCAAGTGCTGGAAGTGAAAGGCGACCATCTCAACGAAGATTACTAGATGAACCGCCTCCAAGATTCTCATTTTCAGTAAGCTTGTGTCCTTTCTCTATTTTGAAAGACTGGTCTTTTTAGTGGGCTCTGAAGTTCAACACTGACCGATGAGGTGGTTGCTACTACCTGGTAAGGCCCTTGATACTTGGCGAAAACATTCGTCGTCTTTCCTTTCGGCGTGTGTAGTCTGGAGAGCATCACTCATTGCCCCACTCTGTACTACGGCAAACACGCCATTCCTGTCACTGCCTCCTCCTGCTTTTTCAAATCTCTCTTTTTGCCTTTTGCACTCATTTCGATATCAGGCAAACCGTTCTCGCGATATCGCGCACTCATTCCCGTTTCTTCCGTTTCCTACTTTTTTCAGTATAAATAGATATGGCATCTTCTGTCCATATACTTTTTCATATAGAGACATATCAGTATTCACATGGTCTTTTGAGTTGTAAGAGCACACGACATACCCAAGTCCAGTCCTGTTAACCTAACAACTTACCAATTGATCTGTGAACATGTTCCGTCCTCCCATTTGTTTCTGAATGCTGTGCGTTAATCCTCAACTTCTTTACGTTCAGTAATTGACATTGTTCCTTCAGTAGATCTGACATAAAATTAGTGTCCTGATAGATAATTATAAAATTATAAAATTTGCGCTTGGCCAAAACGCATTTTAAAAAGTAAGAGTAACTGTTTACATTGCGTTGTCAAAGTGAAAACGTTAACATTGGTTCGCTTACTGTTTATGTTTTCTGAAAGTGATGTGTACAAATATCAAAGATTTCGTTAAATGTGTCATTTTCATTGCTAGGCTTGAGATCTCAGCCGACGCTCTACGATACGACGACAAATTGATGGGAGGGAGGAAGGTGCAGACTGACTTTACGGAAAGCCATTTGTTGCTTTACGAAAGTAGTACCTCCTTTATTTAACCAGATGTACTTGTTGTTGTTGTTGTGGTCTTCAGTCCTGAGACTGGTTTGATGCAGCTCTCCATGCTACTCTATCCTGTGCAAGCTTCTTCATCTCCCAGTACCTACTGCAACCTACATCCTTCTGAATCTGCTTAGTGTAGTCATCTCTTGGTCTCCCTCTACGATTTTTACCCTCCACGCTGCCCTCCAATGCTAAATTTGTGATCCCTTGATGCCTCAAAACATGTCCTACCAACCGATCCCTTCTTCTAGTCATGTTTTGCCACAAACTTCTCTTCTCCCCAATCCGATTCAATACTTCCTCATTAGTTATGTGATCTACCAATCTAATCTTCAGCATTCTTCTGTAGCACCACATTTCGAAAGCTTCTATTCTCTTCTTGTTCAAACTATTTATCGTCCATGATTCACTTCCATACATGGCTATTCTCCATACTAATACTTTCAGAAATGACTTCCTGACACTTAAATCTATACTCGGTGTTAACAAACTTCTCTTCTTCAGAAACGCTTTCCTTGCCATTGTCAATCTACATTTTATTTCCTCTCTACTTCAAGCATCATCAGTTACTTTTCTCCCCAAATAGCAAAACTCCTTTACTACTTTAAGCCTCTCACTTCCTAATCTATTTCCCTCAGCATCACCCGACTTAATTCGACTACATTCCATTATCCTCGTTTTGCTTTTGTTGATGATCATCTTATATCCTCCTTTCAAGACACTATCCATTCCGTTCAACTGCTCTTCCAAGTCCTTTGCTGTCTCTGACAGAATTACGATGCCATCAGCGAACCTCAAAGTTTTTATTTTTTCTCCATGTACTTTGATACCTACTCCGAATTTTTCTTTTGTTTCCTTCACTGCTTGCTCAATATACAGATTGAATAACATCGGGGAGAGGCTACAACCCTGTCTCACTCCCTTCCCAACCACTGCATCCCTTTCATACCCCTCGACTCTTATAACTGCCATCTGGTTTCTGTACAAATTGTAAATAGCCTTTCGCTCCCTGTATTTTACCCCTGCCACCTTAAGAATTAGAAAGAGAGTATTCCAGTCCACTTTGTCAAAAGCTTTCTCTAAGTCTACAAATGCTAGAAACGTAGGTTTGCCCTTCCTTAATCTAGCTTCTAAGATAAGTCGTAGGGTCAGTAATGCCTCACGTATTCCAACATTTCTACGGAATCCACACTGATCTTCCCTGACGTCGGCTTCTACTAGATTTTCCATTCGTCTGTAAAGAATTTTCATTAGTATTTTGCAGCTGTGACTTATTAAACGATTGTTTGGTAATTTTCACATCTGTCAACACCTGCTTTCTTTGGGATTGGAATTATTATATTCTTCTTGAAGTCTGAGGGTATTTCGCCTGTCTCATACATCTTGCTCACCAGATGGTAGACTTTTGTCAGGACTGGCTCTCCCAAGGCCATCAGTAGTTCCAATGGAATGTTGTCTACTCCGGGGGCCTTGTTTCGACCCAGGTCTTTCAGTGCTCTGTCAAATTCTTCACGCAGTATTGTATCTCCCATTTCATCTTCATCTACATCCTCTTCCATTTCCATAATATTGTCCTCAAGTACATCGCCCTTGTATAGACCCTCTATATACTCCTCCCACCTTTCTGATTTCCCTTCTTTGTACTTAAAACAACAATAACATACAAATAAACAGAAACAGTTTGAGAGTGATTCCAAAGTGACAAACCAGAAATATCAAACATACAATAAAGTACCCATGAGAAAACAGGAAGTTTAAGACGAGTTAAAACAATTTAAAGAAGGTGGTTTAAATAACCCTTTTAGCAGTTGCAAATCTTTGTTACATGACAAGTAATGCCTGTTTCAAATAACAAGTTAAACGTTCGTAAAAATACAACGAGTCAAACCTGACTTCTCTACAATTACAAAAAGAGCATTACCATAACAATTTGAGAACCGCTCATTGGACAGTAAACTTCAAACACGGAAATTGTCCAGTATTTAGAAAAATTTCACAAGTCCATGATTACTATTAAAAGTAACTTGGGCGCTTTTGGCACTAGCAGTTTAGAACTAGAAGGATAATCTTTTTTTTATTTACAGGTTCAGCGTTTCACAAATGCTGAGCATGTTTTTGACCTTAAGAACTTTTCAGTCGGGTAGGTAGGTATTGTAGGTATTGATGGTTAACCGGGGATCTAGAAACGACGGAGAGGCTCCGTCCCCGCCGCAGCCGCAGTGGTCCACAACCTCACTATGACTACCGCAGTCCACCCCTCCGCCGCCCCACACCGAACCCAGGGTTATTATGCCGTTCTGCCCCAGGTGGACCCCCCTCCTAGGGAACGTCTCACACCAAACGATTGTAACCCCTAAGTTTGCGTGGTAGAGTAATGGTGGTGTACGCGTACGTGCAGAACTTGTTTGCGCAGAAATCGCCGACATAGTGTAACTGACGCGGAATAAGGGGAACCAGCTCGCATCCGCAGAGGCAGATGGAAAACCGCCTAAAAACCATCCACAGACTGGCCAGTTCACCGGACCTCGACACAAGTCAGCCGGGTGGATTCGTGCCGGGGACCAGGTGCTCCTTGCCCCCACAATGGGGAGGTAACTGTGTTCATAAGTTTACTACTTTAGCATTTGATAATCTGAACCCCCTTAAGCATTACCACTTTCTCAAAGAGGAACTGTAAGGACATTTTAAAGATATATGTGTTCAGTATTTCACCAATCTTGAGAGCCTCTTTGTCACAAGCAATTCTTTTAACAGTAAAGGCAACAATACTTTTCAATTTTCAGGGTCAGGATTACGATAAAAGATTTGGAGCGCCCTTCGGGCACTAACAATTTTGGAACGGTTTGTAAGTTTAAAACAATCCACTAATAATGATAATCAACTCAAGAAAACGTTAAGGCAGCAATAACAAAAGACGTTCTGGCTGGCGAAGGCAATGATAGCCTTAGGGTAGTGGACACTTTGATTCAAATTTAAGTCCGAATGCCATACGGATTGACAACGTAATTTATGCAGAAGTGCCGTGGTAAGCGAGGACGCGGCGTCACCTCAGTGGCTACCCCAAGACAGGAGGATGTACACCACGACGCACACTCACACGCAGCCGTCTTTTACTACCCGCGCCCGATTAATCGGCGGGTAGCGGATAACACGCCGAGGCCAGCGGTTGCAACGCTACCAACAACTCGGGAAGCCGAGGGCAAGCAAACAGGCATATAATTCATGCAAGACTTAGCATCAGAAATGAGTAAATTCTCTAGGCCCGACACAAGAATAACAAATGCAAACCCCGCTCCAGACCCCGACCAAAATCTAAATGTTAGAGTGACTGCATGTTTAAAACAAATGTGATTAGCCGTTAATAGTTTGACAGTAATGACCAAATTAACAGTAAACACCAAAAATAACAATTAATTTGATTAAGCAGTCAACTGTTAACAAGACACCAACAAAAAATTAAGATAAGTAAACTTAAGAAGTACTAAGAAATGCTGGAGCCCTAATGCCTAAGGACGAGATCGCAATGATTATAAGGTATAAACAATAGTAAACAATAAATTCCTTCTCTTAAGAGAAGTGTTCGATCTCACCAATACCTTCCAACGTCAGTACAGAAAATGAGCCCACATTTATCGGGCCGCTGGAGCTTTCTTAGCACGACTATGCCCGATGTTAGCAATTCATGCACAAGTCGGGGAAGCTAGAACTTGCCTCCTTATGGGTCAGGCTCGATATTCAGCCTCAGTAGTCAGTAATATACACTACTGGCCATTAAAATTGCTACAACGCGAAGATGTCGTGTTACAGAAGCGAAATTTAACCGAAGATGCTGTGATATGCAAACGAGTAGCTTTTCAGAGCATTCACACAACGTCGGCGCCGGTGGTGACACCTACAACGTGCTGACACGAGGAACGTTTCCAACCGATTCCGCATACAAAAACAACAGTTGACTGGCGTTGCCTGGTGAGACGTTGTTGTGATGTGTCGTGTAAGGAGGGGAAATCCGTACCATCACGTTTCCGACTTTGATAAAGGTTGAATTGTAGCCTATCGCGATTGCGCTTTATCGTATCGTGACATTGCTGCTCTCGTTGGTCGAGATCCAATGACTGTTAACAGAATATGGAATCGGTGGATTCGGGAGGGTAATATGGAACGCCATGCTGGATCCCAACGGCCTCGTATCACTAGCAGTCGATGAAAAGCATCTTATCCGCATGGCTGAAACGGATCGTGCAGCTACGTCTCGATCCCTGAGTCAACAGATGGGGACGTGTGAAAGACAACAACCATCTGAACGAACAGTTCGACGACGTTTGCAGCAACATGGACTATCAGCTCGGAGACAATCGCTGCGGTTACCCTTGACGCAGCATTACAGACAGGAGCGCCTGTGATGGTGTACTCAACGACGAACGTGGGTGCACGAATGGAAAAACGTCATTTTTTTCAGATGAATCCAGGTTCTGTTTACAGCATCATGATGGTCGCATCCGTGTATGGCGACATCGCGGTGAACGCACATTGGAGGCGTGTGTTCGTCATCGCCATACTGGCGTATCACCCGGCGTGATGGTATGGGGTGCCATTGGTTATACACGTTTCGGTCACCTCTCGTTCGCATTGACGTCACTTTGAACAGTGGACGTTACATTTCAGATGTGTTACGGCCCGTGGTTCTACCCTTCATTCTATCCCTGCGAAACCCTACATTTCAGCAGGATAATGCACGACCCCATGTTGCAGGTCCTGTACGGGCCTTTTTGTGATACAGAAAATGATCGACTGCTGCCCTGGCCAGCACACTCTCCAGATCTCTCACCAATTTTAAACGTCTGGTCAGTGGTGGCCGAGCAACTATCTCGTCACAATACGCCAGTAACTACTCTTGATGAACTGTGGTATCGCGTTGAAGCTGCATGTGCAGCTGTACCTGTACACGCCATCCGAGCTCTGTTTGACTCAATGCTCAGGCGTATCAAGGTCGTTATTACGGCCAGAGGTGGTTGTTCTGGGTACTGATTTCTCAGGATCTGTGCACCCAGATTGCGTGAAAATGTAATAACATGTCAGTTCTAGTATAATATATTTGTCCAATGAATACCAGTCTATCATCTACATTTCTTCTTGGTGTAGCAATTTTAATGGCCAGTAGTGTATGTGATGCCCTAGAACATTCTACAACAAATTAATTTCACATGAAGCAATTATGACAAAGGTCGCAGAACCGTTAAACAAACTGCAGTAGAAGGAAATCATAGGGCAGTGAATTTATTAGCTTGAGTACAGAGAGGGGACAGCGGGAAAACCGGCCTAACGGGCGCAAGTTCTGCGCCGAAGCACGTATGCCAAGATCCACAAACAGAATTGCCTTACGCAAAAACATGTATGATGGGTTGTTACCAGACGAAATCGTCATCAAGACGCCCACATTAGTGGACAATTACTCCCAAATCCTGATAGCCAATTGGGCGTTAAAGCGTAGAGCCCAACACTCCACGCCAATGCGGCTTTGTATAGTTAGCCGCCCACTTAGACGAGCAACCTACGATCAGGCTCCGTAATCGCCTGCCCGCCGTTCGTCACCGCTTCTTCCACGTACTCCTCCACCGTCCGTCAACAACCTGCCTCCAGCTCCCTCTAACCCAACAGCCAACTACAAGAAGACCGAAGCTCCACCCGATGGCGTAGCAGGAAAACGCATTGCACCAGTACCGTAAACATAACTGCTCGGAAAATGAGCCACACGGCTCAGAAGATATTAAGGATTTTATAGTGGCTGTTATAACGCCTCTTTTCACTTGTTCTGTATTAAAAATCCGTTGACACAAATAAATTTCATTAAAAGTCTATTGCTGAATTTTGGCTGAGAATCTTACCGCTCACAGATGAAAGTTCATTGTCATTTCAGCAACGCAGCCGAAAATGTATGAAGTGACTATCGATAGTAAATTTATTATTTGCGCTTTACAGAATTATGTTGTACAATAAACATTTCATATAACATTTAATTTAGACTAGCTACAGTTATCAGGACATTCTAGTCGACAGTTGATGTATGTGTAGTACGCATGTTATAAATCTATTCGAAATATGGGATGCAGTCATGTGCGGTTTGGACGTGAAAAAGTGTGGTTAAATGCGTTAAAATATTAATCTCGCCTGCTGCAGGTAATCAGGGTTACACACCAATTCCCATGCTAATAACAGATGATCCGAATTTACTAATTTCCAGCATTCAGAAAGGTATGACATCGGGAACTGTATGGTTTACAAAATTATGCAGTAAATTGCAGAGAACCGCCAAGTTGAAATATTAATTTTCTTTTGTACCTGATGACTAATTTCGACGCTGAGCTCATTACCAAATCATCCACTACGCTATGCAGTAACATATATTACGACAGCCACGGGCCTGTTTATTCCATTTACACACATGTTGTAAAGTAGTGCAGCGGTGAGCTTCATTCATCTAATTAGTTAGGTGTATGAAAGTCAGCCTTGTACTCTTTTCCAAGGTGCATTTAACTGGAATGAACAGACATGTGGCTGTTGTAATGGATGTTACTGCGTAGCTTAACAGATGATTTGATAATGAGCTTAGGCTCGAAAATAGTCATCAGGTAATCAAGAAAATTAATTTTGCAACTTGGACGGGCCTCTGCAATGTATTACATAATTTGGTGATCTCGCATTACTATGGCAACATTCAGAAACCATTGAACAAATAAGAGTACTTTGACCAGTTCTTTGAAAATGTCACTGAGCAATGAAGAAGAGACTGATGAAGAAAAGTGCTGATTATGGGATCCTATGTTTAAGCGTCTGATGTATACAATTTGTAATAATGCGTGGAAGGAGAAATTTACTAGTTAGTGGCACACAAGCAAGAGTGATGAAGATGATGAGTCAGCTTTCACCAAACTTCTTGTGCAGATTTGATCAGCTGCCGTTAGAATTAAATATTATAACTTCACCTAAGAGTAATAACTAAAAGGCTTAAAAACGTCAGTGGAGATGTCAAAATTATCCCCAGGAGGAAACAGAAAGCGGAGATTCAAGTCTTTGAGCAGTATCAATAATAAATGGATGTAATTATTAGTCCACCTCTGTACCTGCGTGGTCACTGCATCTAGCTGTCGTGCGGGCGAACCAGTTTCTACTCGTGGTACTTACAGAGATTTTTTCTTGTGTTGAGGACTGAAAAGGAGTTCACTCAATCTAGTGAAGCCAACTTAGGAGCTACCTGAGTGAAAAGTAGCGGCACAATGTCTGAAAATAGGACAACGGATTGGAGAGCGGTGCGCTCACCCCGTGGCCGTCCATACTGCCATAGAGTGACCCCATAACGACAGAAGATGAAAGGCCGTATTCACGGAGGACCTCTGGGCCTGGTCATAGAGTTTATGGTGTCTTAACCGAGAGATGGGACGAAACACAAAGAATTTCACATGACCGACCATTGCAGCGAAAATCCTTCGTGCACCCTGTGCAACTGGCCGCCATGCTGACGTCATCCGGAGCGTGAATCGCTCTTGAGGAACCCTGTATTATGAACCTGGGCTACAATGTAACATAAAAAGCCTACACGCGGCATAGCAGATTCAAATACCAGCAGTTTTAACATCAGTGGCAGATACAATAGCGTCAAAAGCCGACAAAACAGAGGTCATTCTGTAGAACTTGGTCTATTTTCATTAAGGTCTATAACAAAATGTTCTCCTCTTTCTTCTACTGTATAATAAAGTCTTATTTCCACATCTCAGTATCAAATGTTCAAATTTGAGTGAATTCCTAAGGGACCAATCTGCTGAGGTCATTTGTTCCTAGACTTGCACACAACGTAAAGCTCAAGACAACACACACACCCATGCCCGAAGGAGGACTCAAACCTCCGGTGGGAGTGGCCATCTCAGTTTCAACTTTTCAGCCACCTGTTCCACTCTTCTGCAGTCACTGCCCTTACTACTTGTTTTAAAGGATCTTTAATCTCCGACGTTTTATATGTTCTGTTTCGTGCTCAAACATAGCTTTGAGTCTGGTCCAGACTTACTTCAAATATTCAAATGTGTGTGAAATCTTACGTGACTTAACTGCTAAGGTCATCAGTCCCTAATCTTACACACCACTTAACCTAAATTAGCCTAAGGACAAACACACACACCCATGCCCGAGGGAGGACTCGAACCTCGTCCGGGACCAGCCGCACAGTCTATGACTGCATCGCCTGAGACCGCTCGGCTAATCCCGCGCGGCTCAAAACTTACTCAATGGCGTTTTATTCGTAGTGGTACGGAGGAATTCGAAGAACAGGTTTCCCAGAATTCGTAACCATTTCATCTGCTGAGTGTTTGTTGTGTGCTACTGTTTTCTTTTTAACAGTTTCTAGTAGTCTTTTCTTCAAATGATTCAAATGTCTCTAAGCACTATGGGACTTAGTATCTGAGGTCATCAGTCCTCTAGACTTAGAACCTAAATAACCACATCACACACATCCATGCCCAATGCTGGATTCGAACCTGCGACCGTAGCAGAAGCGCGGTTCCGGACTAAAGCGCCTAGAACCGCTCGGTCACTAAGGCCGGATTTCTTCAACATAATCACTTCGGAAATAATATTTTTAAATTTTTGCAATTCTGATATTTCGCGCTTATTGGAATCAGCGTAAGGATTTTCCTTTCTACGAGAATGGTACTGCGCGTTAAGAAGAAGAATAACCGCGTTTTTCTGAAACCGAGGAAGAAAGTCTCGTAACCACTACTCGAACGTATACATGCACATCTCATTATAATCTCCACTCCTCTTAGATTAAAAATCCACAATCAGCCTTCGATGAAACATTCTTTTTTTACCAAAGTGCATGAGGATCGGAGCTGTTTCTTTATCTGGTGGTTTAGACTTCCAAACAGAAACCCTTGGTATGGAGAGTTTCCAACGTTATTTGCCTAGACGTTACTTCGTGTGTGTTCTGAGTTCAACCACGTTTCGTCCATATAGTATACGAACCTTCCTTAATCTTCCAACAAAAAAAATGTTCAAGTGTGTGTGAAATCGTATGTGACTTAACTGCTAAGGTCATCAGTACCTAAGCTTACACACTACTTAACCTAAATTATCCTAAGGACAAATACACACACATCCATGCCCGAGGGAGGACTCTAACCTGCCGGCCGAAGTGGTCGTGCGGTTCTAGGCGCTGCAGTCTGGAACAGCGAGACCGCTACGGTCGCAGGTTCGAATCCTGCCTCGGGCATGAATGTGTGTGATGTCCTTAGGGTAGTTAGGTTCAACTAGTTCTAGAGGACTGATGACCTCAGAAGTTGTGTCTCATAGTGCTGAGAGCCATTTGAGGCATTTCACTCGAGCCTCCGCCGGGGCCACCCGCACAGTCCATGACTGCAGCGCCTTAGACCGCTCTCATCTCCGAACAATTTAATGGTTCGCATATAAAGCCATCACAAAAAATAATGTTAACCGTGCGTATTAGCAAACTAACGCGACCACGTCGAACATATTGAAATTCATTTCCTGTAATAAGCTATAATATGTAGCTATAATATGCCCGAATGTGGGTTTCCTTCTCAGCAGTAATAACCTTGTCTATTGTTGGCGGTCCGTTACGAAAAAAAAAGAACTTTGTGTACTTTCCTCTCGTATGGCATTTCTACCAACATCATCAACACTTTTTGGAATCTTTTGTCTTGATTTTTCTTTCTTGGGAAATTCCAAAGAGTGTATTTGACCTTGTACTTACAGTATTATAAGGTACACGACCAACACCTGTAGCTGCAACTGACTTCAAAACAACATTGGTCTTTGGCCTACTCTTTGACAACAGCTCCGTCTTATACACATTAAAAAACATGTATTTCTCTAAAGATCTTAATGATTTATTTAATGATGGCTTCTTAGGTGGACTCACATCTAACACGTCCACCTCGCTCGTTGTATCAGCGTATTTTATGATGAACTTTACAGCCAGATTCTAAAACTACCGCTGTGTAGCATGCACATTACCCATCTTACACCTGCAGTGGGCACTGCGACAGTGAGCTAGCGGCCCTCGTCTTTTTCACCCTTCGATGGTGGCACTCTGATCACGCGCCTTTCGTTTACGTGCCATCCCTTGTTTCAGTCTTAGGCGTTCAGTAATTATTTAGTTCTTAAACGTATTTATTAAAAGAATCTGTAGGGAGAAGTGTTGACTGGTAGTCCAGTTGAATGCAGATGGCTGGGAGGAAGGAGTCTAAAACTCTGCCAGTGTTCTTCAGGCACTGGATCAGGATTATGAAGCAGTAAAGGCGTGCAGTGAGATATTGCCTGTACAGTTTTGCTCGAATGAAATGTTAGTGTTAGTAGTGGGGCTAAGCTATTTCATGTGCAGCATGCATTGTTGCTAAATTTATCCAAGATGGCGGATCCGAGATGGCGGCAATGTTGCACTGATGTCATGGTGGGATATTCAAATTTTGGCTGGAAATGGGTCAATGCAGGTACCTCTAATAACCTAATTCCCTCAACCACAGCTCCCACTCCTATGATCCCACCCACCCAGAAAATGGTGAGTAAAGGCCAGTCTCTCTCCAGCTGCCAGAGAAGAAGGTTATGTTAGTGTACTTTATTTATATTTGGCGGGAAACTAAACATAGCTCATAATTTCACAACTATATGCTTAACAATGAGTGACTAAAATCGCAATATGGCTCAATATTGACGATGTCACGCAACTGGTTTCATCCTGTTGGAACAAAATTCACAATACCACTCAAAACTAGTAGCAGGGGGACGCAAAATAGTAACTCCTCATAGCGCGCTCCCTAATAAATCTCTCTGCTCCACTTGTGAATTGGCGGGAAAATGAATAAAACAATAACTGAAGCTACCCCCTAAACTGGTATAGGCATATAAATTACAGTGTTAGAAAACGAGAACCACAGTGATGTTAAAAAAATCGGCCTAAGCATATCTACTAGTGATAATAACACTATGCTAAAAACGACAGCGTAAAGTGTAAGACTACTTTGTAAATTACAGCTGTATACTAAGGGGTATGAAAGTAACACGAAAAAGCTTTGTAAATTACACGGTGCTAGCACAGTGGAGGCTAAAACCTACTGCACGCAATGCTCATAATCGTGCAATTAATGCACAGTGTGGCGCAATGTCCTGAGATGCCAGAGTTGTGACATATAATGTGGTGTGGCTCACTCTGGGCTCTGTGTGCAACTGTGACTTCTGTCAGGGATGCCGTGTGCACTGGAGTCTGTTGCGATACCTGCCGGCTGCAGGCGGAACTATAGCTGTGGCCTGGATCAAATTGCAAAGCATATGAATAACAGGAAATTTACCCAGGGCTGCTGTTTGATGACAGCTCCGTTTCTCCACTTGAGCCATGTGCTTCAAAAGACAATGGAATTCATGACACAGACGAGATAATTGTGCAATAAATAGAAGTTATGGAATATTAAAAAACAAAAACCACAGTGATGTTAACAAATGGAACTACACTTAGCTGCTACTAACACTGTGCTAAAATCTACTCCACAAACAGTAGCACCGCTTCTCTGCCTGCCGGAGTGGTCGAGCGGTTCTAGGCGCTACAGTCTGGAACCGCGTGACTGCTACGCTCGCAGGTTCGAATCCTGCTTCGGGCATGGATGTGTGTGATGTCCTTAGGTTAGATAGGTTTAATTAGTTCTAAGTTCTAGGGGACTGATGACCACAGATGTTAAGTCCATGCTCAGAGCCATTTGAACCATTTGAACCGCTTGTCTGTAAAATACAGCCTTTAGTTGTAGGGTATAAAAAAAGCATGAAAAAGCTATGTAAGTTACTTGGCGCTACGATAGTGGAGTTTGAAAACTACTACGTACGATGCTCATAATCGTGGCGCAACGCGAGGTCCGGGATGCTGGACACGTGAGGCATTCTGTTGGGTGGTGTAGCTTGATTGGCCCTCTTCCAATGACTGCAGATTCTAACAGGGATTCCGGGCATGCTGCTAACTGACACGGTACCTGATGGCCGGCGACTGAACTACAGCTGTGGGCCTCAGCTTCGGAATAACAGATCTGTTACCCACAGCTGTTTCTTGATGCTCAATCACTTGCCCCCTCCTCCCCATCCCACAGCCCCTCAGGCTGGTTGTTTCGAAAGACAATGGAATTCGCAACATATTCCTACAAACGAGAAAATGCAAAAGGAAACATTATTGTATCCCCCATGATAATAATAGTCACAGGAAATATCTCACTATCCAGAGAAACTTCGAATACTGCCTCCACCACCATGCATGCTTTAACGAAGTGGAACAGGAACATTGTAAACTGTGTGAGCAGTCGCCAGCGCTTCCCACTGCTAAGACAGGGGGTTTGTAACGGACCACGGGTCCAGTTCAAAGACCTGCTGGATGGCGCGAGTGAGAGAGAGAGAGAGAGAGAGAGAGAGAGAGAGAGAGAGAAAGGGAGAGAGAGAGAGAGAGAGAGAGAGAGAGAGAGAGAGACTGACTTGCATCATTCTGACAAAGACGTGTGACATCATGGATCACACCATTTTACATTCGAACAAGGGATTTCTGGAAATTTCAGTCAAAGTTTGAATCTTATTGGTTCTTGAAGTACTCGCTCGGAACTTCTCATCGACTGCCTTCCTCACTGGGTGTCCATTCAAAATGAGGCCCTCTGATTTGCGGCCTGGGGTGACGTGTGGTGACTCTAACCAAGCCCCCACTCTCCTTCCTCATCCTCAACCTGCTGCTGTCCATTGTTGTGGCTATAGTTTACTGCCTGTTTTTCTCTCTCTCTCTCTCTCTCTCTCTCTCTCTCTCTCTCTGTCTCTCTCTCTCTGTGTGTGTTTGTGTGGTTCGAAATAGAACGCAGCAGCTACAACTCCAAAATTAGTAGCAAGTGCCTTAGATTTGTAGAAGACGAACTACCACGTATGTAAATAAGTTTTTTTAAAACATCTTTGTTAAATTTTACATCAAATTTCTAATCCATAATTCCATTTCTTTTCTCTTGTTAAAGTACAGCTCAAGGATTGTGTTCTGCAGTGTAAAGAGAGACACTAGGAGCCAGAGACTTGGTTGTGTCAGACTCTTTGGTCTGTCCCTATTGAGGTTCGGCGTCCTGTGTAAAACTCACAACAAGGAATGCCTTGTAAGGATAAAAGAATATTTAATCGTAGTAGCGTAATTTGTGTAATTCTTCATGCTTTCCCGGCGATCTGTTGGCATCTTGGATATTCGGGAATCCAGCCGGATGTTCGCGTCGTTCTCGCACGATATTTCAACAGCGTGCCTCGCTGTCTTCTTCAGGTGCTACCTGAGACTGGTCCTTGGGTCGATCGAGTCTAGTATTTATGCCTGGGAGGAGCTGGGCGTTCCCTAATCGGTCCGCGCCGAGTCGAGTGTTCCATCTGTGGTCCGCGCCCGCCAGACTCGGCTTCAACGGACCCCTCCAGTCGCGGATGTTCCGACTGCCGTCGGCGCCGGTTTTAGCCATCCTCAACGGTTGTGGTTGTCATTTGAGGTGTGTCAGACCCGATCTGAGATGTTAGGTACTCTATCTCATGACTGTTCCTACGGTTTCCACTTCTGTTGCGTGCTGGGCGCTCCCTAATCGGTCCGCGCCGCGTCGTGTGTTCCATCTGAGGTCCGTGCCCGCCAGACGCGGCTACATTGTCCCTCTCTGGTGGCCGGTGTTCCTTCCGCCGTCCGCGCCCGGCCTGGCCGTCTTCTGAAGTCGAGTTCATGAATCCTGCGCTTGAGCTTGTGAAAACTCAACGCAGGACACTCCAGGATTCAGCAAGAAATGTAAGTGGCGACCGAGGGAACAGCCGTGAGACAAGGTGTTGGACATTAGAGACCAGATCTGACACACCCCAGGTCATGAACTCGACTTCAGAAGACGGCCAGGCCGGGCGCGGACGGCGGAGGGAACACCGGCCACCAGAGAGGGACAATGTAGCCGCGTCTGGCGGGCACGGACCTCCGATGGAACACACGACGCGGCGCGGACCGATTAGGGAGCGCCCAGTTCCTCCCAGGCATAAATACTGGACTCGATCGACCCAAGGACCAGTCTCAGGTAGCACCTGAAGAAGACAGGGAGGCACGCTGTTAAAATATCGTGCGAGAACGACGCGAACATCCGGCTGGATTCCCGAATATCCAAGATGCCAGCGTAATTTGTTCTTGTAGTGGAAGTAGTAGTAGTAGTAGTAGTAGTAGTAGTAGTAACAGTAGCATACATCACAGAAGTGCAGGATGAGCTGGAGGCAAAACTGGAGGTTGGAAAACAACAACAGTAACAAGAACAACAACAACAACAACAAAATGCTGTGGAACAGCCTCCAGCAAAGAATACACAGCAGCAACAGTCGCTTAGGTATAGAAATGCGCTTGACTTTATAGACGGGCGGCTGGAGACAGTTAAATAACAGGTGCTGGACCAGCCTCTAGCAGACAATAAGACATCAGAGCAGATTTGAAAATAGAAATTAAAAAAATCTGTAGTCTTAAAATATACTTCATTTGTGTCTGTGTACAGCAGAAACGCGGTCTTTCTCTAACATATTGGTATATTTTTACAGCATCCGATCTAGTCTTGGTTGACAAGCGGCTACAGAATTGTTCATACTCTTTGTCGAGATTACGTGAGAGCCAAGGTGAGTCAGGGTTGTAGCTGCCAAATGGACTCATCCACCGCCTGAAGATCTGGGGGAGAAGATAGCCTCCTTGTACAGGGGAGAAGATAGCCTCCTGGTACCAGAACGATGACATTAGCGGCGCTGATGACTCAGGTAAAGTATTATAGTAGCACCTTTTATCTTTTTGCTGTATCTGCCTTTTATAAATCATTGTATATTCTTTTCCCTTCTACATCTAACATTGCACTGTGTTTAATTAATTGTTCATACTCTTTGTCGAGATTACGTGAGAGCCAAGGTGAGTCAGGGTTGTAGCTGCCAAATGGACTCATCCACCGCCTGAAGATCTGGGGGAGAAGATAGCCTCCTTGTACAGGGGAGAAGATAGCCTCCTGGTACCAGAACGATGACATTAGCGGCGCTGATGACTCAGGTAAAGTATTATAGTAGCACCTTTTCTCTCTTTGCTGTATCTGCCTTTTATAAATCATTGTATATTCTTTTCCCTTCTACATCTAACATTGCTCTGTGTTTAATTAATGTACTTTTCCATTCTAGAGCTAGTCAACTGACAGTATCTGGCAGCAGTCTACCTCCGCACTTGTCCCCTGTGTGGGTGCCACATGCAGAGCATACACAAAAGCCTGCTATATCTGTCATGGACCAACCGGACCGCCACCAGACAGAAAACAGTGGCGCCGCAACCTGCACAGCCGCATCTCCGCAACATGGCTCTTTGTTCTAGCTAATCCATATTTTAACATAGCAACAGTAAGATAAATGTGCGAATTACTAGACAAATGGCCGCTAGTATGGGCAAAACAAAAAAAATTATATCCCATGCTCCTAGCTCAAGCACGAACCGATCAGCAAGAGCCCCACCCCTCAAACCGCGATTTAGCTTGCGGTCTTTTCAGGCGCGTTTGTCACAGTGCTTCCGCGCTGTAACGATGCTGTCGACGCGCCACATTCGCATGGCTCGCCAGAAGTGGTAGGAGAACAGTTGCTGGCTGCTGCTCCCGTCTCCGACAACACGCCTTACGGACGTGTGTCTGCCACACCATTAATTACAGTCTTTTCAAGGAGAGAGCGGCGGATCGCTTGCGTGCAAAGCGAGCCCTGCGGGCACGAGCACACCTCGGAGCGGCCGCCACCGGTCGAGGGGAAACGGAAGGATGGCAGGCGCGGGATTGCTTCCTCGTCGGCCACGAAGATCACCTCGCCTCGCCTCGCACCGAAAGCAAACAAGCCGCCACAGCCGGTCGCCGTATCCGCCTAATTTCCCCAGAGTCCTGCGGACCAGGTCGCTGGTCTATACTCACGTGGTACGGCACCACGTGTACGAAGAAGGCAGAGCCGTCTCAAGACACGGTCGCGATAAGCTCGCGTTACACTCATCCCGACCAGGAAGCGGCGGCGCCGCGATCCGGCCAGCGGGAATTACATCCGACGTCCTCTCTCTTCAAATGATATCCAGCGGCGCTTGCACGTCTTTATCTGCCATCGAACTCACTTGTACTGCCTTCTTTTTTATTTTTCACTTGTGAATGCCAACATGAATAGGATGACTCGTGTAATCATAACAGACAAGAAAATAGTCAACCCTAGGGAACAGCACCTAAATGTCGTGTAACACCGTCTCTAGCTTTCATACTGTCCTGAGTTCAGCAAAGAAGACAGTCAACAAGTTTCTTCAGCTTTGTCAAGTTCCGGTGAAGCCACTCACCGAATGCTGTGTCCCCTCGGTAAGTGACGGTTTTTACGCTTCACTCACTTTTCCCGATTTGCTTCACTGTCAACACAGTCGAGTTTTTAAAGAAGTGTTTCTGATGAAAAGTTCCTCTCTATCCATTCTTGCAGACTTCATCTGAGTCATTCTGATAAGGTTTTCTTCCGTTGTTACCTATTTAATGTGTTTTTAATTTCGGTCTTCAGTTCTAGGTCTGAACTGATGCAGTTCCCCATGTTAGTATATCCTGTGCAAGACGCTTCATTCTCCATAACTATTGGAGGTTCTACCCATCAGTACCTGTTTAATGCAACTGAGTCCATCTACAGGTTTTATCCCCTCATTTCCCTCCAGTACCAAGCTTATCAGTCCTTGATGCCTCACGATGTGTCCTATAAAATTATCCCTTTTTTTGTCAGGTTGTAACACAATGTTCTCCCCTGACTCGATTTAGAAGCTCTTCACTGGTCTTCGATCTTATCTTTGACATTCATCTCCAGCACAATATTACAAAAGCTTCTGTTCTGTCAGTTTTACAAGTAATGTATACTTCGCAAGTCAGTTTTTTAAATGGTGGAAACAGATTAATATCTGTCCGTAGGCCCATTTGTTGATGGACTACTACTATTCCCTAGCAAAATCGTGATTACAGATCATTTCAGTCTGAAGCGATAAGCTGAAGAAATAGTCGTATCACGTATTAGTCTAAACATACACTTTAAAACGTGAAATGTATTTTGTGCTCTAGAGCATTTACTTATTTTTATCCTCTCAGGAATCACAGTTAATGTGAAAGGCAAAAGCACAGTCTAGCACTTTCTGAATTTGATGGACATGGCCCGTTTACTAACATACATCTTACATATAAAAAAGGCTGTTAACAAACAGCAAACACACTCCACGAAAGCGTCAGTTCCTTCCCTACAGACCTATGTCTTTACTACATGCAGTATGCATATCCGCCAAAAACGGCAAAATTTGATACCATCGATATTTTAGCTCAGTCTCTCATATTTTTTAAAGAGCTTCACGAAAAAGAATATAATAAAAACAATCCATCAAAAACTGTGACCTCAACAATGTAACTACACAGACAAGCTATGACGTTTTTCAGAGACACACTGGATTATTCAGAAATCTGAGGACCCTGTACATTTTATACTGTTCCGCAACATCGTTTAGTTAACGAAACAAGCACTAACCGAATTTCGGGCCTGATTTATGTTTGAATTCAGGTCTTCCGTTGCAGATGGAACGCAACCCGCAGCGTTAAATGTACAGTTAATTTGAAGAGAATCAGAAAGAGACATCTGGAGAAAACAGAAGCAGCTGCATAAATATTAAGAGCTTGTAGGGTAAGCTAGTATCAAGCGAAGAAGAGTAAGCTGCTAGGTGGGGAGAAATATATAAAATGACTGGACAAAGAATATGGACTTTTAGGCAGTGTAATAGAAAGACAAGTGAAAGGGAGTTAATACGAAACCGGAGATACGTTATGCGAGAAGAATCTAACAGTGTACAGAAAGTTTAGGGTCGAAATAAGGCTTCTGTGGTAGACGACATTCTCTCAGAATTAACTGAGATCCTTGATAGAGCCAGTACATGCAATACCGCCAGACTTCAAAAAGAGTTTTATTTCCAAAATATGGTGATGGTTCTCAGTATCATGGAAGTGAAATTTAAGGTATTGTTGCTATATAGTGACACAAATTATATTACGAAGTCTGGACTAGCTGATAGTACCTGATCTCGGGAAAGATTAGTTCACTTTCCAGACAGATGTAGGAACACACTCTTCTGCAGCATTGTCCTGCAAAATGATCTTGAGGTCCTGCAGAAAGTGTCATCACTTATGTCTCTATGCTGTCCATTTTTGGAACACAATCTACGACCAGCTTAGAGACGGAAGTGATGACACTTTCTGCAGGACCTGACCATCATTTTGCGGTACAATGCTCCAGTACGTCCAGAGAAAGCTGGTACTGATTTGTTTAACTGATGAGGCTTCTGAGTGCTATACCACCCACTGCACTCCCATAACTTATGCCCTCGTTCGTTCAACTCGATTTCTAAACCGAACAAAACACTTCACGGAAATCGCTTCAGAACTGCTACAAATTCATCGGGCAATAGACCGCTCCGCTCACAGTGTCAACACAACTGGCACTGTTAAGAGTATCCTACTACTTCCACATCGCTGTCAACGGATTATACACAACGCTGGTGACTACTGTGAAGTCCAGTAAAACTTTGAAACACGCATCTAGTTTGTACGAGCTGTAAATAAATAGTTGCCACTGTTAAAGTTTCGACCCTCGTATTTTGGAACTGTATAGAAGTAACCTACTTCTCGTTCCTCTTTCTGTCGCTATCCTCCACCCCCTCTCTTTGCCCAATTCCTTCTCCTCACTCCCTCTCTGCCCATCACTTCTTCCCCCTCTCTGTCCATTTCATCTTCCCCCTCTCTCCATCTCCCTCTCCTTCCTCTCTCGACATCCACCTCCTCCTTCCCTCTGTGTCCATATTCTCCCTCGCCCTCTCTGTTTTCTCGTCTGTCATTGACCTTGAGCCCTCATCGTTATTCCAAACAAAAGCTCTAATTGGAAGTGAAGTCGCTTAAAACGACTGAGTATACCGGTTGTGATGAGTGGTACACTGGATGTGAGAGAGATCGGATCCGCTGCTCGTTCTGCAGTGATAATAGCTTCCATTACAGTAATTCGCTTACTTTTAATATGCTGATGGATAGGATTATGCAGTCTGGAACCGCGTGACCAATACGGTCGCAGTTTCAAATCCTGCCTCGGGCATGGATGTGTGTGATGTCCTTAGATTACTTAGGTTTAAGTAGTTCTAAGTTCTAGGGGACTGATGCCCACAGATGTTAAGTCACACAGTGCTCAGAGCAATTTTAGCCATTTTTTTTTTTTTTGTTAGGATTATGAAGTTTCGGGTGATTCATTTTCCGTAATAGTATTCTTATTTCAAGCCAACAAGCCATAAATACAACTTACCTGTTTCCTCTCAGAACAGATTGCGAAAAAGAAAACAAAGTAGCACTTGTTGGTGTATAGAATTTTTGTTTAAAATTAAACATCAGGTGGAAAAGATATCCAGGAGAATCAATTTGTCAAATGGTTTTGCTGTCATGGTTAAAACTGACTATATGAAAGATAACTTAATTGCACATTTTCGCAAAACAGAGCGGAATTTTATTTCTGACTTTCGGTTTACCAGATATCTTGTTCTTAGTTGTTAAATATCAGTTTCAGCTTCAAGTTCTTCTTTTTTTAGAGTGGGAAGATTAATCATGTTTTTACACTGTACACAGGGAATGCTATGATGTGCTCTGCATGAGATGCACGCACATCCCTGGTGCTGTAAAGTTATGAGAGAACCCTGGGATGTGCACTACATCAGATGCATACACATGCTATGGGGAGCCTCTGATATTCACCCACTGTTTCCCCTGCCGCCAACACCGTCACCGTTGAAGTCCAGAAAAAGTAATGAAAATGTCCAACCCAAAATGGCAGTTGCATAGGTGAGACTTTGGCTGGTCCTGCCCACACACACACGCACACACAGGTTGAGCGTCCATTAGCACACCCCATTTTTCAAGATTTACTTTACACCACCCAAACCAGTTCACAGCCTTTTAAGGGACTTCTCTACTCTCTTTTCCGCATGTATACCCTTTGTGTTAGACATGTGGAAAAGATAGTAGAGAATGCTACTCTAGGCAGGAAAACACCTAGTCCCAATGAGAACAGGTGTACCTGGAACTCCTCAACAAATTGTCAACTGGTTTAAGCGGTGTAAAGTAGATCTTGAAAAATGAGGAATGCTAATGGTCCCTCAACCTGTGCGTGTGGGCACGACCAGTCAATGTCTCACCTGTAGAACTGCCATTTTTTCTCATCATCAGGCACCGAAGAGGATCTAACGTTGGCACACACCAATTCCATGGAGGCAGCCCGTTTCTGGACGAAATCTATTTAGTTCAATATCAATTTAGTTCAATATTTGTTATTTCATCTACAATCAATTTATGTATGACTATTTACTCATGCACAAATGCTTACAACTGTATGCTAATTCTAATGCGTGAAAGTGATTTAATGGGTGAAAGGGATATAGTTACTGTCGTGTTTATCTATTTCCATGTTTTAATGTGTTAATATCTATGGTCCATGCACACATATTTATAACCGTTAAGCTTTTTGTTACCTCCCTTGTAATTGATGCCCTTGACACTAATAAAAATAATCAGCTTTCAAGCCCTATTCCTAACACACAACGAACGTTTGCAGAATAAACTACTATCTAGCATAAGATGGGCTGGCAAGCAAGACTCTTCGGCCACTTGGGTTGGACATAGCTCGACTTGGATGGGTGTGAAGCAGTCTGCCCTTTCCGCTTAAAATGTGCGGCATCTTGCGTGTCTGGTTATCAGGGTAGCACGGCCAGTACAAAAGCGAAATGCATACACTTGTGGCCCAAGCCTACTGACGGCCCCGAAGACAATGCCCTCCCTCGAACCTCACTGTCTGCCTGGAACTGACTGAAACTGATGCCAACCAAGCTGCCTTTAACTCGCGCGTTACAATGTGCCAACCTCCCACTGGTGTCGGATTCGCCGCTGCATCCACAGCCACCATCAGTGTTGCTGCCATCCTCAGGTACCAATCGAAAGAGTGCGCCACGAAAATACAGACCGGACGGCACAAAATGAAAATTCTGAAATGTGGCACTGCAGAATAATGCTTGACTAGATATACAGTGTAAATAGCGAGTTTGTATGTTGGCAGCGTTATATAGTGTGCTACTACCCCTATCAGCTCTCTGCGCCCTCGGGAAGAGAATCTGTGGTTGGGCGGACTCAGTGGCGGATTAAAAACTTTGCGCTCCTAGGCACACCATATTACATGCGCCTTTCCCCAATAAAAACATGTTTACAGAGATGTGATCAAAATTAAAGTAAAACTGTCGTTTTACGACCTAATAACTTGAACGTGTAGTAGATAAAAAATCACGTTCGGTAGTAATTTGTGAATCTATAGGAAAGAGTAAGAAATGAAAAGGAAATAGAGATTTCGCTGAACGAACTAGTAACTAAATACAGAAGAACAAACACTGAACTGGATTTGGTATTACATTACAGACTAGTGTGGAAAAATCAATTTTTTTTATAATCTAATACGTAGTTGTAAAGTATTAGGGTTTTTTTGTAGCTAGATGCTGCATAATGACTGCATACAATACCTTTAATCCATGGAAGGGCTGAACGGTTTTGTATTGCAGCTACTGATCTCACTATAGCTGTTTCTAGCGGTATTAGCAACGCTTTTACGTATTTATCGATAGAACTGATCTACGTTATTTATTAACACTTTTTCATCTGAGTGTACTCTCTGATAAGTATATTCCCGCAATAAGTATACAATTCAACAGAAGCCAAGAATACTCATGAGTTGTAATATACTACAGTATCACTATGAGTTGACTGTACAGCGCTGAGCGGACTGGGTCATTCCGGTATTGTTCTAATACTGTCGGTCGCCTCCGGTCACTTCTGCCATTCTCCCATGGAGACGATCGTAGAGATACTGGATGTAGTCCTGTAGAACGGCTTGCCATGCCATTTGCACCTGGCGCCTCAGTTGGACCAGCGTTCGTGCTCGACGTGCAGACCGCGTGAGACGACGCTTCATCCAGTCCCAAACATGCTCAATGTGGGACAGATCCGGAGATCTTGCTGGCCAGGGTAGTTGACTTACACCTTCTAAAGCACGTTGGGTATCACGGGATACATGCGGACGTACATTGTCCTGTTGGAACAGCAAGTTCCCTTGCCGGTCTAGGAATGGTAGAACGATGGGTTCGATGACGGTTTGGATGTACCGTGCACTATTCAGTGTCCCCTCGACGATCACCAGAGGTGTACGGCCAGTGTAGGAGATCGCTCCCCACACCATGATCCCGGGTGTTGGCCCTGTGTGCCTCGGTCGTATGCAGTCCTGATTGTAGTGCTCACCTGCACGGCGCCAAACACGCATACGACCATCATTGGCACCAAGGCAGAAGCGACTCTCATCGCTGAAGACGACACGTCTCCATTCGTCCCTCCATTCACGCCTGTCGCGACACCACTGGAAGCGGGCTGCACGATGTTGGGGCGTGAGCGGAAGACGGCCTAACGGTGTGCGGGACCATAGCCCAGCTTCATGGAGACGGTTGCGAATGGTCCTCGCTGATACCCCAGGAGCAACAGTGTCCCTAATTTGCTGGGAAGTGGCGGTGCGGTCCCCTATGGCACTGCGTAGGATCCTACGGTCTTGGCGTGCATCCGTGCGTCGCTGTGGTCCGGTCCCAGGTCGACGGGCACGTGCACCTTCCGCCGACCACTGGCGACAACATCGATGTACTGTGGAGACCTCATGCCCCACGTGTTGAGCAATTCGGCGGTACGTCCACCCGGCCTCCCGCATGCCCACTTTACGCCCTCGCTCAAACTCCGTCAACTGTACATACGGTTCACGTCCACGCTGTCGCGGCATGCTACCAGTGTTCAAGACTGCGATGGAGCTCCGTATGCCACGGCAAACTGGCTGACACTGACGGCGGCGGTTCGCAAATGCTGCGCAGCTAGCGCCATTCGACGGTCAACACCGCGGTTCCTGGTGTGTCCGCTGTGCCGTGTGTGTGATCATTGCTTGTACAGCCCTCTCGCAGTGTTCGCAGCAAGTATGGTGGGTCTGACACACCGGTGTCAATGTGTTCTTCTTTCCATTTCCAGGAGTGTATCTTAATATGAAAGATAGTTGACCAACATGTGAAATGTCCACAGTAGAATCTATTATTATAGAGAAATATGTGGACTGTTTTATTTCACTTATGATAATTCTTTTTATTCGTTCAGAAAGAAACGTTATTATTTCATCACAGATAGTTGAAAAAAGATTACTTGTATAAACCGACCCTAGACTTCCATATCGTTCAATGAGCACTGCGAGAAGGATCAAACTCGGCTATAATTTCAAGAGACACTATAAATTGACCATTATATAATGAATTGAATCTTTCAACGTGTCCACGTCGGGGAAGTCGACGACTTGTTAGTTTCTTTACTACTGGAAACAACCTTTTCAACACACTGCGCCATTACATTTTTTCTGTCTCGAAATATGACTTGAAATGGATATATATTGTTCCAAGTGACTTTTTTCTTGTTAAGAGTGATAACTCAGAATTTTTGTGTTCAAGTGAATTCTCATGATGAAATGTAACATTTGAAATATTGTTCCAATGTGAAATACCGTTAGTAGCAATCGCGGCCTTTCCTCTGAACAGTTTACATGGTGCACAAGGAACAGCATTGGTGCTACAGTAGTATACTAGAAAAACTAAAAATTTGATTTACCATTTAAAAGTTTATGGTAAAATAAATTTTTGTTCAAATATCTGGTTTCATCGCCTACTGATCTTCTTGAATTAGAAAAACCACCATTACAATTTTGATTAATGCCACGTTGTAGGAGAATGTCGATTGTTGATTCATTGACTCAGAATTCAGCAGGATCATCACTAACGAGGTTATTTCTTTTTGTAAAGTCTGACGAGACCCTTAGTTTTTCGTGAAACTCGAAATCAGGAACAATTTGCTTTTCTTCATTTTTAACTTTTGTTTCGTCTATGTTTACTTATTTTACAACAGCCGCAGTGCCATAAATATCATCTGTACTACTTGAACTCGAAGTCGAACCAGCGACGTTTTTGCGAAAAATTCATCTGCTCCGCCAAGCATTTTTAGAACATTGGCTTATCGTTATTGAGTTAAGGCAGTTACAAAATTGTCAACCAAAAGTCAGAAAAAAAGAAATAGCATTGTAAAATGAAAGGAAGAAGAACTGTATCCAATTCCAATCGTTCTACATCGTACATATGCACAAAGCTTTTTACTTTAAACGTGGCACACGACCAAAAAAATTTTCCTTTAAACACCGAGCGATGAACTGACCAACTCGGATTACTCGACGTAACTGTGCTATGAAAGAACGACAATGTGAAATAATTTAATTTCATTGTTACCTGTTTCTCTGTTGTAGGTGAACAGTAGAAGCACACCTACTGGCTGGATTTCGTCTCGTAAAGAAAACGGGACAGTCCCTTTTTTGGCTTCTGTTTCCCGCATAGCCGGAATATTAGCTGGGACGCGAATATGTTCTGTATATTTTTGACGTTGTCTTTCTGATTTAAAAAGGAAATAATTTTTGCAATTTCTTTCAGTGAGGTGTGCTGGATCGACTTTTATCCCACTTATTCTTATAAGATTTTAGCAGTTTCTATGGGCAGAGAAGACAGACTACCAAGTTTATGTAGTCTTGTTGGCAGTTGATGTTGTGTGTTGTCATTTGTGTGAACATTGATGTTATGTTTACACGCAAATGCACCTCTTGTTACAACATAAATTAAAAATGACCTTTCCTCGAAAAAAAAGGTTAGTTAAGAATGTGCAATGCCACGTGCTATTCGACTGCACAGATTGGGAACTTTGATATCGTGCAGGCTGCAGCACAATGAATGACACAAACGAAAGTTGGTTTCTTCTTCCTTTTTTGCCAAAAAAGTAACAAAGTAAATAAATACTTAAAATTTTTAAACTATTGTGAAGTGTATTTCAGACATTATTAGATATTCTGCTTATGTTCTTTTCGTATAAACATGCGTTTAAACATGTAAAACATTCAGAATATCAACATATTTAATTAAACGGGTGTCATTAAGTCAAAGCTCAGATACTGAAGACCACAGAGCTTTCACATTAACTACAGTGATGGAGGGTTGACTTGATACTTCCCCGTAATTTCTACAAGAAATATAAGTAGACTCGGGTTTTACGTAGTGAGGCCCACACATGTTACAGTAATTAGGAAACTGCTGATTAGTTTATCACAGCTTTTCAGGGGTCCCATTATTTTAACGGAGAAAACATGGTACGGTTAAGAAGAAGCTTACAAATTCTCGTAATAATAACATTTCAAACAATTTTATTGCAAATTTCCATCCTGACAGCTTACTTCAAAATATTTTGAACAATCATGAAGATGATACCAGACAGAATCGAAATTTCCATTAGTCAGCAAGTAAACTATGCATATTTCCAAGCATGTACTGCCGAATTTCGTTCTTAACGCTTATTTAAACTGGCAAGTTGTTTAACAATATTAAAACATTTTTGTCCTTTGTAAACGCAGTTATTTTAAAAAGTACAATGATAAAATGATTACAGAGCAAAAAATGCCGCCCCCTTTAAGGTGCCGCCCCTAGGTCCGTGCCTAGTGGGCCAATAAGTAAATCCGCCACTGGATGGACTACCAGTTAGCGACTGGATAGGGAAGTGTATGGGCACGATACTCTTTTTTGTAGAGTCTGCGCATTGTAAAGTGAGACGAAGTGATGTGTTTGTAAGAAAATACGAAATGAAATTATGGTGATGAATGTTTGCTTTATAATGTTTGGGCAGTGGAAGTACTGACAACTATATAATTTGGTACTAGATGTCACATTAATAAGGTAAAACTTTCTAATTACAGTGTTTGCTCTTCAACAAAATCTCTCTTTCGCTAACTCTATGTATAGTACATTATGTATCTGGCTGTAGTTCGTGTTTTTAAGATTTTCTGTGAGGTAAGTGACTTTTGAAAAAGAAGAGGTTTGCCCTGTTGGGATTCGTGATTGAAATGAGTGCAGCCAATTAGTAGAGTTGGAGGTAATTTCATATTTCTTTAATTTCATATTTTTTGGATTTGTATCATTATTAGGATTTCTAGCAACTCAGGGCCATTCTTTTGTGTTAATTATTGAAAGTGATGTCGTCAATGTATAGCAGTCAGACTGCCTTGGGCTTGTATATTGTGGGTAATAAATGAATAGGTCAAGTTTGAGTAGTCTTTGTCAGGGAAAATTCTGTAGCTCAGTGTTCAGTAAAAACATAACGAAAGAGGTAGATTTAGTACATGTAGTAACGAATAAAGACATACTGAATTGGTAAGTACAACAAGAAAACGAAGAGATGGTTCAATTGGATCTGAGCACTATGGTACTTAACATCTGCGGTCAACAGTCTCCTAGAATTTAGAACTACTTAAACCTAACTAACCTAGGGACTTCACACACATCCATGCCCGAGGCAGGATTCGAACCTGCGACCCCAGCGTAGTGTGGGTCCAGACAGAAGCGCCTAGAACCGCTCGGCCACTCCGGCCGGCCAAACGAAGAGATGCTGAATCGGATTGTGGACAGATGAAATTTGTGGGACAGCATAACTAACAGACGTCTCGGTTAATGAGTCACATTCTGTCAGTTCAAGGAATAATCATGTTGGTAATAGAGCGAATTGTGGAGGCAAAAGCTGCATAGGTTGACTAAAGGAGACTCCGTTGAGTGATTTGTACCTCGCCAACAAGCCGAAGCAACGTAATCGAGTAAGGCAAGTCGGCGTCGCAGACGACACCGCAGGCAGGCTGCGAGCGGTGACGCGGCAGCATGAGTGATGGGTCCTGGCGTCACGTCACGTCACCGCGGCCCCCAGCGCCTGCGCCGCCCCCGCTGCCGCCGCCCCCGCCGCCGTATCGCCGCCGCCACCGCCGCCTGTTCGGCGCCCACGCTATCAATCTCGGCGACTGTGCTCGCCTGGCACGTCCGTCTTCAGTAGCGGCAGCGGGGCAAGAAAAGGCGCCGAGGAGCAGCACGGGTTGCGGAGCAGCCCCGCCGAGGGCTGACGGCCCTGGCCTGGGAGAGGCGCCCTGGCGCCGCTCCGCCCAGAACAACTAGCAGGATGCCGTGTGCAATATGTCTTGCAAAATTAGACCATTCCTTGAGATATCCGATAGAAAAGTGCGTTTAGATGATGATCGTCTTAGTACGACAGTAGATGAACTTGTATGGCAAATATCTACAAAGCAGAGGGAAACTCTATCGAGGGCAATTTGTACGACATAGTTTTCGATTCAATCATTTTTACTTTCAGAAGCAGAGCGCCCTGAGTTTTCAAAGCCATACATTTTGCAGATGTGCGTAAATGCGAAAATTTTGCATTGGTAAAATATTAAATTAAAAAGAAATGGACCGCCACCAAATAACAAGTTGCTTAGAGTTACTTCGTTGCACTCAAGACGACTCAAACACGATGATTTATTACTACAAGCGTCTATACTGCTACATCCCTCTCCACCAAACCCGAAATCTTTATTTTCTGAGAAAAGTGTCCGTTTCTTTATAACTCATACAAATATACAGTTTTATTCACTTCTTGAATTTTTCCTCACCTTACCTGCAAGGTAAAAAGATTCGTAATCTGACTTGAAACATGCATATGTGTAATATATAAAGCGGAAAGGATTTTACCAAAAACCTCTAAAATTTCTTACCCGGTTTAGTTCAAATTTCTCCCGAAGAGCCAAAGAAACTGGTACATCTGTCTAATATCGTATAGGTTCCCCACGAGTGCTGCAACACGACTTAGCATGAACTCGACTAATATCAGGGGTAGTGCTGGAGGGAATTGACACTGTGAATCCTGCAGGGCTGTCTATAAATCCGTACGAGTACGGGGGGGTGGGGGTGAAGATCCCTTCCGAAAAGCACGTAGCAGGGGATCCCAGAAATGAACATTAATGCATGCTCAAGGAGTTCGGTGGCCAGCGGAAGTGTTTAAACTCAGAAGAATGTTCTTGGAGGTACTCAGCAGCAATTCTGGACGTGTGAGAGATTTCATTATCCTGCTGCAATCACCCAAGTCCGTCGGAGTATACAATAGACATGAGTGGATGCAAGTGGTCAGACAGGTTGCTCACGTACGTGTCAGCTGTCAGAGACGTATCTAGACGTATCAGGGGTCCCAGATCACTCCATCTGCACACGCTCCACACCATTACAGAGCCTCGAACACCTTGAGCAGTCCCATGCTGACATTCAGTGCCCATGGATTCCTTAGGTTCTCTCCATGTACACGTCCATCTGCTCGATACAATTTGAAGCAAGACTCGTCCGACCAGGCAATATGTTTCCAGTCATTAACAGGTCAATGTCGGGGCTGACGGCCTCAAGCGAGGCGTAAACCTTCGTTTTGTGCAGTCGTCAAGGGTACACGAATGAGCCTTGGCTCCAAAAGCCCATTGTGTTTTGTTGAACGGTTTGCTCGCTGACATTTGCCGATGGCCCAGCACTGAAATCTGCAGCAATTTACGGAAGGGTTGCACTTCTGTCACGTCGAATAATTCTCTTCAGGCTTCATTGGTCCCGTTGTTGAAGGATCTCTTTCCGGCCGCGGCAGTGTTGGAGGTTAGATGTTTCACCGGTTTCCTGATATTCACGTTACTCTCGTGAATTGTTCGCACGGGAAAATTTCCACTTCACCGCTAAGTGGAGATGCCGTGACCCATCGCTGTTGTGCCGAGTGTAACACCACGTTCAAACTCACTCACACTTTTATAAACTGCCATTGTAGCTGCAGTAACCGATATAACAACTGCGCCATACGCTTGTTGTCTTATATGGGAGTTGCCGACCGCAGAACCTTATTCTGCCTGTTTACATATCTCTGTATTTTAATACACAGGCCTAAATCCGTTTCTTTGGCGATTCAGTGTACATGGTAACAACGGCTTGCATTCGCTTATGAGTGTCAACAAGGCACAAAGCCAATCACTCTGTGTGGCAGATATTAAATGTCCCGGATAGGCCGGAGAAATGCATTACTAATGTTGCAAAGGGTTATTCCATGATGATATTATAAACTTTCAGAGATGATGTAGCAATCTGAGGTAAGATATACTGCTCCGGAAAGGACGCAGTAGGAACTTGTCAGCGAAAATAATTTAAATGTCTTACATTTAAAGGTACCGACGTTGCTAAGAATGCAGGACAGACGATTTCACAGGTGGTAGCGTGGAGCAATATAAGAAAAAAAATGTCAAGTAAATGGGCTTTAAAATCTTCGCTATTCTGAAACACATCTCTTTAATTGAAGAAGTGCACACAGTTCTTATAGTATGCATTTTGGAGTCCGTGTTTTCTAGAGATTTTTTCCTGTTTTGGTCGATACTACCTCTTCCAAAAATATCGAAACCATAGAGCTCCCGCTAGAAGAGATGTGTTTGTAGAAGCGAAGTTGAACAAGTGTCTTAGAGAAAACGTTTACTTGATATTTTATTTCTGTTTCGTTCCATATTACCGCCTCTGACAGTTGAATACTGTAAAATCTTAGCAACAACACTACCGACTCATGGTGTCAGAAAAACTTTCGCTTATAACTTTCGACTCGGTCTTTTCCAGAAAACCAGTATTTTTTATCTCAAATTGATACGTTTATTTTTCTCCTTCGTCCCTGAAAGTTTATTACATCATCACGGAATCAGCATGTAACCATACACATTGTGAAAAGGATGTATGTATGTTTGTTTTTATGTATGTCCTCCTCCATCAAGAGGCCGATTTCAGTCAGACCTGGTACACATATCACCTACTGTTTGGAAATATTCGCTGCGAGGGTAACAGACCTACCTATGCAAGGGATGCGAGTAGTGATGGAAAACGTGTGCAGCTCATGACGTGCGAGTCCCCAGACTTCATTCATACAGTATTAGAGCACTTAGTCACTTGTAACAAACCTTACACTTAATTTAAAATATCTACAAAACTTTATCTCGAAGACGACCCTCACTAAATGATAAATGGGAAACAGAATGTCGCTTACCAAATTTTTCACTTACTTCAGTGAATGTACCAGCGAAATGATATCATTGTTCGAATCATAGTTCAGAAGATATGAGGCCACAAAAACACTGACATGCGTGTGAAACTGCCGCGTCATGCATGACATTAAAAATTATTACTTCTTTGCTAGTTACTCCATACTCTACATATACTGCAAACAGTATCCACATATGCCACTGAACTTACCTACAAAATTATGCCATTCTATGACACATAATTCAGAACGTGTCACATGAGAAACATTGAACTGCGTGAATACGAAACTGCGGGGTGAAATTCGCTAGACATTCAGGTGAACTATGCGCACAAATATGAATTACATATGTAAACTTCAAGTGAAATATGTGTTAAATTTGTGCATGGTGGCAAAACTGCTGGTAAAGTGCTCCTCTAAACCACTGGATCGATTTCAACCAAATTTGGCCACAAGCTACTTACGTTTCGGAAAGAAATGTTGTGGAGAGAGATGCAGCAACATCCTACTGGTGATAAAGGTCGGAAGAGAAGGGAGAGACTTACAGAGAAGGGGAAGGAGATGATGAGCCCAAATAGAAGGAGGAGGAGGAGATGGATAGAGGTAGGAGGAGAGAGAAATGGACAGAAAGAGACGAGATGGACAGGAAGAAGGGAATGAGGAGATGGAGTTAGAGGTGGTGAGGAGGTGATAGAGGGGGGGGGGATGGAATTAGGCTGCAGTAGGAGGAAATGGACAGAAGGGAAAGGAGTAGGTGGACACATAGGGGAGGGACCAGATGGATGGAGGGAGGCTGAGGAAGAGTTGGACAGCGAGGGAGAGGAGTACATGGGCAGAGGGTGAATGAAGAGATGGACTAATCAAATAATGCACTAAATACATATCCCAGCAGAGCTGAGTACCCAGCTAGAAGAAGAATAAGAGGCGGCAGTCAGCAGTGACATTGACGCCGTGTATACACAGTGGCCGAACCCATTTCACTGGAAATGGCTGGGTGAACTAACTACTTCCTTAGTGCAGGTTCGTCTTACCATGTGTGGCGCAGTCGACAGCAGAATTATGCTTTAAACTGATAAAATATCCCTTCTGATAGATACCATTATTGAATAAAAAGGGAAACGGTCCCAGTGTGTTTATTGAAATTAAATATGGGAAATTCTCAATACTACACTTTTGATATTGATTCCACAAATAACTTGTAGATACAAAAGGCTTGTTACCGTAATCTTCTGGATTGTGTCTAAGTACTGATCAACTCACCTGGCGCGCTACTAGTGTGTACATACGGAGATGATTACGGCCTCCTTAATCTTTAAATTTTACTGCATCATAGTTACACCAACACTGTTGCCGACTCCTTCCCATAACACATTCTAGATAAAAATGAAATACTGTCAAAGCGTGGTCTACTTATAGCGTCTACGACTAGTAATCTAAACGGCCTCAGTCTAGGGCTCGAACACCACCAAAGCTTAAATTTTGAATAACGGTCGTAAACAATGGGCGGGCGATGACACCCGGCATAAGACGTCATCCTCAATCTGCCAGCCGGAAGGGGGGGGGGGGGGGGGGAGGACACTGGGACGCAGAGGCTTGGGGCTCTTTCTTGTCTTGACTTGGTAAACTGCACGCAAAAGGGGGAAAAATCACAAATAATCAATGGCATGAAGAGATGGAAGGCAGCGGAAACTCCTACATCGAAGTCAAGTTAAATCTATCCACAGGACACGTGGCCTGTAATAGAAAAAGTGTCATGGTGATCTCTCCATTGGCAAGGGTCTCCCACTCGAAGCTCTGGGAGGGAGCTGCCGAGAGGGAGGTAATCACGAGAAAAAGACTGTATAACCAAAGCAAAAGTAATGTTCTACGAGGTGCCGAATGTTAGGAAATTGAACGTGATAGGGAAACTAGAAAATCTGAATAGGGAACTGTTAAGGTTCAGTATAGATGTAGTGGGGGCCAGAGAAGTGAAATTGAAAGAAGACAAGGATTCCTGATCAGACGAATACAGGGTAATATACACTGCTGGAAATTGAAATAAGAACACCGTGAATTCATTGTCCCAGGAAGGGGAAACTTTATTGACACATTCCTGCGGTCAGATACATCACATGATCACACTGACAGAACCACAGGCACATAGACACAGGCAACAGAGCATGCACAATGTCGGCACTAGTACAGTGTATATCCACATTTCGCAGCAATGCAGGCTGCTATTCTCCCATGGAGACGATCGTAGAGATGCTGGATGTAGTCCTATGGAACGGCTTGCCATGCCATTTCCACCTGGCGCCTCAGTTGGACCAGCGTTCGTGCTGGACGTGCAGACCGCGTGAGACGACGCTTCATCCAGTCCCAAACATGCTCAATGGGGGACAGATCCGGAGATCTTGCTGGCCAGGGTAGTTGACTTACACCTTCTAGAGCACGTCGGGTGGCACGGGATACATGCGGACGTGCATTGTCCTGTTGGAACAGCAAGTTCCCTTGCCGGTCTAGGAATGGTAGAACGATGGGTTCGATGACGGTTTGGATGTACCGTGCACTATTCAGTGTCCCCTTGACGATCACCAGAGGTGTACGGCCAGTGTAGGAGTTCGCTCCCCACACCATGATGCCGGGTGTTGGCCCTGTGTGCCTCGGTCGTATGCAGTCCTGATTGTGGCACTCACCTGCACGGCGCCAAACACGCATACGACCATCATTGGCACCAAGGCAGAAGCGACTCTCATCGCTGAAGACGACACGTCTCCATTCGTCCCTCCATTCACGCCTGTCGCGACACCACTGGAGGCGGGCTGCACGATGTTGGGGCGTGAGCGGAAGACGGCCTAACGGTGTGCGGGACCGTAGCCCAGCTTCATGGAGACGGTTGCGAATGGTCCTCGCCGATACCCTAGGAGCAACAGTGTCCCTAATTTGCAGGGAAGTGGCGGTGCGGTCCCCTACGGCACTGCGTAGGATCCTACGGTCTTGGCGTGCATCCGTGCATCGCTGCGGTCCGGTCCCAGGTCGACGGGCACGTGCACCTTCCGCCGACCACTGGCGACAACATCGATGTACTGTGGAGACCTCACGCCCCATGTGTTGAGCAATTCGGCGGTACGTCCACCCGGCCTCCCGCATGCCCGCTATACGCCCTCGCTCAAAGTCCGTCAACTGCACATACGGTTCACGTCCACGCTGTCGCGGCATGCTACCAGTGTTAAAGACTGCGATGGAGCTCCGTATGCCACGGCAAACTGGCTGACACTGACGGCGGCGGTGCACAAATGCTGCGCAGCTAGCGCCATTCGACGGCCAACACCGCGGTTCCTGGCGTGTCCGCTGTGCCGTGCGTGTGATCATTGCTTGTACAGCCCTCTCGCAGTGTCCAGAGCAAGTATGGTGGGTCTGACACACCGGTGTCAATTTGTTCTTTTTTCTATTTCCAGGAGTGTATAACAACAGTAGTGGGCCAAGCGTCGAAACCTTCCGCAGAGTTTATTTATCGACTTTGTGCACCTGTGGTGTAATCGCTGGTTGTGTTGAATCTCTTTGCCAGAGCGGCTTGTGGTGTTAAGTATGGTCCGAGAGGCGGTGTGGCTCGAGTAGAGGAGGAGTCTTGAGGTAGCAGCGGCATGAGGAGAGTGGCGTGCGGGGCCCTGTGCTGGGATCAGTCCTTGTATCAGGTGGCAAACTATTTGGCCGCACATGGAGTGATAGCACGGCCTACTTGTAGTTAGTTAGTTGGTTGCATGCGCCATTGATCAATCGCACAGTACGGTAGCCATTATCATGTGGAAAGTGTCAAGTGCACAAAATTTTCACATATGAAACAAGATTTTTTAATATGTATATTACAGTACAGTGTAAAAGACTAATATTTCTATTATTTAGCCCATTCCCTTAAATGGCACAACATGCATAGACTATATTTATAAATTTATTTACTCCTATTCAAGAATTCATCTATGATTTCAGTTTATTTTTAAAGCTATTACTGCTCTCTGTTAGACATTTTATTTCATCTGGTAATTAGTCAAAAAAAATTTTGCAGCATATTTTACCCCTTTCTGTGCCAAAGATAGGTCGAGTAAAGGATAGTTTAAGTCTTTCTTTTTTCTGGTATTATTATCATGAATATCATTGTTGTTTTTAAATTGGTCCATGTTATTCAGAACAAATTTCATTAGTGAGCAAATATATTGTGAGGCTGTTGTAAGAATTCTCAATCTTTTAAAAAGTTGCCTACAAGACGTGTGACTATGAACCCCACACATTATTCTAACCACTTTCTTTCGAGCAG
The DNA here is from genome assembly GCF_023897955.1 of Schistocerca gregaria. Taxonomy (NCBI): domain Eukaryota; kingdom Metazoa; phylum Arthropoda; class Insecta; order Orthoptera; family Acrididae; genus Schistocerca; species Schistocerca gregaria. The sequence continues at coordinate 483,541,073 of NC_064921.1, read as the reverse complement.
TGAATACTTATTGTCTATATGCTGAGTTACTCCAAAATATTATTTCATATGAGAGTGAAAGTATGCAGAGTAATTTATCTTACTAATTTCTATACCCTCAAAATTGGCAATTATTCTGATTGCAAGAGTTGCTGAACCTAGTAGCTTTAGAAGATCCAAAATATGAATTTTCCAATTGAGCCTCTCATCTATATGTACATCCAAAAACTTAGTATGCTCTACCACGTCTACTGACTTCTGTTGATGTGTTATATTTATTGAAGTAACAGTACTTTTTACATCAGATAATTGGATGTACTGTACTTTATCGAAGTTTAAAGCAAGTTCATTTGCAAAAACAAATAACTGACTTTTCCAAAGACCTTATTTGTATCGTTTTCAATTGGAGTTTCTTTTAGTGGATCAGTATTGATGCTTGTATGATCAGCAAACAGTGTCAGTTCAGTTTCTTGTTACAGATAAGAAGGGAGCTAGTACACATAATATCAAGAACAGAAGGGGAACCATGATTGAATCCTATGGAAAACCTAATGTAATTTCACTCCAGTTAGAAGTGGCAAACTTATTTAAATCATTTCACCCATATAAAGAACCTTTTTGTTTCCTGTTCTGTAGGTATGACACTTACCACTCATATACTATTCCATTTATACCATATACTTGTAATTTCTTTAACATAATGTCATGGTTTAAACAATCAAATGCTTTGGACAACTCACAGAAAATTCCTATTGGTGATATTTTGCTATTTAAAGACCGTATTACGTGGACAGTGAAATTGTTTATTTCTGTCTCAGTGGAGCAGCAATCTTGAAATCCAAACTGTGGTTTCCTAAGTATCCCCTTACTGTTCAAATGGATAACCACTCTTGAGTACATTACGTTTTTGAAGATTTTTGAAAATGCTGTAAGCAACGATACTATCAAATAATTATTGTCATCTGCGGTGTCCCTCTTTTTGTAGAGAGGCCTGACTTTGGTATACATTAACCTGTGTGGGAAAATACATTATATAAGTGACTCATACGATCAGCTGTAATTGATCTACATTGTTTTAATATCTTATTAGAAATATCATTTACTCCAACAGAACATTTACTTTTCAAAGTAAGTGTTATTTCACAAGAGGTTGTTAGGTGAAACTTAATCCGGTAATTTTTTTTCTAAACTGACTCTTCTGTGTACTGCCTGGCTTTTTCTTTTAAACTATTCTCACCAATTATTTCTCCTACATGTAAGAAATGGTTGTTAAATCCATTAGCTACTTGTGTAGTGTTGGTTAGGTTGGTCTCACTCTCTTTAATAGTAATACTACCCGCCCCTGTGATTACTTTTCTTGTCTCCCATCTAACAGCATTCGATGCTAATTTGATTTTATTGGCAGAGTTGTTAATTTATTTTCTAAAATACTTATTTCTTGATTTCCTTACTATTTTTGTTAGTGTATTACAATAATTTTTGTAGTGTAAAACTACACTGGATCTTTATTAGTTTTTGCTGTCTCTTACAGTTTTCTTTTTGTTTCTGTAGTAACCAAGGCTTCTTTGAAAAGTGTGTGATGTTACATTTAGTAATTTTGTTTGGGAAACAATCTTCAAAAAGTGATATAAATTTACCAACAAATTTGTGGCACATATCATTAGCATTTGGATATATATATATATATATATATATATATATATATATATATATATCTTCCCAATAAACATTTCTTATACTGGAAGTGAGCCACCTCACACTTTTGCTTCACAGTTTTTGAACTGTACACGTTGTTAGGTTTTGTAAGGTAATCAGTAATGCAACATGGTCTGACAACCCATTTACCACAGGGAAAGCATTTGTTTGTTTTACATCCTCTTTCTTTACAAATACGTTATCTTTTAGAGTGCTGCTGTCTTGAGCTATATGTGTAGGAAAATTGACCACTGATTCTAGGTTATACGTTCTTAATAACACTTCTAGAATTAGTTAGAAAGTTTATACTGAAATCACCACAGATTAATAACTTCTTCTTTTTGTCTGACAGACAGCATAGTAGGGAGTCAAAATTTTTTATGAAAAGTTTGCAGTCTTCTAATGGGGACATGTACATGGTCGATAATATCAATGGTACATTATCTAGCTGAAGTTCACATGTACAAGCCTCAAAGTGATGATCTACGCAAAATTTGTTTACTTCTACAGTTTTGTAGTTATACCCTTGTTTTATCAAAATGGCAACTACTCCTTTATCCATCCTAGATCCACAAGTGTAAGTTGCTAAATTATGCCCATTTATACTGACTCTATCCATCTCCACAGTTGCATGGTGTTCAGACAGGCAGAGTACATCAATCTCATTTTTATTTTTAAGATCATCTAAACACACTAATGGCTCATTTATAAGCCATTGTTTAGAAATCGGTACTTTGGAAAGAAGCTCCCCTTTGGCATGCCAGAGCGCTTTGGTTGTACAATACTGGTGTTGCCTGAAGGAGATCGCCGATTAAGGCATTGGTTGGAGGTCTGTGCAGCGGTCACTATTCCATCGCTGCACTCTAGTTGTACTAACGCACAAGTACTGGACAACTCCTTTGAAGCTGAATAACGTTATTATTGAGTACTTGCCAATATGTGTGTTTTAGTTGTTCATCTTGCAAAATTGTAACTAAGACTGCTCTTGTGAAGTGCCATTAGTTCCACTATTTCGAGAATGGGCATTTGTTTTAACTATTCATGTTTCAATGTTGTCATTGAGTTTCCCCTGGTGGAGCTAATTATTTGTGTGCATGTGTGGAACCAGTGGTAACTAATTTATGTTTCATGTCTTATCTCGCCAATTTAATGATGTGTGTATTGTATTGCCAGGAAGTGAGCACAAGATTGTTCTTTCCTCCTGTAAAGTAAATGGGCAAATTTTAAACTGTGGTAAAAAAGAAGAATGTACAAAATTTGTGACAAGGAGGTCCACTGTAATTTGTTGATTATTTAAAGTACTTTGGTGAAATTGGATTTATGTGAATTCTCTTTTAGGTTACAATTACTGTCACTTTATTATAAATTTATTGATATTTTATTATAAATTTGTCTAGAAATAGCCTTGGCCATTTTAAACATTTTATCACAAATAATTAGGAGCTTGACTTGAAACTTTTAATTTTCTAATAACTGTTGAGTAAGAATTGTTGTTAATAAATTTGTTTTGAAGAATGTCTAAATTCACCTTATCTCAGAATCTTACCACTCCTACCATACCATCGTGGAGAAAATAGTATAACAAGTAGGTTTCGCTATGAATAGGAAGGTAGGTAGAGAGTTTGAGTTACTGTGAACAGTTCAGTGATAGGCTTGTTCTCATCAGAATCGACAATATACCAACACCGACAACAATTTTTCAGGTACACATGCCAACGTCGCAAGCCGAAGATGAAGAGACATAGAAAGTATACGAGAATACTGAGTGGGACATTCAGTATGCAAAGGAAAATCAAAATCTAATAGCCACAGGGAATTGGAATGTGGTTATAGGTGAAGTGGCACTACAGGTCGCAATGACAAGAAATAATTGTTTCGATCTGAAGGACAATTTATCTATGCAATTATTTCCTTAATTACTTTTGTTTTCTCAATGAAATGTAATTACAGTCAATAATCTGAAATAGTATATAGAGATATTCAGCTTTAAAGTGGGGACGCAAGGAAAAAGAAAGGCGCTGCCACGAAGTAAGGAAGGTTTACGAGTAGTCATTATATATATAAGGCTCACCGCTCATTTGACGGTCTTCTTCTGTGAGGATCCCCAAACAATCTCCGAACTATTATGGGAATCGGCAAAAAGAAGCGAGTAATGAGTATAATGGGAAGGGCACTATGAATATTGTGCGGGACAATATGTTGGGAATGTGGGTCTCGCAGGAGGCGTGCCAGAGATAATTCGCTGCATTCGCTCAATCCTCTGTGTCCTCGATGGCTGAGATGTATACGGCGTCTGACATGTAAGCAGTCCCAGTCGGGGCACACATTTTAAACTGTCCCCGTTGACGTATATCAACGCCTGAATGCAGCTAGGGGTATTCATTTCAATGTAAGATAGGTATATCTCAGAAATGAGCTCTGCCAGGCATCCGTCATGGACTGTCACACGTGATTTGTCATTTAGCGGGCAGTAGGGAGATGGGAAGCTCGTAATGTTTAACTTCATTTGTGCCTCCTGTTCTGAAGTTAATGTTAAAAGTGTATGCTCTGTGAAGTGAAATGATTGGTGAGTCACAGAAGGGAAAAATGCGTGTCAGAGGTTACCTCAAGTTATGTTGCAAGAGAGGCAGAAACAGAATTCTGCAACAAGGAAATGAAGTCCAAGTAACTGCACGGCGACCGAACGTCTTTACAGGTTTGGACGAATGAATCATAAATTATCACCTCTTCGACAAAATAAGAGATACAGGGTACTGTCATAACTGATTAGCAAAGCTTATAACAGTAGAAAATAGTTCTGTATGAAAAAAGTACTCTGTAGGAAGCAGATTTAATTACGGTACGTATGGGAACTAAATGATGGTATTCAAAATTCAAAAAAATTGTTCAAATGGCTCTAAGAACTATGGGACTTAACATAAGAGGTCATCAGTCCTCTAGACGTAGAACTACTTGAACCTAACTAACCAAAGACATCACACACATCCATGGCCGAGGCAGGATTAGAACCTGCGACCGTAGCAGCAGCGCGGTTCCGGACTGAAGTGCCTAGAATCACTCAGCCACAGCGGTCGGCATTACGGTATTGTAGCATTGTACAGGTTCACAACTACCCATTCAACGTATTGATGCTTATAAGTATTCTCGTATTTAGATAAATAAATAAGATGCCTTGATTACTCTTTTAAAAAAATTTAATTACATTATTATTAGATGTTGCTACAAAAGGCAGTTACGGGAGAAAGTGGGATTGATAGCACGAATGATAGAGGAGAAACACTACCTGAGTTCTGCATCATATTTCAGCTAGTAATAGTGAATTCTCTGTTAAACAATGTCGATCAGGCTTTTAATTTGCAGCGTGTGGGGGGGTATACTTCAGGATGGAGATGGTTCCCTGGTGTTTTGCTTGCTATATCCGATATTCAAGAATCACAAGAGGTTGAGATATACTAGGAAACGCCGGGAGGTACTGGACGATTTTAGTTACATTACATCACGGTCAGGAAAAGATCACGAAATCAAATGTTGCTTTGCAAGGCGTGTTCAGGAACAGGTAACGCAGATGACAATTTTGTACTGATGAATTGTCGGATGGAGCTTAAGACACCAGACAAGAAACAACAATGTGCAGAAAAGTGGGATACGGAAGTAGTAAGGAACGAAGAGATGCGCTTTATATTTTCTGATTCTATAGATATTGCAATAATGAATAGCTCAGTAGGCAGTTCTACTTAGTATTAGTAGACATCTCTAAAATCGGTAGTAACAGGAGTTGGAGAGGTAAATGTATGTACCGGAGAGGAAACCATGGGTAACAGAAGAAATACCTGAGTTAACCGATGAATGTAGGTAGTAAAAAAAGGTTCATGGAAATTCAGAATTAGAAATATACGCCACTTAGCAATGAAAGGAAGTGCTGAAAAGCGAAGAAAAACAGCTGTAGCAAAAATTTGAAGAAATGGAAGAACAATAATTCTAGAAGGACTGAATTGCAAGTAGAGAATTCAAAATAATCTGCGTTGAAATTAAAGCCAAGTGCGGTATCATTTAGAGTGCAATGTTAAGTATACTATTAAACGCCGAGGAGACAGTCGATGGTTGGAAAGAGGACACTGAAGACCGCTACGAGGGGGTGGACTTGTCAGATGCTGTGATAGAAGAAGAAACAGGAGTCGATAGGGAAGAGATAGGATATACAGCATTAGTATAAGAATTTAAAACCGCTTTGGAAGAGTTAAGATCAAATGAGGCAGAATGGATAGATAATAAATCGGTGTTTCTAAAGTCACTGGACGAAGTGGTAAAGTAACTATTCACGTTGGCGTGTAGAAGAGCCTGGCGATGTACTACTGATTATTGGAAAAACAGCATCCGCTCAATTTCTAAGATTGTTAGAACCGACATATTCGAGAATTATGGCACAATCAATTTAACAGCTCATTCAATCAAGTTCCAGAAAAGAATAATATACAGAAAAGTGGAAAAGAAAACTTAAGATCTGTTAGATGACAATCAGTTTAGTTTTGTGAAACGTAAACGCAGAGAAGCAGCTCTGACGCTCCGGTTGACAATTTTGTATCAAGACTGAAGAAAAATTTAGACATGTTCATATTATCTGTCGACCTGTAAATAGCGTCTGACAACGTAAAATATTGCCAGACGTTACAATTCTGAGAAAAATGAGATAAGATAGAGTGAAATATGGGTAACACGCAGTATGTAAAAGAGCCCAGAGGGAACACAAAGAATGGAAGACCAACCTCTAGGTGCTCCGATTGAAAAGTGTGCAAGATATCGATGTAGATTTTTTTTGGCCTCCACTGTGCAATCTTTCTATTGGAGAAGCAATGATGGAAATAAAAGAAAGGTTCAAGAGTGGAATTAAAACTCAAGGGGAAAGAATGTCAATTATACAATTCGCTGACGACATTGCTATCCTGAGTGCAAGTGCAGAAGAATTACATCACCTGCTGTATGGAATGACGAGTCTAGTAAGTACAGAATATGATCTGAGAGTAAATCGAAGAAAGATGAGAGTAATAGAAGGAGCAGAAATGGTAAGAGCAAGAAACTTAAGGCGACACGAGCTAGACGAAGTTAAGCAATTCTGATACATAGGCAGCAAAGCAAACCATGCTCGAGGAAGACGTCAAAAGCACACTAGCACAGACAAAATGGCATCCTTGGCCAGGAGAAGCTTAACGGGCCTTCGGTTGAAGAAGAAATTTCTGGGAAGGTACGTTTGAAACAAAGCATTGCATGATAGTAAAATATGGACTGTGGGGAACCTGGAATCAAAGTACTTGAGATGTTGTGCTTCAGAAGAATGTTGAAAGTATGCGGACTGATAATGTAACGAATGACAAGAAGAGGAACTCTTGGCGGTCCTTATGAAACCAGTCAGAAGACTCACTACTCGAAACAAGATCTTTAATGTTTATATATAACATTAATAATTATAAATAAAATTTTGACTGCTTGGCACTAATTCTCCGGGCCATCCTCAACACCTATGTCGGTGTGGAAGACAGCTCACTCCAGCAGTGATCTGCTCCTCTCACCACCTACCTGTGTGCTTCAAAAAATGGTTGAAATGGCTCTGAGCACTATGAGACTTAACATCTATGGTAATCAGTCCCCTAGAACTTGGAACTACTTAAACCTAACTAATCTAAAGACATCACACAACACCCAGTCATCACGAGGCAGAGAAAATCCTTGACCCCGCCGGGAATCGAGCCCGCGAACCCGGGCGTGGGAAGCGAGGAGGCTGCCACACGACGACGAGCTGCGGACACCTGTGTGCTGCTCCAGCTTTCTCCGCCAGCTGTGAAACAACCTCCCGCTATAGTTGAGCAGATCAGTAAGCCACTGATGGGGAGAACATTGCTGTATCTCAAATTATGTAATTCTTAGAAAGTCTAATTAAAACACAAGAGGAACGATTTCAAAAGAATCCAAAACTGAGCAAATTGTGACCATTAATGGAGAAACTGTTGGCTTAATTTTGTGACGGAAGAGAAAAACAATGATGCAACGTTACATCCTGTAGGAAAAAATCGTGTTATCTAAAAGGTAGGGCTGTCGGGATCAAAGTGGTCTGGAGAATGTGAAAATAAAGTTTTATTTAGTGATCCTTAGATGACGACTGTTTCTTTGGTTCTAATAGAATGTGATCATGCTTAGATATAGGTACTGGGAAAAAGATGACTAAATATTCTATGCAACGTAACTTACCTGGTTTCGTAGTCAGTTAAAGCAGATTCGATAAAGATTTGCACGAAAATAAAGTGTTCTTCCATCAGCAACAGAATGTGCTGACACATCGTTTGCAGTCCAGATTTCAAAATGTTCCATCATCAGTGCTGTTCCCCGATTCATTGACGACTATGTTTTCCTAATCCCAAATAACCTTTGCAGCAGACGACAAGTTGAAAGAAGTTTTCCTGTAGAGAGATAAAAGCTGACTTCTTATTGAACAAAGCGCAGAATGAGATTGTACTAAGTTTTCTTACGAAAAAGTGTTTATTACGTAACACATCAATTACACCTTGTAGGGCAAGAAGAGAAAACTATTTCTGTCAGTGAGCACAGTTAAAACACACACACAGACACACGCGCGCGCGCGCACACACTCAAACACTACTTGGAAATAATGTCATAAATATGTTAACTGACACACCAGTCACGTCAGAGTTCCGTAGACCGTCTTGGAATCGATGGTCGAGACTTTGGTTACCTGACATTAGACTTGTTCATATCAAGGTTGCTGCATGCGATTTCTTGAACGGTGGTCGATGCTGTTAAGGGGTGGCTATTTCTTTTTATCCAGTTACGTCAGCCAAAAACTTTGCTGTCTACATGGGCTGCAAATAGGGAAATCCATTCAGGTAAGGGACTTTGACGAAGAAGAGATTATTATTATGTAGAGCCTGTGAACGAGTATCTCGAAAACGCCGAAACTAGACGAAATGTTCACATGATACTGTCGTGAGAATCTACGGAAAGATATAGAGGGTCAGTGTAATTAACGCTAAGGGCCAAATGGTTGTGAGTTGACGACTTCCCACAGAACGTGGGGTTTGGCGACTTGTCAGCGCTGTTAAGTACGATGGATGGTTATCCCTGGCGTCTCTGTAGAAAGAGCTAAAAGCTGTTGCATGCACAAGTGTTTCGGAGCACACAGTTAATCGTTCCTCGGAGCACCGCAGCAGACAATCCCCAACTGTTCACATGCTGAACCTACGTCATCGTCAGTTACGATTACAGTGGGCACGAGGCCATAGGGATTCGATCGTAGATCAATGGAAGCGTGTCGGCTCTTCGGGAGAATCACATTTTTGCTACGCTAGGTCGATGGTCGCCTCCACAGACGCCATCATTGAGGTGAACGGCGGCTCGAAGTGTGCAGTGCGCCGAGGACGCAGGCTGATGGTATCCGTGGAATGCTATGGGAGACATTCTTCTGCGCTGACATGGGACCTGTGGTAGTAAACAAAGATTGCTGACAGCTGCGAACCACGTGCGTCTCCTCATTTTGATGTCTTCCCGGATGGTGATGTCGTCTATCAGCAGCATATTTGTCCGTATCTCGAAGCCACAGACGTGTTACAGTGGATTCAGGAGCGTTATAGTTACCTCACGTTGATGTCTCGGAGTCCCAATTCGCCTGACGTAAATCCTACGGAACACATCTGGGTCATTATCGGCCGCCATCACTGCGTATGCAAATCAGTGGCCCATGTTTACGCGAATTACATGACTTCAAAGTAGATATCTAATGCCACATACCTGCACAAAACCGCCAACAAACTTTCAAATCCTTGAAATGCAGAAACAGTGATGCATTTCGTTTCAGGGATTTATTATGATTTATTAAGCAGATGGTCATAATTGGCTCACCAGTGTAAAAGGATATTCAAACGGCAGTGTCAATTAATCTTAATTCCATCGTTAGAAATGGCCTTTGGTGAAACGCTGCACAATTCTCAAACTTCTTTCTTTTTTGGCTGTATACCGTTTGTATCTAAAATTATATTTGTGCATTTGTACAGACTTTTCAAACGCTTATTAGGTGTATTGTGCAGTTCCCTTTTTTCTCATAATTCTCCACCGCTCCTTTCTATCAACATTATCAAACACCTCAGTAAAATCAATGATGGTTAAATGAGTTTCGTTATTTCACTTTCCTTGTTTTTCGATTACCTGTTTAGATATGCACACTACATCCTTTGTCGACCTTCCTCTCCGATATCCCATTTATTCTTCGCCTAATAAACTCTTAGCTGTAACATTTCACCTATCCTTTTTCTAAATAACTGTGGTATCCTTCCTAGGGACCGTACTTCAGGAACAGCCCCCTTTGTCCTGAACTTGTTAAATAAATGTAGTAATCTCTTTCGTAGTATGATGTCTCTGTACTTAAGCAGTTCAGAGTTCGTACTATCTGTACCAGTAGCTTTTCTGTTCTTTGTGGAGTTGAGGACTTTTCTTAATTCATCCATACATAAACCGCCTACACGCCGTATTTCAATTTCATCGTCTATATTCTCTGTGGAACACGTTTCTTCATATCACAATGCGCCCCGACATGTGACTATCTCCATTAATGAATTGTTCGGAAGAAATACAGTTCACGAGATTCCTCAGCTATCTTTCTTACTGAACCTATGTTTCAGTGACTTATTTTAAATCAAGTATCCAGAACAGTATGAAAAAAGGTTGAAAGGTATTTGGACGCAACTATTATGAGCATTACAGACAATGCCTGCATCATTGGGTAACTGTCAAAGGATTTCCAAAAGGACAACCTGGGTATGCATATGTAATAAAAAGAAACTTCAAAACATTTTATTCGTGATTTTTTATAATACACTACTTCTATAAGGACAGGTAAAATCAATCTGTTTGAAAGAGTAATTTGTGAACAAACATCAATAATAACGACGCTAAGTGCACTGAACAAAAAATTATTCAGCAGCGTGAAGGCTGCTGCAAAATTCGTGCCACGACTGCTTAGTGTGGATCAGAAATAGTATCTCAAAGTTGTCTGCAGGGAATGTAAGGACTGATTCGAATTGACACAGAATTTCTAAAATAGTTACAGGTGACGAATGTTATGTTTATGGATATGACCCTGAAACTGAACAGCAAGCATCCCAGTGAAACAGCCCATCTCCAACTTGTCCAAAGAAACTCGTCAAATTCAGAAAAACATTATTGATCTGTTTTTCAGTAACGTAGGGATTATCCCTCCCCCCCATGAACCATGGACCTTGCCGTTGGTGGGGAGGCTTGCGTGCCTCAGCGATACAGATGGCCGTACCGTAGGTGCAACCACAACGGAGGGGTATCTGTTGGGAGGCCAGACAAACGTGTGGTTCCTGAAGAGGGGCAGCAGCCTTTTCAGTAGTTGCAGGGGCAACAGTCTGGATGATTGACTGATCTGGCCTTGCAACATTAACCAAAACGGCCTTGCTGTGCTGGTACTGCGAACGGCTGAAAGCAAGGGGAAACTACAGCCGTAATTTTTCCCGAGGACATGCAGCTTTACTGTATGATTAAATGATGATGGCATCCTCTTGGGTAAAATATTCCGGAGGTAAAATAGTCCCCCATTCGGATCTCCGGGCGGGGACTACTCAGGAGGATGTCGTTATCAGGAGAAAGAAAACTGGCGTTCTACGGATCGGAGCGTGGAATGTCAGATCCCTTAATCGGGCAGGTAGGTTAGAAAATTTAAAAAGGGAAATGGATAGGTTAAAGTTAGATATAGTGGGAATTAGTGAAGTTCGGTGGCAGGAGGAACAAGACTTCTGGTCAGGTGACTACAGGGTTATAAACACAAAATCAAATAGGGGTAATGCAGGAGTAGGTTTAATAATGAACAGGAAAATAGGAATGCGGGTAAGCTACTACAAACAGCATAGTGAACGCATTATTGTGGCCAAGATAGATACGAAGCCCAAACCTACTACAGTAGTACAAGTTTATATGCCAACTAGCTCTGCAGATGATGAAGAAATTGAAGAAATGTACGATGAAATACAAGAAATTATTCAGATAGTGAAGGGAGACGAAAATTTAATAGTAATGGGTGACTGGAATTCGAGTGTAGGAAAAGGGAGAGAAGGAAACATAGTAGGTGAATATGGATTGGGGCTAAGAAATGAAAGAGGAAGCCGCCTAGTAGAATTTTGCACAGAGCACAACTTAATCATAGCTAACACTTGGTTTAAGAATCATGAAAGAAGGTTGTATACGTGGAAGAACCCTGGAGATACTAAAAGGTATCAGATAGATTATATAATGGTAAGACAGAGATTTAGGAACCAGGTTTTAAGTTGTAAGACATTTCCAGGGGCAGATGTGGACTCTGACCACAATCTATTGCTTATGACCTGAAGATTAAAACTGAAGAAACTGCAAAAATGTGGGAAATTAAGGAGATGGGACCTGGATAAACTGAAAGAACCAGAGGTTGTACAGAGTTTCAGAGAGAGCATAAGGGAACAATTGACAGGAATAGGGGAAAGAAATACAGTAGAAGAAGAATGGGTAGCTCTGAGGGATTTAGTAGTGAAGGCAGCAGAGGAAAAAGTAGGTACAAAGACGAGGGCTGCTAGAAATCCTTGGGTAACTGAAGAAATATTGAATTTAATTGATGAAAGGAGAAAATATAAAAATGCAGTAAATGAAGCAGGCAAAAAGGAATACAAACGTCTCAAAAATGAGATCGACAGGAAGTGCAAAATGGCTAAACAGGGATGGCTAGAGGACAAATGTAAAGATGTAGAAGCTTATCTCACTAGGGGTAAGATAGATACTGCCTACAGGAAAATTAAAGAGACCTTTGGAGAGAAGAGAACCACGTGTATGAATATCAAGAGCTCAGATGGCAGCCCAGTTCTAAGCAAAGAAGGGAAGGCAGAAAGGTGGAAGGAGTATATAGAAGGTTTATACAAGGGCGATGTACTTGAGGACAATATTATGGAAATGGAAGAGGATGTAGATGAAGACGAAATGGGAGATACGATACTGCGTGAAGAGTTTGACAGAGCACTGAAAGACCTGAGTCGAAACAAGGCCCCCGGAGTAGACAACATTCCATTAGAACTACTGACGGCCTTGGGAGAGCCAGTCATGACAAAACTCTACCAGCTGGTGAGCAAGATGTATGAGACAGGCGAAATACCCTCAGACTTCAAGAAAAATATAATAATTCCAATCCCAAAGAAAGTAGGTGCTGACAGATGTGAAAATTACCGAACTATCAGTTTAATAAGCCACGGATGCAAAATACTAACGCGAATTCTTTACAGACGAATGGAAAAACTGGTAGATGCAGACCTCGGGGAGGATCAGTTTGGATTCCGTCGAAATGTTGGAACACGTGAGGCAATACTGACCTTACGACTTATCTTAGAGGAAAGATTGAGAAAGGGCAAACCTACGTTTCTAGCATTTGTAGACTTAGAGAAAGCTTTTGACAATGTTGACTGGAATACTCTCTTTCAAATTCTGAAGGTAGCAGGGGTAAAATACAGGGAGCGAAAGGCTATTTACAATTTGTACAGAAACCAGATGGCAGTTATAAGGGTCGAGGGACAAGAAAGGGAAGCAGTGGTTGGGAAGGGAGTGAGACAGGGCTGTAGCCTCTCCCCGATGTTATTCAATCTGTATATTGAGCAAGCAGTAAAGGAAACAAAAGAAAAATTTGGAGTAGGTATTAAAATTCATGGAGAAGAAATAAAAACTTTGAGGTTCACCGATGACATTGTAATTCTGTCAGAGACAGCAAAGGACTTGGAAGAGCAGTTGAACGGAATGGACAGTGTCTTTAAAGGAGGATATAAGATGAACATTAACAAAAGCAAAACGAGGATAATGGAATGTAGTCAAATTAAATCGGGTGATGCTGAGGGAATTAGATTAGGAAATGAGACACTTAAAGTAGTAAAGGAGTTTTGCTATTTAGGAAGTAAAATAACTGATGATGGTCGAAGTAGAGAGGATATAAAATGTAGACTGGCAATGGCAAGGAAAGCGTTTTTGAAGAAGAGAAATTTGTTAACATCGAATATAGATTTATGTATCAGGAAGTCGTTTCTGAAAGTATTTGTTTGGAGTGTAGCCATGTATGGAAGTGAAACATGGACGATAACTAGTTTGGACAAGAAGAGAATAGAAGCATTCGAAATGTGGTGCTACAGAAGAATACTGAAGATAAGGTGGATAGATCACGCAACTAATGAGGAGGTATTGAATAGGATTGGGGAGAAGAGAAGTTTGTGGCACAACTTGACTAGAAGAAGGGATCGGTTGGTAGGACATGTTTTGAGGCATCAAGGGATCACAAATTTAGCATTGGAGGGCAGCGTGGAGGGTAAAAATCGTAGAGGGAGACCGAGAGATGAGTACACTAAGCAGATTCAGAAGGATGTAGGTTGCAGTAGGTACTGGGAGATGAAGCAGCTTGCACAGGATAGAGTAGCATGGAGAGCTGCATCAAACCAGTCTCAGGACTGAAGACAACAACAACAACAGGGATTATCCACAAAGAGTTCGTAAATCATGGTCAGACGAGCAATCTGGAATTCTGTCGCAATGTCCTAAGCCGACTGAGGGAGGTTGTGAGGAAGAAGGGTCTAGGAAGTGGAGCAGGAATGACAGTCTTTCACCACGACAATGTGGGGCCACATACGGCTTTCACCATGTATTTTTTTTTTTTGAGAAAACAACATGGTGGTAATTCATCCATTGTACTCTGCCGACCTGATTCCTTGCAATATATTTCATTTTCCCAAGGTGAAAAGGAAGTTGAAGGGAAGAAGATTTGACACGACAGAGGAGATTCAAGCGGACTAGCAAGTAGTGCTGAATACATTGATTACAAAAGACTTTAAAAATAATTTCGTTAGTGCTAGATAAGGTGGGAACGGCATCTGAGCTCAAAAAAGGACTGTTTTGAAGTTGCCGTACGATGTGATTGTATTGAGTATCAGATTTCGGTTCCTTCTGGATAGCACCTCGTGCAACGATTACTGCCAGCATTAGATGAGCTTGGCATATTTATGCCTCGACACTCATCCAGCCTAAATGTACCCATGTGGTTGGCCATTGGATTTGGTTTACTCTTATTTTGTTATATTTATTCATTTTTATTGTTTCTCATAATTACATTTTACTTGTGAAAGAAACGCAAACTTTAAGTCTTTTTCTTTGTTCTATTGAGCTTTTGTCGTTATTTTGCCATTTGGAGTGCCCATTTAATGTTAATGGTTGTAAATTGAACATTTGATTTTTAGATATCAAAGATATAGTCACTTTAACTGTATCCCGTAAGTTTTGGTCATTAACGTTTGCGTGTAGATTGAAATTTGTCTGCATTCGTTTCTTGTTTGTAGATGGGGAGAACTGAAAACAGACATGAGGAGCGGAACCATCCAGTCCACATCAATGCGTTCCTCTATCGTACTATATTTATTAAAGTTCGTTCTTGTTTTCTGTTGAAGAGGTTTAATCTCGCGTTTTTGTAAGCTTTATAGATGCTTTGTAGATGCTCACTGAACAGCCAGCTACATAGAACATTAATGCATCAGCGTCCACTGGTGGCACCTCAGGAGGCAAGCTACATATCTAGGATGGTGTATGCTTTTATAGTTTACTTAATTTTGCAAGAATTTGGATGCAGGAGGAGGTGAATGAATGCGCTTTTGGCTACAGTCTGTCACGTTGGGGCTGCTGCCTCGGGGTGTAGTGGTGGCAGAGAAACTGGCGCATCGCTTGTTTTGCCCGCAGGCTCTGCTCTCGAGGCACCTCCTAGTGCAGCCGAAGCGGTGGACCCGCCCTCACAGCAGAGTTGTGGCTGGCACGAATGATGCCTGTAGCATGGGTTCTAGAGTATCCTCAATTTATACAGGTGGTAGTAAAGACTGCTGGCCTCGCGCAACGGGTGCAAGCAGAGCTCGCAATTGCAGCGTTGTTCCCAGAGTTGATCGGGATCCTTTGATTTGGAGCCGATTGGAGGGTCTCGACCAAAGACTTCGTCGATTCTGTCCGGTCTTGGCTGCAGGTTTCTAGACCTGCATTATAGTTTGTGGATTTATAAGGCTCACCTTGATAGGTCAAGGGTGCACTTGTAAGGTGTCAGACAAATCCAACACCTTCCATGAAGAAAATCTAGTAGTATGTCACATAGCACCGAATAAATCGTGACATTGAATTAACCGAAGTAATACAAGTAACGAGTGAGCAAATGGAATACCACAGACTAACACCAAGAATGCCTAAATGCATGTCGTAACTTCGCACCGTGAGACCGACGCAGTTCCGAGGGGAGAAACGAGAACAGAAGTCGAGAGCAGAACCGTGTTAAGCTAGAAGGCCCTACGATAAGGGACGGACTGGACATCCACGTCGCCAGCCTACCGCTAAGACTACATCCCGCACTTTTTACCGTGAGACTTTTTCGCGTCTCTGTTACGTTGCAAACTTTAAAAACATTGCCCCACCACGAAAAGTATAACGTTTCTCATTGAACAGACATAATTTTTGTAGGTGGAGCTTAAGGTTAACATTGAGACCCTGATTGGTCAGATGAAAACACAGCCAGATACTTTTTTTAAAAACCAACTTCGGTGAATTGTAGTAAGGAGAAGTTAGGAAAGAGTTGCTTCCGAGATGGCGAGGTGAGCGGAGCTGTGCTGCCCGCTGCTGCCCTGACGCTGCCTAAACACCGACAAGGTAATGAAAGCACGCGAAGCCGCATTTTTGAGTGCATAAAGCTTCACTCAGAACTGCACAAGTCTCATCTATTACACCCCCTTTTTCGTAATACTAGTGTCGATCGTTAATGAAAACTCATGGTGTTCACATTTGCCACTTGAAGAACAGGTCTGAAACGCGATGATTTTTCTTTTATGTAGTTATTGAGAAGCCACATCAGCCACTGTAATTTACAAGTTAGATAAGTAATTAAAGATAATTGAGGGTCACTGTAGACCATTTTGATAGTTTTCTCTTTTGTGAAACTTAATTTAAACCTAGATTATAGATGTGATATGGCATATGTCATCCTTCAATCCATTGTAGAACTTGGAAACCCATGCAGGGAATATTCGTTCACATTTTTGTTGAACGCAGTTGGTTTTTACCATCCTATATTAAAACATTTCCTTTTATCAATAGTGCAATTTATAAACGATGTTTTGTGAGTAGAATAAATTTCCAATGGTAAACTTAACTGCTTTTTCGACGTTATTTTACCAGATATATAAAAATAGTTAGTTTAGTTAGTATTAAGATTCTTTTACAGGGAGTGCAGTGGAGGTGACGCTGAGATCATTTAGTATTTGGTTATATCATCGCTAGTCTCACTGAACTCTTCTGAATTCTACATGTCATGTGTGGTCTGGCGTCTCCTTACCAGCAACAGGTCCCAGGTTCAAACTAGTCAATTCCCTAAAAAACACACTCAGAGCGTCGTTGCGCGAAGGTGGTAGGGAGACACGACGTAGAACAAACGGACACCACCATGAATGTTTCGACACTACAAAAAAGGAATCCGCAGCTTGGGTAGAGCACTTGTTGAGTGCATATGAGGGATTTTTTTTTTTTAGGCTAGACGGTTTCAAGTGCTCTGATGAACAGATTTTTTTTTTTTTAGGCTAGACGGTTTCAAGTGCTCTGATGAACACTCGCGATATGCAGCAAGGAACGTCATATGGCATTCAGAATAAAGACACCGTCAAAATTTTATCAGTGTAATGTCGAAGCGTTCGTAGTAAACTTCCGGAATTTACTGCCCTTCGGGAAAATTCTGACACTCATATTGGCTGTAACCCGATATGGAGAGCTCTGAGATATTTAGCGAGTCATGGAACGAACGTGGGAAAGACTGATTACAGGCCGTAGGAGTGGGGGGGGGGTCTTCATTGCAGTTGACAAAAATATTGTCTCTATTGGATCGATGTTGAATGTGATAGTGAAGATATCTGGTCGCGGGTGAAACCGAGTTAATTGTTGGATGTGCGTACCAGCCGCCCGTGACAGTTCCACAGACATTAAAAGAAAATCTACTCTAAAATACCCAGTTCATGCAGTAATAGTTAGAGGAGTCTTTAGCTTAGCGAGTATAGATTGGGATGTCTATGGATCCGCAGTGGGAGGTTCAAACAGACAATCGTGATAAGTACTTTTGAACACGTTTTCCAGAAAATGTCTTGAGCAACTAGCTCGGCAGTCTACACGCAATGGAAACACCTTAGACCTTGTGGCTACAAATAGGCCGTATCTTATCGACAATGCCATTAGAGAAAGGGGAATTGGCGATTGTGATGTCATTATAGCAACTGTGATGATGAAAGGCTACGAGAAAGAGCGTGATTGATAGAGCACATAAGCAGTTGTTAACATTTCACTTAGACAGTGAACTGTCGTTATTTAGCTCCAGTAAGATGGATATAGAGGAAGTATGGGCAGAGATTAAGCAGACTGTTCAAATGGTTCAAATGGCACTGAGCACTATGGAACGTAACTGCTGAGGTCATCAGTCCCCTAGAACTTAGAACTACTTAAACGTAACAAACCTAAGGACTACATACACATCCATGCCCGGGGCAGGATTCGAACCTGCGACCGTAGCGGTCGCGCGGCTCCAGGCTGTAGTGCCTAGAACCGCTCGGCCACTCACACCGGCAGGCAGACTGGTTTAGAGAGAGATGTGCCTGCCTGGCGCCAGTTTACATTCTTCGTCATTTTGATCTCTGAGTCTACTTCGACGCTTATTTGTCTCCTGCTCATCTTTGGCGGCACGGGTTTAACGGAAGCGCGTGCACTCTGCTGGGGAGGTGTTTCGGCATCGGCGGTGAGCGAGAGTCACGTGGGACTGTGTACGTAGGCCGGGCGGGTAGAGGACGAGTCGGACAACGAAGGAGCGGAGCCAGCGGCTACGGCGTATTGAGTCGTGAGGGCGGATCCACCGCCCACGGTGATTCGGTTTTCCTAGAGGTCGGAAGGACAAGCTCCTTCGAGGCTGTTATAAGCTACGCCGGCCGATTGAATTGGAGTCGCTGATTGCTTCGGTGGGTTGCGTGCGGTTTAGTAGAATATGCCAGTGTACTGCCGGCCTGTGTGACCGAGCGGTTCTAGGTGCTACAGTCTGGAACGGCCCGAACGCTACTGTCGCAGGTTCGAATCCTGTTTCGGGCATGGGCATGAGTGTGTGTGATGTCCTTAGGTTAGTTAGGTTTAAGCGGTTCTAAATTGTAGGGGACTGATGACCTCAGAAGTTAAGTCCCATAGTGCTCAGAGCCGTTTGAACCAATATGCCCGTGTACTAAAAATCTTTTGGAATTGTTTTAGTTGTTTATCACTTACTTCGGTGTCGTGACTAACTATGAGGAAGTGTGACTATACCCAACCAACCGACATGAAGCATGGTTAAAGACGTAGCTAGAAGTGCAACGAGTAGTGAGGAAGTCCGGCTCTGGCGTTTCAAGACACGCCGAGATACGTTCTCTATTCTACCTTGAAGTTCCTTTGGTACTTTAGCGTGTAAATGTGCACTGAGATAACTCTTGTCATCATAACTTTAGGTCATGATTTTTAGCGAACTAATTAATCAAAGTTTAAGGGCTGGCACTGGCCAAGTAATTCTCGTGGGCTAATTTGTTTCTATTCAGTTGTATTTATCACCTGTTCTCTAGATAAGATTGTGTAGTTTATGTATCAGAATATTGTCTACCGTTGATGCGTGTCGTGTTACAGACAATTGGCAGCGGTCGACGTGAGCATACTGGGAGCCGAACACCACGGGGGCAGAGAGATATTAAGGCCCTGTCCTCTCTTTACATTTTGGGTTATGTTGTGTTGAGTGATTCCATCTTTCCGGTGGAGAATTATAGCAAAAAAAAAAAAAAAAAAAAAAAAAAAAAAAAACAAGTTAAAACGTGTGTTAAATCTTATGGGACTAACCTAAAGTATCTCAAGGACAAACACACACATCCGTGCCTGAGGTAGGACTCAAACCTCCGCCGGGCCCAGCCGCACAGTCCAAGACTGCAGCGGCTTAAACCGTTCGGCTAATCCCGCACTGCTGAATTAAAGCATCTGAAGTTCAATTGCTGTGCAAAGTTGAGTACATTTCTATGTCATTTCCTGTCATGTGGATCTCTCGTACTGATTTGAATCCTTGGTCTGCTCGCTATTTCATACGCAATATTGAAGCAACCTCATTTTATGGGTATTGTCATATGGTCATGTTCTAGTTGTAATCATTCTAAAAATATTGTTGATTAATCAACTGAGTAAGTAAATTTGTAGATTGGTTTGGTCAAAATTAAAATACCTGCTAAATAGTTTTAGTCATATGTATATAGTTTTGTTTAGGAAAGCTGGTAGCCAAATCATTTAAGATCCGTGTTCATACACTTAATCTGTTTCTCA
This sequence comes from Schistocerca gregaria, assembly GCF_023897955.1. Taxonomy (NCBI): domain Eukaryota; kingdom Metazoa; phylum Arthropoda; class Insecta; order Orthoptera; family Acrididae; genus Schistocerca; species Schistocerca gregaria. Next base: position 483,520,949 of record NC_064921.1, on the reverse strand, counting down.
GCTAATTGGAAATAATGAGAGTTCTGATGGGAATTGTCTGGACGTTTGTACCATTTAAGTAAAGCTTTGCCTGAGTATATTTACCTAGTCATATTCATATGGGTCCTGTTCCGGTTAAAGAAGTTTATTTGTTATTTGTCCAAGTGATCTGACCTTGTAAGGCAGTCTCCTCTATTATTGTGACTGTGATTTTATAATGCTTTTGTTTATAATACAATATGTAGCAACTACAATGGATTACTATCGTAATATTGGTGTGTTAGTACCATTACCACATTTCACCTAGTAGCTGGATAAAGGATGGAAGAGATCTACCATGGTTTAACAACGAAATTCGGAGGATGCTGAGGACAGTAGAGGGTGTTGCACTCTCGGTTCAAAAGAGAACGCTCAAATGACGAGAAGAGAAGCTTAGTACAAACTCGTGCATCTGTCAAAAGATTTATGTGCGAAGCATACAACTACCACTGTCACACCTTAGCAAAAGGTCTGGCAGAAAACCCGAGAAAATTCGGGTCCTATGTAAAATCGCTTTAGTGGTCTAAGGCTACCGTTCAGTCCCTTCTTGACCAGTCTGGTGTGACAGTTCCATATAGAAAAACGAAAGCCGAAGTCTTCAATTTTACTTTCAAGAAAGCGTTCACACAGAAGAATCGTGCAAACACATCATTTGGGCATCGCAGAGACTCCCGTATGGACGCCATGGTAATAAGCATCCCTGGCGAAGAGAAATACTCTAAGTGAAAGATTTGAAAGCAAATAAACCACCGCGTCCGGATGGTATTCCAGTTCGGTTTTACAAAGAGTTCTACAAGAGTGTCCCAAGCGACTGGATAAAAACGGAGCTGCCTCCAGGATATGAGAAGGGTAAAAGAACGCACCCGCAAAATTACAGACCAGTATCCCTACTTTTGGTTTGCTGCAGAATCCTTGAACATATTCTCTGTTCGAGCATCTTAAACTTGCGTGAGGCTGAGAAGTTTATGTCCAGGAATCAGCATGGTTTTAGAAAACATCGCTAGTGTGAAACTCAGCTTACCATTTTCTCACTTCATATACTGCGAACTGTGGATGAAGGGCAACAGACAGATCCCATATTTCTAAATTTGCGGAAAGCATTTGACACGGTGTCCCATTGCATGCTGTTAACGGAGTTACGAGCATATGGAATAAGTTCACAGACAGAAATGTGAGTGCCTCGAAGGGTTCTTAAGTGATAGAACCCAATACGTTGTCCTCGTCGGCGAGTGTTCGTCGGAGACAAGGGTATCGTCAGGAGTTCCCCAGGGAAGTGTGATAGTGCCGCTGTTGTTCTCTGTATACATGAACGATTTAGCGGGCATGGTGGGCAACCGTCTGCTACTGTTTACTGACGATGCTTTATGTACGGTACTGTGTGGAAGTTGAGTGACTGTCGAAAGATACAAGACGACATAGACGAAATTTCCAGTTGGCGTGATGATGGCAGCTACCTCTAAATGTGAAAAAAATTAAGTTAATGCGAATGAGTGGGGAAAACAAACCTGTAATGTACAAATACAGTGTTACTAGTGTTATGCTTGACACAGTCAAGTCGTTTAATTACCTGAGAGTAACGTTGCAAAGCGATAGGAAACGGGACAAGCGTATGAGAACCGTGGTAGGGAAGACGAATAGCAGACTTCGGTTTATTGGGATAACTGCATATAAGGCACTAGTGTAACCAACTATTGAGTACTGATCCAGTGGTTGAGATCCAGATCAGGTCGGACTGAAGGAAGAACTCGAGGCAATTCAGAGGCGTGCTGCTGAATTTGTTACCGGTAGGTTTCAACAAGTAAGTGTTACGGAGATCCTTCGGGAATTCAAATGGGAATCCCTGGATGGAAGGTGACGTTCTTTTAGAGAAACATTAATGAGAAAATTTAGAGAACCGGCATTTGAAGCTGACTGCCAATCGATTCTGCTGGCGCCAAGATACATTGCGCATAAGGACCACGAAGATACGAGAGCTTAGGGCTCATACAGAGACATAGAGAAGTCGTTTTTCCCTCGTTCTGTTTGCGAATGGAACAGGAAAGGAAATGACTAGTAGTCGTATAGGATACCCTCAGCCATTGTACCATCGCTTCCGGAGTATCTATGTATATGTAGATACAATCCATGTCCATGTCCTAGATATGGACCATGGCCTACGCAACACATTTCTTGCAGGGTGAGTGTCGTGCATGTACTTATGCTGTCCTCACTGCTTAGGAATACGGTGATATCCACCTTGCAGTTCTTCTCGAGTTCGAGTCAGACAGCCATTCGCCTAACGTCCAATCCCATGTAAGCCCTTTATTAGAATTATGAGCTCCTGTAGTCTCGAACATTGCATCATATTGTTCACGTCGCGAAGAAAAGAACGCTGCCAAATAACGTATTGCGATATCCAGAGGACATATCTCTAGAACCACCAATAAACTAGGATAGGTATAGTGCGGAAGGGGTGCATGACGTCCCGCTGTGTTCGTCACTGTACTGTTCTGTATCTCTCCAGCCGGAGGTGGTGCACCCAGACGCTGGCACGGAAGTCCACACTATCGCTGAATAGCTCTATGGTATTGCAGCAAGACATGCAGCGATAATTTATACATGACAGAGACTGCACGTACAGTCATACACACAACCTAAACCACTTTCTGAACAACAGATGTATTTTCGTCTAGAACAATCCCTGGATACATGCAGACATTGCTACATTTTGTAAGGAATCTGTTAAGCCTCAGGTAAGGATTTCTGACGAGAGGACGTTTTGCGTTCAGAGTACATAGATAATTTTTTGGGCAGTTATAGTCTGATTTATATCCGAGAGCCTCCGCTGTACCTGAAAGGTTACTCTTCTTTTTCTCAAGTCTCGACCTGGAGTCGTCAGAAGCAACTGCTAGGACGGTGTTCGTTTCCAGTACAACCGTCAGCAGTATCTGCCCTGTCTAAAACATGTAACAGTGGTTAATACGAGGGTTGTTCAGAAAGTAAGTTCTGATCGGTCGTGAAATGGAAACCACTGGGAAATTCCGGTAAAGCTTTGCACAGATGTGTTGGGCAGTGTCTCCAGTATGCCCGTCGATCGTGTCGCGTCGCTCCCTTCAGTTTTGAGTGAATACTGAGCACGTAAAGATGCGTAGGGAATAGCGTCTCCCACCAAGTATTTGGGCCTGGTAAGAGATTTCGCCTGTGTCATGCAGCCCACATAACACAACTGTCGAGCAATTCTCTCTTCATGCCAATTCTCAGCCGTAGAATGCAGGGGCACTGAAGACGCTACTGCAGCGTTTCCGATGAGACATGTTTGATCACCCACAATGCAGTCCGTAATTTGCTCCCCCTGAATCTCATCTCTGCTCACAAGAATCGCTGGCTAGAAGACAAAATTTTTCCTGATTACCTCGCTCTGCCACGCAAGCCATTGTGTATTGCATCCTCTATGATATTCGACAAAACTCTTGAACAGACACTTTGGGGCTTCTAAATGTCGGAGAAATGAAAACATTGTAAGCCACCGAAGATTATCGAATGTGCCTGGTATCTCAGTGACGAGAGCGACTCATTATTTTGAGTCGAAGTTTGTACAATCTGAGGAGCTGTATTAACCTCGTTATCCATTGAAGTCATTTTTCGGAATCCATAGTGCCTTATAAGATTAAGTTTTCTGAGTATCATTCCGCGTCATAATTTAGAGAAAATTATACTGGTGAAGCCAACGTTTCGGCCAAGGTTACAATGACCTTCCTCTGGGTAGGCTCAGAAGACGGCCACTGTATTTTTTTTGGTCATCAGTCTACTGACTGGTTTGATGCGGCCCGCCACGAATTCTCCTTTGCTAACCTCTTCATCTCAGAGTAGCACTTGCAACCTACGTCCTCAATTATTTGCTTGACGTATTCCAATCTCTGTCTGCCTCTACAGTTTTTGCCCTCTACAGCTCCCTCCAGTACCGTGGAAGTCATTCCCTCATGTCTTAGCAGATGTCCTGTCATCCTATCCCTTCTCTTTATCAGTGTTTTCCACATATTCCTTTCCTCTCCGATTCTGCGTAGAACCTCCTCATTCCTTACCTTATCAGTCCACCTAATTTTCAACATTCGTCTATAGCACCACTTCTCAAATGCTTCGATTCTCTTCTGTTCCGGTTTTCCCACAGTCCATGTTTCACTACCATACAATGGTGTACTCCAGACGTACACCCTCAGAAATTTCTTCCTCAAATTAAGGCCGGTATTTGATATTAGTAGTTTTCTCTTGGCCAGAAATGCCTTTTTTGCCATAGCGAGTATGCTTTTGATGTCCTCCTTGCTCCGTCCGTCATTGGTTATTTTACTGCCTAGGTAGCAGAATTCCTTAACTTCATTGACTTCGTGACCATCAATCCTGATCTTAAGTTTCTCGCTGTTCTTATTTCTACTACTTCTCATTACCTTCGTCTTTCTCCGATTTACTCTCAAACCATACTGTGTAATCATCAGATTGTTCATTCCGTTCAGCAGATCATTTAATTCTTCTTCACTTTCACTCAGGATAGCAATGTCATCAGCGAATCGTATCATTGATATCCTTTCACCTTGTATTTTAATTCCACTCCTGAACCTTTCTTTTATATCCATCATTGCTTCCTCGAAGTACAGATTGAAGAGAAGGGGTGAAAGGCTACAGCCTTGTCTTACTCCCTTCTTAATACGGGCACTTCGTTCCTGATCGTCCACTCTTATTATTCCCTCTTGGTTGTTGTACATATTGTATATGACCCGTCTCTCCCTATAGCTTACCCCTACTTTTTTCAGAATCTTGAAGAGCGTGCACCATATTACATTGTCGAACGCTTTTTCCAGATCGACAAATCCTATTAACGCGTCTTGATTTTCCTTTAACCTTGCTCCCGTTATAACCGTAACGTCAGAATTGCCTCTCTCGTGTCTTTACTTTTCCTAAAGCCAAACTGATCGTCACCTAGCGCATACTCAATTTTCTTTTCCATTCTTCTATATATTATTCTTGTAAGCAGCTTCGATGCATGAGTTGTTAAGCTGATTGTGCGATAATTCTCGCACTTGTCAGCTCTTGCCGTCTTCGGAATTGTGTGGATGATGCTTTTCCGAAAGTCAAATGGTATGTCGCCAGACTCATATATTCTACACACCAACGTGAATAGTCGTTTTGTTGCCACTTCCCCCAATGATTTTAGAAATTCTGATGGAATGTTATCTATCCGTTGTGCCTTATTTGACCGTAAGTCCTCCAAAGCTCTTTTAAATTCCGATTCTAATACTGGATCCCCTATCTCTTCTAAATCGACTCCTGTTTCTTCTTATATCACATCAGACAAATCTTCACCCTCATAGAGGCTTTCAGTGTATTCTTTCCACCTATCTGCTCTCTCTCCTCTGCATTTAACAGTGGAATTCCCGTTGCACTCTTAATGTTACCACCGTTGCTTTTAATGTCACCAAAGGTTGTTTTGACTTTCCTGTATACTGAGTCTGTCCTTCCGACAATCGTATCTTTTTCGATGTCTTCACATTTTTCCTGCAGCCATTTCGTCTTAGCTTCCATGCACTTCCTATTTATTTAATTCCTCAGCGACTTGTATTTCTGTATTCCTGATTTTCCCAGAATATGTTTGTACTTTCTCCCTTCATCAATCAACTGAAGTATTTCTTCTGTTACCCATGATTTCTTCGCAGCTACCTTCTTTGTACCTATGTTTTCCTTCCCAATTTCTGTGATGGCCCTTTTTAGAGACGTCCATTCCTTTTCAACTGTGTTGCCTACTGCGCTATTCCTTATTGCCGTATCTATAGCGTGAGAGAACTTCAAACGTATCTCGTCATTCCATTGAACTTCCGTATCCCACTTCTTAGCGTATTGATTCTTCCTGACTAATGTCTTGAACTCCAGCCTACTCTTCATCAATACTATATTGTGATCTGAGTCTATATCTGCTCCTGTGTACGCCTTACAATCCAGTATCTGATTTCGGAATCTCTGTCTGTCCATGATGTAATCTAATTGAAATCTTCCCGTATCTCCCGGCCTTTTCCAAGTATACCTCCTCCTCTTGTGATTCTTGAACAGGGTATTCGCTATTACTCGCTGAAACTTGTTACAGAACTCAATTGGTCTTTCTCCTCTTTCATTCCTTGTCCCAAGCCCATATTCTCCTGTAACATTTTCTTCTACTCCTTCCCCTACAACTGCATTCCAGTCGCCCATGACTATCCCCCTTTACATACTGCATTACCCTTTCAATATCCTCATACACTTTCTCTATTTGTTCATCTTCAGCTTGCAACGTCGGCATGTATACCTGAACTATCGTTGTCGGTGTTAGTTCTGCTGTCGATTCTGATTACAACAACTCGGTCACTGAACTGTTCAGAGTAACACACCCTCTGCCCTACCTTCCTGTTCATAACGAATCCTACACCTGTTATACCATTTTCTGCTGCTGTTGATATTACCCGATACTCATCTGACCAGAAATCCTTGTCTTCCTTCCACTTCACTTCACTGACCCCTACTATAACTAGATTGAGCCTTTGCATTTCCCTTTTCAGATTTTCTAGTTTTCCTACCACGTTCAAGCTTCTGACATTCCACGCCCCGACTCGTAGAACATTATCTTTTCGTTTATTATTCAATCTTTTTCTCATGGTAACCTCCCCCTTGGCAGTCCCCTCCCGGAGATCCGAATGGGGGACTATTCCGGAATCTTTTGCCAATGGAGAGATCATCATGACACTTCTTCAACTACAGGCCACATGTCCTGTGGATACGCGTTACGTGTCTTTAATGCAGTGGTTTCCATTGCCTTCTGCATCCTCATGTCGTTGATCATTGCTGATTCTTCCGCATTTAGGGGCAGTTTCCCAATCCTAGGAGAAGAGAGTGCCATGAACCTCGATCCGCTCCTCCGCCCTCTGTGACAAGGTCGTTGGCAGAATGAGGCTGACTTATTATGCCGGAAGTCTTCGACTGCCAATGCTGATTATTTATCAAAATTTAGGCAGTGGCGGGAAACGAACCTGGGACAGAAGAGGTTTTGATTATGAATCAAAGACGCTACCCCTAGACCACGGGTTCACCGTAGACGCTATCCCTAGACCACGCGTTCACCGTAGCTGAAATGTTGGTTTCTCCAACATAGTTTTCTCTAAATCATGACACATCGTAACTGTGCGTTCTATGCGTCCTGTTATGAGAGACTGTGGAAAGTGTGGCAACAGTAGCTGAAGAACTGATGCATCCCTCTGCTTTCGCGGTCTGGCTCAAAAATGGCTCTGAGCACTATGAGACTTAACATCTGAGGTTATCAGTCCCCTAGAACGTAGAACTACTTAAACCTAACTAACCTAAGGACATCACACACTTCCATACCCGAGGCAGGATCCGAACCTGCGACCGTAGCGGTCGCGCGGTTCCAGACTGAAGCGCCAAGATACGCTCAGCCACAGCTTTCGCGGTTTTCAGAGTCGGCGCGTCTCTTACTTCTGACGCTTTGGTTTTTCGATGCTAGGCTGCCAATATCTACTATGCAACCAACGACTGGAGTAAAAAGATAAATGGTGAGCGCCTAGGTTACATTCTCTTTGTAAGTGTTGTACTTCGAGCAAGGCTTTGTTGTAGATTTTGCGTTCTCTTGTGTGGTAATGTCCAACTGTGACTAACGACCGTTATTTTGCTCTTAGTTCCGAAATGTGGACCAGAATTCTGCGTTACCACTACAGACCTGAGTTACTTCAAGCCTGCTTGTAAAAGACAAACAAAATTTAGATTTTAGTGCTGATAGTTTTACAAGAGTTTTCCTCTATTATTTCCTAACAATAAATTAATTCTACTGCATGTTCCTTTTCGATTTCAATTATTGTTGCCGTTTGTCTACGTGGCTTTAAATTTTGCCCTATGTGTGTTCCAGAATTCATAATCTAAGCTAAAAGAAGGGAGCGAAAGATGTCCTAACTAGCTTCAAGTTAGACATCTTGTGTTAACGTCTGCTCAAGAACAGAACTATTTGTTTCAAGGGCATGATTGTGACTAATGTAGTCATTTTATCTGTTTAAAATTTTGTTAAAAGTTATTCTCATATTTAAAAAAAGCACTTGTGTACCAAACTTCAAATTTTTTTAAAACTATTTAAAGTCATAAAATATATTTTATTTTGGGATCTGTGAAATGTTCTATGTCGGCTTTTTATCCTATATTTTGTCAATGTTAAAATGGTGTTGAATAAATACTGTTAAGACTCTTTTTTATTTTTTTTCTGCCACCCTTTTCGCTAAAATGACATCTTTATTAATGGCAACCCTTACTCGCATCTGTTACTACAAGGAGGCACAATCTATGTCCGTAGAGAGCTACCGCCCTGAGGTCCTATAAAATGTATGTGCTGTATGTATAAGTTCACTAGAGCCCACTTTGCGCATCTTTCAGTTACACTTGTCAATTAGCTCCGCAAGCTTAGTTACACTAAATTACCTATTTCTAATGACAATGACAGGCATCACCTTATCGTTGCCGGTAATTGTTAATATAGGCCAAGGAAAACGTGGGAGCCTATTGTTTCAACGCTATGGTTCCGGCAAAAGGAATGCATGAACACTAGTCTCGTCGACTGGTTTTCGTATTTCAGTTTACTTAGCACAGCATCAACCTGTAAGATCTTTATCCTTCGACGTGCATCGATGGTCGAGAAAGAACTTCTGAGATAAGAGGATTGGTTCACAGTATGCGCGTACATATGTTTTTACAAAATCGCTGTATAGCTGCTTGGTAGCGAATGGTTTATTTCCTCTCATGAACACCTGCCGATGGAGGTAATATTATGGTGTAAACTGTGTTGCGCAGTTACCCACTGTCAAGAGAAACCTGTCTGATGTCCTGGGTGCTTTATATATAACAGATTCCCATTCAGAATGCCCAACTCAGATACCATATCTAAGGACGACCTGCAATTCATTGGGATCCTGTGATCGACTTAACTGGATATAAATTTCCAATTTTTTATAACGTTTGTCTAGGTGTAACTGAATACCAGTTTTAATAGGAGTGGAAATAAGGGAGATATTTTTTACATTAGATAAGAAGCACTGACTGCCATTGCGCTTCACTGTTTTGCGTTTCTCACAACTACTAGTAGCAATACGTGCACCGCACTCCACACGAATTTAAATAATTCTGGAGATGGTATCGAATCTGCATGGAGATCTTATGGTGTGTTAACGATGTCATCGTAATCACTACCATCATCGTCATTCTCTTTGGCAAGATCTCCATCTGAATATGGCAGGAGTTTGGACACACTACACATCGTGAAGCGTTCCATCGCAGGCTTTTCTGCAGAGGTACATCTCTTCTTTTGGCAGTCCCCACTGCTTGTACAGTAGATTCAAGTGTTCCACACATGCTCTCGCCTCGACGAAGTATGATTCTGTATGATTTTACATACTATGATGAAGTAACCATTTGTCCTGTGGTCAGATCATCAGGCTCCATACCATCTGCATTTAACCTCCCTCAGTGTTCAGTCCCATTTGCGAAACATTTCTACAGCTCAGCAGATCCTAGTCTAGATCATTACCTATTTAAAAGTCTGTCTCCTACGTTCATTTGCAGCTGTTGCTTCACAGCACAGATTATGGGGACATAGTTACACTCTGTTTACGTGATTGTAAAGTACATGGCCTTTCAGAGTGGAGGATTAGGTTTCTTTGCCCTGTACGGCTTGCTATCGTATTTTCAGTGCGGACTGTTACGTTTTCGTTTCCGCGTTCGACTTCTTTAGAACCCACGGAGATCAGTACCCATTTATAATTTAATCATCCAAAGTTACAAGCGACTTAATGAGATTCCGTTCGTGATACAAGATTTGTAATTTTCTTTTGTATGTCGTATCCAGTGTGGATCTAAAAGCACATGATATATGTCTTTCTGTGTATGGACGGTGATCATTATGTGAGGGGTGATCAAAAAGTTTCCGTTTGAAGGTCGTACAGTCCAGAATCGGTATGCCAATCAGGTTCAAATCACCCTGAGCACTCAAGCAGGAATCCTACCGAAGTACCGGATTGAAAATACCCCTAACTGCCCTCTGCACATCCTTGGTCGACAAGAATACCCCTAGGCCTCTTTTATGCAACCAAAGGTGCGATAATCGCGTGGGGACAGATCAGGTCTGTAGAGCAACGTGATACGCTTGCCTGATCCCCGTAAGGGATGACGCTGGCCATCCAGATGGTCTGGCGCCTTCTGTGGAATCACGAGCGGCATGTATCTTGGCATACCATTTCACACAATTCACAACTGTGGGTTTTGACATACATGCTGCGTCAAAAGCATTCTTCATTCTCCGGTGGATGCCTACCGGTGTTCGTCGTTCGGCAGCGAAGGCAAGGGTAACAGCACGTTGGTCCTGCGTGAACGAATTTGGTATAAACGTCGCCATAGTTCACGTTTCCGTATTTACCGCAGCACATCGGAGAGACATGAATAGCGCACTAATCCCTTGTCTATGTGTCGGTGCTTGTATATCTGCTTCAGAGTCGCGCTACGTTACATTGTACCGTATTGAACTTGGAACCTAGAATCGATGGAGAGGCCTCGTCCTCGCCGTTGCCCTCAGTGGTTCACAACCCCACAACAGGCTACAGCAGTCCACTCACCCCACCGCGACCCACACCGAAGCCAAGGTTATAGTGCTTTACGGCCCCCAGTGGACCCCCCCCCCCTCTATCCCGGGAACGCCACACCAGACGAGTTTAACCCCAAATGTTTGCATGGTACAGTAATTAGGGTGAACGGGTTCGTGGCTACAGTGTTTGCGCAGCATAGTGTAACTGGGGTGGAATAAAGGGAACCAGCTAGCATGCGCTGAGGCAGATGGAAAACCGCCTTAAAAACCATCCACAGACCGTCCGGCGCACCGGACTTCGGCACTGATACGCCGGGTGGATTCCTGCCGGGGACCGGCACGTCTTCCCGCTCCTAAATCAGTGTGTTAGACCGGCCGGCTAACCGGGCTGGCGCGCTACGTTACATGTACGCTGCAGCTACTCAGTAAAACGGGAACTTGTTGATCGCACCTTATATTACATTTCAGTACAATTGAGACACTACGAATTTCTTATCGTCCACCCCAGTCTTCCTGTAATGAAAGTTTCCATGTGTTACGTACATCCACAAATGTTCTCACAAGAACTGCGTTCGCAGAAGTACCCCATTCGTCTTGAATTGTATTTAAAGCGTACATTAGACAAAGATAACATAATTACGCAAGAATCTCAGCTACACAGATAGATACAAATCACTGTGGAACTTCGAGACACATTCCAGCGGAAATGAAGTCATGGAAATAATTTGTATTACCAAAGTATGAGGATTTTGCAGGTTATTAGGTAGCGTGTGACACACACTACAAAAACATTTGTCCTGCACAAATTTTATTCCTCAGATACAATTTATTTACATACACAGTCAGTAGAATCGTAAGATCTACAGTGGGAATTCTGATTTCAGTTCTGTCTTCGCTAACTGCGGTTAATCCCCAGTTCTTTCGTTACGTTTTGGGAAAGTCTTTGCCATTCCGAAATTTTAGTCATTACTCATTGAATTTACTTACTTCTTCACCCAGAATCCAAATGAACCAAATTTTTTCGTTAAATTGTGGACAAGTGTAGGGTACAATCGCGAAGAATTTCAGTTTATTAATTGCATAACTTATTAGATTGATTCTTCAAGAATAACTTAGCAAAGTTTAATAATCTGATTCTGTCTACACATATGTCATAGAAAAGATTTTTCAACGCTTTCTGTGCTGTGACCCACACCTTTCCCACACTAAAAATTTTTCGTGCGTTAACTTCTCGTTCACACAATTGAAACGTCTGCTGATGAGTCTAGAGGACTGTGGGAAAGATTAACTTCATTTTTCCTTCGGTTAAAACGTTTTTTTCAATGGTACATGCTACAAACGTATTTCAGTTTTTAATTTTGCATACATTAACCTGTTTTGATCGACATGGGTCGTATCAGTGGGCGCACATTAAAAAAACTGAGGAAATGTGAAATTTCACATGTAGAAGGCACTGGAAATTTCAATAACAGTGTTACAGAGACTGCTACTAAGTGTGAGGAACGATTTTTAGCAAAGCCGCCAGGTTCACTGGAGAAAAAAATTAGGGAAGGAATTGATGATGGCGTGTACAGTGGCAAAGACGAATTTGAAAGTGGTTTTGGGTCAACTGACTTAGAAAGACTTGCACATGTGATTAATGTTTCATGTGCATGTGGTAACTGCGGGTCTCAGGGCCTTAGACTGTATGATGACAGTGACACTATTAGCGTTGTAAGTAATATACAATGAATGGGAAGAAGGATACTGTGTAGTGAAAACAGATCTGTATGTCTGTTGTGATTCAACCTGGGAGATATACCACTTAATGATGTATCATCTGTCATTAGTTTGGATACAGGGAAAATCTTAGACTTCAAAGTAACGAGCAAATATTGCTCTCATTCGGAGACAAGAAATAACAATGAAATCAGTGAAGAACAAAGGTGGCAGCAAGAAAACAAGAAAGTGTGCAGCAAGAATTTTCAGGAATCAAATGGTGCAATGGAAGCAGCTGGGATGAAACTAATAGTGGAAAGGTCAGTTGAACTATATAGCGTGAGGTATGTGAAGTATCTAGGTGATGGAGATACCAGTGCTTTTAAAACTATATTAGAAAGGAGTCTTTACGACTCACAAATTAAAATTATGAAATGGGAACGTGTGAGGTATGTTCAAATGCGAATGGGAGCTAAATTTCTCAGATTGGAGAAAGAAATTAAAGGCAAGAAATTAGAAGATGGAAAGCCACTAAGAGATGTAAACAGACTGTCAGAGAAGGAACTTCACACTTTACAAATAAATTATAGAAAAGTTATCAGGATCCGCCTACATAGTGTGAAAACAATGGAGCAAGCCGTGTGGCCAATATTCTTTTACGAACTTTACACAGATGATAATTCTCATCATTTCCTTTGCGACAAATCGTGGTGCAGATATCTGTCGTACACTCATAAACATGATTTGCCACTTCCTGTTTTAGATGGTATAATACTAACTTTCAGGTACCTAGCCATTCATGAACTGATGAAGAAAAGTTTACACCGGAAAACACAGAATTCAAATGAGATCTAAAATCACGGATGCGTTGGCTAAAAACAGTATTTGTGTTCTCAACTGTTGTGAAGATACCTGTATATGATGTCTGCCTAGTGTTCAATAGTGAAAATATAGGTAGGGTTAAGTGACTGCAGAGACTAGGCTTTCATCCAGGTGCATTCACACTGAAGATACTGAGAAGCATTGATGCAGCGCGAGTGGACAATTCTTAGACCGAAGAAGAATAACGGCAAACGTTGGCTAAACAAAGGACGCAGAGGAAGAGGATAAAGACTGTGAATATGGACAGTATTAGTAAGTATAGGTATAGCAATATTATCGAAAATTGAAACAAAGTCTTTAAATGTGAACAGCCATAAACAGACTTTTTTGAGCTATAATGTACCTATTTCTCAGGAACTATGGAAGCTAACATCCTGAAATCAAGCCATTCCGAAATTTTAGTCATCATAGATTTCATTTACTTACTTGTGTGTCATACCTGATGCAAGAGCGTAAACCATTGGTTCCCTAGGTTATAGTCTCATAGAAACACCCCAGCCCCCGGCCCTTCCCCCTCTCCCTCCAAAGTTAAGGTTACTTAAAGAAGAGCCACTTTCACAACTTAGTAGACTACTAAGGTACAGTATTTCTCAATTAGAAAATACTTCCAGCCAACTATTGTTTAACCTAGAGACTATGAAAAGCCTTATCTCTGCCTACGCTTATAGCAAGCAATCTCTGGAGTTCCCAGAAGCCGTCTTACTGGGGGCTGTTCTCCGCTGCTAGCCCTAATCTGCGTCACGGCTGAGCGCGCGGACCGGCGCGGGAGTGGTCGATATGCTGGTCGTTACTGAGGGGCAGGCGGAGCGCTGCCTTACGCGATTACCGTCCTGCTTATGACACCGCAGGCCGTAAAAGACCCTACTGACGTGCATACCTAGCTGTAAGACGTAGATAGCCATAAATTCTGCCGACGGGAGTCGTGTTTTTACGAGCGTCTGTGTAGTCAGCATGTGTGAATGCTGTCGCCGCCTATTTGTCCCTTGTCAGTGAACAGTTGCAGATTTTGATGTCTGTATTAAATACTTACTGCTTCAGTATGATTTCAGCTTTTTACCAGCCGTTATATTCTGGTGGTGTAAGAGATCCGACAACTCCCATTCTTTTACCTCAAGCAACTTGTTTGTGACTTGTTGAAGACACATACAGTTTTCACCTTAAGACTAGTTTTAATGAGGTCGTAAAATAATGGACAACGCTTTTCTGTAACCTCGTTACCGCCTAATGTAAGGACTGCGTAAGTAGAGCATCACTGCCAGAGAGCGAGTACAGGGTGCAGTTACCGAGGGGGCGAGAGTTTGTAGTGGCAAAGAAAAAAGTAGAGAAAGGTGAATAGTCACAGTGCACTAAAATCGGAAGGGGACAGAGAAGTACGAAAGGGAATTACATTGAGTTTCTATATGGACTGTGTCGAGGAACAGTCTCATGAGACCGAACTTCTCCTAGCATGGGTTATAAAGAATACGTGAAGAGTGTGCATTCGTTGGTTTGTTCATAACGCCTTTGCACTGCTCGGTCTTGGAAGAATGATAAACGTGATACTGGAGTGCAGCGTGACCAAGGACTGTCTGTTCTTTCCCATTTTGAGTCTGTTCGTATAATGTATCGTTGAGCGCGCTAGTACTCGGCTATAACGGCAACGAATCTGCGCGGTAGATCAATGACATGTGGCGGTAGACCAGCAGCCTGAGTGTAGCTCTTAGGCGTTTTCCCACTGTCGTTTAGATAAATGACGGACTGTTCCCTAACCTCCATCTCAGATAATACGCTACTCAAACAGCTGAAACAAAATAACACACGGAACACAGCTTAAACGATTCACAGACGGGTGGAGCGCACGACACACGTCCTGTAGATTACATTGGTCATTGTAGCATCAGGAACAGTACCCGACCGCAAAGTTAAATAATAAAATAAAATTGGACAAATCCTGGTCAAGCGGACACCGTAATTGGTGGGATGAATGCTAGTGAAATGCGAGATATAGGTAAAGTTTTTGCATATCTTGAATTCCACAATACCCAAATGAGTGACTGCAATGCGTACCTCTTACTTAACTGTAAAGTCGTATTGCCCTCAATAAACTGTTCAAATGGTTCGAATGGCTTTGAGAACTATGTAAATTAACATTTGAGGTCATCAGTCCCCTAGACTTAGAACTACTTAAACCTGACTAACCTTAGAACATCACACACATCCATGCAGGAGTCGAACTTGCGACCGCAGCAGCTCAGTTTCGGACTGAAGCGCCTAGAACCACTCGGCCACAACGGCCGGCGGAATAAACAGTCCAAGCAGCGGTGACAAATCAGAAAACCTACCGTGAAATAGGGGGTTGATGGAGGCGATAGCCTAAGTCATTCTAATTACGCCACTAATTGTGGAATCGACATTTCCATTTCACCTCATTCATGTGGTAAAGAAAATGTGAAAAACTAATTGTGTTATGGAATGTGCACTTAAAGTTAATTTTTTATTAGTTGTGTTTTAGCTGGCTAAATGATGCACCAAGCAGAAATTATCTTTTAACAAACTTAATCTTACAAAATTTAAGGCAATGCCATTGGCGTTTAATACAAAAGTAGTGTTGCGAATCATCTTGTTCTAACACTTACGTATAGTAATACTGTTTTAGGTTACCACCATTTGTGTTACACGCATGTATGTTGTACATTCATGAAAACCAGAATTTGATAACTCTGTTGGAGAGATAATTTCCGTTGCCACTTCCCGAACAGATTAGTTACACAGGATCCACGTCGTGAAGCCTGCAAGCCTTCTGCGTCAGCATCTCTGTCGAATGCGGAATGTGCAAATCACATGAAGGTAAACGCCTAGCAGAATGGTTCACTATCTCAGAAGTTATTATTCCATATCAGGAAGCGTGTGCAGTGAAAACACTAATTCGAGGGAAACCGTTGCTGACATACTCAGATGAAGTGGGCGAAGATGTGTTGATGCCAGAGATCACTTCGGCTGTCACGTATTGTTTAGTACTTGACACACGGGTCACGGTCCAGCAAATGTCTCACCATTTCATTGCTGGCCAACAACAACAATTAGACGCACAACCACTCCTCCTATGGGGAAAAGAAGCAGTCGCCCTACATCTCAGCGCGTCGCACACTCATGTAGTATTTACACCTGTGCGCCTTGTGGCTACCCGCCGTGTGGCTGTAGCTTGCTACACGCAAGTAGCGACGCCTAGTGTCCACACTGGTGTGAATGGAATCACTCGCACTCATATGTTGAGGAGAAGGCATGCACCTACACGCATGTTTCTACTTGCGTGAGGGGCAAGTCACAGACGCACGACGACAAATCGCAAGACGCGTAGGTACAAACGGACCTTAAAGCTTACAGAGATTATAATTGTAGTGAAAACACCGTCATTGTGCTCTCGAAGCGCGGAAAAACGGTTGCTGGACTGATGAGCAGCGGTGGCGCGTTTTTATAAGGCGATTGCAGGATATGAGTGCGTTGAACAGCAGAAGAATCCGCTACCCATCTGACTCGCACGGCTAGTACTGGTTATGTGGATGTGTTCTCATGGGTAGGGAGTAATTATACTTAGATGGCTTCAAATGAAGTTTTTAACACTTACAGCACGGTGACCGTACGCCATACGGGCGCGGCCGCACCGACGTTGGCGACGGCGCCCGTATACCGTACGGGCGAGCCTTTATTTGGCTCGGTAAGCGTGTTTAGCGCGTCTCCGAAGCAGTTTCGTCGACTAATGTGGACGTATTTCATTCTTCTTCCGCAAGAGGCAAGCACTTTTCGGCTGTCTCATCCTGGGAGCGGTTGTGAGCACTGCAAAGACGAAGTTACCTGCAGTTCATTCACAGGTGTTTACGATCGCGAAAATATCGTTCAGCGAATTGACGGAGGCAGAGATCTTAGATATTCTTTATGGAGATGCAGGATCTGTAATTGACGAATCCGACAAAGAGGATTCGTACTCTCCAGACGAAAGTACAAGTGATGATTCAGGAATATATATGTCTCAATTGTTCATAAAGTGAAGAGTTCATTGCCACATTTTGTATTGTGAGTAATGTTCATTACTTCACTTCCATTTAGTATCTCTTAGTACCAATCTTAGCAATATTTGTTTTTTCTATGCAGACAATGGTACCGACCATCAGTCACCATCTGTGATACCTGGTCGTGTGTGGCTCACTGAGCGCGAAGAGCAAGATTGGTCGGAACTAGACGATCAGCCAGCACTGCCGGATTTCCAGGAAGTAGTCGGCGTAGCATCGCATGTTTCAGATGCCACTGAAGAGCTTCGATATTTTAGTTATTTCTTTGATGACGACCTTACTCCGCTCATCAACAGTGAAACGAATCTGTACGCTTGTAACGTTATTACGACAATGAAACGCAAAGGTAGCCTGAAAATAAACTCTGTTTGGCATGTGGTCTGCAGTAAAATTGCAAGAGATTTACTGGTCTCTCAGTATTATTTTGCATATGTGCGTCGTCAAATTGCCGAAAATCAGTGATTATTGGTCAACAGACCCGTTTCTGCGGACAGGATTTGTGAGTAAATTGTTCAGTCGCGATAGATTTTGCGCCTAATTGTCGATGTTACACTTGAATGACAATGCTATGTTCATTAGCAGAGGCGAAGAAAAACACGACCTACTTCACAAAGTGAGGCCTTTGTTTGATTTCTTTGTGAATAAATGCAAAATTAGTTTTCGTCCAGGCATGAATCTGACAACAGAAGAGGCAATGTGTCCCTTTCGTGGTAGAACAAGCTTCAGAGTATACATGAAAAACAAGCAGAATAAATATGGAATAAAATTGTGTGCTCTCTGCGATTCATCAACTGGTAATATGCTAAACTGTGGTGTATATACAAGTTCTGCAGGCAGTGTTCACAATAATATCCAGGGCGTTGTAAAAAGGTTGTGTTCACAGTACTTTGTCAAAGGATATTGCATTTATATGGATAGGTACTACACCAGTCCATCTCTTTTGGACATTTTGTGGGAAAATAAAGCTCTTGGATTGGGAACTGTAATGAAAAACAGGAAAGGTTTGCGACGAATATTAAGAACACTAAAACTTGGAAGTCAAGTGGAAGTCAAAGCGAGATGTTTTTTTGTCTTTTCATAAGTCTACCAGCACTAGTATTCAAGTGAGGGTCAAAGGTGGAACAACAGAAATTGTAAAGCCAGACGTTATTATTGATTACAATAAGAATAAAGCTGGAGTTGACCGAGCAGATCAGTTCTCCAGCTATTATCCGTATGCCCGAAGAACTTTGAAGTGTTGGTAAGAGCTGTTTTACCACTTGTTCATTGTGTCAACTGTCAACAGTTTTATTTTATATAAAGAGAACACTAGGAAGAATGAATCCCTAGTAGACGTTATTCACAGAGTGGGGAAGAAATTGGCTGAGAAGGGCGGAAATACACTCCTGGAAATGGAAAAAAGAACACATTGACACCGGTGTGTCAGACCCACCATAATTGCTCCGGACACTGCGAGAGGGCTGTACAAGCAATGATCACACGCACGCCACAGCGGACACACCAGGAACCGCGGTGTTGGCCGTCGAATGGCGCTAGCTGCGCAGCGTTTGTGCACCGCCGCCGTCAGTGTCAGCCAGTTTGCCGTGGCATACGGAGCTCCATCGCAGTCTTTAACACTGGTAGCATGCCGCGACAGCGTGGACGTGAACCGTATGTGCAGTTGACGGACTTTGAGCGAGGGCGTATAGTGGGCATGCGGGAGGCCGGGTGGACGTACCGCCGAATTGCTCAACACGTGGGGCGTGAGGTCTCCACAGTACATCGATGTTGTCGCCAGTGGTCGGCGGAAGGTGCACGTGCCCGTCGACCTGGGACCGGACCACAGCGACGCACGGATGCACGCCAAGACCGTAGGATCCTACGCAGTGCCGTAGGGGACCGCACCGCCACTTCCCAGCAAATTAGGGGCACTGTTGCTCCTGGGATATCGGCGAGGACCATTCCCAACCGTCTCCATGAAGCTGGGCTACGGTCCCGCACACCGTTAGGCCGTCTTCCGCTCACGCCCCAACATCGTGCCGCCCGCCTCCAGTGGTGTCGCGACAGGCGTGAATGGAGGGACGAATGGAGACGTGTCGTCTTCAGCGACGAGAGTCGCTTCTGCCTTGGTGCCAATGATGGTCGTATGCGTGTTTGGCGCCGTGCAGGTCAGCGCCACAATCAGGACTGCATACGACCGAGGCACACAGGGCCAACACCCGGGATCATGGTGTGGGGAGCGATCTCCTACACTGGCCGTACACCTCTGGTGATCGTCGAGAGGACACTGAATAGTGCACAGTACATCCAAACCGTCATCGAACCCATCGTTCTACCATTCCTAGACCGGCAAGGGAACTTGCTGTTCCAACAGGACAATGCACGTCCGCATGTATCCCGTGCCACCCAACGTGCTCTAGAAGGTGTAAGTCAACTACCCTGGCCAGCAAGATATCTGGATCTGTCCCCCATTGAGCATGTTTGGGACTGGATGAAGCGTCGTCTCACGCGGTCTGCACGTCCAGCACGAACGCTGGTCCAACTGAGGCGCCAGGTGCAAATGGCATGGCAAGCTATTCCACAGGACTACATCCAGCATCTCTACGATCGTCTCCATGGGACAATAGCAGCCTGCATTGCTGCGAAAGGTGGATATACACTGTACTAGTGCCGACATTGTGCTTGCTCTGTTGCCTGTGTCTATGTGCCTGTGGTTCTGTCAGTGTGATCATGTGATGTATCTGACCCCAGGAATGTGTCAATAAAGTTTCCCCTTCCTGGGACAGTGAATTCACGGTGTTCTTATTTCAATTTCTAGGAGTGTATTTTTCAGCGCAAATTTAGAGGACATTTGCAAGGCACTTTCCAGAGAAGAGCCCTCCCACTGCAAACAAAGTGAATACTACTACGTATTGCAAAGTATGTTCAGACAAGGGGAAGAAAGAGACGGGTAAGCGCACCAGGAAGGAAAGTAGATTGTGGTGCAAGGACTGTGTCGTTGGCCTTTGCATCTCACAGTTTTACCAGGATTTTCCCACAAAGGCTAACTACATCTGAACTATTAAAATACTCTTTTTTACAGCTACCTGCAGTTACAGTCCAGTGATATTTTGTTTTAAACTTAGATACAGTAATAATGGCATTACTCAAGAGAGAGATCATGTAAGACTTTTTTATCCACGATATTTTTGTGTTTTCTTTTTTTAATTATAACACAAATTTGTATTTTATATTGTAAAATAAACTCACATTCATGTAAGGCTTTCCTTTTAAATGAGGCAAGAACTATATTCCTATCGTTTTTCTGTTCTTTGCAATCTAATTTCAAACATCCATTAAATATGCCAGTTCACAGCCAAGTGCCGGGTGTAAAGGGGGCAGTGTTGAAAGTGTTAATCCATGCGTCAACATTTCTCATCGACGAACGATACATCTGCAAATAATTCGGTTATACGCATCCATTTGTTCGCTTACTGTACCAGCAGACAGTGCGTCGTCGTGTCTGCATGTTCTCAGGACCACTTCATTGACGTGTGCGGGTCACCCGACCTCAGTAATACTGATCACAATCGAGCATCGATCGAGTAAGGGGAGCGTGACTTAGAAGCAGTTCCATCTAATCTCTGGTGTAGAGGGTCTTGTGATGGTAGGTAGGAGTTGTGGTGCCGCGTTAAGTGGTGTGCAATAACATTCAGATATCACTTTCATTCACTAAACAGAATCTTAAGAGAAATGAAGATCAAGAGGCGCACATCCAACTAACAAAGGAGCACAAAGAATATCAACTACAGTGATTAAAAAGACCTCAAAACACGACAACTAAAATAAATTACAATAACATGTCTTTTATAGAAATCCGTCAGATTTAATTCTCAATGCCACTATTAAATACCCTGAAAATTCCAGATCTACAATGACATCTACATTCGCTTTTCAAAACCATTTAAACAACACGCATTATGATTTCATATCCAGACAGGTCATTCCTAAAAATAAACATCACCAGAAGCATTAAGAAACTTGGTATACAAAAAATACACACAACTCAGTGTTCACATTAGCAATGACAATTGCTAGCCATTATCATCAATGGGCTTAGAGAAAAACAACAACTGTCATTGGTATGTCAGCGTCAGTTAACGTGGAACTTATGAGTACTGTTTAGTATGGAATAGAAAACATTTATTCACATAAAGAATTAAATCACCTTTAAACTTGTCAGTAGCATAGTTCATAGGAAGTTCGTAACAGAATGCTGGTGCACTAGCAAAGTACCTTTTTTTGTTGTGGTCTTCAGTCCAGAGACTAGATTGATGCAGCTCTCCATACTTCTCTAACCTGTACAACATTCTTCAACTCCAAGTAAGTACTGCAATCTGCACCCTACTGAATCAGCTGAGTGTATTCATCTCTTAGTCTCCCACTACGATTTTTACGCTCCATCGTTCCCTCCAATACTAAACTGGTGATTCCTTGATGTCTCAGAACATGTTATAAGAGCCAATCCCTTCTTCTAGTCGAGTTGTGCCACAAATTCCTCTTCTCCTCAATTCTATTCAGTACCTTCTCATTAGCTACGTGATCTACCCATCTAATCTTTTGCATTTTTCTGTAGCACCACATTTCGAAACCTTCTATTCTCTTCTTGTCTAAACTACTTATCATCCATGTCTCACTTCCGTACATGGCTACGCTCCATACAGATACATTCAGAATAGACTTCCTGACACTTAAATCGTTACTCGATGTTAACAAATTTCTCTTCTTCACAACGCTTTCCTTGCCACAGCCAGTCTACATTTGATATCCTCTGTACTTCTACCAACATTAGTTATTTTGCTCCCCAGAAAGCAAAACTCCTTTACTACTTTAAGTGTTTCATTTCCTAATCTAATTCCCTCAGTATCACCTTACTTAATTCGACTACATTCTGTTATCCTCGATTTGCTTTTGTTGATGTTCATCCTGTCAATACACTGTCCATTCCGTTCTATGGCTTTTCCAGGCCCTTTGCTGCCTCTGATAGATTTACAATGCCATCGGCAAACCTCACAGTTTTTATTTCTTCTCTAAGGATTTTAATTCCTAATTCAAATTTTTCTTTAGTTTCCTTAACTGCTTGCTCAATGTAAGATTGAATAATATCACGGATACGCTACAGCCCTATCTCACACCTTTCCCAACCACTGCTTCCGTTTCATTCCTCTCGACTCTTACAATCGCCATCTGCTTTCTGTACAAATTGTAAATAGCCTTTCGCTCCCTTCAGTATTAAGGAGGGTATGCCAGTCAACATTGTCAAAAGCTTTCTCTATATCTAAAAATGCTTATCTTCTAAGATAAGTCGTCCGGTCAGTATTGCCTCATGTGTTCCAACGTTTATACGGAATCCTAACTAATCTTCCCTGAGTTGACTTCTACCAGTTTTTCCATTTGTCTGTAAACACTTATTAAACTGATAGTTGAGTAATTTTCATATCTCTCAACACCTGCTTTCTTTGAGATTGGAATTATTATATTCTTTTTGAAGACTAAGGGTATTTCGACTGTCTCATACATCTTGCTCACCATTTGGTATAGTTTTGTCTGCACTGGCTCCCCCAAGGCTATCAGCAGTTGTAATGAAATGTTGTGTACTCCCGGTGCCTTTCAGTGCTCTGTTAAGTTCTTCATTCAGTGTCATATCTCCCATTTCATCTTCATCTACGTACTCTTCCATTTCCATAATATAGGCCTTCTACATACTCCTTCCACCTATTTGGTTTCCCTTCTCTGGTTTTCCATCTGAGCTATTGATATTTATACAAGTGGTTCTTTATTCTCCAAAGGTCTCTTTAATATTCCTGTAGGCAGTATCTAGCTTACCTCTAGTGATAATGCCTCTTCATTATTACATTTGTCCACTAGCCATCCCTGCTTAGCCAGTTTAGCTATGCTTCAGACAATTTGTAATAATGCCAATAATGGGAGCGCAGATAATTATAGCTGCAGGAAAAGTTAAAACCCTGTTAAGCCCGAAGTTCTGTTGCCAGTAAGAACAAATAAAATGTACCAAACTATATATATATATATATATATATATATATATATATATATATATATATATATATATATACCAGTTTATTTTACCAGTTCTTCATGCCTCATTTTGCTTACAGGGCAGCATAATTCATTTCCTCCATCGCATCTCTCAATTGTTCTAATTGTCAAAATCATTGTTAACCTCATTTTTGGTACCCTTCATTACATTGGTCTTTCTTTGTTTTGTTTTCATCCTGTAGTCTTATTGCGTTACTGAGATGACTCATTGCATTCAACAGATCTTATAACTCTTTACTTTCATTTAGAATATCAATGACGTAGTTGAACATTATCATCGTTATCCTGGAATTTACTTCCATACCTAAAATTTCTCTTATTTCCCTCACTTCGTCTTCTAATTGCCCATTGAACTA
Organism: Schistocerca gregaria; assembly: GCF_023897955.1. Taxonomy (NCBI): domain Eukaryota; kingdom Metazoa; phylum Arthropoda; class Insecta; order Orthoptera; family Acrididae; genus Schistocerca; species Schistocerca gregaria. Next base: position 483,497,244 of record NC_064921.1, on the reverse strand, counting down.
TACGAGAGAGTTCTCACTGCATTCTCTTCAAAGCTCTTCTCTCTTGGTCTCGCATTATGTCTTCCATAGACGGCATAAGTCAGGAGATATCGTTGTAATAGTTCCTGCTATGTTACAAAGAAATATTTTATAGTTAGTCGTATATTCAGCTGTGAATGTTTGATTTTATAGCATACTACCAGCATTTGGGCAACAGCTTATCGGTTTTCAAAAAGAGACCTACTTCGACATAAATAATACGTACTGAATAAACGGCAGATTGTGTCTTCTTCGTTCTTAAACTCGGAAAATTACTACATGAGTTTACAAAAGAATAAGTTAAAAGTACGCAGTTGTGAATCGGCTGTTTTCAGGTTGAGATTTGTCCTGATGAATGTAAGTATGGAAAGAAAAGATAAAGGGATGTCACTGAAGTCGCCTTTACCTCCGTGCCTTGCGGCATGTGTGCATCCACTGGTGACGTGGCTGCACAATTATCAGTGTACATATTAATTTTCTGTGTGCTCCTGATTTTCTTTCAAGTACCGCATGGTCTGTATTACGTAGTATACCATAAAATTATGCAGAACGAAATTACAATATGCTATACTTTCTGGAACACAACCAAAAATTTCTGAGTGTCGATACTCTTTTAACGAGAATAAATTATTGCTGCCGATTTATTGTGAACATTTGAATGAAATCTCTAATCTGAGTTTGAAAACCTGAAACCCAATTTTATTTGGGCGACCGTACGTATTGATGAGCCTCCGTGGTTACTGACTGCTTTACCAGTACTGTTATGTCTTCACTCTCAAGTGCTCGAACACATCAAACGACGGAACAATCATACATGCTGTGTTCTAGACCTACGAGGGCGTACCAAGGAGTTTACTACCAGAAGCCTGTAGTGCACTAAGGAAATCGCTTGAGGACTAGGAAAAGCTTGTTCATATTAACGCACTTCATTACATGACTCGTGCCGAGCCGAAGTACCACTAAAAAGCTCTTGGTGGAGAAAGTGAGCATTAGTAGTTACACAGTTCCTCTGAGAATTGCAGCTCCAAATTCCAATATTGCTGAAATACTTATAAAATCATCGTGAAACGGCGACAGTTCGTTTTGTAATACACTCTTTGATTTATTCTATAACATATTCCAAATGAGGAATCTATTAACAATCTGCAAACAGAATGCATGGTTGCTTGTTAGATTAGTAGAGCAATAGCACTAATTTAACTGTTTAACAACCACTATAAAATACAATCTCGAAAATGGTTTTTGGGAACAAGATCAAACTAGCCAAATACCTAATGAATTCACTTCTTGCGGGAAATGTTGGTCTGTAGTTAATATTGGCAATATATTTTACGAATGGAAGTCCGTCGAATGTCATTGTTCCGAGTTGTAGATCTTTATTTCAGAAACGTTTTATGGAGCGAAAATTCAGTCATTAGGAAATACAATACTACAGGAAGTGACCAAAAATATGGAAACACCAGAACAAAACAAATTAACATGCTTATCACATTGTAAAGTTATTACTGGCACCGGAAAAAGCTTATGGTCATAAATCCGGGCCCTGTGTGGCTTTATAGGGACACTTAAACCATTGTTCCCTTAAAATAGTGGCAAGTTCAGGTAGGTAGACCACAAAGGTTCAACGATACTGAGATCTGGCGACTGTGGTGGACTGTGGTAATACAACAATTTATCACTGTGCTCACAAAACCAGTGTCTGACAATGCGACCTGTGTGAACACGAGCCTTATGTTTTGGAACACAGCATCACCATTGAGGAATTTTACCATTGGATGTACCTGATCAGCCAAAATGGTCACATACTCCTTGGTAGTAATGCTACTTCGTAAAATACCCGTCGAGTCCACAGAATAAAACGATATGGCTGTGTAAATTATCACCAATAACTAGCCATACTTCACTCTTGGGTTGTATGTAACTCGACTAGATGTTGGTAACAGTGTGTAGCTAGATTCATATGGCCAAATGATGTTCTTCCATTGCTCTATAGTCCAAGTCTTATGGCTTAGGAGCGGTTCTAGGAGATACAGTGTGGAACCGCGCTACCGCTGCGGTCGCAGTTTCAAATACTGCCTCGGGCATGGATGTGTGCGATGTGCTTAGGTTAGTTAGGTTTAAGTAGTTCTAAGTTCTAGGGGACTGATGACCTCAGAAGTTGAGTCCCATAGTGCTCATAGCCATTTGAACCATTTTTTTGTATGGCTTAGGAGCCATGTTTTCCCGCTATGTTTTATTCTGGAAATCTAGTTCGTCTTGCAATTTCCAGATTATGGAGCTTCCTTTGTGTTGTTGTGAAGATGACAGAATTCGTGAGTGCAGCATACAATTCTGCAGTGATCTTTACAGGTGCCGTCGCACAGTGGATCAGATCGGCCGATTCCCTAGCCAAAAGTCGAGAAATGAAGGTTGAAAGATCGATGTGTTTGGAATCGATTCATGTACAGGTGTGGTGTAGGGCATTCAGATCGTATAAAGCAGAGGTCACTATATTGTATACCTGCTTCCCTGCGACAGTCGTAAGCTGCCTCTTGTAGAAACACATGAGCGGCGCTTCAGTGCCCAGTTACACAGTGCTTCAGAAAATCATTCAGAATTTTACAACGCCGCGTACGGAATCCTATTTCCAAAAATGTAAAATGTTGATGAAGGTATGTAGAAACTTTTATGTATTTCAGTTTTCGAAAATGTTTGTCGTTATTTATGAAACGTTAAGCTAAAGGTAGCCGTGATTATCACGTTGTTTCTATTCTTGAGAAATACATTTGTGTCGACGCAAAAAAAAAAATTTCAAGACATTTTAAAGCTGGTATTGACAGGGCCATGTTTGCTGAACTATCTATTAATGAAATATTCAAGAATTATCTGCTCGAAAGTTGCCCATTTTAAATAATAAGGACTTTAATGTTACCGGGAACTCTGTCGTGCGCACAACGCACTGTGACTAATGATGATATTCTTCCCTCAGCTTTCTGTAACTCAGTCACGAAAGGCCCAGGTATGGAGGGCTATTCGTAGATGTTTTATATCTCTTTCTAAAGTGTTGTGGAGATAAGTACGGTATATTATTGCAATGGTGTAGCATTGTGAATAAAGATTTTAAATAAAATTCCAAAAGTAATGACCACTTCAATAGAAATATCGAAATACGTTTACAAATATTATTTCAAATATTGTTCATGGACAATAAAGAAAATTTGTAAAACATAATAATATAGTACTTTAATCGAGTGTTCATGACTGTCTGATTGCTTATAATATTTTTTACGTTATGTACCATATATATAAAAATATAAGCAATCAGACAGTCATGAGCAATCGATTAAAGAACTATATTATTATGTTTCACAAATTTTCTTTATTGTCCATGAACAATACTTGACATATATATATATATATATATATATATATATATATATATATATATATATATATATATATGGACAATAAATATTTCGGACAAGAAGAGAATAGAAGCTTTGAAATGTGATGCTACAGAAGAATGCTGAAGATTAGATGGGTAAATCACATAACTAAAGAGGAGGTATTGAACAGAATTGGAGAGAAGAAGAGTTTATGGCGCAACTTGACTAGAAATGGGGATAAGTTGGTAGGACATGTTCTGAGGCATCAAGGGAGGGCAGCGTGGAGGGTACCGGAGGGCAGCGTGGAGGGTAAAAACCGTAGAGGGAGACCAAGAGATGAATACACTAAGCAGATTCAGAAGGATGTGAGTTGCAGTAAGTACTGGGAGATGAAGAAGCTTCCACAGGATAGGGTTGCATGCAGAGCTGCATCAAACCAGTCTCAGGACTGAAGACCACAAGAACAACATGCAATTTTGATATCATGTTCGTAATAAGCGACGCCAAAAACCTAAAATTGGAAATTTAGGAATTATTATTCTCACTTTTCGACTTATGGCCCGGGACTAGGCCGTTCTGAACCAGTGTGCGTCGTCTTAATTTTCGTCATTATCCTCTTCAATGACCGTCTGTCATGATCAGTCAACATACACTCTCGCCAGCGTTGTGACTTCCCAGATGATAACGTTTGTCCGGTTTCCAGGTAAACCGTATAACTCTTCTATCGGTGCCTCTTGATACACCAAACTCTTTCTGACTCTTGGTTGCGGAAGTGCCCACCTTACCAGCACCAATACTTTGCTCACTTCCGAAGTCGTTTAGCTACACGTCGTGCTCTCACAACTCCACAGAAAACTGTTCTGACCACGACTGACACTTGCAACGCACTGATGACATTGCAAAGATGTCGTCCAGGTTTCGTTGGCACGCATTTATTGCGACCGTTCCTTAGTTTGGCCAATGCCAGTACGTCAGCACGTTATATGCTACTATTTGTTCTACAGTCGTACCTCTCAAAGAGATGTCGCATTGTCCTCGCATTTGGATGCTTTATTAGACCTGTCTCTGCACTGAATTAATTGTTTTCAGACACGCCTGTGTCACATGGTAAATATTGACGAGACTGTACACTTCTCTGCGTTAGTTATTCACCGCTGTCAAGGGGAGTGCTGTACGTTTCAATTTGAGGTAACACCAGACACAAAGTTAATAAGTCACGAGATCTTGGAGGCCAAGTAGAATCCGCTGCTCCATCTATCTGTCTTGGACCATAGAGGCGCAGTAGGCATTGTCTTGCACCAGCACCAGAATCGCCCGTTGTCTCATCAGGCAGGCACCACATTCCCAGTCGTTGAGAGAGGAATGATCCGTAAGCAACCCTAGCATATCCTACCACGAATTAGTCGTCCTTCTTTTTCCATCAAGTTTCCTTAAAAGAAAATGTGAATCTCACTGCACAGAAAACAGCTGTGGCAATGTTTTGGCTGAAAATAAATAACGGAAATTATAATCTCTGTGCGTCACGTGAAACCATTCTGGATCATTAAAGAAAGGGAGAAAAAAGCTGTGGCATGAAGCTGAGAAGTCTTTCAACAGATTTATGTTGACGCAACAACTCTCGTTGCTTCTTCCAGCGCCATGTCAGACAGTCCAACTGACTTTTTTCCGATCTATTCATTTTGATGTGTCTTCATCTCGAATTTTACCAGGGGAGTTAGTTTTCAGCCATTTTCGTTAACTTCATAACTGAAAAGTCTCCAGTTTCTTTTTCGCCGGATAGTACACGGCTCACTTTTGAATGCTACACAAAACTTTAGGCTAGACTCACACCGTCTAGAACGTTCTCCCATTCCCATATCAATATCTGACAAGAATGTATTCCGTTGAAGAAACCTCTTTTTCGCGTGCCCCAGTCAGCATCCGATAACTTACTTCTTAAACCAGCGTGTGCAGTCTTGTTTCGTAGGTAGGGAACTTGATTAACATAGCGTTGTTTCCAGTTTTGATGTTAAGCTAGTCTTCATCTTTCTCTTTACTGAATCGTTTAGCCTATGTACTTGATATGAGCTATTTATGAGCTTCGTTTCTTTTGACAGGTCTAAGTCTTGGTTTCATTCCAACAAAGGAGTATATTCTTCCATTTTCTTAGGAATTGTGTGTCTTTTTCTTGTATTTGTACTCCATTCGGCATTTATTTTCCTTTTTGGAACGAACAAATAGATCTACAGCGGTGGCATGCCGCAACTTACTGTATTACAAAATATGAATTGTATTGAAAAGAAATAGGGCCAATAATTTTGTTGAAACTGAACAATTTAACTTGATTATAAATTAATACAAGAATTCTCAACAATAACTAGACATTCTTAACGTGTAGGTCAAATAAAATAAAAGAAATCAACTCATTGTTGACCAAATTATCCTTAGGAAGAAGCAAGCTTTTTGAATGTCATACGACTCTCGAAGTGTTCTCATTGGAGAAACGTTGTAGCAAGTCTTCTTCTTTCTCGTTTCTGAATCGTTTAGCCTAAGTGCTTGATATGAGCTATTTATGAGCTTCGTTTCTTTTGACAGGTCTAAGTCTTGGTTTCATTCCAGCAAAGGAATGTATTCTTCCTTTTCCTTAGGAATGGTGTGTCTTTTTCTTGTATTTGTACTCCATTCGGCATTTATTTTCCTTTGTGGAACGAACAAATAGATCTACACCGGTGGTATGCCACAACTTACTGTATTACAAAATATGAATTGTATTGAAAAGAAATAGGACCAATAATTTTGTTGAAACTGAACAATTTAACTTGATTATAAATTAATACAAGAATTCTCAACAATAACTCGACATTCTTAACCTGTAGGTCAAATAAAATAAAAGAAATCAACTCATTGTTGACCGAATTATCCTTCGGAAGAAGCATGCTTTTTGAATGTCACACGACTCTCGAAGTGTTCTCATTGGAGAAACGTTGTAGTCAGTCGATAACGAATTGATCTGACTGACTACATGTACCTTCTACTAAAATAAATGCTAGTCAATCTCTAAAGAACATCAGACAGCCTGTAACTCTTCGTTCCCATTACATACAAGCTACAGATTCATGCGGTCGTTCTTTTAAGTCGAACTCGTTGAGAACAAATATGCCATAGACGAGTTTATTCGTTATTTTTACTTATTTGCTCAATAAAGCATTGCAAACAGTACTCTTCCAACAATACCACACCTTGGATCATTCCTTGAACGTGGTGGGTAGTGTTGAATGAAGTGCAGTGCCAGACATAGTCTTGAGCTACGTATGAACTAACTTCCACCTTGACTTCCGCCCAAAGAAGACACTGCAAGTTGTCACTGCCGCAGTCGATAGGCGCGCCGGCGTGGTTGTCGATTCCCAGGATCGATGGCTTAGATACGGCAGAGAGAGGGACGACCAATTCGTCTGGGAAGCGAAGAGACTGAGGGATGCCCGGTGGCGCTGACCTGGTCGGCCACCGGCTGCGGCTGGGGCGGCGGTCGCGGCGTCGCAACGGATGGCGCCGTGTCGGGGCCCTGCATCCGTCACAGCCAACCACCGGCCGTTCCTCCGCCGCCGGGGGCTGCAGTAAACCCCGCCTGCACCCGATAGATCCAACATCTAGTCTGCGAGGAGTGTCTTGCAGTGCCGTGTGCCTTTAGGGTATACAAAAGCTTTTGCGGGGAAACTTAATTTATTAGCAAGGGAATGTGAAATACGCTAGCCTAGTTCGTATCTTGACCATTTTATGCGTCACTACTTTTGTCTTTTGCTACTACAAATTTACGGGAAATCTTCCCGTACACTGTATGTAGTGGCGCTACCTTAACAGAAAATCGCTCCAAATGTCCTCTTCAGTGCGGCAGTTGCATCAAAAGGTAGCATACGAGCTGTAAGGAATAGCGGTGAGACTGCACAGCAGACAGTTTTTAGTGTCACACACAATATTTACCTGCGGCGTCAAACAAGTATAGCAACACATCTTTTTCTCGCCAGTTTCGGTCCAAAAATGCTCATCGTGGAATATTTCTGTTTCAACCCCTTTAGTTCCATGAAGTTCACATAGGTGGCGGCTCTAAACGTAGCTTTCAAAACGGCGTCATCGAGTTTGTTTTGGCGGAATATCATATAATTGTAGTCATTCGCAGGCAGTTGTAGAATGTCTACGGAGACTTGGGAGCGAACAAAAGCACGGTGAGTCGTTGGACCCGAGATGATCGTCGGATCACAATCAAACACCTCAACTGGACTTCTCTGGTGGTAGTGCTGACACATTCGTCCACCAGGTGGGGTACTCAGAGGTGTGTAGCCTCTGGGTTCCTCGACATCTAACGAAAGTCTATTAACAGTAACGAAACACCATCTGTGCGGAATTGCTTCCACGTTGCGAGGCTGATCGTAACATGGCGTCATCACGTCGAAACGGAAACCAAGCGGCAATCTAAGGAGTGGCATCACACCACCTCTGCTCCGAAGAAAATGTTCAAAGCCGTACCGTTAGACGGTGAAGTCTTATGGATGGTCCAATGGGATTCTGAACGCCTCATTCTGAGAAAAATGTTGAAATGTGTGTGAAATCTTGTGAGACTTAACTGCTAAGGTCATCAGTCCCTAAGCTTACACACTACTTAACATAAATTATCCTAAAGAGAAACACACACACCCATGCCCGAGGGAAGACTCGAACCACCGACGGGACAAGCCGTACAGTCCACTACTGCAGCGCCCCAGACAGCTCGGCTAATCCCGCGCGGCCGCGTTATTCTGTTTGATGTCCTTCCTCTCTGAAATGTATAGTACTACACTCAGAAAACTGAAAAACGAGTTCACCATGTCCGTACGCCACAAAAGTTCAAACGAATGTTCCATTCTCCATGACAACACAAGGGCTGACACAAGTCTGGGCTCTCGAGAAGAGCTCATAAGACTTCATCGGACCGTTCTTCCTCATCCGCCTCACAATCGGGATCTTGCACCTTAACAGGTTCATCTGTTTGACCTAATGAAAGATTCACTCCTTGAGAAGCAGGACACAGCTGATGGGAAGGGTACTGATGCATCAAGACGGAGGCTCCTACGTTGACAAGTACAATGTTAACATGTGGACATTCGGGCCCTCTCAATTGGGTGGGCTAACACCACCGGTTTGAATGGAGATTATGTTGAGAAACAGGATTTTGTAGTCAAAATAGTCTGGAATAATACTGTGCACTGGAATCCTCAACAAAACCAACCTTCTTCAGAAAATAATGTGTTTATTACTCATTGAACGCCCTTTTGGTGTCCTTTGAGCAGTGAGTACCTTTGTATCGAAACCTGTCGCTGACTGAAGTTTCTCTGTATCATAGCCATGGATTCGTTGGCGCCCTGCTAGTGGCAGCATAACCACTTGCTGCTGGGATTTGAACGCATGCGTGCTCTTCCCTTCTCTCAATGTTTGCTTGCTGTTTTGCATAATAACTGTGGTCGCTCCAATTCGTCATGTTGTGGTTGGCTGTGGCAAGCATGTCTACCGTATTTGAGGAACTACTTCTTCCCTTTTTGCTCGTGGCCATGGGTTTTCATCTTCTGAGTCAGTGAGTGTCTTATTCCTACTGCTTTGGGTAGTGGATAATAAACTGCCAGTGTTTACTATAAAGCCAATAATTTTAGTAGAGAGGAAAAGGTGTGCACGTGTTATTTCTTGTCATCAAAGTAATTGTGATTTCCAAACATTCTGGTTGTCAGTAGACGCCCATGTCTTTTTAAGTCTACTTGTAAAAGGCAAACTAAATTTAGATTTTAATGCTGATTGATTTCACGAAGTCTTATTCTATATTTATTTATTAACAAGAAATTATCTTAAATTGTGCGCTTCTGTTAAAAGTACACTTTCAAAAACAAAAAAGATAACATTTGAAATAGTTGTCCTCTTTTAAATACTCATATGTCAAAGTACCACAACTGCTACTGACTCACAGGTAACAAACTGAAAGGGCTTTATAACACAGCTTTCAATTCTATTTATAGTTCCTTTCTGTTACTGTTATCTTGTGGCTACGTCGTTTTAAATATCGCTATATGTGTGCGTTTGTGTGTACTAAAACACCTAAGCTTAGCAGAATAAAGAGACCGACCGTAACTGCCGACCTGTGCTTCATTCTGTTTGATCGTCTTATTTCAACGTCTGCTAACCGACCAGATGTATTGGTTCAGGCCCTTGAATTATGGTTAATATTATTAATAGATGCTGAGTCAGTCTTTTCGACAGTCATTTCTTTTTCGATTTCTTCACATTTTTCATGCAGCCAATTGACCATTGTTTCTGTTTCCCTGCACTTCCCATTTGTTTCATTCCTTAGTGACTTGTAATTCTGTGTTACTCAATTTACCTAACAGTTTTGTACTTCCCTCTACCGTCTATCAGTTGAAGTATTTCTTCTGTTTTCGATGTTTTTCTAACTGTTATCTGCGTTGTACGTAAGTTTTACTTTCCCGTTTATGTGCTTACCCTTTTTAGAAATGTCCATTTTTTTTTCAGGTGAACTGTATACAGAGCTATTCATTCTGGTCGTATTTAAGTTCAGTTTCTTACATTTGTTGTGTGTGTGTGTGTGTGTGTGCTGAAAGACTGAGTAATATGGAAAGTGATAAGGATTTTGTAAATACTGTAAAAGAGGAAGGACTCTCATTCACTGAAGTGCATCACAAACTAGCACCCCGGAACAGAGAGAAGAAGTAGATGTTACAGAAAAATAGAAAGTTTTCGACGACATTTCTTTGTTATATACGGATAGTAGAGTAGAATCTGCTTCCAGTATGTCAGTTAACGTAACTAGTGGAGATTAAGTTGATCCTGAAAATTACGTTAAGCAGGAAATCGGTAACAACCAATTGGGTGATGGCAATATTGGTAGTGTTGCTGATTCAAATGAGTCGAATGTGGGTACCAAATTGGCTATAATACCGGTGGACCAAGGCACACAGGAAACTGTAAAACAGACAACAGAACCTGGAAGTACGCAAGAAATGTTTGCAGCATTAAAGGATTCTGTAAAAGGTAGTAAGAAACATATAATTTGACTGAAACAATAGGTTAGAAAATTGAAAAGAAAACTACTGATTTTAATCAGAAAATCAGTAAACTCGATGAAAAACTCCAGAAGCAATCTAGTGATTTTAATGAAAACATTGGAAAGCAAACATGGAAAAATGATTTGAAGTGGTTAGAAAGTAAAGTGGATGGCAAAATTTCTCAAGTTGAAAATAACTGCCAACAATCCATTAAAACTATAAAATGTGAATTAACAGATGCCTTGAACAAAGTTGCTATCAGAAACAAACAAAGGTTAGATTTGATAAGAGAAAGTGTGCAGAAAGTAGAGGTCAAAATACAGGCGGTGGCGTCTGAATGGGTAAATGATCACAAATTGTTAGACATTAAATTCAATCCTGAATATGCCAAATCTATGAATAAAGTAAACAGTGTGTCTGACCGAGTGGGTGTGTCCGAAGAAAATGTTCTTCAGCTAACTAACCAGGTGGAAGAGGTTGAAAATAAGTTGGATGAGCATAGCGGTAGATTACGCCAAGTTGAGACTAACCTCAGATATGGTACTAACAGTAGTGGGTGTAGTTTTGTAGCCGAATCGTCTGAAACATTATGCGTCAATAACAGGCAGTTTTTACGTTTTGACCCAACATGAAATGTACATCCAAAAGAATTTTTAAATGACTTTGAAGGTGTTCTACCTAGTTTGTGGTTAGACGGACGGTAAATAGGCTGCGTCTAAATTCTTGAGAGAGGCTAGAATTTTGATGATTATCGCAACTGATCATTACTGTAGATAAATTTAAAGTGGCGTTTTTAAACAATATTGGGGGCAAGCAAATACAAATGGAGTTGTTAAATATCTTCTTGGCTCGGGAAAAGTTTAATCGCAGAAAGGAAAGCGTAAGAAATTTTGCGTTAAAGTGGATGACAAACTTGTCGTATTTAAACAATGAAGTCGAGCCAGAACAAATATTTATGGGACTGGAAGGTACACTGCCAAGGGATGACGTTCATAAATTCATTAGATATTTGGAGAGCGTTGAGAAGTTGTTGCTTGTGGCACAGCATGCAAATCGTAATATCAGACCACCAAATAATGCAGAACCGCCGTAGAATGTAAACGTTAACAGGATACGAGTGTACCTTGGAAGCAGCAGGAACAGAGTTGCCAGAATATGGCGCTATCCAGCGAATGATAGGCGAAATAATGGAGAGCAGGTGCTCAATTATCGATCGTATTCTCCGATGTGAGAGGATGATGTTGTGCCAAGGCGACAGAAAATGGGGGCAGACGTAAGAAGTAGTTCAGAATCCCATAATCCGTTGAGTTAACGCCGTCTGTGGAAGGGGTAGCGTTTACAAGGCGGAAAGTAGTAATTTGAACCCGGCAGCAAAACCTTCTCTACGTGTTAGCACTAAACAGGCGGGGATTATAAGTGAGGAGCAGAAGAAGGTAGTAACAACAGACGAAACGAGCTACATAAAAAAAAATGTACATTTAACGGAGGTTTCGGGGAGGTTTTGGACAGACATGAACAAGATAAGCACTGTACTTCAAACGAAATGGGTGACGCATAACGGAAAATGTGACAGTACCTGACTGCCAGAAAGTCTTTAACAACCATGTTAAAGTCGAGTAATGTTCTGGGGAAGGAGAAAGTACAGGAGATTAGTGATGTCAGTGTAGAAGAAATCCTGGCGTCTATAGATGACATTTGTGAGGCTATAAGGGAGAGACAAGAAGATGGTGACCAAAATGGGGTCACACAGCTAATTTTGGAAGAAAGGAAGAGAGAAAGGGAGAATGGCGAAACACCGGAAAAAATTTTGAGTTATCGTCAATGGACCGAATAGCTAATATGGGGGAGAAAAGTGATGAGGGTAATTCTGCAAAACTCTGTGTAATTTCTGTAAACGGGGAAGGTTTCGATAGAAGGGAGATTGTGAACTATTTGTTGGAAGAAGATTCTGACAATGGCAATGAAAGGAAGGTGTTGAGACACCCAGTAATGAGGCTGCAATCGTGTAGCGAAGACGTCCAGTGCTTAGCAGATAGTAGCAGTGATTCATGTACTACGAGTAAAAGTTGGTTAGAATCATTGCCAAATACAAATGAATTTGTAATAATGCCAATAATGGGGGTGCAGACAATCATAGCTGCAGGAAAAGTTAAAACCCTGTTAAGCCCGAAGTTCTGTTGCCAGTAAGAATAAATGAAATGTAATTATTGCATAACTTCCTTATAATCCCTTATCTATGAATAAAAATACTAATTGGCGTAGATTTCTTTAACCAGTGCAAAAGGAGATTAAATTTCAATGAGAATAAAGTAATTTCTGAAATAAATGGGAACGATGCTATTGTACCATTTTTGGAAAAAATAATTTTAACAAAGAAGTAGTAGGCAGTATACCAACTAGGTACTGTAGAAGGATGGAGGATTTAGAGGGCTGCAATGAGTGTGGGGAAGATGTGGGGATGGCCGCTGAGTAAATGAAGGTGGTACAAGGAAAAATAGAACAAAAAGTAAAAGAGGTCTCATACTTAGAGCAGCATCAGAGGGACATATTTAAAGAAGTGTTACTAGATCCCAAAACTATTTTATCTGCTCAACCTTGGTTAGTGAGGCATATGAATGCTACTTTTTTTTTTTTTTTTTTTTTTTTTTTTTTTTCAAGAAACCAGTACCCATCGCTGAACGACACAGAGAAGTTGTAAGAGATCTGATACAGAGTTTGATTAAATGAGGAATTGTTGAAAAGGCTGTGAGCGTATATAACAACTCGTTGATTGTAGTAACTATAAAAATATGGAGCCGTAAGATTAGCGCTGGAATCTAGGCTTTAAGTAAAGTAATTTTAACAGAAAGTGATCGGTCAGAAAACATCGACGAGGGATCTAATTACTTTGCATCCATGAACGTGACGTGTGGTAATTGGAATCTATCATTGTCCCTTGAGTCTAGAAAATATACTGCTCTTTTATTTGAAGTCAGATGTTACCAGCATAAGGTGGTACCCTTTCGTTTATATATAAGTGTGTGTGCACTTGTCAGAGCTATGTCACAAGTGTGGGGGGATGAACTACACTCCTGGAAATTGAAATAAGAACACCGTGAATTCATTGTCCCAGGAAGGGGAAACATTATTGACACATTCCTGGCATCAGATACATCACATGATCACACTGACAGAACCACAGGCACATAGACACAGGCAACAGAGCATGCACAATGTCGGCACTAATACAGTGTATATCCACCTTTCGCAGCAATGCAGGCTGCTATTCTCCCATGGAGACGATCGTAGAGATGCTGGATGTAGTCCTGTGGAACGGCTTGCCATGCCATTTCCATCTGGTGCCTCAGTTGGACCAGCGCTCGTGCTGGATGTGCAGACCGCGTGAGACGACGCTTCATCCAGTCCCAAACATGCTCAATGGAGGACAGATCCGGAGATCTTGCTGGCCAGGGTAGTTGACTTACACCTTCTAGAGCACGTTGGGTGGCACGGGATACATGCGTACGTGCATTGTCCTGTTGGAACAGCAAGTTCCCTTGCCGGTCTAGGAATGGTAGAACGATGAGTTCGATGACGGTTTGGATGTACCGTGCACTATTAAGTGTCCCCTCGACGATCACCAGAGGTGTACGGCCAGTGTAGGAGATCGCTCCCCACACCATGATGCCGGGTGTTGGCCCTGTGTGCCTCGGTCGTATGCTGTCCTGATTGTGGCGCTCACCTGCACGGCGCCAAACACGCATACGGCCATCATTGGCACCAAGGCAGAAGCGACTGTCATCGCTGAATACGACACGTCTCCATTCGTTCCTCCATTCACGGCTGTTGCGACACCACTGGAGGCGGGGTGCACGATGTTGGGGCGTGAGCGGAAGACGGCCTAACGGTTTGTGGGACCGGAGCCCACGTTCATGGAGACGGTTGCGAATGGTCCTCGCCGATACCCCAGGAGCAACAGTGTCCCTAATTTGCTGGGAAGTGGCGGTGCGGTCCCCTACGGCACTGCGTAGGATCCTACGGTCTTGGCGTGCATCCGTGCGTCGCTGCGGTCCGGTTCCAGGTCGACGGGCACGTGCACCTTCCGCCGACCACTGACGACAACATCGATGTACTGTGGAGACCTCACGCCCCACGTGTTGAGCAATTCGGCGGTACGTCCTCCCGGCCTCCCGCATTCCCACTATACGCCCTCGCTCAAAGTCCGTCAACTGCACATACGGTTCACGTCCACGCTATCGCGGCATGCTACCAGTGTTAAGGACTGCGATGGAGCTCCGTATGCCACGGCAAACTGGCTGACACTGACGGCGGCGGTACCCAAATGCTGCGCAGCTAGCGCCATTCGACGGCCAACACCGTGGTTCCTGGTGTGTCCGCTGTGCCGTGTGTGTGATCATTGCTTGTACAGCCATCTCACAGTGTCCGGAGCAAGTATGGTGGGTCTGACACACCGGTGTCAATGTGTTCTTTTTTCCTTTTCCAGGAGTGTACTTAAGAAAATAACACTGTACGTAGATGGTGTTTTAATTTCGACTCCCACATGGGAAGAACATTACGTCCTTATAATTAAGGTTTTGGACGCTGTAGAAAAAGGGTGGTTAACATTTATAAGAAAATTTGTATGAAGTAATTAAAAATTTTAGGTCACATTGTTAGTGGGAAAGGTATAATGGCGGGCCCTGAAAAAACTAAAGGCAGTTCAGGAATTCAGAGTTGCGAATAGCAAGAAGAATTTGAAAGGGATGTTCGGATTATTTTGATTGTACAGACGTTTTGTACTGGGAAATATTTAATGCAAAATGTTTAAGAATCTTGTTGAAAACAGATGTACCATACAAATGGACAGATGAATGTCAAATTGCATTTGAGAAACTAAAGAACACCTAATACGACAGCCAAATACTTCCTCATCCCGATTATTCCAAACCTTTTTGCTTTATGGCAGATGCCTGTGGATACTGTACTGAAGTCGAGTTGTTCCAAGAGATGAATAAGGAAACGAAGAGATTCATAAAACGACTGCATTCGTGGGCTGATCTTTGCAACCATCTGAGAAACGTTATTGCATTTCGGAACAAGAGGCGTCAGCGATCATTTTTGGCTTGGAAAAATTTGAACAGTACCTGTTGTGACACAAAGTAATTGATATACAGCGACCATAGGGTGTCGACATACTTGCATACGTGCAAATCGAAACACACCAGGATAACCAGGTGGCATTTATACTTGCAACAATACGATCTGGAAATCAAACACATAAAATAATCTGGGGTAGAAAATAATGAAACATGGACGATAAATAGTTTGGGCAAGAAGAGAATAGAAGCTTTCGAAATGTGGTGATATAGAAGAATGCTGAAGATTAGATGGGTAGATCATATAACTAATGAGGAAGTATTGAATAGGATTGGGGAGAAGAGAAGTTTGTGGCACAAGTTGACTAGAAGGAGAGATCGGTTGGTAGGACATGTTCGACGCATCAAGGGATCACCTATTTAGTATTGGAGGGCAGCGTGGAGGATAAAAATCGTAGACGGAGACCAAGAGATGAATACATCAAGCAGATTCAGAAGTATGTAGGTGGCAGTAGGTACTGGGAGATGAAGAAGCTTGCACAAGAGAGCGTAGCATGGAGAGCTGCATCAAACCAGTCTCAGGACTGAAGACCACAGCAACAACAACAACAACAACAACGACGACCTGAAAACCTCTGCTCTCCCGCTGAAAATGTTCTGAGAGCATGGCACCAGTTCGGAACCTTAGAAGCACTTAGATACAAAGGACTGCCTGAAGATGAGGAAGTGACCACGAAAAACCCATTGGTGATGTTATCCTGTGTGTCCGAGAGGTGTAATACTCCTTACTGATGTTAAAGAATATACCGACAGAATGATGTTTACATAGAAAAGAGTGCTGTACAGACACCCGTAGCACTGTCAGGTCAAAGTTCGCCAGAATTCCCGGATAGTGGGACTGTACCGATTTCTAGGGTACCTTGAGACAACATTTTGCTTTCACCCACGCACGTCTCCTGAAACGACCGAAACGAGAGAATTCAAATATTTTAACCATTACGAGGGTCTACCAAACATAATTCTTCCTAAACAAATTGAACACGGAATTGAAGATCAGAAGTGAAATCTGCTGTATGCCCCACCATGCCCTATCAAGTGGCTAGCTGAGTATAGATGCAGATGTAGATGTAACTGTATCGCAGCTAACCCATTAGATTTAGCATTCATTCTCCTATAACCGTCTAAAAAGTTTTGGATTTATATACTTTCTTGATCATAAATTCCAGCGCCACTGAACTGTATAAAATGTGTATTCCACCAACTGCCCAGTTTACGAGCAACTCGTCATAGACGATATATCTATCAAATTATGTATTAGTTACGTCAGGCCAGCATTATAGCCTGTATTTTTGTAATGAAGCAACTTCCGCATTTGTGCAAAATGTTGGCACTCTAATTTTCTGAAACTCTATCAGCAAAGAATCGTTACATGTGACATTCTTCTCCGTCTTTAGGTGCTTATAGTTAGGGTGATGATCATCTAAATTGTCGATATTCTGCTCCACCATTATTTTTCTGTTTTCTTATGCATTTTCGTCCATTGTTCATTAGAATTAGGACATGAACCGAATATGTCTCCGCCTGTGGGTCTGGTGCACGTACTAATTTAAATTCATTACCACTTCTTTGCAACACTGCTACTTTCGTAATTTCGCCATCTGCGTTCCCATGTTTCTTTCGAGGTTTATGTACGACCTCAGAATGAAACTCATTCAGTTATACCACCCTACTCCATGGGTCCTTCAAACCCAGCAACCATTTCAGCGTTGCATAATCTTTTTCCCATAATCTCTTGCGGTAGGTAATTCCACTGATAATGTTCAACAACTCTGTTTTCATCTTGGAGAAATCCCTGTCTGTTAAGTTCAATTGCCGTGATGCATAGCCTACTGAATGCTCTATGCTCTCTATTTCTTGAGACCACATACGACCAAGTGCATGGTTTTACACATTGCATGACATAATGAAATGATCACTGAACTCTGGAGACACTAAGATCGTACATGATGTCAAACCTTCTTTCAGTTTTTAAGAGCGCGTTGAAGATCCTCTGACTACATAAATTTTGAATCTATCTTCAGTTATTATGTCAACTGTCCGGCAACATCTAGAAATCCCTTTACGACTCATTGGTAGCATTTTGAGACTCCAAAGAATGATTGTTTATCCTTCAATGACTCAGGCAAAGAAAATTCACGTACATCAATCTCTGATGTGTCTTAGCGCCATCCTTACTAATTATACGTCCATGGTGCGTCAACTCTTCAGACACAAAATTACATTTTTCTGTACTTAGCGTTAAATTCGCTGCCCTCAACCTCAGGAATACGGTGCATATCTCTCGTACAGACAATTATATGATGAAGATACACGATCCACTGACATGGTTTCAAACCTCTGAGAACTCCGTCTAGAATTCTCTTTAACTTCCTAGGTACGTTCATCAATGCTAAAAGTATCCTCCTGTATTGATGATACCTCCGCGGTGCAGAAAATGCTGTTTTTAGTCGGCCTTCTGGATTGACATCTAGGTGCTGGTATCCTCTCCACTGTTTCAGAATGCTTATACTGACCCAAATAGTATATCGTTTTTGTAATGATCGACGAACACTAGGAATCCGTTATGATATTAGCATTCAGATGTCGATAATCACTACAAAACCTATACTTCCGTGAACAATACGCTGCCTTCTCGCACGTTGTCTATTACTCTCCTCAATAACGCCATCCTTGAGCTGCTGATTGATAAATTCTTCAAGAATCAGCTGCAAACGTTTGTGTCTCCCGTAGGCGATTCACTTCCCATTAGTATCCGCTGCTGCTTACAGTGCATAACTGCCAGCATCTGTTTTGGAAAACACGGATCCCTAATTCCAAAAGTAACTCTTTCATCCCTTCCCTTTCACTTCCGTTGAGGTTTCTTTCCTTCTCTCGTAATGCAGTTTCGGCTGCGTTCATCGATTTTCCCCGGCAACACCCAGGTGTACCGCTCTTCCTCCTTCAGGGTATCCACCAAAAACATCTGCATTGACAGTAAATCCTCCCCGCTGAAACTATTCACAAATATAGATACGAGCTTCTCATCCTATATTTCTCGTATATTCAGCACTTCTGTTCACAAGCGATCTGCCTGTTCCTATATTTCATTTTCTTTCAACGGTCCCCCTAGCTAAAGATTCCTACCAGTAAGCTAGACGTAATATCAACCTCGAGAGAATTTTCGGTAACCATTGATGCAGAGCTGTGTGAAGCGAGTCTTAGTGTGATTGTTAGTGTTTTAAATGTTTGTCACCGCTACACTGACAGCGTTTTCACTCATATGAAACATTTTCCCATCCAGCTCCACCATATAACACCGAAGACCAATTCTGGCACAATGGTGATACAAAAAGATCTTCCCCAGAATTATATAATATCCCTCACTCACGTGTGACACAGTCATTACAATCTGTTTGAAGTGAACCACACCCAAGCAAAAATCTATGTCCACTGATGCCAATGGCGGGAAATATTCTTTCTCTGCTCCAAGTAGTCTATACTGTAGTGACTTCCATTGCTTACGTTGCAGCAGATTCCCACTGGCAACCGAAACATATGCCCCTGTGTTCTACTGTGTACTACGATTCTTCGTTATCGATATTCCTCTGCTCACACAGTCCACACCTGCATACTACATTGCAGCATCTAATCTTACTGGGTATGAACATAGGTAGATCTTGGGTTCCCTTTGGGGTTTTATTATCCAGTTCCCCACCTCTTAAACTACTGTGACCGCTACGTCTACTCCCATTTCCTGGGGCTGACGTCATAGCACAATTTGTCCACACCTATAACACCTTATATTGGTTGGAGCCATCGTCAGTGCGACCAGCGCTGCCAGTTTATTCACATTCTCTCGATAACCTAACAAATGTACTCAAATCAATTGGACGCCCTTTCGGTACTTTTCTGGACATTTCCGAAAGTATTCCTCTTATAATTGTGTCATGTGACCCCTGCTCAGCCTCTGGTAAAAATGACATCACTGACCATAGCATTCTGTCCCATTTCTTCCACCTATTCCCCATATGTCTTTGCTACCATGCTCAAGTGATCCCTAAAATGTCTGACACTGTTCTGCTTTGTCTACCTCTTGACTCAAACGTTCTACCCTCCATGAGAGCCTCTGTACACCCCACATAAATTTTGCTTCTCCTATTAATGTCAGCTTTGATACCCTTTAGAGTTCCTTGTCACACTTCCATCTCTACCAGATTCTCAAGTTCTTCACAAAATCTTGCACGCCCTCAGTTGATTTACCAGGGATGGGAGCAACTAAACCTGCGGCTGCAAATCTATTTTTCGCTATGCCGATTGCGACAACACTAGACCACATAATTGATTATTTACTACCTTCAACTATGCTAACTTTTACGATAATGCGAACTGCCTACAGTTCTGACCTTTCATCTCTGACTGTGCAGAAGCCTTGTCCTACGTAACACTCATTTTGAAACACCAATAATAACGAGCGAAACGGCGTCCTGTGGTCCTGATTTACGTTTTCCATTATTTCCATTATATCGCTTTAGGCAGATACAGGTATGGTTCCCTTGAAAGGGCACGGCCGATTTTCTTCCCCTTCCTTCGCTAGTCCGGGCTTGTGCCACGTCTCTGATATCCACCTTGTCGACGGAATGTTAAATACTTATCTCTTCCTCCTCGACGCGTTTCAAAGGTTTAAACCTCCATCATCAGGTGGATATACATCAGTTAATATGGCATTTGTGTGTTTGTGTTGTGTTACGATTTCTATGGAGGAAGTTGTGACACTGTCTAGTGGAGAAAACAAAACAGTATTTCAGAACTTGGTCTGTTTTGACAAAAATTGAACTTGTATCTAGCAGTAAACATAAATTAAGTAAGATAAAGTACCTCCAGTGGTCACAGGATCCTTTCACAGTCGTAACACATCACATGAACACTATCATATTGATATATGATAGTAACACATTACATGAACACTATCATATTGATATATGATTGTGTTCATGTGATGTGTTACGACTGTGAAAGGATCCTGTGACCACTGGAGGTACTTTATCTTACTTAATTTATGTTTACTGCTAGATACAAGTTCAATTTTTGTCAAAACAGACCAAGTTCTGAAATACTGTTTTGTTTTCTCCACTAGACAGTGTCACAACTTCCTCCAAAGAAATCGTAACACAACACAAACACACAAATGCCATATTAACTGATGTATATCGACCTGATGATGGAGGTTTAAACCTTTGAAACGCGTCGTGGAAACAAATAAACAGTGACTGGTAACAGTAAACTTATTGTTTCATTTAATGTCAATAACAGTCACGGTAAAGCCTAACCTAAAAATGTTCGCATTTAAAGTCTTCCTCCTCCTTGAAACACCAATAATGGCAAAACAAACAAAATACGTATATTGACCAAGTTCTTAAGTTTTGTCATTCTGGACGCAGCCTCACCATATACGCAAGAGAGTTTACATGTGAATCGCACCACTAATACCAATTTTGCACACAGTGCTGAACGATCTAACTTACGCTATATGTGTCTAAAAGGCACTAGCCAATCTTGACTCTCATAACCGATAAAAAATTCGACAAATCTAATGACTCTTTACTTTTAACACCATTCACCTTAAAAAATCACGGCAGTTAGCCTGTTTTCCTATGACTAAAATACCCAACTATTTAATTCCTTTGACTCACCTTACCATAGTCGACAGGTTCAGATGTATCTCTGAAAAGACGACCTCAGTTTGGACACCAGTGAAGAAGGCCAGAGTAGGATTGTTTTGTCCTGTTCAGATTTCTTTATTATGGTTTTCCGCTCTAATTCGTTTAAAAATATTAGTAGTGTGATTGAAGGATCCAGTTGCCTCCCACATGCATGTGCGTAACGTCCAGCATTACTAACGGAGTGCAGCATGGCAAAACAGTGGAGTAATCCCACTGCTTCTGTCAGCGACGGCCCAGGCACTCGACAGCTAAGGCAGCTTTAGCTGAGACACTGCTGATGTCTGCAGCTCTCCCCAACTGTTGCTAAGCATGACGCACCGCAGTGACACAATGCAGAAGTGCTTCTGTGGCAAGTGCAATTGCCCTAGGGCTGTGCTGTGCACGCGTAGGGGTCTTCATCCCATGTGTCAAGGCTGTCTCCCCTGATGCAGAGGAAAACTGCAGACCTCTTACAGTATACTGGATGACACCCCCAATGTCACATCCCTGTGGTGGTAGTGCTGCGATGCTAACACGGGATTGTTTCTTCTTTATTTCCGCATTTATACTAGACACATCCAAGGTTGCTGGTGTATAAAGGCTTCAGTCATCTTCTGATTTCGTGCTGCTGTACGAACTATTTCCACATGTCGCCTGGTTGCCTCACCACCCAATGCGAGACGGCTATGCTGTGTTTTGTGAGCCATCCGCTCACCTGAGGCTGGTTCTGTAGTAATCTACTTCCTACTAAGCGCGTTTCTGACCAGATGTGGTGGGTGTGCTGCAGAAAGATAAAAAAATCTAGCCAATATCTCTTTCTAGAGGTCAATGTGAGAACCGCCTTCGCCTCAGCGGCAACGCTACGGAACAATATTCCGCTTAAATTTCTAAAACAAGCTTTTCCTTTGATTCATAGTGTCTTTTTCCGTGAGTGTACACTTTTTCATGCATGCCTCTGTGGGAGCTCTTCTACAAGGGCTGTTCGGAAAGTAAGGAACGATTGGTCGCGAAATGAAAATCACAGTGAAAATCAAAACTGCAACAGTTAGCTACAACTTCTAGTTACTTGTCTCCATAGTAGCCGAACTGACTTAGTCGTCTGTCGTAGCGTTGTACCAACTTTCCAATACCCTCGTTATAGAAGGCACCTATCAGTGCTTTCCGCCAATTTTCTACGCTGGCCTACAGCTGGTGTGTGACAAAACGTTGTCTGCATAGCCAGCGGTTCATGTGAGCAGGGATGAGACTCAGAGGGAGACTATCACTGCTGTATTGTAGGTAATCAAATATTTTCAAGTGGAAACGATGCAGGAGCATCTTCGTTGCCCCTCCATAATGCGGTTGAGAATTGCCGTGAAGAAGGAAACGCACGAGAGTTATGTAATGTTGGCTGTATAACTTCAGCTTTACTTCTGCCAGTATTTAGTCCCCACCTTCCAATCTTTACAGAAGCTCTCCTGCGAAATCTTCAGAGCTAGCACTCCTGAAAGAAAGGATATTGCGGAGACATGGCTTAGCCACAGCCTGGGGGATGTTTCCAGAATGAGATTGGACTCGGTCCGGCACACAGTTTTAATCTGCCAGGAAGTTTCATATCAGCGCACACTCCGCTGCAGAGTGAAAATATCATTTAGCGGTATGTTCAACAGCACAAGCGACAACCTTATAACGATTTTCTTACTCAAAACTTTTTTTCAGTTGATCTAAATTTTAACTGGAAAGATAATAACAGAATGTACGGAATCACTGAGAATCGTGTAGCACTTTTTAAGTTAGAAGATCCGCTGAAACTATAAACTCTACATATTTCGTTTGCGAGTATCCGTGTATCGAACCTTCTGTAGAAACAGTATATTGCGCGAGATCAGTTTAGTGATTGTTGTTTTGCGTTTTACATGTTTTACTTTGCTTTTCTGGGATTTCAAAGTCCATTTCATAATTTTAACGTATGCCATCTCCATGCTGCAAATTCGTTTGCTGCTGAGATGTCATCTTTTATTTCAATACTCACGTCGCAGTTCTACCACACGCCATAAGCAGTGTTGGAGTTTGTGAATGTACGTGAATTCATCATATTTTATACGAACACATGTTATATCAAAAGCATTTATGCTTTAGACTTTCTAAACTGGTGTCGCAGTTACGGTACCGGTACCCATTTACCGATGGGTACGTCGCACTGTATACACAGAAACATTTTTACGTATGAGAAGTTACCGAAAGCTTTGGTAGTCACTTTCACATTCTTATTTTTTGTATCCAGCGTGGTCAGATATATCTGGAAATATTCAAAGGCTGCTACATACACTCCTGGAAATGGAAAAAAGAACACATTGACACCGGTGTGTCAGACCCACCATACTTCCTCCGGACACTGCGAGAGGGCTGTACAAGCAATGATCACGGTACAACGGACACACCAGGAACCGCGGTGTTGGCCGTCGAATGGCGCTAGCTGCGCAACATTTGTGCACCGCCGCCGTCAGTGTCAGCCAGTTTGCCGTGGCATACGGAGCTCCATCGCAGTCTTTAACACTTTTAGCATGCCGCGACAGCGTGGACGTGAACCGTATGTGCAGATGACGGACTTTGAGCGAGGGCGTATAGTGGGCATGCGGGAGGCCGGGTGGACGTACCGCCGAATTGCTCAACACGTGGGGCGTGAGGTCTCCACAGTACATCGATGTTGTCGCCAGTGGTCGGCGGAAGGTGCCCGTGCCCGTCGACCTGGGACCGGACCGCAGCGACGCACGGATGCACGCCAAGACCGTAGGATCCTACGCAGTGCCGTAGGGGACCGCACCACCACTTCCCAGCAAATTAGGGACACTGTTGCTCCTGGGGTATCGGCGAGGACCATTCGCAACCGTCTCCATGAAGCTGGGCTACGGTCCCGCACACCGTTAGGCCGTCTTCCGCTCATGCCCCAACATCGTGCAGCCCGCCTCCAGTGGCGTCGCGACAGGCGTGAATGGAGGGACGAATGGAGACGTGTCGTCTTCAGCGATGAGAGTCGCTTCTGCCTTGGTGCCAATGATGGTCGTATGCGTGTTTGGCGCCGTGCAGGTGAGCGCCACAATCAGGACTGCATACGACCGAGGCACACAGAGCCAACACCCGGGATCATGGTGTGGGGAGCGATCTCCTACACTGGCCGTACTCCTCTGGGGATCGTCGAGGGGACACTGAATAGTGCACGGTACATCCAAACCGTCATCGAACCCATCGTTCTACCATTCCTAGACCGGCAAGGGAACTTGCTGTTCCAACAGGACAATGCACGTCCGCATGTATCCCGTGCCACCCAACGTGCTCTAGAAGGTGTAAGTCAACTACCCTGGCCAGGAAGATCTCCGGATCTGTCCCCCATTGAACATGTTTGGGACTGGATGAAGCGTCGTCTCACGCGGTCTGCACGTCCAGCACGAACGCTGGTCCAACTGAGGCGCCAGGTGGAAATGGCATGGCAAGCCGTTCCACAGGACTACATCCAGCATCTCTACGATCGTCTCCATGGGAGAATAGCAGCCTGCATTGCTGCGAAAGGTGGATATACACTGTACTAGGGCCGACATTGTGCATGCTCTGTTGCCTGTGTCAATGTGCCTGTGGTTCTGTCAGTGTGATCATGTGATGTATCTGACCCCAGGAATGTGTCAATAAAGTTTCCCCTTCCTGGGACAATGAATTCACGGTGTTCTTATTTCAATTTCCAGGAGTGTAGTAGGTTAGGCTGAGAAATAATTGTTAAGAAAAAATCGGTACATTGCACAGTTTCCAATTTCATTAGCATTGAAGTCAGCCATTCAGCTCGTTGTGCATGCAGAATTACACGGGATGCCGAGATGGTGTTGTCAAGCGAGTTGTTCATTTGGTTTACAGACGAATGAAAAAACAGGTAGAAGCCGATCTCGGGGAAGATGAGTTTGGATCTCGTAGAAATGAGGCAATACTGACCCTACGAATTATCTTAGATGCTAGATTAAGAAAAGGCAAATCTACGTTTCTAGCGTTTGCAGAGTTAGAGAAAGATTTGACAGTGTTTAATGGAATACTCTCTTTCAAATTCTGAAGGTGGCAGGGGTAAAATACAGGGAGCTAAAGGCTATTTACAATTTGTACAGAAACCAGATGGCAGTTATAAGAGTCGAAGGACATGAAAGGGAAGCAGTGGTTTGGAAGGGAGTGAGACAAGGCTGTAGCCTCTCCGCGATGTTATTCAATCTGTATAATGAGAAAGCAATAAAGGAAACAAAAGAAAGTTCGGCGTAGGTATTAAAATCCATGGAGAAGAAATAAAAACTGTAAGATTCTACGATGACATTGTAATTCTCTCAGAGACAGCAAAGGTCTTGGAAGAGCAGTTGAACGGAATGGAGAGTGACTTGAAAGAAGGATATAAGAAGAACATCAACAAAAGTAAAACGAGGATAATGAATTTTACTCGAGTTAACTTGGGTGATGCTGAGGTAATTAGATTAGGAAGTGAGACACTTAAAGTAGTAAAGGAGTTTTGCTGTTTGGGGAGCAAAATAACTGATGATGGTCGAAGTAGAGAGGATATCTAACGTAGACTGGCTGTGGCAAAGAAAGTGTTCCTGAAGAAGAGAAGTTTGTTTACATCGAGTATAGATTTAAGTGTCAGGAAGTCGTTTTTGAGAGTATTTGTATGGCGTGTAGCCATGTATGGAAATGAAACATATACAATAAATAGTTCGGACAGGAAGAGAATAGAAGCTTTCGAAAAGTGGTGCTACAAAAGAATGCTGAAGATTAGATGGGTAGATCACATAACTAAAGAGGAGGTATTGAATAGAATTGAAGAGAAGAGGAGTTTGTGGCACAACTTGACTAGAAGAGGGGATCGGTTTGTTAGGACATGTTCTGAGGCACCAATGGATCACCAATTTAGTATTGGAGGGCAGCGTAGAGGGGGAAAATCGTAGAGGGAGACCAAGAGAAGAATACCCCAAGCAGATACAGAAGAATGTAGGCTGCAGTAAATTCTGGGAGATCAAGCAGCTTGCACAGGGTAGAGTAGCATGGACAGCTGCATCAAACCAGTCTCAGGACTGACTGAAGACCACAACAACAACAACAATAATTTCTCAGCACAATCCATCCTACAAGACCCTCACCATCTTTGCAGACTGTTTATGGGCAACATGTATATGTTTGTCAGAATTTACAAATTTGTACTGGCACACAACAATACAATAATTCTAGTGCCTTACGAATTGTTTCTGCTAATGTCTTCTTTGTTTTGAACACGTGTTTTTGCAATGGTCATTCCATCTATGTCTACAAGTTTACTCGGCAATAAACAATCACGTCCCTGGCAGAGGAATGATTGAGCTACTTCCAAGCTATTTCTCTTGCGTTCCATTCTCGAACAGCACCGTTCCCTATAAATATCGTTCTTTCTGTGTACCTTCTGTGCACTGGACCACGGTTAAAATGGATTGAATGCTTTGGTGTTGTAACATCGTAAGTATGGATGAGGTAATAAACTGTCAATCTAATTGAAAATTATTTTTCAGTTTAAGAGATATGTTTGATACTACTAGGGTAATAGAGTTAATACGACGCTGGAGAATTTTAAAAATACTTTCAAATTAGAAATTTCTGGTATCGGTAAACATACTGGGTTTCTTAATCATGTTACTAAAAAAAGTCCATAATGTTCACTGACATTAGGTGGTAATACAAGTGAATGTAGGATTGGAAGGAAAATGAGCATTGCCCGTATTTTGTTGCTTTATTGTCAGCAAAATCGATTTTCGGTCACTTGGTGTCCATCCTCACTGCTGTAATATACACTTAAAATTAGTAGGCACTGGAATCAAGCTATAACTACAAGCTTAGTGCTTACCAAATTTAATTGTATATTAAAGCACTGAGGATGGTCACTAAGTGACCGAAAATCGATTTTACTGACAATAAAACAACAAAATACGGGCAATGCTGATTTTCCTTCCAATTATGTCCACTATTTGGTCGTGGTGCACACAACGCGCCATGGAGTCACCCATCAATATGTGAATGTAACATTTAGCTTCAACGTGAATGACAACATTCAATGTATCACACCTTTTTTCCACGTAGATGAGGACGTATAGAGAAATGGTGCACTGCAATAAAAAATAGTTACAATCGTAACAGCGAGTTGATCAGAGGGAAAGTCAGTGAGAAACTCGGTGCACAATGCTTGTGATTTCCAAGCCCTTTCGAACATTCTGTATTTATTTTCTGGTGGCGAAGTTTGTCTGGTATAGGGACCATTACGAAATTATAGTAATTATAACGCGGGAAGTGGTGATTATCTGAGATCCATAACAGTGATGCTGGGAACACTACTGCCGGAAGAACAAAAAGGGCCGTGAGGGGAACCGGAAGTGCGTCAGCAGGTGTCCGGGGAGTGGGGGCGGCGTGACGGATGTGTAGGGAGGGCGCGGCCTCATCCATCACGCCCGCTATTGACAGCGCAGAAACAGCGACAGCCGCGTCACGTGCGCCCTCCGCCAATGCGGCAGTTCCACGCTGTCTCTGCCTTTAGCGATAGAACTGAGGAATTCTTATGTAGGATCCACCGGAAGGGAGCGGTCCTTCGACCATACTTCTCAACGTTTCCTTATATCCACGACAGTAGAAAAGAGTTATTTAAGGTTCTCTCTGCTTACTGGGTGATACGAAGGACAGACGCACGCTGTGATATACCGTGAGCCAAAACTTTATGACCACTGGCGACCTCGAGAGTGAATGCCGCGGGATGAGATCTCAGTAGGTGATGCGGTAAAGAAGCGGAGAAGAGACGAATTAGGATTCCTTCTGATAACGGCGAGGACTGAAAATTGGGGAAATTCACTAACGTAAAAGACTTTCTCACAGGGGTCAGCGCTTCGGAAAGAGCGTATCGGAAACGGCCAAGCTGGTCGTCCATTCGCATGCTAATACCGTGTACCCATATGCAATACGGCTGAAGGAACGCGAAGCCACGACTAAGCGAGAAGGTACTAGAGATTCACATCTCACACGGGACGGGGAGGTCGGAGACTTCCAATGTCTGCAAAGCGAGATAGGTATCTGCACTACTGGCCATTAAAATTGCTACACCAAGGAGAAAATGCAGTTGATAAACGAGTATTCATTGGACAAATACACTCCTGGAAATGGAAAAAAGAACACATTGACATCGGTGTGTCAGACCCACCATACTTGCTCCGGACACTGCGAGAGGGCTGTACAAGCAATGATCACACGCACGGCACAGCGGACACACCAGGAACAGCGGTGATGGCCGTCGAATGGCGCTAGCTGCGCAGCATTTGTGCACCGCCGCCGTCAGTGTCAGCCAGTTTGCCGTGGCATACGAAGCTCCATCGCAGTCTTTAACACTGGTAGCATGCCGCAACAGCGTGGACGTGAACCGTATGTGCAGTTGACGGACTTTGAGCGAGGGCGTATAGTGGGCATGCGGGAGGCCGGGTGGACGTACCGCCGAATTGCTCAGCACGTGGGGCGTGAGGTCTCCACAGTACATCGATGTTGTCTCCGTGGTCGGCGGAAGGTGCACGTGCCCGTCGACCTGGGACCGGACCGCAGCGACGCACGGATGCACGCCAAGACCGGAGGATCCTACGCAGTGCGTAGGGGACCGCACCACCACTTCCCAGCAAATTAGGGACACTGTTGCTCCTGGGGTATCGGCGAGGACCATTCGCAACCGTCTCCATGAAGCTGCCTACGGTCCCGCACACCGTTAGGCCGTCTTCCGCTCACGCCCCAACATCGTGCACCCCGCTTCCAGTGGTGTCGCGACAGGCGTGAGTGGAGAGACGAATGGAGACGTGTCGTCTTCAGCGATGAGAGTCGCTTCTGCCTTGGTGCCAATGATGGTCGTATGCGTGTTTGGCGCCGTGCAGGTGAGCGCCACAATCAGGACTGCATACGACCGAGGCACACAGGGCCAACACCCGGCATCATGGAGTGGGGAGAGATCTCCTACACTGGCCGTACACCTCTGGTGATCGTCGAGGGGACACTGAATAGTGCACGGTACATCCAAACCGTCATCGAACCCATCGTTCTACCATTCCTAGACCGGCAAGGGAACTTGCTGTTCCAACAGGACAATGCACGTCCGCATGTATCCCGTGCCACCCAACGTGCTCTAGAAGGTGTAAGTCAACTACCCTGGCCAGCAAGATCTCCGGATCAGTCCCCCACTGAGCATGTTTGGGACTGGATGAAGCGTCGTCTCACGCGGTCTGCACGTCCAGCACGAACGCTGGTCCAACTGAGGCGCCAGGTGGAAATAGCATGGCAACCCGTTCCACAGGACTACATCCAGCATCTCTACGATCGTCTCCATGGGAGAATAGCAGCCTGCATTGCTGCGAAAGGTGGATATACACTGTACTAGTGCCGACATTGTGCATGCTCTGTTGCCTGTGTCTATGTGCCTGTGGTTCTGTCAGTGTGATCATGTGATGTATCTGACCCCAGGAATGTGTCAATAAAGTTTCCCCTTCCTGGGACAATGAATTCACGGTGTTCTTATTTCAATTTCCAGGAGTGTATATTATACTGGAACTGACAAGTGATTACATTTTCACGCAGTTTGGGTGCATAGATCCTGAACAACCACCTCTGGCCGTAATAACGTCCTTGATACGCCTGGGCATTGAGTCAAACAAAGCTTGGATGGCGTGTACATGTACAGCTCCCCATGCAGCTTCAACACGATACCACAGTTCATCAAGAGTAGTGACTGGCGTATTGTGATGAGCCAGTTGTTCGGCCATCATTGACCAGATGTTTTCAATCGGTGGTGGCACCAGTCGACCATTTGCTGTATCCAGAAAGGCCGCTACATGACCTGCAACATGCGGTAGTGCTTTCTCCTGCCAAATGTAGGGTTTCGCAGGGATAGTATGAAAGGTAGAGACACGTGTCATAACATATCTAAAATGTAACGTCCACTGTTCAAAGTGCCGTCAATGCGAACAAGAGGTGACGAGATGTGTAACCAGTGGCACCCCATACCATCACGCCGGGTGATACACTAGTACTGCGATTACGAATACACGCTTCTAATATACGTTCACCACGATGTCGCGAAACACGGATGCGACCATCATTATGCTGTGAACAGAACCTGGATTCATCCGCAAAAATGATGTTTTGCCATTCGTGCCCCCAGGTTCGTCGTTGCGTACACCATCAAAGGTGCTCCTGTCTGTGAGGCAGCCTCAAGGGTAACCGCAGCCATGGTCTCAGAGTTCATAGTCCATGCTGCTGCAAACGTTATCCAACCGTTCGTGCAGTTGGTTTTTGACTTGCAAACGCCCCCATCTGTTGACTCACAGATTGAGACATGGGTGTGCGATCTGTTACAGCGATGCGGGTAAGATGCCTGTCATCTCGACTGCTAGTGATATTAGGCCGTTGGGGTCCAGCACGGCGTTCCGTATTACCCTCCTGATCCCACCGATCCCATGTTCTGCTACCAGTCAATTGGATCTCGACCTACGCGAGGAGCAACGTCGGGATACGATAAAGCGCAATCGCGATAGGCTACAATCCTACCCTTACCAAAGTCTGAAACGTGATGGTACAACGTTTCACCAGGCAACGCAGGTCAACTGCTGTTTGTGTATGTATGGCAAATCTGTTGGAAACTTTCCTCATGTCAGCACGTTGTAGGTGTCGCCACCGGCGCCAGCCTTGAGTGAATGCTCTGAAAAGCTAATCATTTGCATATTACAGTATTGTCTCCCTGTCGGTTAAATTTCGCGTCTGTAGCAGTTCTTCGTGGTGTAGTAATTTTAATGGGCAGCGGTGTAT
Source organism: Schistocerca gregaria (assembly GCF_023897955.1). Classification (NCBI taxonomy): domain Eukaryota; kingdom Metazoa; phylum Arthropoda; class Insecta; order Orthoptera; family Acrididae; genus Schistocerca; species Schistocerca gregaria. The sequence goes on along the minus strand of NC_064921.1, from coordinate 483,466,144 downwards.
TTGTGAACGACAAAACTGGAGCTAGGAAAAATGTTCACTCAACGTTCATCTTACAATGGTGAACTTGAAGCTTAGCAGCATATAACCCCGATGTGTTCCATCTCGACTCAAACAGTTACTACTACAGTTGACACGGGATCGTCGAGGTTGCACCACAGATGAATGGAAACGTGCCGCCCAGTTGCTTAAATCGTGTTTCCTGTTACACCAGGTCGATGAACATGTTCATATACGCCGTCTTCCGGACGAACATCTGTTTCGAACATCCATCACGTCACGGTGGTGCAGTATGATTGCTTTGGTCGACATTCACATTGGCTCCCATGTGCCTTGTGGTAGTAATCGAAGGCACCATAAAAGCTGTGGGTTACGTGTACATTATTGTGTGGCTGATGCCATCCCCGGCGGCGATGGCATCTTCTAGCAGAATAACTGACCGTGTTAAAAGGGCCAGAATCTTTTGACAGTTATTTGAGGAACATGTTGAGATTTTTGTCGCAAAAAGAAGCCTGAAAACCCGATAGAACACATCTGGGGCGACATTAGACGCGGAGCTCGGTGCCCACACATTACTGGCCTATATTTTACGGGAATTGCGTGAATGTGCGTAGATATCTGGTACTGCATTCTTCAGGAATCCTGTCAACGATTTTTTAATCCATGCCACTCCTAATCGCCACAGTAGTCCGTTCCAAATCTCCATCAACATGATATTAAGGGGGGGGGGGGGTAAGACGTCAAATTTACTTGTAAAAGTTTAGACACTGGAATTAAAATGTCTTGTGATGCCTCTCGTAATTTTTGGGTTCGTTTGTGTGATTACGAAGTGCGGAGTCACTTAGGTATAATATTAAGTACACATATTCGAATAAACGCTAAATTACCATATCAGGAGACGAAGTCAGTCTGAGCTCTGGACAAAATATATCGACCCTTTAAAATGGAGGCGGGTTGCTTCGGGACTTTGCAAATAGTCTAGAATTGTTTTCAGGCAGTTGTTTAACTCTCCACCGCTGACATACGTCATCACATTGAAATGATGAACTCGTGGGGGGGGGGGGGGGGGGGGGTTGGGGGGTAGAGAGAAATATTGCTATTCGGTTGTTTCCAATCAGTGCAGCCAGACTGAAAGAAAGAAGATAGTGTGTTTTAACGTTTCGTGAAAAGTCCTAAAAATGTATTTACTTTACTTATGTAATTTAATGGATTTCTTTAGACCTATTCTTTCTATAAAACAGATTGTGTTTTAACATTTTTTCAAGGAAACATTTTTGCAGTTCATAATGGGGTTGGTACAGCAACCAGTATGTACGATATAAAGAAACGAGCAGTTTTGGTTGCAGTCTTAAATGTTTTATTATACCCAACGAGCGTTTCACCTGTATTGACAAAACTACGGATTGGCTGATATTTTGTAGCAATAAGTACATGGGATCCTGCGCATAAAATATCCCAGCAGGTAAATGCCCTTTCTCAAAGCTTTAAAAGCACTGCACTACACCTGTAAAACCTTTACTGTAGACCCGATACTGTTTGCTTTGTGCTGGATTGCATCACTTGTATTGTTATCACAAAATCTGACTCTGAAATTTGATGAAAAAACTAATTACTTTAAACTAAACTAATTACTTTAAACTAATTACTTTGGTCCCCGTGAAATTTAATTAAAGAACGAATCTGTTTGCTACACTATTTGGCATACATCGGTCGCACTGGATAACGTTATGCAAACTGCTCTCGTAGCTACAGCGCGTCTAGCTAACAAGGCTGCAATATCTAACTATGAGATACTCAATGATGGGATGCCTTCTCTAAAAACATTGCTATGGCAATGGGTTTAAGTAAATTGAAATTAATTGGCTCTTGGTATGTGTAAAATGACTCTGGTTATATGAACTCAATAGTAATTTCTTATCATTTCACTTAATAACATTTAATAAAACTCCAATATCAGTTTAGGTTTCTGTGAATCAGGTGACTATAATCCAATAATTACAAAATTTAAAAATCTCATATATGATCTCTTCCTAAACAGAATTCTAGAATCTAATTCGTAAATCCATTTTTCTCAAAATGATCGATAAATCAATTATGCATAATCAAACAGCCGCCGCAAAACAAAACAAACATAAATATTACCTGTAATACATCCTTCTCGAAGAATATAACCGTATCTACATACAGGTCAATTCTTTTCTCTGCACAGTAAAATTTTCCATTAATCTACAATATACACTCCTGGAAATTGAAATAAGAACACCTTGAATTCATTGTCCCAGGAAGGGGAAACTTTATTGACACATTCCTGGGCTCAGATACATCACATGATCACACTGACAGAACCAAAGGCACATAGACACAGGCAACAGAGCATGCACAATGTCGGCACTAATACAGTGTATATCCACCTTTCGCAGCAATGCAGGCTGCTATTCTCCCATGGAGACGATCGTAGAGATGCTGGATGTAGTCCTGTGGAATGGGTTGCCATGCCATTTCCACCTGGCGCCTCAGTTGGACCAGCGTTCGTGCTGGACGTGCAGACCGCGTGAGACGACGCTTCATCCAGTCCCAAACATGCTCAATGGGGGACAGATACGGAGACCTTGCTGGCCAGGGTAGTTGACTTGAACCTTCTAGAGCACGTTGGGTGGCACGGGATACATGCGGACGTGCATTGTCCTGTTGGAACAGCAAGTTCCCTTGCCGGTCTAGGAATGGTAGGACGATGGGTTCGATGACGGTTTGGATGTACTGTGCACTATTCAGCGTTTCATCGACGATCACCAGAGGTGTACGGCCAGTGTAGGAGATCGCTCCCCTCGCCATGATGCCGGATGTTGGCCCTGTGTGCCTCGGTCGTATGCAGTCCCGATTGTGGCGCTCACCTGCACGGCGCCAAACACGCATACGACCATAATTGGCACCAAGGCAGAAGCGACTCTCATCGCTGAAGACGACACGTCTCCATTCATCTCTCCATTTACGCCTGTCGCGACACCACTGGAGGCGGGCTGCACGATGTTGGGGCGTGAGCGGAAGACGGCCTAACGGTGTGCGGGACCGTAGCCCAGCTTCATGGAGACGGTTGCGAAATGTCCTCGCCGATACCCCAGGAGCAACAGTGTCCCTAATTTGCTGGGAAGTGGCGGTGCGGTCCCCTACGGCACTCCGTAGGAGTAGGATCCTACGGTCTTGGCGTGCATCCGTGCGCCGCTGCGGTCCGGTCCCAGGTCGACGGGCACGTGCACCTTCCGCCGACCACTGGCGACAACATCGATGTACTGTGGAGACCTCACGCCCCACGTGTTGAGCAATTCGGTGGTACGTCCACCCGGCCTCCCGCATGCCCACTATACGCCCTCGCTCAAAGTCCGTCAACTGCACATACGGTTCACGTCCACGCTGTCGCGGCATGCTACCAGTGTTAATGACTGCGATGGTGCTCCGTATGCCACGGCAAACTGGCTGACACTGACGGCGGCGGTGCCCAAATGCTGCGCAGCTAGCGCCATTCGACGGCCGACACCGCGGTTCCTGGTGTGTCCGCTGTGCCGTGCATGTGATCATTGCTTGTACAGCCCTCTCGCAGTGTCCGTAGCAAGTATGGTGGGTCTGACACACCGGTGTCAATGTGTTCTTTTTTCCATTTCCAGGAGTGTAATTCCCAAAATCTTCCTTGCTTGCTGCTTCCAAACCAAAACTCAACTGTTCTCATCTAAACCTGAATCCTGTCTGTCTCCTCACACCGCTCGTGATTAACGGTTAAATATGGGCCGCATCTTCACAGAGCAAAGATCACCCATAATTTGTCTCTGTGCAACCTAGATTCTCTACCGACGCTGTGCGCGCGTGTCTACGTAAGTCAGGCCTTGCGTTAATCATTTCAGGTACTCAAAAAATGAAAAATTCGTACGGAAATTTACACACACTCCTTTCACTGACTCTCGGACTCTCTGACCAGAATTTTGCAGGCTGAGATATGTAATTAACAAAGATTACAGTGCAGAATTTGCTAACGAAGTTAAAACGCGAAGTACATAATTGTAAATAAAGAAATGGCAGCCGTAATTTCATAAGAAGGTAACATGATTCACAGTATTTGCAGATTCTTTCAGTTGTGTAGAGGCGCAGTAATAGTCTTTGACAAATTGGTTGAATGGTTGGGGCAGTAGTAGTTCTTAGCAAATTGGTTAAATCACTGTAAACAGGCTCACTAAGAGTCCCATAAACATCAGCGTGCTCAAGGCATCAGTAAGAAAATAAATGTAATATCATACACGGTAATTCGTTGATTGTTGTAATCTGCAAATAGTGTGTGAGTACACAGTTGAGAAATTTGTTGCATCATAAAAACTAAGATCAAAATTCTCTCAAATATCACATTTTTCACCCCATCGAAAAGAACTATGATTTCATAGTTGAATTATACGTATTTATGAGAAAATCGCCGTGACATTGTATATACCATCCCACCATTAAACGAAACTCGTCGCAGTGTGTCTTGAAGTAATCATACTTTGTCGAAGTCTCGTGCATAAACACTGTATGTCTTGCACCCTTATATTGGTTTATTTGTGGGGAGGCTAAGAGCAGAATCAGAGGATGCAATATTGGTCCATAAATATTCCACTGAAAACTCAGAGGCAATGTCTCTCACAACAGTACTGCGAAGTTCCAAAACAAGGCAGAAACGTTGCATTAGTACACCAAATGTCTGTGAAATAGTTGTATAAATCCAGTTGAAGTTACCTTACAAATTGTTGTTACAAAAAAAAAGTAAATAAATCGTTCGTTGTGTAAGTGTCTCCCAGTGCAGAAGAGTATGCTTTAATATCAAATATTTCAAAGAATGTTCTGGCTTAGCATAAAACGTAATGGACAAACACTGTTACATATGCATAAGTACATGATCCGGAATGAAAACTGAAATGCGTGAGTCTTACCATATGGTTACTGAAACAAATACTTACAACTAGTTTCCGTGAGAGAAAGGATATATTGGTGGCACTCAAGACCAGTGCACAATATATTGCTAAAGTTGATAAATTACCATAAAGGTTGCATAGTACTTATAAATGAGATTCCTTACATCAGTGTTACATAGTATTCTGGAAAAAAACAATATGAGTGAAACATTGTATACATACAAGAGATAAACTGAAAATAAACATCATAGAATTGTCGTATAAATATCTGTCATAATAAAGTTACAAAATTGAAAGCTTCCTTACGGTTGTATTACTTACAGGGAACAGTAATCATGAAACCAAATGCTATTTAGTACACACAGGAAAATGCTTGCTAGCCAAATAGTTCACATCACTATGTATGAAGAATTTTCTCAACAAATCTGGTCTCCATTCATAAGAAAACTACTTGCCGATACAAAAGTCACTAAACTACAAAAACAAAGTGTTCACAACAACCAAGTCAGCACCTAAATGCTGACATTCTCTGACCTCGTTGCATAGCCCTGAAGTTGTAAAGAAAATCTCCTCAAATACAAAATTCAAAAATCCACAAAATCTTCTATATAATCATGCCATCCAGTAACCACCATAAACTTATAATTACTTCCATCACATGCTACATATTTCTAAAAAATCATTCTTCTTAGTCGATATCTTTGAGTTCATTGATCCCTGCTTAAAATAAGAAACCTCCTCCCACTGATAAGAAAAGATGTCAAATCAACCCAGAAGTTCTCTACCTGTTCACTGTTGCACTACATTTGCCAAATACCGTCCAGTTTTTCAATAATTCAGTGTGGCAGCTTGTAAGAAAAATTCTATTACAGTACCCGATGTTACCATCGAAAACTCATGATATTGTGCCATTGCACATTTGTTCTCGTCTAAAAGTTGCTGCTTCTTTTTTTTCAGTATTGTTTTGCCATGATTTTTATGTGATGTATATCTCTAGCAAGTTCCATTATTACTGCTATTATAATTTAAATCTGTAACAATAACACTATATTCACACAAATATACATAAAGTGGAAGAAGTAAAAAGTAATGGTAAACCTCTTGAAACGTCCCCTTAGAAAAATTGTACAAGACTGTGCTTAAGCTGACACACAATATTTCTTAGCGCAACGCAATCTGGCTTTCAATAATCCCTACAAAAGAATGGCCCTGACTAACATTAACCTATACCTTTCACGAATCACTGACCTCACAAAAATCTTCGTTACTCGAACAACTGCAATACAGCCAGCGCCACTACTGCCAGCTAAATAAAAGATTCAAACTACTGAAGGCACTAACTACTGATAGGCACAGTTAGCAAATGAAAGATTTTAATAGAGAACAAACAATGTATTACCTCAGTAGTGTTCAAAAGTCATAATGTGTATAGCAGTTCATGACATCCAATCTTACAAATTTCAAAACTGCGCCATCTCTCTCCCCACATCCACCACTGCTGGCGGCTCACCTCCAACTGCGCAACGCTACGCGCTGTTAACATCCAGCTGCCCAACACTACAATGGCGAGTATTACAACAACGCCAACCAGCCACTGCACGCAACACGGCCAGTGATTTTCATAGAGAGCGCAACGTGACGTTACCAATAAAAAAAACCTAAACAGCCTCTTTACATAGCCCCCATGCTCCCCTAAAAAAAATTTAAAATTGTTTTGGGCACTGGCTAATACGGACTTGAAAAAAAACTTCATAATTATCAATACAATAACAAAGAAATCAAATGCACACACTTATTGATACAATGTTGGTCAAAAGCTAAAATTTTCTCACAGTCCATAAAGACAGTCCTCATCATTCATCACAGTAAAATTACAGTGTTTCTTTTCCTCAAAGACTGAGCAATAAAAGAAAATGCACTAGGAAGTAGTGGATTTCCAAGCAGTCTTGAAGAAGCAGTGTTGTCCTTCCAACAGAAAGATAGTGCTCACTCTTGACATGAAAACAGGTAATGGGCCACAACAGAGCAAACCCACAGTAGAGTTAGTCGAAGTTGAAGACTATTGGTAGGTAGGTCATCACAGAGCAGACCAACTGTAATCCTGGTAGAGATTATGGTATTAGTGGGCCACAAAAGGTGAAGACCCACTACAGTGCTTGTGGAAATAATGGTATTGGTGGGCCATCGAAGGTGCAGACCCACTTCAGTCCTTGTAGAGATGGCTAGCAGCCATCTGTTGCGACTGTGCAGGTGCACCATCACCATCGAAGAGTCTTGCGGAGAATATAGCAAGTCTATCAACCACCAGTTGTGCACACACAAAGTTTTTGGAATTGTCCTTAGAACCAGCAATGCTGTTAACCAGTCCCTTGCTGCACTAACAGTCCCTACTTCTCACATATTGTCCATTTACTATGACCAACAGAAATGTGTGCAGTGAAATGAAACTTACAAGTTACTTAATTTCATGAACTGGTGTCAATTACAATTTTATAACATAAAAATACAATAACAAAGGTACAAAATACATCATTCAAAACATAATAATACAGATAACATTTGTAGTAAAACACGCATTACAAAAGAATAGAAATAAACATGCATGTCAGTGTTATAAAAAATTATGACATAAGTACATACATAAAGATCAGAATAACTTTCGAAACTTCAACTTCACATATGAGCAACAAAACAGAACAGATAAATAATGTCTAAACATCTTTACAAAGTAAATAACATATAATCAGAAAAATTCCACAACGTAACTCTTATCAGATAAACACATAAAGACAGGAAGAACCCAAACACCCAAGGGTACACAAACACATAGTGGGATAACACAAGAGGAAAGGTCAAGGTTTGTTTTCATTGTAACATTTGGTACTGCAGTCCTAGCCAAAACTTCATTCCATAGATCTTTCATCTTATTTCAACATTTGTTTCCACCAAAAAAATCCTATCCAATCATGCTTTCTGTATTTAAATGTTCACATATTTCTTGCCTCATTACTTATTTTCCAGTATCCTACCTCATCATTTATTTCCCAGAAAATCCTACCTAAACTTGTTGTCTCTAAACCCTAATTTTTTTGTTCATATCCTCTTTCAAAATATTTTTTTAGGCCAAACCATTTTCTTATAGCTTCTCAATGCATTTCTTCCAATTCATCATATTTAGTATCTTATATAGTCTACCCCATCTTGAGCTAACTTAAATCTACTGAGCTCAGATGCATAAACTAAGGGACGAGGCAATGCAGCTTCACAAAACAATTAATACAAGCAGCAATGACAAAAAAAAATACAAATTGGCGAATCCAGCAGCAGTAAATCTAAATTTGAAGAGCAAATGCATTATTATCACTAATATGAGCCAATGTGCAGCAAAAAGAAAAATAAAGCAGTAGTAAAGCTGGCTTCACAGAGTAATACAAAGAGAAATTTAGCATTAAGCCTGGCAAACATTAGCAGCAAATGCAATAACTTATACCTAAACATGACGAAGCTCAAGCAGAAAAAATATTACAGTAAAAATAGCCATATCTAATACCTACGTCACATCTTAACACTAGAGTGTTGCATCAATAAAACTTACTCTGCAAGAAAGTTACCAAGTCATTAAAAAAGTTATTTATGCAATTCCTGTGAAGGGAAATATCTATTTGTGCTCTCTTTTATACGAAAGTACATCATAAAATTATTCTTTACTGGATCTTTAGACAGAAAATAGTGATATTAGTACATCTATAAAATTTTATTTTAACCAATGCTGCAGTGCAGCTAGAAACTAGATATTAAACAAAATGAGTAAATAAATACACAAAGAAAGCCTTATGCATTTCCCTCAACTAGCAAGACAATAGCCGTGAAACTCTTAGACATTACATAAGGGAAATTAAATACGGTCTATGCATACATAGGTCCAAATGGCTCATGACTTATCTTCTACATATTGACAAGAACCCACTCAGCAACGAGAAAATCACTTCTACTACAACATAATTATGCTAAGAATCGTGCGCTGCGTTAAAACGATGCCGAAAGAGTTACTGTAGGAAATAATTTACTTGGAAATGTGCTATAAACCACGAGATGTTTTGTGCGCCGTGTGTCGACTTTACTCACATTCGAATTAGCTATTCAGCAATTACTGGATAGTCCATTGTACGTCAACAAGAACTTTTCAAGTGTGATTTGATTTGTACAATTATTGGTGAGAGTAAGCTAATAGCTTTTGATCTAGTTTGAATTCTTTGTTGTAGCCTCTCTTCTTCTGTAGCCGTCTTCTCTTTTCTGCTGCCTGTTTTATGTTTTTAAGAGCTATTTCAATGACTTCATGATGTCTAAAGCAATGGAACTCTGGAAAGGAAAAGTTTTTCTGATTTTATCAGGCTGTTGATTTTTCTGTATCAAATGTGGAGAGTTAAGTGGAAATATTAGGCAAAGAACTTAAGTTGGCGTGAAAGAACTGTATATACCTATCCCATTCTGTGTTTTTTGTCTTTTTTTTGCTACAATGCCGTCTGCATAATTTTACTGTTCCTTTCATAATTCTTTTGTAACAGGTTGGAATAAGCACCATACATGTAAATGAAAATTGTTATTTTTCAAGGCACGCATCCTAAGAGCCAAACGGAACTGAGGTACGTTGTTAGAGATAACATTGTCAGGATGTTCAACATCTCTTACAAATGACTTGGTAAATGCGGCAGAAACAGCGACGCAAAAAAAGAAACAACTTATGTTAGTTTTGCTGCTCTTTGGAACGAGTTCATAGTGGTCCACGGCTGATAAATGATGGGGAAAAATCAGAGTAAAATGTGAGGCGTGCGATTTTTATCCTTTTGAGAGAATTTATAGTTGGTCAGAACACGTCAGATGCTTTTTTCCATATTGGGAAAGTAAAAGGTCTGACGAAGTGTGTTACAATACTTTCTCGCTCCATAGTGTGCATAAGTAAGATGAATGTACCAAATTAATTTGTCCGCCAAATCATGTGAAATGCAAACAAGTCAGTATGGCTGTCCACTGACAACCGTTCTAAGAGAATGTGGTTCCCAACCAGATAATAAAGTCTAACTGTCGAGTTGTTTGTGTCTCGCCACAGCTGCTTGATAGTCTTCCAAATGGAGTCTTTATCGTGTTCTTTCTTAATGTCTTTAAGGCAGAAGAAACATAATTTTACGAAGCATCCTGTTGTATGCACAGAATACGGAAACTGGACTGACTGAATTCTGTGGCTGAACCATTATGTGAGCCACCAAGAGATAGTGTAAAGGCGTCAGCAACAGTATTATCTTTTCTAGGAATGCGTATAACAGTGAAACGAAATTCCTGTAAATACTCGTATAATCCCATCGCCCCAAGTGATCGTTAGGAAGTCTGGCAGTCATATGAAATTGTAACGCATGGTGGTCTGTGTATACTTTTGTATGTTTGCCAAACAAATTTGCAAAAGCGCAAAAGACAGATTATGCCTCAAGTTCTGTGACTGAATAATTTCGTCCAGAAGCGGAAAGAACATGGTTGGCAAACAATAACATAATTTTTTCTCTGTTTCTTGAGAAGATGAACGTCAAAGGCTGTCTTGGAACTAGCAGTCACAACATAAAAGTAACGCGGCTGGTCCGGGTGAGAAACTTAATGTCCATTTAGTAAAGCTTGTTTCAGTTTATCAGATTCTTTTTGTGCTCGTTTGTCCCACACCCAGTATCAGTTTCTATCACATGGCATAATCTTAGAATGTTGAGAGATTTGTAGTGAAATTGGAGTACATTGTTCCTGTGAGTTAGTATGGGCAGAGGTCATTGTTGGCAACCAGAATAAAATAATAATTCGATTGTTTTACCGACCTTCCAGTTCAGATGATACACACGCTGAAAGGTTCAAAGAAAAGTTGAGTACCTTACTCATACGATAATAGTTGGTGGTGACTTTAATTTACTCTCGATATGCTGGCGAAAATACATGTTTAATTCCGGAGGGACGCAGAAAATATCATCCAAAATTGTGCTCAACGCATTCTCTGAAAATTATTTCGAGCAGTACGTTCATGAGCCCACGCGAATAGTAAACTGTTATGAAAACACACTTGACCTCTTAGCAACAAATAATCCTGAGTTAATAACGAACATCAACCGATTCAGGGATTAGTGAACAAAAGGTTGTCGTAGCGAGATTGAATGTTGTAATCCCCAAATCCTCGAAAAATAAGCGAAAAATATACCAATTAAAATAGGCGGATAAAAATTCACTTCATGCCTTCCTGAGAGACAACATCCACTCATTCCAAATTAATAATATAAGTGTAGACCAGATGTGGCCTAAATTCAAAGAAGTAGTATCGCCAGCAATTGAGAGATTTATACCAAATAAATTAACAAACGACGGAGCTGATCCTCCTTGGTACACAAAACGGGTTATAACACTGTTGCAGAAACAACGAAACAAACATGCCAAATTTAAACAGACGCAAAATCCCCAAGATTGGCGATCTTTTAGAGAAGCTCGAAATTTAACGCGTACTTCAATGTGAGATGGCTATAACAGATGTGGCCTAAATTCAAAGAAGTAGTATCGCCAGCAATTGAGAGATTTATACCAAATAAATTAACAAACGACGGAGCTGATCCTCCTTGGTACACAAAACGGGTTATAACACTGTTGCAGAAACAACGAAACAAACATGCCAAATTTAAACAGACGCAAAATCCCCAAGATTGGCGATCTTTTAGAGAAGCTCGAAATTTAACGCGTACTTCAATGTGAGATGGCTATAACAGATTCAAAACCGAAACTTTGTCTCGAAACCTGGCAGAAAATCCAAAGAGATTCTGGTCGTATATGAAATATGTTAGCGGCAAGGAAGAATCAATGCCTTCTCGGCACGATAGTATTGGAGATACTATGAAGACAGTGCTGCAAAATCAGAGTTACTAAATACAGCCTTCCGAAGTGCCTTCACAAAAGAAGACGAAGTAAATATTACAGAATTTGAATCTAGAACAGCTGCAACATGAGTAACGTAGAAGTCAAAACCCTCGGAGTAATGAACCAACTTAAGTCACTTAATAAAAACAAGTCTTCTGGTCCAGACTGTATACCAATTAGATTCCTTTCGGAGTATGCTGACGCATTAGCTCCATACTTAACAATCATATACAACCGTTCGCTCGACGAAAGATCCGTACCGAAAGACTGAAGAAATAGCACAGGTCACACCAACATTCAGAAAAGGTAGTAGGAGTAATCCACTAAATTACATGCCCTTATCGTTAGCTTCGATATGCAGAAGGATTTTAGAACATATATTGTGTTCGGACATTATGAATGATCTCAAAGAAAACAGTCTATTGACGCACAGTCAATATGGGTATAGAAAACATCGTTCTTGTGAAACACAACTATCTATTTTTTCATATGAAGTGCTGAGTGCTACTGACAAGGGATTTTAGATCGATTCCGTATTTCTGGATTTCCGGAAGGCTTTTGACACTGTACCACACAAGCGGTTCGTCGTGAAATTGCGTGCTTATGGAATATCGTCTCAGTTGTGTGACTGGATTTGTGATTTCCTGTCAGAGAGGTCACAAGTTTGTAGTAACTGACGGAAAGTTATCCAGTAAAACAGAAGTGATATCTGTCCTTCCCCAAGGTAGTGTTACAGACCCTTTGCTGTTCCTTATCTATATAAACGATTTGGGAAACAATCTGAGCATCCGTCTTCGGTTGTTTGCAGATGACGCTGTCGTTTATCGACTAATAAAGTCATCAGAAGATCAAAACAAACTGCGAAAACTATTTAGAAGAAATATCGGAATGGTGCGAAAATTGGCAGTTGACCTTTAATAACGAAAAGTGTGAGGTCATCCACATGAGTGCTAAAAGAAAGTCGTTAAACTTCGGTTGCACGATAAAGCAGTCTAGTCTAAAAGCCCTAAATTCAGCTAAATACCTACGTATTACAATTACGAACAACTTAAATTGGAAGGAACACATAGAAAATGTTGTGTGGAAGGCTAACCAAGGGCTGCGTCTTATTTGCAGGACGCTTAGAAAATGTAACAAACCTACTAAGGAGACTGCCTACACTAAAGTGTCCGTCCTCTTTTGGAATACTGCTGTACGGTGTGGGATCCTTACCAGATAAGACTGACAGAGTACATTGAAAAAGTTCAAATAAAGGCAGCACGTTTTGTATTATCACGCAATATGAGAGAGAGTTTCACAGGATTTGGGCTGGAAATCACTAAAAGAAAGGCGTTTTTCGTTGCGACGGAATCTTCTCACGAAATTCCAATCAGCAACTTTCTCCCCCGAATGCGAAAATATTTCGTTGACACCAACTTGCATAGGGAGGACGATCGCCAAAATTAAATTAGGGAAATCAGAGCTTGTACTGAAAGATAAAGGTGTCCATTCATTCTACGCGCTATATGGGATTGGAAGAATAGAGAATTGTGGAGGTGTTTCGATGAACCTTCTTCCAGGAACTTAAATGTGATTTGCAGAGTATCCATGTAGGTGTAGATGTAGATGTAGAAATGGCGAAAAAATTGACTAGGCTTAAAAAACTTGTGTTTGGTAGTAGGATTTGGAAAGTCAAGAATGGCCTGAAGTTTTTCTGGGTCCGGTTGAGTAGCAGTAGCTTAAATGACATGGCCTAAAAGTTTGATAGAAGATTTTCCCAACTGAGATTTTTTTTTAATTTAACGTAGTTCCTCTATTTGCTAATGTTTACAATAATGAGTCCATGACGCTATTATCTTGGAACTAGGTTTCCTCAGCACCAAGCCTGTCACCTACGTAAGTAATGATTCTGTCCTTTAAATGTGGTGGGAGAATGGAGATGGAATCTCTGAAGAAATATTCAAATGAAATCTGAAGACGGAAAGGTAGTTTTCAAAATTGATAACAAGTTTCTAAGCATAATAATGCTGTATATTTGCGACAATTGGGGTGTAATTCGATTTGCGAGAATCCTTATTTTAAATCAAGTGTTAAAATACGGTAAATCAAGTGTTAAAATACGGTGACTCTTTGAAACTTTTGGAGCAGCTCATCTAACGTTTCCGGTTAGTCTGTTACTGTTACTATGGCGTCATTAATTAGTTTCGAATCTAAAACAAGCCTCGAAGAGTCTTCTTTTTTTGGAACAAAGTGTAATGGAATGTTGTACGGGTTGGCTGCTGTTTCAGTTATGCAGTATTGGAGCATCCTATTTTGCTTTGTATCTGTAAATGAATGGCATGTTGTAATGTCTAGAAACAGAAGTATTGTGAGTTTTTATTTAAAATTCGTAAACAAATCCGCACATAGTTCTGGGAACATTGTCAAAAATATGACAATCTATATCTACATCTACATCCATACTCTGCAAGCCATATGACGGTGTGTGGCGGAGGGTACCCTGAGTACCTCTATCGGTAGTCCCTTCTATTTCAGTCTCGTATTGTTCGTGGAAAGAAAGATTGTCGGTATGCTTCTGTGTGGGCCTTATCTCTCAGATTTTATCCTCATGGTCTCTTCGGGAGATATACGTAGGAGGGAGCAATATACTGCTTGATTCCTCGGTGAAGGTATGTTCTCGAAACTTTAACAAAAGCCCGTACCGAGCTACTGAGCGTCTCTCCTGCAGAGTCTTCCACTGGAGTTAATCTATCATCTCCGTACGCTTTCGCGATTACTAAATGCTGAGCAGTATTCAAGCAGTGGGCGAACAAGCGTACTGTAACCTATTTCCTTTGTTTTCGGATTGCATTTCCTTAGGATTCATCCAATGAATCTCAGTCTGGCATCTGATTTACCGACGATCAACTTTATATGATCATTCCATTTTGGATCACTCCTAATGTGTACTCCCAGATAATTTATAGAATTAACTGCTTCCAGTTGCTGACCTGCTATTTTGTAACTAAATGATAAGGGATCTATCTTTCTATGTATTCGCAGCACATTACACTTCTCTACATTGAGATTCAATTGTCATTCCCTGCACCATGCGCCGGCCGCGGTGGTCTCGCGGTTCTAGGCGCGCAGTCCGGAACCGTGCGACTGCTACGGTCGCAGGTTCGAATCCTGCCTCGGGCATGGATGTGTGTGATGTCCTTAGGTTAGTTAGGTTTAAGTAGTTCTAAGTTCTAGGGGACTAATGACCACAGCAGTTGAGTCCCATAGTGCTCAGAGCCATTTGAACCAACCCTGCACCATGCGTGAATTCGCTGCAGATCCTCCTGCATTTCAGTACAATTTTCCATTGTTACAACCTCTCGATACACCACAGCATCATCTGCAAAAAGCCTCAGTGAACTTCCGCTGTCGTCCATCAGGTCATTTATGTATATTGTGAATAGCAACGGTCCTATGAGACTCCCTTGCGACACACCTCTGAAATCACTCTTACTTCGGAAGACTTCTCTCCATTGACAATGACATGCTGCGTTCTGTTATCTAGGAACTCTTCAATCCAATCACACAATTGGTGTGATAGTCCATATGCTCTTACTTTGTTCATTAAACGACTGTGTGGAACTGTATCGAACGCCTTGCGGAGGTCAAGAAACACGATATCTACCTGTGAACCCGTGTTTCTTGCCCTCTGAGTCTCGTGGACGAATAGCGCGAGCTGGTTTTGAGACGGCCGTCTTTTTCGAAACCTATGCTGATTCCTACAGAGTAGATTTCTAGTCTCCAGAAAAGTCATTATACTCGAACATAATACGTGTTCCAAAATTCTACAACTGATCGACTCTAGAGATATAGTTCTATAGTTCTGTACTTCTGTTCGACATCCCTTCTTGAAAACGGGGATGACCTGTGCCCTTTTCCAATCCTTTGCAAGGCTACGCTCTTCTAGAGACCTAAGGTACACCGCTGCAAGATGGTATCCCATCAGGTCAAGCGGCCTTCCCTCTTTTGAGGGATTTTAATTGTTTCTCTATCCCTTTGTTGTCTATTTCGATATCTACCATTTTGTCATGTGTGCGACAATCTACAGAAGGAACTATTGTGCAGTGTTCCTCTGCGAAACAGCTTTGGAAAAAGACATTTAGTATTTCGGCCTTTAGTCTGTCATCCCCTGTTTCAGTACCATTTTGGTCACAGAGTGTCTGGACATTTTGTTTTGATCCACCTACGGCTTTGACATAAAACCAGAATTTCTTAGGATTTTCTGCCAAGTCGGTACATAGAACTTTACTCTCGAATTCATTGAACGCCTCTCGCATTGCCCTCTTCATACTACATTTCGCTTCGCGTAATTTTTGTTTGTCTGCAAGGCTTTGGCTATGTTTATGTTTGCTCTGAAGTTCCCTTTGCTTCCGCAGCAGTTTTCTAACTCGGTTGTTGTACCATGGTGGCTCTTTCCCATCTCTTACGATCCTGCTTGGCACATACTCATCTAACGCATATTGTACGATGGTTTTGAACTTTGTCCACTGACCCTCAACACTATCTGTAAATGAGACAAAACTTTTGTGTTGAGCCGTCAGGTACTCTGTAATCACCCTTTTGTCACTTTTGCTAAACAGAAAAATATTCCTACCTTTTTTTATTATTTCTATTTACGGCTGAAATCATCGATGCAGTAACCGCTTTATGATCCCTGATTCCCTGTTCTGCGTGAAATGTTTCAAATAGTTCGGGTCTGTTTGTCACCAGAAGGTCTAATATGTTATCGCCACGAGTCGGTTCTCTGTTTAACTGCTCAAGGTAGTTTTCAGATAAAGCACTTAAAAAAATTTTCACTGGAGTCTCCCAGTCTATATCCGGAAAATTAAAATCTCCACCCAAAACTTTAACATGGAGGAAAATCTACTCAAAATACTTTCCAAATTATCCTTCAGGTGCTCAGCCACAACAGCAGCTGAGCCAAAGGGCCTACAGAGACATCCAACTACCATGCCTGAGCCTGCTTTAACCGTGACCTTCACGGAATTATTTCACATTTCGGATCTCCGTCAATTTCCTTCGATACTATTGCAAATCTTATCGCTATAAACTCGCCTCCCCCTTCACTGTCCAGCCTGTCTCTGCGGTATACATTCCAATCTGAGTTTAGGATTTCATTACTGTTTACGTATGGTTTCAGCCAACTTTCTGTCCGTGTTGCATTTTGCCTACTCCTACCTTGCCGCGTCTCAGGGGGCGTCTTGTCGGGCCTAGGGAGGGAATTCTCTAACCTAAAAAACCCACATGTGCACTCCACATGTACTCCGCTACCCTTGTAGCCGCTTCCGGCGTGTAGTGCACGCCTGACCTATTCAGGGGGACACTACATTTCTCCACCCGATAGCGGAGGTCGGGAAATTTGCACCCCAGATCTCCGCAGAATCGTCTGAGTCTCTGGTTTAAGTCTTCCACTCGGCTCCCAACCAGAGAACCGCGATCGGTTCTATGGGCGTTGTGACTGTTTATTAATGAGAGCAGTTCTGGGACCTTTCTATAGACGCTCCTACAGTTTACTGTCAGCACATTAATATTGTTATTCCCTGATGCATATTGCCTACTCCTACCTTGCCGCGTCTCAGGAGGCGTCTTGTCGGGCCTAGGGAGGGAATTCTCTAACCTAAAAAACCCACATGTGCACTCCACACGTACTCCGGTACCCTTGTAGCCGCTTCCGGCGTGTAGTGCACGCCTGACCTATTCAGGGGGACCCTACATTTCTCCACCCGATAGCGGAGGTCGGGAAATTTGCACCCCAGATCTCCACAGAATCGTCTGAGACTCTGGTTTAAGTCTTCCACTCGGCTCCCAACCAGAGAACCGCGATCGGTTCTATGGGCGTTGTGACTGTTTATTAATGAGAGCAGTTCTGCGACCTTTCTATAGACGCTCCTGCAGTTTACTATCAGCACATTAATATTGTTATTCCCTGTTGCATTTTGCCTACTCCTACTTTGCCGCGTCTCAGGAGGCGTCTTGTCGGGCCTAGGGAGGGAATTCTCTAAACTAAAAAACCCACATGTGCACTCCACACGTACTCCGCTACCCTTGTAGCCGCTTCCGGCGTGTAGTGCACGCCTGACCTATTCAGGGGGACCCTACATTTCTCCACCCGATAGCGGAGGTCGGGAAATTTGCACCCCAGATCTCCGCAGAATCGTCTGAGCCTCTGCTTTAGGCCTTCCACTCGGCTCCAAACCAGAGGACCGCGATCGGTTCTGGGAACGATACTACAAATAGTTAGCTCTGATTCCACCCCGCGAGCGAGGGTTTCCGCCTTCACCAACTCCGCCAACCGCCTGAGGATGACCTCTGAACCCAGACGGCAAGAGTCATTGGTGCCGACATGAGCAACAATTTGCAGTCGGGTGCACCCAGTGCTCTCTATCGCCGCCGGCAGGGCCTCCTCCACATCTCGGATGAGAACCCCCGGCAAGCAGACAAACACTGGCCTTCTTCCCCGACCTTTCCGCTATTTCCCTAAGGGGCTCCATCACCCGCCTAACGTTGGAGCTCCCAATAACTGGTAAACCCCTCCCCCCGTATGCCTGCTCGGACCTCGCTGAAGGAGCACCCACATGTCCACTCACAGGCAGATCGGGCGATGTCACACGGTCATCCTTCACATTAACCCTCCATCTCGTGCGCCGCGAACGCCGCCGAACCCGTCACTCCCCTTGGGGGAAGGGTGGCCCAACCGCGCCCGTTACCCGCGAAGATGTGTCGACAGCAGGGACAGTGGGTGAAGCATGTAACACCTGGGGTGTAGCATGCGACGCACCCGACTCCCCACTGCCGCTACACTCCGAGGCAGCAGCCTGAAGACGGCTGACCGCGGCCATCAACACGTTCAGCTGTTCGCGAACAGTGGCTAGCTCCTCCTGCGTCCGTACACAGCAGTCACACATCCTATCCGTCATAAGAAATGAATTTACTGTAGAGAGTTAATAAATTTTTAACTAGACCGCTGATTCACTAAATGCGGCTGATTGTTGACTAAACTGTGGTTGCTAGCCACTTCTTGTAGAAAATAGCACGACCTGCCACTGGCTGTATTGAAAGCAAACACTAGACTACTGGCACTATGGCTGACTAAAGGGACTCTCTCTGACTGTATTCAAAACAAACACAAAATCTATGGAAAACTATTACTAGCACTCGACAATTAAAGCTTTCTAAAAGCAAAAACACACGGAAGATGAAATGAACAGAAATAAAAGTACAGTTAATACTTAAATTAAGGTAGCTCGCTGCGAAGCAGACGCTGAGATTATTTAGAATTCCTTTCAATTGTTTCCTATCTCGGTCCATTGAATTTTCACACAAGTTTACTTTTGCTTGTATTCTTTGAGAAATGTGTAAACTTGTTTCTTCGTTTCATTAATAACAGGAAATTCTGCATCAGTGAAGAATGACGTGTACCAATTCATGTTCTTGGTTGACTTGAAAAACTGTTCCCTCTTAGTCTTCTGTTACACTGAAAATCTCTTCACAAAATGCAATGTAATCTACGTATCATTGTTCTGTAGCGAAATAAATGAATTTAAAAAATCTAATACTGCTTTTTGTCTGTTTGTAAAACCCATGCTAAGCATGTGGATCGATCCAGAGGTCTGCAAAGAGTGTGATCTTGCACAGAAAACTAAATGTGTTTGCGGTTTTATATCGACTCCTTTCCCTGAAAGAGCTCCTCTGACTTTCGTTCGGTGTAATGGTGAACTAGGTCAAATTCTTTATAAATAGATCTTTCTGATGTCCTGTCAGCAAAATAACAAGCAAATATGTGGGAAGTTCAGAAACACAAAGCTGGATTAAAGAAGATGGGCTGTACGCTTCTGTCAAATTTGGGTTGTGTTGTTCCATGTGCTCGAAGAACTGCGTTAAGGTTACAAATTGTGAATTTTGAAAGTCTCGGAAAGTGCTAAGTTTGTCACTACCTTGATATTTTGTAGTCTCTGACCAACATGCTGAGAGAAACGCATTCTGTAATTCCTCTAAAGAAAAGCATTATCTTGTTGTGGGTCTTCCGTCTCTAATGACCTCGTTGTCTCCTCCTCCTCCTGTTGTGGGTCGCATCGGCATATCTGGTCCACCTTCCAAAATACTGCAAATAAATTCTAACTTACGTGTCGCTGGCCAGGCTGGTGATAAAGTCAGACTGTTAGATCCAATCTAAAGGATGTAAATCATTGATGCCTTAGTGAAAAAGTTTAAACTTTCTCACTGGTAAAAATGTTTGTAGTCTGATCCTCGTGTACTGTTGGGCCATAAAACTTCTGTCGGTTGAGATACGTGTGTGGATGTTCACGTTCATTATTAAAGTCTCTTTCACATTTAAGAAAGCAAAAATATTGTTGGTACACGAAATTTTTTTCTCGTCCGCGACTGCTCTAATGAGAGTGTACCCTGCTCTTGTGCCATCTGTCCTCCTTAAAGTCGCTGCAGAATCTAAAATTCTTTGGCCTCTTCAGAGTGTATTGGTTGTCTGTCTGCGGACTGATCGTCTGCATTTACTTCGACTCGCTTAACATTGGAAGTTCATCGAACTGTGCTTTCATTATTTAAACACGTTCTTTCAGTCTGCTGTGAAAGCTATTTTTTTCTGCTTACAAATTGTCTATATGTTCCAAATTCTTTTGTGATTTGCCTCCAATTTTACGATAGAGGCTTTAAGAACTACTTTATTAATTTATTCGGTAACTGAAGCTTTCTCTTTCCCGTGTGTATCAGTAATTTCTTTGATTGTTGTGTTAACTTCAACCACTCTCTGAATAAACTGGAATTGCAATAGAGTACGCATTTCACCAGATCCTTCTATTTTTCAATGTTTAACTTCATTCTGTTTTCAAGCCGGTTGTCACAATCTTTACGACTGCATCATTACTTTCCTTTGGCCTTCTTTCAAGTGTACTGTTTTCTCTTGTAATTTATTGTCATGTTTTTTTATAATTTTGCTTCAGCGTCACTTCATAACTGACTTCCTACTATTTTTCTACTTTCTAGCATAGGAGCAAGTTCGTTTTACTGCCAGGAATACGTGCTAACTGTTGTGTGAGCAACTAATTGTTCGTCTGTGTTTTCATCCACTGCTGCATATTCATAAAAATTTTGCCTTGTTTGTGTATGGCTACCGCCAGACTAGGCGCAATCTAAAACTTCTAATCTCGAGTCTCGCATTTCATCGTCAAAAGAAATATTTAAGTTTGCAAAAATTGTGTCATTAGAATTCTATGTGTTGTCCATATTCCTTGTAACTTGAAGTTCTCGAAGGGAAACAGCTACCTCAAACACTGTTGTGTCTGATTTGTCTCTGTAGCATTAATAAGTTACTCGTCATAAATTAAGGTACAGCTACGAACAGAAATTTGCATCCTGGTTGTCTGAGAATGACTGATACGAAACTTGCTATTTACTCTGATGAGCTGCTTGGTAATTATAATAGCGAAGTAAATATTAAAAAGAAATTTTCAGAAATTATCGTAATGAGCTATAAGAAAACACAAATGTTTAGTAAACAGCGCAACAAAACAAAATCACAACCAAACAGCGATCGATAGCAGTGTACTTTAGGTGACTACATGGAAAAAAATCACAAAATTCCCCGACGCCCGCACCTAGAAGGAATGTAGCCAAGTGAAAGATACTGTTTCAGTTTTGGCGAAAGTTCATCTGAGATGTTAAATGTGTTTTTAATATTAAACTGTCTGTTACGTGCTAAACTTCGGGCATTGGTTTTGAATGATGCCCATACCAGACCTTAAAGCTCGTAGATTACGTAAGGCTACTTTTGGTCACAAAATCGAACTTCGAGAATTCTAAGAAAGTCATGTACTGTCGCAAATCTATTGTTGTCAAAAAATCTGATTAGGAACTTAAAAGAAAAACTGATCACTTTGAAACTAATGTTGGTTCCTGTGAAATTCAATTAAAGAAAAAAACTGTTTTCTACACAATTTCGTTAACTGCTCTCATAGCGACAGTGCTTCTAGATAATAGAGCTACAGTGTCGAACTACTTAAATATGCAAAGGTGGAATGCATTCTTTAAAAATATTGCTGTCATTTTTGGTTCATATATTTTGATAACAGATTGAAACAAGTCGAAATTAATTGACCCTTGAGATATAGACGATGACTGGGTTAAATGACCTCAGTAGCATTCTCAAAACATTTGACTTAATAACACTTAACGAAGTTTCAGTAATATTAAGCTTTCTTTGAAATCAAGTAACTATGAGCCAAGAATTAAATTTCACCTATGTAATCCTTCCTTGAACAAACTTCCAAAATCCAATTCTTAAATCAGTTTATCTCACATGATAAATAAACGCTCAATATAAAAATTAAAAGCAAAACCACTTGTCGGAATGACTGATGAATCAACAATGCTGCATTACCAAGTCGCTGTCACAAATAAAACAAATTTAATCATTACCTATAATCCATTCTTCACAAAGAATATAATCGTAAATCAATTCTTCTGCTCTCCACAATAAAGTTTCTATCAATCCATTATATAATTTCCAAAATTTCCATTGTTTGCTGCTTACTGATACTAAACCAAATTCGACAGTTCACGTCCAACGCCAAAGCTCAACTGTCTGTCTCCTCTGCTCGCGATCAATAGATAAATCTGGCGCCCGTCTTCGCAGAGCAAAGATCACATCAAACTTACCTCTGTGCAACTCAGCTTATCTGCCACGGATGTGCTTGCACATCTAAGCAGATCAAACGTTACAGAGCTTATATTTCAAATCTTACAAATGTTATGTTACTTTATCTATCCCGTACTAAAGTTTTCTAGAGCAGTATAATTATTTGGCTAAAATAACACAACTCGTAGTAAACAGGAAGAAAATATTTTTCTTAGGTCTGGAAGCTACGAAAAACGGCTGGTTTTGTTTGTACAAAATGAAATGCTTTATCTTTTGTAAGTAATAGCATCAGTGTCATTGTGTTACAACTGGATCGGTAAATTTTATCTTCGCGAAATGCTGTAGCAGGTGTACGCGATACTTTCTGCGAATGAAGAGCTCCTGTTGAAATGGGAATCTACTAAAAAGCGAGACTCAGCACATGAGTAGTCGGCCGCTTCAGAGAATTGTGCCGGCGTCTCCTCGAGACTGTGCTTGCAATATTGTCTACGTTTCTCCCTCGCCTCTAGTGTGTCGACCCGCTTCCCAGACCCGGAATCACCGGCCGCAGCCGCAGCGAGTACCTTCTCCGTGGTTTCCAATTGGAAATCGCGCGTCGCACTTTGCAGAATGAAAATGGAGCCGCGGCGGGAGATTTAGAGGCAGTGACGCAGATCCGGAACCGCCGGCGCCGCTCATTGGGGGCGGAAATCTCCCGTGGCGGCCTCCGCCGGCTCTCCAATCGGCTGCAGCTGTTGCATTGTAATGGACAGCAGCCGCGCCATTTGAAATAATCTGCAGAGTGCGCGGCGCGGCGCGGCGCGGCCGGCGCTCGCTCTGGAGCTGGAATCCACTTACCAGCGCGCACTGGCGGCCGGGCTTTCGACAGGCTACGCCGCGGCTGTGATCGGCGCAGTGCGGCGTGTGCGTGCGAGCCGACGCGTTCCGGTATTATCGCCCATAAACGCGATACTTCAAAATGCACGCCGCAGTTTGCACAGACCGCGCTGATGACGGCAGCCGAGCTTACCGGGTTTTCGCCCGCAACCGAAACATTTTGTAGTGGCCAGTTGTCAGAGCGGGAGATAATGTTTACTCAAGCGATTAGCTGATAATACTCTACCCTTTTCTTTCCTCATCTGGCGAACTACATTCAAACGTTTGGCAGTTACACCTCAGTTCTTTCATTTTGCCAACATTTCATAAGCTAATTTATTTGATGTTGTCAATTTTTCGCTGCATTGCTCCCTTCAGGGAAACAGCAACAGTTAATTGTGCTCATTATACACGTCCCTTCTATGTTCTCTATTCACCTGGGACAGATTTTGAACAAAGCTCTCAAGTATTTATTAGGGTAGCTCTTCATTTCATATGTCATGATTTTGTTGTTAACAACTTTCTATAACGCCTAATTTCATGTACTTCTACTTTCACCATCCCTAGTGTAACTATTAGCCACTCACACAAGTGGCTACACCTAACGATTTACTGTGATCAATACAGCATTTAGAAAAAGGTTTCCAGTTAAAGAAAGGTAACTAAGCAAGTAATTTGGGTCGTGCAAAACCTTTTTTGAACAGTTTATGTAACTCAGCTGAGTTACTGTCGCTTCTTTTCATCTACACCAGTTGCACTCCTCCCTCCCCAACATCTTTTAAACGGTACCAACACACGCAGTATGTAGTCCATAAAATCGTAACTTATCCACATTCTGTATTGCAATCATTGCTTACAACAGTTTGTAATACTATTCAGTGCCCAATGGAATAACTATCTTTGCTCATATAAATAGTATTTGAGCGGTATCTTCTGAATACTGATGTTTTGTGTTATTTCTACACTCTAAGACGGAGGAAAGGCGCACCTCCAAAGAGTTATCAAAATTGATCATAAATTGATATTCATACAGGTTGTTTTATGTTGTGGTCTTCAGTCCAGAGACTGGTTTGATGCAGCTATCCATGCTACTCTATCCTGTGCAAGCCTCTTCATCTCACAGTTCCTACTGCAGCCTACATCCTTCTGAATCTGCTCAGTGTATCCATCTCTTGGTCTCCATCTACGATTTTTACCCTCCACGCTGCCCTCCAGTACTAAATTGGTGATCCTTTGATGCCTCAGAACATGTCCTACCAACCTATCCCTTCTTCTCGTCAAGTAGTTCCACAAACTCCTCTTCTCTTCAATTCTATTGAATACCTCCTCATTAGTTATGTGATCTACCCACCTGATCTTCAGCATTCTTCTGCAGCACCACATTTCGAAAGCTTCTATTCTCTTCTTGTCTAAACTATTTGTCGTCCATGTATCACTTCCATACATGGCTACACTCTATACAAATACTTTCAGAAACGATTTCCTGACACTTAAATCAATACTCGACGGTAACAAATTTCTCTTCTTCAGAAACGATTTCCTTGCCATTGCCAGTCTACATTTCTATCCTCTCTACTTCGACCATCATCTGTTATTTTGCTCCCCAAATAGGAAAACTCCTTTACTACTTGAAGTGTCTCATTTCCTAATGTACTTCCCTGAGCATCACCCGGCTTTATTCGACTACATTCCATTACCCTCGTTTTACTTTTGTTGATGTTCGTCTCATACCTTCCTTTCAAGACACTGTCCATTACGTTCAACTGCTCTTCCAACTCTTTGCTGTCTCTGACAGAATTATTTCAAGACACTGTCCATTCCGTTTAACTGCTCTTCCAAGTCCTTTGCCGTCTCTGACAGAATTACAAAGTCATCGGCGAACCACAAAGTTTTTATTTCTTCTCCATGGATTTTAATATCTACTTCGAACTTTTCTTTTGTTTCCTTTACTGCTTGTTCAAAATACAGAGTGAATAGCATCGAGGAGAGGCTACAACTCCCTTCCCAACCACTGCTTCCCTTTCATTTCCCTCGACTCTTCTAACTGCCATCTGATTTCTGTAGAAATTGTAAATAGCTTTTCGCTCCCTGTATTTTACCCCAGCCACCTTCGTGATTTGAAAGAGAGTATTCCTGTCAACATTATCAAAAGCTTTGTCTAAGTCTACAAATGCTAGAAACGTGGATTTAACTTGCTTATTCTTTCTTCTAAGATAAGTAGTAGGGTCAGTATTGCCTCACGTGTTCCAACATTTCTACGGAATCCAAACTGATCTTCCCCGAGGTGTGCTTCTATGTTTTTACATTCGTCTGTAAGGAATTCGCGTTAGTATTTTGGAGCTGTGACTTATTAAACTGATAGTTCGGTAATTTTCACATCTGTCAACACCTGGTTTCTTAGGGATTGGAATTATTATATTCTTCTTGAAGTCTGAGGGAATTTCGCCTGTCTCATACATCTTGCTCACCAGATGGTAACGTTTTGTCGGGACTGGCTCTCCCAAGGCTATCTGTAGTTCTAATGGAATGTTGTCTATTCCCGGGTTCTTGTTTCGACTTAGGTCTTTCAGTGCTCTGTGAGACTCTTCACGCAGTATCATCTCTCCCATTTCATCTTCATCTACATCCCCTTCCATTTCCATAATATTGTCCTCAAGAACATCGCCCCTGTATAGACCCTCTATATACTCCTTCCACCTTTCTGCTTTCCCTAATTTGCTTAGAACTGGATTCCCATCTGAGCTCTTGATATTCATGCAAGTGGTTCTCTTTTCTCCAAATGTCTCTTTAATTTTCCTGTAGGCAGTATCTATCTTACCCCTCGTGAGATAAGCCTCTACGTCCTTACATTTGTCGTCTAGCCATCCCTGCTTAGCCATTTTGCACTTCCTGTCGATCTCATTTTTGAGACGTTTGTATTCCTTTTTGCCTGCTTCACTTACTGCATTTTTGTATTTTCTCGTTTCACCAATTAAATTCAGTACCTCTTTTGTTACCCAAGGATTTCTACTAGCCCTCGTCTTTCTACCAACTTGATCCTCTGCTGCCTTCACTATTTCATTCCTCAAAGCTGCCCATTCTTCTTCTACTGTATTTCTTTCCCCCATTCCTCTCACTTGTTCCCTTATGCTTTCCCTGAAACTCTGTACAACCTCTGGTTTTTTCAGTTTATCCAGGTTCCATCTCCTTAAATTCCCACATTTTTGCAGTTTCTTCAGTTTTAATCTACATTTCATAACCAATATATTGTGGTCAGAGTCCACATCTGCCCCTGGAAATGTCTTACAACCTAAAATCTGGTTCCTAAATCTTGGTCTTACCATTATTCAAACACGTATCGGCGGAAAACGCAAAACTGTGAACTTGTCCGGTGGATGGATGTTTGACGCTGCAGCGCTATTTCAGAGCGCAGCTGGCAAGGAAAGCAACAACTGTGAAGTCACTAAAGCAGAGCTATTAAACGCGGTTTTCCGAAACTCCTTCACCTAAGAAGACGAAGTATATATTCCTGAATTCCAATCAAGAACAACTGCCAAAATGGGGAACATAGAAGTAGATATCCCTGGTGTAACAACGCAGCTTAAAATACTTAATAAAGGCAAGGCCTCCGGTCCAGATTGTATACCAGTCTGGTTCCTCTCAGAGTATGCTGATAAAATAGCTCCATATTTATCAACTATATACAACTCGCTCACAGAAAGATTTGTACCTAAAGACTGTAAAATTGATAAACCCACATCAATACTCAAAAAGGGAAGTACGACTAATTCGTTGAATTACAGGCCTATATCACTAACGTCGATTTGCAGTAGTGTGTTGGAACATATACTGTATTCGAACACTTACGGAGTACCTTGAAGGAAACGATTTATTGACACACTCCATATTATCCAATTTTAAAGTCAAAGAACTTCTTATTTTCATTTCTACTATTCTTAATTACTTTTGTGCAACATTTGTTACATGTAACTTGTCAGAGGGTCGTACTGGAAAGTAATGCCTCCGAATTTTTAATATGAAAATTTACCGATTTTTAAATAAAGACAAACGTTATGAAATTCTACATTCTCATTCTTTATGTCTACATTTTTGCACCTCTCTGCCGCTAGAGGGCTGCAAACTGTAGCGTGTGGCATGGCGCTGTGCGACGTAGCTTTGTCGGTGCATTGGAAACAGCGTGCTGCAACAGACTTTTGAATTCGAAGATTTCGCCCACACATGGAGCAACCCTCCCTTCAGTAAGAGGATGCCAGATTGCACACAAGCGCTGTGACCATTGTAACAATCAGACGCTTTAGGTTCACCGTCATCGATAATCGTCCATACAGTCCCCATTTGATTCTTTCCGAATCTCATCTGTTTCTGTAATTTAAAGAAAGCTTTCGACGACTTCACATTATTAGAACTCAGTCGGTTCAAGTGTGAGTGAGGTTTTGAATCCGTCGACAAAGGCGTGCAGTGCATAGTGACGGTCTATCGTTGGGAAAAATGTGGTCGTCATTGCGATGACTATGTTGAGAAATAAATATTACTCGAATGCACTACTACTCATTTATGCTACAAAATTCTGTTTTTTTTTATCCAACGTCACTGAAATTCCATCCCACAAACACATGTAAAATTGCTGAATTTAAACATTGTGGTATATTTTTCTCTGTATTTAGAACTATCTTAATTACAGCTTACTCCTAAATGAAAAGGCGACAGGGAAATACAAAATACACTTCTTTTCTGTCAGTGCATTACTGGTTTTATTACCCAAAACTTAACGATTTCGGACAGTGTCGCCCATTTTCAGATCATTCCTTTTATGTTACAAATTAACTGTGTTAACAGAATACTATCAGTTTCACTGTGCTGCACTGAAACTGATATTGTTCTATTTAGACTGGTTACTCTGTAGCTACGAGAATCGTTCTGAATATGGACCACTCTCTCTGAAGCTGAACAGACTGAGGAAACAAAACAATGATCGACAAACGGGAAATATGTCTGATTTCTACTTGTAAGTATTGTGCATATCTCCTAACTGACAAGTAAGTCCATTACTGATAAAAAGGCATGAAATTCAAATGAGTGTCAATAATATATAGCTCAATGAACTCAGTTTGCTGGAGCCAGGGCTCCTCCCTCGCCCCCCACCCCCTCCACCAGCACTTTCCATGACATAATAACTAAATCCCACCAATCATAGACCAGAAGTCAGCATCTTTTCGTATTCCATTTCCAGAAAACCGCCTCAGCTCTCTCCATCCTAGCACCTGCACCTCAAACCCATAGGCCAAAGTGATGTGCCTACCCAGCCAAGGGACCTCCATTTTATCCTGCGACCCCAGAACAAAGCATCAGGTGGCAGCATCTTTTGATCATGAAATTGCAGACTTGCTTCCTTTGTCTGTCTCAGGTGGTTACTTCCTGTGAGCTCCAATGAGCCAGGAAAGCAGGAATTAATGGAGGAGCTTGGTCCCTGGTTATGACAGCATTCATTATTTCCTAAGTGACTAACGATTATTAAACAATTTTTTTTTTAAAAAGAAAACATCAATATTAAAACACAAGACTTAAAAATGATACCAGGCTAACAATAGTTTTGAATTACAAACCCAACATTTAACGTGGTTCTTTAGGAGAACTGACAAATTTACAGCAAAATTTCATGAAGATAAAATGTAATGAGAACACATATTTGTTACAGGTAAAATGTTTAAACCAATTTAAATCTCCCAGTTTAACACAATGGTTTTAAACCACAAATCAAAATCTTTGTAGGTCAAACATAACATCGACCACCACAAATTTAGTAACAGGTAAAATGTTCAAGCTAACAGAATGTAAAATGTCCGAGCTAACAGAATTGTTTAAATTATAGACCTAACTTTTGTACGATACTGTAAAAGAGCTGAAAATTTGAAACGAGATTTTAAAAGGCCAAATGAAACAACGACTAGCACCAGTTTAATAACATGTAAAATGCTAAACATATTTAAATGTCCAAGCTTACAGAGTGGTTTTAAACTACTAATCAAAATTAACATAGTATTTTGAGGAAGCTGACAAATTTAATTAAACAAGGGCCAGCAAATAGCCTGCCTGACTAAGAGAAACTTGATTCTGAGAGTGCACTGCTCCAACAGCGATCCAAGCCAAAATGCTCATATGTTTCATTTATGACATGCTCTACACAATATTTAAGGAATAGCAGATGTAAAGTTGTATTTAAACCATTTTAACTCTTATCTGTGTAGATCGTCCAAGATTTAAAACAAAAGTGTGTCGTGTCGTGCCCGTCGGAAAGGCATCAGGTAGTGGCTGGCGTTGTGACGCCGTGTCTTTCTCTAGGTCTCTGCATCGGCAGCAGGAGGTATGGACAGCAGGCCAGCTAGGCTGTGGCACTAAGTCCCATGAAGGACCCAGAGGGTGGTGTGCACAGCCTGGTCGCGAATCGGAAGCTGTTGCTGGCGCTGCCCATCGTCTTGCTCTGACATCGTGTTGTGGCTACTCGCAATGTCCAAGTACCTAAATCAAATGACCTCAAATTCTTCCACATTTATATTACGTTACTGCCCATTTGTTTCTCTAAAACCTGGTGTCTAAGCACACCGTCCATAACAAAGAGATTCACTAGAGTGTTGTGGCAACGACCTTCTTAATGTACCATTCTTTGTGTTGCGGGGCAGTTAAACACTGGCAGCGCTATTTTCGCTTTGAAACTCGCATGCGCGTCTGTTATTGTGCCCTACTGTCTACCAGAACTGGTATTACCCCTGGATCGGGTTTGCTCCTGCTACATCGCCTCAAATATACAAAAACTACACAGATCAAAATCATAATCACCATGATGCTAGGAATTGTGACACAATCACTGTTACTTGATGACTCCTATTCCGAAACTGCTCTACATGACGTAGGGTTTGTTCTACAGCTATCTGTCCTGCTTATCTTGCTATCTTTGGGCTTAAGGAGTGGACCAGGTGTGGCTCCAAGTATCGCTGACAAATGTAAGTTTCTGTCTGCATAAGATATATAGTGGTTTGTCCAGCCAGTACAGCTGTCGCTGTGTCATTTCAAATAGAGTAACTCCCATTATAGTCGCTGATAAATGAAATGAAGGGCCTACTACATCACACCTAGCGCAGTGCCTTGCAACTCCAAACGGTTTCCTCTGTTGCATTTTCCTTGTTCATAACAGCTAGCAACCACCATTGTGTAATTTCACATTAAACAGACTCAGTAGAGCTCAGCTCTCTGAAAGTAAGATTTTGACTGAATCACCTCCTGTGGTTGGAGATGTTCTCCCATTTTTTCCATTAATTAGTAGCAGGATGCATTATAGCCTTACGAGTTGAGCATATAATGACCAACTTTTTCTGACATTGCTGGAGATCACGAGCACTCTTCCCATGTCGATCCCTGTCTTCTGCTAGTAGTAACGCCTTCTTTCCTTACTTGCTTAGACTTCGCAACTGCCACAAGCTTCACTGGATAAGTGCTCACTGTGTAACACCTAAATACTATGTGTTTCCCAGCTACTGGTATTTTTACCAATATGTACAATCATGCGCTATCTGTTACTGCACCCAATGCTGCTGCTGCAATATTCCTGTAAAACGGTAAGTTCTGATTACTCAGTTTCACTACTAGTTGTAATTCCGATGGCAACTCCCCCTACACCTCTCTCAACTCCTTGAGATTTCATTTCGTGGGTCCCACACATTAAATACTAAACTGGAAGGCCGTTCATGACTAGGAAATATCACATCTGGTGGTCTGGAACAAAACTCTATCATCCAGGTGATGCGTTTGCAGTCCCGTTACTCCACCTGAGTGAAGTGTTTCAATACTATCAAAACTAGCGCTCTTCTACTCATTTGCCTGGTAGCCATATCGTATCCCATCTCCAAAGAAGCCTTCTGATTCGAACAGCGATCATATTGTTCAACTGATAAAAATACCAGAAATAAATGTGTGGGTCTACCCCTACTACTATCAAAATTACATCCTACACTGCACACACAAATAAACTGAACAATAATAGACATAATTACGACCTTGACGTTAATGTGTAAAGAGTCTCAGGCGTCTGAACACCCCTATCCCATTGCTCATCGTTTCACTTTCTCCTCTTAATGTCATTCGTTTATTTTATTAACGCTTCTCGTGGAATCTCCTCTGGTGCGTCATTAAATGGTCGCAGACACATGCACAATCGTCGTCCTTGCTGGCGACTGCAACTTGACATTCACCAGAGGATGTAGTTTTGACTACTCGTTATTAGCCTCTGTACAACGTTAAGAAATTTTTGTTATTTTGTTTGGTGCACATGGACTCAACACCACCCATTGACCCACATTTTTCTGAGGTAGTGTCCACACATGCTTCAATTGCCACTTCTTGTTCCTGCAAAGCCTTAATATTTGCTTTTTATACCCTGTTCCACATCTCCATTTCTTGCAAAATTGCAGACTGTTTCTCAGTTTCTGCATCTCTTCTGATCAATCATGTCAAAAGGTGCACATGTCTCCTCAGTATCCTTTCTTTCAGGAGTGCTAGTTCTGCAAGGTTCGTAGGAGAGCTTTTGTAAAGTTTGGAAGGCAGGAGACGGTCACTGGCAGAAGTAAAGCTGTGAGCACCGGGCGTGAGTCGTGCTTCGGTAGCTCAGCTGGTAGAGCACTTGCCCGCGAAAGGCAAAGGTCCCGAGTTCGAGTCGGGCACACAGTTTTAATCTGCCAGGAAGTTTCATATCAGCGCACACTTCGCTGCAGAGTGAAAATCTCATTCTACTGACAGGTATGCTTCTGCATTCAACATTAATTTATACTATTCTCCATTCACATCACCCACCAAGGCATATTACTAGCCTGCATTCGTTCTGAATGAACTTATTTTTACCAGAAACTCCAGTTGGCGGCCCTCGAGATACATTCTAAGTTTAATGGACCCTTACTATTCCCTGGATTACCTCTAATATTATCCCTATACCTTGCTATTGACCAAGCCTCCTTTAATGCCATTTCCACCAAATAGTTTCCAACCCCTGTTACTCCAGTCGTACTCTGGGTTCTGTAACTGGTAATCATAATCTTTGTAAATGTCCCATTCGACTGCAGTTAAAACGCTCAATATTCGTTGTAAATACCTGTTCCTGTTCTCTTTCTCCTGTCGACCTACCGATTTCTTCGTATTCCAAAGCTAACCTAAAACCTTCATCAAGATACTTAAGCATCTCGTGCACACTCTCCTGGACATTTCCGACGTAATACCCTTTAAAAAAACATTTTGTTCTCATTTCCTAGCCTCTTTTAGGACAACTATAATTACTTCGTCATTTAATGAGATCTCGTATGTGTTAACCTTCAGTTTGCTCCTCCTGAGAAAGGTATCTTGGGAATTTGCCATAACTGTTTATCTGACCAATCCCCTAGGTCAGCTGATGACTTAAGATCCCCTATGAACGCCAATACATCCTCAGATGCGGCACCAGATACAGGAGAAACAAGATTCGTCAGATTCGGATCCACTTGAGTTTGCAACATCAACATTTCTACCTTGAGATTTTTTCTTGATAGTCCATTAAACATATTCACATCACTCAGTATCAACTGAGCCACTTATTCCACTAATGACTCCTCCCCTTCCTCATTGGTGACACATAGTGTGTCTAATATTGGCCTCTGCATCCATCATCCACGATTTAAAAAAAAATGCACTACAAGAAAACGACAGGCACAGGA
This sequence comes from Schistocerca gregaria, assembly GCF_023897955.1. Lineage (NCBI taxonomy): Eukaryota > Metazoa > Arthropoda > Insecta > Orthoptera > Acrididae > Schistocerca > Schistocerca gregaria. Next base: position 483,433,031 of record NC_064921.1, on the reverse strand, counting down.
CAGTTAGCTCCAAAGTATTCTACCAAGTTACTTCTCTCTACATTGTTTAGCCATGTGCCCAAAATGGTTACAAATGAAGCAGTTCCACTACTGATTCAGCGCAAGGTGCAGAATGCCCCAATATATTACACTGAGTACAGTGTACAAGTACTAATTGTCCATCTTTACCACCATTCCTAAATTGCGACAGAGCCAAAGATTCCACGGTTTTGTAAAAGCGATTTCCATAAAATGACGCTCTCTAAACTTCTGCACCATGATTACCTCCACACATGAACAACATAGTCTCACTGATCCCAATGACAGTACTGTGTGGTGTGGCTCGAACGACGTGCGTAACCATCTATTTTAAGCAGGTCTAGATGGGAATCAAGCTTTATTAACAGGTTTTCTTGTAGACTCTTTCTTGTAGTAAACATACTCCAATTCAGCCTTTTCGGTCAGGACTCCAACATCTGGCCACTTCCCAGTCTATTAACAGTAAATTCAGATACTTTATATTCTCCAGTGGTAGCCAGATTTTGCCATACACTTTACTTAAAGCAAATATGTAAGCCTTGTTTGTATATTTGCAATCGCCTCTTCTTTTTCCAACAGCAATTATATTCTTCCTTTACCGCAGTTATCTTCACCATATACCCCAGTTTTCGTTCTTTGGTTTCAATCTCTTCTATTTCGAGTTTTCTTTTTCGTACACAGATCACATGAAACACGTAATTTCTTTACTGGAGAATGGTTTAAGTCTGTATGAGAAGTTTACACTCTTTCTTAGTACTTGAGGAATAACATTGTTTTTGGGTACCAATTCTAATTCGGCGATGTCTATTTCTAGCAGTATTGTGCAGAACAATGTCCTGGATTGTGAGAAACTTGTTTCTTTTAATTTAATGTCGCCCTTCAGTATAATACTAATATTGTCTTCGTTGGAGTCAGTCTTAAGAATCTCCACGTAGTTTAGAGGTAGATAATTAAAACAGTATGCCAACAGCTCATGTGTCACAAGCTTTTCTCAGTCTTGAGAGTCTGGCAGACTTACGTACCCACCAGCCTGTTTTCTAGAATCCTTATTACCTCAGTAGACAAACTGCAAAACATTGTTAAGCACCACACAATGAGTGTTCAGAAAGTTATTAATTAGCTGACATCTCATAGATGAGACTGGCAAAGGGTAGAGTGCAACACATTGCAAATGCTCCTTCTTAGAATCTAATAAACGTACTTTAACAGTCTTGCACAGGATCAAACACTTGATCTAGTCTGTAGTTGTATATTTTAGCTTCAAACATAGTAAAACCATGCTGTTCAGCCTAGAAGGAAGTAAATTTTGTCATAATCACGTGTCTGGATACTTTATAAAACCCATTAGGTGCTTGCCCAAAACTTTACTCACACTTGGGCTCTTAAGTTCACATATAAATTTGTTTGATCATGAACTTTAAACTCTTTATTCCAAAGGCTTTATCGTTGACTACAATCACATAGCTGCTTCCCTGGCTGTCTCCTTCCATGCAAAAGTCGTCATTTGATATTAAGTAGTCACATGTCTCGATTTTAATAAAAATTCCAGAGAAATCTGGCATTAAGTCCAGTCCACTTGCTTGACGCAAGTGGCACAGAAAAAAGTGCTAAAAAAGACGAAAAGAAAAAGCAACATTATCCAAACAGGCCTTGAAGGCTCAATTGTACCTACCGGTCGCCGTGTCATCCTCAGCACTTAGGCACCAATGGATGGCGATACAGAGGGGATTGTGGTCAGCATATTGCTCTCAGAGCTGTTATCAGCTTTCGTGACCAGTGCGCTATTTCTCAGTGGACTAGCTCGTAAATTGACCTCACAAGGGCTGAGTGCACCCCATCCAAAAATTCTACTCACTTTTATTTTTACACGTCAGTCGACTTTTGTGTGTTACTTCCATGTTAATTGGTGTTTATCTTTGATTCCTATAACCTCTCACGCTGGCTTCCGTTTGATGAGTTCCCTTTAAAGTATTCTTTATTCACTTATTCATTTATTTATTACTGTCTGAAGGATAAGTATTTTACCTTGTTTGTTAGTTTTCAATTCCGTTTTAATTCTGTACTCTTGTAGACCAGGTGTTTAAAGTTCTAAACACTTTTGTTGTGTTTTGGATACCCTCTCTATGGGCCTTGACATTGTAAGGAATTTAAAATCTTACAAGGAAGCCCCGTGTGGGCCTCGTTCCTAAGAGTTCCTGTTCAAGAACTATCTTATAAGTTTTAGTAACTCATTTGAAAGGAGGTAGGTAGATTATGAAATTCTAGTATTCTTTGTTTTAGCAGTTTAATCTGAGTAATGTCTTGCCTAGGTGCCAAATGATATTTCTTTCCTTTTTATTTTGGTTACCTTGGTTGCTGACTATGGCGAGCTGATAATTATTACAGTTTCAAAACAATATTTAAATGCATTGGTCGCCGTGACGACGCTTAATTAAGGACTCAATTTGCTTATTCTAATGCCTATCACGGCGGCTAATAGTGGGAATTATTATTCGATTTTTATTGCTTGTGCCCTCATTAATCTGAGTGGTTACCAGAGGGGCAAGTTAATAATGTACAAATTGCTTTTCAAATACTGCAACATGATGGGCTTTTGTTGATTTTTATGTTTGATGTTATTTGTAAATAAACTAATGCATACTGTGTCAGATTATTCGATACAGCACCTTACAAGCCGCCAACCAAGCTACATGATGTTTCACCAACAAAATGTCAAAGGAGTGTTCCCAATATCAAGACCATTGTGAGAATGTACTGCACTTACGATCACTAAGAACAGGAGATGGAGCTCATAACATCCATGACGAATATCAGTCAGGCTTTCGAAAGCACCATAGTACAGCAACCGCATTAATCAAAGTAACTGATGACATTAAACATGCTATGGACAGACGTGAAGCTACTATCCTAACACTGCTTGACTTTAGCAAGGCTTTTGACACAGTTGACTTCGATATATTACTAATTAAAATGAAACAGCTGAATTTCTCAAACAGCGCAATACAATGGTTCGACAGCTACCTCAAAAACAGAAGTCAACAAGTCATTTGTGGGTCTGAAAAGTCATCATGGAAAAGCGTGCGCTCTGGAGTTCCCCAAGGCTCCGTCCTTGGTCCACTACTCTTCTCACTGTACATTAATGATATTTCTTCAGTGATTCACTCCTGCAACTACCATCTTTATGCCGACGACATCCAACTGTACATAAGTGCAAGCCCCAAAAACATTGCTGGCGCAGTAGCGAGTATGAACGCAGATCTTTGCTCTGTTTCTCGATGGGCACAGAACCTAGGTCTGAAACTAAACCCCAAGAAATCCCAGGTCATACTTATATCTCATCCAAAGTTAATCAGCCGGTACTTTCCCGAAACAGTCCCTAAAATACTCCTCAATGGTACCCAACTACCATACCAGAAAACAGTAAAAGACCTTGGAATAATCTTGGATGAACACCTAAACTGGGAAGAACAGTCACAGCTTGCCGGAAATCGCTCTCCTCCCTACATGCAATTCAAAAGTTTAGAAAAATATTTCCAACCCATGTTAAACAAAAATTAGTCCAAACACTAGTCTTGCCTAATCTTTACTACTGCGATGTAGTTCAACACGGCACAAATAGTGAAAATTCTAGATGCCTCGAGCTAGTGATGAATGCTTGCGTTAGATACGTGTGCAATATTCGGTTGTATGATCATATCAGTCCTTCATACTCCCAGCTAGGTTGGATACGCCCACATACGGCACGCGATCTCCACACGATGTGCTTACTTCATCGATTTCTTAGCCACTGGTGCCCCCAATACTTATCTTCTTACATTAAACACCTATCATCATTCCACAATCGCAACACCAGATCGGATACGTCTATCATCCTGTCTGTACCTTTACATAACACAAAATCTTTCTCCGTGTCATTCTCCATCTCAGCCATACGACTATGGAACGCGCTCCCCTGTGATCTGCGTCTTATCCAGAACTACTCAACATTCAAGAGGGAACTCAAAGCTTACATATTAGGGACGGTATAACCACCATTCTTGTGCCCCTCCCATCTCTTTCTTTCTCCTCTCCATCACAGCTTCGAATTTTACCGTTCTATTTCTCTTCCTCTAACCTATCTACCTCTTATATATCTCTTTCACCCCATTCTATCGTCTTATGTCTCTGCTCGATGAGAATAACTCACAAGCTGCAAGAACATAACGAGAAAATTCCCAACTAACAATGGGACTGACATTCAGAAAAGAAAAGTATGTTTACTTTCATATACATAGTCATTATTATTATTATTATTATTATTATTATTATTACTATTATTATTAATATTGATTGTTATAATTATTTTTTATTGTTATAATTATCATTGTACTACTGTTATAATATCTATTTTTTTGTTTAACATCTATACTGCATAATAGGCTATATGTCCTTAATGTTAAGTAGAAACTGTAACTCGTTCAACCTGAGTATGCCTGGTTAGGTGTAAGAGAGGGCCTGAAGGCCCTAATCTTTCCAGGTAAAATAAATGCATAAATAAATAAATAAATAAAATAAATCATAACCAACATTGAAGTTGAGGGAAAACGGGCTTCAAACTTCCATGTTAGAAGACTAGTTCCGTATGTATCTTTACTCAGTGCCGAAAGTGATATTTTAAGGCAACTGTGATATAATAGGTAACATCTTTAGTATGGACTGCAGGTGCAAAACACTTAAATTTTGGAAAACTTCCATTTTAAGTCTCATTCCCTAATAATGTATTGCAGTTGAATTTAATATAGATAGAGCTTGGTTGATCGATGCATTACTTTCAATGCCTTGCATTTGTGTGCAGAAATGTTTGCTTACAATTAAAATATGTTCCCTTTAAAATTTAAAACGCTGGTATTCGGGTGGACACACACCTGAATTCATGTTCTCTTTTCAAAACAAAAATGTTGTCGTTCATGGCGTTATTAATAAAACGTATTGAATACCTGAATGATGTCAGTTCTTTCCGTTTTTTAATCGCATTAAATCATTAGTTATAAACTGTATAGCAAATTATAATATAGGTAAAGTAGTAAATAGTAAACTGTAAACCTTGTGTTACAAGATTTTAATTCCAAACTTGGTGTGAAGTAATTTATTTGAGGGTTAGTTATCACAAAATTTCCCCTGGTACTTCCTGCACCATACTTTCACCACAGGGGTCGGTTGATCAAACTACAGCTCTGGTGGGTACTCCTGTTCTGTGCGCAAGTGCAGAATGACGACCCTGGCTCCATAGCAGACCAATTTAAAAACTATGTGGCCAGTTTCGTAAAAGCCTCATCGCTACTGCTAGAGGCCGAGTCTGTCAGTTCATGAAACAGCTTTTGTGGCAGTGCACCACTAAGACAATTTCTCCCTGCCAATATTACACAGCTACGCTTCAGGATCAGTTAACAGGATAGGAGAACGAACAACAAATTAGTAACAAAATTGCACAAATTATTTAAAAGGTTTGCTGATGATTGTGACTTCTTGAAGCATTAAGTCTTCAACACTTTATGTAATATAGTGCAAAATGGTGCAAAGAGGAGCTTGAATGAAAGTCGATTTCGCACCTTACGTACATGAGAATTTATATGTTGTAACAAGTAGATAGATATGTCATCTGACATACCTTGGTGATAGTGAACAAATTTGCCTATCAAAAAGTACAGAATGTAAGGCAAAGGGATGACACTCAAATCGACGGTATTGATACACCAAACCCAAACCCTGGACGTCAGTGAGCAAAAGGTGGCAAAACGCTGCTGGAGGAAACGTTTTAGTTTGGGGGCGGATATGAGTTGCACCGTTACTGCCCATGTACAACGGAAGGCTTTTAACAAGAATTGGTATCCTGCGGCAAGAGGGACAATGAACACACCGAGCGATTCATCGAGAGGAGCAGGTAGCAGGCCAGCTATGCTTGTGATTTGAGAAATTCTTTAGAAAACTTAGTTGGGGAATTTCCATATGAATACAAGCAGACCAGCGACGCAGTTGATCACGTGAAATGCCCATGGCACACTCATGATGTAAACGTGCAACTTTTAGACGTCAGGAGTGGGCCCAAAATCTCCGATTGGCTGAAATAGAAAGGAGTAAAGGCACAATATTTCGAAGCTGTTTAATGGTAGGCCCTTTGTGTTGGGTAGGGCTAGTTTCCACAAAATGAAAGGAAGGCTCCCTTCGGTCTGAAAAAGCCGTGATGTGAAGCACGAAAGGACACACGTGAGGGACAGTTTGCAACGAAAGACACAATACTGAAAGCTTGAGGACTCTCCTCTAAACAAGCGTCAAGAGTAGAATGGGGCGCGTCACTCTCTATGTGACGCCAAAAGAGGAATTTTTGTGTGAACACTGCGTTCACTTTGGCTGACATTCAGATATAGATTAGCTGAAGAACTGTTGAGCTCCAATAGTGGAGGAACGAAACAGCCAAGTAGTTAACTGTTCTTGCTAGAACTGGGAGGGTGTTGAAGCATACACACTGCTACATCTATGTACATGTATATCGCCTTATTTTCCAGACTTGAGATGAGTGTATGTTTACTCGCCTAAAAGAGCAACATAGTTTCATCTGATAAAATCAGTAGAGATTTCGATTAGCTTTTTATCGGATTTTCAGAGGGAGAGAGCAGCCACGCAGCTGACAGCATGTCTCAGCTAAAGGTAAATTCCGCTGGCAGAGGCGTAAAATTCTTGGTTCAGCAGCTTGCATCCACTGTGAAGATGAGCAGCCTTGAGTAATCTTTTACCCATCTTGTCACAAAAGTTAAATATGCTTTATAGACATGATTGCCGTCCTAAACAGTACCGAACTTAGAACCGGAATCGGAGGATGACCTGTAACCAAGTGCACGAGAGCCGCTCTTCTATCTTCCGAGTAGACTTCTGCCGATTGTCGTCCAGTCATTGACGGATTGTACTCGGCTGGCAACTGGCCTAGGCGAAGTCGATAACTTCATCCTCAGCGCCGCTCGTGGCGCTGGTGGAATTCGCGCAAGTGGTGAGTCCCTACGACATTGGCACCAGCTCGCATATTCGCATCTGTGGTGTTTTTTGCCCTGCCCGTGTGTTGTCCGGACGACACAGCACTGTGCTTACTTGAAAACAATCGCCGCATAATCGCTTCCAAAAATTATTAGTGATGTTTAGAATTCTTGGGATGGCCTACAGAAGAGTGGTACTCATATCGCTTGCAACATCGAATAAACTGTTGCAGTTCCCTCTACATGTAAACGGCCTCTGCTTGTTATCATCGCTCTATATTATCTCCTTTTCCCTTTTAACACCAAGCTCTGCTATCCTAAATACTTATTCGCGACGACAATTTGTAATAATTAAATGCTAATGTAAAGCTACTTGTTGAGCAGACATATAATGAATGACAATACTCCTGTTAGAGACCTTCCATGCTAAGGTAATTTTTGTCTTCAGTCGACAGTTAACTCTTGATGTATACGTATCACATTTATTTTGCTGCCGGCCGGCGTGGCCGTGCGGTTCTAGGCGCTTCAGTCTGGAATCGCTTGACCGCTACAGTCGCAGGTTCGCATCCTGCCTCGGGCATCGATGTGTGTGATGTCCTTAGGTTAGTTAGGTTTAAGTAGTTCTAAGTCCTAGGGGACTGATGACCACAGATGTTAAGTCCCATAGTGCTCAGAGACATTTTAACCATTATTTTTTTAAAATTTTGCTTTGGATGGAGGTAAATTGAGCTCTGTCAGGAAAAAAATGTTGAAATGTGTGAAATCTTATGGGACTTAACTGTTAAGGTCATCAGTCCCTACGCTTACACACTACTTAACCTAAATCATCCTAATGACAAACACATACACCCATGCCAGAGAGAGGACTCGAACCTCCGCTGGAGCCAGCCGCACAGTCCATGACGGCAGCACCTTCGACCGCTCGGCTAATCCCGCGAGGCGTCTGTCTGGAGAGATACTAATTTCTATACTAAGATATGCGTTAAAGTGTGGAAAAGAGGTTTAAGAAAGTGAAAGAAGTATTTCGCAGATGTGGTCTGTGGAATTATCTGGATAAAAGTACTTAAAGTGAAACGTCCCCTTTGAACAATTATACAGGACTGTGCTTAAACTGACACACAAAATTTTTTTGCGCAACGCATACAGGACTGTGCTTAAACTGACACACAATATTTTTTTAGCGCAACGCAATCTGACTTTCAGTAATCCCTACAAGAGAATGGCCCTGACTAACATTAACCTATGTTGTTGTTGTTGTTGTCTTCAGTCCTGAGACTGGTTTGATGCAGCTCTCCATGCTACTCTATCCTGTGCAAGCTGCTTCATCTCCCAGTACCTACTGCAACCTACATCCTTCTGAATCTGCTTAGTGTACTCATCTCTCGGTCTCCCTCTACGATTTTTACCCTCCACGCTGCCCTTCAATGCTAAATTTGTGATCCCTTGATGCCTCAAAACATGTCCTACCAACCGATCCCTTCTTCTAGTCAAGTTGTGCCACAAACTTCTCTTCTCCCCAATCCTATTCAATACCTCCTCATTAGTTACGTGATCTATCCACCTTATCTTCAGTATTCTTCTGTAGCACCACATTTCGAAAGCTTCTATTCTCTTCTTGTCCAAACTAGTAATCGTCCATGTTTCACTTCCATACATGGCTACACTCCAAACAAATACTTTCAGAAACGACTTCCTGATACATAAATCTATATTCGATGTTAACAAATTTCTCTTCTTCAGAAACGCTTTCCTTGCCATTGCCAGTCTACATATTATATTCTCTCTACTTCGACCATCATCAGTTATTTTACTTCCTAAATAGCAAAACTCCTTTACTACTTTAAGTGTCTCATTCCCTAATCTAATTCCCTCAGCATCACCCGATTTAATTTGACTACATTCCATTATCCTCGTTTTGCTTTTGTTAATGTTCATCTTATATCCTCCTTTCAAGACACTGTCCATTCCGTTCAACTGCTCTTCCAAGTTATGTTTCACAAATCACTTACCTCACAAAAATCTTCGTTACTTGAACTACTGCAGTACACCGAGAGCCACTACTGCCAGCTAACTAAAAGATTCAAACTACGGAAGTCACTAACTACTGATAGGCACAGTTAGCAAATGAAAGATTTTAACAGAGAACAAACAATGTATTTACCTTAATAGTCATAATATATATATATCAGTTCATGACACAAGTCACTAACTACTGATAGGCACAGTTAGCAAATGAAAGATTTTAACAGAGAACAAACAATGTATTTACCTTAATAGTCAATATATATATATATCAGTTCATGACACCAATTCTTACAAATTTCAAAACTCCGTCATCTCTCTCCCCTGTCCACCACTGCTGGCGGCTCACCTCCAACTGCGCAACGCTACACGCTGTTAGCATCCAGCTGCCGCTGCCCAACACTACAATGGCGAGTATTACAACAATGCCAACCAGCCACTGACTGCACACAGCACAGTCAGTGATTTTTCATACAGAGCGCTATGTGGCGTTACCAATAAAAAAAACCTAAACAGCCTACTTACATAGCCCCCATGCTCCCCACAAAAAAATTTACATATTGTTTTGGGCAGTGGCCAATACAGATTTGAAAATTATTTTCATAATTACAATAAGTAAGAAATGAAATGCACACACTTACTGATACAATGTTGCTCAAAAGCTAAAATTTTCTCACAGTCCATACAGACAGTACTGATCATCCATCACAGTAAAATTGCAGTGTTTTTCTCAAAGACTGAGAAATAAAAGAAAATGCACTCGGAAGTAGTGGATTTCTAAGCAGTCTTGAAGAAGTAGTGGTGTCCTTCCAATGGAAAGACAGTGCTGACTCTTGACATGCAGACAGGTAATGGGCCACAACAGAGCAAACCCACAGCAGAGTCAGTCGAAGTTGAAGACTACTGATAGGTAGGTCCTCACAGAGCAGACCCACTGTAGTACTAGTAGAGATAATGGTATTGGTGGGCCACCAGAGGTGCAGACCCACTGCAATCCTTGTAGAAATAATGGTATTGGTGAGTCATCAAAGGTGTAGAGCCACTTCAGTCCTTGTAGACATGGCTAGCATCCAACTGTTGCGACTGTGCAGGTGCACAATCACCATCGAAGAGTCTTGTGGACAATATAGCAAGTCCATAAACCACCACTTGTCCACTCACAAAGAATTAGTTTGAAATGTCCTTACAACCAGCAATGCTGTTAACCAGTCCCTTGCTGAATTGTCAACATACGTGCATACACTATCAGTCCATACTTCTCACATATTGTCCATATACTATGACCAACAGAAATGTGTTCAGTGAAATGTAACTTAGAAGTTACTTAATTTGATGAACTGGTGTCAATTACTATTTTATAACACAAGAATACAATAACAAAGGTACAAAATACATCATTAAAGAACATAACAATACAGATAACATTTGTAGTAATACAGGCTTTACAAAAGAATCGAAATAACAAATACATCAGTGTTACAAAAATTATGACATAAGTACATACATAAAACGTCAGAATAACTTTCGAAACATCAACTTCACACATGAGCATTAAAACAGAACAGATAAATAATGTCTAAACATCTTTACAAAGTAAATGACATATTATCAGAAAAATTCTACTACATAACTCTCATCAGATAAACACATAAAGACAGGAAGAACACAAATACCCAAGGGTACACAGACACATAGTGGGATAACACAAGAGGAAAGGCAGGGTTTGTTTTCAGTGTAACATTTGTTACTGCAGTCCAACCCAAAACTTCATTCCATAGATCTTTCGTCTTATTTCAACATTTGTTTCCACCAAAAAAATCCTATCCAAGCATGCGTTCTGTATTCTGTTCACATCCTCTTTCAAAAATAGTTTTTCTCCACTGTACACTACTTTTTTTGGCCAAACCATTTTCTTATAGCTTCTCAATGCTTTTCTTCCAATTCATCATAGTTAGTTTCTTATATAGTTTACCCCCTCTTAAGCTCACTTAAACCTACTGTACTCAGATGCTAAACTAAGGGACGACGCAATGCAGCAGCACAAAACAATTAACACAAACAGCAATGCAAATTGGCAAAAAAAGGCAGCAATATAGGACTTAGCAAAGCATACGCAACATTACAACTAATATGAAGCAATCAACAGCAAAAAGAAAAATAAATCAGTAGTAAAACTGGCTTAACAGAGTAATACAAAGTGAAATTCAGTAATACTATGCCTGGCAAACAGCAGCAGCAAATGCAATAACTTATATCTAAACATGACAAAGCTGAAGCAGAAAAAATATTACAGTAAAAATGTTTAATACCTATGTAACATCTTAACACTAGAGTGATGCATCACGTGAACATACGCTAGCAGATAAGTTACCAAATCGTAAAAAAATTATTTTTGAAATTCCTGTGAAGGGAAATGTCTATTTGTGCTCTCTTTTCTAAGAAAGTACATCATAAAATGATTCTTTAGTGGGTCTGTAGACAGAAAATAGTGATATTAGTACATCTATTAAATTTTGTTTTAGCCAGTGCTGCAGTGCAGATAGAAACTGGATATTAAACAAAAAGAGCAATCTCTCAGCTAGAAAGACAATAGATATAAAATGTTTCTCATCATTTCATTTCAGTAAATATCATAAATTAAGAGCTTTACAGTGTAATCATTTGTTTTCAAGTTTGGGTGTGTCGTATTTCCGATGCTTTCTACAAAGGAATGCCAATAGCGAGGTTAATGGCCTCCTTTTTTCTCCACCTGTGCCTCTGATAGGCACACACTAATGAATTTTTCTCAAGGCGGCTGGCAGACCTGGACGCTCACAAGGCATTACGTCATGGTCACTGACCTTTCATACCCAAATATTTACGACAGCAGTTTCCGCTACAGTGACAGTCTCATATAAAAATATTTTCACAGGTTGAGAATTTGCGTTACAAATGTGTAGAAAATAAAATCCTATAAATATAACAGTGTCAAAAAAATTTTCATTGGCATTGTAATACATTCACGCATGTACACACATTTCATAATTCTTAAAGTACGATTCTTTGTTTCCAACATCCTTTTCCACAGATCAGAGTCCCTAACCACTACTCATTATTCCTTACCTTATTATACATATACGTATTCGTAGACACTTCTTCAATATTTCATCACAACCGATACGTAGCTTATTGATCATAAACATACCGCAACAGCATAATACACATAGTCATCGTAATAATAACATCATAACACCTCAGTCAACTCTCAAAATCGTCGTAGCTTAATCCAAAAATTTCAAAACCTAAATAAAATTCTATGCTCATGTCAAAAGTGTCATCTACCTTAATCGTACTTTAAAAATCATGATCTCATACCAAATACATTATTCAAAGCTCTCATAGTATCACAAGGGTTCCGAAAAAATATGAACATTTCACAAAGTACAGACTAAATACAATTTCATAAGTGTGAAATTATCCACCTGCGTAATTGCGTAAACATGTGTCACTGACGTAGTAAAAATATGTTTGCTTCTCTGTCAAATAATCAGATAGCTGTGTAATTCTGTGTTAGAGAAATATGGTACCGATGTGTAAAATCGTATAAGCAAATACCATATTAGGTAAGGCTCCTTGTGCTTGCCAAGCACATTGTACACAAAGTAAGCGTGTACCCCCCTGAGGATTAATGTAATTATACCCTCAGGTGTTAACAGATTACAGCAATTGAATGAAATTTATCATGGAAAACTTTCTTTGTAATTTAAAAATCTTTAAAAATAAATGTTTTAAGTACAAAATTAATCACTCAGATGCGTGTCCTATAGCGCTAAACTGTGCGTCTTGTTGTAAGATAATCTCTGTGGAAGTGTCGTAGTTATCGTCCTCCGAAAGCTAAGTTCTGCAGAAGTCAATGTACGTACCTCGTAATAAACAAAAGCGAAATGCTGTGTGCATAGATATCGTAGTTATTACGTACAGTACGGTGATCGAGAAAGTACTACACTGTAACGTATTGTTGTGCTACAAAAAGGGCTGTCTTATTGTAGCTGTACCACAAAGTTAGTACTAAAACATGTTTTCCTTTCCAGAAGAATTTAGAAAAACTGTGCAGGTATAAAGCAGATACAGCACAAAATCAACAATGTATTGTGGCACACATTAGTAGCGTCATGAAATAATTGTGTAACTGTCAAAGAAACCAAATACTAAGTCTTCTTTAATCCCACAGAAAGTACTTCAAATAAAGAATGTCTTTTCAAGTAAAAAAAAAAAAATGGCAGCCTCGGTGGTCTCGCGGTTCTAGGCGCGCAGTCCAGAACCGTGCGACTGCTAGGGTCGCTGGTTCGAATACTGCCTCGGGCATGGATGTGTGTGATGTCCTTAGGTTAGTTAGGTTTAAGTAGTTCTAAGTTCTAGGGAACTAATGACCACAGCAGTGGAATCCCATAGTGCTCAGAGCCATTTGAACCATTTTTGAAACCAAAATGTTGCATGAAAATCTCATTAGCAGTGCCGGTATATGTTCTAAGTTTGTGAGCCTTATAGTCGTTACGTGATCGTGCAACTAATAAGCGAGAATGTACAAATAACAACACTGTGTCGTCTGTTCACTATAACAGTGCATTCGTAATTTCTGTCTCAATATGTTCTCTTGGTTCTTGACTGGATAGTTAACTTCAAACATTGCGGATTATCTTTCAATGAACGGTTTTACATGTGAAATGTGGTATAAAACTTTACTCTTACTAATACGCAGAGTTTCAACTTCAACGCAATTATCATGTGGTAAACGTCGGTAAAGAATACTGGAGTTTTTCTCAAGGTTAGCGCCTATGTTATTTTTCTCTGAGCCAGCTGGCGCACGTGGCTGCCTGCGGTGCGAATCACTGTCTGCTATCTTTTTGTTGGCGTGCGTCGTTATTGGGATTAGGAGACCTAACTTCTACAAATTCACCTTGCCGAGAGGGCCCAGCTCTGTTAGAATCCCGGCAGTTCTGATGAAATTCCGATCTGTCGTTATGATTATATAGTCTGTCGTCATGTCGGTAGATTCCATAGTTTCTATCTTGTCGGTCACGTGGTGGAGAATTTCTCCCTGAATCGTAACTGCGCGTTGGACCGTTGCGTCTTAAGTTATTCTGTCTCCCTTGATAATAATTATTTCGGTTTCCATATTGTCTGTTTCTCTGATTGTCTCTGTGATAGTCATTACTACGGAAATGCGATCTTTCTCTGTAACTGTTATTACTCCGCCAGTGGTTGTCATATGGGTGGTGTCTGTTTTGGTCACAATTTGTGTTGTGAGAATAGCCTTGTCGTGTCCAGTTATTGTTTCTGTCGTCACGGAATTGTGACGGATGTGAACTGTAGTGATTGTTTTCCTGTTCTCGCATCCCGCGACTGTCTTCGTCAATTCCTAATTCTTGTAAGAGTCCCTGAAAAGCTTCAATGTCGTCTTTGCAACGCCCTGCCAAAATAATATTCCTTAAATGTTCCGGCAATTTCATTAAGCAAATACGGATGAGTTCGGAAGGACTGTATGGGTTTGAAAGATATTGATTCTTACGCAACATGCCTTCAACATATTTGACAAGACTGGGAAATTCAGATTGTTCGAAATGTTTCATCATAATGATGCTATGTTTTACTGGGTCTTGTGTAGCTTGAGACCAATACGCTGAGAGGAAGGCATGATAAAATTCTCCTTCACTGTGACAATCGTGAATGACCGATCGCATTCTTACAGTTGGTTCATTCTCCAAGTAGCCACACACAAATTCTAATCTGTGCTGCAGTGACCAGTTGGGAGGAAAACAATGAGAGAATTGATGAAGCCATGCTCGTGGATAAACGTCGTTGCCAGAATTCTTAAATGTTTTGAATTTACGTGTAGTAATAAACAGCTTATAGTCAAAAACATCACGTCGGCGAGTCGCATGTCGGTCATTGTTACATCGTTTCGGCGGTTCCATCTCAATATTCAGTGCGCCTTGCCAATTTCTTTCATAATTTCCGAAGTGTCCTGTGTTATTATTTTGTGGTTGTTCTGTATTTCTATGTCCCTCTTCCCGTATTGGAGCGCGAGTGTCCTCTGAAATATGTAATTCTTGTATTACTTGAGCCTACTGATCTTGTACTTCCCGCATTTCTCTTTTGTACTGTGTGCTGATTTGATTTTGATTCTGTTTGAATTTTCTAATGTGTTCATACTCTTCAGTGTCAGTTAAGGCTACAGGTTTTGTGTCATTCAGATCATCATCTACCTTTGTAGATAAGTTAGTGAACTGATCTGAAAGATCGGCTACTTTATCCGATAGTGAAATTATTTCCTCTGTGTGTTTTTCTGAACCAAGTTTCAGAGTGTCCATTTGTGTTGAAATCGTATCCTTTAAGTTTTTCTGAGATTTTTCAAGTTGCGTAGATGCAACTGAGTCAATTTTAGCTTGAAAGGTCGCATGATTTTCATGAACAATAGTTTTCAGTTCTTTTATGGCTGCTTCGTCATTCTGTAATGCATTTACATGCCGCGAAAAAATAGGTTGAAAATGTTCACAAATTTGTATTTTTACGTCATTACAGACTTTTTGACATTTCGATTCAATGTTATGTAGCTCATTAGTTAAATCTTCACGTGTTTGTTCAAGTGTGGTGTCTAACTTTTGAAGAATTTGTCCCATTTGTTTCTGATTTTGTGTCGAACTTTTGAAGATTTTGTCCCATTTGTTTGTGATTTTGTGTCTAACTTTTGAAGATTTTGTACCATTGTGTCTAACTTTTGAAGATTTTGTTCGATTGTGTCTAACTTTTGAAGCTTTTGTCCCATTTGTTGCATTAATTGTAATAACAATGCACTGGTGTCTGAAACATGTTCCTCAGTGCTATTCGGCAATGCATTTGAACCGGCAATATTCGCAGTTTGAAAAACAGAAAATGTCTCTTGACTTATTTGAGAAAACGGTTAGGACGCAAAACCTGAATGTACAGTATTTGCAAGATTGTGTCCTGTCATTTCGGATTCCTGACGTGAGCTGTTGCCGACCGATCGATCGATAATGCTTCCCTGTTTACTAATTGTTTCAATGCCTACACCATTATTTGCAGCCCACACCATTTCCCTATGCACAATTACCAAGTTACTACTTTGAATATTAGTTAATTCATTACATGGTGGCGCTAACACACTGCTTTCGTCTTCACTGTCATTTCTCAGTTTACTTTGGAGCCTAGTATTACGTTTTTCACACGCCATTATTGTCACAATATTTCACACGATAACACAGAAAAACACGATTTGAAGAGAAAAAATTAGAGAACACATTAACGTAGCACTGAAAATAATATCTAGTTAATTGCAATCGCAGCTGCAAAATACTTGGTGCAAATCTACATGCATGCCACAACTGTTTTACTGTATAGCAATGAAAAACTACAACTACAGAGGAAATTCTCTCTACAATTACGCGCTAGCAAGAAACAAAGGCTACACTAACTACACAACCTGCAAGAAAAAAAAATTAGAAGATTCCAGTGAGGTATCCTCGGCTAAGGGTCGACATATGAAACGCCCCTTTAGAAAAATTATGCAGGACTGTCCTTAAACTGACACAATATTTTTTTAACCCAACGCAATCTGACTTTCAGTAATCCCTACAAGAGAATGGCCCTGACTAACATTAACCTATATGTTTCACAAAGCACTTACCTCACAATTATCTTCGTTACTCGAACTACTGCAAACAGCCAGCACCACTACTGCCAGCTAACTAAAAGATTCAAACTACGGAAGTCACTAACTACTGATAGGCACAGTTAGCAAATGAAAGATTTTAATAGAGAACAAACAATGTATTTATCTTAATAGTCATTATATATACACTCCTGGAAATTGAAATAAGAACACCGTGAATTCATTGTCCCAGGAAGGGGAAACTTTATTGACACATTCCTGGGGTCAGATACGTCACATGATCACACTGACTGAACCACAGGCACATAGACACAGGCAACAGAGCATGCACAATGTCGGCACTAGTAGAGTGTATATCCACCTTTCGCAGCAATGCAGGCTGCTATTCTCCCATGGAGACGATCGTAGAGATGCTGGATGTAGTCCTGTGGAACGGCTTGCCATGCCATTTCCACCTGGCGCCTCAGTTGGACCAGCGTTCGTGTTGGACGTGCAGACCGCGTGAGACGACGCTTCATCCAGTCCCAAACATGCTCAATGGGGGACAGATACGGAGATCTTGCTGGCCAGGGTAGTTGACTTACACCTTCTAAAGCACGTTGGGTGGCACGGGATACATGCGGACGTGCATTGTCCTGTTGGAACAGCAAGTTCCCTTGCCGGTCTAGGAATGGTAGAACGATGGGTTCGATGACGGTTTGGATGTACCGTGCACTATTCAGTGTCCCTCGACGATCACCAGAGGTGTACGGCCAGTGTAGGAGATCGCTCCCCACACCATGATGCCGGGTGTTGGCCCTGTGTGCCTCGGTCGTATGCAGTCCTGATTGTGGCGCTCACCTGCACGGCGCCAAACACGCATACGACCATCATTGGCACCAAGGCAGAAGCGACTCTCATCGCTGAAGACGACACGTCTCCATTCGTCCCTCCATTCACGCCTGTCGCGACACAACTGGAGGCGGGCTGCACGATGTTGGGGCGTGAGCGGAAGACGGCCTAACGGTGTGCGGGACCGTAGCACAGCTTCATGGAGACGGTTGCGAATGGTCCTCGCCGATACCCCAGGAGCAACAGTGTCCCTAATTTGCTGGGAAGTGGCGGTGCGGTCCCCTACGGCACTGCGTAGGATCCTGCGGTCATAGTGTGCATCCGTGCGTCGCTGCGGTCCGGTCCCAGGTCGACGGGCACGTGCACCTTCCGCCGACCACTGGCGACTACATCGTTGTACTGTGGAGACCTCACGCCCCACGTGTTGAGCAATTCGGCGGTACGTCCCCCGGCCTCCTGCATGCCCACCATACGCCCTCGCTCAAAGTCCGTCAACTGCACATACGGTTCACGTCCACGCTGTCGCGGCATGCTACCAGTGTTAAAGACTGCGATGGAGCTCCGTATGCCACGGCAAACTGGCTGACACTGACGGCGGTGGTGCACAAATGCTGCGCAGCTAGCGCCATTCGACGGCCAACACCGCGGTTCCTGGTGTGTCCGCTGTGCCGTGCGTGTGATCATTGCTTGTACAGCCCTCTCGCAGTGTCCGGAGCAAGTATGGTGGGTGTGACACACCGGTGTCAATGTGTACTTTTTTCCATTTCCAGGAGTGTATATCAGTTCATGACACCAATTCTTACAAATTTCAAAACTCCGTCATCTCTCTCCCCACGTCCACCACTGCTGGCGGCTCACCTCCAACTGCGCAACGCTACACGCTGTTAGCATCCAGCTGCCGCTGCCCATCACTACAATGGCGTGTATTACAACAATGCCAACCAGCCGCTGACTGCACACAGCACAGCGAGTGATTTTTCATACAGAGCGCTATGTGCCGTAACCAATAAAAAAAACCTAAACAGCTTACTTACAAAAGACCAATAAATGTATTCTTAGCTTCCTTCTTGGTGAGACTAAATTTCAGTTCTGTACCTCCGAATTTCACTAATATGCCATAAAGGTTCCAGAGCTATGAAACTGGCTTGGTAAGAAGAAGCCAGTCCTCCAGAAGAGCCTGCAGTAACAGGTCAGTTGCACGAGGCGGATGACTTCCTTATCGGGACACACTCGCACCGAATACAGTCCACTGGCCGTAACTAACCTGTTTTCTTAGTTCAGGGACATTGAGAAAAGAAACATTCATTCATTTAAAGATTTGAAACTGATTTACTTGCCATAAGAGTAATGTAGGTAGCGCGTTTTAGAGAGAGTTGGAGAAACTGCTTCCGGGAGTGTGTGGTTACGACGATCGCTTGCTTTCCCTTCGGAGACGACATCTAAAGCGATCGTTCCTCCGCAACAGCCTAGGTAAGTACATCTGCTTAGCTGCAGCCATAGCAGTCCCCGTTTGGAGTGGAGGAAAGTTCGTCGGTAATGCCCAGGGGAGTCTCGGGAAGGCGACGCGCAAATCCTTGCGGCAGGCAGGCTGCAGCGAGGAGCCGGGCGGGAGCGCGGGCTATGTGCCGAGCGCCGCCGCCGCCGCCGCCGCCGCTGCTCCTGGGACGCACATTTGGGGAGTGGCCTCGCCGCACGGCGACTTGTAAGCCCGCGGGGCGGGGATTACTGGCGCGGGAGTTGGGCCGCCAGGTGCGTGACCGGAACACGGAGGCCAGCGCGACACTGGCGTGCCAGCCGGGCCAGCACGTTCTCCGCAGACGTTCGCACTCCTTACGTGGCCGGGGTTTCATTTAAGCTGCTCAAAACTGCGTTGGTCTCTTTGCAACTAAAGCGAGTCTTACTCTTATTGGCAGAGTACTATCTACAAATATTTTAACTAAAGTTCAGTCTTGATCACACACTTATGTCTCAATAACATAGGTGACTGGTTTCGGCTATATTTATAAAAAAATCTTCAGATCAAATAAAACTTATTATACCCATGGCTTCCTTGGAGGATGGTAGGCGGAGCTTTCCTCGGCTGCTACGAAGTCAACTGATGGTTATGAGTGCTGGGCATGAGCTTAAATATGCAGAGGCTCCGCCTACATCCTCTCACACTGCTTCACAACTGCCAATAAAAACAATACTCTATTGATCACTGTTTCCAAAAATGTTTACCAAAACTATCTAGAAACCTGGAGCCAATTGAACCAACCGTTTCCCTTTTCCATCGTGTTACTTAGCTTCATTGATGAGATACTTTTATGTTGTTACAAGCTTTGTATCGTGTATCATCCGTCAGTTTACTAACGACGAAAAACGTTACGAGGATGAAAATAAATATTACTTCATTTTACTTTACTAGTGTAATGGAAGCTTCGTTTTTAAGAGGTAAATTGTGTAGAAATGGGACAAAAATATTAAGAGACGCTATAAAATGAAGTTACGAAAAATTATTGACAAGTATTACAAAAATTACACTGACGCAAAAAAAAAAAAAAATCTCATCACCAAGAAGGAGTCGTGCGAAGTAAACAAAAGTTAGTAGATCTGTTTCTGCATCTGAAAGGTGACCTGGATTCAAATATCACGCCAATCGGGAGACGGCAATTCAAATTTCGCGCCAGTCGCCTAAGAGTATGACGATCCAATGAGGTTTGCTTCAAATACGTGCAGTAATGGCCCTGAGGTTTAGTTACCTTTGACATTCGACGTACTTAGTTGACGTTAGTCAAGAATGCCTTTAACACGACAGAGAAGCCATTGTCCACACGTCTAATGAGTTGGAAAGAGGTCGTGTAGTAGGCTACGCCTATCGCAGTATTACAGAAAGGCAGGAATGTAGTCTGTGTACAACATTTTTGCGGCTACACTGGGTATTAATGCGCCAGTATTTCGCATTTACAGTGGCTTTTCTCGCACTTACGTTAACCTGTGGTATTACAACGTTAACCACTAAAATATGTTACTGAGAAAAATATATTTCCGAAATTTCATTTCTCTCCATTAATTTTTTCTTGGCGTTGCGATTTTTTCCGTCAGTGTACAATATGTTATTACTTCGTAACGTATGAAACTTCAAAGAATTTCTCTTCCGAAGTAACAGAGGATGACATCTTGCATTCGGAATTCACGTTTCTCAGGCTTGAACAAATTCAATATCCTCACTTTAGATTTGTTTTTCACTCAAATATACATGCCAGTAACAACTTGAGTGTGAAAGCACACTCGGATGTTATTCAACTTTTGTTACTGATTGCTGCTAGTATCTGTCAGTTTTAGTGTCACACAAGAAATCCGAATAAGATACAGTCGACGCTTATACGCAATACAGCTAGTTTTGAGAAATATCTTAATTACTGTAGCATATGAAATAGACGGGGTTGCTAAAAGGAGTTACAGGCGATTTTTACGGAACAGGTCGACATAAAAAAGTTTCTTTTCCTTTCCGCATTAGTGCGACATCGATTCACAGCACTGACTGGCATACTTGTAGTACCTGTGTCTGAACTCGTAAATTAATATATATATATATATATATATATATATATATATATATATATATTAGTAAAAATTCAGTAAGATTGATTTGTACGTGATAAAAGAAAGGTAAAGTTGCTTATACGTAAATTATTAGACCGTAAAGTTCCAGCAGAGCGTAATCAAACTTTCTAAATATTCCTATTTGGAATACATGGAGAAGTATTATTAATTTCAACGATAAAGAATAGTTTACGACTATGAAGCACAACTGAACGCAAGAGTATGCAACTGTCTTTGAGTGGACTAGGACGTAGTTTTACAGTCTGTGATTGTTTGGGTTTGTAGAATTTGTCGATGTACTGTATAATTTAGCATGGTAGGAAACTGATAGGTACTACGTTTGTTCTGTGCGGATGCAAGGAAATAGTAAGAAGCTGCATTGGTTAAGTCTATAGGCTTCAGTCTGCTGTCCAATGCTACAGAGACATCGGGGTTTCTGTGGCGAAAGCTGCAACGCTTCTAGTATACTTGGAATCCCCTGGAAATCACACTCTCAATGCGATCATGGATGAGCAGTATACAAGACTGGTTTGTCCTCACGCGAGTTTGAGTGGCGGACTGGGGTGGATTCGTGTATCTCTGGGCGAAAGACGAATCTGGGAGATGGCTGCAGCGGTGTCTTCATGCGCCTTGTACTTTCAAGTGTTGATAACATATTTGAGCCAGCGCGGGATGCCTCGTCTGTTGAGTCAGTGACCAATGTTCCTGCCAAATGCAGACATGCACACATTGTGCGAGGATCCATAAGATACACTCTATCGCAGACTTTCTCTACTGAACATTCCTCCAACTAGTGGCCAATGACGATATCTTTTTGTTGCAAGCTACTACACTGTATCACTAATGTGAGATGTGCGGCCTCAGCTGGAACTATAGTCTTGCTCTGTGATGGCGTCCATCTGCCGGTATGCGGCGTCCTCTTCAGATAATTATTCTTGATGCACTCTCTGGATCCTCCAAACGTAATAATGTTCATTTGTTTTTGTTTTCATTTTTTAACAAAAAGCTTCTGCGTTTTACTGACGCAAACCTTGAGCCCCTGACCACTGATGGTGATTGCAGTAGCGTTCTTCAAGTCAACGACCAAAGACTGAATAGTAATAAATGCTCCACACTTAAAACCCTTTGGTATTTGGAAAATCTTACATGGAAACGGCGTCAGGATCGTCTACTTCGCTCGTTGAATGACAGATAGGCTCCATCAGGTATACTGTACGCTTCTCGTTCTCTTCTGCCACGAATACTGAATAATGATGTAGGCCTCTTGAACTCCTCCGTGAGCGGTGTGCAGATTCCTGTTCATTCTGTTCACTCCGGTTGCAGGATCCTAAACTCGAAACAGAAGTAACACATGGATGGGAACAAATACTTCCACACCGGCGGCATTAATGCACAGACTTTGCGGAGACATTCAGAGCACGTGACGAAGTCTCATTATCTGTCTACCCCAGGCCAATTACAAAGATAGAGAGAGAGAGAGAGAGACAGAGAGAGACAGACAGACAGACAGAGAATGGGAGAGAGATTAAAACAAATATTCGGACTTCCTATGCAGTTACAAGTACGATTTTAGTAGGATTTGCTCTACACATCAGTTAATTAAAAGTACGATGAATTTAATTGCTTATTTAAATATTAAAATTGATTTTCTCAATACATCTGAAGCCAACTATGGGTAGCCTAAGGAGGACCATCGAATGGTGGGGGGAAGTTTTCACGATCACTAATCATTTAATTCATAATATAATCAAGAAGCAGTAAAGTTGCAGAAGTTCCTTTGGCCATTAGATTTAAATTGAAGCCAAGGCAACAAAGGCGCGAAGGGACTCCTGCACTACCAACCTGCTTGTTGAGCGAATCGTACTGTCCGTAGGTAGAAAGCTTAAGCAACCATCTGCTTATTCACCCACAATCTTCCTTGCTATAGGAACTTTTTCTGTAGAGGAAGCACACAGTTGTGTACTGTCCAAAGTAACAAAGCTACTGAGAGACGTCTTCTTAGTTCCAGTTCATTGCAATCTTAGTTATCCACCATTTACTGAGTGCCAATGCAACCATTTTAGGATATGCATCTTGGTTTTTAAGACCTTGGAAGCAATTAGGTGCAGTTACATTCCGGTTTTTCGAGATGTTCGCGGTAGGATGATCGTAGAAACTCTGACCGCAATTAAGATGGAAATAGTCGATTTGCAGTACGAGAAGTCGACATTACGGTTCCATGAATGTTAGACCGGTAGGCTTTGCCACACTGCCCTTTGCTGCACTTTCGTATCACTTTCCTGCTCATGGCTCATTATATCAGTTCGTGACTCTAAAATCCGGACCCGTTTTTTCATGTACTTTTGTCTTAGCCCATTTAAAGGCTGTGGTTCGTCACGTGGTCCAAATTTCTGACTGACGGAACACCTCGCTTTTCCCAGTCCATATTAGCCAGTTATCTACGACCTGGTGCCTTGACTTTGTGGCTAAGCTAACTCAGGAAGCCACTTTTCTTGCAGCTTAGAGAAAGTCGTCAGATCCTGATGGGCGGGGGTGTGGGTGGGTGGGCAGACATAATATTGTCACTGCTATTCCGACATATCACTAATGACATATGGTGACGTGCTACTGTACCTACCAAAGTCAAATATGGAATCATAGCCCGTCTTCGTAAAACTGGTGGGGGAATTGACGTGTGCAATATCCACTCCGTCACGCCATTCAGTGCATACTGAACAATTACATGAGAACCTGAAATTCTGTATGGATTACCTCCTCGAGATGGCACTGGGAACATACCAATATTGTGCCCTTCCTCGACGAAGAATTCTATGGGCAGAGCGTCGGTTAGTTAACTTAATCTGTTCTATAATTATAACGGGAACATCCTCTAAAATTTCATTTAATGGGGACCTAATACATTCTTTTCTAGTCGGCCTATCGGCCCCTCTTACCAGGCTCTCTTTGGCATTGCCATTGAAATGCTTTTGAGCGTTGTTGCCCTCAGAAATAAATGAATGCTAGCACTCAATACGAGGATTAGCTGAGCAGCTGCGTCATGTTCTCATGAACGCTCAGTACCTACATCTGCAGAAGAACTAAATGGGAGGAAGACAAACTTACTCCCACTCATGGGACACATTTGTGATATAACTGTAGTGAACTGGGCTCAACACCACAGCTTCCATAAATCTCTTGGAACATACGGGGAGCCAGCTCCTGCACACACGACTTCAAAAAACAGGAAAGAAATCTTAAACAGGATTTGAGATGCGTCACATTTGCACTCCGCCAGACAAATGAATTCGCTGCAGAATATTCAAGCTACCCGTAACTCTACAGCCAGCAAGATGTATTACCTGGCGCACATTCTCCATGTTTCGGAAGCCTCATCGGAGTACATCCCGCGTGCGTTAAGATGGTTCCTTCCTCGAGCTCACGTTTGCAAGATAAGGTTGAGAGCAATCACGCAGTCTCCTTCAATAAGTTCGCTCTGTGTCATCTGTGCCCATCACCAGTGGTAATGTTCTTGATTAACCGCATGCCTTCTTCGAAATATTAGGCTGGTGCGTAAGTTCGAAGCGTTTTCGTTTTGCTTGTTGGTATTCCGATTGTTATGGGTTTATTCATCGATTGTTATGGTTTATTCGTAGTTCACTGTTGCTATTGGAAATCACGTATTTTCATTTTGTCATTTGGAGATAGTGAGAGGAGCTGTGAAAGCTAGAAAATGGAGTGTCATGTGAAGAAATCGGAACATTTCCGGCATATTCTTCTGTTTCACTTCAATAGAAGGGTGATGGCAGTGGAGGCAGCCAGAAATATCTAGGCCTTATATGGTGATAATGCCGTTGGACAGAGCACGTTGAGAAAAGGGTTTTGTAGGTTTAAGGAGGATCGTTTTGACTTTAGTGACCCTCCACATTCAGTAAGACATTCGCTGTTTGATGATGATCGTTTAAACGCAATAATCCACAATGATGCACGCCATTTTACTCGAGAACTGGCAAACGTGAAGAATTGTGACAATTCTACCACTGTGCGACACTTGCGGGAGATGGGGAAGGTCCAAAATTTTTGTCTTTGGTTACCGCATGCTCCAAGTCAAAATCAGAAAATCCAGCAGGTGTTCATTGATGCATCTCTGTTTGCTCACCATCAGCTGGCTCACGAACAGCACCGACGTTTCCTATCCTGTATTGTAAATGGTGACGAGAATGATGTCTTTATGCTAACGTAAGGGAAACTAAGCAGCAACTTCCGGTACAAAGACCGGGCTGCGTCCACAGTGCTGAGTACTACGAACTGCTTCCCTGAGGTGTAACTATCAGTGCTGACATCTGTTGTCAACAACTGGGGCGTCTTGCAAACGCAATCCAACAACAACGACCAAGAAGACTGTGTGAAGTGATGCTACTGCACGCTAACGCGCTCCCGTATTTTGCTAGAGTGACAAGAAGGGCTATATAGCGTACGAACTACATTCAAGGTACTTCCTTTCCGGATAAAAAAGTACTCTGAACATGGCTTGATGGGATCTTCAGCTCAAAACCAAGTGATTTCTACAGTTGCGTAACAGTCCCACCGTTGGCTGAATGTTGTAAACAGTGAAGGAGAATACATTATAGATGACCAATTCTCTGTTATGTGTATCTGTTCTTGGAACTTATGGAAAATCGATACAGAATTATGCACCAACTTAAATTACTAGTCACTACGAAACCAACGAGTTTGATGTTCCTCGTTCAGGTCACAGGTATTTCGCCAGGATATCTGTATATCAGAAAATATTACTTAGAATTCACTTATGTGCTGACAGTCGCGATTGGTGAAAGACGCGATTAGTAAGGAAACATAGCATTAGAACATAATAATATAAGACGATATGACTGATCAGTCACTAGTAATTCAGCTGTTCGCTCATATGGAGAGGTATACATCAAACTTCTGTGCGACACTTGTCACCTGGCTTAGGAACCTAACTGTGAATGATTAAATTTCAACATCTGCACATCTATATGATCGTCAAAGCCACCTGTTCAATATGTCGAAACACTGATTCATTATTACACAGATTCGCTTGTGTGACAGCATTGGTAATCTGGAAGTTTCTTAGCCAACGGTTATCAACAATCAACCGAAAGAAGCCATCCCTCTTCAGCGAAAGGAAACTGCTTCGACCTTACTGCGGGCGATACCCACGTACAAAACATAATGATGCCCTTTGGATGCTGATGAACACTGTCTATTCTTTCTCTCTCATTATTCTTATGCCCGGTTTTATGCTGATCACCATGAAATTCTCTTCTTCGCAAACCTCTTCATTTCACAGTAGCACACTTACCAAGATCTTCT
Organism: Schistocerca gregaria; assembly: GCF_023897955.1. Lineage (NCBI taxonomy): Eukaryota > Metazoa > Arthropoda > Insecta > Orthoptera > Acrididae > Schistocerca > Schistocerca gregaria. Next base: position 483,406,568 of record NC_064921.1, on the reverse strand, counting down.
ACTGATAGAACTACATGCATTTCACGTTCTTTAGATACAATGAACTGAAAATTTAATCCATAAGGTAATTAGACTCCATCCAATTGGATAGGCACGAAAGGTTTAACACTCACTGTATTCCATCTAGGCGGCAACCTCTCTATCACCTAGAGGAAATCATTTATATGTACTCTCTTAATTATTATAAAAAAAAGTGGAGATACAAGAAAAGTACCTATATTTATACGTACACTACATGAATCATTGAAAACAAAGGGAAAGAGGTCCTGCTGTTATCGATGTAGCTCTACATCGACAAATACGTACTCCTTGGTCTCAACCCATATGGCCTATTTTGCGGTATTTCTTTCTCTTTTGCTTCTTAATGGTAGTATGTGGCATCCCCGCTGAGGAAAGAAATCTACGGGCCCCTAGAAGGGCTTAATTCTATGGGTATGGACTACTGAAGTTCATCCTATTAATTGTAACTTTACATTTAAAAAGCGGCTTTACCTTGACCACCAGCTAAGGACCCTGAGACTTCGTCAGAAACTTCTTTACCTCACCCTTAGGAGTGCCAGGGTTTGCAAGTAATACCCATTGACCTATCCAAAACTGCGGTAAATTCCTCTTACTTAACCTCACATGCTCTTGACGTTCTAACACTTTTGTTTTAGCACGTTTTACCTTTTTCCAGACATCTTGTAGAGTTTTTGCGAATATCTTAACGTGTTGACTTGCTTCCCCAACTTTGTTTGAATCACATCAAATGGAGAAGGTATTTTGCATCCATATACTACCTCATAAGGTGATTATCTAGTTCCTGTGTGAGTGTTTTATTTGTGCATGTAAGTTACAAAGTCTAAATATACATTCTTGTCTACATGTTGAGAATTCACGCAATTACTAAACATCATAGTTTTGGTCCTATGAACTACTTCTGTTGACCCATTTGCCTTTGGATGGAATGGACTTGTATGGAATTTTTCAACCTTCAGTAAACGACAAAACTGCTTAATGCGACCGGACTGAAATTAGTGCTCTGGTCTGTAATAATCGTAATTTAAGAATTCAATGATTTAGTATAGTGTTAGCTACTCTGCTTGCTTTCTCACCTGGTATTGATCGATAATTGTTAACACATACTTGTTACCTGATTAACTCCTGTGAAACGTCCCCAAAAATCTGCTTCTATTATTTGGAATGGATAGTCAGACACTGGTAGTCTTTGTAAATGTCTTTTTGATCACATAAATCAGCTCGGTGTGCACATGGAATACAGTTCTTGATGTACTGTTGAATATTAGCTTCTCTTCTCCACCAGAACCTTTCTGATACCCTTCTATCTGCTGTTTTTTACCCCCAATAACATATGATCATGGGCTTGACGTAGTACTTCTGCCCCAAAGCTGCTGGACAACACATGGTTCACATTTGGTTGATCTACACAAAACTCCATCTTGTGTGACAAACTATGGATGTTTTCAATACACCTGAAACTTTTTTTCATTTTCTTGTGTTTTCTTCAGATGTTTTAGATCCAATCAAGAGACTTGCAATGCCCCAATCTTCCAATTAAGTGTGTCTGCATTTGCGTGTTCAACACTTGCTTTGTAAGTCACATCACACAGAAATACACTTAGTTTCAAATCCAACCTCGCTACACAACATGAAGGATCTTTTAGCCATGGTAGCCATTTTAAAGCTGCATGATCAGTATTCACTATGGACTTACGTCATAACGGGTAGCACCTAAAATAAGAAATTTGTATATTAATGCTAACCTCCCTTTTCAGTGGTGCATTAATTTTGTTCAGCCTTGTTTGGATGACGAGATGCATATGCGACTGGGTGTTCCTTCCGAACAATGATTTGCCCTGAAACAACTCCCAAAGCTGTGCTACTGACACCACACTACAATATGAATTATTTTGTGAAAACTGGAAAAATAAAAACTGGATCAGAAGTAAATATATATCTTTTAAATTTAGAAATGCCATCTGACGCTTTAGTTTTCAGTGGTAATTTAGTTAGTAGTTGCGTCACTTCAGCAAACCCCTTCACGAGTTTTCTATATTGATTTGCTAATCCAAGCAAGGATTGCGACTCTATAACTGTTTGAAGGAGTTGAAATTCCTGTGGTACTGAACTAAGTCGCAGATCTGTCCTTACCCCATTTTGGCTAATGACAGGCCACAGATAGTTTACTCACGATTGTGCGAAGGGTACGTCAAGCCATTTCCAACCGCTGAACATGCTCCTCCCAGCGTTTTACTAATTATGTCATAAAGATACACCATGCTTTGTTTGATTTTAAACCTTTGAGGACTCAATTTGATAAACGTTGAAATACTGCTGGAGCATTTTTGAGCCCAAAAACCATCCTACAATATTGGTAGTGACCAGAACTCGTGGTAAATGCTGCTTAAGATTTATCCTCCGGGTGTACCTCTTTAATGATATCCACTTTATAAATCTAGGGCTGAAAAGACGTTACACTGACCCTAATTACCTAATGTCTTTGTACTATTAGGGATCGGGTACACATCTGTTGCTGTTTTTTTTTTCACTTTTCCCCCAAAAGTGTCCAACCTTGTTGGGACCATAACCTGACGATTAATATTCCTTGGTACCCACATTATTTTTGGTATACCTGCTGGTATTCTGTCAGACAAAAAAACTTTTAATGCACTTATACATAGTTTATTCTATGCCACCCTGTGATATAGCAACATCTCCAACTGTTGCACCCAACCGAAATAATTTACCGTCTAGTACACTTGTCCATTAGCAGAGGTTAATTCCAGCATGATTCCTAACCAGAAAATTTAACCCCAGTATCGCAGCGACACCTTGTTCCACAATTGGCAACATATCCATTTGCTCATGAAGCCTTGTGTTTCCTTTTTTAAACCTAGACGAGCTGTCACGTCTCAATTAATTGCATTGCCCCCTATTGCGCACAACCTGTACCTTGGTTCTGGTAGTCTGCTCTTACCCAAGAGGTCCAGACTGACAGCCAATGCATGTGCCCTCGTGTCCATGAAAAATTCATACTGTTTCCCTTTCAAATAAGCCACCAATGAAAAATCTGTCTCTGCATGTGCGTTGAATGCACTTCTATTTAATGAGAACGCTACTCGACGGGAGGAAGAATCCCCTTGTCGCTTAATGACTTCTTTTCCCATCATTATTACAATCCTATGCCTTACGACCAAACCATTCACAATTAAAACTTTGTAGTTGGTAATACTGTGCTTTAAAATGACACTTTCTTCCGCAGGAACATACAGTGTTCTCATCATTCCGAGACTTAGTAGCACTATCCGTCTCTTGCAGATAATTGGCTATCGGCCGCCCCTGGCAGCTGAGCGGTCAGTGCAACGGAATGTCATACCTAACGGCCCAGGTTCGATTCCCGGCTGGGTCGGAGATTTTCTCCGCTGAGAGACTGGTGTTGTGCTTATCATCTTCATTTTATCCTCATCGACATGCAAGTCGCCGAAGTGGCTTCAACTCGAAAGTCTTGCACCAGGCGAACGGTCTACCCGACGGGAGGCCCTATCCACACTGCATTTCCATTTTATTGGCTACCTGCAGTGCTGCTGCTACATATTGTAGATTTTCCATTCTAATTCCGCGAGAAAATTCTGGAGAAATCGCCCTTAGGGGTACATCCAGCTCCCTGTCCAAAGCCTCTCTCAGTAAAACTCCATCAGCGCCCGGTCTACTAGTCAACTAGTAAGTTTGGGCGTTCAGCTTGCGTATCCTGTCCAAAAACGCTTCTACAGTCTCATTTAGCAATTTTTTCAAATTACGTAGCTTTTTCTGAAAGAAAAAAGCGCTACTTTGTTCGTTGTACCATTGTTTTAATCTGTTCGTCAACTCTGTAAATGTAGATACTTTCTTATGGTACATGATGTACGTCTTAGCCTTGCCCGACAAGAGTAATTTGGCCATGCCACTGAAGATTTTTCAGGCCAGTTGCACAAGCTGGCTGCAGATAACACATCCAGAATAAAAATAGCGACATCGTCTTATGTTTTGCGAGAAATAAAGGGAAATAAGTATAGCTGCTACAGGATCCACGGACGGGGAAAGTACTACACGTGTGAATTTAACTTCACTAGGACCTGAGTGTGAATGATCTACCGTTACACTGCGTTACTGCTGTGCCATTTGCTCCATCTGTTCTTTTCATTATTTAACGTGTTCTGTCAGACCTGACACCGTGTGTGCTTCGTATCTTCTCTCGTTTGTGCCATATGTGTGTAGTTTCCTTTTCTATCAGAGTAAGCCTTGCACATCACTCAAAATATGCCCTATCATGAATATCAAAATTTACTTGTTAGTTCGTCTCATGGACACCCAAAATTCTCTTTTTCATGTCATGCGTCAAGTGGAATATATTACAGGAGTAAACCTCCCACAAGGAGCTCTGTGCTTAGACAAATTATACATTTCACAATCTACCGGTACAAAATTAACTTTACTATAATTCCCCTTCAATTTACATACTAGGCTTCGCTAATAGTTACTCTTAACTTACTGTGTCTTATTGCGGATGTGATCACCACCAAAACATACTTGAATGCGAAAGAAAGCTTTCCAGTCACTCACCCCACAACTGTTGTAACTGCTGTTGTGGCTCAGTAGAAAATGCTTCGTACTGTCTTCTGATGTAGATGCTACATGCGTCAGAAGCACGACCAGCTCCTGACACCAATTTTACAAGAGGCGACAGCTGAGAGGTTGTGAGTATGGTACGTCCTGTGTTGGAATGCACTCTCCCACTTCGCTCCTTGCCAGTTTTCATCTGAAGGATGGTAGTGACCTGTGGTCGCCGATAGGCGCTTTGAAAAAAGATTCAGAATTAGCTATTTATTTCGATAACAATACAGTTAGCGTCTTGACTAGTGGCAGTCATCATCTGTGAATGCCCGCTGAGGAATCACGTGGTAAGCGGCACTCAGCTTGCGCACGGCAGCTGACACCGCACACTTTGTTCCAGTCAACTGGTGCACTGGTGGTTCGCCGCTTTTGGTTGCCCCAGCGCTGGATGTACCGCAACGCCGTGGCGGTGAGTGAAGGCGGCGGGTGTAGTGAACTAACTCCTGCCAACATAGGAGGTGCTCTCCCCCTCCAGTTCCCCACGCTTCATCGTCGTCCGTTGTACCACGATGACACTTGCAGTGTAGTTGTGAAGTCTGATGATATTGGCCAGCCATCCAGGTAGGCCCCATTCAGTCCGCTGGGATTCAAGAACGCTTGTGTCCTGAACGTGGTGGGGCAGGAAGGCCTTCACGTCTTCCCATCAGTGAAATCGGCAGACTGTGGTGTTGAAATTTGCGACTGGTGATAATGGCGAAGTAGTCATCTCTCCCAGTAGTGGCTGTTGTTGTCCGTAGCGTGCAGGAAATATACAACAGACTTGTACCAGACGTCACTTCTCTGCAGTCAGTGAATCGAGTGTGAACATCAAGTATACCATCGATCCATCTTACGCACTGACTTATGAGCTAAACCGCTGGGGAATTTATGGAGCCATAGTGGCCAATGTTTACGCGGTGTCATTTGTCATGATCGCATTGGGCTTGCTATTACAAAGTTATCAGCGGTTTCACTTCCGCTGCACTTGCTTAACGAATTTGTTATAGCATAGAACTGTTCATAAGAGCTCTTCCTTACAACCCTCTTAGCCTTTCTTTTGTCCCATAACGAAGGTAACGGACCCTGTTTGGGCTGCTCTGACTCACTACAGTCTGCTAAGATCTGCTGTCTCGCCAGAAACACTGATGTTGTGTTTTGCCCTGACCCAGTGTCGGTGGCGAAAAGTTTTCATTGCGGCCGCCTTGCGGTGACATTGCCGTAATGTAGCGAGATAGCTTCGCTTTGGGACTTAACTCGTTTTACTTCACTATACAAGGTGGGCAAGCAATAGATCAGAAGAAGGCACGAGTGCACAGTAGGATTCCATATCCGCTCCGCCTACGCTCATTTTCTTGGTATGGGACTATTCATTTATTATTGTATGGCTATTTATTTCAGATTTATAATATCAAGTCAACTTAAACAGAGGAGGAACAAACTAAATTTGTGACGTCTCTCAGTGTTTCGGCCAGATTAAGAATGTTATAAGGAAGTGTTAAATGTGCGTGTATCAATGGAAGTTTTCTAGGACACAGAAAAGTCATTACAGCTAAGGAATTTTCCACCTTTCTCTACGTTGACAACCAGGAGATACACGATCACTTCTAAATTTATATTTGTGTTAGGGATTGAAAGTCCATGATGTCAATATCGCACGTGAAATCTTCTTTATTTGGATTGTTTAACAATGTTGGCTAACAATTAGCGATCTTCGCATCATAAAAAATTCTTGATTAGTGATGGGGCCATTATGGCTTCACATATCGTTAAACTCTTCCTTAAAATCACAACATCCATAGATGACTCAATCAAAAACAGCTTTTCGTGGCCCATGCAGTTGAATGTTGGTCATAAAAGAAAAGCGTTATGCCTTTACAACTTAGTAGCTGATTCTACCAGTATTTACATCACTTCGTAACTTCTGTGAGACGATCTTTGTTTTACTATAAGCGTTCAATTACAGTGGCCACGAATGATGAGAACGTGTTTTAACTATGTTATGTATGACTGTTGTCAGTTTAAGAAAGATTTTAACAATGTGTGAGGCCGTAATGGTGCCAATACTAATCAGGAATATTTTTTGATCTGAATATGGTAGTTTGTTAGTCGAAACTAGTAATCAGTCCAAACAAAGAAGATTTCACATGCGATATTGTTGTGGGTTTTCAATTATTAATATAAATAAATAATAAACCATTTCCGTTCAATGATGATAGTGGCTTCATTGTTTTATACACTGGCGGAAGAAAATCGTAGCCCCAAAAAGTATTTGATGTACAGTAATTAAATTTGGGGGATGTATTTGTCTAGATAAAATATTTAAGTGATTAACACAACAGGAAGGATCACGTGTTAATGAAAGCCTGAGGTAACCCATTCCAAATATGATAACAGGTGTAACCGTCGGAATGTTGACTGGGAGCGTGAAAACGTGCAAGGATTGCGTGGCACAAGTGCCGGATGTCAGATTGTGGAATGGAGTTCCATGCAGGTAGCACTCGGTCGACCAATAAACGGACTGTTAATGCTGTTTGTGGATGACGTTGGATTGTTGTCCGATGATGTACTGCATGAGCTCTAATGAAGACAGATCTAGTGATTTAGACTGCCAAGGCAACATGTCGACATCGCTACAAAAGCGATATGTGAGCGAGAGTTTGCGAGGCTGGACGTAACACTTCAACAACATTGTCTGTGAGATTTACATTTATATTTTAGGTCTTGATGTCGGCATTCCCCTGTATTACCTATGTTATCTGCGGTTAATGACTTTTTCTACAGGAAGAAATTGTGGGTAGAATGTTATTGTAATCGCTTGTGTAACCTTTAGAGCGCTTGTGCGGAGGGGGGCATAGCAGAGGCGACTGAGGGCAGGGAGGGAGATGAATTGGTGGGCATAAATACAGAGCACAGTGACCCGGCCATGCCAGTGACTGTGGGAAACTGTGTCCAGTTTTTAATGTACTACCTGTAGAGGGACCTGGCGGAAGCTCTCTTCTCCTTCCGCTTAGGGTCGGACAGAAACGCGCTGGTTTGTAAAATATTTTACCTGGGCCAGGTTCCAGTCCATGACACTAGACGGCCAAATGCCTGAAAGATGATGGAGGAAGCCATTTAAGAGAGATTGCCGTAATCTTTGCTTTTGCGCAGATAGTAGGCTAATCTAAGAGTCCGTGCATTCTCATATTAGAAGCTGGAACGATACAGAAAGAGAGGCTGGTGTACATGCCTAGTGGAGGTATGACTTACACTACCACCCCCACCTCCCCGCCACACTTTTGACGTCAAGACGACGCCAGGTCCGATGAATAATCGGAAGAAAGTTTGTTTAAAGGGCACAAATGTCTGGGAATATTAACAGCCCTCTTTCAGAAACAGGAAATGTTCGGCCCGGAAAGATTAGATCACTCCGTAAATTAGGGATTGCGGTCACTTCCAGACTTTTTTTTCACACAACACTGCAATGCTCAATGTGAGAACGGCGCCTCCCTATTCTGAAATCTTCGTTTTCCAGACAAGAGTGTTTTAGAGTCGCTGACTGGCTCTTCTCAGGGTAAGCAAAATAGAAACTTTCCTCCCATCGTGGTAATCCTGGTGCTGTACCTGGATTGGATAAGAAGCTAAAATAACATACAAGAGTTGTGATTCAGTGAGTAGAGGATAATTATGTGCAATATGGGGGTAGTTTCAGTTTGACAATTCGGCGCCGGCCGCTGTGGTCGAGCGGTTCTAGGTCCCTGAGTTCGAAACCGCGCTGCTGCTACGGTCGCAGGTTCGACTGCTGCCTCGGTCGTGGATGTGTATGATGTCCTTAGCTTAGTTACGTTTAAGTAGTTCTAAGTCTAGGGGACTGATCAGCTCAGATTTTTTTTTAATTTATTTCAGCTACCGTATGAGGATTTGTGGAAAGTGGTTGCGATTCTTCGAGTGTCTTGGTCTTCTGACCCTCCAATGGCAGAGAACTTCAGGTCTGTCCGCAGTGGGTGAGTCTTGTGATCTGTATCTTGTTGTGGACGAAGAGTCTGTTCCAGTTTCCAACTGTACGACAGTGGAACTGCGCATCAACTCGGATATATCATGAGTCGCGAGGGTGAAATTATTCGTCCTGAGTCGACCGTCTGAGGTTTGACATATCCAGCATGCACCGTCGTACCTGTGAGTCTGGTATGGCCACATCATCAAATGGATGCATCTCGCACTGACATCTGTCGAAATTTCAGGGGTCTGATAGGGACGTTTCCCATGTTCTGACAACCAGAACGTCAGTCTGCATATTTTTGTGGACGTTTCGGTACATTACAGCTGCTCCAGCTACCGCTACTCGCCCACGGCATCGTTTGCTGCTGCCGTGTAAATCGAGATGAAATGGTAAAGTACTGCTGCAACGGCGTAGGGTTGTTAAATCATATTCACAGATCCCTGTTCTCAGATTAAGTACAGTTCGTGGTATAGCTAATTGTAGTTGATTCCATTTGAACAGACTTAGGCTTCACAGTGGATTCATGGAAAGCAAAATCAGACTGCGCTATAAAAGAGATTGATTCAAGTGACAATTTGTACAGCTTCCACCCAAACGTAGGCTTTGGCTTAAACACCATTCCTTAGTTGATTTGTTTTTGTCATTTTTGTGTAAGATTTATGAGATGGGTCTCCAGAAAGCTGTAGTTACTAAAGGTTTAAGAAATCTAGTGATTATTTTCTAAACTTCGTTACGTCACAGTTCTCATTCACACTCCCTCTACTATTCACTGTCTTTATTTTGTTGTGGTGCTACCTGGGTATGCAGAAATTTAAGCTTTTTAGCTTTTAAATTAGTTAATTGGATTATTAACCTGACATCTCAAAGTGCACAGGGCCACAAAGGTGCTATGAGTGAATTCACTAGTACGCACGGAATACTCGTCTGCTTAGCACATGGTTTGAAGGTTACTGTGGGCCGCGCGGAGTGGACACGTGGTTTGAGGCGCCATATCACAGATTGCACGTCCCCTCCCGCTGGAGATTCGAATATTCTCTCGCACGTGTGTGTATGTGTGTGTTGTTTTTAGCATAAGTTAGTTTAAGTTTAAGTAGTGTGTAAGTCTAGGTACCGATGACCTCAGCTGTTTGGTCCTTAGGAAAGCAGACACATTTGAACATTTTGAAGGTGGCTGACAAGGTAATAGTTTTCTTTATATAAAGATAATGACATTTAGCTTCACCCAGACAAATAATTATGATCAAAGCACGTGACGGCTTGCAATTGGTGTCCCTTTACCAGGATCACGAACCAAGTGAGACTATGGCGCACTGAGGTCATTTAGACTCACGTTTTGTATTTTGCGCTGTATCTCTGCAAGATGTAATATTTTCAATTCATTTTATATCACTGTATATATTTATTGCATCATTTACTTTTTTCCCATTGTGTCCAGTCTGTGACTTCTGCGTTACCTGTTGTCTGATGTTGCGTCGTTGCGCCAGCGATGTGCAAGGTTTTGTGGAAGAAGTCTGATTACGACGATGTCTATGAAAGTTTAGAATAGGATTTGGTTTCGTGGGCTTAGGCATTAACGTGTGCATTACTTAAAGGAGGATCATAGAAAAGTTGTGGCGCGTGTTGATTTGCAAACGGAAACATGAGGAAGTAGCAGTCAGTTTAAATAGTTACGAGAAGGAAAGCTCGTTTGTATAGTGAGACAGATTGCGAACTAACATCGTCCAAAATGAAACAAGAGCCATTACTGCAGAACAAGACAGAATGGCGGAAGGTGTTCAATTAAACCACTCTGCTAACAGACAGCAAATGTCGAATGTAAAATACTCTGATGATGAGGGTTTAGTTCACTCAGGAAGTGAATGTGAGAATGATGCAGAGGCTGCAGGTCATGTAGGTTCTATAAAAATGGAAAGAGGTACAGTCAGCGAAAGTAACAGTTCAATTTCGCGGACAAGGCGTCTTACAGCAGTTGAGTTACGTAGTCCAGGATACATTACTGAACGTACACAACTAGAATCGATTATTCAATTTATGCAAGTGGCGGAAGAGAGACGACAGGAAAGAGAAGAAAACAGACAGCAGGAAGGAGACTAAAGACATGAGATTCTCATTAATGAAATTAAGAAAATTCAGAACTGCCAAGAGAAGGAGGGGAAAAGGCAGGACGAAGTCATGAAAGAAATTAAGGAAATTCAAAGGAAGACTCATGAGTTTGTCGATCCTGCAAATCAGGCCACAGAAAAAGTATGAAAGTCCATATTAGTGTCAAGTAGAAAGGGTTAGAGGTAGTTCTACTTTGTATGGGATAGGATATAATTAGAAGTAAGTGGTGCACAGTCTGAGAGCGCCTGAAGTATGAATGTGCAGGCTTTGCTGGCTGAGCCCATTGGGGTACATGACAGTGCTAGGAGACTAAGAAGACACTGACATACAGTACAGAAATACTACGTCACCACTAGAAATTGATTAGTTTATTTCTTTTAGATAAGCGATTAATGATCGATCTTTATTAGAACCATAACTGATCTGTAAAGATTTGCAATTTTTATAGCAAACTTAAATAGTAACATAGATTAAATAAAAGATGCCAGTATGGCATGTTTCAATTGTTTACATTAAGCATAGAGTGGTGTTTCAACGTCAAACATTTCATACTTTTGTTGTGGTTTTCTATGTATGTGCTTTTGTACACATTCATTGCAGAAACACAGAACTAAAATGCCCACTAAGGGTTGTGCAGAGGACTATGGTGTCCTGAACAAGCGAGAGGCAGATCTGTAGCCAGCCACAGCTGGGCACTAGACATGCAGCACACATTGCAACATGGCTGTGATGCAGTGCAACATGGCCTGATGGGAACGCTAAAGCGTGTGCAGCTTCCAAAGTGAAATGCCACATGTTCACCTGCTGAGATGAGCGACCAGCTGACATAATACCACCACATGGCCTCACCAGCAGCTGACAGCTACGGGCGAGCCCCCCTCCCCCACCCCCCCACCAGCGCCGCCCCAAGGGCAGCTTGAGGCGACAGGGAAAGCAACTGGGGTGGCTCACAGGACATAGTGATGCCCTCAGAGTATGTCTCCGTCACTTCCACTTGTACCATAGAGAGGGAAAGGAATTCCAGGTACTGTGGCCCATCAGGAGAAGAACCTCGCTTGCAGCAAGCAGGTAATGGAGGCTCGCCACTGACATCACGTTACCACCTGGGGCCACCACTGCTCAACGTAAGAGACTTGAAGGACCAGACCTGAATGTAACGTCACTGCCAGGGAGAAAGGTGGCACTAGAGAGCGCAGAAACCAAGTGATTGACGTTTCCCCATACATGCAACAACCCTAACAACTACTGCTGGATGACTGTCTTCAACAAGACCCACAGTTTGTCAACTGCTGCTCCATGTCTTGACTGTCAGTAGTCCAGAAGCCTATTTGTTGCTTCCATAGACAGGTCCCGCCACGGACACCGCTGCCACCACTGATGACATTAAGTAAATGGGCAATCGTTGTCCTTGCAACAATAAATGGTTCAATGGCTCTGAGCACTATGGTTCGTGTAATGTTAAAACAGCTGATTCCTCAAACTGGGGTGCTATCAAGCACGGGGTCCCACAGGGTTCGGTCTTAGGTCCTTTACTGTTCTTGATATACATTAATGACTTACCATTCCACATTGATGAAGATGCAAAGTTAGTTCTTTTTGCTGATGATACAAGTATAGTAATAACATCCAAAAACCAAGAACTAAGTGATGTAATTGTAAATGATGTTTTTCACAAAATTATTAAGTGGTTCTCAGCAAACGGACTCTCTTTAAATTTTGATAAAACACAGTATATACAGTTCCGTACAGTAAATGGCAAAACTCCAGTAATAAATATAGAATTTGAACAGAAGTCTGTAGCTAAGGTAGAATTTTCAAAATTTTTAGGTGTGTCCATTGATGAGAGGTTAAACTGGAAGCAACACATTGATGGTCTGCTGAAACGTCTGAGTTCAGCTACGTATGCTATTAGGGTTATTGCAAATTTTGGTGATAAGAATCTCAGTAAATTAGCTTACTATGCCTACTTTCATTCACTGCTTTCGTATGGCATCATATTCTGGGGTAATTCATCGTTGAGTAGAAAAGTATTCATTGCACAAAAACGTGTAATCAGAATAATTGCTGGAGCCCATCCACGGTCATCCTGCAGACATCTATTTAAGGATCTAGGGATCCTCACAGTAACCTCACAGTATATATATTCCCTTATGAAATTTGTTGATAATAATCCAACCCAATTCAAAAGTAATAGCAGTGTGCATACCTATAACACCAGGAGAAAGGATGATCTTCACTATGCAGGGTTAAATCTGACTTTGGCACAGAAAGGGGTAAATTATGCTGCCACAAAAGTCATGCAATATTTTGTGTAATGTAATTTCTTGTACAGACATCTTTTATTAACCTGACACGTTCCACATCATTACGAAGTGTCGTATTCATGATCTATGGAACAAGTATTAATCTAATCTAATCTAATCTAATCTAATGGGACTTAACATCTGAGGTCATCAGTCCCCTAGAACGTAGAACAACTTAAACCTAACTAACCTAAGGACATCACACACATCCATGCCTGAGGCAGAATTCGAACCTGCGACCGTAGCAGTCGCGCGGTTCCGGACTGCAGCGTCGAGGAACCGCGTGGCCACCACGGTCGGCTCCTTGTGACAACTCACACACCCCCTTCCTCCCCATTGCTGTCACATACAACCTGTTGCATTGTTAGCTCATGTGACTAATATGAAGTTCCCAGAATGTAAAGTTAATTTATGGACTTCCTAAAGACCCTTGGAAAGAGAGCAGCAGGAGACCTAAATTATTTTTGTGGTTTTTTATTCTTGTTTTTGTGACCCTTAGTGTATTTACTTCACGAAGTGAAATGTGATTTGTCTCTATTTTTTCGTACTGTTTATGTCACGAGGGACAACACTATTTTCAAATGTTTGCTGGGGTAAAACGTCATTATCACCTTAAAATTTAAGACTGACTACAGACTACACACAACAAATACATAATATTTAAACCTCTTTTTGAAAGAGACTCATGTTTTTATTTCGTATTTGTGATTTGTGTAAAGTCTCACTATGTGTCACATGTCATTTATATATTACTTACTTTGTGTTAATATAGTTTACACAGTTGTAATAAAAGAACAGAAAGACACTTTACTAGGGAATAAGTTAACAGATAACATATGTCACAAGAACACACAGTTGACGTGCGTAGATCTGGTGAATGATTGGATAGAATCTGTCATGTTATTTGTCTCTATGGAGGACTGAATAACTGAACACTTGGGCAAGGGTTACAACATATCTGAAGCAGAGAATTATTATTGGTCAATGATACTGTATTAGGGTTAGGGAAACCAATCATCTCTTACTGACCTTCAATGTGAATCGATTAGTTACGTGTGTGCATCACCTTATAACTTTTCAGTCATTGTATTTAGAGCATGGTGTGAAAGTCAAAGACCTGAGGGTCCACAGGAACAATTCTAACACAAAGCAAATCACATAACTTTTCATACATGAAGGGATGAATGTCTTTATGAGACCTGGTTGAATAAGGTCAAAACAAGTTATTTTATACTTTGGTTTTTGGTTGGTAATGCTGTATTTGCCAAGCACGTCATTCTTGAAGGCCCAGTTAAAGGGCCATAATTTCTTTTCCCTAACAGTTTTACTGAAGTGGGACACTCGCCATGTAGAAATTATTGGGTAACGGGGAGGTAGTGAAAGAGGGTATGCTACTCTTTGACTTTAATAGTATTGCCATTGAGATTAACATTTATGTTTTAGGCTATGATTTCGAAGTTCCTCAGTACTACATACGCCATCTGTGGCTAATTGCTTTTTCTACATGATGAAATTGTGGGCACAATATTCTGATAACTGCACGTGTAACCTGTAGAGAATTTTATCCAGTAGGCCATAGCAGAGGCACCTTGAAACGAATTGGGGGCAATAAATGCTGAGGGCAGCGGCCTGGCCATGCAAGTGATTCTGGGAAAGAGTGTTCAGTGGTTCCTTCTGCAGAGGGTCTTCTACTGAAGTTCTCTACAGCTTCCGTTTAGGGTTGGATGCAAGGGCACTGGTTCACAAAACATTTTTTCTGGGTCAGGCATCAGTCCCTCAAACAAAACAGCTGGATGGCGAAAGAGGGTGGGGTAAAGCCATTAAAGAGGGGCTGCTGCAAATTGAGAGTTTGTGCAAATGTTGAGAAGGTCATGGAAATCCAAGTATTCTCATGTTAGAAGTTATGACAATACAGAGTGGTTGGTGTCTAGTGGCAACAGGTTCATTGAATGAGCGACAAATACATATATTTCACAGCCACGAATGTCCGGGAATCTTACCAGACTTCTTTATGAAATTAAAGTGATAGTACCATGAAGATTAGATCACATCGTAAATGATGGACTGTGGTCGTATCTAGGCAGATGTTTTTTGACAAAACGTGGATACACTTACAGTGAAAACGACGTCTGCCTAGTCTAAAATCTCGAGATACTGTAGAAAAATGTTTCTTCTGTATCTAAAAATCTGTTGCGGTTGCTGTACCAGTGCCACTGTGGTAGTTACGACGTGGAGTGATTTTTATTCTAAAATCTCCTATTTACATACAAGAGAGATTTGCATTTACTGAATGGCTTCTCTCAGGAAACGCAAAGTAGAGGCTTGCTCCCCCAGTGTGGGACCCTGGTGCCGTGTTTGGATTGGGTACCCCCCCCCCCCCCCCTCACGGAAACGTTTCACACCAGACGAGTGGCACCCCAAAGTTTGCATGGTAGAGTTAATTATGGTGTACGCGAACGTGGAGAAAGTGTTTGCGCAGCAATTGCCGAGACAGTGTTTCTAAGGTGGAATAAGGGGAACCAGCCCGCATTCACCGAGGCGGATGGAAAACCGCCTTAAAAACCATCCAGAATCCGGCACACCGGATCTGTACACTAGTCCGCAGGGTGGATTGGTGTTGGGGAATGGCACACCTTCCCGCCGGGAAAGCAATGTGTTAGACCGTATGGCAAACCGGGCGGGCAGCAGTTGAACCATAGTTAGCGGTATAGTTAATCAAAGTTGATTCTATTTGAACATAGTTGTGTTTAACAGTGGATTCATGTAAGAAAAGTCAGATTGCGTTATAAAAGTGATTAAAAAATGACTCTGTGCACTATGGGACTTAACTTCTGAGGTCATCAGTCCCCTAGAACTTAGAACTACTTAAACCTAACTAACCTAAGGACATCACACACATCCATGTCCAAGGCAGGATTCGAATCTGCGACCGTAGCGGTCGCGAGGTTCCAGACTGTAGCGCCCAGAACCGCTCGGCCACTCCGGCCGGCTAAAAGGGACTCATTCAGAGGAGAGTTTGTATAGATTCTGCCTATGAAGCAGCATTCCTTAACTGACTTATGTTCAGTGTTTTTTGTATAATATTTATGAGCTGGTTCTCCAGAAAGTTGTATTTACTGAAGATTTGATAAATCTGGTGATTATTTTGTATACTTCATTGCGCCACTGCTCTCTTTCGTACTCCCTCTGCTATTCCGCAGTTTTATTTTATTGAGTTAGTACGTGCGTACACTAACCAATAAGCAAATTAAGGTTCAACGATATTAAATCAGTTGATGTGATTATTAATTTGACGTCTGAAAGTGCACAGGGCCAAAACGGTGTTATAAGTAAATGCGGAAATTCCTATAGAAGACTCATGTGAGCAGCACATGATTTGTAAGGTTGATGACAAGACTATACATTTTTATTTATGAAATATAATAACATTTCGTTTCGTTCTAACATATATTTATGATCTAAAAAAGTGACGGCTTGCAAGTCAATCTACTGCAAAACACCACCCAGCACAACAAGGCGAATCACCAGATTGACGTCCATAGTTGCGGACGAGTTGCATGGGATAGCAACGAGAGTGCTCCTGCTGTCGTACGAATTCATACCACAGACTGTAACAACAGATGCTGGTGCAGTGTGTCTAGCTCGCAGACAGGTTGGCAGTAAGTCCTCAGGTGCCTCAACTGGCCCCTTCTAACCGATACACGGCCGTCACTGGCACCCGAGTACGCCAACCTTCCGTCAGAAAGCACAACGAGCTCTCACCTGAGCAGGTGTGGTTTGTCATTAGAATGCACGCTACAGGGCGTCTAGCTCGGAGATGTCCTTGAAGCTATCGATTTGTAACAGTTCGTCTTGTCTCCGTGGTGACGATTGGTGCTCAAATTACTATTGCAGATGAGGTACGATGCTCGTGAGCCATGCGCCAAACACGACGGTCTTTGCTCACGGTAGTTCCACGTAACTGTCCGGATCCCGGTCTTCTTGCTACCGTACATTCCAGTGACCATCACTGCCAGCATTCATTTACAATGGATACATTCCTCTCTAGTGTTTCTGCATTGTCGCGAAAGGAACTTTCAGCTTCTAGTAGCCTTATTGCAAGTCCTCTTTCAAACTCAGTGAGGTGTTGGTAAAGGTGTTTTCTCACGTTAAAGACGTTGTTGACAAGTATCGACTAACCCCATCCTAAAACAAACGTAACTAACGCTCACAACCGTCTCAAGTTGTATTTAAGGGAAACATTATTTGTAAGCTCATAGTGTCGGTACTAGCACCACTCTTCCGCGACTGGCGCCAAATTCGAACCGATATCGTCTCTCAAATGTAGAAGCACGTCTACCGACTTTTGTTTACATCACACAACTCCTTGTTGGTGTTGCGATTTTATTCCGTCAGAGTATGAGCTACAATTTATGGAAACGTTTTGACCTGATGAAATAAAAAAGCGTTAAGCTCTCAAAAGGCTCCTCGGGAAAATAACGTGCATGAGACCATTCGTTCTGTGCGAGGTCTGAATCTAGGTGAACAAACACCGCTGCCGGCCGGAGTGGCCGTGCTGTTCTAGGCGCTGCAGTCTGGTGCCGAGCGACCGCTACGGCCGCAGGTTCGAATCTTCCTACAGCGCTGAGTGTCTTTGCATCGCAGCGTGATAATTGCCTGGGGCCGCGGGATTCGAGGGGGTGGTCGCTCGCACTTGACACGCTCCACCGCGATTAATGGCTCCGCCAGACGGGCCGCCGCTTCCGCGCTTGTGAAACATTTAACCCGCAATCCTGCGGCGTGCGCCCTGCCCGAAGGCAATTAAGAATAACGTGGCGCGGCGCCTGCGGGCCCACATTGCATTATGGAAGTGAATAATGCAGCCTCGGCGGCGGGCGGACGTTGCCACTGTACGCGAGGGCGAGATAATTTCCCAAGGAAGGGCCGCGCTGCAAATGCGGACCGGCGAGCAAACAGCGCCGCGAATTGCGGCCGCAATTGTGTACCGTGTGCTGGCTGCGCGCGGACGCGCTGTTCGCGCTAGGGCAGCTCAGCTCTGCTCTGCTATGCATTACCGGTGCGTCGCGCCCTTCTCTGGTGACTGTCCTCGGCTCGGAAACAAATGTGACCCGCACTCAGCCTCTGTCTTTCTCAGATATCGCGCTACAGCGTGCGTGCGCTGTGACTGATGCCGAGACGCCATGCAGTACTTGCCATAGGAGTGTTGCCTCTTCCACTGTTCTGCAGGAAATAGCGCGTGCCGTGAAACTTAATTTCCTTCCGCCAGCTCAGCTGACTGCGCTCACTTGGGTCCCGTAAGAATCGCGAGGGGGTGCATTTAGCGGTCTACGGCCAGCAGCGACTCTCCGAGCTTTGCTGCAGTTGTGTGATTCTGTGTGGAGAGATAAGCCCTTGGCCTCTGTGGAAGTGGCTGACAATCATGAGGTGTGTCTCCAGCGACTGGGATCTGGGATTGTGGCGAGGGTCGTCCATCAGAGGGCTGGCCCTGGAAGTGACTGTCGGAGGTTACAACACCGCGAGTGGCTGCCACAGTGGCTGGTGTCCGACAAGTCATAGACTGGCGTAAGGCCCTGTTGGAGTGCTGGCTGTACTTGTTTTGGGTTCAGTTTTGTAGCTACAAGTAGACACTGTACGCCGCTGTTCGGAAGCAAGGCCAGAAGACAAGATAGAAATAAGAACAAACCCGAAGTGCCTTGTGTATGGGCAGACTGTTGTGAGTAACAATGGACAATGGAGGGAGTGGACATCGCCCACTTCAAAATGGACATTGTCTCTTCTCAGTGTTCTGCATAAGATGTGAGCCATAGATAGGGACGAGGAAAGCTGGAGATCAGTTATTACTTGTGAACTAAATATTGTGCTTTTATGGCCTACATCTGTTGACAGACAGCTGACAAGTTTGGCAGGATTAAGTCATTGCATACCGTGAGCAGTGGAAGGTTCACGTTTGTGAAAACATTGCAGGCATAGAAGCTGTGAAATCTATTCTGCGCCAGCCCCTGTAACCGAGCGGTTCTATGCGATTCAGCCCGGAACCGCGCTGTTACTACAGCCGCTGGTTCGAATCTTGCCTCGGGCATGGATGTGTGTGATGTCTTTAGGTTAGGCTCTGAGCAGTATGGGACTTAATTTCTAAGGTCATCAGTCCCCTAGAACTTAGAACTAATTAAACGTAACTAAGCTAAGGACATCACACACATCCATGCCCGAAGCAGGATTCGAACCTGTGGGTTAGTTAGATTTAGATAGTTGTAAGTATAGGGGAATGATGACCTCAGATGTTAAGTGCTATAGCGCTTGGAGCAATATGAACCATTCTTTAAAATCTATTCTGTACTACCTGGCGACGAGGACGTAAGAGAGTGAGTTTTGTATTTTGTTGTGTTTTGTATTCATTCTGCGTTCATACTTCAGTCTTTGTATATTGGTATATTTTTTGTGTTTTATGCTACTGTCTTTCGTCAAACTATTAGGTAACTCTGTCTATGTTTGTAGTCCATTGTATTACTTGACTATATGGCTCTGGTTGTTGGTGTAGCTCTTGTTGTGCCATTCGTTCATTTAGTATACAGTGCTAGTCTTGAATGCTTGGCGCTCGGCAGCTTCAGTATATTGACACCTTCTAAACACCATGAGTCTCACTGTAAACCTTAATGTTCCAAACGGGTATTCGGGTTTATAACCTATCGTCAGTGGCATACTATGCATCTATGTAACAATGTCAGATATCAACTGTATAGGATGTTCGGTCCCGGGTTCGATCCCCGCCACTGCCTAAATTTTGATAAATAATCAGCATTGGCGGCCGAAGACTTCCGGCATAAGAAGTCAGTCTCATTCTGCCAACGGCCTTGTCAAAGAGGGCGGAGGAGAGGATAGAGGTTCAGGGCACTCTCTTGTCCTAGGGGTGCGAAATTGCCCCTAAAGGCGGAAGAATCAGCAATGATCAACGACATGATGTAGAAGGCAATGGAAACCACTGCATTAAAGACACGTAACGTGTATCCACAGGACATGTGGCCTGTAGTTGAAGAAGTGTCATGATGATCTCTCCATTGGCAAAAGATTCCGGAATAGTCCCCCATTCGGATCTCCGGGAGGGGACTGCCAAGGGGGAGGTTACCATGAGAAAAATATTGAATAATCAACGAGAGGATAACGTTCTACGAGTCGGAGCGTGGAATGTCAGAAGCTTGAACGTGATAGGGAAACTAGAAAATCTGAAAAGGGGAATGGAAAGGCTCAATCTAGATATAGTAGGTGTCAGTGAAGTGAAGTGGAAGGAAGACAAGGATTTCTGAACAGATGATTATCGGGTATTATCAACAGCAGCAGAAAATGGTATAACAGGTGTAGGATTCGTTATTAATAGGAAGGTAGGGCAGAGGGTGTGTTACTGTGAACAGTTCAGTGACCGGGTTGTTCTAATCAGAATCGACAGCAGACCAACACCGACGACGATAGTTCAGGTATACATGCCGACGTCGCAAGCTGAAGATGAACAGACAGAGAAAGTGTTTGAGGATATTGAAAGGGTAATGCAGTATGTAAAGGGGGACGAAAATCTAATAGTCATGGGCGACTGGAATGCAGTTGTAGGGGAAGGAGTAGAAGAAAAGGTTACAGGAGAATATGGGCTTGGGACAAGGAATGAAAGAGGAGAAAGACTAATTGCGTTCTGTAACAAGTTTCAGCTAGTAATAGCGAATACCCTGTTCAAGAATCACAAGGGGAGCAGGTATAAATACTTGGAAAAGGCCGGGAGATATGGGAAGATTTCAATTAGATTACATCATGGTCAGGCAGAGATTCCGAAATTAGATATTGGATTGTAAGATGTACCCAGGAGCAGATATAGACTCAGATCACAATATAGTAGTAGAGAGAAGTCTACTAATATCAAACACCGGCCTTAATTTGAGGAAGAAATTTCTGAGGATGTGCGTCTGGAGTACAGCATTGTATGGTAGTGAAACATGGACTGTGGGAAAACTGGTACAGAAGAGAATCGAAGCATTTGAGTTGTGGTGCTATAGACGAATGTTGAAAATTAGGTGGGCTGATAAGGTAAGGAATGAGGAGGTTCTACGCAGAATCGGAGAGGAAAGGAATATGTGGAAAACACTGATAAGGAGAAGGGACAGGATGATAGGACATCTGCTAAGACATGAGGGAATGACTTCCATGGTACTAGAGGGAGCTGTAGAGGGCAAAAACTGTAGAGGAAGACAGGAATTGGAATACGTCAAACAAATAATTGAGGACGTAGGTTGCAAGTGCTACTCTGAGATGAAGAGGTTGGCACAGGAAAGGAAGTCGTGGCGGGCCGCATCAAACCATTCAGTAGACTGATGAAAAAAAAATGGTAAGCTCGGTGTGCATCTAAAAAGCACAAAACTATGTGGATTCCTAGAACGCAATTATAGCCTTGTCCACATGTATATGTATAAGCTGAACATCCTACAAAATTTATGACTGAGATGCATGCCATTCCTATAGAGATACATCATATGCCACTTGCGACGGGTTATTCGTGAAGACACCAGTTTAGCAAATATTCAGTTCAGATCAGAGTTAATGCTGGTTAGAAGATGTCCTTTAACGAAGTATCATTCTGATTACCACTGGCTAATATTGAAAATGTTGTCGTTGCTGTTTCTCCTAAGTCGGTTCGCGCTTTTGGGTCACTGGGAACAAATAAGAGTAGAGTCCTACAATATTTTATGTTTTTAGAATATGTTATTCTTATTATTATACATGCTGTGTCGTTTTTTAAATAAAAATTATTTCTTGCCAGGTTATTATTTACTTTCATATTAAGCAATACTCTTGCGGTCATTTGAGCTTTCTTTGATGATATGTCAATAAATACCATTGTATGAGAAGCCCACATGAGCACAACCTCCAGCCAAACTCCACTCCCTCAAATGCTGCAGTACAAACTGCATACCTTTCCCTTGTTGCTAGCTACTTCACTAACAAAACTGCAGAACATGGACCGGCTGGTGAAATATTCAGATATCAGTGCCCCTATACAAAAGCATGACGGTGGTTTTTTAGCACTGTAGTTGATGTAGCTTTGGTTCTAAGCTGTCACAAGATGCTCCAGCTGTGACGTAAGTTGTGACATTCCAGTGATGTGTACGAACCAGTAGGGTGTGTGGAATCAGCACAACTAGACGTGTTGACATGAAGACGTGACATTTTGGCACAAAGGAGTTGGCATGTTGGGACATTATCATGAACATGATGTGGAGCTTACAGATTGTATGACGGCAAAATACCAGCTCTCGGAAAATGAAAAACGAGGCACCTGTCACGTCTTGTCAGTGACAATCGTTTTCAAATCAGATTGTCACTGAATACTAGTTGATCTCAAACAGTTTCCAGCCACACTCTGGGCAGGTAACTGCGTGAAGTAGACAGCTGGAGCAGGCTGCTACGGAGAAGGCACTACATCAGAGCATCAAATAAATAAAAACCACTTTAGATTGTAAAACAAGACATGGCCTGGAGAGTCGCTGATGGCAGTCGTCTTGAGTGGTTCAGTGACTCAAGATTTGACCCGTTTTTAAATTAAGGAAAACGTAGACTGAACCTAATGCCCAGTGATGTATTTGAACTGTAGTGAATGGGATGCATAAACTCAGGTTGGACATAGTTCTGTGATATATTGGGGATGTTTTACATGGTATAACTTTGCTCCCATGTAACTGGTTACTGTGAATACATTCCAAGATGCTTGTTGTGACATTCTTGGTGAGCAAGTGTTGACCTTTCTGCTACATCTGCATGAGGAGTACATTGGAGGTACTTCTGTCCTCAGAGAGCACAAAATCCATTATCACAGGGCTGCCCGCTTATCTTCCTCTTTGAAAAAGCTTCAGGAACTCTGCCATTATATGAGTAGCCGACTGTATCATCCCACAGTAATACAATAAAACATTGCTGGAAATAGTGGAACAAGGCCAACATTACCCCACTCTGCATTGTTGCCAAATGTATTCAAGATGGCGGATCAAGGAAGGCGATGATAGATTTGGCAACATCGTAATGATGTTTGGTGGGAAGTTCAAATTCTCGTGGAAAAATAGGTCAACCCTCTCCCCCCCCCTCCCCTCCCCTCTCGCAGAAAATGGCAGAAAGCACGAGAATGCAACATACCACTGCTACCTCTGCTTAGAAATTTGTGGGAAAATTGCTCACTTCGCTACCTCCACTAACCTAAGTCATCTGACTGCCACCTCTTCCTAGAAAGTAGTGGTAAAAAGACTCAGCCTGTGCTGGATAGGGTGGATGTAAGTCTGTATTTCAACAGTCTATATTTAAACAATTTGAGGCAGTAGCTCCATCCAGTGTTTTCACCATGAGGTCTGGCGTCCAACTGACCTAGTACACAGTACTGCCACCAGAGGGCACTGTTATCACTCGCATGACATAATACAAGATGGCAGTCTGGGGTGGGGAGAATGGTTGGAAAAGGACTCAGCCTGTTCTGGGCTGCTGGAGAGAGGTTGGAGTGTACTTTATTATTTTGGAACAATTTATTTAGCGATGGATTTCACGTAGTTTGTTAATTACACTGACACAAAACACCCACTCTGAAGTGCTTGCAGTCACAATACACAGCCTACAGACCTGGAAACTATTCATAAATTACCTAAATAATGCAGTACACTGATGTACGGACACACAAATAACTCGTAAATTACCAAAATATTCAGTACATAGCATACATACACGCAAACTATTCTTAAATAACCGAAATAATGCGTACATAATGTTCTGCCAACATGCTCACAACGCTTAAACAGCCGAAAATAATGTATTGCACAAACACTCAACGCTTCTAAAATACACTTTCAAACTATAGTTACCCACAATGTATCAGAGGCTCCAAAGCACGCGAGTGCCAATGGTGCAAGCCACTGGTAGACAGTCGAAAACAAGGATGCAAGCTATTGCTCTCAGGCCCCTATCAGGTACAGCCAGCAGGTGAAAGTATTTGGGTATACAGTCAGAGTTCTTCGAGTGTTAAACTGACATCACTTGTCTACCTGTCTAGCCAAGTCACCCTCTGCGCCGCTCGTGCATGTTCACCATGGTTGGTGTGTTGTCTCTCTACATGTGGGTACTGTCATCACAAGTCTTGCTATGGAAATCTTTTCCAAGACTTCCCAGTATAGCACTGAATGCATTGTTCATAGTGATCCTGACAGGACATACGAACTGCATCTAGCTATGCATGCACCATTGCGGGTGCATCTAAAGGTCCTCAATGTTATACTGATGTCAAATGGCTATGTAAATAAGAGCGAAGTCGACATCTCGGTAATTGTTAAGTTCTGCAGAAATAATTAACGATCGCCTTTGTAAGAGTTTTTGTGATGTCTCAGTTTGTCTGCATGGATATTCTGGTCCTAGCAGACCTGTTAAGAAAAATAGCCCAGAAAAACACCACCTGCTTTCTTCCTCGCTACCCTAACGGGACACCTCATCCATTACTTATCATTCCCTTCTAGGATTTGATAAAGTGCTGTAGAAACAGCTTGTCTGAATGGAAATTCTTGTGCTAACAAGACCTGTTAACGAAAATAGCCCAGAATAAAAACTACTGCATTTTTCCTGATGGTCCTAATGAGGCATCACATGTTACCCTTCCTGGAAATCGTAATATCCTGCTTTCAAGATACGTCTCAGCAACGGTAAACTTCCCACTGCTAAAAACCTTCATCATGTATGTGCACACTTGCGAAAACACTGTTAATCATAAAACATTGTTTTTACTTGGAGAGAGAGAGAGAGAGGCGATGGTCGCATCAAGTCCTTCCAGTAATACTGACATTCCACAAAAGCTTCTCGTTGGCTGTACATTCAAATGAAGATCTCCATTGGTCGCTTCGGTCTATATATAAACCCACAACCAAGCTCCACTGTCCACAGTCCGTTGCTCCCCGCCTTTTTGTGTGTTCCATCGCCTCTATGTATGTACTCGTTCTTTTCTCTTCACAATATGAAGAGAGATAGCAGCAGCAATACTTCAGAGTGTAGCGGAAAGAGCCATAGAGTTCTGGCTCAGGATTAACAATTGAGTAAATAATTTCTGTTTTGAGTGTAAATTTTCGTGCGTGTGTGTTAAATTCATCTTATTAATTCCTTCTTCTTGTTTTAGAACGACTCCAGGATTTTGTCTTGGTGTGTGACGAGTGACTGGAGGGGCTGGACCATGACAGATTCTCTAAATCCATCCTCCTGTATTGGGTTCACAAACAGAAATGCCATGTGAGTATAATTTTCATTGTAATTTGTTCTTGTATAGAAGCGATCCAAAATTATCTTATTTCATACTTCTTTTTTCTCCTTTAGCTCACTCAATGCAAATGCAAAATGGGCTGAAAAGAACTATCCACTGCAGCAGCAGCAGTGCTACGTTGAACAGCCTCCAGCCGTGGATAACAAACAACAACACTCACGTTTTGATCTTTCTGTGTGACTCGACATCAAGACAAATAAAATTCTGTCTCGTCCTGTTACAGGAACAGCTCTAGAGGAGTTCGATTTGTTGGGTTAGGCGGCTGGAGGCTTCTCATCAACAGATACGGGAACAGCCTCCAGCAAGTAATGAGATGCTGAGCAGCATACTTGTACCTGCCACTTGTAGTTGGGGTAGTAGTATAAGAAGTTTTTTTCTGTAACAAGTCAGTTTATATATCTTGTTTGTTGTTGTTGTAGTAGGCGAGATAGACCTGTTGAGGAGAGACAAAGGGGATCTGATCTGGTCCTATTAGATAATGATGACTTTTTTGAGAGTGTGGTAGTGAAGTGTTCATGCCCTGGAGCCAGAGCGAAAGAGGTTATTACTCACTCTTCTTATAACCTTGAGATCGCCTTTCTTTCACCTCGCCAGTAGTGGTAAGCAATGTAATTCACAATTATTTATTTCATCTCTTTTTATACAGCGGTCACGTCCCCGCGACCTCAACATGGGGTGGCGCGCATACTGGTGGTGGCTAAACATCCTTTCTCACCAAATGGCGCACGTTCAGGCACGCGTCGCCAGTAAAGGCGCCGCTACTCGCTGAGCGGGAAGCCGCCGCCGCCCCATCACCGCCGCTCTGGCGTCCGTGGGCTGAGCAACGAACCACCAGCCTTCAAGTTACCGGGTTGGGTCTACAGCAGCATGGGGAGCCATCGCCGCAGCCTGGCTGTTCCCATCACTCTGACCTGGTAGTACCACAACATCCTTCTCCATCGACATCATCATCATCGTAATCGTATGGAGCTTGCTAAAATCACTCAGGCTATCTCCTTCAAGCAATCCCCCTGGTTGAAGGAGTATATTGATTTTAATACGAGAAAGAGAGCTTCCGTGATGTGTGACTTTGGGAAAGACTTTTATAAATTAATTAATAATTCAGTTTTCGGTAAAACAAGGGAGAATTTGAGGTAAAGACGTGAAATTTTTATTATAACTGAATGGGATGGGATTTATGGCGTACGAATATGCACTGACAGACCAAATTTTAAGCGGGTCACCATATTCAATAAGAACTTTGTTGCTGTGGAGATGGCGAAGACTCCAGTCGAGTTTATGAAACCTGTTTGTCTGGGGTTGTTCATACTAGACCTGTCCAAACTCCACATGTATCACTTTGACTATTAGTTTAGGAAACTCATTTCGATAATCCTAAATTACTTTATATGGATACAGATAGCTTCAGCTATTGGGTGAAGAACTGCGATCTATATGAAGTAATGAGGTACCGCGGTAATGAATTCGACATTTTCTCAAACATGGCTGATAATCCTTAAGGTATTATACCACAGAAGAAGAAGGTTACTGGTCTTCTGAAGGACGAGGCAAATGGATTGCCAATTGTGGAGATTGTGGGTCTATGTTAAAAAATGTATGTGTGTCGCACATCGGAAGGTGCAACACATAGGCGGCCTAAGGATGTGCATCGTATGGCATTGAGAGCCCTCTCTATTGAAGACTATTTGCACTTCCTGTGCAGTGGTATTCACAGCGCTGCACCGCAGACACCACATATGGTATGGCAGACCAGTATTCAATCGAGAGGATATGAGGTGCACACTGTGCTACAGTCTAAAATCGGTCTGTCTTCTGATGACGATAAAAACGTCATTTTTGATGATGGGATTGAAACTCTCCTGTACTCCGACTGCTCACTTGCCGGCCGATGTGACCAGGCGGTTCTAGGCGCTTCAGTCTGGAATCGCATGACCGCTACGGTCGCAGGTCCCAATCCTGTCTCGGGCATGGATGTGTGTGATGTTCTTAGGTTAGTTAGGTTTAAGTAGTTATAAGTTCTAGGGGACTGACGACCTGAGATGTTAAGTCCTATAGTGCTCAGAGCCACTTGAACCATTTCTTGAACTACTCACTTGTAGCGTGAGAAGGGGTGGGAGAGAATGAGAGAGAGAGAGAGAGAGAGAGAATGAGACAGTGTGTGTGTGTGTGTGTGTGTGTGTGTGTGTGTGTGTGTGTGTGAGAGAGAGAGAGAGAGAGAGAGAGAGAGAGACGGAAACAGAAAGAGAGTCTGCAGAGTGGTAGTATGACCCTTTTATCAGAGTGTAAGTAATTTTGTGCATGTGTGTGTTTGTGTGTGTGTGTGTGGGGTGGGGGGGGGGGTTGTGTCATGTACGAGTTTTTGTGTACTATGTACATGTGTATATACGTATATAGTATGAATGTGTGGAAGAGAAAGGATAAAAAGAAAAGAACAAAATTTATAAATACATATACATACATAGCATGTATGTGAAAGAAAGAAAAATTTTAAAAGAAGAATAAAAAAAAGTATTGAAAAAGCATAAACAGACAAAACATATTTATATATTAATTTTATTGATTTATTAGTTCATACACAATTATATATATATATATATATATATATATATATATATATATATATATAATGTGCATCATGTAAATAGAATAGCTTTTAAGTTTTTCACCTGCTGCTAACCATACAAGTCAGGATAGTTTTCAAGTGTATATATATATATATATATATATATATATATATATATATATATATAAAAAATTCTAACCATGCACAGTCCATCTGAATTATTGTAAAAGCTATACTACTGGGGCTGTGGAATTTAGTCGCAATAAAGAAAGTATCTCTACCATAGCTTTTAGCATATATTTATATATAATAAGTTCTTACCAATGTTATTGGTGTAGTGTGTAATTTAAAAGTATTTCTGCGTTGGAATATCAGAGTCAATTTATACCTCAAGAATACTATTCTGAACATCAAAAACTACATTGTACCTCATGAATTATATAGCACCTCAAGAAATATATTGTACATATATGAACTGAGTTCTCTAACTCTATAGATACAGCTATAAGGAATAGCGCAGTAGGCAGTACAGTTGAAGAGGAATGGACATATCTAAAAAGGGCCATCACAGGAGTTGAGAAGGAAAACATAGGTACAAAGAAGGTAGCTGCGAAGAAACCATGGGTAACAGAAGAAATACTTCAGTTGATTGATGGAAGGAGGAAGTACAATCATGTTCCGGGAAAATCAGGAATACAGAAATACAAGTCGCTGAGGAAAGAGATAAATAGGAAGTGCAGGGAAGCTAAGACGAAATGGCTGCAGGAAAAATGTGAAGACATCGAAAAAGATATGACTGTCGGAAGGACAGACTCAGCATACAAGAAAGTCGGAATAACCTTTGGTGACATTAAAAGCAACGGTGGTAACATTAAGAGTGCAACGGGAATTCCACCGTTAAATTCACAGGAGAGAGCAGATAGGTGGAAAGAATACATTGAAAGCCTCTATGAAGGTGAAGATTTGTCTGATGTGATAGAAGAAGAAACAGGAGTCGATTTAGAAGAGATAGGGGATCCAGTATTAGAATCGGAATTTAAAAGAGCTTTGGAGGACTTACGGTCAAATAAGGCAGAAGGGATAGGTAACATTCCATCAGAATTTCTAAAATCATTTGGGGAAGAGGCAACAAAACGACTATTCATGTTGGTGTGTAGAATATATGAGTCTAGCGACGTACCATCTGACTTTCGGAAAAGCATCATCCACACAATTCCGAAGACGGCAAGAGCTGACAAGTGCGAGAATTATTGCACAATCAGCTTAACAGCTCATGCATCGAAGCTGCTTACAAGAATAATATACAGAAGAATGGAAAAGAAAATTGAGAATGCGCTAGGTGACGATCAGTTTGGCTTTAGGAAAAGTAAAGGCACGAGAGAGGCAATTCTGACGTTACGGCTAATAATGGAAGCAAGGCTAAAGAAAAATCAAGGCACGTTCATAGTATTTGTCGACCTGCAAAAAGCGTTCGACAATATAAAATGGTGCAAGCTGTTCGAGATGCAGAAAAAAGTAGGGGTCAGCTATAGGGAGAGACGGGCCATATACAATATGTACAAAAACCAAGAGGGAATAATAAGAGTCGACGATCAAGAACGAAGTGCTCGTATTAAGAGGGATGTAAGACAAGGCTGTAGCCTTTCGCCCCTACTCTTCAATCTGTACATCGAGGAAGCAATGATGCAAATAAAATTAAGGTTCAGGAGTGGAATTAAAATGCAAGGTGAAAGGATATCAATGATACGATTCGCTTATGACATTGCTATCCTGAGTGAAAGTGAAGAAGAATTAAATGATCTGCTGAACGGAATGAACAGTCTAATGAGTACACAGTATGGTTTGAGAGTACATCGGAGAAAGACGAAGGTAATGAGAAGTAGTAGAAATGAGAACAGCGAGAATCTTAACATCAGGTTTGATGGCAGTAAAATAACCAATGACGGACGAAGCAAGGAGGACATCAAAAGCCGACTTGCTATGGCTAAAAAGGCATGTTTGGCCAAGAGAAGTCTACTAATATCAAACACCGGCCTTAATTTGAGGAAGAAATTTCTGAGGATGTGCGTCTGGAGTACAGCATTGTATGGTAGTGAAACATGGACTGTGGGAAAACTGGTACAGAAGAGAATCGAAGCATTTGAGTTGTGGTGCTATAGACGAATGTTGAAAATTAGGTGGACTGATAAGGTAAGGAATGAGGAGGTTCTACGCAGAATCGGAGAGGAAAGGAATATGTGGAAAACACTGATAAGGAGAAGGGACAGGATGATAGGACATCTGCTAAGACATGAGGGAATGACTTCCATGGTACTAGAGGGAGCTGTAGAGGGCAAAAACTGTAGAGGAAGACAGAGATTGGAATACGTCAAGCAAATAATTTAGGACGTAGGTTGCAATTGCTACTCTGAGATGAAGAGGTTGACACAGGAAAGGAATTCGTGGCGGGCTGCATCAAACCAGTCAGTAGACTGATGACCAATAAAAAAAAAAATGAACTGAACAAATGAAGGAAAAATGTAGCCACCATGCGTCTGTGTTGTAGTTATTTACAAAAAAACGTATCCCCTATTGCATTATGTATGTATGTGTATATGCATATCTCAAATGACATTAGTATTACTGAAGATGAGTGCTATTAAGTTGGTGAAGTTTAAGACAGAAGATAACAAATTATATGGAATGGTCGCATGGAATAGCGTTATGGGAGGAGGAGGCAGGTGACCGTGTCTGCTTCCCATGATATATAGCAGACATGTCTAAAATTATATCTCCTGTGCTTGAAGAAAGCCCCAGATATAGCATGTGGTTAAAACTGTACACTGTCAAAGCAGAACATGGTTAAAAAGAAAAAAAGAACACAGAGGCTGTGACGTAAAAATTCGTTTATTTCTTATCCACCTTAAAAGTAAGTTTACATTTTCATAAGCAGACAGAGCAACTCTATTTTCACAAATCTTCTTCTTCATGAGTCGATGGAGAGGACACCTGTAGAATTCCAGGTCTTGAATACCAGCAAACTTAAATATTTGATGCATCCATGAGATCAAATAATTCAAGTGCTGTCACCTTATCTTTATGGGGTATCCTAGGATCATCGCTGTGAAGTCGGCCCTGATAGCTGAGTGATCAGCATGACAGAATGCCATCTTACAGGCCCGGGTTCCATCACCCACTGGGCAGGGGATTTTCTCCGCTCAGGGACTAGGTGTTGTGTTTTCTTCATCATAATTTCAGCCCCATCTGGAGCGCGGGTCGCTCAATGTGGCGTCGAATGTAGTAAGACCTGCAACACGGTGGCGGGGCCTGCCCCCTAACGGGAAACGCCAAGTGCTCATTTACATTTGCCTCCCATTCACTTCCATGTTAAAAATGTGTTAACCACTCTGCACTCTTCCTTTGTCTTAGCACACTTCACATATTTGAAAGACCTTGGTGATGCAATATTTGCAGAGAATTTATTTATTATTCCCACATCTTGTGTGAACACTACGAATGCAACATCTTTAAATATGAACTGTCTAGGCTAACCATCACAGGAACCCAGAGCGTCTGCAGTGAGTTCAAGTCTTGAGATGCCATTGTGAAATGATGTAGGTATAGTGCAGCACCTGTTCATTTATACAGCTTGTTGCACAACACCGGTGAGTGGGCAGTAGTTGATCAGACAGCCATGTAGAACTAGAGCATATGCATCAGTGTGTTCTGGGAAATTTGTCGAAGATTCAAATTCAGTTTGCACATCTAAAGGTCCAGACTTAATTATCTCCTTCTGTTTAGAGCAGTCTATTACGACTATCAGTGAAAGCTCCTTGAACTTCTGTAGACTGAGTAGAGACCCTCCTCCCTCTCCTTCAGCAATTTCATAGTAATAAGCACGAAACCTTGCTTACATGTCATATGCTAGACTGTATACATTTTCATTCTACTGCAGGTGTAAATTGTCATATGGGTAGAATTCTGAAATTCAGATATACTTTGGCATTGGTTAACTTGCAGTTGTCGAAAACGGCGGAAACATTTGCTATATTACCTCTTCTATCAGTCTGAAACGCAAGTATGATGAATCTAGGTGTCTCTAGCTGCACTTGGGAGTTTTGCGCGTTCTTGACCGTTCGAGCAATAGCTACACCACCATCACCGAGCGATCCTACCACCGAGGGCGCAGAGAGGGCCTGGACGAGGAACAGAAGCCAATCGCCAGATGTCTTGGGCATTGGTAGAACTCGAGTTGCTTTAAGCGATCCTCTTCTTCTTCTTCCCGCACCTTTGTGCTTCAGAGTTTTTTTCGCTGCGCACATCGTTGTTAGGATACAGTTCTTCAAACAGCTCTGCTTCCCGCCATTGTCGTTCTTCTTGCTTAGTGCAACGCAATCTGACTTTCAGTAATCCCTACTGAAGAATGGCCCTGATTAACAATAACCTATACTTTTCATGTATCACTTACCAAACAAAAATCTTCGTTACTTCGTCGAGCAGATTAACCCCCTTATCACTTCGTGCGAAGCGTTTCTGAAGCTTTGACCCAGGTCCACAGTAGCTATACCCTGGGATGTGTAAGACCACTGGTAGTTTGTCTAGAGAACACGACCTCCTATAATGCGCCTCCTAGCATATATATTATGCTATTCCGGTGGTTGTGGACTGTGCGTGCCCATTATATAGCAAGTCGTTAGCATCAATCCAACTCTTTTGTGCAGCAGGAAAACAAAACCCCATTTGACTAGTGCTTTATTTCCCAGAGAAACACATCCGGTTCTGAGCTTTTCTGCAACTCCTCGGTGTGAAAGCAGCGTGAAATTTCTTCACCTTTACTATCCTTCAATGTATAAGTTCTAGGATTCGTTATTTGCACCTTTCAAACTGTAAATATCTCTGTTGACCAGTTCGATAGGTATTACTCCACAAATGCCGTCTTGTCTTTTGAGATACGTACCAAATCACCTACATTAGATTTCCGTCTGAGTGGATCCAGCATTTTAATGCGGTAGTACACCGTATCCATGAGTCCATTATCACGAACGTCGAATGGTCCCATTTTTATTGTGGTATGCTTTGTTCGATTATACTGGGCAATTATTTCTGGGAGGATATCTGTCCATTTGTATGAGCCGCGAAGATTAAAAGGCATTCCTATTCGACCTTTTATTGTTCTGTTCAGACGCCGCATGATATTTGCCTTCAGGTGAGTGAATATTAAATAGTGATGTATTCCGTACCGGTGCATCACGGTCTTGAAATACCTATAGCAAAACTCACCACCGTGATCGGTTTGGAGCTTGTCTGGGCATCGATTTGCCTCTGTCTGTAGCAAACGCTCTAAACGAACCGCGACAATGCTATGAGGTTTTCTTTTAACAGGCAATGCCCCGGTAAATTCGGAGTATATATCAGTAACCACTAAAATATTATTGAATCCATTATTCTCATGTGAATATTCCCTCATATCTACAATATCAGTGTGCCATAAATCCAAACCTTTAATCCTAACATGCCTACGATGGTATGTTTTGCGCGCTGGTTTGTGCAGTTCTCCAGCTAATGTCTCCATACTTATTCGATGAAGTTCAGAGATTACTGAAACAGCCTCATTTGAATGAGCTGTATTACCGGCAGCAGCTGATGCCATGAGCAACCGTAATCAATCTATTAGATCCTTAGTGTCGTCGTAATATATATACACTGCTTTACGCTCAATGTCAATACCATCAAAGCTGCTACGGCTGTTGTAGTTTTCGCCATCAAGTGTTGGTTTCATAATGGTTTATATTTCTTGTTTCTCAGGCTTTTCGCGATCTTACGTACATCAGTCATGCGCGGTATTTCGTGCTATGTTTTCCTATCATTAACTGAATAATTTGTAGGCTTTTTGGTAAGTGTTAGGAAACTAAGATTCATTAAGCCAGGTGTTATCTCAAACCGCCTACCACCAATCTGTATTGTGTCATCAATTACAGTTACAGGATGATTGTCCAACAAGTACGGTCTTCCCTTCTAGCGCCGAATATTCTATCTATCTGACCAGGAGCGTGACGGATAATGAATTCGTCAGTGGCAAAACCATCGTTGTCGCGTGGTTTTGTTTTTGCTCACAGCTGTCTGAGAGATTCAGTAACCTACTTAAAGGCCTCTCTCAGTGAATGATGGCGATCCATATGCCCTAACATCAACAACTGTAATTTCTCTCGAACTACTCTCCGCGCTTGAATAACTTTCTGCCTCGTTGACATCTCGGTGTGTACTAATCATTCATCCATGCGGAGTGAGGCTTTATACACTCCTGGAAATGGAAAAAAGAACACATTGACACCGGTGTGTCAGACCCACCATACTTGCTCCGGACACTGAGAGAGCGCTGTACAAGCAATGATCACACGCACGGCACAGCGGACACACCAGGAAGCGCGGTGTTGGCCGTCGAATGGCGCTAGCTGCGCAGCATTTGTGCTCCGCCGCCGTCAGTGTCAACCAGTTTGCCGTGGCACACGGAACTCCATCGCAGTCTTTAACACTGGTAGCATGCCGCGAAAGCGTGGACGTGAACCGTATGTGCAGTTGACGGACTTAGAGCGAGGTCGTATAGTGGGCATGCGGGAGGCCGGGTGGACATACCGCCGAATTGCTCAACACGTGGGGCGTGAGGTCTCCACAGTACATCGATGTTGTCGCCAGTGGTCGGCGGAAGGTGCACGTGCCCGTCGACCTGGGAACGGACCGCAGCGACGCACGGATGCACGCCAAGACCGTAGGGTCCTACGCAGTACCGTAGGGGACCGCACCGCCACTTCCCAGCAAATTAGGGACACTGTTGCTCCTGGGGTATCGGCGAGGACCATTCGCAACCGTCTACATGAAGCTGGGCTACGGTCCCGCAAACCGTTAGGCCGTCTTCCGCTCACGCCCCAACATCGTGCAGCCCGCCTCCAGTGGTGTCGCGACAGGCGTGAATGGAGGGACGAATGGAGACGTGTCGTCTTCAGCGATGAGAGTCGCTTCTGCCTTGGTGCCAATGATGGTCGTATGCGTGTTTGGCGCCGTGCAGGTGAGCGCCACAATCAGGACTGCATACGACTTAACTTAAAATAACCCTCTACACTCGGGATATTTTGAACTCAATCCCACTTAATTTTCACAACACATAACAGTTTTCACACACAAGAATCATTTTTCGTAAGTTCAGCAATTTCCGGTCCGTCAGATACTATTACATATTCTTTACCATAAGTACAGTACTGTAAATGTTTCAACGTTCTAGATAGTCCACGATCCGGACCTCACGAAAGTAAGTGAATAATTAAGATAAGTGCTTTTTCTTTTTCTTTCAACAACATTCAACGACTCCTGGTAATGAATGACGTCACACGGTCACGGAGTAAGGCGCGCTTGCTCCTAGTGCTAGTCATGTAACTTCTGTGGCAAGCGAGGCAACTATGTGCCCGCGGCGATCGACCGTCACTGGTGCCGTATCCCCTTGACACACGTCCACCCTGAGCTGGTACATATTCAATGTGTACATAACAACATAATAACAATCCACTTCTTTGAGATATTCAGTTACTCCATAATTCTACATATACGTGTATTTTTCACAAATTCTTGAACATCACAGGATAAGCTTGCTCTTTCAATTCCACTCGTAAATTCCAGGTGTCATAGACCCTTAAACATTTAATCATTTACCTTTAATCCTTCAAGCTACTCCTTCCATTGTTCGTATGGGCTACTACTATCCTATACAGCTTTCTCTGGTCTGGTCTGGTCTGGTGTGGAGAAACTCTGGAGAAACTTTATGAGCCTGTTCTTCCCAACATTCATAAATCTTAACGACGCTAGAGACATTAAGAATTCAAACTCACCATAATAATTCCTACCAAATATATATTTCTCACTATACTGTTCTTTTTCCCTTAGGAACAGTACTTATCCCTTACCTATTGGTTGCATCCATGGGTAACCTTTCTCCTGCCGTTCTGGTAAGTACTCCCCTTTCTTCTTCCTATATTCTATGGTACAGGTCAAGCCCCTTGGTGATGCCTTGGTGCCCCTGCCCGCACAGTATTGGTAAGCCCTCTTTGGTCTGCCTAACTACCCTTCTTTCCATTCACTCAAAGCTGGGTGCCCCCCCCCCCCACCCCCATGGCTCATTGCCCTACTATACATCTTTTTGTATGCTATTACTAAATATTATCCGGTAAAATTAAAAATGTACTCCAATCTCCAATATTGCTCATTAACACTCCATTTCGTATCCTACAGTCCAACTTTATTTCTCATCCTGTCTACCATATCTCTATATACCATTCGTTACTTATTGTACATACTAGCTTATTAAGGGGTATATCATCTTTACTTCGGTTAGCAGAGAGCCCCACTGTTCAACAAGCTGTCAAGTCATCCTTAATTATATACATACATATTTTTAGAATTAGTCAATGTAGAACCATTACCTTTAATACCATGTGCTCTTGTTTTACCAAGTGCATGTATTTCCCCCTGCAACACCTGATGGTTCTTGCAAGCTCTCAAACTGTACTTTTACTGTCTGTGTCTTTGTGTTTCTTTGTGCGTATGTGTATCGGTAGCAATGTAGCCTGATTCTTTGTCCAGCTTATGTAAAATAAGTTGAAGGTTATAGTAAATCACGAATAATGAGAAGGACTTCAGTGATAGAAGTATATGCACATTGAAAGACTGAAAAATAGACCGGTACTCAGATGAGAAGTAAGAAAGAAAATAATATAGATGGTTGCTAAGATCGAAGAAGAAAAAGAGGATAGCCCCGAAGGCAGGAAACCCTTCCCACCCCCCACCCCCTTCCCAAGGATCCCTACTTCGCTGGTACTTGAGTGAGAAGCCGAAGGAGGTATGATCTTAAATGTCTCCTGCAGAACGAACATTCTCACCTTCACCTTTTTTAACGTCACCGAAGAAAGATCTTAGCAACTCCTGTGGAACGGCAAATGGTGAAGAATCAGTCACGCTTGTCTGCGAGGGTTGCCTGAAAGGTGGGGTGTGTGTAGTGTTAGTCATGTTTGTGCCTACACAACCCACTCCTTTCAAAATTTGTATAAACCCTCCCCATTCACATCACATCTCACAAAAGGTATAAAATATTCTATAAAAATAGAGAATTTTACACTGTAATCAAATATTTAATTCATCAGTCATTTCACATTATATTGTTGTTAAATATAATATTCTACATCTACATCTACATTTATACTCCTCAAGCCACGAAATGGGGGGTGGCGGAGGGTACATTACGTTCCACTGTCATTACCTCCTTTTCTTGTTCCACTCGCGTATGGTTCGCGGGAAGAACGACTGCCGAAAAGCCTCCGTGCGCACTCGAATCTCTCTTATTTTACATTCGTGATCTCCTCGGGAGGTATAAGTAGGGGGAAGCAATATATTCGATACGTCGTCCAGAAACGCACCCTTTCGAAACCTGGAGAGCCAGGTACACTGCGATGCAGAACGCCTCTCTTGCAGAGTCTGCCACTTGAGTTTGCTAAACATCTCCGTAACGCTATCACGCTTACCAAATAACCCAGTGACGAAACGCGCCGCTCTTCTTTGGATCTTCTCTATCTCCTCCGTCAACCCGATCTGGTACGAATCCCGCGCTGATGAGCAATACTCAAGTATAGGTCGAACGAGTGTTTTGTAAGCCACCTCCTTTGTTGGTTGACTACATTTTCTAAGGACTCTCCCAATGAATCTCAACCTGGTACCCGCCTTACCAACAATTAATTTTATATGATCATTCCACTTCAACTCGTTCCGCACGCATGCTCCCAGATATTTTACAGAAGTAACTGCTACCAGTGTTTTTCCGCTATCATATAATTATACAATAAAGGATCCTTCTTTCCATGTATTCGTAATACATTACATTTGTCTATGTTAAGGGTCAGTTGCCACTCCCTGCACCAAGTGCCTATCTGCTGCAGATCTTCCTGCACTTCGCTACAATTCCTAATGCTGCAACTTCTCTGTATACTACAGCATCATACGCGAAAAGCCGCATGGAACTTCCGACTCTATCTACAAGGTCATTTATATATATTGTGAAAAGCAATGGTCCCATAATACTCCCCTGTCGCACGCCAGAGATTATTTTACGACGTCTCTCCATTGATAGCAACATGCTGTGTTCTGTTTGCTAAAAGCGCTTCAATCCAGCCACACAGCTGGTATGATATTCCGTAGGCTCTTACTTTGTTTATCAGGTGACAGTGCGGAACTGTATCGAACGCCTTCCGGAAGTCAAGGAAAATAGCATCTACTTGGGAGCCTGTATATAATATTTTCTGGGTCTCATGAACAAATAAAGAGAGTTGGGTGTCACACGATCGCTGTTTCCCGAATCCATGTTGATTCCTACAGAGTTGATTCTGGGTTTCCAAAAACGACATGATACGCGAGCTAAAATCATGTTCTAAAATTCTACAACAAATCGACGTCAGAGATATAGATCTACAGTTTTGCGCATCTGCTCGACGACCCTTCTTGAAGACTGGGACTACTTGTGCTCTTTTCTAATCATTTGGAACCTTCCGTTCCTCTAGAGACTTGCGGTACACGGCTGTTAGAAGGGGGGAGGGGGGGCAAGTTCTTTCGCGTACTCTGTGTAGAAACTAATTGGTATCCCGTCAGGTCCAGTAGACTTTCCTCTGTTGAGTGATTCCAGTTGCTTTTCTATTCCTTGGACGCTTATTTCGATGTCAGCCATTTTTTCGTTCGTGCGAGGATTTAGAGAAGGAACTGCAGTGCGGTCTTCCTCTGTGAAACAGCTTTTGAAAAAGGTGTTTTGTATTTCAGCTTTACGCGTGTCATCCTCTGTTTCAATGCCATCATCGTCCCGGAGTGTCTGGGTATGCTGTTTCGAGACACTTACTGATTTAACGTAAGACCAGAACTTCCTAGGATTTTCTGTCAAGTCGGTACATAGAATTTTACTTTCGAATTCACTGAACGCTTCACGCATAGCCATCCTTACTCTAACTTTGACATCGTTTAGGTTCTGTTTGTCTGAGAGGTTTTGGCTGCGTTTAAACTTGGAGTGAAGCTCTCTTTGCTTTCGCAGTAGTTTCCTAACTTTGTTGTTGAACCACGGTGGGTTTTTCCCGTCCCTCACAGTTTTACTCGGCACTGACCTGTCTAAAACGCATTTTACAATTGCCTTAAACTTTTTCCATAAACACTCATCATTGTCAGTGTCGGCACAGAAATTTTCGTTTTGATCTGTTAGGTAGTTTGAAATCTGCCTTCTATAAATATAATATTCTATTCTCTTCCTTCCATCTTAAAGTCACTCTGTTTACATAGTACCACTATATTATTCTTCCTACCAGAAAATTATTCTCAGCGTTCAATTTTATGTTTAAAGTTCACTGTTTATTCGTGATTCTCTTAAACTAGTCAAAATCTTGTAGTCATATTCGGTCTCTTAAATACTAACATGATAGGATAGTTTAAGAAGTTATGAATAGATTACAGAATAGTTGAAGATTTGAAGGGAATTCGGTGTAGGAAAACTAACGTGGAAGTGACACCCAAAACAGATAAGATACCGAAGGTCGTCACTTTGCCCCTTACCACAGAATGTTAATATCCCTGGGGTACAGATGTGACTCCGCATGAATACCATGAATCTGACACTACCCTCAG
The DNA here is from genome assembly GCF_023897955.1 of Schistocerca gregaria. Lineage (NCBI taxonomy): Eukaryota > Metazoa > Arthropoda > Insecta > Orthoptera > Acrididae > Schistocerca > Schistocerca gregaria. The sequence goes on along the minus strand of NC_064921.1, from coordinate 483,367,005 downwards.
TCGATTACTTACGGACCAATACTTCTCGTTACATTCTGCATGAAAGTTTCCCCACAACAAAACAATCACTACTTTATTAGGTAAGACAACATTAGGTAATGTTATTCTATCTTCTATTTTGTCATGGACTAGTTTGAATTCTTCGTCGATAACCACATCAGTATCATTAGGCTTGGAAAATTTCCGGATATTATACTCACGGTAACATCTCGATCCATAATTAGTTCAAAAGGTTCCGCCAGACTACTTACATCTATAATGTTAAAGTTGAGTACTTTTTCTATAAAATTATGTACTACATTATTTACTCGCGAAATGACAGTTCGTAGACTAACACCTGGAATTTTCGATTGAATTATCGATTTTACATCCTTAGTTCGATAGGTGTTCTCTTTCAAAATCTTCCTTTCCTGTCTTACGGAATCAAATATAACATTACATACATTTTCAAACGATTCTAATTTTTCATTAGGCTAGGGTTTTTTATTATTACTTTTGGCATCAAATTCTAGTTTCTTTGTAGATTTCCGAAATCGCTCGTTCTGTCTATGGTTTGTTTCAGCAAACATTTGAGCCGTCTGGACACTTAAGGAATTACTTAATTCATTCCTTAAATCTAATCGCCAATTCTCCACTTTATCATTTAATACCTCAAACTTTGAATGAATTTAAAGCTTCACTCAGTGCTTCTAACTTTTCACTGAAAGTAGCACTCATCTCATTTCTCAAAGACGCAATTTGAGCAGTTACACTTTTCACTTAAAGTAGCCCTCTTTCCTTTTAACTTAGCATCTGATCTAGTTAGAGTTTCGCTCTGGGCTTTAATTAAATTTAATAATTCAGACAATTCAGGCCCTTCTTTACCATTTGTCCCAGCCATGGCTGGTTCTCACTTCTCCCCAACTGGTTCTATACCGTCCATGCTTCTATAGATTTTCGGTCTTGTGAGCATCCAATACTAATTTTAGTTATATCAATTACACAGTAAAAGTTCATCCCACAGTATTTGGTAACACCTTTCACTAGAAGAATAGTTTCTTTTTTCTTCGAGGCTCACCCGGCGTAGAATTTTATGCTTTGTCGGCGAGCAGGTGTGGAATCGGCATCGGTGAATAGCACAGGCGCCGGCAGCGTCGAACGGTGGTTGCGGCTTTGACTTCGGCGAGCGGATGCGAGTCAGCAACTCTAACGGCAACCGTTGCAGTCAGTAACGGTGCCGGGTTACTTCGTCGGCGACTGCATACTGCGTCGGCGTCAGCTAATTACTGCGTCGACATCGGTTGCTGGTTACTGCGTAGGTGTCGGGTAATTACTGCGTGTGTGAGGATTGCTTCCTTTCCACATGCAAATCTTCTTAATCGAATTCTGCGGACCAATTTCTTCGTTTCTGTGGCAACTCTCAACTTTTCCTTATCTCAATTTCCTCGAAAAATTTCCTCCTTTTCGTGTCCTCTCACGGTCGCCACGTTCTGGCGGATTCCGGTGATTAGAGGGAACAGTGTGTTGTTGTTGTGCAAGACTCACACTCTCTCTTGGTTATTGAACTTAAGCGTAGTTGCTTTGCCGATCTTCTTTTCAGCATAGCCGTCTGTGATGGTCTGCCCCATTTCTGCTCCGAAGATAAGATGCTGTTTTAGAGGAATTTTCTCTACTCTTAAAATAGCCCCCTACACTCGTGACACTTTGAACTCAATCCCACTTTATTTGCACAACACATAACAGTTTTCACATACAGGAATCATATTTGGTAAGTTCAAGAATTTCCGGTCCGTCAGATACTATTACATATTCTTTACCATATGTACAGTACTATAAATCTTTCAAAGTTTTACTTAGACCACGACCCGGTCCTCACGAAAGGAAGCGTTCAAAAGTGTGTTTCCTTTTTTCTTTTACCAACACTCAACTGTTGCAGGTAATGAGTGACGTCATACCGTCACTGTGCAAGGTGCGCTTGCTCCTAGCGCTAGTCATGGAACTTCTGTGACGAGAGAGGCGACCACTTGCCCGCGCCGATCGACCGTCACTATTGCCGTATCCTCTTGACTCACGTCCTACCTGAGCTCGTACGTAAAATATCGGGTGTTGTGAGGCCGCGACTTGGCCACGAACGGCGGAGGCGACTGAATACTTATCTTCGGATTAAGATGTTCATTCCGGTAGTAGTTGCTCCCCGTGCAGAACACCGTAATCGGAACCAAACAGAACACGCGAACTAAGGCGAAGTCCACCGCCCGTACGCCCGCTGGTAATTTAAAAGGGGAGGCACTGCACTTCGGTGGCTCACTGCTTCCGATCTCCGAAACATAAATCATAAGCGACAACAGGGAACCAAACAATCCTTCTTTCACATTAATACTCAAACTTATACAGAAAACTACTTGGATAAAATTGACAATAATACAACTGATTTCATTCCTTTAAGCAGAACCACGTACACGAATGATGCAAACGGAACTGGCTCATTGAAACCCAAGAATCACATGGAGCGCCTTACGTGGTCCTGTAAGGTACCACACGGCAGTCTTTAGGCACAGAATATAGATCGTTCGGTAAGGCTGCGCACACGTATCAATGTTGTAGACACTTGCCAGCTAAAGTAAGAACAATACTATTAAGGAGCGAAGCACGCAATAAGAGGCATGAAATAGCACATGCATAGCTCGCGAGCACATGCATAGCTACACGAGGTTGGCAAGAAGCCACAGCGCCGGACCGCTGCTACTGACCCCAGTACCATCAAGCGCTGACTGCCTCCCGTACTCACTCAGGCACACCGTGCTCGCTGTCGTCTCTCCAACGTCTAGCTAATACGCGCACTTCCGCGTGCCGTGCCCAACGTTGTTCCCTTCCACTCCGTACTGCCCGCTTTACCCTGAGCCAGCCCAGGCTCCAAAGACAAACTTCTGCCAGAGGGAATCGATAGTGCCTAAACAAAGATAGCCCTGCCGTCACTCCCTCCAGGGACTGGCGAAATTGTCTGCTGCTGCATCATTGTAGGAGTAGCATTGAAAAATAATGATATTAATAAGCGTAGTACTTTGACTATAATGAGAGAGGTATGAAATAAAACACAAACACGGTTACAGCAGTCCGTCTTCAGGCCAGGAGTGGCCTACCGGGACCATCGGACCACTGTGTCATGCTCAGTGGAGGATGCGGTTAGGAGGGGCGTGGGGTCAGCACACCGCTCTCCCGGTCGTTATGATGGTATTCTTGACCCGAGCCGCTACTATTCGGTCGAGTAGCTCCTCAATCAGCATCACGAGGTTCAGCCCACCTTGTCACCCATCCAAGTGCCGACCACGCCCGACAGCGCTTAACTTCGGTGATCTCACGGGAACTGGTGTATCCACTGCGTCAAGGCCGTTGCGTTGAGATTATATGTACATACATTATTTATTTAAATATCGTACATAGGATGCAGTATTTCAAGAAAATCATTAGACTCTTTCCGCATCTTCTTCTTCTTTGGATATGTACAGTATATCCCAAACAAAGCTTTTAGATATGCAATAAATTCCGCGCATATCTCCCTCAAGCCAATGGATGCCTCACAGTATCCGAGTTTTTCACATGCATATTTAACCTGTTTATCTTTTGGTTCAGAGTTCACGTGCAAACAAAGGTAGTGCTCCTAATCATCAACATGTACACTACGCATGTAATAAGTTTACAAGATCACTGTATGCAGAGTCTATACTGAGCAACCAACGGTTCAATCTTTCAATTGCAAGACGTAGCGCAGTATACAGATTGTATAACCTCATAACTGAGGTGTGCCTTACAGAAACACAGTTGTTACCCGATTTCATACATAGCGCACAGTTATCATACAGTGCTGTAGCAGGTGGTCTTAGACCAGTAAAGCGAATGTCTAGGGGAGAACGAGTTGAATAATACTCTGTAGTCGTCTGCTGGTTGATGTAGCGCTGTGCACGACATATATCTTCCCAGTCGAACTCAGAATTTGTCACTTTATTACACTTCGAGGCATTTTCAATTTCTGTCCTCGCATACAAACCCAGACATTATGTATATTTCTACCAACGTTTACATGTTTTGTTCCGCTGGGAGTTAAATTGTATGTAGATCTGAAAAGCATGGGTACACTCAATGTCTTCTTATCCACAGCATCTGCATTCTGTGCCTGCACTAGCACAGGGATGTTCTGCTGGGATGCGTCGTATGTTAGTGACCAGTACTGTTGTCCATCTTGCTGTTGTTTGTGACCACCACCAGGGTTCGATGTGTTGGGAGCAGATCGCGTGTCCTCATCACATAAATCGATAAGTGGGACAGACAACAACAGCTCCTTGTTCTGCTGCAGCAAGTGGGCTTTGTGTGTTACAGGATCCCACATGATCGCTATAGGTTCAGAGATGCTGGAGGTTGTTGCTGCCATAGGTCCAGAGGTCGGTGCAGGTCCCGACAAGATGACAGACGAGGTTGCTACAGAGCCGCCGGACATGTTGGAGGTGTCGAGGGCTACTGCTGAACTATGATGAAGAAACATTACATATGGCCAAGATGCGAAAACAACTAATAATAGTAATAATTATGCTAATCACAGAGAAAGATGTGATATGGGATACATACTTTTAAAGTTTCTTCCTGTTCTCCAGGGACGTGTTGGATTGCAACTGCTGTTGGCACTTCATGGCTCCTCTTCTTTTGTTGATGCTGGCTGACTGAGAAAGATTGAAGGGCCAGAGTTGCTGAGTCTGCCCCACATCCCATCCAATGATGTTACCAGATACCAGCATTCTACTGGCTGAAGTCTAAAACGTAACTGGATTAAAGGTTCCTATAGGTTTCCACCATTTTTCCCCCCAGACAACCATCTTGGAGTACGTCACAGGAGGGAAAATGGTGCCCTCTGGTGGCAGCACTGTGTACTAGGTCAGTTGGACTCCAGACCTCATGGCGAACACACTGGATGGTGCTTCTGCGTCAAATTGTTTAAATAAAGGCTTCTGAAATAAAGATTTGCATCCATTCTATCCAGCACAGGCTGAGTCCTATTCCCACTAATTCCTAGGAGGAGGTGGCGGTCAGATGACTTAGGTTAGTGGAGGTAGCCTAAGTGAGCTCTTTTCACGCTATTTTCTTAGGTTCATGGAGGCAGCAATGGGGTGTTGGATTGTCCTGCTGGAATTTGAACTTCCTGCATTTTCTGGGTGAGGAGAGTAAATGAAACGATTGCAATCAACATCCCTCTGACTTGGCAGCTATGTGGCATCAAATCATCAGTGAGTGACTTAAATCGGATAAGGCAAACTACAAGAAGTTTGTCCACTCTCTTCCATGCTGAAATGAAGAAGTCAATATCAAGATTATAGTTGGTGTTGCACGAACATGGCGTCATCTGTGGATTAAATATCTGTGCAGTTAGTTCATTAATACTTATAACTTGGTGAAAAACAACCGATTGAGATATTTATTACACGACTTCACATTAGACTCCTATTTTCACATGAAGCCTTGGTTTCTGTTGCATCAGATGAAGATTTTCAGAACATCAGCTTCCATTATTAAGCAAATTCATATACCCCGAAATATTCTGCCTTGCTTCATCACAAAATGTTCGTCCAGTTTATCTTCCAGAGCCGATAGCCCGCCAGCCACAGTGTGTGGAATACAATGGAGCGTCAGATAATGATTAGGGGATGCCTACTTGTATATTAGCTCCTTAACAGGCCGGAGACAGTATTTGTTTCATACGAAGTACCCTGTGTAACTGCGAAACATGGCCTGCAGCAGCTTTTATAGTATGATAAAGTTGAGAGGATGTAATGGGTGACTGGAAATCTGTACTGAATGAAGGCGAAGTTGTAATGAGTATAGAAATGTTCATATTGGGTAAAAGAATGACGGGAGGAGCTCTTGGCACTGCTCTGCAAAAAAAAAAAAAAAAAAAAAAAAAAAAAAATAATAATACTCCATAACTTTTGGAAATACGTTGTATGAGCAACGCAGAAAGGAGGGATGCACATAAACTAGAACTGTTGTCTCAGACGGATACTGGTTTCACATTTTAGATATAGGAATTAATTAGAAAGTGTTTGAAAAATGCTGAAGTGGATGCGAGTTCAGATTATACAATCTTGACAGGAGGAACGATTTTTCGGTTTTAAAAATGAAGAGACTGTACAATGGAGAAGAATAGAATGAAGCAAGAGACATATTTAAAGAGGTATTACAGGAATATTAAACAAAATGCACACGTACTGAAGTAGCAGTAACTGTTGGATTAACCTGTAAACCGGTTACAGAAAGCAGTAGAAGAAACAAGGGGTTTTAAAGAGAAGAATGACATTAAAAAACGGTAGGAAGGTTGCATAACATGTGAGAAAGTGAGGAAACAGAAAAGGACGTACGAATTAATGTATCGTGAAGTAAATAATTTGCACTTTACAGATACAAGTGAAAACAGTATGCGTATTATAAAGTATGAGAATTGTAACGAAGTCGAAGTGGAGTAAGTAATAATGAATGAGTGGAAGATGTATTTATGAATTATACGACGCAAGAGCTTCTCCAGATCCTTTACACAGGGTGAGTCACTGACAATTGCCACCTAGAAAAACCGCGAAAGTATGATAGGAGCTGAAACATTTGTGGGACAAAAGTTGCATGGGACAACGGGGGCCATAATACGACGTTGTTTTTTTGTTGCTACTTGAGGTCGTGTCGGAGATATGAAGGTCAATTCCTTTTTTTTTTTTTACATGGGACGCTATAGTTTGGTACTTATTTTCTAATAGCAGCTACCGAGACGATTCCAAGTGATGCGTAACAGTAAGATCTTTGAAGGTCAACTAAGGTCGAAAGGGTGCGTGAATGTCCATTTACAGAAGGTGTTCGAAGTGATGACCATCAGTATCAATGCAGTGCTGCAAACTTCTCATCATGGATTGAGTGGTATTCCTTAACACTTCAGCACATATCAAAGCACATAGTCTGAGAGTTCTCTTTCGTATATCATGCTAATAGTAAATATTCGCCGAATGCGGCGTATCCATCTACCGTGACATTGACACGTAAAGGCCATTAGACAGTTTCGCAATGCAACACGAATAGGAACGGTAAGACTAGTATCGTCGAATTAAGCGAATGTGAATGATGTACTCTTTCGAAGAACAAGCCGATATGCTTTCATTTACGGAGGACGCCAACGAAATTCAGTGAGAGCTAGAGACTTATACGCTCAAAGATATCCTCAACGCATTCACGATACACGTCGTACATTTGAATATGGTATGATAAATTTAGAACCACTGTAACTATAACGCATACCCGTCAAAGGAAAGTTACCAACGGAAATTGGTACTCTGCCACTCTGGCTCGAGATCCTTGTGTTAGCATCAGCATGATGGGTGTGCGGCATATTTTTCGTTGATGGCTGGAAACGAGCTGCAGAGGCAGTTCCCGAATCGTTGGATCTGACGGCGAGGAAATGTGTAGTTGCCGACCCGTTCGTCAGACGTGACGCTTCAGAATTTTTTCTTGTCTGGATTAGTGAAGACGTCCCAATTACGCCTGGAGATATGGGAGAGAGAATTGTCAGAGCATGTGCTTCGAAAAGTGAGGATGTGATAAGGAATACCACTCAATTCATAATAAGCAGATTGTAGCACTGCATTGACATAAATGGTCATCACTTCGAACACCTTCAGTAAATAGACGTTCCTGCCACCTTTGTCACCTTCGTTGACCTTTAATGACCTTACTGTTACACATCATTGGATTCGTCTTGATAGACTCTATCAGAAAATGAGTAGCAAACTATAGCATTCCATTAAAAAAACCACACAACTTAGCAACAAAAAACCAACGTTATATTACGGTCCCTGTTGTCCATGCAACTTTTGTCCCCCGAAAATTTCAGTTCCTATCATACTTTCGGAGTTATTCTTGGTGGCAATAGTTAGTGACCCATCCTGTGTACGTAGGATGAAAATGATTTTATCGAAGACGGCAGAAGATATTCAATCACTATGCTATACTCCGTCCGAAGATTCCAAAAATACCAACAGTACCGACCGGCCGCCGCATCAGCCTCAACCCGCAGGCGTCACTGGATATGGGTCTGGAGGAGCATGAGGTCAGTACACCGCTCTCCCAGCCGTTTCCAGTTTCCATGACTGGAGACACTGCTTTCTAACCAAGTAGTTCTTCAGTTGTCCTCACAAGGACTGAGTGCACTCCGCTTGCCAACAGCGCTCGGCAGACCGGATGGTCACCCATTCAAGTGCTTGCCAAGCCCAACAGCGCGTAACTTCGGTGATCAGACGGGAACTGGTGTTACCACTGCGACAAGAGCCTTCGCTATTCAAGCATTATATTATAATAAAAAATGACACTTGAGAAGAAGAAACAGGAAAGAACAACCCTTGGTGACTCGATTCCTACTGATGTCATCAAGATGATGTAGTTAAAAACTGTTTCCCATAAAAGAGTGGTGCGACTCTAGGAGGAAGTCTAGTAGGAGGATGTATCATATTTGCTAATGACCTGGTATCGTAGTTGTTCTTACGGGCTTTAGTTCAAAGAATGGATTAATGTATCTCCCCATGCTACTCTACCCTGTGCGCTCCTCTTCATCTCCGGTTTGCTAATGCAAGCTGTATTTGTTTGAACCTCCTTACTGTAATGGTCCCTTGGTTACCATTTATAAATTTTACTCAGCACCGCCTAACTGCTCCCCTCCAATCTCTCGGTTCCTGCCATAATGTTCTGTCCGGCCCCGGTAGCTGAGTGGTCAGCGTGACAGACTGTCAATCCTAAGAGCCCGCGTTCGATTGCCGGCTGGGTTGGAGAGTTTCTCCGCTCAGAGACTGGGTGTTGTGTTGTCCTAATCATCATCATTTCATCCCCATCGACGCACAGGTCGCCGAAGTGGCGTCAAATCGAAAAACCTGCACCAGGCGAACGGTCTACCCAACCGGAGGCCCTACCCACACGACATTTTATCATTTGCCATAATGTTGACGGTTTCTTGACGGCTCTGGATGTGTACGTTTAACTGATGCTTTCGTTTAGTCAACTTATGCAAGAAATTTCTTGTTTCTCCATTTCTGTTTAATACCTCCTCATTAGTTAATCGATATTCGCAACTTACCCTCAGCACTTTTCTATACGACTACGTTTCAAAGGCAACGTTTCCAACCACCCGGTCACCCTTACAATCCCAACTGTTATATCTCTTCGACAAGATACTAAAGACTTTCGACAAATCATTGTCATTAAACAAAGATTAAGCATTACAGAAATAGTGTAGGTATTAACATAAACACAGAATTGATACCGTAATTAACTGATGTTTTGCTTTATTTTCTGTCGATAAATCAATTGGAAAAAATAGGTTTCGAGGATGATCTAATAATGAGAAAATAGCCCACATACAAGCATGCACACAAAGTAATGAGTAACCAGCCAAATTTTACTTTCTTGAGACTACGATTCACCAAAAGTGTGAAGCTTTTATTGCCAGCAGTCAACAGCAACTGTGAACATACAGTACATAATAGCGATTTGGACTCTTTCAATAACACCTTTGATATGAAACCGTGTAATCCCGCAAAAAAAGCTCTCTTTTCAACATACGCAACAGTCGCTTACTGTTACGAGTACCTCTCTGGCCGTGACGAACTCAGCAAGAAAACTCTCAGGTGCGCAGTCGCGATGACGAACGCATTAATTTTTTCAGCTGCATTCCAGTTCTAGGAGCGGTTTCATATTTCTGCAGAGTTTCTGCGGCCTTAATTTCCCATGCAAATGAAATATCAGGACCTACACTATAATGAACTTGCAACGTGATGTAAGACCTCCAGGTACAGTATTTAACGAATTAAACGGTCGTTTAAGCTGTTCCAGGTGTATTCGCTATAATGTAATATACTTCGCAGTACATTTCTGCAACACTAGCCAACTGCAGCCTCTTTATTGCTCATTTATGCAGCGCAGATTGCCTCTTAAAGTTTCACCACAATGAAGAGATTGCGCCTGATGAAGGTGAATGTCTTTACTAGTTACGTCAATGCTGTTTTTGGGTACAATTCTTCTACACAACATTATAACCTTTTCTTTGACAGTGGTATCGGTAATTATAACGAGTTACCATACAAATCGGTGTTCACATTCTTTAAAGATGGCCAATAGTTTAAATCACTAAAGAGAAGTGATTCAATTAAAATAATATATTTTTGGGGAAGACAGAAAAATTGTATTACATAAACAACGTTAAATCTCGATGTATTTTTTCCTTTTCCACTGTCACTGTATCCTCAAGATACTGATCCAGAATGAAGCCAATAATTTTAGCTCGTAAAAATTTTTGACAGATGTTGTTTTCTAGCTACATTTTAATTCCCATTTTTCTCGTGTGACACTCATGTATCACTATACGAGTGTCGCTGGCTTCCTTTCTAGATACCACATGAGAAAATTTTTGTGACATCGATAGTTTTAATATTATGGTAGATGCATAATGAGGTATATGCACTTTTAATCTCCTAGCATCAAAACTCGTAGTAGTACAGTGCCCGTTAGAACACAGGTGCAGATGATGATGACATACTTCTCAAGAAATTAACTCCTGCTTTCATCTAATACTAATCAGTGGACTGTTATTTACCTCAAGAAAAAATAAGGATACTAACCATTGTTGGAGAATTATTTCGAAATATCACTCATACCCGTATCCATTTGTTGTACACTTTCACAGAGAATTAAAGGAAAACCCCTAGAGAATGATCTCCTTTAAATACAGATCAATGAAGCACCTCGATTAGACACAAATCTCAGAAGCGCGAGGTACATCGGGGTATACATCACGATAGGACACTCTTTTCTCAAGATAACTAACCACGCAAACGGTACTTACGACTATTAAATTGCTGGCACTGATGTTTTAACTTAATCACTGGGATGTAATAGCTACGACTTACACTGCGTTCAGCTTCAGATTGGGTGATAGTAGAAAAGTACCGGTAATTCAGTGAAGCTACCCTTGTAGTGGGCGGTTCCACAGAAAAGCCTTAATATCGTATATCTCCTGCTCATATCTCAGGATTATTACGAGAGGGCATAACATTTCTTATCATGAAACTATGTGTCTCTTAAGGTTATTTCCTATCGGCTCAGTTGCCATGGCGTACACATGAAATTTAGGAGAGATACGTATCTACGACGTAAAATTATAGTACTGTGTTGATAAAACGTCACTATCTCTCCAGGGACGAGAAGTACTAGCAGACAGAATAAGAAGTACTTCATCGGCCTCCAATCCAAAATGTCCTATTAAATTACCACTGCATCGGAATTTTGGCTTTATCAACAAGAATATAATTGTTTACTTGATGTTGGTGGACTATGATAACGTCGCAGACAATGAATACACGGTAGATTAACTGCCTTTTATTAAACTATTGTAGTCTAATTAGTACCTTATAAATACTATCTACAATCCGTACAGCATGAAACTGGAAACCAGGTGCACAGGTCGAGGTGGTTCAGTGGTCAGTAGGCAGGACTCCCTTTTAGGAGAACTACGATTCAAACGCCCGTACGGAAACTCATGTTTATGTTTTCCGTGGTTTACACAAACCGCTTCCGGCAAATTCCAGAATGGATCGTTTGAAAGTTCATTCCCGATTTCCTCCCCTATTCTTCCCTATTCCGAGTTTGTGCTGTGTCTCTAATGACCTAGATGTGGACGGGATGTTAAAACTCTAAATATCCTTTCTCCCTTTTAAGTTCGGGACTAGCATTATTCACGAGCAATGGCGTTTGTTCAGTTTTCCAAATATCTGATAAAAATGTAAATATATACGTGCCTTGCAGTCAGTGAAATAAGTATTTGATTGTACGTGAACACCTTCCTTACATAAATGTCGCGGTCGCCAATAATTCATTACTGTACCTACTGTGGTGCATATTAAGCGTCGTATACTGCTGTGGCTCCTCAATGAGCAACAACTATTCGCTCTCCTGCAGGTTCTTCCAGTATGCGCATAACATATCGTCAACGTTTTTACATCGACTGTCGTAGACTAGCAGACAAGCTACGGGGTATAACGTCATTTCGAGAGAGTCGCGTATAGTGATTATTCACACGTGGTGTTGTCGTCAACAGACTCACCCTGACAATAAGCAAGCAGAAAGCTCGCACGCACGCACAGTTTTTTGCAGTCCAGGCGCTTGTATTAAAGTTTTGTGTGCGTGTCTGTTTGGTCTGAGATTGTGTGCACTGACAATCACAAAATGTGTAAATATGCTTCGTATGGGACTTTTGATGAACACCTACTAAGGGATACGTGCACCAATAAGTGAATTGAATTTCTAACCTAGCTATAACTGCCAAATGAAGACCTTATTTTCAACAATCACGTGGTAGAAATTATGCCTTTCTTTGGAGTGTCGTGTTTGTCGTTGGTATTAAGTATCTTTTCGACTGATGAATCGATTGCGAATATTTGACCGAACACAACACTAACGTTCACAGTTTGAAACTATCATCTGATAACAAACTGCAACCGATTCAAAACCGTCACAACTATGAACACTACCAAATTAAAATGTGTTACCAACCTAATATCCCCAACTCACACAAATTGACTAAAATCGAGTCGATTCTCAGTTTCACTAATGAGCCTGTCCTTGCATAGGAACACTCTTTTATTTACTGCCACGACGTAGCACTCTCAACAGAAATTATGCTGTGCTGTACATAAGTATTATAATTATAAGATTCCCGTGATTGCTTTGAATCAGGAGAACTTGCGGAACGTCTGCATTACAATGATGTGTCATCCAACTTTAATTATTAATGCAAACAAAGCCAACGCCAGCTGTGTACACTAATCATATATTAAGTAAGTGGTCATTAGAAAGGAGGAAAGGTGATTTACTTTTTTAGTGCTACTGGCATTCACGAGTGGACGATTCGTGAAAAACAAGGCGAAGACTGGTGAGCCTGAAAACGCTAGGGCCCTGTATAGGACAATTGGAAAATTAGATTACAAAAGGTGGTGACCAGATAATACTTCTGTGGAAGCGAGTAGTAAGGCTACTCAGACTCTGGGCATTTTGCACCTAACACAGTACTGAACTACACAGTAGCACTGACGTCACATCCAAGATGGCAGTCACTTTGCACTTAAATGTTGTGTTGAACAGCGCAGTATCGCTGACATAGCAAGCCATGTTACATTTCAGTGACGTCACTTTGATGTGAAATATAAAAAACAATGCGAGATGGCTTTAGTGGGAATGGAAGTAGTATCTATTAAACTTGAAACACCTAAACAGTACAGCACTTTTGCTGGGATTTAAAACAAAACGAAGATGACGTTCGCAGTAAAACTGAAAAAAATATTAAGAAAAAAAGAAAAAGGCAAAAATATTTTAAAAAAGGGCAAAAATATTTTAAAAAAAAGAAATAAGAAAAAAGAAAGCTAATCAATGTACAGCACGTTGCCAGGAACTATTAAAATGAAACAACCAATCAGTACATAGCCTGCTATTTTTAAAAGTATCTGAATCTGTCTCTATAGACTCTACTGGAGACAACCCAGAGCCCTACGCTGTTGAATTTATGCGGTAGAAAATTTCCGTGAGTTGCTTTACAGACGGGTGCAGTACTGCATCTAAATGAGGGGGATCCGGGATTCCTGGAATGTTTGTGATTTTAACTATTGTATGCTTTCATTCAGGTCCTTTTCACTGTTGCTTATTATACCTTCTGTGTACGACTAACCATAGCCACTGTTTACAAAATGTGATTACCAACACAGAACGTGGTAGTACTCAAAGAGATGCCTTCGACGGTGCTATAAAAATTGCATACTTCAGCTGACATCAATTGCTTATGATGAAAGTCTTGTGACTCTGTCTGCTAATAAACAGTAAAGTAATAGAGGTAGGAAAACTTCCTTGCTGTTCTCAGACTCTTGATAACGTTGAAAGCGCTACGAGGCTTTTCGCCGACAATGCTATTGCCTTCAGTAAGGTAGCTACGCTAGGAGATAGCACTGAATTGCAGGACGATCTGCAGAATTTTGCGAGGACTGACAGCTGGTCCTGAACGTGAATAGATGTCACATATCGAACGTAAATCGACGGGAGGGCCTACGACACTACCTATAGACAAAGTTGCTGCAATACAGTCATCCTAACAATGCCGCGAGCAAATTAATTAGCCAAAGATAATCCTGTGAGTTTCTGTTAGATCCATCACAGTTATACAAGGTGTGTCCCATATTGATTTACACTTACTATTTTTTTCTCCATGTGCCATTTGTCTCCTCATTACAGTTGCAAATATACAGTACTGTTGTCTAACCGCAGATGGCAGGATCATCATTAGTATTATAATCCTTGCACAGTAGAGTCCAGTTCACCAACTACTGTCATTGCATGATCGGAATTATGGAGTGCGATCATCAAGAACTGTGCAGGACTTCGTGGTATTCACGGAAAGAGGCTGTAATCATTGCGGATGACGGTAGTGCGTGGAGAGTGTCATCTTCACGGAAACTGCTCTTGCATGATGACAGCACTCGTCCAACGGCTACCATCGCTAAAATATGGTTTCAGGTACGGCCACACTCATCGTATTTCTACGACATACCGCATTTAACTTCCGTAGGTCCTCCACAAACCACTTCTCTGTCCCTCCCTCAGCAGAACAACTGCTGGCAGTCCCTACTATTCTGGAAAGTGATGTCCCGACGGAGGTTTCTCCGTAACTCCGAATAGAAGGTACAAAGTCAGAAGAGTATGGCGGATGTGATAGTACCTGCAAAGCCATTTCATCGATGGAAGTCGTGGTATTGTGACTTGTATGGACACCAGTTGTCTAAGGGTAGCGTCTTTGATTACTAAGAAAAACGTCTTCGGTCTCGGTTTTGAGCTCCTACGGTTTGAATCTTGAATAACAATCATCAGCAATTGCTGCTGAAGAAAATTGAGGATGTGTTAGATGGCGATCAATTTGACTTTAGGAATGGTAAAGCCATCAGAAAGGCAGATGTGACGTTGCGGTAAAGTGGAAGCTAGACTGAAGAAAAAACAAGACATTTTCATGAGACCTGTCGACCTGGGAACCGCGTTCGAGAATGGAAAATGGTGGAAATTCTCAGAAAGTTAAGGGTAAGCTATAGAGAATGACTCGTAATATCTAATATCTACAAGAACCAAGAGGGAATAATAAGAGTGGGAGACGAAGAATGAAGTACTCTAATTAAAAAGAGTGTACGACGGTGATGTAGCCTTCCGCCCCAACTGTTCGATCAACACAGGGGAGTACCAATGGTGGAGATGAAAGAAAGTTTCAATAGTGCAATTAAAATTGAAGGTGAAAGGATATCAATGATAAGATTCGCTGATGACATTGCTATCCTCTGTGGTAGTGGAGAATAATTACAGGATCTGCTGAATGGAAAGAACCGTCTAATGAGTACAGAATAGAAACTGAAAATAAATCGAAGAAAGACGAAAGTAATGAGAAGTAGCAGAAATGAGAACAGCGAGAAACTTAACATCAGGATAGGTGATCAGGAAATAGATACAGTGAAGGAATTCTGGTAACCTCGGCAACAAATTAACCCACGACGGTCGGAGCAAGGAAGACATAAAAGAACAGCCTAGAACTAGTAAAAAGGGCGTTCCTAGCCAAAAGACGTCTACGAGTATCAAATACAGATCTTAATTTGATTACGGAATTTCTGATAATACACGCTACGGGCGCAGCATTCTGTGGTAGTGAAAGCATGGACTAGTGAAAAATGCATTGTGGGAAAATCAGAAAAGAAGAGAATCGGTGGATATCAGATGTGATGTTAAAGAGGAATGCTGAAAATTATATGGACTGTTAAGGTAAGGAATGACGATGTTCTCCGGAGAATCAGCGAAGAAAGGAATACATGGAAAACAATAACAAGAAGGAAGGAGGAGTTGGTAGGATATTTCTTAAGATATTAGGGAATACCCTCCATGGTACTGGAGGAAGGCGTAGAAGGTAAAAAAAATGTAGAGGAAATCAGAGATTGTAATATAGCCAGCAGATAATTGAAGAGGTGGGTAGCAGTTGCTACTTTGATATGAAGAGGCTGGCACAGGAGAGTAACTCGTAGCGGGCCTCATCAAACCTGTCAGAAGACTGATGACTCAAAGGAAGAAAAAAATGGCAATGCGAGTTTCCGTCTTACAGGAACACTTTTCGTGACGGTGCACTCACTCCACGCACAGCCACCAGTCGCTTGTGAATGTCGCCTGTGTCGCCTATGAACACCCGCTGTGTTTACACAATCCGTCCACAGAAATCACGTCTTCCAGCGCCATTCTTGATAATCACAATCCATATTGTCCTCTCATGCTATGACAGCAGGTGAGAAGCTCGGCTGCACAGTGCAAGGATGACACTTCTGATAACTGTCCTCCTATCTGCGATTAAACCAAGGTAATACACACTTACAGTTGTAATGACGAGTAATACGGCGCACCGTAGATAATGACTAAAATATGGTGTAAAGCAATACGGAACACCTCTTGTATGTTGGAGTACTGCAACAGTACAGTTCATATAAAAAGTGTGAAAAAATCACTAGCCAATCTTACTTTTCTATATTTTGAAGTAATATACTGTCAGCTTCAAAGAAGCGATGGTAAAAATTGGTATCAGTATTAAATTTACAAATATAATAAATAGTTCTTTTACTGAATCCATAACCATGTGTCGCAGCAAACGACTGATTTTCGCAACCTGTCAAAATCCACAGATAGGTCATACAGGTATCATTGACGACAATTTCACTCACTGCAATTATCCCCGGTCCAACACTTCAAGATCTTGCTATAAAATACAGAGGACTCGAGTCTGTGGAGATGGGCTTGCAATATTCAGAGATAACACAGATTATCTAGGAATTCTTATAAACAGTTCGAGTGACGTTGTCCGCATCCAACCAATAACATAAGAGTGTTCTACCGTGTCTTCGTGGATGCCACCAATTGAAATGCTCTGTGGAATTCTTTTTCATTGCTGTCGATTCTGCTTCATGCCATTTAAACGTCTTTGTTTGAATGCCACCATTTGAAGTACATTGTGTAATTTTTTTACGTTCCGATTCATTTGGTTATAATTCCATTTTAAATGACTGTGTTAATGCCATTATTTCATATGCGCTGCGGAAATTTTTTGACGCGCAGATCTGTTCTTTTCCTTTCCATTTTAATAGAGCGTGTGTGAATACCACCATTTGAGATTAATTGTGCAATTTTTTTGAATTTCCGACCCGTCCTGTTCCTTTCCATTCTAGTGGTCTGTGTGTGAATGACACCATCTGAAATGCACATGGAATGTTTTTAACATTACAGTTCTTTCTGTTTCATTCTGTTTTGTAATTGCCAACTTCCAGTGTCATATTTTAGGTTACTCTCGAGCAGTCTTCGCCCGCCAGTCGAATATCCCTGCAGTCACTCCTTCATCTGCTGCACTGTTTTGCCTTTAATAAGACCATTGGGGGGGGGTGCGCTGGCCCAGCCAGTGAGAGATATAGTCAGTTGTGCGGACCGCATACCTTGAGTGTTTGAATGTAAGCGAAGCTTGTTTTTTCCATTCTGTTCACATGTTCTGTGGGGAATGGAGCGGTAAGTAATGTAGCAGATCTGAATTAAGATGTGGCTCACCGAGCAAGTGACTGACAATGTCTGCTACAAAAATGTCGTTTACGGTTGTAGAAGACCAATATCTAGTGGAAATGGTGTCCAAAATTCCATGTAATTTTGATGTAGCTAGTTGCGTGTCTTAAGAAAAACTGTGAAGGATAGTGCTTTGAAGGAGAGATCAGGTAGGAATAACACTGTCTTCACTATATTTCTGTGCAATAGTAGTAATGGATACTACAGTTACACCAGATTTCATACAACCAGAAATATCTATTCTGACAGGGAGTAGTAACGTGGCTACTTCGCAGTGCTACTGCCTATACGAGGCTGTTGAAATACGTAGTTCATGTATGGTATACTATTTTTAGAGAGCGATAGTTTCATTTTGTGCAAGTCATAGTACAGTCTGTTGCATCTCTCAAGGAAAGTATTCCTAAGCAGATTTGTACGCAACACTCTACAATTAATAAATCCAGTGTGGTTCCAGGCCTTACAGCAATCAGCGTATAAAAAAAATGTAAAACATCACAGGCGTTTCCAGACAATCTAAAATTCGGTGGAGACGGTAACTGATAACTGCTTTCTTGTGGTCGGTACATACAGCTGACAGAGATCAGGGTTTCATCTGCATTCATCGAAACGCCTAATCCCCAACAAGAACATGGGGCCAAAAAATGTAAAAATTGAGCAGTTTGCAATAAGATGGAAAAATTATGCCACTTCTAAAATGTTGCCCCACATTAGTCTTGTCAAAAATTCGGCTCTCCTTAAACTTTTCCTGGGAAGCCAACATCAGTGAAAATGAACTTGTAGCTAGCATCGACGAAAGCAAGCACCACAGTGAAACACAAAAGTTTGTAACTATGTAACTGGAAGCCACTATTGGCAGGCGAAAAATTTCGCACATACTTTTCTTAGATAGCTCCAACACTATTAGCGAAATTGCATTTAGCCGGCCGCGGTGGTCTAGCGGTTCTAGGCGTTCAGTCCGGAACCGCGCGACTGCTGCGGTCGCAGGTTCGAATCCTGCCTCGGGCACGGAAGTGTGTGATGTCCTTATGTTAGTTAGGTTTAAGTAGTTCTACGTTCTAGGGGACTGATGACCACAGATGTTAAGCCCCCTAGTGCTCAGAGCTATTTGAACCATTTTTTGAAATTACATTTACGTTTAATTACTTAAATAGGTAAAGAAGTTGGTACAAGAGAGTAATTCCCCACAAGCGTGTCAGAAGACTAATAGCAAAGAAAATCTGTCTGATGGTGCCAGTGGCAGAGACTATGTTATAAACAAGGCATTTATCGAACGATATAGACGATTTATTGAAAACAAATTCACAATCATCGGGGACCAATTAAGGACGATTAGGTCCTTCATTAACAAACGTAGCTGGAGTCTCACAACAATATCTAAGACCTTACAATGAAGACCTAGGATTAATTAAGTAACTATTACATTCTTTGTAAATATACCACCTCCTCTTTTAACTTCATTTTAATCTTGGTTAACCGCCCATCTTGATTATAGGTTCATTTTAATTTAAACACACATACATAAGCTTTTTCCAGTTTATGAAGCTATCTTAGCAGGCAATTCGTTAAACGGCTAAGGATACACTCAGTACAAAGGGTGCACAAAAATACGGATAATCCTTAATACGGTATAGGAAAATTGTTGGCATCCAGAACAGCTTAAAATAGTCCTGGGATCGATAAATAGAAGCGTGTTATACATTTATTCTGAAAAAATAGTGGCAATTTCACGGGAAAGTTGTTAGAGATGGTCATCGATCACGCACATTTCTTTCCGAAACAGACAATAAGAGCTCAAAGGTACTGAGAGCTGGTGACTTTCGTGGCCAGGGGAGATGTGACAAATTAGTCTGGTGCTCACAAAACCAGCCCTGGACGAAGCGAGCTGTTGAATAGGGGCTCTATCATCTTAGAACATAGTCTCATCTTTGGGAAACATTATTGTACTGAGGTATGGATCTGATGAACCGAAATGGTCACGTAATCCACGGCAGTAATGCAACCTTGCAAAGTAACCAAGGAGTCCAAGTGACCACAGAACGTCCGTCATGTTTCACCTTTGGTAGCAAGCAGTTTGCATCGTATGCTTAAGACGACGTGCGCCACACGTATTCAGCAAGAAGCTGAGAACAGTGTAAAACAAGACTCGTCCTGTCAAATGACTTCTTCAATTGCTTTATTGTCCCGGTTTTATGGCTGCCGCACTATTTTTCCATGTTTCGACCATTTTCATTCCTGCTGTGTAGTTCTGGAATTCCCGCTAGCCCTACAATTCTCAGCTTATGGAGCTCCCTCCGTGTTGTTTCGGTGCTGAGTGTGCTCGTGAGTGCGACATTCGGTTGTGTAGAAACTTTTGCCGCTGTCGTCCTCTTTTTTTTTTTTTCGCAGTCCTTCTGCGCCTGTCTGTAGCGATCACTCAACACATGCTTTCGTCTGCTTATGACTTAGCAGAGAATGTTTCCCGATTTTCCTGTGTGGTGCAAATATTCGTTTGTTCCTCTTGAAACACCAAACACTTCGACGACGCTGGTTACCGAAGTACCCACCAGCCGGGCTCCAACATTGAAATTCCTTTATCTCCGACATAATGCACTCACAACTATTTATTTATTTATTACCATCATAAAACATGTCCACCTGCTGGTCTAAAGGGGGTAGTATAATATATCAGTACAAGTTTTCCAGATAACAAAAATTCTACTTAAACACTAATGATGAAATGTTTAGAGGCTTAATAGATATATATATATATATATATATATATATATATATATATATATATATATATATATATATATATATATATTTATATGTGTGTGTGTGTGTGTGTGTGTGTGTGTGTGTGTGTGTGTGTGTTTGTACATGGGGCTTTTAACTAATCACGTAAACGCACAAGTACATGATACTGAAAGCAAAAAAGTCTCAGTAAACATACTCGTAGCGTCGAAAAGGCATACCTTAAGAGCTACGAGCAATTTTTCATCTTCGATATTTGAAACAAATCTCTTCTATTGCAAGTTCTTTGCTTTCCCTTTTTTGCGATGTGGTAGTAAGGACCAAAACAAGAAAAAAGTCTAGTAAACATGTGCTGTAAAATGCATTCCTTAAGAGCTATGAGCACTTATTCCTCTTTGCTTTTTTGAAACACAACTCTTCTAATGATCAAGTGCTCGTAACTTTTAAAGGTATACGTTTTAGAGCACATGTTTGTTAGATATTTTTTTCTTATTTTGGTCCATACTACCACTTTCCAAAAACTAGCAGTAGAAGAGATTTGTTTCAAAGTGTCTAAGATGAGAAACTGCGCGTATCTCTTAAGGTATGCATTTTCGATCCTATGTTTACTGAGACATTTTTGCTTCTTGTATCGTGTGCTTTCAACTGTACGCACTTACGCCATTAATTATGATACAACCTGTATGTGTAGAGACAGAGAGAGAAAGAGAGAGGGATAGAAAGTTGGAGGGGGGGGGGATGGAACTTAAGGAGATTTAAAGAAATTAAGATGAAAACAGATTGTGAAACAAAGAAAAAAATAGCTAATTACCGTTTGCAGCCACCTTGGTACATTTTCCACTCGCAACTACACAGAACACAGTTCCGATCACGACTGACACTTGTAACGTATTGACGGTACTGCACAATCGGCCAATCGGTGTTCGTGGTGAAACGTGACAGCGCTACCTGTACGCTTGGCTAGCATCTGCGTATATGTTCAAGCATGAGTTTCTTCCTCTGTTTCCATGTTTCTCTCTAACCGTTGTATACTGGGAGATAATTGTCCTAGAAGAGAACTGAACAAACGTTTTCATATTTTGTAGAGTATAAGTGTATCATGTAGAGGTGTAGTCATAAAGATTCCTTTAAAGGACGAGGAACATTTATCTTGAAGAGCATTAGCTTCCACCTACTGGATAAATTAATATGTTAATCTCTAAAGTTGAGCTATCAAAGCTAGCTAAAGTTCAAATGTGTATATAACGATAGTTGTGTTTGATTTGACTGTTCTGTGACGTTTACGGGTATAGGACGATTATCAGTAACGTACTTCAGGAATATCGTAATTGATAACAAGCTTCTTTACAGACAGATCAGATTAGTGAAACTGTTGAAATGAAGCGACATAGACCGCAGTGTTATTACCAACGACAAAGACAACTGCGAGTTACTAACAAAATACCTCAAAAATCTTCTTAACTGTAAGGAACGAACACCATAACCAGTTTTCAGATAGCCTCAAAAGGAAAACACACATTCAAAACCACCATCACTGCATCAAATCGAACAATACATTGGCCAGCAGAAAAATAACAGACCACAGATGAAGACTATATTAGCCGAGATGTGGAAACTGGAAGGCAAGCGGGCAGCTGAAACCATTTATGAGGTATTAAAAGACTGCTGGGAGAAAAAAAAAAAACAGAACGACTGGAAACAAGCCACATTCCTTCTGCTACATAGGAAGGGTGACACCGACACCAACAATTACCGCATATCTCTCCTTCCAGTCACCTACGAAAGTATGTTTAAAGATTTACTGTAGAAGACAGAAGATTAAGCAGAATACACAATTGGCGAGTAACAAACAGGATTAGGAAAATTTAGATCCTGCCCAGAGCAAATTTTTAGCTTAAAAACTATCCTCAGGACCAGAAAATACGGACCCTTAACACAATCATCCATCTAGGACAAGAAAGAGGAAGATTTGAGGTGAAAGGTCTCGCTTTTGCTGACAATATTGCAGTAATTTGTAAAGACAAACAAATGCAAAGGTAATGATAGAAACACTTTACAAAACTGCAGCTGAAACCGGATTACTAATATCATACGAGAAACGGAATACACAGAACATAAACACAACAGAGAAAAATATGTACAAGACGGAAACATCAAAGTTATTGATAAGTTTATATACTTGTGAAATCAAAAGGGTTAGATAAGAGTACAAGTAAATGAAGATGGAAGAAAATGAATTAGCATAGAAAGTCACTCAAAACTGATATAATGAATCAGTATCACTGCAGGCAAAAATTAAACACAACGCAACAGTAATTGAACCGGAAGCACTTCACAGATCCGAATGCCTAACACTGAATAAATGAGGTAAACAAGGAGAACTGTAAAAGAGAGAAAGGAAAATACTAAAAAATAATTAGGACCACAAAAGAACAGATATAACAGCTGGACGAAGAGTTGCAATGAGGATCTGTATAGAAACATAGAAACAATCACAGGCATAGTAAGAAAGAGGAAATTAAAATTTTACGGTCATATGTACAGAGTGAATGACAATAGGCTAACGAAGAATAATTTAACTTCATTTCCAAATAAAAAAACGAGGGACGGTTGGAAGAGACAAGAAAATACTTGAGATAACTTAACGTCGCAGAAGATACATTACGAAACAGGTAAGGTTGCAGGCTAATGATGAGAAATGAAAAATATCCTTTCCAACAACGAAATTCACAGCCTAGGAAGGTCGTGCCAAATGAACAGAGGCAGGCCATCAGCCAACACGTGAAGATAAAAAAAGGATTGTACCTCTGTAGTAGGCTCTAAGCGGTCTACAATTAGCCAAATTCTGTAACAAAAAACCGGAATTTTAGTTGTAATGAAACCTAAATCAGAGTATTTTCCTTGTTATCTAATAGAAATGTGTATAAGTCTTCAGAAAAAAGTGACTTTGTAATTTATTGTAAATAAAGCAATACATATGAGTTATAAAAATTTATTATATACCACATTTGGAAATAAATTAATAAAGGGGAAGTTGTTGATGTACAACATAATATTATCGTAGAAATTGTACTGCAAAAGATATTGTTAATAATAAATCATTAGCTAATTTGTTACTCCACTGATATTATTTCCAAACCCTTTCGCTGTAGCTTTAGTGTTAAGAATAATTTCCTTATAACAAACCTGAGCTTCTCCCTTGATGCACAGGCTTAGAATGTAATGGTGTACGCAATTGGAGTGGATATAAAGGGTGATACGAGGGAGCGGGAGCTTGAATCTTATTGGTCTCAGGGGAGATTTACCACCATATTAGTGTGTCCCATTGGTTCTGGGGTATAATGCCAATTTTGTACCATGTGACCGGTATTGATTTATGTCATGCGTCGGTAGAACAGGTAAAATAATGTGAGCGATATTGGGTTATGTCAAGGCCCTGAATTTAACTTGCCACTCGCCTACGGTGTGTGGGAAGGAAAGGAGATCCATTGAATGACCTTGATCAATTTTTTGGTGGTTCCCCGGATTGAGAGGTCTGGAACATGACCTGGATTATAGGTAGCACAAGCGTAATCTGACACTGGAAGTACGTTGAGATAAAACCATTATCTCAGCCAGAACAAGCACTGACAATCAAGTTAACGCGTTGTCGTGTCACTGGAAGTAAGGATTGCCTGTTCTCCCTGCACCTTCACTCGTACATACCTGCTATCCTACTGACATTTCCGTGAATTTTGTCTTCTTGGTGAACCATCGTGACCCTTGAAGTCATACGTCATGTCCGACACATGATGAATTGTATGATACTGTCCAAAGTATTATTAGCTTTTATGATAAACCCTCATTCCATATAAATGCACAAGTCCATAATAATTCTGGGCTGTATCCACTTTATTGTGCTCTCGTTTAGTTTCTTTTTTTTCTTACATGAGCCAGGTTCTTTGTTTCTTCAGTCCTGGAAATGAAATGTTTCTCTTAGCTTTCCTGACTGTTGTCTGGTAGAAGCAGGACCAGTTTCCATTGTCATACCAGTTTCCATTGTCATTTAGGCTTCCTATTCATGGAGAAGAATTAACTTTGTGAACCCTTTAGTGTCATGAATCTTGGTCTTGTATTCGAATATCACGAGGCCAGTATTGTATCCCAAAGTCTCTGATCGACTTCAATGTACACTCCTGGAAATGGAAAAAAGAACACATTGACACAGGTGTGTCAGACCCACCATACTTGCTCCGAACACTGCGAGAGGGCTGTACAAGCAATGATCACACACACGGCACAGCGGACACACCAGCAACCGCGATGTTGGCCGTCGAATGGCGCTAGCTGTGCAGCATTTGTGCACCGCCGCCGTCAGTGTCAGCCAGTTTGCAGTGGCATACGGAGCTCCATCGCAGTCTTTAACACTGGTAGCATGCCGCGACAGCGTGGACGTGAACCGTATGTGCAGTTGACGGACTTTGAGCGAGGGCGTATAGTGGGCATGCGGGAGGCCGGGTGGACGTACCGCCGAATTGCTCAACACGTGGGGCGTGAGGTCTCCACAGTACATCGATGTTGTCGCCAGTGGTCGGCGGAAGGTTCACGTGCCGTCGACCTGGGAACGGACCGCAGAGACGCACGGATGCACGCCAAGACCGTAGGATCCTACGCAGTGCCGTAGGGGACCGCACCGCCACTTCCCAGCAAATTAAGGACACTGTTGCTCCTGGGGTATCGGCGAGGACCATTCGCAACCGTCTCCATGAAGCTGGGCTACGGTCCCGCACACCGTTAGGCCGTCTTCCGCTCACGCCCCAACATCGTGCAGCCCGCCTCCAGTGGTGTCACGACAGGCGTGAATGGAGGGACGAATGGAGACGTGTCGTTTTCAGCGATGAGAGTCGCTTCTGCCTTGGTGCCAATGATGGTCGTATGCGTGTTTGGCGCCGTGCAGGTGAGCGCCACAATCGGGACTGCATACGACCGAGGCACACAGGGCCAACACCCGGCATCATGGTGTGGGGAGCGATCTCCTACACTGGCCGTACACCTCTGGTGATCGTCGAGGGGACACTGAATAGTGCACGGTACATCCAAACCGTCATCGAACCTATCGTTCTACCATTCCTAGACCGGCGAGGGAACTTGCTGTTCCAACAGGACAATGCACGTCCGCATGTATCCCGTGCCACCCAACGTGCTCTACAAGGTGTAAGTCAACTACCCTGGCCAGCAAGATCTCCGGATCTGTCCCCCATTGAGCATGTTTGGGACTGGATGAAGCGTCGTC
The DNA here is from genome assembly GCF_023897955.1 of Schistocerca gregaria. Lineage (NCBI taxonomy): Eukaryota > Metazoa > Arthropoda > Insecta > Orthoptera > Acrididae > Schistocerca > Schistocerca gregaria. The sequence continues at coordinate 483,341,294 of NC_064921.1, read as the reverse complement.
TCACGCGGTCTGCACGTCCAGCACGAACGCTGGTCCAACTGCGGCGCCAGGTGGAAATGGCATGGCAAGCCGTTCCACAGGACTACATCCAGCATCTTTAAGATCGTCTCCATGGGAGAATAGCAGCCTGCATTGCTGCGAAAGGTGGATATACACTGTACTAGTGCCGACATTGTGCATGCTCTGTTGCCTGTGTCTATGTGCCTGTGGTTCTGTCAGTGTGATCATGTGATGTATCTGACCCCAGGAATGTGTCAATAAAGTTTCCCCTTCCTGGGACAATGAATTCACGGTGTTCTTATTTCAATTTCCAGTAGTGTATATCGAGAACATATCTGCCAACTCCTCTTGGAAGCATTGTGTGAAGCCTTCCGTCAATGGATGACAGACAGTTGTGAGCCCGTGGATGACAAAGCAATATGATTGCCCGTGATACTAGTTTCTACCGGAAAGCTGTTACGTGACACCTCGACCCAGAGTACTCTGGGCTTTAAAATAATGTCTCCAAACATGAAATTAGCAATTTTCGGATATTCGGCAGTTGCCATAACTTTTGTGACAGTGTAGAGAGTGAAGCAGTTAGTTCAGACTATTATCAACGATTTTCGGTTGTCGAGCTCTGAAATCTCCGCGAGAGGTATTTTCCAATTCCGAGGAATGGATCTGTTTCATGATGCTCCATAGTAATTTCGGTACGTGCTTCCAGCATTAGCATTTCTTGCAGCCCATATGATCATAATTCTTCTTAGAGAATTTTCCGCTGCGCAGAGTTCCCCCAGTAATTTGACACGTCTTGTCATGGACTGTGTGGCCACTCCCGAAGAAGGTTCCAGTCCCCCACCAGGCATGGGTGTGTGTGTGTGTGTGTGTGTGTGGCTTTTAGCATGTTAGTTTAAGCAGGGACCTATGACCTACGCAGTTTATCCCTTAGGAATTCACACACATTTGAACAGATTTCTCCATTTACTGACAATAATTCTGTTTCGAAAGGTTCCACCCTATTTTTCATCGGTGCTGTATTTTCTCTCTGTTAAGGAGCGATGTCATTTAATGTGCAGATAACTCAGATTTCATGCACACTGCTCTGTTCTTCTAAACGACACCTGGAAAGGCCGTTGGCGTTATTTTGTATGTGTCCACTTTTGTGCACCACAGTAATGTCATACTTCTGAAGCCTCAGTGACCATCCCAGTGGTCTACCTGAGAGACTCTTCAAGTTAGTCAAATAACATACAGAATGGTGGTCTACCAACATGATGAATTGTTTGCCAAATAAATACTAACAGGACTTATTGCACTGAAACTACAATGCACTGTTCCTTGCTTCCAGAGTGGTTCATGACGGGCTTAAGAGAGTACTGCTGCGCTAGTATTAGTCTTAGTCGCAGGAAAGAGGAACTTTTATTAGAAGTCAATGAATGCGTGGTTGGACGATGGAATCTGCATCCACTGGCAGAGTGTTGAAACAGTCGACAGCTAATAGGCCAGGAAATGCCAACATGGCACTCGTGAGAGCGGTTCTGCAACGGCGCTATTGCGCGCATGAATTGCTTTGTGTGAAGCAACAACGAAGCAGCAAACTGCAACGTTGCTTAAAGTTATTGCGATATGAGGTAAGGAAGTAGGCTGGAGCCAAGTCGGCACTTGTAAATGGCTGTTGTTTGGGATTTATACGTGCCATACTTTCTGCCTCTCTCTGACACTACGTCAGAGGGGAGGGGAAAGGAAGTTTAAAAAGTGAGGTACTTTTACCTTGGGACAAGGTGTGCTAGGCCAGTCGGGCGGCGGGACGGACCAGCACTGGTCCACGCTTATGGGGTCCAGTCTGGCAACAATGTTGTAAATATTCTATGTAAATCTTACTTTATTTCTATGTATTTGTTCAGGCTGTATTCCATCTCTGGGGACGCAGCACCGTCGCCCAACGGAATGGAAGCTGGGTACTTGGAGATCACAGTCAGCCTGAAGGAGTGCGGTGGCAGCGGTCCACAGCATATGGGATGGGCCACCTGGTGTACCAGGGTCTGTACGCTATGGGAGGTGTGGCAACGCTGGAGAAGCACCAGAGGCAGCAGTGGGAGTTGCCATCTTGCAGGTATCGCTAGTGGCAAGTTGTGGCACAGCGTCCAGGAGGGCATGGGTTCGAGTCCAGTTCTCACCTTGGAGCAGCAGTGGTCAAGGGCCATGGTTGACCAGTACATCCTCCTTCATCCCATGGTCGGACAGAGCGTGCCAAACGGGATGGCGAGGACCAGGGACTGTAGCAGTCTCCAAAATACGTTCGTATTCCGCGTCTTTGCGCAGTGTTTCTGCGTGATTGGCCTCTTAAACCTCAGCCTAGGCTTCATCGCTACTAAACTGTCATCCGAATCTATATCTGCTTCTGGGTACGCCTTAGAATCCACCATCTCATTTCAAAACCTTTGTCTCACAATGATGAAATCTACTGGTATCTTCGCGTATCTCCCATCCTTTTCCAAGTATACTTCTTTAACAGAGAATTTGCTATCAGTAACTGAAATTTATTACAGTACTTAATTAGTCTTTCTCCTCAGTCATTCCTCCTACCAAGTTCATATTATCCCGTAAGCTCTTCTTATACCCTATCTCTTACGATCACCTATGACCAGCAAATTTTCATCTCCCTTTTGCGTACTGAATTCCCCGTTCAGTATCCTCAAATATTTTCTCCGTCTCTTCATCTTCAACTTGTGACGTCGATATGTATACCTGAACTATTGATGTCGGTAATGGTTTACTGTAGATTCTGATGACAACAAAAATGGTTCTAATAGCTCTGAGAAATATGGGACTTAACTTCTGAGGTCATCAATCCCCTAGAACTTAGAGCTACTTAAACCTAATTAACCTAAGGACAACACACACGTCCATGCCTGAGGCAGGATTGGAACCTGCGACCGTAGCGGTCGCGGGGTTGCAGACTGTAGCGCCTAGAACCGCTCGGCCACTGCGGCCGGATCTTACAACAACCTTGCCACTGAACTGTTCGCAGTTAGTCTCTCTCTGCACTACTTCCCTAATTAAAACGAATCCTACTCTCATTAAACTATTTTCTGTTGCTGATGATGTTTCTCCACGCTCATCTGACCAGAAATACTTGTTTTCTTACCATTCCACTTCACTGATCCTACTATATCTAGACTGAGCCTTAACATTTCCGCTTTCAGATTTTATAGCTTCTCTACCACATTAGCATTTCTCACATTCCACACCCCGACACTTAGAACGTTATCCTTTCTGTTGTCATTTTTTTTTTTTCTCACGTCCGTCTCCCTCTTGGCAATCCCCTCCCGGATATCACCATGGAGCATTCGTCCAGAACATTTTGGCAGTGAAAAGATGATGATGACTCTTTTTCAATTACAGGCCACATATCTTGTCGATAGACAGTATGTGTCTTTAATGCAGTTGTTTCCACTGCCTTCTGTATCCTCGTGCCATTGATCACTGCTGATTTTTCCGCCTTTTAGAAGCAGTTTCACAAACCCAGGGCAAGAGAGCAAGCATCCTGAACCTCTGTCCTCTCCTCTGCCCTCTTTGACATGGCTGTTGGCCGAATGAAGGTGGCTTCTTATGCCGGATGTCTTCGGCCTCCATTGGTGTTGATTTTTATTTAAAGTTTAAGGAGTGGCGTGGTTCCGATGCGAGACCAAGGACGTTTTGTTTAAGAGTCGGAAATGCTACCGATATACCAAGGGTTCTAATGCAAAGAACGGTGAAAACGTAATACATAATGTGTTCGGATTCACAGAAACAATTAAGTGGTGCATTTGAATAAAGTGGGGCTACTGTGAAAAATATCTCTACACTAACGAAATGTAGTTACAAATATCTATGTAAAAATGTCACTTTAAATAATCCTTGATTTCATGCCGTTGCTCTTGTCCTTGAAGTAGTACATCATTTATTTAATATTAGAGATTCTGTAGCAATGACGAGGATATATAGAGTACGAGAATCTATATGTGTATCTACATAACTACTCATCAGTCCAAACTTAAGCGCGTGGCAGAGCGTTCGTCGAACCGCTCTCATAGTATTTCTCTACCGTTCCATTCTCGAAGCGCGCCAGGGATAAACGAATGCATGAATGTCTCTGTGCGATCTGTGAATCCTCTTTTTTATTACAATGATTATTTCTCTACCTGGTCATCAACAAAATATTTTAGCATTCGAAACTGAAGATTTCAATTCCGTGAAAATAGCTCGCCCCAACACAAGTATTATATCCGTGGTACTCAAAAAGCACCTAATTTTTTAACTTCTTCGGTGTTAACCATCATCTTTGTCTGCCTAGGGATTCATAATGCACGAAACCCTCATAAAGGATGAAACTCCATGCTTTCACCGACCACTGTTTTTGTTGTGCAATTTACTGCAGCCAACATAGATTTTCAGTTGCCCAACAATGCATGTTATACAACTTATCATTTGCATGGTTCGTGAATGTAGCCTCGTCAGTAAATAAAATCAAATTAATAAATGGGTTATCCCTCTGAATCTGAAGTTGAGACCACTGGCAGAACTCAATGCGACGCATGCAATCCGTACCAGTTAATTCTTGGTGGAGACCGGTAAGGTAAGGATGATATTTATGGCAATGCAGAACACGAGCAACACTACTCTGGCTCATGCCAGATTCACTTGCGATTTGACACGAACAAACCACAAGGATCTCGAACCATAGTGGCAAGAGTTCCAATTTCCCTTTCCTCGTTAGTAGCTTTCCTTTGCCGGATGTGTTTCCCACGCATTATTGTTCCAGTTGATCACAATTTATCGTACACATATTTAAATGTACGACATGAAGGGTTATACGACAGAGAATTGTTAGAGCAAGTGCCTTGATAAGTGGCGAAGTGATAAGGAATACCACTGAATCCATGATAACAAGATTGCAGCACTGCATTGATACCAATGGTCATCACTTCAAACACCTTCTGTAAATGGACGCCGATTCAACAATAGCGAGCCGAACGGAGTGGCCGAGCGGTTCTAGGCGCTACAGTGTGGAACCACGCGATCGCTACGGTCGCTGGTTCGAATCCTGCCTCGGGCATGGATGTGTGTGATGTCCTTAGGTTAGTTAGTTTTAAGTAGTTCTAAGTTCTAGGGGACTGATGACCTCAGAAGTTAAGTCTCATAGTGCTCAGAGCCATTTTTTTTGTAAATTGACGTTCATGCCACATTTGTGACCTTCGTTGACCTTCAAAGACCTGAATGTCACACATCACTGGATTCGTTCCGATAGCCGCTATCAGAAAGTAAATACCAAACTATAGCAATCCATTTGAAGAAAGCAAAGTTGACCTTCATACGCTCAAGCGAACCTACCTAACTACAACAAAAAAACAAAGTCATATTATGGTCCACGATGTCCCATGCAAATTTTGCCCCACAAACTTTTCACCTACTGGCAGGTGGTAGAAGTTAGTGACTCACCCTGTATAGTAACTATTCGTCCCTAAACCACAGTCTTATGGCTACTAATGTGCCCCAACAGTGCTTTTCAAGTGTTCTTTGGAACACGTCTTTGGTCCGGAGTGAGCAGCCGTGACAGAGTGCGATCAGTTTTCTCTTCCCTAAATTTTTGAACAATATGAGACTAACACGTTCTTTAGATATGATCATAGCTTCCGTTATCTCTCACACCTTACTTCGATGGTTTTATAGGTCTATTTGGTGAACTTGAGCAATATTATCGTCAGTGGTTGCAGTTTATGGCCATCCCGAACGGTGCTACCCAACCTGGTAGCCCACGATACGATTCAGGTGTCCAAAATTTCACAATGTTAAATGATGTTACAGAGTCCCCGTACGGGCGTCTAACTAGTGTATAGTTCGCCTAGGCCTATTGCCTTTTAAAAACAAAAATCTAACTACAGCTCGATACTCGACTTGGTACGTTTTCACAAAACTACTCGCATGCCCTCACTAAAGTGACAGTCAAACAAGAAACTGCGCATCCGAAATGGCTACAATTTTAGTGTGCGCCTTACTACGCATGCGCAATCAAATCTCCGAACTTTTGTTGATTTGTGCTGCCGCCTTCATGTTCATGTCGAAAATTTTCTGATTAGCTGAGTACACAAAGAGCCTTTCCAAAACAAGCAAATGAGAACGACAAATAAAAAATGTCAGCCAGATAAGCTATTAAATCTGTCCAGGATGAAATTGTTTTTGTTCACACATTCAGTAATATCATAACATGGTATTACATTGTTCTGTTGTGTTTCGTTATGGAGAACAAAGTCTTTTCTACCAATCAGCTGTGTTCAATGTTTCGGTTTACTCGCTATAGATTTCGAAACAACGGTTCCATAATCGGGCACTTCTACAGATGTGAGTGAGATGCACCAGTATATCCTTATCCCAGCATTTGCTGTAATTTAACTAGATTATAGAGCGGCCTAGTGAGCATGAATTAAATTTTGTCTGTGATTCATAGAGTTTGAAATGTTTACAACTCTGTTTCAGCAGCTTCCATTAGACTTTATCAAGATGTAATTTGAGAAGTTTTGAGATAGGTGCAACGTAGAAGAAATACGTGATGATGGAACATATCTATGACAACTTCTTGTTGCAAGTTAATGTAATGGAAGGAATGGATTACCTAGACTGGAGTGCTCCAGAGAGTACTCGTTTCGGGCAATAACTATGTATTGAAAAACCAGAAGTTTCTTAGGGATTCTCATTAACTGATAAAGATTTAGACACCAATATTTTGAATCAGGATTCTTCAAGACTGATTCTCGTTAACTGATAAACATTTAGACTTCAATATTTTGAGTAAGGAATCTTCGAGACTGATTTGTATTATACCGTGAAAGAGCGTCAGTTTCGTAATAACAAAATTCTAAGTTGCGTAAGTTTCTATACGTAGCTTGTGGGAAATTTACCATCCTTTTCTAACATTTGACACAGTCTTTATCTGTTTCTATACGCCTCATGCAAGTACGAATCGAGTTTTGATGTCCAGACAGAGCTATAACTCTTTCATAAAAGGAAATAAATTTCTAAGTATTCCGCATATCCAAAATGTTAAATTTGCAACAATTCAAGAGAAATGACATATTGTAATGTATTGGGAAACACAAGTAAAAGGCCATAGTTATAAACATTAACACGATGGTATCTGTCGACACAAGTGACGCAAAATTAAATAGAAAGTAGCATGTAAAAATAAAAACCTGAACTTATTACATTATAAGTACATTTTACTCCTCTAGAAACGATATTTGCATGGGAAATGGATGGTAACTTCTATCCGCTGACAAAGAATAGATGATGAGTATCCCCAGTAGTAGATTATGCAAAAGGCATGTCAGCTGTAGTATCAGAAATGGTTGGAAATTGCGTGCGATTATGATGCAAAAGCAGTGCTGTTTGCTTCTTTTATGTATGACAGATTGCCTTTTATGCAGATATGAATTATTCTCTTGTGTGCTTTTAGTGAGAAGCACCTAATCGATGACACAACTGCGGTATTCATGTAAATTAAACTAAGAGGCACGCTGTGAAAAAGTACATACCTTCTAACGAGAATCTATTCCGAGCAAAAGGGGATCACCATGACGGAATAACGGATTAGTGGCCACAAGGTCTTTGTAGCGAGACTGAATATCGTAACATCCAAAGCCAACAAAAATCAACGCAAAATATATCTATTTAAAAAGAAGTTAAAATTAGCTTTTCACCTTCCTAAGACACAATCTGTATTACTGATGAACTAACAGTGTAAGCGTAGACCAGACGTGGCTTGAATTCAAAGAAATTGCATTGATACCAGTTAAGAGATTTATACCAAATAAATTAATAAGGAACGGATTACTGTTCTTAGGGGATCTCAAATTGATTCCATGTTCCTGAATTCCCAAAAAGCTTTTGATACCGTCCTTCAGAAGCGACTTCTAATGAAAGTGCATGCTTATGGAGTATCATCTCAATTGCGTTACTGGATTCGCGGTTTCCTGTCAATAAGGGAGCAATTTGTAGCTACTGAATGAAAGTCAGCAAGCAAAATAGAAGTGACATCTGGCGTTGACCCAAGTAAATATTATAGCCCTTTACATAAATGATATAGTAGACAATCTGACCAGGCGTCCTATGTTGTTTGCCGATGACGCTGTCATTTATTGTCTAGTAAAGTCATCAGAAGATCAAAACCAATTCCAAAATGATTCAGACAAGATACCTGTATGTTGAGAAAAGTGTGAGTTGACTCCAAATAATGAAAAGAGTGAGGTCATATGAAACAAAATCACCTTCCGTGCTTTTGTATTTATTTTGAGAATTTTACTTTTAGAAATTCACCTATAACTTTGTTAAAACCATAAATGTTTTGAATTTTTGTGAACAGTTATTTTATATGAGTAGGTGAGAGTGAATGAGTGTGCCTGAGTGAATGAAAGAGGGACATTCGCCATTCTTTGCAAGTGTATAAAATCTAGGTTGGAACTCGCAAGTGTTCAGACGATGTAACCGTGGGAACAGAGTCGCCAGTGGTTCCCCATCTTAGTGAATGTCGGATGTCCAAGAGTGTATGGTATTGTACAAGCAGCCAGAACGTTCGCGAGTATTTAAATAATTTCTGGAAATAAAGTAAAGTCTAGTTTTCCTTTCGGTTTGTTAAATTATACAGTAAATTTTGTGTAACAAGAAATCATGACGTAAATGATTCAGAAGTCATGACTGGTGCGTGCTAGATTTTGGCGCGAGGCGCACCCAAAGAGTTAATTCTGATTGGCTGTGTGATGTGTGAGCCAATGAGATGCGAGGACGGTTAGCAGACTAGGAGAGTGAGTCGCGAGTGGATGAGGAGTCGCGAAGGAACTGTGATCGAGAAGAGACATGCTTGATGTGTCCTCGCGAATAATGTGTAAAATGAAGTCATAAAACGGCTTCATCGGTTCGGTACTGTGCGATTTGAGACTGGAAGAGTCCAGTAACGCGTAGTGTGAGTTTGAGCGAGTTGTGACTTTTCGTTCCGCGAAAGACGCGAGTAACTTTAATAATTAAAAGCGTGGCGGTACTTCGTAAACTTTTACTAAGTGCTTATGGCGAGCATTAACGTTAAAAAACGAACTATTATTGAACATCGACTGCAAACGTGTATGTTAGAAAATCGTCTGTGTTGCAGTTAAGTAAATTCCGTAACTTTGAAAGCTAATTCTGGCGGGGTTTGAGTGTGGATAGAATTGTGAACTGAACTTTCTTCAAACGTAGATTAGCGGGCTGATGATCAGGCTTAAAGACAATAAAGAGCTTAAATAGAATTACCAACTTCGCGTTCTCGTTTGAGTAAACAATTACTACCATTCCAATAACTCAATTTATTTAGGAAGATTGCTCATAGATTGTATTTCAGCAAACATGTATCGCGGCCTCCGGTGAGCGGCTATTAAATTGCAGTTTCTTCAACACTGCTTTTCTGCAATTTTTCCAGTAGCTGCTATCAGGAGAGGCGAGTGCAGCAACTACCTAAGAAACGAGGTAGGTGGATTTTCTTTCAGGGAAAGGAAACTGCGCGATAAGAGCCGGACCCGTCGCAAGATGTAGTCATAAAGATTCCTTTAAAGGACGAGGAACATTTATCTTGAAGAGCATTAGCTCCCACATATTGGATCAATTAATATGTTACTCTCTGAAGTTGAGCTATCAAAGCTAGCTAAAGTTCAAATGTGTATATAACGATAGTTGTGTTTCATTTGACTGTTCTGTGACGTTTACGTGTGTAGGTTGATTATCAGTAACGTACTTTAGGAATATGCTAATTGATAAGAAGCTTGTTTGCAGACAGATCTGATCAGTGAGATTGTTGAAATGAAGTGACATAGACCGCAGTATTATTACCAACGACAAAGACAACTGTGAGTTACTAACAAAATACCTCAAAAATCTTCTTAACTGTGAGGAACCAACACAATTACCAGTTTTCAGATAGCCTCAAAAGGAAAACTCACATTCAGAACCACCATCACTGCATCAAATCGAACAATACATTGGCCAGCAGAAAAATAACAGACCACAGATGAAGACTATATCAGCCGATATGTGGAAACTGGGAGGGAAGCGGGCAGCAGAAACCATTTATGAGGTATTAAAAGTCTGCTGGGAGAAAAAAAAATACTGCTACATAAGAAGGGTGACAAGACAGACACCAACACTTACGGAGGCATATCTCTCCTTCCAGTCACCTACGAAAGCTTTACTGTAGAAGGCAGAAGATTAAGCGTAATACACAATTGGCGAGTACAAAACAGGATTAGGAAAATTTAGATCCTGCCCAGAGCAAATTTTTAACTTAAAAACTATGCTCAGGACCAGAAAATGCGGACCCTTAACACAATCATCCATCTAGGACAAGAAAGAGGAAGATTTGAGGTGAAAGGTCTCGCTTTTGCGGACAATATTGCAGTAATTTGTAAAGACAAACAAATGCAAAAGTAATGATAGAAACACTTTACAAAACTGCAGCTAAAACCGGATAACTAATATCATACGAGAAACGGAATACACAGAACATAAACACAACAGAGAAAAATATGTACAAGACGGAAACATCAAAATTATTGATAAGTTTATATACTTGTGAGATCAAAAGGGTTAGATAAGAGTACAAGTAAATGAAGATGGAAGAAAATGAATTAGCATAGAAAGTCACTCAAAACTGTTATAATGAATCAGTATCACTGCAGGCAAAAATTAAACACAACGCAACAGTAATTGAACCGGAAGCACTTCACAGATCCGAATGCCTAACACTGAATAAATGAGGTAAACAAGGAGAACTGTAAAAGAGAGAAAGGAAAATACTAAAAAATAATTAGGACCACAAAAGAACAAATATAACAGCTGGACGAAGAGTTGCAATGAGGATCTGTATAGAAACATAGAAAGAATCACAGGCACAGTAAGAAAGAGGAAATTAAAATTTTACGATGTACAGAGTGAATGACAATAGGCTAACGAAGAATAATTTAACTTCATTTCCAAAGAAAAAAAAACGAGGGACGGTTGGAAGAGACAAGAAAATACTTGAGATAACTTAACGTCGCAGAAGATACATTACGAAACAGGTAAGGTTGCAGGCTAATGATGAGAAATAAAAAATATCCTGTCCAACAACGAAATTCACAGCCTAGGAAGGTGGTGTCAAATGAACAGAGGCAGGCCATCAGCCAACACGTGAAGATGTTCTGGGAAGATAAAAAAAGGATTGTACCTCTGTACTAGGCTCTAAGCGGTCTACAATTAGCCAAATTCTGTAACAAAAAAAAGGAATTTTTTGTTGTTATGAAACCTAAATCAGAGTAATTTCCTTGTTATCTAATAGTAATGTGTATAAGTCTTCAGAAAAAAGTGACTTTGTAATTTATTGTAAATAAAGCAATACATATGAGTTATAAAAAAGTAAGGATTGCCTGTTCTCCTTGCACATTCACTCGTACATACCTGCTATCCTACTGACATTTCTGTGAATTTTGTCTTCTTGGTGAACCATCGTGACCCTTGAAGTCATACGTCATGTCCGACACATGATGAATTGTATGATACTGTCCAAAGTATTATTAGCTTTTATGATAATCCCTCATTCCATATAAATGCACAAGTCCATAATAATTCTGGGCTGTATCCACTTTATTGTGCTCTCGTTTAGTTTCTTTTTTTTCTTACATGAGCCAGGTCCTTTGTTTCTTCAGTCCTGGAAATGAAATGTTCCTCTTAGCTTTCCTGACTGTTGTCTGGTAGAAGCAGGACCAGTTTCCATTGTCATACCAGCTTCCATTGTCATTTCGGCTTCCTATTCATGGAGAAGAATTAATTTTGTGAACCCTTCAGGGTCATGAATCTTGGTCTTGTATTCGAATATCACGAGGGCAGTATTGTATCCCAACGTCTCTGATCGACTTCAATGTACACTCCTGGAAATGGAAAAAAGAACACATTGACACAGGTGTGTCAGACCCACCATACTTGCTCCGAACACTGCGAGAGGGCTGTACAAGCAATGATCACACGCACGGCACAGCGGACACACCAGGAACCGCGGTGTTGGCCGTCGAATGGCGCTAGCTGCGCAGCATTTGTGCACCGCCGCCGTCAGTGTCAGCCAGTTTGCCGTGGCATACGGAGCTCCATCGCAGTCTTTAACACTGGTAGCATGCCGCGACAACATGGACGTGAACCGTATGTGCAGTTGACGGACTTTGAGCGAGGGCGTATAATGGGCATGCTGGAGGCCGGGTGGACGTACCGCCGAATTGCTCAACACGTGGGGCGTGAGGTCTCCACAGTACATCGATGTTGTCGCCAGTGGTCGGCTAAGGTGCACGTGCCCGTCGACTGGGACCGGACCGCAGCGACGCATGGATGCACGCCAAGACCGTAGGATCCTACGCAGTGCCGTAGGGGACCGCACCGCCACTTCCCAGCAAATTAGGGACACTGTTGCTCCTGGGGTATCGGCGAGGACCATTCGCAACCGTCTCTATGAAGCTGGGCTACAGTCCCGCACACCGTTAGGCCGTCTTCCGCTCACGCCCAAACATCGTGCAGCCCGCCTCCAGTGGTGTCGCGACAGGCGTGAATGGAGGGACGAATGGAGACGTGTCGTTTTCAGCGATGAGAGTCGCTTCTGCCTTGGTGCCAATGATGGTCGTATGCGTGTTTGGCGCCGTGAAGGTGAGTGCCACAATCAGGACTGCATACGACCGCGGCACACAGGGCCAACACCCGGCATCATGGTGTGGGGAGCAATCTCCTACACTGGCCGTACACCTCTGGTGATCGTCGAGGGGACACTGAATAGTACACGGTACATCCAAACCGTCATCAAACCCATCGTTCTACCATTCCTAGACCGGCAAGGGAACTTGCTGTTCCAACAGGACAATGCACGTCCGCATGTATCCCGTGCCACCCAACGTGCTCTACAAGGTGTAAGTCAACTACCCTGGCCAGCAAGATCTCCGGATCTGTCCCCCATTGAGCATGTTTGGGACTGGATGAAGCGTCGTCTCACGCGGTCTGCACGTCCAGCACGAATGCTGGTCCAACTGCGGCGCCAGGTGGAAATGGCATGGCAAGCCGTTCCACAGGACTACATCCAGCATCTCTAAGATCGTCTCCATGGGAGAATAGCAGCCTGCATTGCTGCGAAAGGTGGATATACACTGTACTAGTGCCGACATTGTGCATTCTCTGTTGCCTGTGTCTATGTGCCTGTGGTTCTGTCAGTGTGATCATGTGATGTATCTGACCCCAGGAATGTGTCAATAAAGTTTCCCCTTCCTGGGACAATGAATTCACAGTGTTCTTATTTCAATTTCCAGTAGTGTATATCGAGAACATATCTGCCAACTCCTCTTGGAAGCACTGTGTGAAGCCTTCCGTCAATGGATGACAGACAGTTGTGAGCCCGTGGATGACAAAGCAATATGATTGCCCGTGATACTAGTTTCTACCGGAAAGCTGTTACGTGACACCTCGACCCAGAGTACTCTGGGCTTTAAAATAATGTCTCCAAACATGAAATTAGCAATTTTCGGATATTCGGCAGTTGCCATAACTTTTGTGACAGTGTAGAGAGTGAAGCAGTTAGTTCAGACTATTATCAACGATTTTCGGTTGTCGAGCTCTGAAATCTCCGCGAGAGGTATTTTCCAATTCCGAGGAATGGATCTGTTTCATGATGCTCCATAGTAATTTCGGTACGTGCTTCCAGCATTAGCATTTCTTGCAGCCCATATGATCATAATTCTTCTTAGAGAATTTTCCGCTGCGCAGAGTTCCCCCAGTAATTTGACACGTCTTGTCATGGACTGTGTGGCCACTCCCGAAGAAGGTTCCAGTCCCCCACCAGGCATGGGTGTGTGTGTGTGTGTGTGTGTGGCTTTTAGCATGTTAGTTTAAGCAGGGACCTATGACCTACGCAGTTTATCCCTTAGGAATTCACACACATTTGAACAGATTTCTCCATTTACTGACAATAATTCTGTTTCGAAAGGTTCCACCCTATTTTTCATCGGTGCTGTATTTTCTCTCTGTTAAGGAGCGATGTCATTTAATGTGCAGATAACTCAGATTTCATGCACACTGCTCTGTTCTTCTAAACGACACCTGGAAAGGCCGTTGGCGTTATTTTGTATGTGTCCACTTTTGTGCACCACAGTAATGTCATACTTCTGAAGCCTCAGTGACCATCCCAGTGGTCTACCTGAGAGACTCTTCAAGTTAGTCAAATAACATACAGAATGGTGGTCTACCAACATGATGAATTGTTTGCCAAATAAATACTAACAGGACTTATTGCACTGAAACTACAATGCACTGTTCCTTGCTTCCAGAGTGGTTCATGACGGGCTTGAGAGAGTACTGCTGCGCTAGTATTAGTCTTAGTCGCAGGAAAGAGGAACTTTTATTAGAAGTCAATGAATGCGTGGTTGCACGATGGAATCTGCATCCGCTGGCAGAGTGTTGAAACAGTCGACAGCTAGTAGGCCAGGAAATGCAAACATGGCACTCGTGAGAGCGGTGTTGCAACGGCGCTATTGCGCGCATGAATTGCTTTGTGTGAAGCAACAACGAAGCAGCAAACTGCAACGTTGCTTAAAGTTATTGCGATATGAGGTAAGGAAGTAGGCTGGAGCCAAGTCGGTACTTGTAAATGGCTGTTGTTTGGGATTTATAAGTGCCATACTTTCTGCCTCTCTTTGACACTACGTCAGAGGGGAGGGGAAAGGAAGTTTAAAAAGTGAGGTACTTTTACCTTGGGACAAGGTGTGCTAGGCCAGTCGGGCGTCGGGACGGACCAGCACTGGTCCACGCTTATGGGGTCCAGTCTGGCAACAATGTTGTAAATATTCTATGTAAATCTTACTTTATTTCTATGTATTTGTTCAGGCTGTATTCCATCTCTGGGGACGCAGCACCGTCGCCGAACGGAATGGAAGCTGGGTACTTGGAGATCACAGTCAGCCTGAAGGAGTGCGGTGGCAGCGGTCCACAGCATATGGGATGGGCCACCTGGTGTATCAGGGTCTGTACGCTATGGGAGGTGTGGCAACGCTGGAGAAGCGCCAGAGGCAGCAGTGGGAGTTGCCATCCTGCAGGTATCACTAGTGGCAAGTTGTGGCACAGCGTCCAGGAGGGCATGGGTTCGAGTCCAGTTCTCACCTGGGAGCAGCAGTGGTCAAGGGCCATGGTTGACCAGTACATCCTCCTTCATCCCATGGTCGGACAGAGCGTGCCAAACGGGATGGCGAGGACCAGGGACTGTAGCAGTCTCCAAAATACGTTCGTATTCCGCGTCTTTGCGCAGTGTTTCTGCGTGATTGGCCCCTTAAACCTCAGCCTAAGCTTCATCGCTACTAAACTGTCATCCGAATCTATATCTGCTTCTGGGTACGCCTTACAATCCACCATCTCATTTCAAAACCTTTGTCTCACAATGATGAAATCTACTGGTATCTTCGCGTATCTCCCATCCTTTTCCAAGTATACTTCTTTAACAGAGAATTTGCTATCAGTAACTGAAATTTATTACAGTACTTAATTAGTCTTTCTCCTCTGTCATTCCTCCTACCAAGTTCATATTATCCCGTAAGCTCTTCTTATACCCTTTCTCTTACTATCACCTATGACCAGCAAATTTTCATCTCCCTTTTGCATACTGAATTCCCCGTTCAGTATCCTCAAATATTTTCTCCGTCTCTTCATCTTCAACTTGTGACGTCGATATGTATACCTGAACTATTGATGTCGGTAATGGTTTACTGTAGATTCTGATGACAACAAAAATGGTTCAAATAGCTATGAGAAATATGGGACTTAACTTCTGAGGTCATCAATCCCCTAGAACTTAGAGCTACTTAAACCTAATTAACCTAAGGACAAGACACACATCCATGCCTGAGGCAGGATTGGAACCTGCGACCGTAGCGGTCGCGGGGTTGCAGACTGTAGCGCCTAGAACCGCTCGGCCACTGCGGCCGGATCTTACAACAACCTTGCCACTGAACTGTTCGCAGTTAGTCTCTCTCTGTACTACTTTCCTAATTAAAACGAATCCTACTCTCATTAAACTATTTTCTGTTGCTGATGATGTTTCTCCACGCTCATCTGACCAGAAATACTTGTTTTCTTACCATTCCACTTCACTGATCCTACTATATCTAGACTGAGCCTTAACATTTCCGCTTTCACATTTTATAGCTTCTCTACCACATTAGAATTTCTCACATTCCACACCCCGACACTTAGAACGTTATCCTTTCTGTTGTCATTTTTTTTTTCTCACGGCCGTCTCCCTCTTGGCAGTCCCCTCCCGGATATCACCATGGAGCATTCGTCCAGAACATTTTGGCAGTGTAAAGATGATCATGACTCTTGTTCAATTACAGGCCACATATCTTGTCGATAGACAGTATGTGTCTTTAATGCAGTTGTTTCCATTGCCTTCTGTATCCTCGTGCCATTGATCACTGCTGATTTTTCCGCCTTTTAGAAGCAGTTTCACAAACCCAGGGCAAGAGAGCATCCTGAACCTCTGTCCTCTCCTCTGCCCTCTTTGACATGGCTGTTGGCTGAATGAAGGTGGCTTCTTATGCCGGATGTCTTCGGCCTCCATTGTTGTTGATTTTTATTTAAAGTTTATGGAGTGGCGTGGTTCCAATACGAGACCAAGGACGTTTTGTTTAAGAGTCGGAAATGCTACCGATATACCAAGGGTTCTAATGCAAAGAACGGTGAAAACGTAATACATAATGTGTTCGGATTCACAGAAACAATTAAGTGGTGCATTTGAATAAAGTGGGGCTACTGTGAAAAATATCTCTACACTAATGAAATGTAGTTACAAATATCTATGTAAAAATGTCACTTTAAATAATCCTTGATTTCATGCCGTTGCTCTTGTCCTTGAAGTAGTACATCATTTATTTAATATTAGAGATTCTGTAGCAATGACGAGGATATATAGAGTACGAGAATCTATATGTGTATCTACATAACTACTCATCAGTCCAAACTTAAGCGCGTGGCAGAGCGTTCGTCGAACCGCTCTCATAGTATTTCTCTACCGTTCCACTCTCGAAGCGCGCCAGGGATAAACGAATGCATGAATGTCTCTGTGCGATCTGTGAATCCTCTTTTTTATTACAATGATTATTTCTCTCCCTGGTCATCAACAAAAAATTTTAGCATTCGAAACTGAAGATTTCAATTCCGTGAAAATAGCTCGCCCCAACTCAAGTATTATATCCGTGGTACTCAAAAAGCACCTCATTTTTTAACTTCTTCGGTGTTAACCATCATCTTTGTCTGCCTAGAGATTCATAATGCACGAAACCCTCATAAAGGATGAAACTCCATGCTTTCACCGACCACTGTTTTGTTGTGCAATTTACTGCAGCCAACATAGATTTTCAGTTGCCCAACAATGCATGTTATACAACTTATCATTTGCATGGTTCGTGAATGTAGCCTCGTCAGTAAATAAAATCAAATTAATAAATGGGTTATCCCTCTGAATCTGAAGTTGAGACCACTGGCAGAACTCAATGCGACGCATGCAATCCGTACCAGTTACTTCTTGGTGGAGACCGGTAAGGTAAGGATGATATTTATGGCAATGCAGAACACGAGCAACACTACTCTGGCTCATGCCAGATTCACTTGCGATTTGACACGAAAAAACCACAAGGATCTCGAACCATAGTGGCAAGAGTTCCAATTTCCCTTTCCTCGTTAGTAGCTTTCCTTTGCCGGATGTGTTTCCCACGCATTATTGTTCCAGTTGATCACAATTTATCGTACACATATTTAAATGTACGACATGAAGGGCTATACGACAGAGAATTGTTAGAGCAAGTGCCTTGATAAGTG
This sequence comes from Schistocerca gregaria, assembly GCF_023897955.1. Taxonomy (NCBI): domain Eukaryota; kingdom Metazoa; phylum Arthropoda; class Insecta; order Orthoptera; family Acrididae; genus Schistocerca; species Schistocerca gregaria. The sequence goes on along the minus strand of NC_064921.1, from coordinate 483,323,387 downwards.
GCGAAGTGATAAGGAATACCACTGAATCCATGATAACAAGATTGCAGCACTGCATTGATACCAATGGTCATCACTTCAAACACCTTCTGTAAATGGACGCCGATTCAACAATAGCGAGCCGAACGGAGTGGCCGAGCGGTTCTAGGCGCTACAGTGTGGAACCACGCGATCGCTACGGTCGCTGGTTCGAATCCTGCCTCGGGCATGGATGTGTGTGATGTCCTTAGGTTAGTTAGTTTTAAGTAGTTCTAAGTTCTAGGGGACTGATGACCTCAGAAGTTAAGTCTCATAGTGCTCAGAGCCATTTTTTTTGTAAATGGACGTTCATGCCACATTTGTGACCTTCGTTGACCTTCAAAGACCTTAATGTCACACATCACTGGATTCGTTCCGATAGCCGCTATCAGAAAGTAAATACCAAACTATAGCAAACCATTTGAAGAAAGCAAAGTTGACCTTCATACGCTCAAGCGAACCTACCTAACTACAACAAAAAAACAAAGTCATATTATGGTCCCCGATGTCCCATGGAAATTTTGCCCCACAAACTTTTCACCTACTGGCAGGTGGTAGAAGTTAGTGACTCACCCTGTATAGTAACTATTCGTCCCTAAACCTCAGTCTTATGGCTCCTAATCTGCCCCAACAGTGCTTTTCAAGTGTTCTTTGGAACACGTCTTTGGTCCGGAGTGAGCAGCCGTGACAGAGTGCGATCAGTTTTCTCTTCCCTAAATTTTTGAACAATATGAGACTAACACGTTCTTTAGATATGATCATAGCTTCCGTTATCTCTCACACCTTACTTCGTTGGTTTTATAGGTCTATTTGGTGAACTTGAGCAATATTATCGTCAGTGGTTGCAGTTTATGGCCATCCCGAACGGTGCTACCCAACCTGGTAGCCCACGATACGATTCAGGTGTCCAAAATTTCACAATGTTAAATGATGTTACAGAGTACCCGTACGGGCGTCTAACTAGTGTATAGTTCGCCTAGGCCTATTGCCTTTTAAAAACAAAAATCTAACTACAGTTTGATACTCGATTTGGTACGTTTTCACAAAACTACTCGCATGCCCTCACTAAAGTGACAGTCAAACAAGAAACTGCGCATCCGAAATGGCTACAATTTTAGTGTGCGCCTTACTACGCATGCGCAATCAAATCTCCGAACTTTTGTTGATTTGTGCTGCCGCCTTCATGTTCATGTCGAAAATTTTCTGATTAGCTGAGTACACAAAGAGCCTTTCCAAAACAAGCAAATGAGAACGACAAATAAAAAATGTCAGCCAGATAAGCTATTAAATCTGTCCAGGATGAAATTGTTTTTGTTCACACATTCAGTAATATCATAACATGGTATTACATTGTTCTGTTGTGTTTCGTTATGGAGAACAAAGTCTTTTCTACCAATCAGCTGTGTTCATTGTTTCGGTTTACTCGCTATAGATTTCGAAACAACGGTTCCATAATCGGGCACTTCTACAGATGTGAGTGAGATGCACCAGTATATCCTTATCCCAGCATTTGCTGTAATTTAACTAGATTATAGAGCGGCCTAGTGAGCATGAATTAAATTTTGTCTGTGATTCATAGAGTTTGCGTTTCAGCAGCTTCCATTAGACTTTATCAAGATGTAATTTGAGAAGTTTTGAGATAGGTGCAACATAGAAGAAATACGTGATGATGGAACATATCTATGACAACTTCTTGTTGCAAGTTAATGTAATGGAAGGAATGGATTACCTAGACTGGAGTGCTCCAGAGAGTACTCGTTTCGGGCAATAACTATGTATTGAAAAGAGCAGAAGTTTCTTAGGGATTCTCATTAACTGATAAAGATTTAGACACCAATATTTTGAATCAGGATTCTTCAAGACTGATTCTCGTTAACTGATAAACATTTAGACTTCAATATTTTGAGTAAGGAATCTTCGAGACTGATTTGTATTATACCGTGAAAGAGCGTCAGTTTCGTAATAACAAAATTCTAAGTTGCGTAAGTTTCTATACGTAGCTTGTGGGAAATTTAGCATCCTTTTCTAACATTTGACACAGTCTTTATCTGTTTCTATACGCCTCATGCAAGTACGCATCGAGTTTTGATGCCCAGACAGAGCTATAACTCTTTCATAAAAGGAAATAAATTTCTAAGTATTCCGCATATCCAAAATGTTAAATTTGCAACAATTCAAGAGAAATGACATATTGTAATGTATTGGGAAACACAAGTAGAAGGCCATAGTTATAAACACTAAGACGATGGTATCTGTCGACACAAGTGACGCAAAATTAAATAGAAAGTAGCATGTAAAAATAAAAACCTGAACTTATTACATTATAAGTACATTTTACTCCTCTAGAAACGATATTTGCATGGGAAATGGATGGTAACTTCTATCCGCTGACAAAGAATAGATGATGAGTATCCCCAGTAGTAGATTATGCAAAAGGCATGTCAGCTGTAGTATCAGAAATGGTTGGAAATTGCGTGCGATTATGATGCAAAAGCAGTGCTGTTTGCTTCTTTTATGTATGACAGATTGCCTTTTATGCAGATATGAATTATTCTCTTGCGTGCTTTTAGTGAGAAGCACCTAATCGATGACACAACTGCGGTATTCATGTAAATTAAACTAAGAGGCACGCTGTGAAAAAGTACATACCTTCTAACGAGAATCTATTCCGAGCAAAAGGGGATCACCATGACGGAATAACGGATTAGTGGCCACAAGGTCTTTGTAGCGAGACTGAATATCGTAACATCCAAAGCCAACAAAAATCAACGCAAAATATATCTATTTAAAAAGAAGTTAAATTTAGCTTTACACCTTCCTAAGACACAATCTGTATTACTGATGAACTAACAGTGTAAGCGTAGACCAGACGTGGCTTGAATTCAAAGAAATTGCATAGATACCAGTTGAGAGATTTATACCAAATAAATTAATAAGGAACGGATTACTGTTCTTAGGGGATCTCAAATTGATTCCATGTTCCTGAATTCCCAAAAAGCTTTTGATACCGTCCTTCATAAGCGACTTCTAATGAAAGTGCATGCTTATGGAGTATCATCTCAATTGCGTTACTGGATTCGCGGTTTCCTGTCAATAAGGGAGCAATTTGTAGCTACTGAATGAAAGTCAGCAAGCAAAATAGAAGTGACATCTGGCGTTGACCCAAGTAAATGTTATAGCCCTTTACATAAATGATATAGTAGACAATCTGACCAGGCGTCCTATGTTGTTTGCCGATGACGCTGTCATTTATTGTCTAGTAAAGTCATCAGAAGATCAAAACCAATTCCAAAATGATTCAGACAAGATACCTGTATGTTGAGAAAAGTGTGAGTTGACTCCAAATAATGAAAAGAGTGAGGTCATCTACATGAATATTAAAAGGAATCCTTTACATTTCGTTTACATGATAAATCACATAGCTCTAAAGGCTGTCAAGTAGATACCTAGGGATAACTATTAAGAACAACTTAAATCTGAACGATGACATAGGTAACGTCATGGGGAAGGCGAACTAGAGACGGCGTTTTATTTCCAGAGCACGTAAAAATTGCAACAAATCCACTAGGGATACAGCGTGCACTACACTGGAGGACAGAATTATAGGCCCCTATTTCATCGAAGGAAATCTTAATGATAGGAAGTACACAACATTCCTGTAAGAAACATTACGTCTGCTTTTGCAAGGAATACCTTTAGGAACACTGAACAGAATGTGGTATCAGCACGATGGGTGCCTGGCACATTTTTCGCTGATGGCTAGAAATGAGCTGCAGAGACGATTCCTAAATCGTTGGATTGCATGCGGAGAAGATGTGTTGTGGCCGGCTCGTTCACCAGACATGGTGCCTCTCGATTTTTCTTGTGGGGATTCGTAAGAAACATTGTTTATAAACACGTCCCAATAACACCTGCAGATATGCGAGAGAGAATTGTTAGAGCATGTGCTTCGATAAGTGGCGAAATGATACGTAATACCACTCAATCAATGATAACAAGATTGCAGCACTGCATTGATACCAATGGTCATCACTTCGGACACCCTCTGTAAATGGACGTTCATGCCACCTTTGTGACCTTCGTTGACTTTCAAAGACCTTACTGTTACACATCATTGGATACGTCTCGATAGCCACTATCTGAAAATATGTACCAGACTGCAGCATCCCATTTGAAAAAAACAAAGTTGACCTTCATATCTCTGATACGAGCCCACCTAGCAACAAAAAACCAACGTCATTTTATGGGCCCCGTTGTCCCTTAAAACTTTTGTCCCACAAACTTTTCAGCTCCTATCGTACTTCAGTTTTATTCTAGGTGGCAATAGTTAGTGACTCACCATGTAGAACAAACTTGGGTATACCAATATATCGCAGGAAAAATAGAGGACTGGGAAATAGAATCGGGTCCAAAAAAGGCAAAGACTGTTCCTTCGGTCAGTACAGAAATGGTGACTGCTGCTTGCGGTAGTCAAGCAATTAGCTTAACAGATGTCTTGGAAAAGGAACAGCTGTTGCTTGGAAATATGTAAGTGGAAATTGAGATAAAAAAAAAAACTATCACATGCGCAGAAGAGAACACATTTGTTTTACCAGTCTCACAGCCTAATGGCTCCCATGCCGAAAATCCACGAATTGCGGATTCAGCGATTTGACCACCCTCCTTAGCTACCAGGTCTAGCCTCAAGCGTCTGTTTTGTTTTTCCGTCGGCTAAAAGCTGAGCTTGGAAGACAAAAATTTACATCGAATGAAGAGGCCTTCAAGTATATTTGGCAGAGAAAGACAGTAAGTGCTACTTTGAAATTAAAGAGACGGGAGCATCACTTGTGTATAGACTTTCAAGGTAATTATATTGCAAAACAAAAACAGATATGAAGAAAAATGTCTTATTTCGTTGTTACGTAGGACTACCATACCAGCTGCTGCAGGTTTTTCTACGGGAAAGACGTTCTCCGTGACATAGCGAATGGTTTCTTTCAAATAACGTATCTCTCTAGTAGTAAAAAAGATTCCTTTAATATGATACATAATATATATTACATCATTTTAAACGTGAGACTGACCCCATAGCCGAATGTTACAGACGCGGTAGCTCAGAGTGTTCAGCCAGCGAAGTGACCATCCTTTGTAATAATATTGTTTTCTAAAATTTTGAATGAAGTTTTCATCAACGGATTTTGAAAGATATAAACAAAATAAAAAATAAAATAGGTGATTAAAGTTGCTGACTTCGGTGCCGAAGGAGTTGGGTGTGATTTCCCGTTTTCGACTTTTTTTTATATTGTAGAGCTTTAGAATGGGGTCCATTCGATCTCGTAGGGCCAAATGAGCAGTTATTTGAACAAAGAAGCAGCAGTATCAGTCATATGCATGCCACAACATTATAACCACCTACTTAAAAGCGTGTTGGTCCACCTGTGGAACGCAATTCAGCAGTTACTCTGTGTGCCATGAACTCGACAAGAACTTGATAGGTTTCCAGAGGTTTGTGGCATCAGATGCCTATGCACTGGTCACACAGTTCCCCTAATTTACGGACGGTTGGTTAGTAAGTGCGAAGCTGCGCCCGATAGCGTCCCAATTGGGTTACATAGGATTCAGGTAAGCCGAATTTGATGGCAACAACACTGTGTGCCGAAAGGTGTGCTCCAAAACATTTGTGCCTGCGCCAGCAATGTACTCTGTCTTTAGATCTGCCACAGATCGCCGCCTATCCTACTTTAGAGAGCGAGCGAGCCTCCGATTCCTATGTTCTGCAATGAGGTATGGACGTCCAGCTTCTTTTCACCTACTCGTGGTTTCTGAATTCTTCAACCACTTTCTATACACGCTCACTACAGTAGCACATGAAGGGCCGACCATTTCTGCCGTTTTCGAGATGCTCACTCCCAGGAATTGGACCAAAACAATCCGACTTTTGTCTAAGTCGCTTAAGTCGGCATATTTCCGCATTTAAGCCACTTGTAGTTACTATAATGATTCCCCATTCGTCTCTGCTAGCTGATAAACTTGTCTCAAGGCGTCACGTGCTCTATGCGTCAGCACGTTGGATATAACCTCCCCGGGTGAAGAGGTTGGCGACATGCCGACCACATGTCCCTTGCTCTTCGAACTTGTTTGGTAGGGAGCAGTCCGTCAGTCAGTCGGAACCAGCCTAAGGTTCAAATAGAAAATGTATTTTGCGTTCCATAATTGTAAACTGATGTTTACTAGATGTAGTCACAAACTAACTGGTCAAACAATATTCCAAGATTACTTTTGAATACATTATGGGAGAGACAGTAATCAATTTGTTACAAATATTTACAATTAAAAACAGTCTTGATCACAATTTATTTAGTACGGTGACCAGTTTCGACCACTACTGTGGTCATCTTCAGACCAATGAGTAAGAACATCCTTCTGCTAGAGAATAGGCAGAGACGTTCGGATACAATATTGCCATTGTAACATTTGAATACAAGGCAGAGATCCATGACACTAAAGGGTTCACACAGTTATCTCTTCTCCATGAATAGGAGGCCTAAATGACCATACTAAATAAACTGTGATCAAGACTGTTTTTAATAGTAAATATTCCAAGAGTCATTGTAGTAGGATCTTTAAATTTTTGCGATCGATTCTTTTCTGTTACAAGTTGTCGGAAGGAATTTATTTATCTATTTTTTTTTTCTTGGAAAATTGTGGCAAGTACTATGGGCTTGGTTCAAATGGCTCTGAGCACTATGGGACTTAACATATGACGTCATCAGTCCGCTAGAACTTAGAACTACTTAAACCTAACTAACCTAAGGACATCACACACATCCATGCCCGAGGCAGGATTCGAACCTGCGACCGTAGCAGCAGCGCGGTTTCGGACTGAACCGCATAGACCCGCTTGGCCACACTGGTCGGTCAAGTTCTGTGACAACAAGCTGCTGAGATCAGTAGTCCTTAGGCTTACACACTACTTAATATGACTTAAACCAACGCCAAGGACAACACACACACCCATACCCAAGTGACGACTCGGACCTCCGGCGAGGGAAGCCGCGCGAACCGTGGCAAGAGGCCGTTAGGCCGCACAGGTACCCCACGCCGCCAACCATCCACAGACTGTCCGGCACACCGGACCTCGACACTAATGCGCCGGGCGGATTCGTGTCTGGGACCGGCATGCCTTCCCACCCGGAAAGCAGTGCGTTAGACCGCACAGCTAACCGGTCAGGTTCTGGGAGGGAAATAATACTTCTGCCAGTAATATTTTGTTTCACACTACACTTACTTGGACACCAGTGACGTTTCCTTTTGGTTTTTAAGGGACATCACTTCAGAAAAATAACGATATATTTGAGTCTAATGCCATACGACAGGGACACAGCAATCGACAAGCTCTGTGTGCAAAGTATTTAAATATGTTTTCCTAACGAGGACGTGGTGTTTTCCTCCACTAGTCGCCATATTGATCGACCAGACCACGTGTCGCTTCGGCATGAGCATCGGCGTCGGCTACCGCAGCGCTCCTGGTGGCGGCGCAGCGGCGGCGGTACCGGCTTACGAGGCGCCAACAGCGTACTACGGCGCCATGGGCGCCGTTCCGCCACCGCCACCGCCACGGCGCGCCGACGGCGTGGGGCGGCTTCGCTGGCCGGCACTCGGCAGGCGTTTCCAGTTGCCCCGTCGCGTTTCTGCCGCCACTGTCACACCGCAACAGCAGTCAGGAGACACGGGCTCGCCGTAACAGAAGACCGCTCTGTTGTTGTGCTCTTCTCCTTGCGTTTCGCAGGCAACGTTTCTGACTTCGATTGCACTTTAGCCAAAAGTGATAATGCTAGGCCTCTGCACTTTTTAGGAACAGTTTTTCCAAAAATTTGCAGTTACTTCACGGATAGGTTTGTTTTGTAATTTCAGGAAATGATTTCGAAAAACTTTAGGTAGTTATCAGACTTCAGTTTGTGGAGTATACATTACATGTATTGTTCCTATTGCTGTGATAATTCATTCATTAGGCATTAAGATACTGTCGAAGAATGAAATTATTTAGTTCGGAGAGGACGTGAAGCTCGTTCCAGTTTTTCTTTAAAAAAATGTCAAAGGTGCTTTAAAAGCTGTTGAAATTGCTACTCAGCCCAACATTTTCCAAACTCAGCTAGTTCGAATTATGTTTGCCAATCTGTTTTCGTGTGTTCCTTACACATGAAGTGCGTACCTACAATTTGTGAAAAGTACTGGTTATGGGGCAAGGTAGGTCAGGGCGACAAGGAATTTTATGTAAATGTGTGGTGTTTGGATGTGACAGAGATTTGACATTCTTACCGTACCATCGTGCTACACAGTGTTTATTTGAAAATGCGTCTGTTAATCAAATACGAAGTGGTGCTCTTACTCAAGCACGGGAATATAATGCAATACTATTTCGAGTACATACGCGTTAGAAGAACATGAATATACGACACGCTTAATTTAGGAAATATACTTACTTGTTACAGTATAAGCCAATAAGTCACAATGAAAGCGTGCATAGAAAAATATTTTTTTCCTTACATTTTACATTTTTAACAAGTAGTAGTGGTCGGGATTTTGCGTTGATAAAAGAGAATGAAAAGTTTATCCGTCGTATCGGAAATCGAGGCACTTTATATGCCTTTCACCCAAGGCAGTTAGGTAGAACTACACTCTGTGTAGTAACACAGATATCAAAAAGAATTGTATGTTATATATGATGCTCTCGAGACTGATGCGAACAGGAATCATCAATAGAGTTCAACTCGTGAAACAATGCAGCTCGAGCGCTCGAACTGGAACTGACGCGCTTAGTTCTCATTATTCAAGCAATAGAAAAAGAACTTTGTACACGGAATATAGCGCAATTAGTGGAACGTAGTCCTCCATTTTTATAAGGGAATTTTGTCATTAATTTATTTCATACCAAGGTGTTTTCGGAAAAGTTTTGCTGCCAAAATCCAGTAATCGAGCCATGTTTTCAACTCAAGCGCTAATATTGATTTCCTACTTACATTTCCTGCGTTATAGCACATCCACATAGAGTGCTTAGGTAGTAAGATATGAGTAAGCATAAGGTCGTTTGATGTTCTTAATGATACGATTGAGGCGATGTCAAAGATCCAGGCAAAAACTGGCACAGATGGAGAGCATAATATATCGACTGATCCTTTCGCTGATCGATTTCAAAAGTAGCTTTACAGAGTCGTGTTTACAACTGCAAAAAATAAAAAACAACACTTGCAGAGCCTGTCGGTGTTTCAGAAATGACTCAGGAATGACTCGCCGTATGTTAAGCACTTTTAACCATACGTGTTTCAGAAATGACTCACTGTATATTTAGTACTTTTAACCAAACGTGCAATAACTTTCAGCGTCGAAAGAATTTCAGGAACCATCATGGTAGTTGCCACATCCATTTGTTTTAGCTAACCACTTTAGAAACGGTTTTATTTGCTTGAGAGTCAAAAAAAGGGAACTGCATATTAGTTTGATAATTGGAACATTTTTAGTTAGAATTTTCTTCAATTTGTGGCCTACATTTCTCCTCAAAGTGAAACGCGTATTGCGGTGCCATTTCATGCACAGGCAATAATTAGCGCGTAATTCGCGTAATACAGCAAATTCATTGGTAAAAATATTTCAGAATAATATCGGATTAGTGTAAACCTGAGTTATATAAAGTAAAAGCGCTTCGCTGAAACCTCGAACTACCTAGAACTTTTCTATGTCCGTGGCGCTATATATTGTGTTTACGACGATGTCACTGTTCTTTGTGACCTATTACCTTGTTTCTGTGTTCTCATGTATCCTCATGCATTTTCGTACGATATTCTTGCACAGTGGAGAACAATTAAGACTTAGTAATCGTTTTTTATTAGTACTTTATCCTACATACAACTACATACAAATAAAACTGTTCACTTTCAGTGTATTTCAGTAACAGGATATGATAAAATTTAGTGGTACAAGTGTACTTGCAAGTGGTCAAAGAATGTGCATCAGCGATTATTACTTACGTATTTTCAATCAACAACTATACCAGTTTCTTCTAACGAAATTTAAATTTTACGTAATATGTTCGTCGGTTAGATTCCTCCTTTGAACAGGTTCTTTGATTTACTGTACGATTTTTCAGTGAAGACGTTCTTCAGAATAATTTCAATACGCGCTTTCCGCTTGGTCAATCACAGTACACGTGCGTCTACCAGGCGACATAAGGAAATACCCAAGATATCAGAGCAGTCTTAAAACAGCCGACTGTATGTGTCTTTTTACTTCTCTTAAAAATAAAACCGATGGCTTGCTAAACAACGGATGGACATAGAACTGCTTGCTTACGGCGTAAATTGTATCGAAACAATACAGTACATGTAATTCTTGTGCAGTGAAAGTACTGGTGACTGTTTAAGAAAACTTATCTTCGTAAGTACTGTTTCGAGGTTATCTATACCATTAACAGTGTCACTTCATTTCATAGTTCAGCGTTTTACGATAATTAGCTGTCTTTTAAACACCTTATGAATAAATATTAAACACATTTACGCCTTAACACTGACGAAAGAAAAAAAATCATGAGTTTGCAACATAACAGGAATATTCGCTCATCGTTGACAAATAATGTTCTGACCTTTTTTTTTTTTTTTGTAGTACCTGCCGAAATTTTATGTCGAACTTGCGAAGTGGCGCTGATACGTCATCCACGCAGCGTTGCTTAGTTGTCACGGAGGAAACGTTGAATGGATTCAATGACCGATTATCGTAATGTAAATGACACAGTACGGCCTGAAATGATCTCCTTATGCTTACTAAGTCGTTTATTCTATACATCTTCGCCAGCACTGTTGTGTTTAGCAGTTACGTCTTTAGTGACAGTTAGCTCAGGAAGCATCGCTCGTAACCTACAGTGAGTTATAATTAATTAATAATTTTCATGTTCGAAATTTTTCTTTCTTTTCTTTCTGTTTGCGAAAAGCGTTGGTTCGGTTTCAAGTTTTTGTTCAGACCACTGTCTTAAATTGTCAGAAAGTAACTTTTCTTACGCACTGCACAGCTGTGATTGACTAGGTAGGTCGGGACTAGCCTTCAAGTTGTCTGCCGTGTAAGAATAATGAGTGATTTCCACAGCGCCTGTCGCCGACAGCCTGAAAGACAGATAACGCTCATCGTCTCATACTTTCGAAATTAACTCACACATAACGGTGATAAATATAATTTCGTTTCCTGTCCACTTAAAAGGTTAGCCAGCTTTCCGCGAATAACCTACATTACTCTGTACAGGGCAATACTCTACCACCGTCAATTCGGTACTATCACCTTCAGAGGTACCCTACGGGCACCCACAAACTGTTAAAAAGAATAAAATTATGTAAATTTATAATACTTCAAGTGTAACTTTAAGGAATTCTGTAGACCCACCCATTCCAGTCTATCGAATAATTAAAATCTGTTACATTAACACAAGACTCAGTTATGGGCTTGAAGAGCGTAGTGTCACACGTTCAGTGAGTGTGGAACTCTTTCCGCTTTGCAGAGAATTCAACTATTGCTGTTACCATGAAACAGACTTGAAAGATATATTTTTATACCGGAACAAACAAGCGGAAACTATTTTATTACCAAAATATATTTTAAAAATTCATCATTTTAGCTCTCATGCTATTACTGATATTTTTCCCGTCGCCAAGTACAAAATCCACTTCGAATGACCAACACGTTGTTCATTGTACAAACTGTTTCTGTGCCATAATTCCTGCTGCACTCGTCCAAAAGTACACTAATAAAGGTGATTAGTTTCCGCCGCACCCATATCACGTGCAATAATGCGCTTTTCCAGAAAAAAACCTGGTCTTCTAACATACTCCTTCAACATAAAGGACCAAAAGAATATCCGACCTTAGTAGCTTATAGCAGAATCCACCTCTCATATAAATTCCCATATGCGAAAATAAATGGAACCAAAAAAAAAAAAAAAGCTCCAAGCATGGTGGGGGGAACCTTACGTTATTGTCCCGTCACCGACGAGATATTTAGAGGCCGACGTCTAGTACTGGGGAAACGACTCGGTCATGACCTGATCAGCGACCCACTCCGTCAGTTATATTAATCTATTAAGAAAGCCACAATTATGTGGCAGAAATATGAGACCCTTCAAAGACATATGCAACTGTCCTCGTCTTCTAAGCGTCTTAAGAGCATGCACTTCTTTGTTTTCTCAGGCGTTCCGCTGGAAGTTTGTTGCCTGTTAACAGGTGCAATGAAAGTTGATAGTAATCCTCCCAATACACCTTGTTATTTAGTTTCGTAGTTTTTGTCACTTTTCTGGTTTAACATTTTGATGTAACATATAACGACATACTGGTTGGCACTATAGGACGTAATACGTTATCGACAGGAAGAATGCAGCGCTGGTGGTACCTAGCGGTCGGTTTCATGGAAGCTATCTATCACTTTTATGTCAATAGCAAGCAGCAGCTGCGAACAAAGTACTTGAGATACTTGACTATAATCGACAGGGGTTGACGAATGCCGAAATTATTCCTTCCGCCGCAACATGTCGATATCTAGGCAATTCTTTGAGACGGCAGCCCATTTATAAGAATATGTACGTTGACGGAGCCTTTTCTTTTCTTTTCTTCTTATAGACAGTTGCCTACGTTACCGTCGCCGGCCAGTTGAGAACACGTTAAATTATTTGACAGTATGTGACGTGCCAAATGTAGTCACCGTGTGAGAAGTAGATTTGATATAATCTGATATAATAGTGGTTTATGTTAACACGTGTACCGTGATGTCATGAGTAACGGTGTCTGAAGAAAGAGGAGGATGGATTTTACAAAGGGTAGCCGCGTGCAAAGTGAGTAACGGATTCATAGCAATCTTAAGACGACTATAAAAAGAAATAAACAGATTTTGTGCACCGATTCCGTACTATTGTTGAGCATGCATCCACCACTGTACGAGTGAACTGGGACAGCACTGGAGGTGATGGGATGGAGTCATTGGCCCTGCGCCTAAGGGGCGGAGTCGTTTTCATACCCCGTGACAATGACAGTGGAAAAAATGGTTCAAATGGTTCTGAGCACTATGGGACTTAACATCTGAGATCATTAGTCCCTAGAACTCAGAACTACTTAAACCTAACTAACCTAAGGACACCACACACATCAATGCCCAAGGCAGAATTCGAACCTGCGACCAAAGCGATCGCGTGGTTCCAGACTGAAGCGCCTAGGACCGCTCGACCACACCGGCCGGCAATCACGGTTGGAGTCCTTTGAGACATGTCAGTGAATCTCCTTGATTGCTATCCACGTCAGTATACTAAGAGTCGAACGAGACGCTTGTTTTTAAAATCGACAAATAGGTGATAACAGGTTAAGAAATAAATAAATATCTTTCATTGCTTGCATTTCGATACCGAGTTGCTGTAACAATGGTTATGCAGTGGGATTTTAATAAAAAATATTTGACACTTATTCTCAGAGCCTTTGCTGGAGGTATGTCTGAACAAAATCTTCTCGGCTTTATAGCAGCATCAATTCGAGTAAATTATATTCGAACTGACGCGACTTAAAAAAAATTAGATTTTATTCAGACATTTATCGTAATCGCGCTGTTTATCGGGTTTGGTATTATATGTGGTCTGACTACGTAGGTAAGAAAATCAAAAGAATTCGTAGCAGGAAAGCGTGTGATGTAACAGTCGCCTCAGACGTTTCGCGGACTTTTCGAAATTTCTCTTAAATAGTGATATCAGCCTAGTGATAAAATTTTAGTCAAAGCCTGGTTCAAATCATAACCCCGTATATTTTGACCCTAAAAGCTGGTGTTTCACTGACAGGTGGAGGTATTTTCATCTAATCCTTGTATATTAGCAGTATCACATGTGTAATCACCTGTGGGATTTTCAGCACTGAGAAAATACAAAATGGCTGGCCAAAACAAAGTGAGTGCCGAAGAAGAGAACGAAATAATAATATGAAACTTTACAGATTGAGAGGATATGTAACGTTTTTCAGTGATCACGCAGCATGATTCCACTTGTCAACATAATGTTAAACCACCTAAGGCCTGGAAACATGAACTGATTCGGTTGCAAAGGATATCATAATGTAACTGATCCTTTACACGTTGCATAGTGGCACTGGAAAAGAGTTAACGTTCGGGCTGATCACACCCATGTTCTGTGGTGGATGGATCTGGACTGGTGACGGGATTACCTCAACATAACACAGACAGTTCGTACAGGCACGCGAAGAGTGTGGGTGAGCATTGTCCTGTTGAAAAATACTAATCAATGCCGTCCGATGAGAAGCAACAGATGAGGACGCAGGATGTCAGTAACGTACGGTTGTCTTCAAACACCCCCAGCTGTGACGTCAAATCATTTATGGGGGCTTACAACACCAAGACGTCATGAGTAGCACAGTTATGCCTCTCCAAAACAAAGGTAGAATGAGTTTTGATGTGGTGTTAACCGCACACTACGCATGTTTTGGTAACTTCCTAATCCGGCTGCTGCTAGTCTCCGACGAATGGTGTGCGATATCACAGAATATCGCAGGGAGTCTCCGATAGCAGGCTCAGATGTGGAGGAGTTGCGGTGTGCTTGGTGCACAATGCTGCGATCCGCCCTGGTAGTGGTCAGACGTGGTTGGGTGGTACCGTGGCGACAAGTACGCGCGCCCTTACATTTCCATGCGGTCCAGTGCTGGGGCACTGTCGTCTACGAATGACCGACATATATGGATATTGCGCGATTCGGCAAGCCGACCAAATAGACACCCATAGCGAGACTACTTTCAAACTCTGTGAGATGCTAATAATGCCGCCTGGCATGAATAAGCAGCTTTTCATAGTTATCACTCGAAATCAGACTCTTTTCATGACTGTTAAATAATTTTGTAGGCCTGTTAACAACTTGAGTTAACTCTGGTGGCCGTTCTACTTGTCACAGAGATTTGGTGCCATAAGCATTTACTTATTTCGTGACGTTCTATACCTTAACGCAGTCACATTGTCGCTTCGCCATGTATTCTCTGTGTTTCACCTTCTTTTTCAGGCAACGTACATTAAACTGTTTTGAAGTTGACATGGGAAGAAGACATTTCTGTTCTTAACCAATCTAACCGTCGCTAATTAAAATGTGTCTAATAGTTGTGATACTATTTGTACATGCACTTAGGCAACTTTGACAAGAAGATTGTTGGTGGCAGTCCGATGTGCATGAGGAGTGGTGAAAGAGGACTACGAGGCTTTTCGACAGGTGCACTCGGGGTTGGCGTGGTCCACGGAACTAATATATAACCCAGATGCCTCAGTCAGCGCACAACTTCTTTATTTCCATGAGAGACTCAAGAATATTATTGTTGAGTGAAAACTGTCTGCTGAACACTAATAAGCAGAAAAATAGTAAAACCACTGTATCTCGGAATAGTATCATGGCTTTCAAAATACCTAGTAAATTAAAGCTGTTTGCTAGACTAGTACTTGGATCTGAAACCCTTACCTTTTGCTGCCCAGTGCTCTATCGACTAAGGTACCCAAGCACGCCCCACGACCCGCCCTTCCATATTTGCTTTCGCCAGTACCTACTCTACTACCTTACAAACTTCACAGACGTTTTCCTGCTTCCCTTGCGGAGCATCAATCCTGGAAAAAGATAGAAGACGGGATACTGGCGGAAGTAACGATGTTAAGGGTGTTTGTGAGTCGTGGTTCTATAGTTCAGTCGACAGAGCACATGTTCAATAAAGACAAAATACCCAAGTTGAACGCCGCCTCCGGCATTAAGCCTTTGTCCGCCAGGAAGTTTCATATAAGTGCACACACAGCTGCGGAGTGAAAGGTCATTCTAGTATCGTAGATCTAATTAAATTAATAAATAAGTAGGTGCCTCTTACATTTCTCTCTTTGTGCTTGAATAGTATGCTAATTTCTTAATGTAACCCATTTACCTATGTTCCTGTGAAAATACCTCCAGAACAGCAAAAATGGTTCAAAAATGCAATCAATACAGTGTACAACACAAACCATCTAGTAATGGAACAATCCAAAAATGGAAAACGAATGTTTTAGCGTGGTCGTCGCTGCGATAACAGCTTAGAATAGCGTCGTTGTGCTACACTGGCATTACATTCAGTGAACCATACACGTTGTACATATCGGCCAACCCTAGTCTGTAAAACTATCGACACTGCTATATATCACTGTCGATGTGAAACTAACACTGTCGGAATAACAAATCAGAGAAAAAAGCAAACAGTACTGATGCCAGGTTGAAAGCGAAAAGTCAAGGGCGTATTACTATTTTCAAGAGCAATTCCATGATTGTCTAGTGGGGTGTGGGTCATAAGGACTCATCGAAATCACAATAGTAATCCATTGTAGTTGCCACACACTTCTTTATTCAGTCATAAAACATTATCAAATCACCATCACAATAATAAAGGCGATTGCCTTATAAAGCCAGACCACTTGGATAAGTGACGAACAAAGTTCTTTAACTAGAACAAGACCCATAAAAACATGAAAATTACACTAACTCAGATAAACTTCATTACTTAGATGGAACTAATATCCACACGAGTCCTATCAGAACTATAGTTACATTCAATCAGTTGAAGAATACATTAAGTGCCAGAACAGAGACCTTGTAAGATTTGGCTAGCTAACATTCCTAAATAAAACACAATTCCTAAAAGCTTTATTACAATAAAAATCCCTTCCAGACTAAGGAGGTGCTTTAATTTGACCAAACAAATTTTCAAATTTACTTAACTCATTGTATTACTCGACAATTTTGTTGAAATCATTACTACTAGAACATGACCTATGCTAATAGCCCCTAAAATTAGGCCGCTTCAGTACTGCGTGTGAATTAGTGATAGACGCGACCACACCAAAGGTCTATAATGAGGAAGAGATCCACGACACAGCAAACAGACATGTACTCAACTTTGCACTGCAATTGAACTTCAGACATCATAACTCTTCACGGGAAGGATGGAATCACAAGATAGGAACAACATAACCCGAGATATAAAAAAGGGGGGAGGGGGGGGGGTGGAACTGGGCCTTAAATATCACTATGCCACCGTGGTACTCTGCTCCCAGTTCGCTCGCGTCGACCACTGCTAATTATCTGCAACACAAAACACATCAGCGGCGGACAACATTTTGAGGCATTAGATACACAATCTTGTCCAGAGAACAGGTGATCAATACTTTCAATGAAATCAGCCTCCGATAGTTACTTGTCCAGTCACGGCCCTTACAATTTGATTAACTAATTCACAAAAAGTCCCACTAAGACAAAGTCCTAAAGTTAAAATGACATGAATCCTCCCGGCACACATTTAAACGCCAAATTACAATAATGAACTGCAAGGTAGAATGGAAGAAATATCTCGGCATGGGTTGCACTTCTAGTTACTTAGTTAGCCATGCTTCATGTCGGTTTGTTGGTCGTAGCCACACTTCCTGAACTGCCGTCAAGCATCAAGTGACGACACCGAGTTGCGTGATAAACAACTAGAACAATTCCAAATAGTTTTTAGTACACTGGCATGTTCAGTTAAGATGCAAGTAAGACACCAAAGCAACTCGACGACTCTAGTTCATTCGGCCTGTGTAGCTTGTAACAGACTCAGAGTAACTTGTCCTTCCAACCTCTAGGGAAATCAAATCACCATAGGTAATGGATCGGCGCTGCACGATTAAACATCCCGTAGGGGCTGGCCACTCTCCTTCGTCGTACCGACTCGGCCTCTCCGCGTGCTGCCTTCGTACACAGTCCCACGTCACTGCACCTCACACCGCGGATCCCCACACAAGAGTACTAGCAGAACTCACGCGCTGTAGTTCAGTGCCCGCCACCAAAGGTACGAAGAAGAGCAATCAACATCGAAGTCGACTCAAAGATGAGAATGAGAATCGATGGCAACCAGCTCATCTAGAACAAATTTCTTTTTAGGCAAGATTCGCAGCGCAGGGAGTCGTCATTTGAGCTGTTATGCAGATATCTTCAGTTCAGTGCAGGTGCCATATAAACAGCTATAAAATATCAAACGAAATAATAATTCTCTAACGAACCATTGGTGGTCCAGCGTCCCTGATACCAAAATACTCAGAAACTGTCCCTGACTAACTTCAGATATTTTCCCTTGAAATGCGGGCTCACTCTACATTTTCAGAACGTGCTAAGTTTATTGCCGATCTAAAGATGACGGTTCTTACACGTACATTATGTCTGTTCAGCATTCACTAGGCTATGGTTTAACAAAAGAGGCTAATAACAAGTGTTGCGTATACTTCTTTCCTTGGTACGGCAAGTTTTTAGTAATCATAAAACTGCGATTGATACATGGTCATATTTTCTGTTCAAGCTCGTAAGTGCAAGATTCCTATATGATGACTGTCATTAAAGACGACCGTTCATCGTCTTGTGGAGTAGTTAAATTCCTTTGAAGAAACATTTGAAAGAGTAGGGTACTTTTATGTAGAAGTACCGACGTGCCATGTTTCAAAACTTAATGTATCATGTATACAACAGGTTAACCAAGCAAACGACATTTCAGTGTAATTTCATTCGAGTGTGGCTGCATTCGGAAGAACCAAGAGTGGTCGTGTAAGAATTTAATTGTGAGTTATGTTCGTCGTGCCATCAAAAACTTCTGTATTGATTTGATTAGCTCAGATATTATCGCACATCACTTGTACTTGTTCTAGTTGAAGTATAGCGCCGTTTGATAAATATCACTTCATTTTGCGCAATGCCAAAACAATTTATTAGCATCCAACGATATATTTATTTTATAAGTGCATTTAATTTTAGAATTACTCAATGGAGAAGATGGAAATACCGTAGTTATTTATGGGAACTGGAAACGACGCTGCGTGCTCCCGAACCAAATTTCCTTCCCTGTTCTCTTCTCACAAGGTGTCAGACCTATTCACGGTTAACTGATGTTCTTTATATCTATCACTATCTTCACTAGCGTTATGAGTTGTCTAATCTATTACACTTGCAAGACACCTAGCCCCGCCCCGTAGTTAGCAATTCAAATTCGTAATCCTTTGAAAGCGTGCCCCTATCTGACGAAATTCCCATATGTCTCAAATCCCACCGAGCCCAAATAATGCAGTTAAATGCGTACTTCAGACAGTGGGGTTTACGTAAGAAAGGATTTCTTTAATTTTCACACACCTAGAAAAAGAGGAGGGTATGCTCTGCAACGTGCACAGTACATATCAACTAACGTATCACTTGAGAACGTAGTAAATAGAAAAAAATCTGTGTTACAAATATTACACTTTCTTATGAGTTACTGTACTCTAACCTATACGGAGACACGAAAAGTATTAAACATTGCACAGTTATTTCTCTCATGCAAGGAACATTACCGTAATATCTCTGCACGATCGTACTTGAATCGGATTCAGTTAAATGTATATGCCATACCAGTCATGTTCTGCTTTCTCAAATGGCTGGTCTGCATTCCGGGAAAACAGAAACAAAACGAAGAGGAAAAGGCCTTAAGAAGTAAAAACTAAATGAAACAGTCCTCTCATCGGCTGGCCTTGCCACTTTACGCGAAGACTTTTCCTCTGTGGAGCCCCGCCCCGTAGTTAGCAATTGAAATTCGTGATCCTTTGAAAGCGTGCCCCTATCTGACGAAATTTTCTGAACGACCCGTTTGCAAATCCCGCGGACTGGGATGCCGGCAGCACGAGTCTCCTGCGAAGCTGCATCTTTATATTCACGGCTGCTTCGGAAATTTAAATTGTAGATCCTTTAAAAGCATTTTGTATCCCGCGTAATTCCACTGGCGGATAACGAACGCGGGCCACCACTGGCGCCACGGCGGCAGCCTGCGTCAGCGGTATGACGTCACAATGCGACTCGCGGGGGCACCGCCACTGTTTGCCACGTGACGCAACAGCCTACAGGGGACCTGCGCAGTATGGCCTCGTACGGCGCCGCCAGTAAAGTTTTACGCACGTTGGACAAGAGTGACCGCTGAGGACACGACAAACGCAATCTTTTTTCTTCTGTGTGAGACGAGGAGAGCACGACAAATGCCATAACACGATTTCCTAGAAACTACATTCAGTGGGATTCTAAATAAGAGAGCACGTGTCTCAGCTCCGTATATATTCCACCGTTTCTGAGAAAAAGACCGTTAAAGTTTTAAAGGTTCCTTATGTACCCTTTAGCGAGTATTTGGTTCAACGGAAGCGGCGGCACACTTTTGCGCCCCGTTTTCGAAACTCCATTATTATTTTTCTTTTTGTTTTTCATTTATTTACCCATGTCCACAGAAGATTACTACATGGATGTTTTCCAATGTATACTGAAATAACGATGTCCTTATTCGTTAACTAATTATATGACTGATAAACGAATCTAAAAAAATATCAAGAACAAAAGAATGAAATTGTTTCGCATGAGATTCCTGTAGTAATCAATTGCAAGCGCCAGTTTTCCGTAAAGTGGTCCTTTATGGGTAGTCTGCAGCGAAATTACTGCCCACGGTTGAAATCTGCAGGGAGTTTCATATGAAGAAATGTCGCTGTGACGATGCTCGTGGTGTTTGGAATTTCTATTTAGAAAGTTTCTACGATCGGTATCACTCAACGGAACGCAACAAATCTTTTTGTGGGATAAACATAAAGAAAAATATAATAACTCATGTAGTGATACAGGAATGAAATATGAGCATTTAAATAGGTTGTAACCCCTCAAAATATCATATAAAGGTATATTATGTAGTAAATGATACTTATTGTGAAACCCAGTTGTAATTATACAATTATAGAATGCCTTGGTATCCCCTAACTTGACAAGAAACATTCGAGTAGTAATCTTTAACGGACATGGGCAGATAAAAGAATAAAATTAAATAAAAACAACAACATAGCGAAAAGGTGAGAGACCGTGACGCTAGAAATGTTGCCATCATTTCGGCCAAGACTGTGGCGCACTAAAAGGCATATAAATTACGTCGAAAACCGTGAGCGTTGTTTTCTAAGAAACATTCGAGTATCTACGGATTATTTTGACTCCTCTTCCGCCAAGCAAAGTTTCTAGGAAGTCGGTGTTCCCGGTGAGAGAATTTTAGCTGCGAAGTCCTTCATTTCCGTATTTTCTTCAACGTATAAACCAATTTTGTCAAATAGTCCGCTATAATAACACGTGTTCCTGGAGACTTAAACCAAGTGAAATGACGCAGGGTAAGCACTCTTCACTTATATTCAGCGAGACAGTGGTTCAGATCCTGTCCAGCCCTTGTGACCTATAGTGTAGACAACACAGGCTGGGACACTTAGCATGTTTATTACGTTAACCCATGCTGACTGTTAGATCTATGTATTGCCAACTGCAGCTCATCCGTAGATTAAGACTCCATTTTAATTATAAATAAAAGTGGTCATGCTAGAATTATGACTTTCAATTTCTTTTTATATGTTTCCCATGCATAGTTTAAGTCAATTACTGGAATTGTTCCTTTGACAAGAAGATGGCCGACTTTCTTCCTTCTTGTCACGGTCCACGTAGCTGTCCCCCTCGGAGGTTCAAGTTCTTCCTTGGGCATGTGTGTGTGTGTGTGTGTGTGTGTGTGTGTGTGTGTGTGTTTTGTCCTTAGCGCAACTTAGTTTGATTATGTAGTGCGTAAGCTTAGGGACCGTTGATCTCATCAGTTTTGTCCCATAAGACCTTACCACAAATTTTCAGTTTTCCTTATTTCGCTCTCCTTTCCCACTTTGCCTTTTTTCATTTATAATGACCTCGCCGTAGAAAGAGCGTAAACCCCAAGTTCCCTTCCTTTCTTGTTGCGAATTTTGTCAGTGGCTGCTTCAAAAAGTTAATGGAACTTCCTGGCAGATAAAAATTGTGCACCTGGGCGGGACTCGAACTCGAAACCTTGTCTTTGATGGGCTGTGCCCTCACCGATTGAGTTAGCCAAGCTCTCAGCTCGTCAAAACTTCCATTCTATCATTACCTCTCTCTTGCCTTTTAGGCGCGGCAAAGCAAGTTTCAGGCCTATGGACATTCAGCTGAACAATGGAAGACTGTCTTTGAAAAACTTCAGAACTAAAACGGCACACGATTCTCTAATAGTATATTAGTATTCTTACGAGAAAATTCATATCATAATCCGAGGATACTTGCTAACGAATAATACCTAAAAACATGTAATTCGAGAGGTTCGGTGCCGATAACACACTTTTATTACCAATAAGGGAAATAAAAGACCAAAACTCCATTCTTCACAACTATAAGACAGTAATACTGCAGAAGGCTTATGAGCACGGCAGAGCCTCGATATGATCTCGTCCAGAACATACGCTGACGTACACTGCCGAACGAGTTTCATACAGACGAGATATCTATATGTGTAGTACTTTTCTAAGCTATCTTTAGTTTTACGTTCTGCAGCCATTTGCCTATAAGATTAAGTTTTGACGTAAATTCCGTCGGGAGCAACTTCATCACTTTATTTTATCGCTAGTAACAACAGTTCTATGCTGAGCTCCAGCGATAAGATCAGACTCACGTAACGCAAGATGGGAATCTCCGATGATGGGCTGTGCCCGAAACATGTAAACAAGTAAGACTCTTGAACAAGTGGAATGTTGTCTCCAGCGACCAAATATAGTGGAAACAAGATGTGTGCTCGATATTTCTTAACTTTCATAGTTAAGCTGCAGGTCGTCTTGTTGAATGGATACTCGTCAGGACCCTTCAGTGGCGTCACGCAAGTATTTCCTGTGCCTAAGAAATGTTACAACAATCTTATTATACGCAATTCGAGGGACAAACAAAGCTCGTAGGACAGCAGCACTGTCTAAGACGATCCCACGATTTTTAACCAACAAAATAGGGTCCGGATTGTATTTTTGTATTACTGCGCTGTAAACAACATGTTATCAAAAAGGAAGTACACACAAAATTTAAACATGAAATGATTTTCGTTTATTTGTATCACATGTCTCTTAGGGAGTCCTCCTTAAACATATTCCGTTTTAGGTGGATATTTCGATTATCTTTTTACGACAACTGTTCGTTTCTCTCTTTTCATTTCCCCGTTGTCTCGATTATGCCTCCGTTGTGGACGATGCAATATACAGGGTTATTCAAAAGTGCCTACAGGGTTTCAAAGGGTGGCTACTTGCAGACAACAGGAAATACAGACAAAAGAGAGATTTAAGTAGACAAGTTTTTAACTCACTTTTGACGGATTCAGTATCGAAAACGTTACTAATGCGGCAGACGCCATTATGTGTATGAAATTGACAAGTCACCTCTCTGCGAACGTCATACTTAGTAAGCCACCTATTGCTGCGTGGCGGTTCTTCTGGTACGACTAACTGACCCACTATCTTGTTCCACTCGCGAGTGGTATGTAGGAAGAGTGATTGTCGATAAGCCTTTGTATTGCTTCTAATTCCTCGAACTATCTATTAGTGACCTTTACGCAAGGTGTATGTGGAAGAGAATAATATGTTTTCCGACTATCCAAGGAAAGTTCTCTCTCGACATTTGAGAGCAGACCTCCCCGTGATACACAACGCTAGTCTTGAAGCGTCTGCCAATGGAGTTCGCTGAGCATCTCAATTACGCTCTCTCGCCGACTAAATAACCTCGCGACGAAACGTTCTTCTCTGTGTCTTCCGTCAATTCTACCTGGTGAGGATCCGATACTGATGAGCAATACTCAACTATCTGTCGAACAAACGCATGCGGACGTATAGCATTTAAATGTCACTGAATATAACTCTGTATTTCACATTTCTCAACAAACAAATCTACAATGGTGTTTATTTTTGACGCTCTGAAGACATAATTTTTACCTGGTACAAATTGTCGGCATACAGAGGGGCGCAGACAATTTCACATTCTCACTAAGTAGTCACGTAATCGTGACTTATTTAGTTTCATAAGCGAAATAATGTCGTTCACGCAAATATGTCACTCGAAGTATTGTAGGACTTTTGCCATCCCGTTATGCAAACTTGGAGACTCCAGCTCAGGAAAGCAATGTAGACGTCCTGGACAGTTTTATAGTAAAAAGATTTGTCATTAAAACAGAAATTACGTTGTGGGTCAAACAGTTACATCAACATATGGGCAGAAGCTGTTTCAGTTGAAATGTCCATGGAACAAATATAAGTTTGCCAGTGTCCTGAAAATATTTATAAATGTATCTTTGTAATTGTTTCAGTACCACAGTGAATTCTTCAGACCTCACGATTTCTTCAACACCAGTGATCTTAGGGAATTGGATTGTCTTTGTCAGAATGTCTGCTTTCTACAACGAAATTTTCTTTTTAAATGCATTCCGATCAAGTCAAAAAGAAGTTACACTGTAATGTCTTACTGTGACCAGTGTGGCGAAGTTCGCACACTATTCTGGATGTTCTAGTTTTCGTGCCTGTACCTTCATAGATTCAACAATAGCGAGCCGAACGGAGTGGCCGAGCGGTTCTAGGCGCTACATTCTGGAACCGGTCGACGGGTACGGTCGCAGGTTCGAATCCTGCCTCGGGCATGGATGTGTGTGATATCCTTAGATTAGTTAGGTTTAAGTAGTTCTAAGTTCTAGGGGACTAATGAACTCAGAAGTCAAGTCCCATAGTGCTCAGAGCCATTTGAACCAACAACGGAAATTTGTTACAGGCATGTCCCCTTAACCAACGTACTTTGCAGTAATATATGAGGTCTCCCAATTCTTGTTCAAATCTACTGACATCTGTTGCAATCGTCATTGGAATAATACATGTGGCTGTATGTACCACAAACTTCTTCACGTGATACAGGCCTAGAAATTTTGTACGAAGTGCATTTTTAACGGCAGAACAATGGGCATCGTCTGTCAATCATTGCTGTTCTTTGAACTTTCGTTCTCAACTGAGTTTTTACATTCCTCTTGCATGGTCATGCAATGTCATTTCAAAAAGAGTGATTCAAATGGCTCTGAGGACTATGGGAATTAACTTCTGAAGTCATCAGTCCCCTAGAACTTAGAACTACTTAAACCTAACTAAGCTAAGGACATCATACACATCTATGCCCGAGGCAGGATTCGAACCTGCGACCGTAGCGATAGCGCAGCTCCAGACTGTAGCGCCTAAAAGCGCTTGGCTACTCAGGCCGGCAATGTCATTTCACGTCAAATTCACAATAGCAGTCACTTTTGAGAATTGAGAATTGTCATTCATCTCTTTCGTCTCTCCAATTCATTTTATTGTATTGTGACGATAGATCGCTGGACTGCCTCTTTTTGCGAAGACAGCCCCTGGAACTGTGAATGTTCCTCATACTACGAGCAAATAGCTAAAGTTAAGCGGCGCTGACAGCACGATTCCGTCGAACTGAGAGTTGTGCAGACCAAAGAATACACCACCGCAGTGCTAGTTGAAATGTCGCGTTGTTCCGAGTACTTCCGAGAACGACCGAGGTACTCTGAATGACACAGGCCGGGCCTTCGCCCACCCGTGGTCCCCACGCAGTGGACACGTGAAGTTTGGCTGTACGTGGCCGACCCTGTGTTATGTGCTCATTCTAAGTAAGGCCGTTGTGGATAGTTACTCCTAGATTTTCCACTATAGATAACATATCGAGAAGTTTCTCAAAAATAGTGTAGTTGCGCAGCAGTGACTCTCCTTTTCTGCGTATGCACAACATATTACATTTATTTCCGATCAGCTTCTACTCTCAGAACCTGCACCATTCAACAATCTTTTGCATGTCATTCTGCAAATCGATACTGTCGTCTGGCGTTGCTGGACTACTGTGTCATCTGCGAACAGTCTGAATAAGCATTTGACGCTTTCTACTAGATCATTTAAACACACTGTAAACAATAATGGTCATATCACATCTCCTTGGGGTACTCCGGAAATTAACTTTACCTACGTCAATTTCGTTTCTTTAAGAACGACGTGTTGGGTTCTGTTTGCAAGGAAGTCTTGAATCCAGTCGCAAACCTTATCCAATACCCGATAATCTCGTATTTTTGTCACTAAACAGCAATGCTTAACGGTGTCAAAAAGCCTTCCCAGATTCAAGGAGCACAGCATCAACCTGCCCACGGCTGTCTACGGCGCTATGTATTTCATGGAGGAACAGAGTGGGCTGAGTTACGAAAAAAATGTTCTTGCCGAATCCACGTCAAAATTATTGAGCATGAAAGGTGTAACATATCACCCTTTAGGAATCTATTAAATGGGTTGCCTATCCGCAGGCGCGGTTTCGATGCAAACTATGCAGCATGTGCTTTGTTTGCTAGTTCTGAACGCCTGCCCCATGTGGTGTGCTCTGCAAACTACACTACGGCGCCTGTTTCAAACAGAAACTTGGAGATATGCTCCATTCACTGATTCGTGTCATTTTTCTGTGTTTCTTGTAGTTTTCACGCACCCGTCTTCTCAAATAGCCATAGGTGCTTAAGAATTACCCCACACAATATAAAGTACTTCTTTAAATTACCCTCACATTCTGAGATTTTACGACACGGTGTTATTAAGTATCACTCTGAAAGTAGGCCCTTATTCAAAAATGTACTGCAGAATTTCCGAAAAGAGATGGAAAAATTGTGTTGCACTCTCTGTGTTTTCACAGGGCCCACAGTTTTGGGAAATAGTGTTATAAGCTCGTCGGACAAAAGTTACTCACCCCAGCGTGAACGGATAGGTGAACTGTTAAGCCTTGACATATGGCGCAGCGATAGAGTTACGTGTTCAACCGCTAGAGAACTGTCTCTTCGTGAGCATCAAGAAGTTGTAATCAGTGAGACATTATGTTTGAAGTTTACATTGTGAGTAGACATTGGTAAATATATGGACGTTACAGAGTGGCAAAAACTGGCCACCATGATAGGCCGTGCGTGTGGTCTTACGGTGTGTGAAGTGGGCTGGATTCTTGGTGTTTCGCAGTGGACTGTTCAGCGTCTTTATAAGCCGACGTGTTACACACGTGGCCACGACACAAGGCGCAAAATGACCCTGAGTGACAGTGACCGGAAAGAATTTCACGGTCGGTGAATCAAAATAGCTTCCAAACCCGACAGGAATTCCAGCAGGTCAAACAGAGAGCAGCGCGCTTCGTTAGAGGATCATTTAGTAATCGCGAAAGCGTTACGGAGATGATAGATAAAATCCAGTGGAAGGCTCTGTAGGAGAGACGCTCAGTAGCTCGGTACGGGCTTTTGTTTCGAGAACATACCTTCACCGAAGAGTCAAGCAGTATATTGCTCCCTCCTACGTATATCTCGCGAAGAGACCATGAGGATAAAATCAGAGAGATTAGAGCCCACACAGAAGCATACCGACAATCCTTCTTTCCACGAACAATACGAGACTGGAATAGAAGGGAGAACCGATAGAGGTACTCAAGGTACCCTCCGCCACACACCGTCAGATGGCTTGCGAAGTATGGATGTAGACGTAGATGTAGATGTAGATGTTCAAACGTTCAAATGTGAGTGAAATCTTGTGGGATTTTACTGCTAAAGTCATCAGTCCTTAAGCTTACACACTACTTCACCTAAATTATCCTTAGGACAAACACACACACCCATGTCAGAGGGAGTATTCAAGCCTCCGCGGAGATGAGCCGTACCGTGCATGACTGCAGCGGCTAAGACCGCTCGGCTAATCCCGCGCGGCTGCTGCAGGTCCATACCCACCTGTTAGCGAGAGAACATTGCGACGGGAACTGTACGCAATGAACATAAGGAGTCCGTGACCTCGCAAGAGGCCATTAATCTTCCATGCAAATGTAGATGATGCGAGTCTACAATGGAATAGAAGTAATCGAAAATTGACAGTAGCTGAGTGATGGAGCATGATGTGCTCTGATGAAACACGTTTTTACCTATGTTAAAAAGATGCACGTCGTCGAATGCACGAAGGTCAAGTGAAGCATTTCATCCTGAACGTGTGCAAGTTCGGCATGAAGCCGGATGTGGGACAGTGAAGTTTTTGATAACATGAATTCGGCTCGCTCATTGAGGTGACCAGTAACGTGAGGCAGCATGTTTATTTAAACATTCTGAATGATCAGGTGTTATCTTTCAGTCAACATCTGCATGATAGATAAGCTATTGATATCCCTGATTTGCAAGATATCAACAACAGATGTCGTCGGACTGGAAGAACATTGACTGGTTTTCTGAACGCTTCCCTATCCTTCTGGCCTGACTTGTTAGAACAGAAGGTAAAACGCCGACACAGTTTGGTGGACCTGCGTGATCAAATCCTCAGCGAATTGCTTTCCCGGATGCTTCGCGCTTGCACAATCTTGTGGACTCACTTCATAATACAAAATGGATTGTTATACAATCACTTATAGAAAAAAAAACATAACACCCGTTATAACAGTTATAGTTGCACAATCTTGAGGACACACTTCCCAACCGAATCCAGGTGATTGTGAACTCGAGAGGCGGAATTACACGGTATTTAATGACGCTTGTATTGATTTCTCTAGTGACCTATTTTTTTTTCCTGGTGGACATGGTTGCATGTGTTCATATTAATTCATATTTCCGTGGCTCTTTCTAATTACACTACAGGAAATTAACACACAGTACTTTTGAAACATGATGCAGCGATTTTCTCTTCCCATTCGTACTGTCTTTCTAAAGATTTCGTCAACGACAAAGAACTTCATCTGCTAATACTCGAATTGAACTCACCCTGTAGAGAGAACAACAAATACCTTGTTAATGGAGGACAGGATGTCGTTGTAAGGGTCGACGATCATGAAGAAGCACTTATACAAAATTGTCAGAAGCAGTGAAAACAAAGTCAACCATGTACCCCTCTCCGTTCTTTTAAATGCGAGCCGTTTTGCTGCTATTTCTGCAACCAGGTTGGTAGGTACTCAGAGAGCACACAGGATAAGGTTATGATTGTGGTTGGGGCCGGAAACAGTTACAGTGAGTTGAACAATCAAACACACAACTATATTTTTGTAACAACCACTCACTTACACATTGCTTTAAAAAAACCCTATCGCGCCCCGGAGAGTTCCTCGCTGCTCCGTCCCAACCGACTGACCACCACACACACTACCACGACCCAGAAATACTAGCGGTCATACCAAAGATAGTACGACAGTACTGGTATCGATAAGCGTTGCTGCTGCCACTCAAGGAGGCAAGCCAGTAACTTCGTTACGCCAGTAGGTGAGGAAGAATCAAGACGCCACTCGATGTGACGAAATGCCAAAGAACAAACGGCATGAACGCGAGCCGCACACCGCTCATACCCGACCGTCATCAAGCCCTTAGGTACTCATACCACCAAAATGACAATAATATTAGTTATTAAAGTCATACAAGATCAAAATATAACATGTAATTGTTACCAAACAGATTTATCTTAATAAACTGTATATAAAACACACCACTCAAACGAATTCACATTACCAGTACCATTCTTGAAACTATAAGGTAGCCACAATTTATTCAGCTCTGTAAAACATATTTACTGTCCAAAACAAAACAAAACAACGACGTGTGCGTTGCTCAGTAAGTGGAGTCAGTCTTATATACCGAGTAAATAACAGCTGTGTCTTACAGTACACATATTCAAACAGGTAACAATCATTTGTTAATTCGAAGTACACTTAGTCCTACCCATCGTGTCTAGTACATTTAGAAATATGGATAAAAACGTAGTTCTTAATCATACAATAAACGTAAAAAACGCAACATCAAAAATTAATTGGGTACATTAATCAAAAACTTTGCACACCTCAGCTCGTGACAAGTACCTAAATAACCTCCACTCACACTGCAGTCATGTATAATGTGAACTATTAAGAGTAAGTAAAGCATCATGTGAACTAACGAATAATTCACCTACGGAAAAATCTGTGTTCAACACATAATCGAACGGAAGGGAATAAAAACAATCAATGAAAGCCCCTTACGCGTCATCAGTCATGTACTGTTAAAAACTGAAATATTTACAAAGAGAAAAAACCCAATCTGTAGATGTTATTACGCTGAAATCAAGACTTTGGATGTTAGCTTCCGTTTTCGTACTATGTGAAGTTTCTTACACTATTATTTGTATTTCTTAGTTTTCGTTTTATATCAGGAATGCCACAGAAGGTGAATCCTGTGTTGCATGCAGTTATAAAATCCGCTCATGGTAATGTGAGGCGACGACCCTGGTCACGTCATGCAAATGGAAATGTGGCGTCACTCGCCGGGAGGCTCCTTACGGGGCAGGTCCGGCCGCCTCGGTGCAGGTCTTATTACATTGGACGCCACATTGGGCGACCTGCTCGCCGGATGGGGATGAAATGATGATGGAGACAACATAACACATAGTCTCTGTGCGGAGGAAATCCCCGACCCAGCCGGGTTCAAATGGTTCAAATGGCTCCGAGCACTATGGGACTTAACATCTTAGGCCATCAGTCCCCTAGAACTTAGAACTACTTAAACCTAACTAACCTAACGACATCACACAACAACCAGCCATCACGAGGCAGAGAAAATCCCTGACCCCACCGGGAATCGAACCCGGGAACCCGGGCGTGGGAAGCGAGAACACTACCGCACGACCACGAGATGCGAGCACCCAGCCGGGAATCGAACACGGGAACGTAGGACGGCAGTCCTTCACGCTGACCACCCAGCTATCGGGGCGGACTGATAACGTCATCAAAGACATCGATCGGTGAATACGTGCTCCTCGTGGTATTAGATCAGTGTTTTGCTTCTAGCTAACACAGCCTGAGACTGCTCGCCTATAGGAGTGCTCCCTTGTGCGTTATGACTTTTACGTGAGTTTCTGAGTTATTGAGTGGAATTAAATTTCTTTCAAGCCCTGCAGATCCGTTAATATCAGCAGCTTTTGTTACATATATGAAGATGCTATTTGTGGACAAAGAAGGCGAACATTGTCACAAGCAGTGAAAAAGTATGTTTCCTATATTTTGGGTGGCTTGTAGGGACCAAACAATAGCATAGACCTTCATGTTCCTTGTTGGACATGTTAATTAACACTAAATGCACAAATGAAAAGAAAATTCCATGCCTTTGCCAGTGCCGGACTTTTGGCGCGTACCTACAAACCACCTAACATATTCCTACTTCGCTTGGTTCATATTCTCAATAAAGAATTTCAGAAGAAAAAGGGGATCATCACAGAGTATCCTAATATACCAAATGCGATGCACACAGTGTCTCGTGGAAGGTCTTCCAGTTACAGCCACAACAATAAAGTTTTCTAGTGAAAGTAAAAAGGAAGTCCTATCAGATACTCACCATATTTCCACATTGAACAATCCCACCCACAAACCCACTTAATCCACCAAATGTACGGAATCACGGAAAGTGAACTCAGTAACTTGGACCCTCTAAAACATAAAGCTGAACTATAAACTTCTCAGTTCAAGGAGTGGAATATTCTGGAAGATGCAGCTCCAATACACCCTTTCCACCAGCGTCGAAAGCCACTCGACAAGTTTTTGAACACAAGAAATGTAATGACACGGAGTTCGGATTTTGAAGGTTTGCTACGAGAACGCAGTATCACATACAAACAGGATGACTGGAGGCATTTAATAGATGAGTAGAAAATAGTTTGAAAGTCACGATACTACATAATGGCAACGTGCTTCCATCCATACCAGTGTCAAATGCAACCCCAGGAAAGAAAATTTATACGTCATAATGAGAGATATTTGACACAGAATCGACTTTTACAAGCATCAGTTGCCAATATTTCCTCATTTAACAGTCATCGGTATGCTTATGGGTCTACACTAAGTACTGTTGCTACGTTTGTGGGTGCGATAGTCGTGCTAAGGTTCAAATGGTTCAAATGGCTCTGTGCACTATGCCATTTAACTTCTGAGGTCATCAGTCGCCTAGAACTTAGAACTAATTAATCCTAACTAACGTAAGGACATCACACATACCCATTCCCGAGGCAGGATTCGAACCTGTGACCGTAGCGCTCGGTCGGCGCCAGACTGTACATCCTAGAACCGCATGGCCACTTCGGCCGGTTCGTGCTAAGGATTTACATTACAGTCAGAAGGACTTTAAGAAACCAAAAGCTTTATTGCCTGGCAGGGAATTGTCTCATGGAGATCACTTATAACTCTCAGTAAAATCCTGTTTCCGACACTACATTTGAAGCGAGGACTGTTGAAGTCACTTGCAAAAGCAGTGAATAAGGGCAAGGAAGGAGCCTTGGAGTACGTGCATGAAAAATTTCCTGGACTGAGCGCTGAGAAGACCAAACAGGAAGCATACATTGGTCTACAAGTGCGTAAGGTCCTTGCACACCAGAAATTCAAGTGTATTTTCAGTCCTGATTGGTCAGACACTGGTGATGCCTTCAGAAAGTTACCTCATTGTCTTGGTCAACAGGAGGGGTGAAAATTACATTAAACTTGTGAATGATCTTAAATGTGCCTGTGAGAAACTGCAATGTAACATCTCGCTGAAAATACACTTCATTCACTCACATAGCGACGTTTTCTCTGAGAATTTTTGGTTGTTTAGTGATGAACATGAGAAGTTGAAACCAACAAAAAACTGCAACAGAACATCGACTACAAGGATGATTCAGTGATTCAGTGTTGGCACATTTCCGTTGGTCGTTGGAGTAAAACACATCTTCACCATAAAAGGAGGTTGAAGAGAAAACGCTTGTTGTAAACAAGGTGTCTCTTAATAGCGAATTTTAAATTTAACTGAATTCACTGTAGCTTTTCGAGTCCTTAGTCCAAAACATTCTGGTTTTGTTTTCAACACGATTTGTGATTAGGTTAGATTTTACGATTTTCCATTGCTTATACAGTATATCTAAGTAACATAGCCTACAAAATATATACATAACTAAAGAATATTTTAAAAGTGATATAATATATGCGCCCCTTAAACTGTATAAATACTTTTACATCATCTTGCCACTATTAAAAATTTTGAACAGAACGGGAAAAATATTAGTATCAGGATATAGCACAATTATATATTTCAGTACCATGTATCTAAACACTACAGCCATTGCAGGAAAGTGAGCTTCGTATTTGTGACGAGTTCATGGAATTTACCCCTAAACATTTCAAATATTTGATACAGAAATTTGTGCTGGAAAATGCTTCGCAGATTAGATTGATGCCTACTATAATATGCGAAGACATAAAAAGTATCAATAGTTCCCAGATCTGAGTTCATCTAGACTTTTGTTATTTTTAACGCACGAAACTATGGAAATAAACTAATTGGATTTTGTTAAAAAACAAAAAGTTGAAATTTGTCACCTAGTGGGGCCAATATAAACTGCCACATGTAATACAAGGCAAACACACACATAAGGGCCAAAGAAACGGGTACATCTTCCTACTACCGTGTAGGGCCCCTTGAAGCACACAGAAGTGCCGCAGTATGATAAGGCATGGAATGGACTAACATCTGAAGTAGTGCTGGGGGAAATTGACACCATGAATGCTGCAGCGCTGCCCATAAATCCGTAAGAGTACGATGGGGTGGTGATTTCTTCTGAAAGGCACGTTGCAAGACATCCAAAATATGCTCAATAGTGTTCACATCTGGAGAATTTGGTCGGCTCCAGAAGTGTTTAAGCTCAGAAGAGTGCTCCCGGGGCCACTCTGTAGCAATTCTGGACATATGAGATGTTGTACTGTCCTGCTGGAATTGCACAGGTCCGTCGGAAAACACAACGGACAAGAATGGATGCAGGTGATCAGGCAGGATGCTTACGTACGTGTCACCTGTCAGAGTCGTATCTAGACGTATCAGGGGTCCCATATCACTCCAACTGCACACGCCCCACACAATTACAGAGCCTCCGCTAGTTTGAACAGTCACCTGCTGACACGCGGTGTCCATGGATTCATAAGGTTGTCTCCATACCTGTGCACGTCTATCCGCTCGATGCAATTTTAACCGAGATTCGTCCGACCAGGCAACATGTTTCCAGTCATCAGCAATCCAATGACGGTGTAGACGGCCCCAGAAGAGGCGTAAAGTTTTGCATCCTGCAGTCACCAAGGGTACACTAGTGGGCCTTCGGCTCCGGAAGCCCATATCGATGATGTTTCATTGAATCGTTCTCACGCTGAATTTTGTTGATGGCACAGCAATTAAATCTGCAGCACTTTGCGAAAGGGTTGCACTTCTACCACGTTGAACGATACTTTTGAGTCGTTGTTGGCCCCATTCTTACAAGATCTTTTTCCAGCCACAGCGATGTCGTACATTTGATGTTTTACCGGTTTCGGTTAATCACGGTATACTCGTGATATGGTAGTACGGGAATATCCCCACTTCATCGCTACCACGGAGATGCTGTGTCCCATCGCTAGTGCACCGGCTATGATACCACGTTCAAAATAACTTAAATCTTGACAACCTGCCATTATAGCAGCAGTAAACTATCTAAGAACTGTGCCAGATACTTGTTTTCTTATATAGGCGTTGCAGATCGCAGCGCCTTATTGCCTTATTGTGCCTGTTTACATGTCTCTGTATTTGAATACGCCTACCTATGCCCGTTTCTTTGACGGTTCTGCGTAAGAAAACAATACTCGAATCAAGACCTGAATCTACGACACTAAACACGATACCACCAGCAGCCTGATGCCACTCAGTCGACAATAAACCTGAAGATAGCAATCGGCGTGACACACGCCTAATACGGAGCACACATATAACAGCTTGCAGCTCAATCAGTGGGTTCACATACTGGAAAAGCTTGTGCAATCATGAGTAAACCTCGCTCTGAGTAGCTGGCTGATTCAACGTAACTGTACGTTAGCCCTGGCTGGCAACAGAACGAAACGTCACCATAGTGTATGTAAGCCATATAAGGATCAACAGGAACCAATATGCCATTAGACCAGCAGTACATACAATCTACAACAAATTAACAACAACCTATAGTGTAAGTCTGTTGTGAAACAAGTTCTGATAGACAATACTTATAAAGTGAAAGGTCTACCTCTCAGATACACTAATATGAGAATACCAACAGACACTGAATCATAAAAATATGACTCTACTGTGCCAAGACGCCGACGGTAGTTGACGCTGTTGTCATAACTCCCCATATATATTCATCAGCCATTGTCCCATTGTTCATCTGATATTGGGTGTGGATGTCCCAATATATACAAAACTCAGTTTCTGGCTCGCAATTTATTATCCAAGTTTATTATGCATTTCAGCGGACTACCTTCACCGGATAGAAACATGCGGCAAAATCATTTTAATGTGTCCTTTAAAAATAGTATTTAAAAGTAAACAAGCCCACGATTAACTACAGTATTTGACATGCGGCGCTGTGTTGAATTTTCCTTAGTCTTTTGATCCCATGACAACAACCTGTCGAAACGAGGATATCCGTCAAAGATGGATATCCAAAGAACTGCACTAGTGTACAAAGAGCACTGCTGTATTTTACGTGGGCAAAGACGTGGCACAAGGGAATCAAGAAAAGACCGAAGTCGTCCACCGAATGACGCTCGATTTGGAACGACACAACGCATTACAGATACAGTTGTCCAGCTGGTGGAAAGCCTCATTATTGATGACCGACGAGTTACTATGAGAGATACCGCCCAGAGGTCGGATTGAGCATCGGAACTGCGATGGACATGCGGTGCTATCTATATTATTTTGACATTCTTCGATGAATTTTCGTTCCTCGAAGGCCTTTTCCGCTGCAAGGAGACACATTACATCTCTATGGTCTTCTGCAGCCTTCATATCTCGGTTTTCAGCACTACTCACAAGTAAACATACCAAAGGCATACACTTCGATTTTCATCGGCTTTGAGCATGTAGTAGAGTAGAGCAAAATAAGGTACACATTTTTTTACGCACGTCCATAGGGCCGTTTAAGGGGTAAATGCCGGAAGTTTTCTCAGTAGTGTTCCTCGAAAAGATCATCGCCTTTTCTCCATGGCTTCCCATTTGAGTTCCCGAGGCATAAGTGTATCAAGCAGAACACTACTAATGTTGTATCCGAAAGTTGCCGGTTTGTTTGTCCTACTCATGTGTACTAACGTACGTTTCGAGCTAGCTGCCATTCATCACACCAAATAGAAATTTTGTCTAAGCCATCTTGTAACCTCTTTCACTCAGTTTAGACACCTTTTCGTATACCTCAGCATCATCAACAAACAGCCACAGATTGCTGCCCATTCTGTCATCGAAATCATTTACATACGTATGGAATAATAGCGGTCTTATAATACTATCCTGTGGCATTCCTGACAGTACACAGTCTCTGATGAACACTCGCCGTCGAGGACCACTTACTGGTTTCTATAACTTAAGAAATCTTCAAGCCACTCGTGCGGAAACTTTTACATGTCCTCTACTTTCTTTAACAGCCGTAACAAATGCTTTCCGGAAATCTAGAAATATGGAATCTGCCTGTTGCCCTTCATCCACATTTCGCAGTATATCATGTCAGAAAATAGCAAGCTGAGTTTCGTACGAGTGATTGTTTCTAAAATCGTGCTGATTTGTGGAATGGTTGAAAAGGCTATGAGTGGTTTGGGATTTAACATCTGTGGTCATCAGTCTCCTAGAACTTAGAACTACTTAAACCTAACTAACCTAAGGACATCAGACACATTCATGCTCGAGGCAGGATTCGAACCTGCGACCGTAGCGGTCACGCGGTTCGAGACTGAAGCGCCTAGAGCCGCAGGGCCACATCGGCCGGCTGATTTGTGGACATAAGCTTTTCAGTCTGGAGAAAATTTATTTTGTTTGAACTGAGAATACGTTCAAGGATTCTGCACCAAACCGATGTTAAGGATATTTGTCTGTAAATTTGTGGATCTGTTCTTTTTCCCTTCATATAGCAGGAGTCGGCTGGCATTGTTCCTGTTCATAGGGACTTCTCTCCGGGCTAGCGATGCACAATAAATGCAAGCTAAATAGGGGACATTGGAAAAATTAAATCGGTTTCCTTTTGGAACCGGTGACCTGTTTGTTTCCAACTTCTTCAGTTGTTTCTCTGTACCAGGGATGCTCATTACTATGTCGTCCGTACGGGAGTCTATTCGTTGCTCATAAGTCGGCACTATAGTACGAGTCTATTGTGTGATCGATTTCTTGAAAGCGAAATTTAAAACTTCGGCTTTCGTCTTGCTATCTCCAATTGCCACACAAAACTTGCCAACAAGTGACTGGATGAAAATTCCTCAAACGTACTCGTCAATTCTTCATAGGGCGATAATTTCCTCGGGTACTCTGCCAGATCTTTTGCTAACGTATGACGATGGTAGTAGTATACTTAGCGCATAGATATTTTCACAGACGCACGAGTATCTACTAACCTTTGCTTTTCGTCATCTGTAGCTTTTCTTTTGATGCGAGAGTGGAACAGGCTCTAATTCCTCCGAATCTCATTGTAACGATGGTGGGTTTTGTTCTGTCCTTAACTCACTTACTACGGACGTAATTCTCAAGACCAAAATTTACAGTCTGCTTAAATTTTTCTCGTGTTTCCTATACGTCGGTCTTAATGGAAGCAGGTGATGTCAGTTGCCTGTCTAAATGAGATGCTAGTACCTGCATCTTCTCTTTCTAGAAGAAACATTCCCCTAGTCTTCTTAACAGATTTATTAACTTTCGTAACCGTAGTTACTGTAATGACATCATGATCGCTAACTCCGTTTCTATACTGACGTTGTCGATAAAGTGCGGCCTATTTGTAGCCGCGAAGTCTAAGATATTTCCATTGTGTGTAGGTTAGAGGACAAGCTGATCACGACAGTTTTCAAAAAACGTGTTCAAAAGTTCATCGAATGATTGTCTGTCTACACCCCTTGTCATGAATCCATAAGGATCCCAGTCTATACCCGCTAGGTTAAAGTCGCATCCAAGTAGTAATGCATGATCTGGGTATATACGTGGTACTGGCAATATAAATTGTTTAATGACTCCAGAACTGTCATAGTAGATTCGAGTGGCCAGTAAAAACATCCAACAATTAGTTCATTTTCACAAAGATCTGTTATACGCGATCAGGTAACTGCACTGTCACACTCAACTTCAGCCTGTATAGGAAGAAGATTTTTGTCAACTGCAATGAACACATCCCCTCCTATGGTCTCTAATCTGTCTTTCCGACATACGTCCCATGACTCTCTCTATATCATAGAAATTTCCACTTCGTGTTTCAGCCAGCTCTTTGTCCGGATAATAGTTTGAGAGCAAGAACTTTCCCGGAGGGCAGCAAATTTGGGATCTCTTTTACGAATATTTCGACAGTTCACTGACAAAATTTTGACACTCAAAGAGTCCTTACTCTGAACGCAGTCTGAATTCCCATTCTGCGTATCGATTGGCGAGTGTTGTTTTGAGTATCTCCGAGGACCGTCAAAACACTCCACAAGTATTCTGCTAACCGAGTAGCCGCTTCCTTTGTTTAGTGCACCCCTGTCTTATCAAGGGAAGTCCCACAAATCCCTAACCGATAACTCAGGCCTACAAATGTGTAGCCAAGACAGTCACAGTCAGTGAGTCCTTTGGTTGAGACCCTCCACTCGACTCCAAACTAAGGAAACTGCTCTGGGTTTTTTCACTTTCGGGCGGATATATTCGGACAGACATAGGATATATATGATTTAAAAGTACCAGTGTCCAGGTATTCTGTTAAAACTGACAAAAAGGATAGAAAATACTGTGCCATGCACTGTTGTGAAAACGTGAGGTTGTACACTTTCTCGCAGTCGGTTTTAACTATTACTAAAGCAGGCATTTAAACCATTAGTCACACTCGCTTAAACATAAGCAAAAAACAGTGTTCTGCTTTATTTTCTTCCTCGCAGTCGGCTTTCACAGAAAACAGAACAGCTGTACTTATGGTTCTTTAGCTTATCAATAGAATATATTTACGGAATCTGGATTTACTATAACAATAAAGAACGCTGAAGGTCAGCATGGACAGGAAGTGGTAATAGGGCAGTGAGAGGGGTAGGAAATGGTGAGGATGATGTTTGCTTTTTGGGGCACTCAACAGCGCATTTATCAGCGCCCGTACAAATTCACAATCTATAACAGTTCAATCTCGCCATTTTCACGAATGGTGATTAAACGATGAGGACAACACAAACACCCAGTCCCCATGCAGAGGAAATACCCGTAGGACATGGTCGTAGAGGGTTGGAAGGGGGAGAGACGGACAGACAGAGGGGGAAGAGGAAATGGAGAGGGAGGTGAAGAAGCAGATGGAGAATGAGAGGAGTGAGAAGAGTGATACACAGAGGGAGAGACGGCGAAGGAAGAGACGGACAGAGAGAGGGGTTGGAGGAGGGGATGTACACAGAGAGGGGCAAAAGGAGAGTAGGACGTACAGGGTGTCGATAATTGAAGTTCCAGTTACAAAACGCTGTATAAAGAGCGCCATTACTTAGAAGCACGTCAAATTTGAACAGCATAATAAATGTGTGCCTTCAACTCTGCTACGTTTATAATTGTAGTACTGATCACAATACCTTCCAGATAATTCCAGAGCCAGAAGACACACGGATGAAGATGATCTCGACGACCAGGCTATGGGGAAACGACGAATGATAATTTCAGCAGTTCCGAAACGCATCTGCAGCAGCCTCTTCAC
Organism: Schistocerca gregaria; assembly: GCF_023897955.1. Classification (NCBI taxonomy): domain Eukaryota; kingdom Metazoa; phylum Arthropoda; class Insecta; order Orthoptera; family Acrididae; genus Schistocerca; species Schistocerca gregaria. The sequence goes on along the minus strand of NC_064921.1, from coordinate 483,283,745 downwards.
TTATCGTGCTGTGTGCCGAGGGGTGCCATGAAAATGATCCTATGACACATCCACGCTGTTGAAATGTTCTAATGACGTTTGTGCGGAAAGACTCTCATAGCGAAACGATCCTACCACGTTTGAATGAGGCTGGTGAACAAAGACTAACGCGGCGTTTACTGGTGACGGTATTGGCAACATCGCACACAGGACTTATCTCCTTGAAAACATACGATCCTATGAAAAACAACGCCATCAGGCCGCACCACAAAGTCACCTTTGCAGAATGAAATGGTACCGGTTGATGCGCTCTCGGGTTTTTCGTGCCCCATAGTTCTCAATTCTGCAAATTGACATGGAAATTAGCTTCGTGTGTCCGCAGAATGTTCCGTGGGTTCATTGTCCAATTCCATGCAAGCAATTAATTCCAGAGCAAACGTTTGTCTTGCTGGCAGGTCAGCCGCAACAACTCCTGGACATGGGTGATTTTGTGTGGATAGCAATGCACGATGTTTCGTATGATTTTATGCACCGAGCTCGCAGGTATGTCCAACATTCGGACAATTCCCCGTGCACTTAATATTTGCATAACACCAGTGAGGCATTCCTGCAACGCTGTGGCCACGTTTTCAACAGGCGACGGTTCAACTGCTTTCCTTGCACTTCAAAAGAACCTCTCTTTTCGAAGTTTGCAAGCATTTTCTTCAGGCCCTTAGCAGACACCAGACAAATGCTTCTTTCCATTTCCTGAGTGTCCGAAACTTCTACAGAGCTACTGGCACACACTGTCCAGCTTTACAAGCATGACGTGATCCTTCACGGAGACAGTTATGCAAGCGTCTCTGACGTAAACTTCGGAACCGCCGTGTGCCGCGCAACTTTTGGTGTAATATTTTTCCCCATGAGGTTTCCACCTGCGTCAATAACACGCTGTTCAAATTTCACCCCATTGTGAGCAGTGATTCTCTTTCGTTACATTTTTGAAACTGGAACTATAATTATGGATACCCTGTACATCCAATATTTAACGTTTGCGAAGCGTTGCCGGATTCGCCAAATTTCTTGTAACAGTGAAATGTAAATGCTTATTATTTCCCTGTAGATTTTGTGACTAATCCTGTGTCTCGAAATACTTTTTGTTGTGAAGAGTGACGTACATAGATATCAGTCTCCATTTTCGGAAGTTTTGGCATGAGATGTCTTTCTGGCTAATACTTCTTTCTTAATTTGGCTTCAACTATCCTACGTTTGAAAACTATGAACACACATCAAAGAAGTTTTGCATCACCCTGGTTCCCAGAGCTCCTGAAGATAGAGGTTGACGGTGGATGTTGTATCACAGGCACATATCCTTTGACCAGAGATGTCACTAAACCTGCCCAAAAATGTAAGCAGTCTTGCATGAGAAGCACCTATAAACGGAGTCCTTCCACCAGGAAGGAGGTACATGACCCGTCTTGTCTGTAGTTCAACCATGCATAGACGGTCAACACCGCAGTTTGATAGCGCCCGAATTGTTACATTGTGCCAGAAAGGCCTCTCAACAAGGCAAGTGTCCAGGAGTCTCGCAGTGAACTAAACCGATGTTGTTCGGACGTGGAGGAGATACAGAGAGACGGGAACCGTCGATGACATGCCTCGCTCAGGCCGCCCAAGGGCTGCTACTGCAGTGGATGACCGCTACCTACGCATTATGGCTCGGAGGAACCCTGACAGCAACGCCACCATGTTGAATAATGCTTCCCGTGCACTCACAGGACGTTGTGTTACGACTCAAACTGTGCGTAATAGGCAACATGATGCGACACTTCACTCCCTACGTTCATGAGGAGGTCCATCTTTGCAACCACGACTCCATGCAGAGTGGTACAGATGGGCCCTACAACATGCCGAATGGACCACTCAGGATTGGCAATCACGTTCTCTTCACCGATGAGTGTCGCATATGGCTTCAACCAGACAATCCTCAGATAGTTGTTTGGAGGAAACCCGGTCAGGCTAAACGCTTTAGGTACACTGTCCAGATAGTGCAGAAAGGTGGAGTTTCCCTGGTGTTTTGGGCTGCCATTACGTGGGGCCGACGTACGCCGATGGTGGTCATGGAAGGCGCCGTAACGGCTGTATCATACGTGACTGCCATCCTCCGACCGATAGTGCAACCATATCGGAAGCATATTGGCGAGGCATTCGTCTTCATGGAGGCAATTCGCACCCCCCTCTTGCGCATCTTGTGAACGAATTCCTTCAGGATAACGACATCACTCGATAAGAGTGGCCAGGATGTTCGCCAGACATGAACCCCATCGCACATATCTAGGACAGATTGAAAAGGGACGACGTGAACCACCAACCACTCTGAGTGATCTACACCGAATTGCCGTTGAGGAGAGCGACGATCTTGTGTAAAGTATGCCAAGGCGAATACAGTCATATATCAATGCAAGAGGACGTGCTACTGGGCATTGAAGATACCGGTGTGTACAGCAATGTTGACCACCACCTCTGAAGTTTTCGATGTACAGTGGTACAATATGCCATATGTGGTTTTCAAGGGAAACAGAAAGGGTGAAAATGATGTTTACGTTGAACTGAGTTCCAATTTTCTGTACAGGTTCCGAAACCGTCGGATACGAGGTGATGCAGAACTTTTATTGATGTGTGTATATAAAAGACAATGTCATGACTGACTGACTCATCTTCGCCCAGTCCAAACCACTAAGGATATAAACATGAAATTTGGAGAAGGTGTTGATTCCAAACAGTACTTGGCGTTTAAGAATGGACTACTTCCAATTCCACTCCCGAGGGAATGAAATAGGGGATGCAAGGCTTATTGAAAATATGTCGCTCGGAAGGCAATTTTTAATTTTTTGTTGTGGTCTTCAGTCCAGAGACTGGTTTGATGCAGCTCTCCGTGCTCCTCTATCCTGTGCAAGCTTCTTCATCTCCCAGTACCTACTGCAACCTACATCCTTCTCAATCTGCTTAGTGTATTCATCTCTTGGTCTCCCTCTATGATTTTTACGCTCCACGCTGCCCTCCAAAACTAAATTGGTGATCCCTTGATGCCTCAGAATATGCCGTACCCGCCGATCCCTCCATATAGTCAAGTTGTGTCACAAATTTCTCTTCTCTCCAATTCTATTCAATACCTCCTCGTTAGTTATGTGATCTACTCATCTAATCTTTAGCATTCTTCTGTAGCACCACATTTCGAAAGCTTCTATTCTCTGCTTGTCTAAACTATTTATCGTCCACTTCTCACTTCAATACATAACTACACTCCATACAAATACTTTCAGAAATGACTTCCACACTAAAATCCATACTCGATGTTAACAAATTTCTCTTCTTCAGAAACACTTTCCTTGCCATTGTCAGCCTTCATTTTATATCCTCTCTACTCCGACCATCATCAGAAATATCCCAAATAGCAAAACTCCTTTACTACTTTAAGTGTCTCATTTCCTAATTTAATTCCGACAGCATGACCCGATTTAATTCGACTGCATTCCATTATCCTCGTTTTGCTTTTGTTGATGTTCATCTTATATCCTCCTTTCAAGACACTGTCCATTCGGTTCGACTGTTCTTCTAGGTACTTTGCTGTCTCTGACCGAATTACAGTGTCGTCGGCGAACCTCAAAGTTCTTATTTCTTATCATTCCTACTCCGAATTTTTCTTTTGTTTCCTTTACTGCTTGCTCAATATACAGATTGAATAACATCGGGGATACGCTACCCCTTTCTCACTCCCTTCCCAATTACTGCTTTCTATTCATGACCCTCGACTCTTATAAATGCCATCTGGATCCTGAACAAATTGTAAATAGCCTTTCGCTTCCTGTATTTTAACCCTGCCACCTTCCTAATTTGAAGAAGTGTATTCCAGTCAACACTGTCAAAAGCTTTCTCTAAGTCTACATATGCTAGAAACGTAGGATTGCCTTTTCTTAATCTTTCTTCTAAGATAAGTCTTAAGGTTAGTATTGCTTCACGTGTTCCAACATTTCTGCGGAATCCTAACTGATCTTTCGCAAGGTCCACTTTTACCAGGTTTTCCATTCGTCTGTAAGGAATTCGTGATAGTATTTTGCAAATTGTGGCTTATTAAACTGATAGTTCGGTAATTTTCACATTTATTAACACCTGCTTCTTTGGGATTGGATTTTTCTTCCAGAAGTCTGAGGTTATTTCGCCTGTCTCATACATCTTGCTCACCATATGGTAGAGTTTTGTTAGGCCTGGCTCTCCCAAGCCTATCAGTAGTTCTAATGTGATGTTGTCTACTCCCGAAGGCTTAGGTCTTCCAGTGCCGTGTCAAACTCTTCATGCAGTATCATATCTCCTATTTCATCTTCATCTACATTCTCTTCCATTTCTATGATATTGTCCTCAAGAACATCGCCATTGTATAGACCCACTATATACTCCTTCCACCTTTCTGCTTTCCATTCTTTGCTTAGTACTGTGTTTCAACTGAGCTCATGATATTCATGCAAGTCGTTCTCTTTTCTCGAAATGACACTTTAATTTTCCTGTAGGCAATATCATTCTTACCGCTAAAGATATGCGCATCTACATCCTTACATTTGTCCTCTAGCCATCCCTGCTTAGTCATTTTGCACTTCCTGCTGATCTCATTTTTGACACGTTTGTATTCCTTTCTGCCTGCTTCATTTACTGCAATTTTCTATTTTCTCCTTTCATCAATTAAATTCAATATCTCTTCTGTTACCCAAGGATTTCTATTAGCCCTCGCTTTTTTACCTACTTCATCCTCTGCTGCTTTTACTATTTCGTCTCTCAAAGCTACTCATTCTTCTTCTACTGTATTTCTTTCCCACATTCTTGTCAATTCTTCCCTGATGCTCTCCCTGAAGCTCTATCCAACCTCTGATTCTTTCACTTTATCCAGGTCCCATCTCCTTAAATTCCCACCTTTTCGTAGTGTGTTCAGTTTTAATCTATAGTTCATAGCCAATAGGTTGTGGTCAGAGTCCACATCTTCCCTGGAAATGTCTTATAATTTAGAACCTGGTTCCTAAATCTCTGTCTTGCCATTATATAATCTATCTGATACCTTTTAGTATCTCCAGGGTTCTTCCATGTATACAACCTTCTTTCATTATTCTTGAACCAAGTGTTAGCTATGATTAAGTTATACTCTGTGCAAAATTTTACCAGACGGCTTCCTCTTTCATTTCTTATCCCCAATCCATATTCACCTACTATGTTTCCATCTCTCCCTTTTCCTTCTCTTGAATTTCAGTCACCCATGACTATTAAATTTTCATCTCTCTTCACTATCTGAATAATTTCTTTTATCCCATCATACATTTCATCAATCTCTTCATCATCTGCGGATCTATTTGGCATATAAACTTGTACTACTGTGGTAGGCGTGGGATTCGTATCTATCTTGTCCAAAATAATGCCTGCACTATGCTGTTTGTAGTAGTTTACCCGCATTCCTATTTTTCTATTCATTATTAAACCTACTCCTGCATTACGTCTACTTGGTTTTGCATTTGTAACTCTGTACTCATCTGACCAGAAGTCTTGTTCCTCCTGCCACCGAACATCACTAATTCCCACTATATCTAACTTTAACCTATCCATTTCCCTTTTTAAATTTTCTAACCTACCTGCCCGATTAAGGGATCTGACATTCCACACTCCTCTCCGTAGAACGCCAGTTTTCTTTCATCTGACAACAACGTCCTCCTGAGTAGTCCCTGCCTGGAGATCCGAATGGAGGACCAATTTACCTCCGGAATATTTTACCCAAGAGGACGCTGTCATCATTTACCCATACAATAAAGCTGCATGCCCTCGGGAAAAATTACTACCGTAGTATCCCCTTGCTTTCAGCCGGTCACAAAAAAGAGCACAGCAAGGCCGTTTTGGTTAATGTTACAAGGCCAGGGCAGTCCATCATCCAGACTGTTGCCCCTGCAACTACTTAAGAGGCTGCTGCCCCTCTTCTGGAACCACACGTTTGTCTGGCTTCCCAACAGATCCCCCTCCATTAGGGTTTCACCCACGGTACGGCTATCTATATCACTGAGGCGAGTAACCCTCCCCACCAACGGCAAGGTCAATGATTCCTGGGAGAGCGGGGGGGGGGGGGGGGGTGATTTTTAGGTTATTTAGGTTATAACTAGAAAAATTTGTAATTGGTTTCTTATTCAGAAATAAAAAAAATTCTTTTTTCAACATTTTTGGAACTACAACCCCAGAGAGAGTGAAATAGTGTTTGAAAAGCTGTATGAAATTATTTGATTATGAAAGCATTTTCAAAGGGAAATCTATGAAAATATGTATCTGGCTTCTCTGTTAGAAATAGGCAGAATACATGTTTTACTGTTTTCGAAAATTGAAATCTTAATGGTGTGAAATAGGGGATGAAAATTTTTAAGGAAATATTTCATTACATTAAAGAAATTTTAAAGACAAACCTGTGAAAATTAGTATCTTGCTTCTCTGTTAAAGGAATCGCTATTTTGACAGACGTACATTGAGAAAAGACCAGGGCCTTGATTGGCGTGAAAAGTGTTGAACGATTGCAATTTGTTTACAACTTAAAAATTTGGTTAAAGATAAAAGAGCACAGTATACACGAGCGCAACTACAGGCGCTAAGCTAGTTATTGTATATAGGTGTAATCCTAGAGCTGTTGTATTTATTTCTGCTTCAAGATGTAGATATCCTCATCAATCTTGTTCTGTGATGAAGACAGACGTAGCATCCTACACTATATTGATTGAAAATAGTTCTGTTTCGAAGTACACTATTGCGGGTGGATTACAGTATCGATACATGTTGGTTCCCTAAAGATTTCGAAATTATAGAATTATGGAACATGTGTTATGTCATATGTTATCGACACTGTGGAGAACGAAAATCTGTTCAAAAAAACGACATGGATTCCTAAAGGAGGATCACGAGAAGCTCAACTTTGTCTGCTCCTCCATGAGATCCAGTGTTGCGGACATCGGCTTTCAGGTTGATACCGTGTTCCTTGGCTTGAGGTATGCATCTGATAGCGTCTGTCTGTGTTGTTTAGTAACTTATATATCAGCTTACTGAATATTGCACAAGCAGCAAAGTGACCCACGGCGGACGGAGCGAGGGGGAAATAAAAAGAAAATTAGCGTTGGAAAAAAAAAATAGATGGCATTCTTGACAAAGAGAGGTCAACTAATAGAAAACATAGGCTTTAATTTGAGGAAGAAATTTATGAGAATTTACATTTAGATCTCAGCATTGGACGGTTGTAAAATATGGACGGTGGGAAAACCGAACAGAAGAGAATCGAAGCATATGGGATGTAGTGTTACAGTAAAATGTTGTATGAGGAGGTTATCTGCATATTCGGCGAGGAAAGGAAGACTCTGACAAAAAAAGGGGCACGGTGGTAGGATATCTTTGAAAACACCACGGAGTAATTTCCATGGTAATAGAGGGTAAAATCTGTAGAGGAAGACCGAGATGGAATACATCCAGCAAATGATTGAGAACGTTAAGGTTGTAAGTAGTATTCTGAGATAAACAGACTGGCACAAGAAAAGAACTGGTGGGGAGCGCACCGCTTTAAACAAGTCAGAAGACTGATGGAAAATTATGGAAAAAAGTTCCCCTTCGTTGCTTCAACGACCTCCAATAAACTGCTTCTAGAAGGACTCAATACTTATTGAAAGATTACTGAGGCGATTTGGAAGAAGGAACTGCAGAACATAGATCAGTAGTGCAGGGACTGCCAGGAAGTAAATATAACATGTTGCCCATAGATACTGTACAAGTAGGTTATTGACCACGAATTGCAGTCTACCGTAAAATATCTTACTCGAACGGCCGTAAAATACAAATACAGACAAGCACATCCACACTGAGATCCATAAGAAGAACTTTAAGGAAATGTAACTCATTCACGAAAGCATTGGCATGCAAAGCACTTGTTGAACCCTTGCCAGATAGGGCTAATAATATCGTTTAGTCGGCACGAGAGCATAACAGCAATACTCTGAAACTACACTGACAGACGCTAAGATATGCTTTCCACATTATGGAGTGCTTTACAATTGAATATCCGAGAGAGTATGTTCCGGGAAGAGTCGTACAACGTAATTTAATTTAATCCATAACTGTTTCCATTCTTTAGTGTGTGACCACCTTGTTCTACAATACATCTGCTCAGTTAGTTTCGATTTGTCATGAATTTCAATGGTGTTTCGTTGACTTCTTGTTTCTGAGCAAGGACCCTTTCATAAGATGAAATATCAATACGTGACTGTCACTGGGAGTATATAACGTACTATCGTGTCACACAGGTCATTCCTTCCCTCTACTCCATGATATTATAAACTCTTTTACACTTTAGGATTGTGTGCGGACGGTGGAGCTTTGGTGTCGTCTCTGATCAGGGATTTTAGGTCCATATTTATAGTTCAGACCAAATTTGTGACTATACTTTCCCTCTTACAACGCTCGTAGTCTGTGATTACACTGGTTTTATATTTATCGCTCACACTCTTCTTCACTGACTTACATAGAAGTCACTGTTTTGCTGTTTCAGTGACTTCATAGTAATTTATTACAGGCGATACACAAGACACTTACTCTCGCTTACACAACTAGTAGCTTGCGGATTTGTTTGAGGCAGTTATTTCAAAGTTTCTCTTATTATCAACAAATTGTACACCTACCACGAGTGCAATATTCCCTATACCTATTGCGTTCCCTGTACTCACTGAGCGGCACAGGTTTAGCTGTCTACTTTGATATCATACTAGTATTAACACATTTAACTAGATATGAGATTTCCATTCTTTTACTTTTTGACATTGTCTCCATTTCACTTTCGGTTACGAGTGATCAATTTAGGTTTCATCTTATAGTAATATGATGTTGATATCAGAAAGTCTATCCTTCTGTTATTTGGGTTAGCTTTTTTCTTTACTGACATTAACTTTCGTATTGCATACTAAGAACTTCTTTTTCTGACCATCCACTTTCCTACACTTCTCATTTTACATTTTGTAATGCTGTATTTCATATTACATAATAAACATAGCTTGCTGAATATCCGTACGTGATGGCCTTATTTTAAGACCTATTCCTATACTATTTTTAGTAAGAAACATAATCTCCAGTATCTACAGCTCCTACCTTGTTTTCATATAATTCTTGTCGGTAATGTTATTGGTAATTTTGTCGTCTAGGGTGAGATGAAGGTGCACGTTATCAGCGAAAGCGATAGCCTATCAAGTAAATTGGAGAATAACTTAGAGTTGATAGTGTCCTTGATAATTTTTACATACTTATCGACCATTGTCGCACCATTCAGCGAGGAAAAATGGATGCACCTAAAGTAACATATTACTCCTAACATATGAGTCGCGTTATCACCACTACGGAGAATTCGTGAAATTTGAAGCAATGCAGCTTCTTACCGACAATCATTCCTCGCACGCGCTATTCGTCAGTGAAACGGGTACAGAGAATCTGGTAATGGTACCTAGAGCACCATTTACCACGCATCTTTGGGTGGCTTGCAGGGTATTGATGCACAAGTAGATGTAATACAGAATGTTCTCAGTAAAGTATAAAGGACTTTCAGATTTTAACTGGGGCAGCTGATATAATAAACGACAAGGCGAATACATTTTTCTTGTTTGGGTAATATCGGGGTGGATGCATTATTTCTTATTCTGTTCGTAACTTTGTTGTCAGGTCCTCAGCTATCTTATAAAATGGTTTTCTGTAAATAATGTTTCTTTTTAATATGATCAAGACAACTGTCTTTCCATTATCAGCTTTAATAACAATAGTTAATTCCCTTCTAAGTTTGTTATTTAAATTTTGCAAATTTTTTCACCGTGCTTCTGAGTATTTGAGTCTTCTCTTTCTTGTGTGCCAGTTCCATAAATGCTACTGGTATTTTACTTCCTTAACTTAGGCCTGTAGTGGAAAGTCTCATGACCGCCGGGAACCAACTATGCAATGTAATCATTTGTGTGTAAGAAGTTTATTTGTGTGTTTCGTAAATTATGAAATACCTTTATCTTTATTTTGTTAATTTAGTTCTCGAGTTCAAATAGTTATCTGTGCAAACAAAATTGAAGGTAACCATGACAGTGAACTGTTCAGGGTAACGGAAAATGTGCCCTTTATGTCCCCATACTCTTTGGTCAGATTCCAATATTGTATTGCTTATATATGTTCTCATATTTCTATGTCAGAAACCAATATTATATTGCTTATATATAAAAGCAATTTATCTATCGGATCTTTATCTTAATTGTCGAACTTTACTCAGACATCTTGCTAAGTAACGCAGTGGTTATGCTTGGAAAGCATGCTTATGCTTGGTGGCGCAGTCGTTAGCACACTGGATTCGTATTTGGAAGGACGCCGGTTCAAAGCTGTGTCCGTGATTTTCCTAATTTTGGTATGGTCCCTTTGAACGGACACGGCCGATTTCGTTCCTCATACTTCCTTAATCCGACCTCGCGTTCCGTCTCTTATGACCTCGTAGTCGACGGGACATTAAACTCTGATCTCCTCCTCGTCTTCCTCTTCCTCTATACATTTGTACAATTATTCACTGCTCTCTGAGTAGTTGGGGTCTTCATTATTCTCCATGATGCATTACCTACTGGGATTCATGATGCGCACTTCAATGGAGATGGAGACATTATGAATAGCACACAATACAACGCTCTTGAAATTTGTATCAAGGAAGTGACGCAAATAAGCAGCCAAATTTGCTGGAGCTCCGTCGTGGTGAACCACATCATTCAATTGTTCTCTTGATCTGAAGATGAAGTATTAAAAAGGTCTGCAACATGTCCAAATTTGCATTCTCGTCCCTTTGACCAAATTATTTCCCCAACTGTACAAAGTAGGGGGAACCTCTCGAACTTCTCCAATTTTACATCTGTAATACACACTGCGTGTGTCATTGTTTTGGAAAGGCAAGCATTTCAGTTTCGTTTTCAGCGGAGCTGTAACGGGCAGTGTGTATTGCAAGAGAGTTCCTGTAACGAGGGGAGTAGGCTACCAAGCGATCGGAATTGTCTCGCGGGCGGCCCACGCAGGCGCAGTTCAAATGGCGAACGCCGCTCCGTTCCGCCGCCTCCGTAATCAAGAGGGCCCGGACCGTGCCATACCGTAGCAGAGATGCCTGCGCGGCGCGACTGCCGTTTATCTTAATTAAATCTCGAGATTGCGGACTATTGTTCGGTGGCCATTATGTCGGCTGCGCTACCTGATGCCGCGCCGGCGCCGGCGCCGGCGCCTTCTGTCTTCCGCGGGCCGCCCGGTCCTGGGCGCCACGCAATAACTGTGCCTCATGGCCGCGCCGAGATGTTGCCTGCTGATATTAACGGAGACGCTCGCAGGGCTTCCAGTCCCTGCAGCAGCGACGCCGGGGCTTACTTTCCTGACCTAATACTCCGGTTTCTAGACTAATGGACACGAATTCGCCGGTCGGGCTTTTACTCTCCATCTGAGAGAGCCAGTTGGAGCAATTAGCGGCAAGAACTTGGGCACAACACGTTGCACAAAAAACGGTCTGCATACACAATTCAGGTGGAAAACAAGGGGCGTTCAATAAATAATATCACATTTTTTCTCGGCCAGTTTCGGATCAAAAGATGCGGAATTTGTTATGGGACATTGTGGAAAGAACCACCTTGAGTCCATACTTCCATGAAGTTCCGACACATGACGGCGCTGTAACTATCCCGAAAGTAGCATCTGTAGCAGATCAGTTTCAGGCTGAGTCTCTTTTGGCGAAAAACCAGAGCGTCACAGCGCCTGCAGAATGTCTACGGAGTTCTGGCAGTGAACAAAAGCACGTTGATTATTTGGCCGAGGCGTATGTCATCATCGCAACAACGGCGCGCAAGCTCCCGAGAGGAGCTCACAAAACTTCGTTGGAATGTTCTTTCTTGTCCAGCTTACAGACAGGATGACGCAATTCCGATTTTCATCTGTTTGGCCCAGTGAAGTACACCCTCTGCGTAAAGCAACACGTGGATATTGGGGCGGTTATTGACGCAGCAACAGAGTAGGTATTAAAATCGATGGATAAGAAATAAAAACTTTGAGGTTCGCTGATGACATTGTAGTTCTGTCAGAGACCGCAAAGGACTTGGAAGAGTGGTTGAACGGAATGGACTGTGTCTTGAAAGGAGGATAGAAGAAGAACATCAACAAAAGCAAAACGCAGATAATGGAATGTAGTCGAATTAAGTCGGGTGATGCTGAGGGAATTACATTACGAAATGAGACACTTAAAGTAATAAAGGAGTTCTGCTATTTGGGGAGCAATATAACTGATGGTGGACGAAGTAGAGAGGATATAAAATGCAGACTGGCAATGGCAGGGAAAGCGTTTCTAAAGAAGAGAAATTTGTTAACATCGATTATAGAATTAAGTGTCAGGAAGTCGTTTCTGAGTAATTTGTGTGGAGTGTAGCCATGCATGGAAGTGAAACATGGACGATAAATAGTTTGGACAAGAAGAGAATAGAAGCTTTCGAAATGTAGTGATACAGAAGAATGCTGAAGATCAGATGGGTAGATCACATAACTAATAAGGAGATATTGAATAGAATTGGGGAGTTTGTGGCACAACTTGACAAGAAGGAGGAAACGGTGGGTAGGACATGTTCTGAGGCATCAAGGGATCACAAATTTAGTATTGGAGGGCAGCGTGGATGGTAAACATCGTAGAGGAAGGCCAAGATATGAATACACTAAACATATTCAGAAGGATGTAGGTTGCTGTAAGTACTGGGAGATGAAGAAGCTTGCACAGTATAGAGTAGCATGGAGAGCTGCATCAAACCAGTCTCAGGACTGAAGACCACAACACAACATTCACACAGAAAGACGTCGTTCCGACGGCGTCAGGAAAAATGGTGTCGTGCGGGCTTCTAGATCCTAGCAGTAAGGTGGCGTAAGACTATCTCGCTGTACCGACCTTATGTTGAAAAGTAGGGTTTACCAGCCAGAGGAGCGAGGAGTAATGTGGTATATTGGAATCCTGCATTAAATGAAAGTGCTTTTTGGAAAAAAATGTGTTGCATTACTTGTTGAACGCCCCTCGTAACGTAATTCCTATCCGGAGAGCGCTATATTTCTGTAGCGCTTCAGCGTAATGCCAAATTATGTGTATCGCTCCAGGATTCGAACATTACCGTTTCCGGTAAGTGCTACAGTGTAACGTGGTCCCACAAGAATAATCGCCGAAGTCTTACTTGTTGCAGAAGGGGTACTGTCCATAAGTTCCTATACTGCATCAACGATTATCGAAATCGAGTCCTGGATCGAACGGCATCATCGACAAGGCAAACTGCGCGACCAGTGCGATGTCACGCTTAACTTGTTCTGGCCACAGTACTGATACAGAGCCACAAGAAGAATTTCTTTCTTGCAGAATATCTTGAATTGAGAGATTTTGACAATGGTATTTGAATTACACGTGATTGACGGTGAAAGTAGCATTCTGTCCCGTCACCGATACTTTCGAAGGAGACAAAGTTAGTGTACAAGATATAACAAAAGTGCACCGATAACTTTAGAGTAGCTGTTTTTGTATCATTATCGTTGGATCAGTTACAGCGAATCAAATAGATCTCTAAAAGAAAAATATGCTTGTTGAATTATTTAGGCTATATAAATATTAAATATCCCAGACTGCACACAAATCTCGGAAGACACAATCCAGTTGAATACCTCGATGAATGCTTCATGTTTCCCCATCCGGGAAACGTTTGTTAGAACACTCTCTTAAAGTGCGCTCATTGTCTAAATCTCGCCACAATCGCACGCAGTTTTAGTGTCAAAGTCTCACTTATGCATATTCAATTCGGTGACATCTTTAACAGTTGCTTGGTCAGTACTTCGTGGTGACGGGTTTCCTTTGGTTGCCACTCACATTTCGTCCCCGGGGTCGGGTTTAATCCGGTGCAGAGCATTTGTTCGCCTATCTCATTCGCTTTTCTTCTGGTTTTCTCACTTTCCGAGGCAGTGAGAGTAAATATTTGTGAAGAGAAACTATCTCATTTGAGAAACATGCTGGCGATGTTGCAGAGACCCACCTTTTGACGAAGATGTGCTGGACACATACTCTATGATATTTGCAGTCAGTATATAGGTGTGGATCTGACTGTACCGCCAACCGTTCTCAGGGCTGCGTTCAATGGACGTGAACTTCCTTGAGGGTATTGTGTGGAACACATAGTGGATGGGAACCCACGTGAGAAAATCTTACCCAACGACCACTGTACCAAGTACCTTCTGTAGTCCTGACGAAGCAGGCAAGCGAATTCGATGCCATCTAACAGTCTAAATATCATGAATCCTCCGTATCGGGACAGACTCGCATTTGACCCATAATGGTTGGTATAGAACCAGACGTTTCCCCTTGTAGGATCATCTGAAAATGAATGTGGTGACAGTACGCGATACCAATATATTCCGAAATGCCACGCATTAAACTAAGATTCAGCAACTTTCTTTTTCCCATTGCACTTCAGGCAGCATCTTTTGAGTTTTTCTTTAGGCGTAAAGAGAGCAACACCTCCATCACAAAGATCTTTATCTTGATGTGCCGAACGTTGCAGCATATCCGAGCAGGGCTAAACTAAGAGAAGTGCTCTTGTGCCACACTATAGACCTTTTCAGAGCTGCGTTAATGTTGCATTCTGTCCCAAAATTCTTCTCAAGGTCTGATGCAAACACTCGGCAGGCAAAGGGACAACACTGCCTGACGGATGCATCAATAGCGTCCGTCCAGGGTGAACATGGAGACTAGTGGATTTTTTTTTGGACCCCACGTTTTTACACAATGGACAGTTACAACACTGTCGAAATGCCTTGGCCGAGCGACCCACTTCTCTCCTTCACTCCTTTTCGTGTTGTGTCCAGAAACGTGTGACAGGCTGATCCAGGAAGGCTGATTTTTGCCTAGTCGGCCGAAAGCACTGTCTGCACTCTGGTGCGAGAAATTCTTGGGATCAGCGTTCTGTCGCTGATCAACGTTTTGAGATTTCCCTCTCCCTGACATCTACATGTGGCTTCCAAGCCCCGAATGTCCACTGCATGATTTACTGTTAAATAACCAAACCGCCTATTGGTCCTCGTTTGCAGCAAATACTGATCGAAAGAGAATTAACATAAAGATTCTACATACATTAACAATGTACATGTCTGCTCATGTTGATAACTTCCTGTCGTCTCACAAAAATGGCGTGTATGGTGTAATAACAGTATTAGAAAGTAGCCTTGCATATGAAAATAAGAGAGAGTGTGAATTGTCCTCTCTCGCTGTCCCAAACCTACAGTTAATTTCCGCATGTGTAGTGTCTCACTTCGAAATATTATAGTGTGGCATGGAACAGAGGAAATCATCAAATAGTATTGAGATCTCGCAATGATGACATAAGTGATAGGGGTGATAGGTTTTCGGCAGAACAAGACCGCGCATGAGAAACCATCCTCACGTGACCTCATTTAACACATGTGTCGCTCGCTCTGAAAAAGCAGTGTGAATGCAAGAAAAATGTATGAACATTGAAGAGTAAGTATTTTTCTTATTGAACATAAGGTCGTCACTACATCACAGCCTGCAAATGAGCAATAACTAAGCGGTTAAAAGCGTCTTTCAGTAGTACTTTTACTCACTAATATGATTTCTAAGGTAAGAGGCAACTAATGTCCCTAATCATGTTACAATTCCGTAGACTTCAAACCTTTCTCTGCCTCAGTGATTTACCCCTGCTCAGTCAGTCGCCTGATTTTAGGCATCCTTAATACATAAGCGGGCAGTAATTATAATGTAAGAAACACACTCATTCCCAAAATCTACACAAGCAAGTAACATGTGTTATCTATTGAGCTTATTTCCTAGGGCAGTGCCTACTAATTAAAAGACTGTTGTGTATAACACTAAAATAGAATTTATATAAATGCTTCACGAATTATCTTTACAAGAATGATTGCATCAAAATTAAATCAGTTGTACAAGAAAATATACAGAATCACATGAAATTAAGGGTTATACGAAATATCCTATCGCTCCCTCCGCAAGTGGCCCTAAGGAGACTGCTCACATTCATAAGCTCACGAAGATAGAAAATGGCACGAAACACACCCACACATTGTCTCTGGACTGGCTGAAGTTTCAAGGTGCAGCGGGGCTGCACCAGACTGAGGGAAACACAGATTGAAGTACATCAAACACATATCTGCAGACGTAGGCTGCAGTTACATGTAAAAAACAACTATAGCAAAATAGAAAAATATTTTTCGAAGGGCTGCATCCAATAAGTCAAAAGACTGACTAGTCGAAAACGTAACACATAAGAAATGTGCGTGCTGAAGAGGGCTTGGAAGGCTTTGGTACGTAGAATAACAAGTCTCTGAGAATATTATATTACTTGATGTGTTGGTATGTTTATGTTGTTCTAAACACAAAACCTTATCAAATATCATTTTATTTATTTCCCTTACTCATGTAAATCTCCATGGATACCCAGCAAACCACATTTCACTGCCTGGCAGATGCATTATGTTTTCTTTATAGAGGCAGTGGACTTCCCGGCGTCCACAATGTGCCAAATCATTGAGTTCTATGTCAATATGTATTCCTCTTCAGCTATTGTCAATGAACTGTCGTTCAAGAGCCAAATTTGAATGAAATATTCTCATGGAATTTTAAATAAATTTTAAATAAGTTGACCAGATAAAGACCTAGAGTTAAGCATAAAGAAACACAAAGTTAATCAAAAAACTCAAAAAGGTACTGAAGTGGGCGAATCTCGAACTGTGAAGCATATACACAACATAAATAATTTTTGTTTGTTGGATAGGTGGAATAAATAGGAAGCAGTGAACTTCAGTTCATTTAAAAATAATGTGTAGTTAATGATGAAAGTGTGTCAGGTAGTAACTGAAGAAATATTCATTTATTTACTTAAATATTTTATTTAGTTGACTATTGACTTATTTATTCCCCACACTGTATAAGCAGACTGCGAGTTGTGAAATATCACAGCTCCCTTTAATAGGTCCCCCTATTCCTAAGATTTAACCGAAACTCCTCGGAAAATTTGAAGAATAGAAATTAAAAAGGATGAAGGAAAAGCTAAAGAAGCTACAAACTGGGAAGGCAAAAATCTAGAGAGCAGTCGTCTTTACTAGGAGGAAGGTACTGTAAAGAAAACAGAATAACAGGCAGACAAAGGAAGTTTATAAGCGTCTGTGTACAAATCATAGGTTTTAGTTTCGATCCAGACCCTGATTTATCAAGCATTTATTTCACCTTGCTACACTAGCGCCTTCGCGCCCTCTCATGCATCTGACCAGATGTGCTTGGTGAGTCAACATACCGTTAAGATACAATATAATAAAAATTATAACGAATCTCTGGATTCTGGGAAGTGCCAGTCTTATAAACATTGTTTCAAGGAATTTCCAGACTTTGATTTTGTCGCAGTTGAGCAATGACATCTAACAGAAGGGTGGGGCAGCAGTAAAGAAAGACTCAGCTTGCAAAAGAGTCAGTTCGATGATGTGATGTGTCACTTATTGCTCTTTTATCTCAATCAAATATTCCCCTATAGCTGGCTGCGTTCGTCGGTTCACAGATCAGAGGAAGAGGACCATACTCAGTAATCGAGTCTTAAACCGTAGAGTCTATCTTATTGTTTACGAGCACCTGATGATGAAGCTTGTATGCTGAAAAGTCGAATTAGCAATATTTTTTATGTCTCAGCTACATGGGAATACTAAATAAGGTGAATTAGTGTATAAATGGATAATAAACGAAGATAAGCACCTGATAATGAAGTTCATATGCTGAAACGTTGAATTATTATAATTCCTTGTATCTCAACTACTTGTGACTAACAACAAAAGTGAATTAGTCTATAAATGGATAATAAATAAGTGTAATAAATGAGACGCCTGATCTGGGTCCCTAGTTTGGAAGTGGAACGCAGGGAGCGGTCAGTGCAGCAGCCCTGCCCGGTCTCAGCTGCAGGTGTGGGTGCAGGTGCTGGCCCTCATTGTGTGGCGCGTCGCACAATGCGGTGGGTAATTTGGCAGCGATTACCTGGCGTGCGGCACAATGCGGGAGCCGGCAGGAAGGCGTGACTCAGGCGCTTCCGGCCGCGAGGCGCCCGTCGTGGGACAGCGGCACGTCTTCGCGGGGCACCGGCGCAGATTGAACAGTTGTAATCCGTAACACAACTCCTACTTACGTAGCCATGCGTTCTGGACCTCAGCATTTCAGCACTTCGGAATCGCCAAGTGGTACAGACAAGAAAGTCCACAATGAAACGCCAGACCCTGTAATTTTCTCAGACTGCGGCATTCTAGTCCGAGAGCCAAACGGAGGTAACTCCCGTGAAATGACTTAGGTCACAGCGATTACGTAATCGTCTCATACCAGCTGGAATCTTCAGGATACATATTAGACAACAGACACAAATGGTCTCCAAGAAATAGATCAAAATTTATATTTACCACGTTTTGGAGTCTCGACAAGAAAAAAATATAAGCAAACCACGAGAGGAAGAGGATGGGGGGGGGGGGGAGGAAGGGGGGAGGGAGGGGGGGAAATGAGAGAAAGAGAGAAAGGAACGGAGATAGAGACTGTCAGGAATTCGTAACAATTTTGTCGCTATTTCAGCCTCAAATTTCTTAAAAGTAGTTTTTGAGAAAAATACCAAATAATAATACATACTCACACCCACATACACACACACACACACACACACACAAACACACACACAAGAAAGACCAGAGATGGCGCCTTGATTCTACAAAACGTTTCTACTTACGTACACTGTCTACTTCTCTTTCCTCCAGCACAATAAAATTCTCTAGCCAAAGAGTGAAAAACAATGCACGAAGTAAATTTCTAACCGACGCATATGGAAGTAGACTTCTAGCATCACCTGACCGCCGTCCCATTTTGCATGAAATTTCCGTTTTCAGCAAATTTGAATTGATTCTAAATCACCAACTCTTGAATTTGTCGAGACGTATACCATTTCGATTTTACACAGAGTACACGAATGGAACTTGCCCCCCTTCTTGCAGCGGTGTACCGTAGGTCTCTAGAAGAGAGTATCGTTCCAAAGGATTGGGAAAGGGTACAGGTCATCCCCGTTTTCAAGAAGGGACATCAAACAGATGTGCGGAACTATAGACCTATATCTCTAACGTCGATCAGTTAATGTTCGAGTATAATGACTTATCTGGAGATTAGAAATCTACTCTGTATGAATCAGCATGGGTTTCGAAAAAGACGGTCGTGTGAAACCCAGCTTGCGCTACTCGACCACGAGACTCAGAGGGCCATAGAAACGGGTTCACAGGTAGATGCCGAGTTTCTTGACTTCCGCAAGACGTTCGATACAGTTCCCCACAGTCGTTTAATGAACAAAGTAAGAGCATACGGACTATCAGACCAATTGTGTGATTGGATTGAAGAGCTCCAAGATAACGGAAAGCAGCATGTCTTCCGAAGTAAGAGTGATTTCAGATGTGCCGCAGCGGACTGTCATAGGACCGTTGCTATTCACAATATACGTAAATGACCTTGTGGATGACATCGGAAGTTCACTGAGGCTTTTTGCAGATGATGCTGTGGTGTATCGAGAGGTTGTCATAGTGGAAAAGTGTACTGAAATGCACGAGGATCTGCAGCGAATTGACGCATGGTGCAAGGAATGGCAATTCAATCTCAATGTAAACAAGTGTAATGTGCTGCGAATACATAAGGAGATAGATCCCTTATCATTTAGCTACAAAATAGCAGGTCAGCAACTGGAAGCAGTTAATTCCATAAATTATCTGGAAGTACGCATTAGGAGTGATTTAAAATGGAATGATCATATAAAGTTGATCTTTGGCAAAGCAGATGCCAGACTGAGATTCACTGGAAGAATCCTAAGGAAATGCTGTCCGAAAACAAAGGAAGTAGGTTACAGTACGCTTGTTCACCCACTGCTTGAATACTGCTCAGCAGCGTGGGATCCGTACCAGATAAGGTTGATAGAAGAGATAGAGAAGATCCAACGGAGGGCAGCGCGCTTCGTTACAGGATCATTTAGTAATCGCGAAAGCGTTACGGAGATGATAGATAAACTCCAGCGGAAGACTCTGCAGGAGAGACGCTCAGTAGCTCGGTACGGGCTTTTGTTGAAGTTTCGAGAACATACCTTCACGGAAGAGTAAAGCAGTATATTGCTCCCTCCTACGTATTCCGCGAAAAGACCATGAGGATAAAATCAGAGAGACAAGGCCCACACAGAAGCATACCGAAAATCCTTCTTTCCACGAACAGTACGAGACTGGAATTGAAGGGAGAACCGATAGAGGTACTCAAGGTACCCTCCGCCGCACACCGTCAGGTGGCTTGCGGAGTAGAGATGTAGATGTAGATGGAGATGTATTACATTTCGATCGTGATATATCTCAAGAAAAAAACATCATCGTTGTGCTGCAGCGCCTGAACTGCCTTGTCAGTTGCTGTCGGAGATATGTTCTCAAAGAGATCATAATATTTACACCAGTCTTTGTTAACCATTCGAAGATCTTGACCGAAGACATTCTTGGAGAAAGCTAATATATGTTAGAACATGGTATTGTGTGCTACTCAGAGGGATACATTTCATATCATATATTCTGTTTTCGAAGGATATGAAGATTCTCAGGTAAAGGAACTCTGCCGACTGTAATAAAAGGAGAGAGATTTAGTATATTGAACTACAGAGCAACACTCTCTACATGAGCTACGAAGTTTTTTGTAAAATCAGTTAGCCATGTACCTTGTTACGAAACAGAGAAATAACGATGAGAATCTTTGGCAGTATTTTGGAACTTCAGCGATTTTCAATATATATAAGAATAAAAAGGGCAACGGCCTTGCCGCAGTGGCTAGACCGGTTCCCGTGACATCATCAAAGTTAAGCGCTGTCGGGCGTGGTCGGTACTTGGATGGGTGACTATCCAGGCCGCCATGCGCTGTTGCCATTTTTCGTGATGCCAATTGAGGAGCTACTCGACCGAATAGTAGCGGCTTCGGTCAAGAATACTATCACAACGACCGGGAGAGCGGTGTGCTGACCCCACGCCCCTCCTATCCGCATCCTCCTCTGAGGATGACACGGCGGTCGGATGGTCTCGGTAGGCCGCTTGTGGCCTGAAGACGGAGTAGTTTTTTTTATATAAGAATAAAAAAAGTACAGTGTAAATACGTTTCCTTTCGTTTTGTTGGTGATGACAGGTCTAGTTTAGCATAACTGTCATTTCATCATAATTAATGTACCCACTACATAGGAGGAACCGGTGCCCAGAGCCGCAGTGTATTTCCGAAAGATAACCAGAAGGAAAAGAAATTGTAATTTAGGCTGTAATATTTACTCTTATATAGTGACTACATAATAATAATTTATGTCGGAGTTATGAATTTTGAGAATGGTTTTGGATCATTATTAACAAAGTATTTGTTAACTCTCCTGGGTAAACAGGGGAATAATGCGGTCTAGGATGCATGCTGAAAACGCAGAAGACCGTCAGGAAACGAACTTGGGAAAAGGTAACCGACGACAATATACAGGGGCCCTTGATTCTTAAACTGGAAAATAGAAAAGAAAAATTGCTTAACAGATAATTTGTAGGCCATTTTTGTTTTTATGCTGTTTTGTCAGTGTCTTTTTCTAACTAAGATGAACGAATGTAGTAAGAAAATGGAGAAAGTTCGAAAGTGTACTTGAGGGAAAAGCCAAACGTAATCACCACATTGAATAGAAAATTGCGCAAATTGACAATGAAGCCGTATACAAGTTCCGGCATTTTGAACTGTTAATGCCAGTGACTGGACGGAGTGCGTAAGTTGTAGTTGAGAGTGGAAAAGAGAGCAATTGGAAAGTTAAATTGATTTTTCAGAATTACACATCTTAAGTTCAGTGATACTTCCAGCTTTTAATTTTCGGCATTGATGATGCAGTTTCAGCGCTGAAATCACTCGAATAATTACGGTTAATCAACGCACAGGGAAAATATGCATAATTGGAACTATTAGGAAAGACAGGCAAACAAATGAGCACGGAGACAGAGATGGAAAAGGTACATGTGATGCACCGAAAAATGAAACGGGAATGCGCGGGAAATGTAACGGGACGAACTTGCAAATTTGGCCAGGTTATGTATTTGGAATATCTAGGAAGGATTCACAAATTATAACAGAAGTTTTATATATTATATAATGCTTAGTTATTAAAGTGAAATCCATACATCTTTGTAACGATACAAAGAATTTTTTTAAATATGATGGTCACATATCGTTAAATATTCTTTTAAAAGAAAGATATATGGTGATACTGACGAAGGAAACTAAAGTCGTTAACAAGTGCTAAGAAAACGCAAAGCAATTTAAAGATGTTTCTTCCAGGATAGTTAATAAAATTCTATTTTGAATTTAGTTGCTTTACCCCAAAATATAGTACACAGGTATTAGAGGGAGAAACTGATTTCTTTAATCTTAAAGAACCTGCCGCTGCAGTCATGTGTACTGCGAGTGTAACTGAAATAGATGGCAGGCCGCGGTGGTCTCGCGGTTCTAGGCGCGCAGTCCGGAACCGCGCGACTGCTACGGTCGCAGGTTCGAATCCTGCCTCGGGCATGGATGTGTGTATGTCCTTAGGTTAGTTAGGTTTAAGTAGTTCAAAGTTCTAGGGGGACTGATGACCACAGCAGTTTAGTCCCACAGTGCTCAGAGCCATTTGAACTGAAATAGATGGACTGAGGGTAGGGGGCTGTTTTTCAAATACATGATATCCTTGTAGGTACCATGTGTACCCGCTGTTTACTTCTTCTACGCGTGCAGTGCTGAACGTATCTACCGATTTCAGCCTAAATTTAACGACAAAGCTTTTGCCTGGAAACATAAAACGTATCCTTAGATGCCCTTAAAATTGGCACAATTATTTTACTTTGTATGTACGGTATGAACGTTTATATAAGCAATATGGGACTTTGAATCCGTTTTCACACAAACATTTTTTTTATTCAACTCCCCAAATTACTTTCATTGAGACAGCGGAATCTTTAGTGGGTTTCTTTATTCCTAATGATGAAAATCAATATCTTTCCAGTACATTATGAAAAACTTTGTTATATGTTTGAGACCAAATACATGGTCTAATAACCTTATAGTACCGTTCTACTTTATGATCATTGTATGTTGCTTTGGTCCTTGAGATTTTTCGGACCACAGCATGTCAGCTACAAATTCATGAACGACTGTCATTGACAAATATGCAGACATGAAATTAGAGACCTCTGTCCTACAAGAATAAAGTTTTCGATGTGTTGTAAGACCATTTTGTGTGCGCTAAGTCATAACGTATTCTGTCGTGTGCTCACGTTAGGCGAATGACTGTAGTTGAACCGAAAATTACAGAAAAAACATAAATTTTAGTTTGGCAGTAATATACGCCATCTTACTGCTGACGTGTGTCGTGAGATGCATCGCGTACCACGTGATTTTTGTTAGCTGTAATGGGTGCTTTGATACGATCTATTCGTTAATGATTGATGATTCTGCGGGAAGGTTACCCATGCGCCTGTGTGTGTGTGTATGTGTGTGTGTGTGTGTGTGTGTGTGTGTGTGTGTGTGTGTGTGTGTGTTATATCTGTTCTCTGTCATTTGTCTGTTCTATAAAAGCAGTGGAGAGCGTAGTGTTGCCTAGTGTTGTGTGATCATTTATTACATTTTTGCTTCCACTAGAGCCTCCTGCATGCAATAGTTTTCTCCTTACGTTAATTTACGGCGTGAACTATTGTTGTGTTTCAGAATACAAAGATCAGTTTCAATGTTTATGAGGTGGTGGTTTTCATTTATTAAGTGTTTTGGGAAAGTCGGATATGAGCTGGTACTCTTATAACTCTCATGTGTTTCATGTAGCCGGCCGTAGTGGCCGAGCGGTTCTAGGCGCTTCAGTCTGGAACCGCGCGACTGCTACAGTCGCGCGTTTGAATCCGGCCTGGGGCATTGATGTGTGTGTCGTCCTTAGGTAACTTTGGTTTAAGTACTTCTAAGTTCTATGGCTGATGACCTCCGATGGTAAGTCCCATAGTGCTCAGAACCATTTTTTTGTTTCATGAAGGTTTTCCGCAAATTCCTACACATTTGTCGTAATATTAGAATTGGCATAAGTTGCGTGTGAGTTGGTATATTTATGCTTGAATTTTCTAGAACTCTACTGTCTATTCTTAGTCTCCTTTGTGTTGTGTTATATGCTCTGCACGTTATTTGGGTATCTTGCTTCCTCTTTACCTTGCTTATTTTATGTACTACTTTATCATTAACTGTTAATGTGAACCATTTACCTCATTTTTCAATGTGACGGCCTCCTGCCTTTTCTGTGGGCTCTGTCTATGTGTTTTCAGAGTCTCTAGTTGTGTGTTTTTGTGGGTGGACACTAATAGTGCCTTTCAGTTTTATTTTGTGGTTCAGCTTGTTTAAGGTGTCTGTTCTGTAATCACTGAAAATAGCTGTTTATTTTACTGTCTTTTGTTCGTGTAAGTATTTTTAGTGTTTGAGAGGTGTTCTGTTTACTCATATAATGGTGACATCTGCAAAAAGTCCTGAATTTAGGTATAGTCGTTCAGCACATCATGACAGAAAGACAGGCTGTTTATTCTATGTCGCTTACTTGTAAGTGGGGTACACAAGATTTTATGGTATGAAGCAACTGTGTTGAATATTCGATAGTGATTTACGTTTCGTGTAAAAATGTTATTGTTCGTATAAGCAAATGAGACGCATCACATAACATCTTCTCAATGGCAACAATTTGTAACGAAATTGTAACTGTACTCCTCAAGAAACTGCCCTAGTACTACTTCTTCTTCAGCTGTATATTGTCGACATGGTCAAACAAGTTTTATGAGTGCCCTTTAAATTAAGTTCTTTATTTTATTATGGGTGTCACCCGAAGGCGAAGCGAAATGAATTTGGTTTACAGTCGATAAAATTTAAGCTTATCATTGACTAGGTGACTATCGAAAATACGGGCATAGAAACAGGAGAATAAGTATTGTGGCAGGAATTTCACTCTTTTTGGCTTAATTTCCACTAATGATAGCATATGCGAACCCCAACTTAATGAGAGTTCTCAACAACAGACTTCGAGACATTTTGAGATTACCGTCTGTCTCTACTATGAAACTCCAGCACATCTCGGTGTGACTAGGGTATTAAGCAGTAGGCAACGTCTAACGAAACAACGAACAGAAAAAAATCTTTAGCTAAGACTTTGTATTGCCGGATGGGGATCCTTGAGCTCCGCTCTTCGAACTGCAGCTTCTATTACTATGTCAAAAAATCGATTTTGGACAAATGAACCCTTCCGAATATGTCTACGCCTATCAATCGACTCCCTACGTTCAACCACCCCAAATCCCGTGGACCATGCTCTTCTCAGCGAATACAAAGAAATATTTGTCCCGCACTGCTTGCCGATATCGCCGAAGGATCCCAGAAACACAGAGAAGAGTATGTGTTTACGAGGTTTTCAGCGTGAAAGAAAATCTGAGGTTTTGTAACGCCGGAAATGCATATCCTCCTATTTCCATCTATTGTACTATTTTTTCCCTTATTTTGTTACCTGAAGATATGACATTTCTGTGTCTTTATATATTGTGATTGTACTACTATTTGTATTTATGTCGATGTATAATTGGTTTGTTTTGTAAATATTATTTGCATCTTTACGCTGGGTCTTGCCTAGGGAAAACTATGCTATCGAACGACTACACTGATAGGTCGTGTGGAGAGCCAAAGTGTTTAGGATCTTTGGTAGTGTAACCCGGCCGCATGGAGCGCGGGCAGAGGGAGTCTGGCGCGAGGACGGTGCAGCAGGTGTGTTGTGTAACGCTCCCGCGAGTTACCGCGCTTTCGGGGTTTGGCAGCATGTAATTGCGAACGACTTCTTATGAGAGTTTCTGACACGGTGTCGCGGACGGGAAGCATTAGCTGGCACACATCAAGAGCCCGTTTCGCCTGGTGACCGTGTATAGAAGAAGGCGCGCCAACATCCAGCTTCTGCAACAGCGACGGCCTTCAATGAATGACTGTCATCACCTCCCCGATCGACGACTGCAAACCTTCAATCAACAAACAAGGAAGACTAAAAGCACGCAAAGTTTTAGGACTGTATGGCAGACCTCAGCTTTTCACACTGTTGCATCACAAAAATACAGCAAATTAGCAGGAACCTTTGTTGCTCATTGTCCCAATTGCATTACCAAGCAAGGCCCCTTTCTTTTCTGAAATGAACGCGAGTGTCGTCGAAATTCATTCGCCAGCATTAAAGTAATATCATTCCATTTCACTGCTTTAATTTCGAAGTTCAGTTAAAGTATTCATAGCTGGCTACAATATTTAGATTACACATGCAGAAATCAAGAGTGCGAGTTTTGTACCATATTTTAGCTTACCTGTGACTGCAGCTCAGCTTGGTACGTACTAAATTTTACTATTGGTAATTGTTCAGAATCATTTAATTCGAGTTCAAAGTTAAATCTCTTATTTCTAAATTGCGTAGACTCAAGTAGCTTTTGAAATGATTGCTGAGGTAGCCCAAGGCTAGCCTTATTTTATTGAATTTCATAGTGCTTCAGAAACGAAGTTCACTATTAATTTTAGTCACTAAATTAACTTTTAATTTTTCAGTTTTATTAATTCTTTTGCTAAATTAAGTCAGAGTGTAGCGAAATTTATTACTTCTGACAGACATTCAGTTTTCACACAACACGTGTCAACCTTCAGTTGCCACGCTTTTAGTGCTAATTATATGTGCATTAATCTTTCATTTTAAGTTATTATAGTAGTTGTCCATAGGAATGGCGAGCGTAATTTTCCCCAAATCTCAAATATCTAACTAACGCCAATTAATTGTTAACGTAACGACCGCACATTTACTTTCTTTATTAATTTTATCTTTTCTCAAAATTAATTTCCACCAATTTCGTTTGCATTTTTCCTTTTATTTAGATGTAACCCTCTACTCCCTCTTTACCAACAAATTAACTTCGTTGACGATTGCTTTTCCCAAATTTCCACTATGTGCACTCGGTTTAATTTTTCACTGTCACTAAGATCGATAAGTGAGGGGGAGGTTACAATTTAGAATTAAAAGATAAAGCTGGCAGAAACAGAAAGACTGGGTTGAAAAACACAGTCATCTGTCTTATTGGGGCTGGCATCTGCCTTCCTCTCAACATCTACTCGGGGAGTTATGAAGGTGCCATGGCATTTTTCACGATAATAAATTACTGACAGAGATGTAAGAGGCGATACTCCTCAGAAAAATACGGGATCGAACTGGAAAGTTACTGAGGTGTCAATATATATACTATAAATGAAAGCGTATTTGTTGTCGATTGTCCAGCGAACTAAAAAAACTCCAACATATTTCGATGTGACGAAAACATTAAGCAACCTGTAATGAAGGCGCCAAAAAAAACCTTCAAGTAGATCTTTGTAGGAAGCATGGGTGTAACAGTTGTAACTTGTTGTAGTGAGTTGGGAAAGCACCAGAGCTCCAAGCGCCAATTCAAAGCAATGATGTCCTAATCGTTATGGTCACTGACAGTTGGCTAAAGCCAGAGTTAAATTCAGACAACATTTTTGCAAAGAACCTAACTGTGTTCAGAAAGGTTACGCTGAATACAATTGGCGACGGCGTGTTTGTAACTGTTAGAAATAGTTTATCCTGTAGCGAAATTACAGTAGATATTTCTGTGAGTTAGCATGGACAGAGACCACTCTTGGCAACCGGGATAAAATAATAACTGGATTCTTTTACGTACCTCCCAACTCAGATGATACAGTTCAAAAGTCTGCAGCCCGTGGTCGTGCGGTAGCGTTCTCGCTTCCCTCGCCCGGGTTCCCGGGTTCGATTCCCGGCGGGGTCAGAGATTTTCTCTGCCTCGTGACGACTGGGTGTTGTGTTATGTCCATTGGTTAGTCAGGTAAAAGTAGTTCTAAGTTCTAGGGGACTGATTACCATAGATGTTAAGTCCCATAGTGCTCAGAGCCATTTGAACAATTCAAAAATGGCTCTGAGCACTATGAGACTTAACTGCTAAGGTCATCAGTCCGCTAGAACTTAAAACTACTTAAACCTAACTAACCTAAGGACACCACACACATCCCTGCCCTAGGCAGGATTCGAACCTGCGAGCGTAGCGGTCGCGCGGTTCCAGACTGTAGCGCCTAGAACCGCTCGGCCACCGTGGCCGGCGATGATATAGTCGCTGAAAGGTTCAAAGAAAACTTGAGGTTAATTTCGAACATGTATCATCTCATTCAATTATAGTTGATGATAACTTCAATTTACCTTCTATATGGTGATAAAAATACATGTTTAAACCCTGACGTGTGGATAAAACACTATCCGAAACGGTGCTAAAAGCATTCTCTCAAAACTGTTTCGTGCAATTGCTTCATGAGCCCACTCGAATAGTAAACGGTTGTGAAGACACACTTGACCGTTTAGCAGTAAACAATCCTGAGCTAATACAAGCATCAGAACGTATACAGGGGTCAATGAGCACAGGGCACTCGTAGCAAGACTGAATACCGTGACTCCAAAATCGTCGAAAAATAAACGAAAAGTGTATATATTCAAAAAAATTTGACAGTAATTCACCTGCCGCCTTCCTGAGAAACTTTTTCCAAATCAGCAATGTAGGTGTAGACCTGATGTGGCTTGAATTCAAGGAAATAGTATCGACAGTAGTTAACAAATTTATACCAAGTAAATTAACAAACGACGAAGCTGATCTCCTTGGTACACGAAAGAGGTCAGAATACTGTTGCAGAAACAACGGAAAAAGCGTGCCAAATTCAAACGAACGTAAAAGCCCAACAATCGGCGATCCTTTACAGAAGCTCGAAATTTAGCACGGAGTTCAATTGGAAATGCTTGTAATAGTTTCCACAATGGAACATTGTCTGGAAAACTGGCAGAAAATCCAAAGAGATTCTGGTCGTTTGTAAAGTATACTAGTTGCAATAAACAATCAATGGCTTCTTTGGGCGTTAGCAATGGAAATACTGTTGATGACAATGCGCTAGAGTAGATTACTAAACACAGCCTTCCCAAATTCTTTCGCTAAAGAAGGCGAAGTAAATATTTCAACTAACTTAATCTCTCTAAACATTCGGCCCTCTATACCATAAATATAATCAAGAACCTAGACGTAGTTATCCCTGAAGTAGTGAAGCAACTTAAATCGGTTTATAAAAGTAAGTTTTCCGGTTCAGACTATATTCTAGTTATGTTCCTTTCAGAGTATGTTGATGGAATAGCTCCACATTTAACAATCATATCCAACCGTCCATTCGACAAAAGATCCGTACGCAAAGACTGGAAAGTTGCACAGGTCACATCAGTATTCAAGAATGGTACTAGGAGTAATTACCATATGACATGTCCATTTCATTAATGTCGATATGCAGCAGGATTTTGGAACATACATTATTTTCGAACATTATGAATTACGTCGAAGAGAACGGTCTATTAGCAACAGTCAACATGGACTTGTAAGCTAGTTTTTGTGAAACACAATATCTCATTACTAACACGAAGTGTTGAGTGTTATCGACAAGGGATTTCAAACTGCTTCCGTTTTTCTAGATTTCCAGAAGGCTTTCGACACTGTACCGCACAAGCAGCAAGTAAACAAATTGAGTGCATATAGAATATAGTCTAAGTTATGAGACAGGATTCGTAATTTCCTGTCAGAGAGGTCACAGTTCGTAGTAATTGACGGAAAGTCATCGGATGAAACAGAAGTGATTTCAGGCGTTCCACAAACTAGTCTTATAGAACCTCTGCTGTTGATATTGTTGTGGTTTTCAGTTCTACCTTTTCATCTTCAAGTAGCTACTGCAACCTATGGGCTTTTGAATATTCTTACTGTATTCATCTCTTGTTCTCCCTCTACGACTTTTACCCCCCACTTCCCTCCAGTACTAAATTGGGGATTCCTTGATACCGTAAAATGTGTTCTACCAACCGACTCTTCTTCTAGTCGGTTTGTACCACAAACTGCTCTTCACCTGAATTCTATTCAGTACCTCTTCATTAGCAACATGTTCTATCCATCAAATCTTCAGCATTCTTCGGTAGCACCACATTTAAAATACTTGTATTCTCTTCTTGTCTAGACTCTTTAAAATTCTATTACACGATAAATTAATCAAATCTAAAGTCGGTAAATTCAACCAAATAGCTAGGAATTACAATTAAGAACAACTTAAATCGGAAAGAACACGTAGAGGAGGGTACGGAGAAGGCAAAACAAAGACTGCGTTTCGTTGGCAGAACATGCAGGAAACGCAACAAGTCTACCATAATAAAACAAGGGAAATTTGAGCTAAAACGGAAAGATATAGGTGTTCGTTTTTTCCGCACGTTGTTCTGGAGTGGATTAATAGAGAATTGTTGTGAAGTTGGTTCGATGAAACCTCTGTCAGACATTTAAATGTGATTTACAGGATATCCATGTAGATGTAAATGGTCACATGGGGATCCACAGAATCTTCTCTGCGAATTTCAGTCATGTAGTGTCGTTTTTGATGAATATTCTTTTGTTTCTTGTACTAACTCTTGTTACTTTCTTAACGATTTCTTGTTTCTTAAAGGCATTGTTGTATTAGCTATGGTACGCCTTATGATAAAAGAAAAGAAATTAATTGAAACTTCCTGGCCGATTAAAACTGTGTGCCGCACCGAGGCTCGAACTCGGGACCTTTGCCTTTCGCGGGTAATTGCTCTACCAACTACCAGCGTCACTTCCGCCGGTACCTCGTCTCCTACCTTCCAAACTTCACAGAATCTCTCCTGCAGACCTTCTCGAAGACATTAATTAATTGTATCATGTTACTTTTGTGCTAATTTCATACACTTTCAGCAAGGAAAGACCAACGTTTTGAGCCTCAAACTGCGTCTTGCGAAGAAGAGCTTGTGGTCTCGCTGGCCAGCGCAGGTGTCGCGTTCTCACGCCGGCAGCGGCCCAGAAGCCGCCGGCTGCCGGCTGCCGGCCGCCGGCCCGCCAGCCTGCTCACCTTGACTCGGGCGCTTCCTGTGCTCCGCTGTGACGTCACGAGTGAACGACCACCGGATGGGAGTGAGGCCACTCCCAGGCCCGTCCCGTCCCACTCATTACGGGCCCGCAGCGAGTGCCCGAGCTCCGTCGGCCGCGTCTCTCAATGAACCGCAGCTACACTCTCTCTCTCCGTGTGCGTGCCAAGCTGTTCACAAGAACACCAAGTCACTGGGGATTAGCCTAGCTATGAAACCTAACAGCTGCGGCTACTGAGGAACTGAGCCTCACAGGTATTTTGAGAATCTCATGCACTATATTAATGACTTCTGTTAAAACTGATTATAAAACAAGACAACGAACAGATGACGTAGATAAGCGACGTTTTCGGTTAAGACTCAGTATTTTCAATCTGAATCTTGCGATTTAATTCTATATAATTCTTACCATGTAACTAGAAACCCTTATATACACTGCGCGAAGGAGTTAAAGAGTCACTTTTCTTAAACTCCACCATTTTTCCCCACTGCGAAACAGGTAAGAAATTTGGCTCAAATATCTTTCTATGTAACGATGCAAAAGCATGGCACTTTGCGACATCACCCTCGGGGTCAGCGATGATTTAAACAGCAAGGTGTCGACACATGCGACAAAAAGGCCAAAGTTTAGAGATCCATGTGAAGCGTAATTTGGATTAATTAGGGTACATTGGCATCAATTTTACTCTTCTTAACGCTACTTTTAAATTTTATAAAATAGGATGGTCGTCATATACCAGCCATCCAGCTGCCCCCCACTCCAACCCGTGCCGCGGACCAGAGTGGCCGAACGGTTCTAGGAGCTTCAGTCTGGAACCACGCGACCGCTATGGCCCCAGGTTCGAATCCTGCCTAGGGCATGGATGTGTGTGATGTCTTTAGGTTAGTTAGCTTTAAGTAGTTCTAAGTTCTAGGGGACTGATGACCTCAGAAGTTAAGTCCCATAGTGCTCAGAGCCATCTGTACCATTTTGAACCACACCTGCCACCCTAGTCACATTTCATACACTCTCTTGATGCGTCTGCGATGGAGGTCATAACTGCGAAGTCCAGGACAGAAACCAGTAGTTTTCCTGATGGGTGACTGCGGATAACATTTCAGAGACACGGATCCTCACAATCAATATGATATGACCTTAGGAGGCGGCGCAAAGGGAGCAAAGAAACCATCCCATCCCTTGGAACGTTCAACCCTACTTTCTCTTTTCTTCCTGTGAAGATATCACAGAGCGGTGATACATAAACATATTCTTGAATGAAACTGAAAAGTGTCGCACGAAGACATTGCCAGTTTGGCAACACCCTCGTGACACCCGTACTCCGTTGATGATCACATCAAAAAGTACCTGTACAGAGAGAACTCTTGACAGATTCCCAGGTGACAGACCGCAGGCAACACTTTCGATTCACCCCACATTCCACAAATCTGCAAGCAGGTGGTACAGCCCTCTCGGAATTCAAGGTAAATGCAGAACACTGCACGATTTAGTTTGCCTGTCTACGAACTGTCGATAGTCTCGTTTTCAAACATGCGATAACATTTCTTTTCGGTCTCTTAAGTTGAGACACATTACGCTTTTAAAATGGAAGCTTCGTTAAGAAAATTAATGTAGGATATCAGTAAATTCAGAAGCTGTTGGACTGCTTTATGAATTCCGTTGTCGCTGACATGGGTTTCGTAATCTGTTGTGAATGCTCATTTCCGCACCAGCCGCATCTATTATGTTTCATTGCTGTGCTAATCCCCAATGCCTCGGTGTTCTTATGAACAGCTTGCCACGTACACGGGGAGAGTGAAGATGCGGTTCACTGAGAGAGACCACGGGTACCTAGGAATTCGTCTTGAGTTCTGTGCAGGTACAGTTTTGAAGTGCCTAGCGAGGGTGCGCGAGTGCACCGAAGGTTTGCCAAACTGGAGGGTCTTAGAGAGGCCCTATACCATTTTGTTGGCACACGTGTCAATGGCGTTCCCCTCGCCGCTCCTCTCTCCAGTATCCAGACCGAAAGGCTACGAAACAGGACAGCTGAAAAATCAGAAATAACCTTTGTTCCTTCGGCTCACGTTCAAATATCGTCGAAGTGTTTTGAACGGTCCCTAGTTGTTCAAACTGTATGCCAAAGTAAATACTGTGCTCGCGCTCCAGACAGGTCAGATCACTTTTGAATGATGGGCTCCATAAGGTTCACTTTCTGGGCAGCGACCGTGAAATATAAAATTATAAAGAATGTAGCAACCAGTCGCGAAAACATAATTTATTTATTTTGCTACAAATCGATTTCGACTGACATAAGACTGATGGTATGTATGTTAGAAAAATGCACCGATGATGACTGATATCAGTAAAAATCGATTACAAACAGAATAAATAACTTATATTTCCGCGACTGGTTGCTACATTCTTTATAATTTAGGTCAGACCACGTTGAATGGCGTTGCGGCCTACGATGTCTTCTGAGAAGGGTTGAATCACCCGCGAGATGTCAGCGGTATCAAAGATTGTCAAGAACGTCCTCCAGTTGCACGTCGTAAAGTAAATTGGTCCTTTTTCGACCGCAAAATGTGTTTATAATAATTTCGCAAGGGAGTGTTGCTTTAATTGACGCTCTTTATGCTATCTCCCGATGCCTTTTTATGTCCACGGAGCCGTTGGACTTAATTTAGGTGAGATTTGTGTCAATGAGAAATCAGTTACACTCCTTACACTTCAAATGAATTTCGGAGCTCTGGCACTTCCTTCGTACTTGTCGATACCTTGCTGTGCGAAATTCCGAGGCCGAAGTAGAAGCCCAGGCGCCATGCTTTTGCCCCATTGCAGGGGAAGGTAGTAGACACTTTTGGGTCAAATTTCTGCGCCGCAGTGGGAGATAATGACGGGGTTTCAAACAATTGTAATTCTTTTACACAATGTAGAAGTTTTTGGGATATACAGGGTTTTACAAAAAAGGTACGGCCAAACTTTTAGAAACATTCCTCACACACAAATAAAGAAAAGATGTTATGTGGACATGTGTCCGGAAACGCTTAATTTCCATGTTAGAGCTCATTGTAGTTTCGCCAGTATGTACTGTACTTCCTAGATTCACCGCCATGATTCCATACGGGATACTTTACCTGTGCTGCTAGAAGACGTGCCTTTACAAGTACAACACAACATGTGGTTCATGCACGATGGAGCTCCTGCACATTTCAGTCGAAGTGTTCGTACGCTTCTCAACAACAGATTCGGTGACCGATGGATTGGTAGAGGCGGACCAATTCCATGGCCTCGACGCTCTCCTGACCTCAACCCCCTTGACTTTGATTTATGGGGGCATTTGAAAGCTCTTGTCTACGCAACCCCGGTACCAACTGTAGAGACTCTTCGTTCTCGTATTGTCGACGGCTGTGATACAATACGCCATTCTCCAGGGCTGCATTAGTGGATCAGGGATTCCATGCGACGGAGGGTAGATGCATGTATCCTCGCTAACGGAGGACATTTTGAACATTTCCTGTAAGAAAGTGTTTGAAGTCACGCTGGTACGTTCTGTTGCTGTGTGTTTCCACTCCATGATTAATGTGATTTGAAGAGGAGTAATAAAATGAGCTCTAACGTGGAAAGTAAGCGTTTCCGGACACATGTCCACATAACATATTTTCTTTCTTTGTGTGTGAGGAATGTTTCCTAAAATTTTGACCGTACCTTTTTGTAACACCCTGTATATGATGTAATTCAGTGGTCTATTTCCTACAAGTATGACAGAAAATAGTTTGTATCACTTTCATGTCCGTCAAATGGAAATAGGTATACTGGAATTGAAATCCTCAGGCATTGTGTCCTGCAGGTTCCCTTTCGTTCTCATACACATGATTAGTCTTGAATGAATAATAATACTTCGAGGACCACAAAACCGTTCCTACGGTCTCGTTCCTCAATTTGTTGTATATTAAACACAGAAAGACATTTACCATTTAACAAGACTCTGAAGACTGTCTTTGACATGTTATTCTCCTACGGAAATGCTAATTGATGGACCAAAGATATGGTTTATATCGGGTGCCACTGACATGGGATAAAACTGACTGTAGAATACGAGCAATTACGTAAGAACTTGCTCAATACACATGACAGAGGGAATAGTCTCGTGACGTATGAGCTATATCCGGAAGTAATAGTCGAGACACACGAGACCAGTCAAACGTTGTTTTGTCTTTCCTTGATTTTATTAAAATCAGTTCCAATACCGTAGATTATATAAGAATTCAGGCTATCTCGCTGAATCCCGATTACAAAATATTTTTGAGTTGACAGCCGAATCAATGTGTTGTTACCCAGCAACGTTTCAGCAAGTTTCTTCGCCTGAAGATGAAAAGAAAGAAACTTGCTGAAACGTTGCTGGAGAAGAGCACATTGACTTGGCTGTCACCCGAGAAGATTTTATCTCCAATACCTTAGATTGACATCAGAATATAGGGAAAACGATTTTATGATTTGAGCACAATTTTTAACACTATTCACCAAATATTTTTCCTCATTTATTGCTCACCAATGCAGAAGCTACATACTAATGATCTTCCCCTTGCACTGACATTACAAGAAAATTTAGGCCTCTTTTCAGGTTGATACAAGGAAATGAACAACTGTACTAATTTTCCTACTATTTTAAGAACGGTTAACAAAATATTTGAGAACACTGACACATGGTTCGAGGCAAATGTTATCAGTGAAATTTTACAAATTCTGTCCAGTTCAGTGCTTTCGATAGAATGAACTATAACAGAACTTTAAAATTTTGAAACAAATTGGCTGACAGAAATACATTCCCAGAATTAATATTATGTTATATTAAATGTTTCTTGTGATTTACTGGTGTATATTGCAGATGTCACCAAAGAATGTTTGGTGGTTTGTCGATTTTATCACAATATGTACAATCATTGGGATGATTTTACAATACATAGTCACGTTATGTTTTCGGCCGTTGCCAATATGTTGTCTTTTTTAAAATAATTTATATCAAGATTAAAGTATGTCAACTAAACACAAATTCCTCACAAACTTCAAAGGTATAATATTATTAGTGTAGGAGTAAGACGCATGGTGTTACATGTGCGCTTATATAGTGGAATTTAAAGAAGAACCAATCAACTTTCGGTTTGATAATTCCTTTAAATACCAACTGGAATTCTTAGTTATAATGCAGTACATGGTAGCACTGCATTAAGGTAACATTTGAAAGCTTAAATTATCTTGACAAACTCA
Organism: Schistocerca gregaria; assembly: GCF_023897955.1. Lineage (NCBI taxonomy): Eukaryota > Metazoa > Arthropoda > Insecta > Orthoptera > Acrididae > Schistocerca > Schistocerca gregaria. Next base: position 483,247,337 of record NC_064921.1, on the reverse strand, counting down.
AACAGAGAAGATTTAGCTACTTTCCCTCTAGAAGTATCTGTAATAGTTTCTGAAACCTATCTTGTCAACTGCTGAACTACTTGTTTTGCAGAAATCGATTATAAAAGCAATGCTCGATTTAAAACATGTGGCAGTGAGACGCAGGAATGACGACGGATGAATACGGAACTGTTCCAAATGTGCAGCTTTTCCCCATGGCTTCAGAAACGGATGGAATCTGGATGTGGCCAGGCATACGAGTTTATTATCTGATCTTTACAAACTGTAACACCCTGATGATTAGTGCAGCAAAATAAACCTTGTGCCCCAACAGAACTTGCAGATAGTCTGATAATTATCAGGGAGTCGCAGTGGCTTCTTAGGACATCGAAATATGCATGGGGCAAGGCAGAACAGATAGTAATGCGTCAATACGGTTGTTCGGAGGTCAATGCTGACACAGTTGCACAGTGGTCCTCTAGTAAACATCGTTTATATTGGATTTGTTAATGTAACACTCTTCTAAAACCATTTAAGTTATTGTGTTTTCTATGTCATTGTGCTCCCTGCCGCCGTTGGGTAAGCAGCTGCAGCAGCAAGTCGTATAACCCTAGCTTACCTATTTGTTAGATAGTTTAATTAATTTCTTTGCGTGTTTTTGGGTACTTGCATTGTTTAATTCATATATTTAGGGCGTATTATAGTATTTGAGGGTTGTAGCATCGCGCATTAGTACCTGAATAGTGCAAATTCGCGTAGTCGTCTGTCTTCTGTTTTTGTTTTGAACAGCCAGTGTCGTTTGGTCACAGTCATTGTGCTCCCTGCCGCCGTTGGGTAAGCAGCTGCAGCAGCAAGTCGTATAACCCTAGCTTACCTGTTTGTTAGATAGTTTAATTAATTTCTTTGCGTGTTTTTTGGGTACTTGCATTGTTTAATTCATATATTTAGGGCGTATTATAGTATTTGACAGTTGTAGCATCGCGCTTTAGTGTTTACTTCGTAGATTCTTATTTAAATTGCGTGTGAGTTTCGTATAGGAGGTGCAATTTCGAGTTTTAGTTACTGTAATCGTAAATTCAGCAGATTGTAGCGCAGTCGTTAGGCATTTGTACAGGTTAGTTGATACATTCTTTGCGTGTTCCGCTTGCGTTATCTAGGCACGGGCTCGTGTTTCGGTAACTGTTGTTGAACATCGATTAGAATGGACAGGGACTGCGATTGCTGTGTTCGGATGAGGGCTGACTTGGCATCCCTTCGCTCACAGCTGCAATCGGCGCTGACTTCGGTCGCGCAGCTTGAGGCTGTTGCCAATGGGCACCACTGTGGGGAGCCGGACTCGGGTATCACGGGGACGTCAACCTCGCCCCGTCTGTCCCCAGATCGGTCTGCCGCTGTGGTTGCCCCGGTTGCTGCCCGCAGTGGGGCTGAGCCCTCGCCTGTGGTTGATTGGGAGGTCGTTCCAAAGCGTGGCAGGCAGCGAAAGGCGTCCCCGGAGGCTGATCAGAAAGCCTCCCCGGTGCGTCTGACAAACCGGTTTCAGGCACTGTCTCTGGCTGAGCCAGATGCAGCTGCCTGCCCTGTTTCAGAGGATTATTCTCAGCCTTCAAGGTCCGGGCAATCGCAGAGGGTGGGCTTACTGGTAGTTGGGAGCTCCAATGTTAGGCGCGTTATGGGGCCCCTTAGGGATACGGCGGCTAAGGAGGGGAAGAAATCCAGTGTGCACTCCGTGTGCATTCCAGGAGGAGTCATTCCTGATGTGGAAAGGGTCCTTCCGGATGCCATGAAGAGCACAGGGTGCAGCCAGCTGCAGGTGGTGGCACATGTCGGCACTAATGACGTGTGTCGCTTTGGATCTGAGGAAATTCTCTCTGGATTCCAGCGGCTATCTGATTTGGTGAAGGCTGCCGGTATTGCTTACGAGATGAAGGCAGAGCTCACCATCTGCAGCATCGTTGACAGAACCGACTGCGGACCTTTGGTGCAGAGCCGGGTGGAGGGTCTGAATCAGAGGCTCAGACGGTTTTGCGACCGTATTGGCTGCAGATTCCTTGACTTGCGCCATAGGGTGGTGGGGTTTCGGGTTCCGCTGAATAGGTCAGGAGTTCACTACACTCAGCTGGCGGCTACACGGGTAGCGGAGGCTGTGTGGCGTGGACTGGGCGGTTTTTTAGGTTAGAAGGCCTCGGGAAAGTGCGGGATGGGCTGCAATGTCAAAGGGTGCTTGGCAATTACAGGACGTGCTTGGATCAAGGAACAGTCGGAATTATAGTTGTAAATTGTTGTAGTTGCGCTGGAAAAGTCCCTGAGCTTCAAGCGCTAATAGAAAGCACAGAAGCTGATATCGTTATAGGTACAGAAAGCTGGCTAAAGCCTGAAATAAGTTCTGCAGAAATTTTTACGAAGTCTCAGACGGTGTTCAGGAAAGACAGATTAGGCAGAATTGGTGGTGGAGTGTTTGTGTCTGTCAGTAGTGGTTTATCTTGTAGTGAAGTCGAAGTAGATACTCCGTGCGAATTGATGTGGGTGGACGTTATACTTAACAGCCGAATTAAGTTAATAATTGGCTCCTTCTACCGACCCCCAGACTCCGATGATACAGTTGCGGAACAGTTCAGAGAAAGTTTGAGTCTCGTAACAAATAAATACCCCACTCATACGGTTATAGTTGGTTGGGACTTCAACCTATCCTCGGTATGTTGGCAAAAATACTTGTTCAAAACCGGTGGTAGGCAGAGAACGTCTTCAGAGATTGTCCTAAATGCATTCTCCGAAAATTATTTCGAGCAGTTAGTCCATGAACCCACGCGAATTGTAAATGGTTGCGAAAACACACTTGACCTCTTGGCCACAAACAATCCAGAGCTGATAGAGAGCATCATGACTGATACAGGGATTAGTGATCACAAGGTCATTGTAGCTAGGCTCAATACCATTTCTTCCAAATCCATCAGAAACAAACGCAAAATAATTTTATTTAAAAAAGCGGATAAAGTGCCACTAGAAGCCTTCCTAAAAGACAATTTCCATTCCTTCCGAACTGACTATGCGAATGTAGACGAGATGTAGCTCAAATTCAAAGATATAGTAGCAACAGCAATTGAGATATTCATACCTCATAAATTGGTAAGAGATGGAACGGATCCCCCGTGGTACACAAAAAAGGTCCGAACGCTGTTGCAGAGGCAACGGAAAAAGCATGCGAAGTTCAGAAGAACGCGAAATCCCGAAGATGGGCTAAAATTTACAGACGCGCGAAATTTGGCACGTACTTCGATGCGAGATGCCTTTAATAGGTTCCACAACGAAACATTGTCTCGAAATTTGGTAGAAAATCCGAAGAAATTCTGGTCGTATGTAAAGTACACAAGCGGCAAGACGCAGTCAATACCTTCGCTGCGCAGTGCCGATGGTACTGTTATCGACGACTGTGCCACTAAAGCGGAGTTATTGAACGCAGTTTTCCGAAATTCCTTCACCAGGGAAGACGAATGGAATATTCCAGAATTTGAAACACGAACATCTGCTAGCCTGAGTTTCTTAGAACTAGATACCTTAGGGGTTGCGAAGCAACTCAAATCGCTTGATACGGGTAAGTCTTCAGGTCCAGATTGTATACCGATTAGGTTCCTTTCAGATTACGCTGATACTATAGCTCCCTACTTAGCACTCATATACAACCGCTCGCTCACCGATAGATCTGTACCTACAGATTGGAAAATTGCGCAGGTCGCACCAGTGTTCAAGAAGGGTAGTAGGAGTAATCCATTTAACTACAGACCTATATCATTGACGTCGGTTTGCAGTAGGGTTTTGGAGCATATACTGTATTCAAACATTATGAATCACCTCGAAGGGAACGATCTATTGACACGTAATCAGCATGGCTTCAGAAAACATCGCTCTTGTGCAACGCAGCTAGCTCTTTATTCGCACGAAGTAATGGCCGCTATCGACAGGGGATCTCAAGTTGATTCCGTATTTCTAGATTTCCGGAAAGCTTTTGACACCGTTCCTCACAAGCGACTTCTAATCAAGCTGCGGAGCTATGGGGTATCGTCTCAGTTGTGCGACTGGATTCGTGATTTCCTGTCAGGAAGGTCGCAGTTCGTAGTAATAGACGGCAAATCATCGAGTAAAACTGAAGTGATATCAGGTGTTCCCCAGGGAAGCGTCCTGGGACCTCTACTGTTCCTGATCTATATAAATGACCTGGGTGACAATCTGAGCAGTTCTCTTAGACTGTTCGCAGATGATGCTGTAATTTACCGTCTAATAAGGTCATCCGAAGACCAGTATCAGCTGCAAAGCGATTTAGAAAAGATTGCTGCATGGTGTGTCAGGTGGCAGTTGACGCTAAATAACGAAAAGTGTGAGATGATCCACATGAGTTCCAAAAGAAATCCGTTGGAATTCGATTACTCGATAAATAGTACAATTCTCAAGGCTGTCAATTCAACTAGGTACTTGGGTGTTAAAATTACGAACAACTTCAGTTGGAAGGACCACATAGATAATATTGTCGGGAAGGCGAGCCAAAGGTTGCGTTTCATTGGCAGGACACTTAGAAGATGCAACAAGTCCACTAAAGAGGCAGCTTACACTACACTCGTTCGTCCTCTGTTAGAATATTGCTGCGCGGTGTGGGATCCTTACCAGGTGGGATTGACGGAGGACATCGAAAGGGTGCAAAAAAGGGCAGCTCGTTTTGTATTATCGCGTTATAGGGGAGAGAGTGTGGCAGATATGATACACGAGTTGGGATGGAAGTCATTACAGCATAGACGTTTTTCGTCGCGGCGAGACCTTTTTACGAAATTTCAATCACCAACTTTCTCTTCCGAATGCGAAAATATTTTGTTGAGCCCAACCTACATAGGTAGGAATGATCATCAAAATAAAATAAGAGAAATCAGAGCGAGAACAGAAAGGTTTAGGTGTTCGTTTTTCCCGCTCGCTGTTCGGGAGTGGAATAGTAGAGAAATAGTATGATTGTGGTTCGATGAACCCTCTGCCAAGCACTTAAATGTGAATTGCAGAGTAGTCATGTAGATGTAGAATATACGAAAACAGAAAGCGTTACTCGCTCTACAACATACACTGGTGTGAAAAACTTAAGGAAGAGAGTAACTTTCTCATAATGTGAAACTTCCAAGCAACTTAGGGCTATGAAACTTGGACCTTGCTTAGAAAGAAGTGCTACAGATCCGTAGAGGACGTATCTAAAATAAATACGCAGTTAGATGAACAGAAATGATGCTTTTACTAAAGGCCAGAAACTACACTGAAGTCATCGCGATTTAAAGTGGTCCTCAGAACATTAAAAAGACGAGACACGGTTCTTAACAGGGCATGTGATCCCCACGAAAGGCAAAGCACGGTCTGCAAAGTACTCCCATGCTCCCCACAAGTTTGATAAGAAGTTGTGTTAGGGTGAATCATTCCTTCATCAGCGCAGATGACAACCGCTGGATCGGTTGATGCATGTGCTCGATGTGGATTTTTAAGTACAGTGGGCGTGCAAGCCACTCCATTCGCCGAATATCTTCTCGTCCCAAGAGTTTCTCTACTTGCACTGTTCGATGCGGTCACGCATTATCATCTATAAAAATTAAGTACGGGCTGAATGCAAACATGAGAAGACGCAGATGGGGAAACAGTACAGTGTTGCAATGCGTTGATAGTTGAGTGTACCATGTTCCAGGATTTGGAGGACAAGTTCGGAATGCTACTGTGTGTATTACATGTTCCTAACTCTCGCCTCGTGACGATATTTAATGGCCTACGTGTTGTAATGTGAGAACATTCACTGGTCAACGTTATTGAGACACTGTACAGCTTCCCCATGTGCGACTTTTCAGAGATAGGGAGACACCTCACTGAAAATGTCACCTGCAGAGATAATGCAATCGTGAAGGCGAAGGATAGACACATCCGGTACTGATGTACACTGATTGGTGCCTGAATACTGTATCATCACATGTACACTTTACGACAGTATGTAAAATTGGCAGTTTAATTTTCTTAATTGTGCTAGAGAGAAATACTTATTCAGTGGCCTCTGGTGTAAGATTAATGAATTTCCCTTCCGTAATGCAAGCTTTAGAGGGTGTAGTGATAGGCGTGGGTGATCGCAGCGCTTTGTGTGTATATAGGCATAGGGCGTCTCAAGCCGTCACCTGCTAGGCTACTAGTTCGCAGAAATGTTGTGGCCACACACTGGCGGGTTTCCGTTGTCCGCAAGGTAGCTCTGTCTTGGAAGGTGTAGAGGGGCGACCACAGGTCCCCTGAACGTTTATAGTGTGACCAGTCTCCATTTCCTATCGGCGGTTGGTGATACGCGACACGCATGGTGCCGTCTTCGGTGTGGCAAAGTTCCAGAATCTGTCTGGATGATGTGAGCCAGTCGGGTCATCGGCATAGGCGCCTTAGCGTACAGGGCATACTGTAAGCTACAGTGGAGATGTGTTCTCATGCTTCCCAAGCGTGTTGAAAGGAATTTTTGGTTATCATTCTAGCAAAAGTTGTGAATCCTCCCCTCCATGAGTTGATTTTCGGGAGTGAAGAGGAATCAAGGGAAATCGGGAAGTCGGTTCTGTGACCCATGGCCGAGAGGGCACATAGAGAGAGACGCTTGGTCGCGGCCTAGTGTCGTTTTATCTTCATCGATCGAGCAAGTGTAGCTTTTCTATCGCTAGCGCTGCTTTTGGTCCGAGCAGCTCACAATTTGCAAGACCAATTCCTCGGCTTGTGTTTCTTTTCAGTGTCCTTATTTATTTCGATCTTGTATCTGGTTTGCGAGCTGCACAGATTTTGGAAAGCTAATCGCGGTTGGATGGCTATCTTCTGTTCAATTAGAGGTTTCCAGCACTTATTGAGAGAACGGTGTGTACCAAGTGAAATTCGCTGAAGTTATCATTTATTGTAGTTTCGAGCACATAATGACTATTCCACTGTGCAATATACGTAAGTTCTTGAATTTATCAGAGGTCATTGCTCTTTCATTCTGCTTCAAGTAAGCAATAATTCTATGCCTCAATCATGTATAAATATTGTTTTTTATTGTTGAAGCAGCTTAGAGAAAATAAATTTGTTATTTAAAGGAACTGGTTTGTTTTCTTTCCTTTTTACTGTCTTACAACAGTTCAGCTCAGGACACCCTCAAATAACAGGTATCGCAGACATCAAACTTAATACCGGGATAGCAGTAAATTATGAATCTATTTGACAGTATTATAATTTAGTTCTTTTCGGAAGTGGATAGTTATTATATGGGGCAGGATAAACTAAAATACGCGGAATGTGTTGCTGTTACTTTTAATCTCTTGAAACAGCAACAGAAAAACATAGCATTTCAGTTTCATTGTCATTCTAATATCGGGTAGTCCTCGTTCAGACGGTTTTCAATAAAATTATTATCCATTTACGATTAAGCTTCTGCGACATTAATTAAAAACTTACCTGTAATTATTGATGTAGTCTTTAATAAGTTTAGCTCATAGATTACTACGTTTAAAACACATCTGTTTTATTATTTTCTCTCTTAGGTCATCATAAAGGTATCAAAACTAAGCTTTTAGGGAATCTGTATCGTCTGTCCTTCGCTTCAGTCTTCTTTAAAACGCAACAGAGCATAGTGGTAATTACACGACGCAATAACGTAACAGTTGTCCTGAATGCAAACATACCTCTTCTCCATCTCTTTCTACCCTCCAGTGTCTTCCTGAAACATTTGGGTATTCAGTGTCGTTAATTTTCATGTTTTTTATTTAAAATAGTTATCCAGTAGAAATGACAAATTTTCACTGCTTTTGTGATACAAAGTAACTTCTCGCAGTAGTGTAGAACAGGAACATGTCTTTTCTCTTTCATTTTCGTTTATTTTGATATGAACGCATTGTGTTAGCAAGACATGTACTGTCTTTTACTACGGTCTAGCTGTCAAAATAGCTCAACAAACGGGTAAGTTCGAGATTAATTACTGTAAAAACTATAAATTGGTTCCAGACCGAGATCGTACCTCGACCTAACCCTGTACGCTGTACGAGCACGCCCCCGGAACGAAATGGGGAATGGGCGTTTGTGTTGTCCTCATCGTTTCAACATCATTCGGGAGAAGTGAACAGACTGGACTGTGGAAAGATTGGTAATCCGTACGAGCGCTGATAACCGGATCGCTGAGCGCCCCACAAACCAAACATCATATTCGTCGAGACCAAAACGAATCATTAGTGAATCTTTTTTTGAAGGTGACTGCCACATGTTTTAAGTGTTTCATTAAACGTATGACACTTAGCTGTCATTTATTGTTACTACTTCTACTTCTTACAGCGTTCGTGAATTTTAGTCGAAACTGGTAGTAACAATAACGGACACTTAGGCTCTCGTCATGCCTTTCGTAAAATACTTAACTATCAGTGTCATGGATATTCCTATCACTTCCTAGCCTACAACAGGAAATTGTCCAGAATTTATGGAAGTTATCACTGCTTGGGGATGGGAGGGAGAGGAGCGGAGCGGATATGGTGGTCTGCATCCAAGAAATATTGAAACCAAAGAAACTGGTTAAGGTTCGCGATAACCATGACTCTAGGACTCGAGTCTCTTTATGTAATAAAACTTCATCTGTAGCAATAGATGAATAATACAGCTGTAACTACGTTAGTGACATGATTTCATACACATCATTGATTTCAATTACGAGAAAGGATCGGAAAGTAACGTAAAATAATTTTTGTCTCCTCTGGTATTTCAGCTGAAATGTTCAAATTTAACGGAGATATTGTGTTAAGTTTGAACTCCGGAGGTTGTTGTGTTTTGATATGCAGCTATCACGAGAAAAACTTGAACTACGAAACAAAAATGCCGCACATGATACTGTCGTCACCTTGTGAAAAGCAGTGAAGTGTAGTTCGATATTTGTGCGCCAAAGAGCATAAACGGAGTGCAGTTCACAAGGACGTTCGTGGCGTGCATGGGGACGTCTTTATGGACGGTGGCAGTGTCTCCAGGTAGAGTGCATTCATCCAAGAGAGCCGTATGAACCGACATTCTGCAAGAGTGCAGCTGTTATTGGCTGCCATGAGGGTGGCAAATCATTAAATTTCACACAGTCGTCTTGCAAGAATATATACCACATGGAGGCGGTCTAGATAATCGTTCCCATACATGGTATGCTTATCCATGTGAATTTCACTAGGTTTTATGCCCTTTGACCCACAAACATCTAACTAAACTGCGCTGATTTTCTCATGTTGACAACAGTAACATGCGCCCCATATTTGTTTCGTAGTTCAGGTTTCTCTAGCGAGAGCTGTTCATAAAAATAAAATAACGACTGTAGCGAAAATTCGAAACTATATGGACGTGAAATTGAGACATTCCAGCTGCATTACCTGTGGGGAAAAATTTATTGCGTGTTACATTTCGATCCTTCCTGGTACATTAAAAGATTATTTTTCTTCGCCCTTCAACAGAACAGTTATGTTATTCTAATCATTTCAGGTCCTTGGAGTCCACAGAGAGAAGTTTTTCCACGGCATCATCTTTCCGCCGTTGATTGCAATTTTTGTTATTTAAAACATTATTGCGATTCCGGCACTTTGGTCCTTGTAAACTGATTTAAAATCACAGTATAATAAATCAGAAACAAAAATATCCGATCATTGGATAATATCTCGATGTGACAGTATTTTGTACTCTTTTAGACTACTGCTGCGCGGTGTGGGATCCTTACCAGATAGGATTGACGGAGTACATCGCAAGTTCACAGAAATGATACAGTGTTTGGGCTGGAAATCATTAAAAGAAGCGCGTTTGTCGTTGTGACGGTATCTTCTCCCTAAATTCCAATCACCAACTTTCTCCTCCGAATGCGCAAATATTTTGTTAACACCGAGCTACATAGGCATGAACGATCATCACGATAAAATAAGGGAAATCAGAGATCGTACGGCAAGATATAGGTCTTTATTCTTTCCTCGCGCTATACGAGATTGGAATAATAGAGAATTGTGAAGCTGGTTCGATGAACCCTCTGCCAGGCACTTAAATGTGATTTTTCAGAGTATCCATGTAGATATAGATGAAGATGTATGCAAAGGTACTCTTTTAATCAGTTCACAACGGCCTAACTGAAGAAATATAGTCGTGTTGTGAATAATAAAAAAATTACTTCTAAGATACATCTGACTCATCATTATTTCTGCTCGCCCGTTACTTTCAAGTGTTCCCTAAGGAATATGTTCACTGCTTGTCACACTGATGCACCGCAATGTTATTTCAGTGAGCGGAGAGTCGAGTGTCCAACGTCGGCCGTAGCGATGACGTCACTCTTCCGGTCGCACCTGTGCGGGGTCGTCGCTCTTCTGCCCTGCAGCACCGGCAGAATGAGCTGGAAACAGGTTCCGCAGCAGCGTGGCGGTCGTAACCGAAGCGCATGAATGAACAGCACAGGCAGCCCCGTTTCCCTCTCACGGCTACCAACTCTCGGCCGGTGTCGGGTAGCTGCCCGCGTCACTCGGCTGAGAGTAGGCGCCTATCACGAGCGATACGCAACGGGCGTCGGTGCGCCGCGTCAATGGAGTGTCAGCCCGTGTCACGTGGCCGCTGCCGGCCGCCCACGCAGTCTGTCTCACGGCTACCGGCTTACCGCACCGCTCCTGTTTCCTCTGGAGGGTTGCGGTATTATTACTGCGTATCGCGTAGCTCGGCGGACCGGCCAATGAACTGACACCGCTTGCAGGTGTCCCTTACACCTGGCAGTCACTTGCCGGACCAGCTCACCTGTCGACACGGCGTCCCCCAGTGCACCTAACCTAGCTGGCATGGTTAGCTTTTTCTGAGTGTGATTTGCATTCGCAGACACTTCACTTGACAAAAACGATCTGAGAGAGTGGAAACTGTTAGGGGTAAATTTTTTTCCTTTTGCATGTGCATCCGTCCTCTTCAGAAAAAAAAAGAACCTCTACGGCTTTAATTGGCTACCATTGAACTATTGTGTCACTACTAACGCAAAGACGCAGTAAGTAGTTGTGGGTTGTAAAAAAAAAAATACAAGGAAGAAATAGACGACGCACCAGTAACGGATTTTCCGAATGGGACGAAACTTGGAAAATCGGCAGATGCGATGTACAGGTGCTGACAAACAAACGATTACCATTTTAGAAAAATTTGTTGATTTATCCAGGAGAAAGAGGTTGCAAAATTGAGCAAGTCAATAACGCGTTGACCCATCTCTGGCCCCTATACAAACAATTATTCGGCTTGGCACCAATCCTCCTGAGAGATACCGTGCCAAAAGCACTTTACATCGTCAAAATCCCAAATCCCAAACTGGTTTGTGTGTCCTGCCCCTAATGCTCCAGGCGTTTACACTTAGGGAGTGATCCGGCTGCCTGCCAACTACGAATACAGCAAAAGGGGAAACCGCCATGTCCAGGTGGGCTTTATCTTCCTGAAATGTAAGCCCATCGTGGGTTGCTATGAAGAACAGTAAAACGGAGCGTAGAACATCGTCGACGTACCGTTGTGCTGTAAGGGTACCGATGGTGATATCTGCTGTAAAAGGAAATGACACCACAGACCATTAATCCTGGGTATTAGGCCGTGTGCTGGGAGAAGTAACATTGGTATCCCATCGCTATGCGGGGGTCTCCAGAGATATTTTCTGCCTGGAATCTCATTAACTCGAGTAAAATGAACTTCACTGATCAGTTCCACTATGAACTAACGATATTTTACATCCCGTTTTGTTGCCCGTCATGGCAAGCCATACATTTCAGCGATGTAATGTCGGTCCACACGCGGCGAGAGTTTCTAGTGGTTGTCTTCGAGCTTGACAAACCTTACCTTGGCAAGCAAGGACACCAGATCTGTCCCCAACTGAGAACGTTTGGTGTTCTGAAGATCTAACGCATCAGTAGGACATCGCTCGGTACGATATACCGCAAAACAACATCCAAAAACTTTGTCAGTCAATGTAAGGCCGAATAACTGCTTGAGTGAAGGCAAGTGGTGGACTAAGGCTTTGTTAACTTGCTCAGTTTGTGAGGCTTTTTCTCTTGAGTAAATGATATAATTTTTCTGAAATGGTAATCATTTGTCTAGTTACGTACATCACATCTGGTGATTTCCGTCCCATTCGGATAATTTCTTCGTAGTGCTTCGTTTTCCTTTTTTTCTTTTTTTTTAGCTTGTAGTTTACTTTAGTCTGTGATAAAAAAATTGTGTGCATACCCGTTCCCTCTGACTAGTCTTTATCAGTAACCTATAATAGAGATGGCTACAAGACGGAACACATTGCTCTAATAGGAAGCGTAATGAAAATGTTGCCTCCTAGTACGCTCAGCCGCAGGCATAGCCTAGAAGCCTTTGTGTGATACTGAGACTGACTAAACTAAACAGCCCAAGAAAGGATGATCGTAAAACACTCTATGTCACCATTAAATTTACAGGTAAAAGTAATGTGCACAGTGATGCTCCGAACCAGCAACATAACAAAACTGGTAACAGAGGTAAAAAACAGTAATATTATTAAACATCTCTTGCTTTTCACAGCACGCTTCGGTACTATATATATATATATATATATATATATATATATATATATATATATATATATATATATATATATATATATATATATACTACAGTTACCCCACTGTGTGAGAAGACGCTTAATATCTTCACAGAAAATGTTTGCGGTTATTGCAACCAGGCCCATCGACATTTTGGTGAGGTTGTATGGACTACACTGCAGAAGTCTCAAGAAGTTTCACTGGGAAGCCCTTGTACATCCTTTACATAGTGCCGATCTCTCCCCGTGCGATTTCCATGTTTCTGGAGCCTTGATGATGTAGATTCGCAGCCGTCAGTTTGCTTCAGACGAAGAGATGCACCTCTGGCAACTATCATTTTTCCAAAGGCAACCGCAAACATTTTCACATGAAGACATTGGCCCTTTTCACTCACACTAGGACAAATACGTCAACAGTTACGACGATCACTTTTGAAATAATGAACAATTTACATACATTATTTCCATCTGACTCATTTTGATTTGACTGCCGCCTATGCAATACCAACACCTTATTCTCTTCTTTAACCTAACGTGTCACTAGTCACGGAGGGAAGCTGTACATATTTTTCAGAGAAGTTGTGGGAAGTTGCGAAACAGAAAACAGAAATGAGATATAGTCGCCAAGATGAAAATAACAGCTGACGGTGTGTGTTCAAAAAATGGTTCAAATCGCTGTGAGCACTATGGGTCTTAACATCTGTGGTGATCAGTCCCCTAGAACTTAGAACTACTTAAACCTAACTAACCTAAGGATATCACACAGATCCATGCCCGAGGCAGGATTCGAACCTGTGACGGTGTGTGTAATGTTACGTTATTAAACTGTATGTGTGTAGTATTTGTGGTGATCGTTATTGAGAAAAGAAAGAACAGTGTAACAACATCTGTATTTTAGTTTACGTAGGAACCTCTTTGAAAAACATTGTTGTCTCCTAGGGATAAACGGAATGACGTTCCGCTATTTTGAACAGACTGGCCTTGATCGCTAGAGGCTGGAGGCTTCAGAATAAATCCGGTGGTACTGATTTAATTTTTCCGAGGTTTCCCCAAATATTTTAGGCAACTAACGCTTTGGCTCCTCTTGTAACCCCACTGCCAATTATCTGTCACATCCTTGTAAATCTGACACGTAAATATGTAAATACCATTACATAGGACAAATATGTTTTTCATATTTTTTTTAACCTTAATACCATGCCATGTCGTTATCTTTGTAAAAGTTATCAGTGGATGAATAAAACTATTACCGCTATCTTGAACGTTGAAAATGTATTTCTCAACGTTAAGTAAATGGTAGCCAACGGCTTTGTGTAAATATAAAAATTTCTGATAATTCTTTGTGGTTATTCCATTATCGTATTTGTTTTTCAGTTTACTGAAGTTTTCGTGAAGACGGTTAAGAGATGTGGAGCAGATGGAATTGTATTCCCCAGTTTTTATATGTTGTTCGTACTTTCTATGTTTATATCCCGTAATCCGGTGTCACTATTGTTCCCGTCCTTACTACCCTTATTGATACGTTACCGTAAAAGCTACTACTTCTCTATTATGGTCATTTTGCGACATGATTGTGGGAGGAAGTAATAAGTTTTCTGGTGTAGTTAATAAGTCCAAGCTCGAAGATTCAACAGTAAACCTCTCCGCCATGCACTACGTCGCTCTTCTGGCGACAGGCACTGGTACTTATTAAGTACCTATTAACGGTCTCACACTTGGTATACAAACGCTTGACCAAAGGCACCACTCGTCTGTAGATCTTCTCCACCTACTCTGGTAACAGTAATGGCCCCAGGTTAAAGAGAACTGCTCAAGAATTCATCGATCATGTGTATATTAAGCTATTTCCTGGGGATCTTCAAATGGATTTCTGTGTGGCATCTGCTTTTCTAAAAATTAGCTTCGTGCGATTGTTCCACTTCAGCTAACTCCGGACGTACGCTCCTGGCTGTTTCACGGCTCCTACTGTTTCCACTCATTTATCAGCAATACTGTCACAGAATAGTAATTGCTTTACCCATTTACCTATTTGCGTTGAGGGTCAACTGCCAATAACCTGAATGTCTTTCCACATTTCACTATATCTTTTTGACATCGTGACTATCCTCGGCCTTTAGGAGTTTCTCATGTTATGCACAAAATAACGTACGACGGTATTACAACGTTTCTAGTGATAATGACGAAGATATAATCTGACGGTTTACCCCTGTCAAAAATGTGGTGTTGAGTTGTTTATCCCAGGAGGATCTGAATCCTATCACAGAGCCGACCCGACGCTCCGTGGGCTCGTATTTTCATCACTATGCGGCAGTGTAAAGCAGCATCGACTGCACTCCGAAGCTTAAGGAAAACAAACTCTGTCACTGTTGCCATGCATACCTCTTCTGTGAAAACCTCTTCATTTCAGAGTAGCACTTGCAACCTATGCCCTCAATTAATTGCTAGATGTACTCCAGTCTCTGTCGTCCTATAGAGTACCCTCTATAGCTCTCTCTACTATCATGGAAGTTATTGCCTGATGTCTTACCAACAGGTCCCTTTTTTTTTTGTCCGTACTTTCCATACATACCTTTCCTTACCAATTCTACGGAGAAACTCCTCATTGCCCATCTTATCAACTCATCTAACTTTCGACATTCTTCTACAGCACCACATCTCAAATGCTTCGATTATCTACTGTTTACCCACAGTCCATGTTTCGCTATCATACAATCCTGTGCTCCAAACGTTAATTCTCAGAAATTACTTCCTCGAATTAAGGCTTATGTTTGACAGAAGTAGACATATCTTGGCAATGATCACCCTGTTTCCTACTGCTAGAAGTCTTTTTATGTCATCCTTTCTCCGTCTGTCATAGATTACTTTACTGCCTAGGTGGCAGAATACCTTAACTTCACCTACTTTATGATCAAGAATCCTGAAGTAAAATTCCTCGCTGTTCCGATTTCTGTTACTTCTCATTATTTATACTTTCTTCGATTTACTTTCAATCTAATACCCATTACACTCTTCATCCCATTAAGCAGAGCCTATAATTCTTCTTCACTTTCACTGAAGGTAGCAATATCATCAGCGAATCCTATCATTGTTGTCCATCCGCACTGAATTTTAATTTCACTGTTGAACGTCTATTTTATTTTGCGCATTGCTTCTTCAATGCACGCAAGGGTCCTACATCCAACTCACACTCATTTTAATCGGAGCACTTTGTTCTTAATTTTCCACTCTTAGTCCCATCTTGGCACTTGTAAACTTTATCCACTATCAGTCTTTCCTTGTAGCTTACTTCTACTTTTCTCAGAATTTCTGACTCCTTGTATCGTTTTACATTGTCGAACGCTTTTTCCAGATAGACATACCCTATGAACGTGTCTTGATTTTCATTAGTCTTGCTTCCATTATCAACTGCAATGTCAGAACTGCCTCCCTGATGCCTTTACCTTTCCTGAAACTAAATTGACCACCATTAACACATCCTCAATTTTCTTTTACATTCTTCTGTATATTAATCTAGTTAGTAACATAGCTGTATGAGTTGTTGAGCTGGTTGTGTAATAATTCTCGCACATGTGAAGCCTTGCAGTCTTCGCAATTTTGCGGATGTTGTTTTATCAAAAGTAAAGTCTGATGGTATGTCGGCAGTTCATACATTCTACAGACCAACGTGAATAATCGATCTGTTGCCACTTATCGCGACGATTTTAGAAATTTTGATGTGATGTTATCTGTCCCTTTAGTCTTATTTGATTTTATGTCTTCCAAAGCTGTTTTCAATTCTGATTCTAATATTGGATCCCCTGTCTCTTCGATATCTTGTTCTGCCATGTCATCAGACAAATCTTTCCCTCATAGAGGCTTTCAGAGCACTCTTTCCACATATCCGCTCTCTCCTCTGCATTTAACAGTGTAATTTCTGTTTCACGCTTAATGTTATCATCCTTGCTTTAATTTCATGGAAGGTTGTTTTGACTTTCCTATAAGCTAAGTCAGTCCTTCCGACAACCATTTCTTTTGCGGTTTCTTTACATTTTTTATGAAGCCATTTCGTCTTAGCTTCGACGCGCTTCCTATTTATTTCATTCTTGAGCAATTTGTATTACTGTATTCTTAAATTTCCCTGAAATTTTTTGTCGTTCATTCTTTCCTCGATCAGCTGAAGTATTTTTACCCATGGGTTTTTCCTGGTTACCTTCTTTGCATCTACGTTTCTCTGTCCAATTTCCGTGATTGTGTTTTTCAGAGATGTCCATTCCTCTTCAACTGAATTGCGTCATGAGCTGTATCTATAGCCTTAGAGAACTTGAACCGTATCTCATCATTACCAAGTACTTTAATATACTACGTCTTTGCACATTGGTTCTTCCTGACTAATCCCTTAAACTTCAGATTACTCTTCATCACTACTAAAACACGATTTGAAGCTATATCTGCTCTTGAGTACGCCTTACAACGTTGTCCTGATTTCAGAATCTCTGCCTGACCATGACGTAATCCAGCCGAAATCTTTTCCTATCTCCCAGCCTTTTCCAAGTGCAACATCCCGCAGTTTGTGAGGCAGTGAAACCTATAAGAATCAAATTAATGGACCCACCCGGACTCCGTCACACTCCTCTTGCGACTCCATGTTAACCGTAAATTACGCAACGGAATCGCTATCTTGAGCTCCCCTACATAGGATAATAAATGTCGTGTGACGAGGGCCCCCCGTGCAAGTCTTTCGAGTTGACGCCACTTCGGCGACTTGCGCGTCGATGGGGATGAAATGATGATGATTAGGACAACACAACACCCAGTCCCTGAGCGGAGAAAGTCTCCGACCCAGCCGCGAATCGAACCAGGGCCCTTAGGATTGACATTCTGTCGCACTGACCACTCAGCTACCAGAGGGCGGACCCTACATAGGATCATAAGATAGGAAATTGTGGTAACCCTACTACAGAACTATCCGCTCAATCAAGAGAATAAAATAGTGAATTGAAGGTATCTACGTGCTCCTTGAAATAAAATGAAAATGAAACATAAATCGATTATCTATTATATTCAATAATTACAACATTCTGGCATATTCATTCGATGAAAAACAAAGTTAATTGCTGACGACTACTAAGAAGACAGGCAAACGGAGGGATGGCTACCATATCTTTGCAGAACATTAAATCGTTAATTCACTACAATCGAACTATTCATTCAGAAACTCAGATGGTCAGTTGAAACCTTATTAAACAATACTAAGATATGTGTAGCTGCGTTAACAGTGTGCTTCCTATCTAAACATTAACCCCAATCTAGTGAGCTGTTTTGCTATGTGTTGCGACTAGTCCGACCAACCTTCTGTAGCTGTAAGCAAGAGAGCCGTGTTCGTAGTGGATAGTCACAGTTTCTCTCTTCAGGACTCGGTCTCCTCTAATTACCACGACGTCTTAAACCAGCGACATGTTGCCATCTACCACGGAACCAAGAGCGTCCCTTCTTCTTCCACCAGTTCCCGATTCAGCAGTTTGCGCTAATCTGGTTGCAAATCCCAATCAGGAAAAATTTTTACTCTTTCCGCCAATAGTATGCCAATGACACCTTTAACAAATCGCCACACACGAATGTCGTCAGTCATGGGCCAGTCAGAGCACACCTTACCCTCTAGCTTTTCTCAGAAATGTGAGCGAGCGATGGGCGAATCAGGGCATAGTTTTCCCGAGGCCAAAGCACTTGCAACACCTGTACTTTTCGCCATAAACTGTGGTCTTCCAGCAATCACTTGAAACTGTTTACCACATCCATCTCAAGAGACGAGTCGTTCCACAGGCCACCAACTCCGCTTTAATGAAAAGGACCGGTAGGTTCCATAAACTTACGTTGGTGGGCGCTTGCACGAGCATGCCGTCACAAAGGTTTGAGTGCCCACGACAAACCTGCCGCACTCAGAGCAGTGTGCGGGCTGTGCATTTCTGAGGTATTCACTAACGGGAACTATTCGCCCCTTTAACGACGACCAATGAAATTTTGCAAAATACATTTCAACGCAGTGAGACTGTACCTAGCCGGCCGCGGTTGTCTCGCGGTTCTAGGCGCGCAGTCTGGAACCGTGCGACTGCTACGGTCGCAGGTTCGAATCCTGCCTCGGGCATGGATGTGTGTGATGTCCTTAGGTTAGTTAGGTTTAAGTAGTTCTAAGTTCTAGGGGACTGATGACCACAGCAGTTGAGTCCCATAGCGCTCAGAGCCATTTGAACCATTTTTGAATGTACCAAAGATCAGATCCCGAATTCGCTGCGTCCGCGCAACGCAAGAGCTAAGCCAACATAGCTCAGCTCCCTACTATCCTCGAAACTCGCGAATCAGCAGTCAGTGCTGATTCCCCCCCACTGCCTCAGAACATCATTCGCGCCAATAGCGAGCATTCCCTCCAGTTTCGAGTAGGGCTTTTATGAAGTCAACTAGCCTCAATTTAATTTGACCAATCATGCCTCTGCTGTTCAGCGGAGGGCACTGAACTTGCCATTTGATCGGCTACGATAACAACGTGCCTAGACCTCCGGTCATCCGGACATCCGGAGCGAGACAGTCGCTCCCAGCAGGGCACAGCCCACAAGTATGCTCAGAATCAAGAGGGCAACGCAGTCCGCCGGTGCCAGCAGTCTTCGTTCCGGACGCGCCGGAACAGTAAACACAAACTGCGGCAACACTCAGACGTCTCGCCGGTCTTTTCGCCCTGCATATAACAGGCGAAACTAGACTGACGTCAGTCGTTCCACCAGGCGCTTAAGCCCATTGATGTACGACCCTTTCAGTATTCACGAAAGTGCAGCCCTCAACCGGAAACGCAGTGTGTTGCGTCCTCCGGTGCTCGCCTCGCACCCAGAGGAGTAACTCAACTTGCATAGGAATCAAGTGAAAAGTATTTTGAGCTCTTCGTACAAATACTCTCATTACAATAACCTTATTCGTCCTGTTATCACCGTGCAATGACATAAAACATTAATAAAATTTATGAAAATGAGAGGCGATATGCAAAAGATCGCAAATTAACTACTTACCCTAATTGAGCTGACCTATAGATTCTTACAATCTAATGCTGTACTACTCGATGAACGGTTTCATGTGGCTGATGTGGTGAATGCCCCCGGATTCCTCTGTTGATGACTGCTGTTAGGGTTACGTGGGCGACCCTCAACGACCTTCCTTGTACTGTGTCTTATTCAGGAGTAGACTCATTGTGGCTGAAGTGTATCCTATTATCATTTTGCCGGTAGTACTGGTTGCTCCAGCCCCCTGTTAGGGTTGGGTCGTTGCTGTTGAGGTTGTATCTCTGTTTGTCTGCCAGCTGTTGTATTGGTGATCAGGCCCTCGTCTTATGGCAGTCATTTAGCGTGAACTGTACTTCTCACACGATATTTTTAAAGCATTCAGTACCGTTTCCACGTTTACCAATCAATATTTTTTGGTGTAGTGGGAGCCTCATATGCCAGAAGCAGATTTTTTTCTGCATAGCCACACGGATCATCAAGCAGCTGGTTCTTTTTGACCAGACTCTAGAAGAATTGGAAAGGACTTCTAAATCCTGAGGCGACCAGCCCCTTGCAAAACATGATTTCGCGTTTGACGCGATGCTGCATCTTGGTCGACCAGTAGATCACCAAGAAAGCATCCCTGAACTTTTTGCACGACGTGCTTGTTACACCAATTGTACTCATTCTTTCTGTGACACTCGCCTCGAGGTGCCGAGAGACGAAATCCAATTTTCTCTCGAGTGGCCACTGTGGAAGTACCGAGAGGTCAAACTGAGAAATGTGTGTTTTCGGGTGTAGGGTATTCCCGTGGCCTCTGTAGATATCGGATTTTCTGACGGATGTAGAGTGCTTAAAATCGAAAGTATCGTCCATATCTGCGCGTAATGGTGTTCCTGACAGACTGCCTGGTGCTGACTCCGAACTTATAGTGCCTGCGTCGCTTACTACAGAACTCGTCACATTGCTGATGCGCTCATTAGTTCCGCGTAGTGATATGTAGTTGATAACACCACTTGTCGTTCTACTGTCTCCGTGCGCACCCTTAACTTGTTAAAAACATTCACAATTTCGTGACAACGAACGATGACTATCGTGTGCACCTTAGCTATTTCCTACTTTATCTCGCGGCCTTGCTCTCTTAGCGTCTTGATCGCTCGGTGAGCGCTGTTGTGTTGTTTAGATTCTTCTTCTTCCTTCTACCCCCATGTAGTGAGCCGTGCTGCTGTATATTCTCACTAGTCTGCTACAGCGGTATGTCGTAGGACTGTGGTCGTAGAGGAGAAGCAGAATTTCGCTCATCGGGTCTCGGACAGCTCCAAGTGCCAGGACGTCTAGAATCAGCGACCTGCCCCCACCCGCCTTCAAACCAACTGTGTTCCATTTTTTTCTAGCAGTTACCCACGGCATATTGCGCCAATCTGGCCGCAAACGCCAATCAGGAGAAACGTTACTCTTTTTCGCCAGTAGTGTGTCATCGCCACGTTTAACAAATCCCCGGTCTGGAGTGTCGTCAGTCACGGGACAATCAGAGCACATCTTCGTCGCGAGTTTGTTCCAGGAATTCCCGAAGATGGGCGAGTCAAAGCTTAGTGTAGCACTTCTGAAATTCCAAAGGCCAAATCTTATTCCAAGACTTGTACTACTCCGCCATAAACTGTGGTGTCACAGCAAGCACTTTAAACTGTTGCCCTCCGCCATCACAACAGACGAGCCGTTCCGCAGGCCGCCAACCTCTACTTAGTGATGCCTAAAATTCCGTCGGTAGCCCCTCCACTTAACACGTGCAGCCCACCACGGAGCTTTCAGTGCCCACGACAAGGCTTCACAACATTCAGAGTAGTGTGCGATATGTGCATTTTTCACATATTCACAGACTGGAACTATCAACCTCTTCACTAACGACCACTGAAATTTTATAAGACATATTTCCTTGTAATAAATCAGTGCAATGAGACAGATGCAATTTAAGTGTCATTCCTTCCGCCAGTCGTGATTAGTGACAGATTTAGTACAAGTGGAAGGAAGCATGCCAAACGGCATGTAACCATCCACAAGTATACTTACTCCTCTTGTGATTCTTGAACAGGGTATTCGCTGTTACTGGCTGAAATTCATTGCAGAATCGAATTAGCATTTCACCTCTCTCTAGTACCTCTAGTACCAATCTCGTATTTTTCCATAACCCTTTCTTCCCCTGAAACCGTATTTCAGTCTCCATTCACTATCAATTAAATTTTCATCTCCATACATGTACTGAATTAACCGTTCAGTGTACTTTATCTTTTATCTCGCGACGTCAGTACTTATCCTTGAACTACCTTTGTCGGTGTTCGTTTAGCGTAGATTGTGACGAAAACAATCCCATCACTGAACTGTGCCCTACCTTTCTATGGAAATCCTACTCCCGTTATAACATCTTCAGCTACTGTTCATGTTACTCTATGCTCACCTGATCAGATATGCTTGAATTCTTTCCACCTTGCTTCACTGACCCCCACTACATCTAGGTTGAGATTTAGCATTTCCTTTTTCATGTTTTATATCCTCTCTAACACCTTCAAACTTCTGAAATTCTACCTCCCCCCCCCCCAATCAACTTGTGGAACGCCATCCTTTCATTGGTTATTCAACGTTTTTCTCATGGTCACTTCCCACTGGGTGGTACCCTCCCGGAGATCCGAATGGGGGCTAGTATGTATCTTTTGCCAATAGATCATCATGATACTTTTCCAATTATAGATGACATGTCATGTGGATATACATTATGTGTTATTAATCTGTAGTTTCCGTCGCCTTCTGCATCCTCATGTTGTTGACCATTACTACTTCCTTCGCTTGTAGGGGCAATTTGCCACCCCAAATGCAAGAGAGTGCCATGAAACTCTGCCCGTTACTCCACCTTCTTCGAAAGTCGTTGGCTGAGTGAATGTGACTTCTTATGCCGGGCGCTTTCGGTGGCCATTGCTAATGATTTCTATTCAAAATGTAAGCGATGGCGGGGATAGAAACGGGTACAGGACGTTTCCAGTCAAAGGCATTACTCTTTTCTGTGGTTGTGTTCCTGTCTCCTTATCTAAGTACGTCTAATCTCCAAAATAAAATAAAAGGAAATCGAATGTAACTGTACTTGGCATTGACACTGTAACCCTACCATAAAAAAGTGAACTATCCCTCTTCAGGTGTTGCGCCCCACTACAGGCAAAATGTTTTCCAAGGCGATACGCTCCACGGGTGTATAAATTTTTTTTTTTTTTACTTTTAATTTTAATGACGTGATAATAATAATTTGTCAGTGTGTACAAATTAAAATGCTGGAAAACAGAATTTTACAATAAAATGTGATTCGAAGCACACATTAAAATAGCTTTATGAAATTTTTATGCATTATGGGCTGAAATAGACTTGTATATTAGTTGTGTTACTTCAGATAAAAGCATCTTTCTTCAAGAAACAGTGCAACTGGAGTTTCCTTGTCCACTGTCACTGGAGTTTACTTTTTCCAACAGCGTGGTCTACAATATCTGGAACAGACTCATGCTGCATTGCTAATGCCTCAATGAATTCACCGTTTCTTGAAGCAGACGATCGCTTTCGTTTCTCTCTGCTTGCAATTCAGTTCATTCTGTCTTCGATGTGATGCTGCGTGGTACGTTACATTGAGCCTGGCAACACCAAAGTAACAGCTGCTTTTCGAAGAAACTATGTAAATAATTTGCAAGAACATATGGTACCTCTAAATTAGAATTATATTAATTCCGTCAGCTGCTGACGGGCGTTGATATCAACGGAGACGGGTGAAAATGTGTACCCGACACGGACTCGAACCCGGGATTGCTGTGCTTTCAAGAGTGTTGTGAGTTTTTTGAAGGTACTACCAGTAATCAAGCTCCACTTTCTCCCCTTCGCCGAAGGTGTAGTTGATTGTCATTCCCTTGAACCACGTAACCGCATAAATCTGCGGATGGAAAGTAATAGTAGGCCTAAGTCACAAGACGACGAGTTCGTCTTATAGACAAACAGATGGAACTCTGTTTGTACGCAGAAAAGTTTTGAATCTATCAGAGGGGCATTTTTGTTCCCGAGAAATGTATGTTAACATGCAAGCACAATACATGCTCTGTAGTTCCACAGCAGTATGACGATGTACGCTTACCAATAAGTGCATCCAGCGGAAGACCCTATTTGGACGTGTCTGTAATTTTATTTAATGTGAGTTGATTGGACAGTAATATGTACTTAATGATGTACAACAAACCTTTTCTCCTTTGCTGATCTCTTTCTAATGATCATATCTATAAGGCAATTAAAATTACAAAGGGAACTTATTAGTTCCGTCATCAGAGTTTCCTGTTCAACGTTAGCTAACGAACGAAAAAATTCTCTCCACAGCCGCAATTTCTCATATTTATTTGGAGGGAATAAAATCACGTCATTTCGCTTATTAACGTAATTTCATACTGCTCGGGACATCTGTAATTACTAACATTGTAGGAATTTTATCCTAAGCTTCAATGGAAATCTACCTTGTGTGGTGGCCTTTATTTCAATTTACTTTTCACATTCATGTTAAACAAGCTATTTAAATCAGTCACGCGTAAATCAGAATGCTTTGAATGAATTACTACAAACTTAAAACGATAGTTACATTTTACCAACATTTAAGTTATTCTTCTCTTTACCATCACCGTGTCAGGAATATACATCTAAAAGCGTGGACCGTTGTTTACTGACGGCTGAAGGCTATGGAGAGAATTTTATCGTTTGTTAGCTAGCGCTGAACAGGGAACTCTGAATCCAGAGCTAATAAGCTTCCCTGACGGCTTGCTCCTTCAATTTCTTCTTGTCAGCTCATTCATCACCAAATATAAAGGAAACTCGATACTCATTTCTATAGTAGTTTGTTAAGCTCGTAGGATCTGAAATCGAGAAAAAAGAATGATGGATTTCGTGCTCTTATTCAGGTTACTGACAATTTTCAATACTTTTTCTCTCACTCAGTGCTGAACCCGAACTTTATGAAATTTGCTGTTAAAATTTAGTAATAACTGCGATGATGAATAGCAGTACTTCTGCTATTAACAGTAATGTTTTTCTGTATACACATGGCGTCTCACAGCAACTATTACAGCTTGTAGGGGCTCTGGAGGGGACATGATAAGGAAATTGTGCCCATAAATGTACCGTTTCCGTTAAAATAAATTTAGATATCGAATCACTTTCAACTCTTCCGAGTGACGGTACGCACACAAATTGAGAAGAGGGCACCGCCATTCATTCCAAGTTGTAGTTAACAGTGGACACATTAATGCAGTGTAATGACATTTTTATGGTGCCATGGTTGCCAACGCATAGTAGTTTCTTGTCCATTGAAACCTAAACATACTACGTGTTAGAGTTCGTAATACCCTTTCATAATGGCTGCGTCTCACCAGGAACTTCCGTGTATCGAGAGTTCCTGCAGCCAGCGGAAAACATTTCAGTCACCTTCATAATAATTGGTAACTGTGCCAGAAGTCAAGTTAGATAAAGTGGTATGGTTTCTAGTGTGTTTCTGTGCAATTATGTTCATCCAGCGATACTTGCAAATGATCTGAGAAATCTTGTAATTGAGTAAGAATAGCCGCGCCTGTGATTCTTCAAAGAAATGGTAAGTTAGACCTCCTGAAAACTTGGAAATGAGTATAAAAAGCTCCTTGTAAGTAGGACCTGAAATCGAGAAAAAAGAATGATGGTTTTCCTGGTATTATGCGGGTTACTGACAATTTTCAAAACTTCTTCTCTCGTTTTACATATAACCACTCCGGAGTCACATCTATTTGGCACTTTTCCTTTTTCTGGTAATGTATTGAAAACAGCCATATAAATGTTTTACAACAATCATAACACCAGTTCGTAATACATTTTTGAAGTATGGACAACTGGGAGAAATAAGGAAGTATGCTTACCTGCCACATAAGCTAAGGTTGTTGTTTGTCACAGTCCGTTAACACCACAAATACCCGTTGCAAGGGGTCAGCTCCTTACAGCAGAAGTTCTTTCTCATTCTTTTATACAGTGTACGTAAAAAGGTTGTGGGAGTCAGTTCTCTCTTTTTTTGTTGGCTGATTTCCGTGAAATTGACAAAAATCAATGTCTTTAAAACGAAATGTAACTCTGGTACAAGACTTTTGTTAAAAACCAGTTCTAACCTTCCATTTTCAATATTTTTCCTTCACCCTAGTGATTGTACAAGTTATATGGCCACAAAAATAAAAAAATAGAGTTATAAATCACAAATTAGACGGAATTATATTAAGAATTTTTTGTAACATTGTCCGTGGAAGAAACAGTGATAGATGAAACAGTAACAGAATCGGAATATCAACTTAGAAAAATATAGTAAAATAGAAACTTCTTGTTCAGATCTTCTCTCATCTCATCGAGAACAATTTTAGCTATATTTTCTCTACTTGAGGAATGTTTAACATCGTTATGGTTACACTTTCCTAAATTGGTTGTAGATGAATGAAATTCCAATGGACATTTAATTTGATAAATTTAAGCGAATTCATATATTTAGGATGAGATCGTCATAATCAATCACCTCACCTGCTTCTTGTTTCACACCATCTTCATCAAATGTAAGTCAGACAATATCATCTGCATAATTACTTTGCATCGTTTTTATACCCACGTCCTAGGTACATGATTAGCTTGTTCTGCTGCTGGCAGTTTTCTTTTCTATTCATATTTAAACTTCCACCTCTTCAGCAGAATACAACCCCTTACGTGTATCGTAAGGACCTTTTTTTAATGCGCAATACCTTTATAGTGGGCCTTTCTTTCCCTAAATTCACATTTCCTCTGTTGAAGAACTATGTTGCCCTGTAGGTACCTTCATGACATTTCCATTTAAGTGCTTTACAGCAGCTAGCGGACTATGTCTGTAGATGTATAAGTAGGTTTTTTGTAACCTTGTGATAGTGGTAAAAAATATTTATTATCACGAAAATTACAACCCCTCAAATTTCGTTTGAGATATTTGTTTCCAACGTTCATCTCATAGTGCAGTGCATAAATAAAATTTTACATTCAGTGAAAGATTGTCATCCTACTCATCCCTGAGTGTTGGGATTTCTCGCTCTTTCAAAAATGGTCAACTTTTTTCAGCATGTAGGC
The DNA here is from genome assembly GCF_023897955.1 of Schistocerca gregaria. Taxonomy (NCBI): domain Eukaryota; kingdom Metazoa; phylum Arthropoda; class Insecta; order Orthoptera; family Acrididae; genus Schistocerca; species Schistocerca gregaria. The sequence goes on along the minus strand of NC_064921.1, from coordinate 483,220,622 downwards.
CTCTGATGTGTAGGTATCTAGTTCTTCATTTCTCGTTTCATCTTCCACAAATTCTTCAACTAAAAACAGATGCCCCTCCATTGTATTTGCCTGTTACTTTGCCTTTTCTTCAGTGATGCAAATAGCCGATAACTGAATTGTATTCTATTGCCAACAAATCAATCTACAGACAGACAGGGAAGAATCGACCTCAGAAAGTTCGGCTTAGTAGCTCCGGAGGTATGTTGAATGACCAGTTGTAGTACTGCTGTAGGTAGCGTGCTCGTATTCTGCTTTATAGATGACGCGGGTGTAGAAATCTAGTTAGAGAAAAGTTAACAGATAATTACGAGTAATTATAAGACACTAACAAAGCATAAGCAGTGGAAGGTAAAACCCAATACTAATGACAGGCATGTGTGACAGCTCAGTTACAATACCGATAATGTTCATATGGTTACAGACTGACACATAATATCACATGCCTTTCGTTTCATGACTGATAGCGGACGTCGAAATTGGAGTATCTGCTGTATAGCAGCAACAGAGCAGCAGTGTGAGCAGCGCCTGCAGGCTCTACATGCCCGCCACACACATCTGGTATATGTGGCAGCGCGCCTGAAGTAGATCATCTGCATTTGCAACTACGTAAATACTCGTCAAATCGTACTTAGGTACAGTCTTTGTCCTTCGGGTCCTTATCCACGAGTGCTTGAGAAAAATGTTTGTGTATGACCACTCATGGGCTGAAACTTATTTTGTCGTGCGATCCCTTTACAAGATATAAGGTAATAGCATTAGTATTGCCTTACAGTATAAAGTACAGTATCTCGTAAAAAAATGAAAAAAAGCCTTTGACCTTGGTGCGTATCGACCAGTAGGACTACCAGGAAAATAAATCAGAGAGAATCACAATGAAATTGTGGTTCTTGGTCTAGTGAAGAGAGTCTATTAAAGTTCTGTTGTTCCCGTAGCAAAAAATTTAACTATGAAGGCCAGTAGTAGTGGTGGATGAAACGCAGGTTTATCGTTTTCAGTATGACACATAAGAAATTTATGAAAGTATGTCCTAAGCGTAAGCAACAACAGTCATTATCGTTAATTGCCTGAAATAAGTGCATCTTTCCTTATCCTCAAGGTACGACGAACCAGTAGGAAAGCAAAAACTGATTTCTAAATGAAGAATCATCTGATGTACTTGTTTCTGACGTTTTGCGTAGCTGTAATGCTTAATACACGAGGAGGTTTGGTATCTCACACACATTGTGGTTATAGGTGGCAATGAGAAAGTGCAACGAAGGAGAATGTTCGACGTCCACTTACGAGTACTTCTGTTTCTCTCGAATCTATAACAACGTTCGCTTCCGTAATCCCAGTAGTCCAGGTGACGTGTAGTGAACATTGTTCTTGGTACACAACTAACCTCCTTTTGGTTCGTAGAGAAAAATTCTTAGGATTGGCCTGTGATCAGTCTCATAATATGCAAAGTAGCCTCCATCTTGCACTGTCAAATGACTCGCCGAGTATGTATGTAGATGCATAGGGGTTGGGCACATATATGGAAACACTACAGTAAAACTACCTTGCCTAATATGGAGCAAGATAGCTGTTGGCATTCAAAACAGCTTCAAGTCTCCTCGGAATGGATCATACATGTCGCTTACTGTTTTAAAGGATACCTTACACCATTCTTCCTGAAAAATAGTGGCCAGGTTTGGTAGTGATGAGGGAGACGAAGAGCGATACGCACATTTCTCTCCAAAGCGGAGCACAAAGGCTCAATAACAGTGAACAGTGCGATCAGGTTACTGTGTTCGCCAGGGGAGAAGCGACAGTTCACCTTCAGGCTTACAAAATTAGTCCTGGACGGTGGAACCTGTGTGAACAGGGATCCTGCCGTCTTGAAAGACTGCATCACCATTTGGGAACAAAGACTGTATCATGAAATTTGCCTGATCAGCCAAAGTGGTCACACAATCCAGGGAAGGAAAGCTGAGTAACCATATGGTCCATGGAATACCACAATATGGCAACCTAACTCATCAGCGACACTCCGCCTTAATTCATTCTTGAGACGTAAAACTTGGCCAGAATTTGACAACAGTGTGAAATGAGACTCATCCAACGAAGTTATTCCATTGCTCCATAGTCTTGGTTTTATGGCTCTGACATGTTTCCTTTTACAGGTACATGCATGACTGATGTGTGGTTTTGGAATTATATCTCACCATGCAATTAGCAGCTAATGGATCTCCCTTTGTACTGATAAGTTGCTGACAACGTCCAGTAGTATGAAAGTAAGTTCTCAGTGGTTCTTGCAGCTGTCGTCCACTTATTTTTCGTCACAATCCTCTTCAATGACCGTACGTGACGATCACTCAATACACACTTTCGTCCTCGTTGTGACTTAAAGGAAGAGGCTTTTCCTTTTTCCCTTCAGTAAAGTGCCTCTTGAAATAGAAAACACCTCGGAAACTTTGGCTTCAGAAGCATTCATCGTACGAGCACCAACAATCTGCCCAGATTAGAATGAACTGAGATCCAACTTAATGCACTCACAATTACAGAAAACACTGTTATGACTACAAGTGACACTAAATTGCACAGGTTCCTTCGTGGTCAAATACAGCAGGGCAACCCGCAGGATATACGTGCATCTTAATTAGCCTTCAAACTTATATATCTCTCGGTGTTACCACATTTTTTTTCCAAACTCTGTATGTATTCTATAGTATATTCCACAATATAGGTTGCCATTCTCCATGTGTCCCTCGAGACGCAGATGATTTAATAGAACACTGAATCACTCTTTACCTACGTGTTTGCACTTAGACTGCTGAATCAACCAATAAGAAGGCTATAAACTGCAAAAATTCACAATTGTACTTTGAAACTGCTTCTTCGCAAGTTTCGTAGAAACCATTAAAGAAGTTTGGACATAATAAAAAATATGGGGATCATCTTACATTTGGCATCCGATCTTTTGACAGAAACTCCTAGCTCTCTATTAGCTTTTTAGTTAATATAAAGCTGTGTCAGAAGAGTCAGAACTTTCTGATTTAAGTTACGAAAGGCACATTCGAAAATGTTCAAAACCTCCAAAACAGCCATCACCCTTGCCACACACCCTGTAGCAGCTTAACGTGCCATACACGCACTGTATGTGACTACGAGTTACTGTCCATAATCCTCTCTTGATTTCAAGACCGCCAATTGTCTTAGCATTTGACATTTTTCTCTTTATCCAAATGTGTGCATATAGATCGGGTTGTTTAGGAATTAGTAATTTATGACATAACTACCAATGTTTCCGTCACCTCTTTCTTTAATTGAACTTTTCTTATAAGCATTACCTGCTGACCGAAGAACTCGTTAATGTTATTCACCTAATATCCACGAAAGATTTCGTTTACGTCAAGGGAGTCCTCATACTTGAGGTTGCCCAGAAACTTTAGTCTTTGTACTCTGTGAGCAATAGAATGTTCCTTGACAGCCAGGCAGTGTCGGAATAGGGAAAGGAACATCGTGTGTTTATGGACCTTTGTGACGAAAAGCAATCAACTGCTTGCGTGTAAGAAGACGCTGCGTCACTGACAAGAAATGGCAACGAAAATATCCAGATCTGGTAAATAAAGCTAAGAGATCTCGATCCATAAAAGTTCGGAGGATATGTAAGAACACGAAACTGGCTACCAACCAGAAAGTATTATGGCAAAGCGTGATTCCTTCATCGAAACTTCGAAGACCACTTGGAACAAAGAAAACACTATACCTGTGTGTTGTGATTATTCGTAGAGTGAGATGACATAGGTCAGAATACAGCTTTAGTTCCCCTACAATGTCGATGACTCATTAGTATAGAAATGGTGTCAACAACTAGAGTACAGTGAACCACAGGGTTACAAACTGCGTATCACAAACGGACATGTAAAAAAAATCTTTTGTATTTTTTCATCCTGCATCTTGCCGAATCTTTATGTTCATATGTCTATTTCCAATAGTTTAAGCAGTTATAAAACTCTATACAGTCGCTCCTGTCAAGCGGCATCAACGGGTACATTGCGCAAAACGTCCCCAACTTTCCGCCCGTGGATCAGCGTTGTGATGTATTCTTACTCCATGAGAAACTGCAGAAAATTCCCTAGAGAGCAGAAACTGTCCATAAAAATTTAATTCACTAACCAGCTTCTAAATGCCTTTCTCTTAGCTGACTGATACGACACTTTCATGCGTTAACTATGTCGACTGTGCAGGCAAGCGGCAGCGGTGATTGAAGGAGAAAATGAAAGCATATGAACACTTCACAATGTCCAGGAAACGCTTGACTGGCAAATGTTGGCGTTTTAGCTGAGCTTCAAACACCATATACCTGGGAAAAGAGTACTTTGTGGTGAGATACGAGCACTATAGAGTAATGAAGTGAAGTAAGAATGAAACGTGTGATGGCTGTTGAACTCCAACGAGCGAGTAGTCAACTAAAAACGTAAAGTAAATATTTAGTGATTTATGTTGTGTTGCTAACTGAATAGTGGAAATGTTGCTTTTCAACTTACCTAAGTACAGATGAGATGGTTCCACTTTCTATCGAATTATACTCTACAGTGAAAATTTGTGACGAGTTAAATTAATGTCCTCCTATCAAAAGCATCATTCGCGCACTCCTTCGGTTTTATGAGCTACGACAAAGAGAAAAAAAAGTTATTTGCAGTCCTGAACCCTTGGTTACTCATACCTCTCCACAGTATTCTTTGTCCCAGTTTACAGACTCATCGTGGGAAAAGCTTTGTGTAGTTTGGATAGTGTGAGGAGTTTCTAACGGCTAATTGAAGCACTACGTCTGACTGTTTTCTGGATAGCGCAATCCGTATCCATTGTCCACGAACGAGAAGTATCGGAATACAGTTCCCAGTCGACTGTTAGTGAACGGGCAGGGAGTTTGACCTCAATAGCAGTAAATGTAGTATATTGCTCGAAAGTAATCGGAACGACCTACTACTCTGTGTTTTCACTAGTGTAAATACTCACCAGAAACGGTCAAAGCTGTGAAATAATGGTGAAACATCGTCCGAAGCGCCTCTAAGTGCAATAACCACATAGCAGATGCAGGAAACCATATTCCACGTTGAGTTTCAATGGAGGAAATCTCTGTAAATCTAACTCATTCATCAAATTAGTAATTCACATAACACAGTCCTCATCGTTTCTTAGTATTCCGTGCCTCAGTCGGTAAAAACGGCACCCTTATAGGTTCACTTAGTTGTCTGTTTGGAAATCTGCCTGCCTGTCCGAATGTTAAAAATCCTTTTCTCTCAGGAACGGGTAGAGGTATGAAATTGAAATTTATGTGAAATGCTAACGTCTATCATCCTTAGGCTGTAGTCCCCTGAGTCAGTGCAATCAAAAGGTACAGCCAATTATGTAACATATTTTGATACTCGCTAACTCACTCTTCAAAACTTGTAGATCAATCATCTATATATTGGTACGCAACGCCTAGAGTGTTTAAGTCCTATTTACCAAATAGGACCAGCAACGGCTACCAAACACATATACAGAAGACCAGAACGAATGCCCACCAACTTCTTTGAATACAGAAGTTTGGAAAAGCGTGAAATTGCAGACGCACGAAGATTTGTAGAATCAGTGTCATATGAGTAATCTTGGATTATACTTGAGCCTCCTGCAACGAGAACAGACTAACTACAGCGCAACAAATTATTCCCCTCCATTTAAACGGTAGGATGTCGTTTTCTGAAACAACATGTAGAAAGTGCATCTTTGAATATAAGTGAAATGTTAACGAGAACAAGTATACCCAAAAAGAGAATGGAAGATTTTACATAGTAGTGTTACAGAAGCTTGTTTGATTGAATAATGGAGAGGTACTGAATCTAATTTCAGAGAGCGCTCTCGCAGAATTTGTCTAAAAAACGCAATTGGCTGACAAGACGAATTTTAAGGCTTCAAATAATCAGCGAACGGCCTTTGGAGGGAAGTATGGTGCGTTAAAATTGAGGAGTTATGAAGGCTTGACTGTAGTAACCAGGTGTACATAGCGATGATTGTGCAGAGAGCAAAAGACTTGAACAAGAGAGTGCGGCTTGGAGAGATGCAAGAAATTAGACTTTTGGATGATGATTTTACCACAGCAACAACAGTTCTGGTTGATTCATCTTCTACTACGGCTTCACCGGTTCATGTCAGTTGGTGTAAGTTACATGTTCAGATCTAGAAATTAATTACAACACTGGAACAAGATTATATATTTCCTGACAAAGAACGTGAACCGCTCGGAAAACACAGACCGATGTCAGTGTAACGTTGTACAAGCATAAACCATCAGATGGACTCCCTAGCTGCAAACAGGCGTTGATATACTTCAATGGGGAGATGTTGAAAATGTGTGCCCCGACCAGGACTCGACTCTGGGATCTCCTGCTTACATGACAGACGCTCTATCCGTCTGAGCCACCGAGGGCACAGAGGCTAGTGCACCTGCAGGGACTTATCCCTTACACGCTCCCGTGAGACCCACATTCCCAACATGTCCACACCAATACATTCATAGTGTGCCTTATAGGTGTTTGCCCATCATACTCATTACTTCTGGCAGATTAATCTACCAAGTCCCATACGAGTTCGGGCATAGCGTGTGCGTTCCCACAAGAAGGTGTGCGAACGCATACTCTTTGCCCGAACTCGTACTGCAGGTTCACTAACCTCTGTGCCCTCGATGACTCTGATGGATAAAGCGTCTGTCATGTAAGTGGAGATCCCAGGTTCGAGTCCTGGTCGGGCCACGCATTTCCAACATGTCCCCATTGAACTATATCAACGAATGTTTGCAGCAAGGGTTTCCATTTAATTATCATTTCATTTCTAGCAATGCTGTATGGTCATCAACGGTAATTGTTCTCTCGATAACAGATACTACCGTCATATGTAGATAAATCATCGGAAGTAGTCTGGCTACGTATCTGGTTACCACCAAAGTGTCTGCATCGTCCAGCTAGTTTATTCACACAGAGACTAATTTGAGGCCTATTATGTTCACAATAGATGATTTAATTCCTGGCTTCTGAAATGCACTACGGAAACAGTGCCTCGGTGCCACTTGGCACACGAATGATTATGTGTACGTTGCTGATGTGTTATTCTTAATGCGCAGCGTCAAAAACTGCTACACGGACACAGTAGTTACTAATGGGAGAATGTGGATCCTTTAGGTAGACTAATAAGATTGTCATACTGAACTTAAACACATTACTCACGTGGAATTCTTTGCGGATAGAATGAGACCGAACTGGTCAGAATAAAACCTGATGCTCTCTCTCCTCGAGCTCCTGCGAGCCAGCAGGAAAGTAACGACGCGAACGAACACCGGCAGCACGTGCCATTGTGTCGCTAATTGCTCAGCAGAATTGCAGATGTAGAAGTAATTGTCGCTGCTTCCGCGCTGCTTACCGCCGAAGCTGCGCGGCCGGTCCGCTGCGCTGTTGTGGCGGCGCGGTGTGGCCGGGGCAGAGCTGCTAATGAACCCGCAGCGTTTCCGCCTGCTGGCGGCCATTGTGGCGCGGGTTGCGGCCGGCCTCCATAAATATCGCATTTTCAAAAGCGTTAATGGACCCGCGCTGCGAAAAAGCGGCGCCGGCTGCTGGCTACACTTATTAGCGGCGCTGTCGGCCGCGCTGAACACCCGCGGCACGCGGTCGGATATCCGCGACCCCCAGCCGGGAGCGACTGTCACGCCCGTCTGGAGATTATACGCGAAATAGCGGAAGCTCTAATTCGTGGTTATCGCCAGCATTATGATCGGTACATTTCATTCGCAGCAGGGTCAAACAGCCGTGGCATGAAATATCCGAAACTGTTACGGTGTAATTGCGGTAATTCGTTAGGATTTTGTTCGCGACTGTGTTACGTGAAAGCGGAATTTACTGCTGTTTACAATACAAGCGGAGAAAATAGCCCAGACAGACGGAAACTGAGCCAAAAAATACACATTTTTTGTCGGATGGCCCTACTTAAATCTTATTTATAAGTAAACTTATGACGTTCCCTAATATCAGGACGTTTCTTCTGACTATAATGTTTCAGAAAAAGACTTTCATTTGCAGTAAGCGGAATTGGCAGCAGACAGCAGTACTAACGCCGGCATCTGGGTGTGCAGGAGCCACTGGTGAAATATTTCCCGTTTGCTACGTTATGCACTATCTGACAAAAAAGGTGAAGCCCTTAGGACGGGTTACAGACTACAGGTTACAGACTACGAGGTGTTATTTTAGTCTTCAAAATCTCGAGTAAAATTTACAAAGAACTTGGAGACTGAAGCCTCCCTGGAGCGGACGCATCCGTTGATTCTGCTGGCAAGGTCGTTACGAAGCCGTTTCATCCCCTCCTGAGGTGATCTGGCGTGCATATGTAACTGGTTCTTTATATCCCGTATACTGGTTATGGGACGCAACTGACGGCCGAACTCCTGCCACACATTCTAACGCGAACATATCCATCGATCTTACTGGCCACGGGACTGCTTTAGCATCTCGCAGATAGTTCATTGTCCTGTTCAAAAACAGAACCCCAAAACTGTCACATCAGCAGAGATACAGAAGAACGCAGAATGTTTGTGACGTACCGATGCGTAGCCACAGTTCACTCGGTCAGTATCATCTAAGAGCTGAAGTCATCCCCAATGGCTTGCCACAGCCGCTATCACCACTGTGCCTATCCAACGCAATGGAGGACTTGAACCTCTGCTGCAGGTCGCTGCTGTACTGGCCAATAATCATCTAGGGCAGAGCAGAACCGGGATTCTTCGTCGAACAAATGCGATGACATTCGTCAGGGTCCATGCTTCCCGGCCGCGCCACCGCTTCAGACATAACTGTTTGTGTTGTGGTGTTGACGACAGCGTAAGAGCGAGACGATAATGCCCTAGTCCAGCTATTGGTAATCTCCGGCGAACAGTAAGGGATGATGTGCTTGGTGCACTATATGGTGATTCTCCCATATTGCGGTGATCAGACGTGATCTACTGCAACCTTAATGACGAGTATTCCTGCTCTCACATTGGCATGTAGTTCACCATCGGGTCACTGTCACATCCGAGTTTCCCATAAATCTGGATGTTGGACCATTGGATCAGCTGGCCGAATTGAGACCCACAATCACGTCCCTTTCAAGCTCCACCAGTTACTGATAACGCTGTATAGCACAAGTACGTAACATCTCCGTCTCCTCCACAAGGATCATTCAACTTCTGACACTATTTTATTCCCTACCAGCCACAGTAACAACACTAAACACGAACCACACTAATGCACGATGTTCACCGTTCTACCTGTCACAGAGAATTGCAGCTCTAAATCTTTTCACACGTGCCGAGCATAGGTATGTGTACGACATTACGTCGACTTCGGACCATGTCTTCCGAGCGATTTACGTTTATTTGTCAGGAAGCTTGTAATCATGTCCCAATGTTGTAATTAGTTTCTAGATGCGAGCACGTAACTCAAGCCACTTGATATGCACTGGTGAAATAGTGGTATGAGATGAATCACCTAAAATTGTTCTTGTTGTAATATGGTCTTCACCCCGTAGACTAATTTTTACGTCTCTGCATGCTGCTCTGCCCTGTTTAACCCTTTTCTAGTCTGCATAATCACTGCTATGCACACCCACTTCAAGCTGCTTACTGCAGTCAAGTCTTCGTATCGCTCTCAATTTTTACACAGCCTCAAATTCCTTTTTAGACAATTTCTGCCTAAACACTCTTTTCTGTTAGATTCATTAACTCTCCATCAGTTATTCAAACATTCTTCTGCACCACGATTTTGCAAACGTTTTCATTCTCTTTAAGTGTATATTTCTTCTCGTCCACATTTCGCTTACATATGAGAATACACTTTAGACAGATTCCTTCACGATACTGCTTCCTATCGTTAAAAGTGGTGAGATTAACTGCCTGCGCTGTAATTAGTCTAATCTGGTTGTAGAAGGTTGACGTATATTGGTAGATTCCTCGAATGATACTGGTTCTTAACATTTTTAATAGGCTTCGTGGAATAGTTACAGTCCATCTTCAGAAGTCTGAATTTTCAGGCTTGTCAAAGCTCCTATGGGTCAAAGGAATTGGTGACTATTCGTTATGGTCTTCTGTATTTATTTATTATAGCCTCTGTTGGTCGTATTTGTTAAGTTTCGCACATACTGGAACAATGTAAACACTTGTGTGGCAATATGAACAGTTGTTTTGTAGATAATCTGTTTTGTAGATTACTGTATCGTGCCGATGAGCCAAAGCCGCCACCCGCTTTTCGTCCAGTTGAGCCTCTGTAATCGTTTCCATTCATATCCCTACAAATATTTGTATGCATTATAAGTTGGCTATTTCCAGTTGTGATTCATTCGTATTGTAGTCGTTGCTTACTTTGTTTCACAATTTCGTAAAGTGCACACTTTTACATCTCTTAACTTTTACAACGTGGGTGTAGTTCTTACACCAGTTTGATATCTTACCAAATTCAGATTGGATATTCGTACAGCTTCTTTGCTATAAATAACTGCATGATCTAGAAGTTATTATCAATATTGTGTGGAAGGTCATTCGTACACATATGAACAGTAAGACAACATCCAAGATAATACACTGCATCATTCCTACCAAGAAATTGGGAATCAGTCATATTGCTCTAAAAATCTGTGGCTCGCTTCTGCTTCCTCCTTGTAGACTGTTGTGGCCTGTTCCCCCTTTCAGTCACTGGGCACAGATTACTATTCGAAGGTCAGACAGTACATTGTAGTGTCTGTGGTAATGTGGGATATCTTAATTTAAGGTCCTGTGCGTATTGCAGAAGAGGGACAGGGTGAGGGATATAATATACTTCCCACTGAAATCATTAACTCTCCTGTGATGATATTGCAGCATCTCTAATCACTTCATTGCTCATCACATGTCAAATGGTTGTATTTATGTTATTATGTGGTGGCGACTCACTTCTAGGAAGTCTTTTCCAAGGTTTTGGCCAATATTTTCGAACCAGGATTATGCTTGCTGGTTTCCAGCTATTTAAATATTTGTTTTAGAGATACAAGCTCCACAATACAGCTGAACGTTTATTTTATTTATGTATATTTCATACTTATCGACTATTTTCCGGGTCGTAGCCCCATTTTGAAAACCTGATTCTTACTGTAGAACTGTAGAACTGGAAGCTCCCATCATGACTGCTCAAAGTTCCACTAAAATTTGATAAGAGTGACATGAAAAAGTAAAGAAATTAAGTTTCAGTTATGAAGCTACTCATTTAGAAATCAGAACTGGGCGAACTAACTAATTCTGGACTTGGAAACATCTCGGTCTTCGCAAACGCATTATTATAATAGCGTTATCTAAAGCAGTGCCTTCATTTCCTAAATGCGAGAAAGCACATCAACCCCTTCGGACATTCTGAACTTGATAATATGGCTCCCTTCTGTGACGATAAGACTAATTTGTGCTCCTTGCAAAGTTTAATGCTGGAGGATCACGATTTGGACATTGCAATGATACCGCTCAGAACAAGAAAACAATGTCATTCAAGTATTTGTATCAAAAGTGATTTACATGAATTTTAACTGTGCTTCACTATTTCCAATCGTGACGTTGCAGGTATTGTAATCAGCAGAAATTTTCTGCTTTTTGGATACATTCTGTAGCCTTTTTAATAAACCTGATATTTTCCTACTGTTATTATCATCAGCGAAAATGTTTTTCCTTCTAATGTATTTTATATTTGGCTAATGGTTCAGAAACTTAGCCACATCAAAAAGCAATGTCGCTAACATATGCTCGCACAGGTTCGCTCTGCTGTAATGTAGCCCATCTGAATATTAATGATGTAAACAATTCTTACACTCAGTATTTAGTGGACATTGGCAGAAGACGTACTACCTCTGGCGTATAGATCTAACGATTAACTTCGCATCAAATTACTTTCAAGGAAACTTAGCTGTTTCAGTTTTCAAAAATTCTCCATGCATGTTATTTTCGTAAGAAAAGCGCCCAGTTGTATCGCTTTACAAGACATTTTGCTGCTTAATTAAAGTCATATTTATGTATCGCCGACAGTTGCTGATAAAATAAACCTTTGCTTAACGGTTTTAATGGAAACAAACATCATCAGGCAACATAAAATTTAGACTGTAGTCTGTATGGCATTATTTCTATTCCAGAGTCAATATTAATAACGCTTCAGTTGTAAGTGTTTTTTATTAATGTCACAGTAACACTGATACCAAACAGGCTGTTGTGTAAACTTTGTCTCACAATGACAATTTGAACTGAGACTGGTATACATAAAAGCCGGTCGGAGAGGCCGAGCGGTTCTAGGCGCTACAGTCTGGAATCGCGTTACCGCTGCAGTCGCTGGTTCGAATCCTGCCTCGGGCACTGATGTGTGTGATGTCCTTAGGTTAGTTATGTTTAAGTAGTTCTAAGGTCTAGAGGACTGATGACCTCAGAAGTTAAGTCCCATAGTGTTCAGAGTCAATTGAACCATTTTTCTGTGTACACAAAAGTTAATTTTAAAAGCAGCTCTTCGTGGTGGTACATTAGTTTTCTTTAAATATCTAAGGGCTGCTTAAAATTTGTTGTAATTTATTTTTGTCAATTACTTGATGAGAAAGCCTGATTGTTCGTCGCACCTATACATGGTGACAGTAACTAACAACAGTTCACAGAGTCCCCTCAAATGTCGAGCAGGAGCTCGTTCACTCTTGTTACAAATCATGCGTGTTGCATAGCATGCAATGCGACTTGAAAGCTTTTACCCGTAAACGCCGCCTAGTTCTCAAGCAACCGTTGTGACTCCGGTGCTAAGAGGTTTGCATTTGTGTCAAGATTAACAGCTTCACTTTCAATCGGCTTCTCGGCTCTTCACGTTAGTCTGAGTGAAACCGTCTCTCGCCTTTAAAAATTGTCATCTGTACGAAGATCTAACCGTGGTCGAGTTAGAGGCTGTGGCATTTCGAGAAGCCGGCTCGTGTAGCAAGGGGCAATGGAGAGTGTTTTGACAGCTCGCAGCGCTTAGCCGATCGCTGAATGCAGATAGGCTGGTGGCTGATAGCCCGATGTTGTTTTTCTTTTTTTATTTTTTATTTTTTTTTACCCGTGGCCGGAGTGTGCATGCTTAACTGAAAGATGGAAACGCCTAAGGTGGACGAAGGGAAAGAAGAATATTCTACTTTGAACGAAACCACGTTACCACAATCACAAACATGATACAGAAAATTGAAGTACACTCGAGAAACCACAGCGATGAGATCAACACATTACAATATGAAGCAAGTTACAATTGTTTGAATTACAATAGGTTTCTGAAGTAGTAACAGACCACTGGAGCGATTTGATCGCGTTAAGTTTCAAATGATAGCTGACGATTTCAGTAAACACCACAAGAAGTTGCTTTTCAAAACATGCATGTGAGTAACGAACTACAGACGAGGTTACTAAAAGTTTATAGGGAAATGTGCCAACACTACAAATTCTCCACAGTTAATATAGTATGGGGGAAGGACGACTTTCGTACGGTCCTACTCAATCTTGCAAGTGGATCTAGCAAGTTCTGTCTCCGATAATTATTTTGAACAGCTCAGGAGCACACTCTATCCTTTCTAACAAATTATTCTGAAAAAATAGGAAGCATCATGATGGATACAGGGTTTAGTGGCCACACTGTTGTTGTAGCAAGAGCAAATACTGCAACACTAAAACAAACCAAAAATAAACGCAAAATACATCTATTACAAAAAGTAGATAAAAATTCGTTTTCTGCCTACCTAAGAGACAATCTTCGCTCCCTCAAATCCGACTATGTAAGTGTGGACCAGATGTGGTTTGAATCCAAAGAAATAGTGTAAAGAACGAAAAGCAAAGGCAGGACATAGATAAAGTGGGGAGTAGTTAATCAAAATGTAAAGAAGATAAGAATATCAGATGCTACAAGTGTTGGTTAGTGCCAACAGCTCCAGAAAATGGACCGGAGTAGGATTCGTTAGGAAGAGGAGGCTAAGGTCGAGACTGAGTTACTGTCAGCAGTTCAGTATAGCATTATTCCCAATAGAACCGACAGCATACCAGTGGAAACAACAACAGTCGTACATGCAGATTTCACAGGCAAAATATGAAAAGATTGGAGAAGCTATATGAAACTAATGACCGGAGTTTTAGTATGTAGATCGAGCTGATAATTTGGTAACTATGGACGATATGAGCGCAGTGTTCAGGCGATGAATAGAAGACACAGTCACGAGAGAGTGTGGATTTGATAGCAGGAATGTTATAGGAGAAAGACTGAGTCGTGCAGAAATTCTTTGGTAGTAATAGCGATAGGCTGTTCAAAAATCACAATACAAGAAGGTATACTGCCTAATAAAATTATTGGAACCCAAAACGATATGTAAATATAGTGCGATTATATGCAAGTGACAGAACCCATGGTTACTTTGTAATTTGCATTCATATTCATGTACTCTTGAGTGGACATTTTCATGAGTTTCAAATAAACCTTCTCTCAATCATAAACTGTTTAGTTTCGCAGCTCCTTTTAATTAAAATATGTGCAACGAGTTAGTTATAATGAATAGTATCAGTAGCAGAGTTAGATGACACGAGTTACATACGCACACGGTATCGGAAATTCTTATAGTGGTTAGTGGAGCTCTGGAGCAGGTTGTGCAATAGTACTGTCTACAAACAGTGTGATGTCGAATTAACACGGCACCTAACAACCGATCAAGAATCCTAAAGAGCCAATGAACAGCTTATAACTGGGCAACAAACTGCACTGAAATAACAAAAAAAAAAAAAAGAAAAGAATTAAGAAGTTTCAATTCAGAACTTGATGAAGTAAACTATGTTTATATTGAATTAACATAAATGAAGTTTAACAAGTGAAGAGAAGAAGATAACGAGGCTTCTAAATAGGTAACAATGATTAAATTGTTAACTCTTTGAGCTACGTGTATGAAAATAGCGAAAAAAAAGGAAATAATTTCTAGGGTAGTGGAATATTGCTTTAGATAAAACGTTTATTAAAGAAACCGTACATATTTTTCCATGTTATGGGGAGATTCGTACTATCCCGTAAGGTAATTACTATCATCCTTCCAAGTAGAAAGTTACACTACGTTGCAAACAAGATTCGAGGGGGAATCAAAAGTAACGGGAATTGGGCTGCAGTATGGAGAGAGAGTGGGGGAACCTGTTGTTCGACCAAGTGTCCGTTACAGTCACGCCACCTTAGCCAGTGTGCGAAGATGTCTCGCTCTGAGTGCATCGGTTCGCCCGTGAGGAATTTTTTAGTAAAACGACTTTTTCCACTTCAGCGGCTCTAAAATTTTGTTTCCTGTTCGGAAATCGGCCGCAGAAACCGTAGTAATGCTTAACACTTCTTAGGGGGATGCTGCCTTAAGCAAAACCAGAGACTACGAGTGGTTTTCACGTTTTAAAAATGGAGAAATGTCAATTGCAGACCGACTCCGTTCAGGACACCCCTCAACGTTAAGAAGTGATGAAAACATAGACAAAATCAGTGCCCTCGTTCGTGAAGACCGCCGCCGAAGCAATTATCAACTCTGTGAGAGATCTGGAATGTTAAGGAGATCAGTTCAGTGGATTTTATCCAAAGATTTGCACATGAGAAGGGCTGCAACCAAATTTTTCCCTATTGGGTACATCTCTTGTACAGACACTTCAATGTCAACAAGAAACAAATGCCATCTGGAGACGGTTTGGGAGCGAACTACGTAGCAATTCTGTTTTGATTTTCGTCACACATTCTTGTAACAACGATGGTGTCCACGAAGAGGACAGACATGAAAAACTTCAAGTATGTTTTGAGCTTCAAAATCAGCTTAAAGGAAACCTTGAATTTTTTCGAGGGTGATTACTGGTGATGGATCGAGGTGCTACGGATACTACTCAGAAATAAAGCAGTAATCAAGCCGGTGGAAGGCAAGTGGCTCTCATCGTCCCAAAAGAGCTCGCCAACTGAAGCCAAACATCAAGTCAATGTCAACCAGAATCTCTACTTGGAAGTTCTGAAGAGAATTCGGGCGAGTATCCGTAAGAAAATGGCTGATCTTTGGCGCACAGGCGAATTGTGCTTCCACCATGACAACGCGCCGGCCCACACCACCCTCTCCATACAGTAGTTTTTGATCAAAGACGGCATGAGATCGATTTCCACCCCCGCTCCCTCTTTCTCACTGGAAATAGCACACTTTGATTTCCTTTTGTTCCCCTGACTCGAAAGAGACGTGAGAGCAAAGCGTTTTATCACTGTGGGGGAGATAAAACAACGATCGCTGGAAGGCATATAGAACATCCAGATAAGTGAATTTAAAAACTATTTTGTACGATGGAAGTGCTTTGTGGTCATTGGAGAATACTTTGAAGATGATGAAATTTTGGTGTAAAAATAGTAAGAAATAAAGACGTTATGACGAATTTCCAGTTTCTTTTTTTTGTTTTTTTTTTTCTTCCTCGTACAGACGAAAAATTGTTTCCTTTTCCTTTTTCTTCCGTCGTCTGCTGTTTATCGTGAAAGCAACGTCTATCACAAAGACAAATGTATTGTGCAATCTTTTTGTATAGGTGAGGTATGTGAGTACAGCATTTCAGTTAGACAGAATCGTATAATGAAGGGCAGCGAACGTTACCCGAGACTGTTTTGAGAATGTAGAGAAATTCCAGTTACAAGAGTGGTGGAACGCAGCGCAAACGGTTGTGGGACCTGATTGCAACGAACGGAGCTAAAGAAATGGAATGTTGTTATCTAAGGCTCAAAACTTCCTTTCGAAAGTCAGTTGAATAAAACACTCCAGATCTTACTTCGTTTTAGTACATGTGCAAATGTCATTCTTGACATACGTCACTTTATCAGCATACTGAAAGAAGGTATTAGGGAAGGTGCATAAATACCACGCTGGACTGCTTTGAAGTATTGGAATGACAGGAATAATAATGAGAGCACAAATAAAGCTTACTTTGGAAACTGGTTCGGGAGAACGTTAGAAGCAGTTTAATAACAATGTTTGATACAGGATCATACGAGAATGTGTAACTGGTCGTTATTTCATTGAGGGTCTTAACACGTGAAGTAACACAGTTGAAAAAGTACTACGGTCTGGTATAAGCCAAGTTCGCACAACACTGGCGTTCGTAGGTTTGTGCGATACGAATACGAGCTTGCGACGCGGCACTGCCTGTCAGTTCGTCTGTTTCACTAATCTGTCTTTCCCTGAGGCATGGACCGTAAATGTCACAGAATAATTTCCGACTGTCCATGTGATTCAAAACATTGTATTGCTGCAACGTGTGTTGATGGACACACTCTAATCTGGCTGAAAGCCTTTACTGTAGTTTACAGTGAACGTTTTGGGTATTCGCTTGCACGAAGATATATTTATGACAATGCTTATGACCCTAACTGTTTATGGATTTTTGTTACAAATTGTGTTTCTAAATTACAGCGATATAAGAGCTCTTGCTTGTCTGAAGTTATTTCAGAAATTTCCATTTCCTGTTTTGCATGTCTGTCGACTTAGTGGAATCCATCGTTGTTACAAGAGCGTGCGACGAAAATAAAAACAGAACTGCTACGTAGTTCTCTCGCTAACCGTCTCCAGATGACATTTGTTTCTTCTTAAGACCGAAGTGTCTGCACAAGCAGATGTAACCGATAGAGAATTTTAGCAGTCTTCAGTTATTGTTTTTTGTTTATTTTTAACTTATCTCACTTGCCTGCATGAAGCTGGAATGTACCAGCAGCTCGACCCAACTTCGGCAAGAGACAGAGCGTTTTTCACATGACAGATATCAAATTTACTAATTAGTTTTCGAAAATACTTATTCCGTATGAGCAGGAGCTACTGCAGTAAAATTATCTACAAGAAACGTGATATGAGTTTCTCTACAAACAAAACTGTAGTGATGAGGACCTTTACGTGCGTTGGTAAAAGCTTGTACCTAAACTCGTTGACAACATAATCAAGATATTAGAAGAAAACTAAGATGTTTAAGAGTGTAAATAGTGTTTAAGTAGTTGGGACAATAATGTGCAGCCAGTATATTGGGGGAAGAATTGCCAAGGATTGCTTTTCGGATCATATGCAGGTCACATGCTGGTACTGGAGCACTGATGAGATAAATGTGATAAATTAAAAAAAAAAACGTCTCTTGTCTTAAAGGCTGATAGGTAAGTGTACAGAAGCTGCATGTTGGTTGTGTTGGAGATGGATAATAGAAGTTTGGTCGCACACAGTTCTGTTTAGACATTATATTGACTTTTGCTCCAGATATCAAATGGAAGTAACAAGAAATAGAAGCTACCGACATTGGCCTTAGCGTCACTTCCCGACTGTGTACTAAGACAGTGAATAATTTTCGAATTAGTAATATGAAACTTATAATCTTACATCGCCAGAATCCTGACACAGAAAAGTGTGATCAAAAAAGATATCAGCTGAAGATAACCAGTGTGGCGTTCGATTTCATATTAGTATGACGAGAAATTTTAATCAAATTTTTATATTAGTTTCAACTACACTTATGTAAAGGAGAACGTGTGTTGTCCATTTAAATTGCTGCGTGAGGAAAAGAAAAGCACGTCACTGCCACAGCCTATTCAAGTAGGAAGCGCGAATGACACAAGCACAATTTGAAGTTGTTAATCGACATTTAGCTTCAATGTCTGTGTAGTTCTTGCAGCAAGATGTGGTGAACATGGCGTGGTAAACGAATACCAATTTCTGGTTGCAGATCGGCTGTCTGTGTCTCGAAACTTATTTTATGCAGTCTCCCACGTCCCGCCAAATATCTGCATTTTTACTGGAGCTATGAAACTAAAGGAAAGAGTAGCCGAACTGTGGTAAGCTGCACGCAAATTCGTAACTTCGGCGGGATCGGCCTTTCCTGTCTGCTTGCCAGCGTTATGCGAAGCAGTTACTTGAGATGGGCTTCACGCGATACCGCTGGCTTGTGGTGTTGTATTAATGGCGCAAACTTGGCCGGTGTAATGCGGTGTGCCACCGTAACTAATTTATTACCGCGATCTTGTGCACAGATGGTTAACTCGGTCGCTGCCCCTCGCACTCCCGCTGCTGCGAGCAACTACGCTGCAATGTGTGTTGGCTACGTATCAGGAGCGACTGAAGGCCCTGTTACAGGTATGGCGAAAACAACGTAGCGTACCACTGCAATTCTAATGATTTCTCCGGCTAATGTTCCACATCAAGTGAAGTACAAGCGATCAGAGGATTCTAGGGGAATGGAAGTCTACCATTATTAAATAATATAACGTGAGTGCGAGGTAACATTTTTCTGTAACAGTTGCAATAGGCTAAGTGGAACAGGGGAGAGGTGGAAAATATCGTTCTGACATCATGGCTTAACCCATTGTGAAGATTAGCTTAACTCTACACCAGCCTTATACTAGTTCACAAAGAAATGCTTCTTTCCCAAATCTTTATATTTTTCCTCTTAACTCTCTTTATCCTTTTGCTCTGCTGTCTACGCTTATCAAGATTTAACATATTGTCATTTTGGAGCACGAGCACACATGCAATTGCTCCACTCACTCAAAGTCGAAATACACTATTCCGTTATTGATGAGGCTACATGTGTATATAGGGTGATCAGATGCAGTAGTTTAAAAAGGAGGACAAACAGCTTCAAAAGGGACGACAAAGAAAGAAAAAGGAGGGCTTATCAAACGGATGCAAATAAGGATACCACCTGCCAGCTTTCGACAAGTCACGTGACTGCCGGGAATTACCGGTAAAGCTACTAGTTAATTGTTACTGGTGGTCAGGTGGTGATTCCCAGAGCAACATAATTTTTACTTTAAATTAAAAACATTGAGGGTGGTGACAGTGTGGCATCAACGGTTTTTATATTGACGCGTAGCTTTAAGTTTTAGCAAAGACGGATGCCTAAACGCCACTCCTGATTGGTTAATTTCATGTGACTTGTCCAAAGCTGACGGCTGGTATCCTCATCTGCAGTACTCCTCATCAAACATACGTTCAGTTTTAATAAATGAGTTTATTATTTATAAACATAACATGCATACATTCCTTAACAATTATTGACACTTCTCGGAGGAACCAATTTTTTTGCAGAAGTTTAGGCTTACTTAACAGATAATTGTAAAATGACACACATGAAAATTCTTCTAAATTACATTGGACCATGAACAGACCTTTCATTGATTCAAGGTTTAACTATTCTCCTCATCAGTCCAATGTGTGGTAATTAGATAAAATATTCTTTCAGCATTAGCATTATGCCCTGAAATACTGAAAAAGTATCCAGCAAGTTTCAGCAGCTCTGAGTGACAGTCAACTGACTTACTGTCACAAAAAATCTTTATCCATTTTTTACAAGATAAAGTCCTAAATTCTGGATCATCACTATTCCTTTTTAGAAATTGCCTGAAATTGCAAAACTGATCAAAACATTTTGCATCTTCAATTTCAAAGGCTTTACATTTCTCCTGCAAATGTACAAGGCTTATCTGAACATCACTGTAGCAAAAATCATTTTTAATTGAGATCCATCTAAAACATGACAAGCCCTCAAACATAGATAGCCACCGTTTCAAATATTCATGACATGCCTGATAAAGTAAAATAGCTTCCTCCATAAAAAGTTTGACTTCTTTCTCGAAGCCTTCCTCTGTTCCAATTTTCAGGATCTGCTTGACCTTAGGGCAAATGAAATTTTTGCTTAATCGGTCTTCAAGCACCTTACATACTGACTCTAAAATTTCAGTGGCATCAACCACAGAGTTGTCCTCCTTTTCTAATTCCAGAATGCCTGCACTGAACAAAGACATCAATGAATGCAAATACCATAAGTAAGCTTCTCTCAACCTGTTCTCCAAAAATTGAAACAAAACCTTTGGTGTTTAGCTTTCAGACAGAAAGTACACTTTAAGAGCAGCATACATTTCAAGTACCCTTTAAATGGCTGGAAAAAGAGACAGCCACCTAGTCTTCACATGAGTCAGGACTTGATTTAAGTTAACTTCAACGAATTCATTAACTGTATTACGCTCAGCTTTGTGAAAAAGCCGGACACTGTAAAAATCCGCCCGGACCCCGGACAAAGAGCTAAAAAGGAGGACATGTCCGGATTAATCCGGACGTCTGGTCACCCTATGTGTATACGCTCATGCACGAATTGATATGTACCATACATTTCAATGATGCGCAGGTACGACATCGTATATTTCACGCGGCAGTATTACACAGATGTTCAACAAGCTTCACTGGCATCAGTTACAAGAGAGAAACTGTGTATCACGGAAGGGTTTGAAATTCAGAGACTGTGCGCTCCGGAAATTGTGGGGCCATATGTAGTACTTCCTCCAGGAAATGTCTCACCAAATGACCACGACAAGAGAGACATTAGAGCTCACATGAAACTTTATTTGCAGTCGTGTTTCCCGCGTGCTGTTCGTCAGTGGAACAGGAAAGAGGGGATACATTAGTGATTAGGAAGTACCCTCCACTACTCTTTGCGGAATAGAGACGAAGAAACAGATCTGACATAGAAGAAGGAAAAGGAACTATCTGCCATAGATCATTATTGTGCATCTGTTTGTTTTTATTATTTTTCTATAAAATTTGAACTGTGTCTTCACACTGTTACAAGTTCATCAGCTCGGTCACTCAGTAGCAATGGAAGACAAATTGCTACAGGAGCGTTTTAGCACTCAAGTAGATGACAGGAAAGGTTTGACTGGTAAAGAAAGCACGGGTCAACATGAGTGCACACAAATGTGTCCTACTTTGAAGGTGACTATCTCTAACTTAAGTCCACATGTGTGAAATTTTAGCCTGGTAACACAACACTTCAACGTGGACAGCAATCTAACGACTGCGTGAGCAGATATCGCGTTTTGAGCCTGTCGGGCAAAGAAAAATTCGACACAGCTTGAGAGCATTAATCATGTAGGCATATCCGTAGGAACAGGAACTACGGCGACTACAACCACTATGAAATACACACAAAGTATTCGAAATTGCGAATACGGACAACTGTAAGCTGTATAATGGAATGACGACTTTGAAATCTGTGCAGGGTCGGGACTCAAACCCGGATTTCCCGCTTGACGCTAGTGATTGTCTCAACCACTTTGCCATCCGTGCACTACTCATGGACAGACACAAACTTTCATATGTCGTCGCTCCAGCGTCAAAACATGTACTCGTACATACATTACGTAATTCCCATACAGGTGAGGAGACTGTAATTGAAAATCACAGTCTGGTGTCAGTGGATGAGTTCGATACTGCTGTGCCATTATTGTCGTGTACTTATACAGCTGATGACTGGTCGTAATCGCAAATGCGAATACATTTCATTTACTTTTCTTTTTCTTCAGTCTCACCTATTAGGTACAATTCTCTTGAATATTATAAGTTGACGATTTATACGCGATAATAATGTACAGACTTACATAAACTTAAGGATTATGGAAAGTGGAGAAGTTGAACGTTTATTATATTGCTTATTACCTCATTGTTTACACTCTGAGGTGATAAAATTTAGGGTTATCTAGATTCATCACTATATAAATCTGACAAGTCAGTTGTAGAAGCTTGTTTAACCAGTTTGGATGAAGAACCGGTGTCATCCATTTTTGGTTATAGTATCTATAGTTTATTTTCTGTTTTACTGCGTCCATAGTCCTGCCAAAGGTACATTTTTTTGGACTGAACTGTCACTGTGCACCATCGCAATTTCCGTCTATTAATCCCTTGTATTAGATCACCGTGGAGTGCCTGAACGCAAATCGCTTCTCGTATTAGTCATGTTTACGTACTCCATGTGTATAATAAGACAATAGACTACGTTCTTTTACGTAAATGACGAAGACTCTTGTCTTGTTATACACATGGAATATACATACATGGTTGACACTTGGACAGTATCCTCTTAAAAATAACGATATGCAAGGACCCATTTTATGGTATTCTATCATTTGAGAGTGGCATAACAGATCGAACTCGTGATCGCAGTGAATAAATGTGTTTAATAATAGTCCACACTGAAAGAGCTGGCCATTCTAAACTATCTGTAGGGATTTTCCGATGCGTGTGGACAACAACAGCTTCTCCTATCCGGAATCTTTTCATTCTGCAGCAGAGTGAGCGCAGATTTGAAACTTCCTGGCCGATTAAAACACCGTGTCGGACCGGAGATAGAACCTGGGAACTTTGTTTGCGCGGCAAGTGCTTCACCGAGAGAATTGTCCAAGCACTGCTCATGACGCGGCCTTACAATGTGGAAGTAACGGATAAGGTACTGGAGGACGTAGAGATTCAAGTCCGGATTTGGCACACAGTCATCATTTTCCAGAAAGTTTCTGCTTCCACTATCTATACAAAAATGATTAATTAAAGCTCTTTTGAAAGTGAAAGTTGGTCTGAGCTTTTCAAACATTATTTACATATTTTAAATGTAAGTTTGAATCAGGTATAAATTATTTGCTTCTACTGTGTATATACAAAACGTAGCACGCCACTTCTGTGGTTCATGGGGACTCGCTGGCCGCCGATCAAATGAGGGTTGAGGTGACGGGCAGCTTTGGTGTGGTTTTTAAGCGTATTTCGACATCCAAGTAGGTGAATATAGGATTGATACCAACGTCCCACTTACATCACAAGATTCGCAGACAATTATAGAATTTTATCAAACGTCACACAACACTTAAAGCAGATGGAAGTACATTAAGTCTGTATCGGAGGAGGATGGGGTGGCGACAGGAAGGACATCCGGCCACCTATCATTAATATTTGCCAGTCGAGTGTAACACACTGTTCCCTTGGAGATACGGGATAAGGGCCAGGTAGATGAAAGTGATGTTTGCGTGTCTTCCCTATTCTTAGAATCTTAGAAATGACTTATGCAAACAGTAGTCGGGTGCGTACTGTTTAACTAGACTCCGAACAAACTGTGAATTTTCACATTAACAAAGACTTATCTAGCGGAATTTGATGGAATGTTTTACTTTTTTACTTCTTTGCCAAATTTGTAGGTCAGAGTTTCAGCTTACCGTTATCCTTGTTGAATTTTTAACTCAAACAGCAGCACTATAAATTCTGCCATTGTATGATAGTCCGATCAAAGAGTTTCCGTTTGAAGCGTTACTGTAGCGTATATGCTACTTAGCGCGACTGTGATGCTCGTATATAAGCAACCAAATGTAGTAAAGGAATTATTGGGTGTTCTTGTCTTTGCAATGTAATTGCGGTGTACGTGACAACGTGACGACGTTATTACGAAATGCATCCAGAGAGATCTAATGTGCTGTATTTCTTGTTTTGGCTACCGAAGGAAAACACCGGTTGTTATCCGTCGTCAGCATACGACAAATGTCGGAACGTATAACATACAGCAACTCAAGTGGTAGACAATCGAGCAGCCCGCCCTATAGACCTGATCCCTCAACGTGCGATTACTACGCTTTCGGTCCCTTAAAAAAGGCCTTGAAGGATCGGCAGCTCCTGTCGGACGAGGATGTGCAGCAGGCAGTTACAGACTTCATCGTGCAGCAGAACTCGGTGTTTTACCAAAGGGAATCTTTAAGCAGCTGCGTCATTATGATGATTGCTGACGGCAATTTTGTTTTATTGGCATAACAATTCCGAACTGCACCGCTTTCGAACGGAAAATTTTTGATCGCCCCTTATGATTTAAATGCATGTGAATGAATATTGAATATCAAGATACGAAGGCTGTTTAGCCTTTCTTA
This sequence comes from Schistocerca gregaria, assembly GCF_023897955.1. NCBI lineage: Eukaryota > Metazoa > Arthropoda > Insecta > Orthoptera > Acrididae > Schistocerca > Schistocerca gregaria. Next base: position 483,195,837 of record NC_064921.1, on the reverse strand, counting down.
TGGTGAACTAAATTTATGTCCATAAATTTTTAAAGATTATCCCAAGTTGGTAAAGGAACCCCGCAGAGGGGCACTGGCTTTTCAGATAATTTTCACAACATTCGCAATGTTTCTCTTCCAACTGCAAAACTAGCAGAATGTTAATAGCTCTTTCTCTTCTAGATCATAGTTCTTCCACGAACATTCTCACCTTTATCTGAAGCTCTTCCTGCTCTTGATTGGATTTTCGGACGTTATATTGTTTTCTCGCTGTGCATATCTGATTACAGATTTTAATTTGCAGAATACTCTTTCTGCTGGGAGAATATGGCACATACACATTTTAAAGTTTGGCCTGGGACCACAGACAGCATTTCGCAGAAACAAATTAAAATAACCCCAATTCTCTGGCTCAAACCAGGGATCCCTGGGGGTATTCCTCAGTCATCAGGCGAATGTTTGAACTGGAAATACATTCCCAAACATCACCTTATTGGAATCCTTTTGCCCCACTCCAACCTTGCTAGGGTAAGTGGGTAAAAAGAATAGAGTTGTGCAACATCTCCTGTCGGTAATGGGAAAAACCCATAAGGTTGACATGTTTGGACGCGAAGGGATGACAAATTCTTCATTAGATGTCTGTGGTGAATTAAACGTTGTTTAGTATATGTTGATCAGCAGACATCCATGGGACAGCTTTTTGCTATAGAAGCTGTTCGACATGCATAGCAATTTAGCATTTGCGGTCATTGCGGAAAAATGTTCCGACATAGATTTTCGTTAGGCATTGCCTGACAAAAAAAAAAAAAGTGTAGCACCTGAAAGCAGAGGAAAATACAAAAGGAAACTTCCACAGGTTGTTAGGGTTTGTGATGTCATATCAGCGATTACAAAACAGAATGAAATGTAAAAAGATCTTAGATTTATGAGCTAATTTGTTAGCACGGCGTTGTAATCGTTCTGGAGTGGATTCGGTTGGGAAGAGTATTCTAAAGCCGTTGTGTCTCCTTCTGAGGCCACCTATCACACAATTGTTCAGGCACTAATATCCGGGGTATCGATCCTGGGACGGAGTTGAGGTTTGAGCAGGTCCCGCACGTTTTCTGTCGAGCAAATTGCTTGATACGGGAGTGCCTCAACATAACGCAGACGGTCAATAGAGAAATGTGATATATGTGAACGGCCATTTTCCTGTTGAAAAATGCCTCTCAATCGATGGCATCCGTTAACTGAAATCGTACCCAAAGATTCACCACACCATTATGTCATGATTAAACTCCATTGTGCCTGTATAAAATTTTGGAAACTTGCTGCGTCTCCTCAGATTGCCCCCGTATTGGACGACTGCAGTGCAGTAACACGATTCTTCTCTGAACACAACGCAACGCCATTCACAAACAGTTCATCCTTCCTGGTCAGGCGTTTCTACGGTGGTGTTAACGGCGGCCTACACATGGGAAGGAAATGCTCTAGTCCAGCATATGGTAGTTTCCGACCAATAGCGGTGATGACACAGAATATTGTGGGTGGTATGTTACTTGAGTCTGGGTGGCGTGTGCAGTTGTGAAGGTGTTACGATGCGTTTGGTTTACAGTATGGTGATCCTAACTGGTGGTGGTCAGACGTGGTCGACTAAAACTTTGAAGAGAGTGCCTGTGCTAATGTCCCTATGCAGTCCACACTGTAACGTTAGAATGCCCCACAAATCTGGATATTGCACGATTCGGTCAGCTTACAAATGAAACCTTACAATGTTCTCTTTCGAAGCCAATTAGGTGCCGATAACGCTAAGCTCTTGGCTTATCCGTGTCCTTAACGACACCATAGCATCCCCTTATATATGTTACCAGGCCTGGTAACAGAACTATACACGACCAACCTTAATTCACTCTGGTCACCGCTCTATTTGTTACAGAGAAATGCAACTCCCATGATATTCCTTCCTTGCTACCGGGCTCCTACAGCTGTCGCCGCATCCCGCATCTCCGTCGCCAGATGCCTCGAATTCGCCATTCTTGCTCATCCTCTTTCATTCCACTTCTGTATATCTTTTCATGGATAGCACTTAGCCAAATTAACCATGGTCGTCCTCTTCTTCTCCTTCCAGGAGGCTGCCATGGAAGTACTCTCATAACCAGTTGTCTGCATCCATTCTATTGACATCCGTAATACTATAATGAGTCTGTTTCCTTTTGCTTGTATCTTCATTCCTTACGATGCCAAGTCAGGAGATTCCACAGACACTTGTCAAGTGGTCCATTTGTAAAGCTCTATTGTAACTTCCCTGCACTACACTCCCCGTTGTTTAATGGTTAAAACTCCAATGATTTACGTATCTGACATGGTCAGTGAGCAAGGTGAGTTGTAAATCGTACGAAAACGCCGTCAAATGAGCACAATTCGCGTAATCTACAATTTTATTAAATCAAACCGGCACCGAGCTCTCAAATAACAAAATACAAAATAATCCAAAGGGTTATAATACTACTGTAAATTCCAGAATATACCCAATTAGCGCCCCTTTACAATTACCTGAAAGTGGGATAGTCTCAAACTCGGCACGAATTCACACTACTGGACACGCTGTCCTGCAGGTCTCGCCAAACAGAACAGTCTTTGCTACTTTCAATCTATACAAATAAAATACATTTAACGAGAACACAACATCCACTTCACTAAGGCACACAGTAACCAGTTTACAAACAGTGCAGTTCTTCAAAGATCCACAGATTTTACCTTGCTGAACCACGACCAGAAGTATACACTAAACCCGCCAACGAAACTGGTACAGGCATGCGTATTCCAGTACACAAAAACGTAAACACACAGAATACGGCGCTGCAGTCGGTAACGCCTATTTAAGACCACAAGTGTCTCACACAGTTGTTAGATCAATTACTGCTGCTACAATGGCAGGTTGTCGACATCTGAGTGAGTTTGAACGTTGTGTTATAGTCGGCACGCGAGCAATGGGACACAGCATCTCCGAGGTAGCGATGAATTGAGCTTTTCCCGTGCGACCACTTCACGAGTGTACCGTGAATATCAGAAATCCGGTAAAATATCAAATCCCCAACATCGCTGCGGACGGAAAAAGATCCTGCAAGAACGGAACCAATTACGACTGAAGTGAATCGTTCAACGTGGGAGAAGTGAAACCCTTCGCAAATTGCTGCAGATTTCAGTGCTGGACCATCAGCAAGTGTCAACGTGCGAACCATTCAGCGAATCATCAGCGACATCATCGACATGGGCTTCTGGAGCTGGAGGCCCACTCGCCTGGCCCCGTAAACGCCGATGTTGGACTGTTGATGAATAGAAACATGTTGCCTGGTCGGACGAGTCTCGTTTCAAATTGTATCGAGCGAAGGGACATGTACTGGTATGGACACAACCTCTTGAATCCATGGACCCTGCATGTCAGCAGGGGACTGTTCAAGCTTGTGGAGGCTCGGTACTGGTGTGGTGTGCGTGCAGTTGGAGTGATATGGTACCCCTGATACATCTAGATGCGACTTTGACAGGTAACACATACGTGAGCAACGTGTGTGATCCTCTGCATCCATTCATGTCCGCTGTGCATTCCGGCTGACTTAGGCAATTCCAGCAGAACGATGCGACACCCTACTCGCCCAGAATTGCTACAGAGTGACTCCAGAAATACTCTTCTGAGTTTAAACACTTTCGCTTACCACCAAACTCCCCAGACACAAATATTATTAAGCATATCTGGGATGCCTTGCAACGTTCTGTTCAGAATAGATCTCCACCCCGTCATACTCTTACGGATTTATAAACACCCCTGCAGGATTTATTATGTCAGTTCCCTGCTACAGACATTATTCGATTCCATGCCACGTCGTGTTGCGATACTTATACGTGCTCGCGGGGGCCCTACACGATATTAGGAAGATGTACTAGTTTCTTTGGGTCTTCAGTGTATTTAAAATAATCGTTCACGATACGGGTAAAATAACCTAAACCCCACAATTACGAAGAAGAACAAATTTAAACAATAATAATTATATCTGATGGCAATAGCTATTAAGCTTTCAATGGTAAACCACCAGCAACCGGCCCTGGTAAACCTAGCACAAGCGCAATACAGCTACTTTCAAAACTGGAAAAAAGCAGTAATGGTAACGGCAGCCTAATCAAACAGAATTTAGCAAATATACACAATCCACTAAGACAAGTTACCGAAAAGCCACATAATAAGAATCTGAAAACCAGACGCATTCACTGAGGAAGAAGAAACCAACTGTACCACAGAAAACTCTTCTACTTTTCATTCTGGTACTGAAACTGGTAAACCTTAAGACTGAAGCGTTTCATTATGACTCACAATCACAAGAACAGATTGAAGGCAGAAGTCATTTCACACGAAACAATGAATAACCAAATCTTTTGAAGTCTCTCGAAACCAATAATGAACATCAAGTAACAAAACCGGCTCAAGGCATATTTAGGTCCGGCGGCTAGCACGAAACGTATTGATCTGTACGTTAAAGTCCAAGCATAAGTGCACAGAACCAGGGAATGTTCTGAAATGTGCTTACCAAGTTTAGTTCAAAAAGAGCCAAAAAGATTGAACAGGGTCAGCTCCAAGCGGCTTCTGCTACAACACTCTTCCTTTGGCCACGCTCCAAAACCCGACGACTCTTTCACCCGATGAACGCGTGTCCATTTCAGCTCCTGTCCATATATTTCATAGGCCACTGCGCCGAGATCGTACTCTCGGGCACACAATTTTCTGAAGGTGCCCGATTAGCCTCTCCGCTGAGAGATTTAATGGAGTTCTTGTTTTCAGTCGGAAATTTCTCTCTTGACCTCCAGACCGAGAGTCCCTCAGACGAGCTCGGTACACCTGAAGAAGCTTCGGAACTCGCCACGCACGCCCTCTGGTACCATGTGTGAAACATTTGCTTGGTAACAGTCAAAGAACATAACTACTTGCAATGTAATAAGAGTCGACACAACTCAGTACCCACAAGTGGTGTGTACGTATACGAACTCACGTTGATATCCGACGATGTACTCTGGTTACTTCCCTTGTTTGTCAGGTAGTGTAATCGTATTAATTAGAAACCAGATAACAACCAAGATATCTTCAGTAACACAGACAAAGGCAGGAAAATAGGTTGTAAACAACACAAGCTGTTTTTTTTTCAAATGGGATTCCTAAAGATAGCAAAGTGTACTCGCATGTTATTTATCTCTAACGAAATATTCTCTTCCTGATTTGTAATCCTACACTAACTGATAATGAAATAAAGTGATAGTAAAATCATGTCTATTCAGGTGTGTGCATTAACTGCCTTGAGCTTCAGGGGGCTCAAGCAGCATCGATAGCAGCAGAGCTCATCTTCAGATCTATCTAATTTATTTTTCGTGTAGAAGGTAGAGCGAAAGTTTTTTATAATTTGATGCAAATCTTCCTCTTGCTTTCTTTCATATTATTATAGTCCTCTGTTAGTGTGTTTAGTGTTACATGGCAGTTCAAGCCCAAACTTTCGAGAAACATGTATTACAGCGTAATACTCACATCCTGATTATAAGAATAGTCGATTCTTTAACGCTGCATGGCAACTGCAAACAATATTCACCACCGTCTACGATTGCACAGCTAATTACTTCTGCTTTCCTTTTCTGTTTCAGCAGTCTTGGGTGAATTTATTAGCTGATGTGTTACAGTTAAGCTAACTTAGAAGGACCAGAGTGTTAGCGCTGAAGGCATCTCCTAGCAAATCAAGAACAGGGAAGTCACAGTGTCCAGTCTCAAGACAACAGGCATAGAAGGGCTGTCTGCATTCCACAAATCGGCATTCTGTAAGACACGAAAAGGAATCCATTTTGATGAGAGAAAGACGTAAAAGTAAAAGTCATATGTCATGATTGGCTGAAAGTTCGCAAAGGGCAGGTTCAGCTAGCTAACTGAAACAGTTTTGCTTGTCCTTCATGCCCGTGAGCACCTTTCCTTCGTGAAGCATTAGAGCTGTATATGTAAGTGTATTTGTTGAGCTGTTTTCTGTGTGTGTGTGTGTGTGTGTGTGTGTGTGTGTGTTTCTGAGTGAGTGTAGTGTACTGCCATGTTCATGTTGGAGATGATGAGCGAAGTTGAAACCTGGTGCCGACACATAGCCTACTCCTCTTGAAGAGCTGCGAGTGGTCTGCCAAGTTTAACATCCCTATCCTATAGACAGATCGCCATCAAAAGTGTTGTGTGCCCTCACGTCATGAGACACCGCAGAGAGGTCCTGAATTGAAGCCAGGACATTTGGCACAATGACTGCAAATCAGAGACTCTACTCTACCCTCCCGCCATCTCCTCTACAGTAAAGGCAAATGGTGAAATGTCAACTACTTGGGCCATGCCTGAACTGTCACCCATCCAACTACGGGTCACGCCCGACAGTGCTTAAATTTGGTGATCTGATAGGAACCAGTGTATCCCCCTCAGCACGGCTGTCGGCAGATAAAGATGTGAAATCCAGATGAGGCAGTCAGGAGACCAGGTCTGTGGACATGCCGTGGAGGAACGTTCATTTTAATCTCAGTATATATTTTGGTAGAAGAAGCGTTCTCCCACATGTGTCAACTAGCAGAGTGTTTGGTTGACAGGTTTTGGAAATTAGTCACGCAGTGGGCGAGATTTTCTGCCTTCCTTCAAATGTCAGACCATTATTGGCTAACCAGGACAAAATGTGTAGGAGTACAAATAGTTTATAAAATTTTTATTGTTCGGAACTCGCCAGATCTGCTGCAGTTGCGAGATTACTATGCTGCACAGGCAGCTGTGTTTTTTGGGAGTGAACTCAGAACACACACATACTGCCGGGATGTAGAAGAGCACATTTGCTTCAGAGATGGTGAAGAACATACTTTTGGCAGAAAGAGATGACTCCAACATAAAGCAATGAGGTCGAGCTGAACTTGGAGTTTCCAGCTGCCCCTTCAGCTGTACTCACACTCATTCCATGTAAAAGTAGTAAGCAAGAACCAGTGATGCTATGAATGAACTGTGGTAGACGGAAGTTAGTTAATTTACCACGTGATCAAAAAGTCAGTATAAATTTGAAAACTGAATAAATCAAGGAATAATGTAGATAGAGAGGTACAAATTGACACACATGCTTGGAATGACATGGAGTTTTATTACAACCAAAAAATACAAAAGTTCAAAAAATGTCCGACAGATGGCGCTTCTTCTCATCAGAATGGCAATAATTAGCATAACAAAGTAATACAAAGCAAAGATGATGTTCTTTATAGGAAATTATCAATATGTCCAACATCATTCCTCAACAATAGCTGTAGTCGAGGAATAATGTTTTGAACAGCACTGTAAATCATGTCCGGAGTTATGGAGGGGTATTGGCGTCGGATATTGTCTTTCAGCATCCTTAGAGATGTTGGTCTATCATGATATACTTGCGACTTCAAGCAACCCCAAAGCCAATTATCGCACGGACTGAGGTCTGGTGACCTGGGAGGCCAAGCATGACGAAAGTGGCGGCTGAGCACACGATCAACACCAAACGACGCGCGCAAGAGATCTTTCACGCACCATCTGTCCGACATTTTGTGGATATTCTTTTTTTCTTTGTTCTAATAAAACCCCATGTCATTGCAAGCATGTGTGTCAATTTTTACCTCTCTATCTACATTATTACGTGGTTTATTGAGTTTTCAAATTTTTACCGACTTTTTGATCACCCTGTACTTCAGGGCTTAACTGTGAAGTTTTACATAAGCAGCCAGCTTGTTGTACTTATAATGCCCTTTTTGAATCTGGTACTGTTCATTCTTGCTTTTCTGGAGTTCATTCTTTATTTAAATAACAAACAATTTTTTCAGTCATTGGTCACATTCATGATACATTTTGTTTTCATATGTCCACCCACTTTTGTCAAGGGTGTAATTCATAATTGCAAACTTTTGTCCACACATTAAATGTTTATTTCCTTGATTTTGATGGTAAATAGCTTTATGTGATATGATAACAAGTAATATTGTTATTGTGACTGCTCGTTTTCTGTGGTCATGGCTATTTTCAGGCTCTCAATTGGCTATCACTGGCACCGAAGCAGAGCCAGCTTTCGTCAGCAAACACAATAAACCTCGACGTTGCTTTCAAGTGAGCTCTTGAACAATACCACTGAAGTCGCAAATCGCGGTAGTTTGGGGTCAGTGGAATGTGTGCTACAGGGCGTCTGGCTCGGAGCTGTCATTGAAATAATTAATCTTTAACGGTTTCTTCTGTCACTGTGGTGCCACGGGTACTCATATTGCTGCTGCAGATGCAGCACCATGTGTCAGATCCATACGCCGAAAGCGATGTTCCTCCCTTTCGGTAGCGCCAAGTGGCTGTCTGGGCCCCAGTCTTCTGGCGACCGTGTTGTTGTGACCACCGCTGCCAACAGTCAAGTAAAGTAGCTACATTTTTGCGAAGTCCTTCCGCAACATCGCAGAAGGAAAATCCAGCTTCTAGCAGGCCTACTGCACGATCTCGGTGAGGGGTTGATAATGGCAATGATTCTCGTATTAAAGGCATTCTTGACTAACATCAGCACAACACGTCCAATCTCAAAGGTAACTTGCGCTCACGACCGTTATAGCGTCTTTTGGAAGTTATCTGATTTGCATCTTTGTAGTGGGGCTATTAGCACAACTCTCATGCGACTGGCGGAAAGTTGGAAACGACATCATCTTTAGCATGCGTGAACGTGCCTACGAACTTTCATTTCTATCACACAGTTCCATCTTAGTGATGTGATTTTTTTCCGTCAATGCGTGGGCTTCCACAATTTTTTTAACTATACGCTTTTAGACTTTTTGATTAATATATTTGTCAGTTTATTGAAAACACTTTTTATTTGGACAGTTCTGTTCCGTACTTCTTCATTGCTTGATTTATGTCTGGTGACGCTGTTTTGTAAGCAATGAAACAAGCAAACCTCCTGTAAGAAAACTACATATTCTCATGCTTCAGCTTGCCTTTGTTTGTCACAGTTCTCTAACTTCGTTTCAGTACTGTTTATTTGGAAGTGACATTTTCTTAGCCCGCATCTCGTGGTCGTGCGGTAGCGTTCTCGCTTCCCACGCCCGGGTTCCCGGGTTCGCTTCCCGGCGGGGTCAGGGATTTTCTCTGCGTCGTGATGGCTGGGTGTTGTGTGATGTCCTTAGGTTAGTTAGGTTTAAGTAGTTCTAAGTTGTAGGGGACTGATGACCATAGATGTTAAGTCCCATAGTGCTCAGAGCCATTTTTTGACATTGTGTCCTGCTAAATTTATCCATTCTGTTTAACGTGCAAGAGTTTCTTCACTATCAAATAACATACACTGGTGTTCAAACTTGAAGCAACTAACCGCTATTTCCCCGCCCTGTGTCTAAGCCACGATATAATCACACAGACTGTAAACTGATGTCCATACTACCGTTTTCCACATGAAAGATAGCATTCCGCTCAACGGAAAACCACGCCAGCACCCGTCAAATGGGGTAATATTTGTCGGGTACTTCCACATCCACAGTCCCTGTATACACACTCACAGACAGTGCAGTGTGTCACAGAGAAGACACCTAACAAACTCTCTGCTGTGGAAATCCATAGGAAGAAAGGAAGCAGGACGGTCGCAAACTGATGTGCCACGATTGCTTGAAGTGAATAGTTCTGTTCTTTCTCGGATGTGGTGACAGTTGATAGAGACCGAAACTGTACCCAGAAGACCAGCGCACGGCCGATCTGGTGCCACATCAGAAAGAGAAGTCTATTATTTGGCTGTAAAGGGCACAACGGTATCACCTTAGTACTGCACGGACACTGGCATCTGATCTCTCAGTATCTACTGGATGTATTGTATCGAGGCAAACGGTGAACAGAAGACTTCGGCAGAGTGGCCTTTATTGTCGGAGACTTGCTGTATGTGCACCTCTATCTTACCAGTGTAGTTAAGCGATGAGTGTGTATTTTCGTTTTCGTTCCATTCCTACGTCTACCTTCCAACCATTTCCCACTTACCTCATTCCTCACTGATTTATGTAGTAGTTTTCATGTTTTCCGGATCAGAAGAAAAGAGGCAATGTCAACACCTGCAGAAAATGGTATAATGGGAGTAGTGTTAGTTATACATTGCTACGTAGAGCAGAGAGTCAGGTGCTGTGAACTGGTCAGTGATAGTGCTCTTCTCATCAGATTTGACAATAAACCAACTCTGATAACGATGGTTCAGATATACTTTCCAATGTCGCAAACAGCAGCTGAAGGGAAAGAGATAGTGTAAGAGGCACTGAAAAGGTAAGTCCGCATGTAAAGGAAGATGATTGTCTATTATACATACAGGCTTAGATCACAAGTTAGTAATGATGAAGAGCAGGTTAAAGTTAAATAGTCAGGAAGAGTCAGTGCGCAAAGACGTGGGATAGGAAAGTACTAAAATGAAGAGATGCCCTTGAAGTTATCTGAGGCTGTATGTACGACAGTAATGAATACCTCAGTAGGCAGTTCATCTGAAGAGAAATGAATGTCTCTAAAGAGGGCAATCACAGAATTGGCGAGAAAAAGGCAGGCCGAAGGAAGGTAATTGCTAAGAAACCATGAGTAACAGAATAAATCTTTCAGTTGATCGACGAGAGATGGATGTAGAAAAATGTCCCGGAAAATTCATGAATAAAGAAATACAAGTCCCTTTGGACTGAAATAAACGGGAAATTCAGGGAGTTTCAGGCGAAATGGAGTAAATAATGTGAAGTAAATGTGAACTAATCGAAAAAGAAATGATTGTCGGAAGGACTGACTCAGCATATAGAAAATTCAAAACAACATTGCGTTGAATTAAGCCAGGGGCGGTAACGTTAAGTGTGCAGTGGGAATATATCTGTTAAATTCGGAGGAAAGGGCGAAAAGGTGAAAGAGTACTTCAGTGTCTCAATAAGCGGAGGGGCTTACCTGATGATGTCAAGGAAGAAGAACCAGTAGTCGACAGGAAAAAGAATAAAAGGGATCGAGTATTAGAGGCAGACTTCAGACTGATGTACCATCAGACTTCCGGATAAATGTCATCCATACATTTCCGGAGACAGCAACGACAAGAAGTGCGAGATCTCACAATTAGTTTAACAGCTCTTGTGTCCGAGCAGCTAACAGAAATAATATACGGAAGAATGCAAAAGAAATTGAGACTATTTTAGATGACGATCGGTTTGTGAGAATGAAGGTGACATCTCTCTCCATTCAATTGTGGCATCATTATGCCTCTGATGAAGAAGTTGAGAGAACTGTGAGATTGTGGTTGCAGAACAGAGTGTCGACTTCTTCCTTGACGGCTACACAAAACTTGTTCATCGTTGGCAGAAATGTATCCAATTGGTTGGTGATTATAAAAGCGAATATCGGTAATTGAAGATCATATTGTAAGGATTATTTCAGCGTTTGATTTATTAAATTATTCCCATCCAAACCCAATTAACAAAGGTTGAGGCATTACCTTTCATTCGACACTCATACACATGATCCAAATACCGTGCGTTTCACCCAACATAACAGCCATCAAAGTGAATATCCGAACCAGACTCAGGGATATGGGAATGTGAATAACAACCTTCATTCTAACCAGAATAAACAAATATCAGTTATATCCCATTTCGGAATAACCATTGACAAAATAAAATGCAGCAGCTGTCACATAATCATTGTGATTGAAGATTCCAAGAGCTCACAGTCACAGAGGTAACTGACGATACTGATCATCTCGTTGACCAACGGCTGGTAAATCAAGACATACTGCCCTAGCACTGGAACGTCTATCATGGGGTGTGGTGGAGGAAGTAAATATTAAGATAACCTTTCTGCAGCATAATTCCAAGATATTTGGAGTCATTGACAATAGGTGAAAGAATGTGAGGATACAGACGCGATTGGAAATAAAATTAAAGAATGTAGTAATTATAAGCACATTTCTAGCGGCAGAAGGTTAACCTTCAAATGCCCGAGGCAGGATTCGAACCTGCGACCGTAGCGGTCACGCGGTTAAAGACTGAAGCGCCTAGAACCGCACGGCCACACTTTCGGTTTAATTTCATGTTCAGATATACTGAGAATACCACAACAAAGCCGACAAACCTTCAAGAGTCGTTGGAGTAAAGACCTAAGCTGAGCTTAAAACAGAATAGACACAAAATATATCAGTGTATCAAACAAGACAATGGGTTGATCTCCTGAGTAAGTATATAAATGTGCTTTAGGGGAAACCAGGAATAATTGGAGGTTACACCAGTAAACGTGCCACATTTCCACGTATGATATTCGTCGTAGTTTTTATATGATCCCACAGTGACAGAGGGGAATTCAGTCGACAATTATTAAGTGATTACAATTAATATGGTTACATAATAGGAGTCTTTTTGTGATTAGCACAATCTTTTGTATCGTATTACTAAGATTTCTATGATTATGTCTTTGCGTATATTAGGTTCATCTGTGCCGCACTATGTGTTGACTGGGATACAATTTTGACCATTGAAGTTCACAGGAAATAATCATAGGTATTTGTGATTTTAGTTGAATAATGGTTGAAATTAATTTAAATACATGTTAGTGGCAGCATCTGCTCAACACTGAAGCTAAACTGTTGAAGGTCAATTTAAAACAAAATTGTTCAACCTAGTGATCGAACGATTATTATCTTATCTTGCAAGCATAATTATCATTCCTCCAAGTACGAGATTACGGACGATATGCATACTATGAGAATAATATCTTCGTTTCATTAATGACATCTTAGTTTCGTTTGTTACTGACGATGTTTGAAAGAGTCTGGCTAAGTTTAGTTACCTAAACTATGATAAGTTTCATACATGTGACAGTAGTGTTTCATAATGGGTATAAGATGTTCTGCACTACCGAGTTTTGATCCTTAAATCATGCTGCTGAGCTGAAATCGATGGTGATACGGGGCCGATAATATACAAGGAATACGGATCAGAATTGCGTTCAAATGCTGAAGTACGCTGTGCTTTAGCGTAGAGAATAGCTCTGGTGAACTTAAAATTGTGAAGGTTGTGATCTTAATTATGGAGATTAAGAAATGATTGAATCAGTCGTGTGCTCTGAAAGAACGCTAGTAGAGTGAACAACTGGTTTAGTCACAATGCAGCCATACGGCTAACTGGAGGGAAAGGGCTGTTGACGACGGGGCGAAGAGCGTTTACTGTCCGACAAGTTTGAATGTTACACAGGTGTGTGGTGCTGAAAGTCAGTTTGCGACTGTGATTTTAAGACATTAACAATTTCTCAGTAGAACTGTTACTCTATGAAGACAATATTCGAGTGATAGGAATTTTGATTAGTGTAAATACTGCTACCGGATTAGCAGATTTTAGAGTAAAATGTATTGACAGCAATGACATGCAGATAACTGTCCTGCATTAAGACTGTTGCATTCTAATCCGATTACTTCCAGGAAAGCTTTACAGTGCAATTCCTCTTTCATTTTTCAGATTTTATTGTGGATATTGGTATAGTGTGCTAACATCCGCATGTTGCTTGCATCTTGAGAGGCATTCCATATCCCGCACAGACCAGCCTGGGCAGACAAAAGATATGCTTCAGTGCCCATAACCTTGAGTCACCATCTCAAGTCCTTCGCCACGAACCTTTCTGTTATGTTGATGGAGGTCATGGAAACATCGTTGAATTATTTTCAGAATCGTTGTGCAGTCATTCTTTATCAAAATTGGCCATGTTCCTAATGCTTTGGAATCTATTTCTTCACCCAATACAGTCGCTAAACACTAACGATGAATTATGTATGACACATGAAGCACTAAATTCTTGAAATATTCAATAGTCGTGCAACTATGAGAGTAAACGCTTTGGAAACATGTGTCGACGGATTATATGTTTACCAAACGAAACTTTAACAATCACAGTTTACGCAAAACCATATATTTGCGTCATTTTATTAACATTGTACTAACCTGTTTCTATGGGTAGTTACGTTATTATTGGGAATGTAAAAACTTATTGCTTGTGAAGTTAACGTGAGAAGATTAGGGTCGCCACCGACTCTAACCATACAAGTAATCGAAGGTTTGGTCGAGCCGGAAAATAAATTAATTTGATCACAGACCAAAAGCTCACAAAAACGCATACGTTTTGATGTCGCTCATAGCGGATACGATGTAATTAATAGTATTGCCCGTGCACAATCAAACATTTAAAATAAAACAGAAAATGAATGAACACTGTGTAAGATCAGCTCCCAGCAACAAACCTGAAAATAAGACTTAATCTAAAGCATTTGTTATAAAATACAAGGGGAGACAAATCACAGGACCTGTGCGTAAGGAAACGCGTTGAAGGAGGCATGTACACAATTTCTGATAACATTAATTCCTAAAACATTAACGAAAAGCTTCGATACATTTACCGTTATAATCTACTCCTAAAATCGTTGGTGTGAATCATTCATACAACTGCTGATGCCTGATAACTGATCGCAATAACTCGTGAAACGGTCCACGTTTTGCAGTACACCCGCGTGCCCACTTGGTTTGTGAAGACGCTGTTTCTAGGTATCGTGGCCAAGTTGCAACAATCTCACGTCACACAATCATGAACAGTTAACGTTCTTTAAAAGAAACATGAGACCGGACAGTTAGTGATGACGGTAGCCCAACAAAACTTAAACGTTCAATCACGTGGTCGGCTCCCCACGGACGAAAGATACATAAAGCAAGGAAAATTTACGAGAAGGCAAAGTTATTAATATTTCGAAAAATGAAAGTTTATACAGGCACAGCTGAAGGCAAACAGGCATTCATACAGAAGCGAGTGCTCACTTCTTATCGACACCTTTGTGTCTGAAAAAGTTTTGCATTCCTTGCTGCGACAAGGCAAAGCAATCTTTCAGAGTTGAATAGCGAGACCAAAAGCTAACAGCTCTCCCCTCGCCAAGTAACAACGCGCCACGCGGTCAGTGTAACTCACCCTTCTTCGACTGGAGCACAGCTGTGGACGCTTCCCGTACCAGCGGCAGACTGCCTCCCACTTTTCTCCAGCCTCTTCCACGCTCCGCGTGGCCCGGAAAACCCAAAGATGCCATTTCCGCCACCAAAGTAACGCAGGTGGATTTCTCACAAGTAGCGAAAACCTCTTTTCCTACGTGACTACTACGAGAGTTGGCTATTCTGTACAACTGCTGCTGAATCTGTACGACTATCGCAGACTTTCTGCAGCAGACTATGACACCGTCTAGCAACGTGAAACACAACCACATTCATTCAATCACACCACTATGATAATTATGAGCAAAGAGAAACAAGGAAGGAAAGAGAAATACTAATGAAAGTGGGCTACCAGACTAATGAAAGGTGGCAACGGGACCCTTTCAACATCTCTATTTATATGTATTCAGTGTTCGTAAACCAAGACTGACCAGCTTCCCTCGGGTGTTTCCGTGCCTTTCCGGTGTGCCTAACCCGACTGGGAAAGTTTAAAGCACATGAGATCTCCTGTGGCACTAGTAATTAAAGAGAAACACTGGTTGCAATTTGTTACACATCTTGGTATAGTCAAGGTAGCAAGTCATGTTCAGCTATGAGTACCGAAACTGTGGTGTTAACCAGCTGCAGTTTTAATGCTGAGCAGCAGTTGTGAAGGAATGGGCCAATAGCTTTCAATTTAATTCTTTGGATCAACATTGAAAGCCATTTTGATGAAAGCCGCATATATGTAACTCGTTAGAACGCTTTTGAAGGTTTTTAACTCAAAATCCAAAGACTTAACAACACTTTTATGCTACAAGATCTTCTAGAACACACCGTTATTTTATTTTTGCTACTGTTAATGCAAATTTTAAACAGTTGCGTTGTTATGTTTTCCTCACTCGTAAATTTGAGGAGTCAAAGAGTCACTCAGCAGGAATGTAAGCTGAGCTATTGATACTTTTAATATTTCTGCTTCCATTGGGGTCACTGTTCTACGTAGTTAGGGAAGTGCCGTGAACACGGTGCACCAAAACTTGTATGAGTGATGAATTATTCGCAGAGTGGATTTCGCTCCTTCGTTTGCTTCCCTTATGCATGGCTGTTGGGGGTGGAATGAAGGAATAGTTTCTTCTTGAATTACTGATCAGAAAAAATAATTCGAGATTTATTTACTCGCAATATGAGGTTTGTAACAGTTTACATTTTCGTCAACAACGTTTTGTCCTGGAGTAGATTAGCTTCCAAGATAAGTAAATTACATAAGACGACCACTAAATATGGACATTTCTACATATTTTCATGGTGTTAAAGAGGACACATAACTCACGTAGAGGAAGGTTTGCTGGAAAGTAGTCGAGTGACTGGGAACCTACACCGAAGTCTGATTGACTTACAATACAGCAGCTGCCAACCATTAGCTAATAAGAAAGTACATTATCCTGCGTACTACTTTTTCGGATCCATCATTGTAGGATATGTACATTCAATTATTGTAGACATTTTCCGAGGATCGAAGAATTTTATTTCAGTTGCGGAGAACCACCAGATCTTCACTGTAGAAAGTGTTAAGTAATCCACAGGCGCTCTTATTAATTTTACTTCCACTAAGGCTAATTAAAATAATTTTCCCATTAATCCACATATTAATCTTTGTAGTACTTATACTTGCCTTTCGATGATCTGTGATTGCTCTTTTTAGAGGTGTCAACTCCTGTACAACTGAACTCTCTTCTTTCGTATTCCTTATCGCAGTATCCACATCTTCAGTGGATTTCCCCTACTTCATGTATTCTGCTATTAAGATGTCCTACCGGCATCAGCTCATGACCACTTGGAACATCACCTATTACCCCGGTCAGCGTCTATTCAAAGATTTCTCTAACATTAAAGGGCTCATCTTCAATATTGGTATATGCTCCCACTGTCACTATATTCATGGCTCTAGTTCTGAGACAGAGCAGTATCAGCCTTTAGTTAACAGCTTCCCATGAGGTTACATACTTTGGTGGCTATTTATTTACGGTAATTAATACTGTTGCCACCGTGTTTTAATCATATCCATCAGGGAAGATCTCCAACAGATATTCACAACCAGTATCTTTCTTCCTTGTTTTGGGAAACACAGCTACATCAGTATATAGCGGTCTTCTATCCATTAAAACTCCTCGTCGCATATTCGGGATGAGCTGTAAATTCAGGATGTGAAAATGTAATGTTTGTTTCCACTTCTGCTGCAGAATTTAATTAGAACCATCCGAAGACGAAAGTATAATAGTAAGTATTACATCTGGCTTTCTTTTCATATGGATGAGGCGCTCTCCCATCTCACAGCCTACAAACGATAGGAACAAGATTTGTCATTAGGTTCTCTTCTCCTAGGAAGATGGTTACCACCATACCTCACAGTTCTTCCTACCTTACAATCAAGAAGATGCATCAGAAATAATTGAGGACAGCCACGAACTCTAACTTACTTAAGTGACCCATCGGCTCTTGCGGATCAGGAAAGAAAGTAGTTGCAAAAAACCACTTCGTTTTTCTCTTTAGCTCTATGTGTTTGGCAAGGGTAACGCTAGCTGATCTACCACCAAAGCCCAGTCTTCGTCGGAGTACGAAGACGAAGACGTCCATGCCCTTGAGGACAGTGTCTTCTTAAGACTGTGTCCCCTGGAGAGGTATTTAACTTTCTTATTAAATAATATTATTTTATAAATGTACGTAGAACCAAATTGCAGAAAAATAGTTTTCTGGTGAGCAGGGTGAGGGGATAATTCTTCCAGGGAGCAGAGTTATCTTGGTGCCCACATGTCCCGTGGTACAGTTCATGCTTCGAACAACTGTTCACTGGGATGGCGTATCCGGACACGGCCATCGACCTGGTGTAATAATCAACATGATTCATCCCACCCAGCGTCACGTTTCCATTGACCAATCTCGATGATCCAGTGCCCACTACAATCTTGACTGAAAGACGTAGATATCGTCTGCTGTTGAGACGTTATGTGGAACAGTATGCTGTACTGTATGATCCGAAACATCTCTGTGTATATTGGTACTGTACCATATCGCCTGATCTACTTACGCCACCGCCTGTTCAGCGCTACAGAGCGGGCAAGTCTCCGTCCTCCATGTATCGTGATGAGCCTTGTTCAACGAACATCTTGTTGCCTACTTATGGTTTCAGCGTCCTTCAGCGTCTTTCCGTAGATGCTCACGCCTGTAGCACGCCAAAAGCTAACCTTCGCCGTTTCCAAGATACCTGCCTCGAAACGCTAGGCCACAGCAACACGAACTTTGTCAGAGTCTCTTATATTAGGGGTTTCTCCCATTTTTGACTCTTGTTTTCGCTAGAACCACTCCCCATCCAGTCCTCCTGTGGTATACATTTCTTACTGCGTCACGTACCCACAACGCCTCCCTGAGGTCATTAACTCTCGCAGTGGACAGAGATAATAACTAGAAATTTTTGAGAACATTTCTCCAAGAGAAAACCAGCTGTCTAGCTAAAATACTTGAAAATGGATTCTTGTGGCAGCATTAAAATATTTAACTTAAATGCTAACTGAATTCGCTCAGAAAGTGACCATCTTCAGACTATTTATATCACTATGGTACGCAGTGGCCGTGAACGGAACAGCTGTTGAGGTTCCACCAGTAGCGCCGCCTACCAGCGTGGTATAAACAGTCTGATGATAGTCAAATTCTGAAACCGTTTATCACCTCAAACAAATTTTTATTGCGGTCAAACCTATTTTCACTCCTTTGTACGGATATCATAATTTTGTCCCTCAAGAATTTTTATTGACTGGCGCTAGCTGACGCCCCACCTATTACATATGGAGAAGGAGAGACTATCAGCCACATAATCTCAGCAAGTTCAGAAAAGAAAGCCACCTATCTGAAACACTAAATCAATTGAATACTATGGACTACTAATCTGCCAACTGCGTTATTAACTAGTTGGCGAAAAATGTCATGAGAATTTAGAAACTTTAGTACACAGTTCTCAAGGAGTTACGAATGTCTATATGATCAAGAACTGGAAAGTCAGATTATGTAACTGAAGATGGGTATCCTCCGCGACACATATTGCCACAAATATATGCCGAACGAGAAATAAACCCTAGAAGACATACAGAATGAGAAACCCTGCAAATACTCTAACAATGGAGAAAAGCGAAACGACTTCGGCTGGAGTAAAAAGAAAAAAAGACATCCATAGGAGTGTCTCCAATTACCTCAAAGCAACAGATGACGTGTTGGACGCACTCATTGTAAAGCATGCAATACCTAATGTTGCTACAAATTTACAAAATTAATCTACGTGTTTTCTGAGCTGATTAAATTCCTTTCTTCTGTAATTGCTCGAATATTTTCATTAATGTCTGTAAATCACTATGCATAGAAACACATCAAAACCGATTGTTGTTCGAATGAACATGTTGACCATTAAACCTGCTTTACCAGGAAGTACGGAAAATTTAAGAAATATATATATTGCGCGTATCTAGTACAGCAGAAAGAAAGTTCTATTAAATTTCTAGGTACATACGGTGTGCTGTTTAGTTCACTCAGTCGCCTCACCTAGTAGTAACAATTACTCTGTCATAATTTGCAGTCGAATTGCGCTAACTTTGACAGACATCTGTACGTCATTCTATGATGTTTGAGCCCTATGCGAGACATCAGTAATCACTGTGGCTGGCGACCGATGTCGTGCCAGTCCCACAGCACCTCATGACCAGATGTTATCAATAGGTGGATAAGATCCTGACACCCTCTCTGTAGACGTAGATCAGGGCAGCATGACTAACATGTTGTGATGGGTTATAATGGTGAAAGATAACTCTTGGAGGTCTAAAAGTTTACAGCGGTGGGGCGTGACGCGCTAGAAAAGTCAAGCCTACTATACAAACTATCAACTAAGTGAACCAGGCGTGATCGACTTGTGGACGCAATGGCTTCCCGTATCATAACGCATGACTCTGGGCCCGTGTGACGATGATGAATTCAATACGGCAACATTCATCCTCCGTCTAACTTCAAGACGTGGACACGTCTATCGTCATGAAGTACACAGACACGAGACTTGTCTCAAAAACAAAGTGGTGTCTCTCCTTTGTTCAGAGCTGTACGAGGGCCTTTATTTTCCAACTCTGACAGGTCGCGTTGTGGAAACCACGCTGAAAATAAAAAAAATGTTTTATTTACAGTATTTACCTACTTCTTCCAGCTACTTCACTATATAGTCGCCACTTCAAGTTAGACATTTGTCTTTACGTAGTACTAAATTTCTGATATCCTCATCACAGAAGGCAGCAGCAGGTGCCTGTGATTTCCGCCATTTCCCTACGATGGTCTGTAGCTCGTCGTCTGTGTCAAAATGCTGTCCTCTTAGCGAGTGTTTCAAGTGAGCGAAAAGATGATTTTTATCTATCAATATAGTCCTGATTTCTGCCTACTCTGACATTGCGAAGTCAGATTCAAAATACCTTAGGGCCTGTTAACTATTGCTGTTATTGATTACCAGGGGATTTCGCTTAGTTCTCTATGTGTGGTATCTGAAATAGGTTGATGACGAAAACTTATCGTATCCAGGTTTGTGTAGGCCAATGATGAACTTAAGAGCCAGTCACCAAGATTGAGACAGAGCCGCTAAGTGGAAGATTCACTAAAGATTTTACACGGCCATGTAATTAGTTTTAAACCTTTTATGACCCCTAATGATTTTCTTAAGACTGAAACTGGTTGTGGTAAGTAAGTATGCATCTCTCTTTGCTGAACTATGTTATTTTTAAAAATACCTATAAGCCTCGAACATTACCTTCAGGTAAAATATGTATTTCTTATCGGGCGTTAGTAGGATGAAGCTGTTGGCATCCACAATGCCTCACGATCCACTGATTCCATATAACCATGTCAATCGTCGGATCCTCACCAGTGTAAGCAATTATTTGCAAAACAATGAAAGACAGTCTTGACAGACGGCAATCCTGCATCTGTCGAATCCGATACGTTCTGGTAGAGATTTCTCCTTCTTTCATGAGACAATATGAGGACTATTCGTTTATTAAGGTACAATCTGTCGCGAAATTGAAACCACAGAAAAAAACAAAAATAAATTATTTGCGACAGTTAGCTACACTTACCACAAACTCCCCTACAAATTCGTCGGTCCGACTTAGACATTTGTGGAAGTGCTGAACAAATTTCCGAATTCCATTGTCGTAGCAGGCAGACGCATGCTTAATTAATAATCTAATTCGACTTCTGAATAATCTTTCCCTATACACAGAATGTAGGTTGCCTTGTATTGTATTGTATGAAACTGGGGACCTAGAAACGACGGGGAGGCTTCCTCCCCACCGTAGCCAGGAGTGCTACATAAACCGACAACAGGCTACACAGCAGTCCACTCACCCCACCGCCGCCCCACACCGAACGCATGGTTATTGTGCGGTTGGGCCCGCAGTGCCCCCCTCTCCGGGAACGTCTCATACTAGACGAGTGTAACCTCCAATGTTTGATGTTTGGTTGGTAGATTGGTTCAAATGGCTCTGAGCACTATGGGACATTTTGATGTCAAGGCAACAGATCTGCAACTAAGTGAATTACGTTTATTTTCCTTCGTATGGACCACGGTGGACTGTGCAACTTTCTGTTCTTCTCTCTCACCAATCGCCGACATAGTGTAACTGAGGCGGAATAAAGGGAACCAGCCCGCATTTGCCGAGGCAGATGGGAAACCGCCTTAAAAACCGTCCACAGACTGGCCGGCTCAACGGACCTCGACACTAATCCGTCGAGCGGATTCGTGCCGAGAACCGGCATGCCTTCTCGCCCGGAAAGCAGTGCGTTAGACCGCACGGCTAACAGGGCGGACGTAGACCACCTTACTTCTACCTGTTCGGTGCTGTCGCGCTGAAAGATTTGCTTTTCTAAGCAAGTAGCACATACGCTAGATACCAGTCTGTTTGTTGGATTCGGCCTTCATGGTGTACTAATTTTGAAAGACTGCAGTGTATAAATTATTGATGGCTGTGTGAAAAATGGTTCAAATGGCTCTGAGCACTAAGGGACTTAACTTCTGAGGTCATCAGTCCCCTAGACCTTAGAATTACTTAAAGCTAACTAACCTAAGGATATCACACACATCCATGCCAGAGGCAGGATTCGAACCGGTGACCGTAGCGGTAGCGCGGTTCCACACTGTAGCGCCTAGAGCCGCTCGGTCACCCCGGCCGGCGAAGGCTGTATCGTCGTGAGATCAGGGACCAATAATAAAAAGTATAGTTATTTTAATGTTATTGGTGTGGCACTGAAGTGCAGCTTCCTATGTTCAACTTAACATATTACGAATGGCTGGACCTTGGAGGGAGAAGGGGGAGGGGAATCGAGCATTGTTCATCCATTTATAAATTTATTGGACCACATAATTATCATTATCATCATCATTACAATTGCAAACGGAGCACCTGATGATTATTGTGAATTGAAGTGGTTTTAATAAGTGAATGACTATTTCATTAGAAAGATAGTAAAACAGAACCATGAAATATTACAAAACAGGTAACAGGATTTGGGTGGTCTTTCAAGACTCTTTTAAGTTTTATCTAAATGTCCTGTTAAATAGGTTTAAGATTCTTTACTTAAGAAAAGAAACTATGCACAACATAAACTTTCAAACGATACATGATAAAAGTACCTAACTTAACGGGCTGTATACAGATAGAAGCGGTACCTGTAAGGATTTATCATCAACAGCATGTCCTAAGACCGCTCAAGGCTCCCAGACGATACGTCAACCAAAACAGGCACGCACAAGATCCACCCATGCCACCCAGGCAGACGCCATGGCTGGTCTGAGGGACGGGATTATAATCCTCTGCAACACACCGAAACTCTTTAAGACAAGTGAGAAAGAAAATGCGTAGTACAACTGCCCTTTTTAAAGTAATTAAAAAGGGGTGCCTTGGGAGAGGTTGCTGCTGTTAACAAATTCAACAATGAAGTACTACAAGGTGGCTCAAATAGCCAGCCATGTTTTAAAAAAAGTGCAGTGGGTACAGTGGGTACACTAGCCAGAACATGATAACATATGTAGCCCAATAAACAGGTGAACACAATAAAATAGAAATGCTTGGCAAAAGAAGGCAAAAGCGAGTACAGATTAAACCAAAGACGGAGGCTGATCCTAGAATTGGTAGATCGACAGGAACACGCCAAAGGCGCAGTAAATAAGCAACATGACTACGTGTCGAGATAAAGAAGGGGATACACCACAACAGAGCAAACGGTCAAGTGGCCGAATAATATTCTAAGAACTGTGCTACACACTCCATTGTCGAATCTGAGGAAAACCAGCAACAGACGAGAATTATTCCGATGCTCACCCAGTTTAGTAACTTCATGAGCAGCAAGACTTTGTACTCTGAATATAAACCAGCACCAAATGTCAGATATGGGAAACAGAAGTTGCCACGAGCCGCAAGTCTTGTGGTCAGGGTGCGTCCCCGGCATGCCCCTTGGCATGTTTACACTGTTTCTACTCAGTCGCCCAGCGAGTTCCCTGCTGAGTTCTTCCATATCGAGCACCTCTTACACAAAACAGGCCGCGAGCGTCGGCCGGAGTAACCGAGCGCTTCGAGGCGCTACAGTCTGGAACCGCAAGACCGCTACGGTCGCAGGTTCGAATCCTGCCTCGGGCATGGATGTGTGTGATGTCCTTAGGTTAGTTAGGTTTAAGTAGTTCTAAGTTCTAGGGGACTGATGACCTCACACGTTAAGTCGATTAGTGCTCAGAGCCATTTGAACCATTTGAACCAGACCGCCAGCGAGCTGTTTCAACGCAACCACCAGAAATATTTCACCACGCGCTGCCCCATTCTGCTCTGTCGAAGCAAACCAAAGACAGCCTCTCACCGCATCACTTCGGACATAGTCGCGAGTTGAGGGCCAGGTATCGACCCCGCAGCACAGCTCAGTGAGCACCACCTGTGTTCGACGTCAATGTGCAACAACTGCTCACGACGACAGGTGACAGCAATAACAGTGGAGGCTGTACAATGAGAGCCCTGAGCACGTGGGAAAGAGTCGAGCAGTTGTCGTAGTGACGAAAGAGAGCAATTTACCTGACATCGAGAACGGCATGATCATTCTTGGATGTTTTGGTTGAGCGGAAGGCACGAGGCCAGCTTGGTCATTCAGTGTACCGGAGACCATCACGCACTGATCGGTACTTGAACGCCAATAGTTTCCACCACCCTGTACGCAAATCGGTCCTGAAGACGTTGGTTCATAGAGCCAAGATTACCTCTGACGAAGACCCCCTGCAGTATGAATTGCAGAACTTAAATGTGTTTCCGAGGAAAATGGATACAGCAAAAGAGACATTGGAAACGCTTTCAAGGGCCGCCGACGAAAGACACCTGGTGAATCAGTATAAGAGGCCAAACGGATTGCTTGTTGTGGAGTAACTAGTAGTAAGTTAGGAGGTCTGCTGCAGAATCATGGGCTAAGACCAGTGTTCTAACCCGCCCCCAAGATACGAGATATGTTGCGCAATGTTAAAGCCGACATTACTCTTCGAGTGTGGCGTGCATGGTGTACCCTGTGAATGTGGCAGCATGTATATCGGACAAACAATTCAAACGGTTGCGGAGCGCTGTACTCAGCAGAAGCACCTTATAAAACAAAGGGAACTTGACAAGTCGACCATATCGGAGCATTGCCTACAAAACGGACATAAAATATAGTTAGAAAATACAAAAACGTTGCCTCATGCATCTACATATTGGGACTCCGTTATGAAAGAAGCGGCCGAGGTTCGTTTAAACAACAACAGTTTCAACAGAGACCAGAGGTATACACTCAGCAGGGCATGGGGGCGGGCGCTGGACATTGAAAGAAAGCAGTCAGACGCGCGACGCGGGAGCTGCTGTTGCAGACTTGGCGCCTACCCCTGGCGTCACCTGACGTGACCGGTGCTGCCACGGCCAATAGCTCCGCTAGCTGCCTAGGTCGACGTACGTGCGGGCTCCACATTGTGTCTATCTGATTGGCTGCTGATGATGTCATCATGCCTATATAAGCGAGAAACCGTAGCAGCCCCTGCAGTCATTGAACTCCTGACAACGACGGCGGAGATGGTCATCGAAAACTCGAGGATTTTATTCGAATTGACACGGCTTGAAAACCGAGAACGGTTTATTCATAGTCATTGAAATTCGGGACAAAAGAGGAAGGGTTTCCGAAACAGCTACGTATGTACACCGTTTACGTGCCGCAATAGATAAGATATTCCGTTGATGGCGAAACGGCGCTGTCCAACAGGGACGCCGAGGCAGATGTTGTGTACCACGGGGCAAAGATGACAGAGTTGAAGGACGTCTGCGGAGAAATGTATGGGCAAATAGAAGCCCAACATGTGAGGGTACTGGTGTGTAGTGTCTGTAAGTGGTTGTTCTTTGGAGGGCGACAATGCCTAGTGACGCAGAAAGTCGCAAGCAGGGGCAGTTGTTTAGAGGCTGTGGAAGGTGTATGGTGCGTGAGCCAAAGGCGGTTGCGTAGCGAAGGATTTATCTCTATGTTTAATAGTAGTCGCACACAGTTTGAATAATAGTGTGTTTATGTTTGTGCATTGTGATAAAGGAAATAAATTAAATCTTACCAGTTCTTATTGCGTCTCCATCAGTTAGTACCACACCATTGCATTTAACAATGAACGAAGTCTCGATATACACGGTCAACTACAACAAGAGGATTGTAAGATAATAATCATTAATTAACCCATTTATTCTCCAAAGACGAAGGGAGCTTATAAACTGTTGAGAAAGTGACCGCTCGGATGAGCCAAGAAGCTACCAAAACTGTCCTCTTTGCAGCAGGAGCCTGGTTCATGCACGCAGCGGTGACTGCTTTCCGCCGGCGACGAAGGATGGAATTTGCACGCCAGTACCGCTACTGCCCCTCTACTGGGTGGCGACGAGGAAAGACGACAGGCAAAAGATGAATCATGTTTTCAGCTCCATCGGCGTGAAATGTCTGAAAGCAAGAATCTTCCGAAGCGCTCAGGCTGGAAGAGTGACCCTTATGGTCTAGAGAATTAATTCTTGGCATTCCCTGGGTGATCTCATCATTCTGGAAGTCATATTGCATCAACACAAGTATGTACGTATCCTTGGACACCACGTTCATCGCTACATACAATTAGTTTTGCCTCGGAATGATAGCACCAACCAGCAAGACTATGCCATGTGTCACACAGCCCGCAGTGTACGTGCGTGTCTCGAAGAGCACCATGATAAATTTGCCGTATTCCCCTGGAGACCAAACTCCCAGGATTTAAATTCAGTCGAGAATCTGAGGGACCACCTGGATCGGGCTGTTCGCGCCAAGGTTCGTCAACCGACAAACGTAACACAGCTGGTTGCGGCACTGTAGTTTGCATGCCTAGACATCGCCGTCGGTTCATTCCAAAGTTTCGCTGACTCTCTTCCTGCACGTCTCGCACCAATTCTCGCTGAACAAGAGGGCTATTAAGTCTTTCCACATGTGGTGACATTAATGTGAGTCGATAGTGTAAAAAATAAGGTTTTTCATCTTTTTAAGTGCCTGCTCAGTATATAGATTCAAAATAGCTTGTGGTGCCACTCTTCCTCGCGGATTACTTTCTGTACGTAGGTGACAGTAACCGAAGCACTGTGGCAGCTGCTCTGTTGTGCGACTGTAGTGAGGCTGGTATCCCGTTGTCGACACAAGACGGGCGATCGATGGCGACGGCCACCTGTAAGGCAGCGGCGCAGGAGGACGAGGCAATCCTTGGGCCGGCACGCGGGGCACGCGCATTCCTATTGGCTGCAATTACGCGCGGCTGCGGGCTCGGGGCCTGCCGGCGCGGGCGGGGCGGCGGAGGGCAGGGAAGCGCCGGCCCCGCTTTCAATTAGCAGCCGCGTTCCCCGCATAGCGGCCGCTCCGGCAGGCACGGCCCGGCGCCAGCGATCGCGAACGCCGCGGCTGCCTTTGAGAGCCGCGATCGCTGACTGCAAAGTGTTGACGGCCGCTTCGATTACAATGAGTCGGTGACTGACGTCGCTGCCAGTCACTGCAGACCGTCGGACTCCGACTGTTAACTGTGTTTCGTGTCCTGTAGGTCAGACATAGTAGGGATTTTCCTGTAAGTTAACAGACTATGATCATAATCAAATGTCGTCAGCCACGACGGTTAAGAACACAGAAGCCTTTTCGCCAGATGGCAGTTAATATACACTCCTGGAAATTGAAATAAGAACACCGTGAATTCATTGCCCCAGCAAGGGGAAACTTTATTGACACATTCCTGGGGTCAGATACATCACATGATCACACTGACAGAACCACAGGCACATAGACACAGGCAACAGAGCATGCACAATGTCGGCACTAGTATAGTATATATCCACCTTTCGCAGCTATGCAGGCTGCTATTCTTCCATGGAGACGATCGTAGAGATGCTGGATGTAGTCCTGTGGAACGGCTTGCCATGCCATTTCCACCTGGCGCCTCAGTTGGACCAGCGTTCGTGCTGGACGTGCAGACCGCGTGAGACGACGCTTCATCCAGTCCCAAACATGCTCAATGAGGGACAGATCCGGAGATCTTGCTGGCCAGGGTAGTTGACTTACACCTTCTAGAGCACGTTGGGTGGCACGGGATACATGCTGACGTCCATTGTCCTGCTGGAACAGCAAGTTCCCTTGCCGGTCTAGGAATGGTAGAACGATGGGTTCGATGACGGTTTGGATGTACCGTGCACTATTCAGTGTCCCCTCGACGATCACCAGAGGTGTACGGCCAGTGTAGGAGATCGCTCCCCACACCATGATGCCGGGTGTTGGCCCTGTGTGCCTCGGTCGTATGCAGTCCTGATTGTGGCGCTCACCTGCACGGCGCCAAACACGCATACGACCATCACTGGCACCAAGGCAGAAGCGACTCTCATCGCTGAAGAAGACACGTCTCCATTCGTCCCTCCATTCACGCCTGTCGCGACAACACTGGAGGCGGGCAGCACGATGTTGAGGCGTGAGCGGAAGACGGTATAACGGTGTGCGGGACCGTAGCCCAGTTTCATGGAGACGGTTGCGAATGGTCCTCGCCGATACCCCAGGAGCAACAGTGTCCCTAATTTGCTGGGAAGTGGCGGTGCGGTCCCCTACGGCACTGCGTAGGATCCTACGGTCTTGGCGTGCATCCGTGCGTCGCTGCGGTCCGGACCCAGGTCGACGGGCACGTGCACCTTCCGCCGACCACTGGCGACAACATCGATGTACTGTGGAGACCTCACGCCCCACGTGTGAGCAATTCGGCGGTACGTCCACCCGGCCTCCCGCCTGCCCACTATACGCCCTCGCTCAAAGTCCGTCAACAGCACATACGGTTCACGTCCACGCTGTCGCGGCATGCTACCAGTGTTAAAGACTGCGATGCAGCTCCGTATGCCACGGCAAACTGGCTGACACTGACGGTGGCGGTGCACAAATGCTGCGCAGCTAGCGCCATTCGACGGCCAACACCGCGGTTCCTGGTGTGTCTGCTGTGCCGTGCGTGTGATCATTGCTTGTACAGCCCTCTCGCAGTGTCCGGAGCAAGTATGGTGGGTCTGACACACCGGTCTCAATGTGTTCTTTTTTCCATTTCCAGGAGTGTATATATCCACTCTTTGATCCACTCACCTTTCCCGCTGTCATCAATTTTCTTTTTATAAGAACGTAGGTATCCGCAGCTGGTGTCATAGTGATTAAAATTCTTTTTGGTATTATGACGCGCCAATGATAAGAACTAACAACAACAATAATGTTCGGCATGGCTTTCCTCGGGACACGACTGATTTTGCATGGGGACAGGTGCTTCTACTTATTACAGACAATCGATGTCTGACGTCACTGTTATAAAAGCATTAATTGGCCTTTTAACATCGCAGGTGTTTACGAACTACGGTGTGAGTGCGGAGCTACCTACGAAGGAGAAACAGGGAGACTTGTCAGTTTACGAGTAGCAAAACACGAACGCTATATACGATTACAACAACATAATAAATCGTCAATAGCGGGACACCACCGTGACTGTGGACATCCTATCAGGTTCCAGGAAGCCCGAGTACTGGCAAAAGAGTCGTGGATGCGAGAACGCAAAATGCGGGAGGCGATCGAAATTATTAAGCAGCCTGACAACATCAACAGAGAAGATGGCTACAAACTCCCGGCGTCCTGGCTGCCGGCCACTCCAGTCCAACGGGCCGCGATCGGTCGCGGGGCAGAGGCTGTTCAAAAGGTTCTGAGCACTATGGGACTTAACATCTGAGGTCATCAGTCCCCTAGAACTTAGAACTTCTTAAACCTAACTAACCTAAGGACCTCACACACATCCCTGCCCGAGGCAAGATTCGAACCTGCGGTCGCGCGGTTCCAGACTGAAGCGCCTAGAACCGCTGGGCCACATTGACCGGTGAGGCAGAAGCTACTCGGGTCACGGTCGTATCTGCACAAACAGCTGTAGAGCAACTGTCAGTCCACTTCCGCGCATACCAGGAAGAAAACTTGCCGACCAGAAGCCGAACGCTGATTGGCGGATAGCTACCAATCGTTGACGACATGGACATCCACGAATAGCCTCTTTGCTTCCATCTTCCCTTACGTCATGACTAGCCAAACATATTAGAGGGCCAATTAAATGTCTTACAACAGTAACGTCAGACATCGATAGTCTGTAATCAATAGAAGCATCTATCCCCACGCAAAACCAGTCGTGCGCTGAGGAAGGCCGTTGCAATTCGGCCGAAACGTCAGTTTTAGTTTATTATGTTGTTAGTTTTTAGCAATGACGTGGCATAATACCCAGAATAATCTTAATCACTATCAATTTTTGTTTTGTTTTATGCAGCCAATTCCTCTCCTGTGCCTATATTTTCATCTCATAGTAGCACTTGGAACCTATGTTCTCAATTATTTGCTGTATGTGTCCCAATCTTTGTTTCTTCCTACAGCTTTTACCTTCTACAGCCCCCTTCAGTACTGTGTCTTAACAGGTGTCCTAGAATCCAGTAATCCCTTTCCATTCCTTCCATTCCGGTTCTGTGCACAACCTCATCATTTTGTACCTTATCATCCCATCAAATTTTCAATTTTATTCTGATACACCATTTCTCACGTGTTTCCATTCCCTTCTTTTCCGGTTCTCCAACAGTCCATGTTTCACTACCATACAATACAGTGCTCCAAACGTACACCTGACAGCACAAAAAGCGTGCCATCCCTGAATCCCAACCTGTAGGTCGCACCTGACTGCGTACAACCAAAATACCATAGCTGTGTCGCAGGTCATCTAATCCCTCTGCAGTATAGTCGACTACGATCAATCGTTACCACAGGAAACTACTAGAGATCACTGATTTTTATGGCATTCAGTACCGTTATATAACAAATATTTGTAAATACGTTATTCCAGGTGAGACAGTACTTAACGCTTCCAAATACCGTAATATAACAAATATTTGTAAATACGTTATTCCAGATGAGACAGTCCTTAACGCTTGCAAATTAAACGTCGTTCCGATTAGTGACACTGCAGAACTCTTATCACACTCATTAAATAACGTGACGAGTTACTGCTCGTGATCCGGATTGGAACGCTCTGTTAACAAAACAAAACTTGCATGTCTGATCGAGACTCGAATACGAATAGAGAGGCGTATAATATCGAGGCGTTCAGCAGTATCAATTTGCCAGGGCGAATGTCCGAACCTGGAAACAAATGACAATACATTTATCGCTGCACCGGGAACATCACTAGGCTAATGTTGCTCCTCGGAAGTAACTACGAAAGGGATATAATAAAATGCAACTTCGTAGAAAGGGATATAATAAAATGCAAATCAAAATTTGAAGCGCCATGAAGCGATGGACGGGAAGTAGAATCCAGTACCTATATGATTTGTTAACTAGACAATCAGATGTCAGATATTATATACGTTCACCAGTAACGTATTATTGGAAAATGAAACAACGATGTAAATGATTTTTACCTGGCAGCGACTCATATCCGGAATCTTTTGCCCTCATCTTGTAGCTACTAATCGGATTGAAAAATTTATTGTTTCTTCGCCAGTAGCGAGATGTGGACATAATCGATTAGAGGTAATTGTAACGGATATTTCTTTGCTAGCTGGGTTTCCAATCCCGCGTATACCGTCGTTGTTTGTCCCACGCGAATAGATGTCAATTACCAAATTTCCTTTCACTTGAAGTTAGGATGGTGCCATTCGTAGAGACCTAGAAGAGTTTGGCATCGTGAGGAAACACGATTATATCGTACACAATATTTCATAACATTATATTTGCTAATTGGAACGTAGAAAAGTCCGCTGAAGATCACAGTCTGTATGCCTAATGCGTCGCAAAGCACTTTCTCTGACGGCGGTCTGTGTCATATGACTAGCTAATGGCACTGTAATTGGTCTTACTATGACAGACATCCACATGACCATTCACAAACATGTTTCCACAACGTTTTTATATTAGTGGTTGGTTAGAAAGTGAGAGAGACTGGCTCTGACGCTACGTCTGTGATGCTCCTACAAGACAGATGGAATGTGGCTTAAAAAAGAATGGAAAAGGATGGGTTTAATAACAGTTTTGTGTTCACACTGCATAACGTTGACTACTAGGCGAGAAGTAGATAATTAACAAAAACGGTTAAACTGCAGGCCAAAACTTAGCGTGCCGTGCGCTTCATACCCCATTATAACAAAATCTTGATGCGAACACATATGAAATTCCGTGTTTGGGATGAACTGAGTGTAGCTTGTAACGGCTAACAAGTGGGTTCGATTCCCGTTAAGGATACGAGGGTCTAACATGACCAGTCGTCATGGAGCGTCATAGGATCGTGACTTCTCATTTTAAGTTACTCTGAGATTTTGAAAATATTATCACTGGCTGTGATTCGTGTTACGATTCCAATTTTTCTCAGGATCTGACCCCTTCGAGATGAAAATATCATACACAACATTACATAATGTGTCATTATGTAACATTGTTTACAGTGTAATACTGGTGATTTTGTGTAGTATTTTGTTGTGAGAGTATCTAACTACGGGCCTAATTTGTTCAAGTTTGTAGTGTAGTTCGTGCCATGAAAACTTGAATATTTCTCCTTTTTTTGTTATGAAAATGGTCATTTATGCATTAAAACTGGAGTAGAAAATGGAGTAAAGTGCAACATTTGTGACATTGTGTTCTGTTTGTGCTTAATAAAAGCGTGAAAGAAGTGGAGTAAATTCGAAACACCTGTGACCTGTATGGAGTAAGTGCTGTCGAGAAAGTCAAGTTGTATCGTTTCAAGTACGATCATTCTGAGATAAATTAATCACCACATTCTGGAAGAGGAAAAGGTGTTGATGAAGGACCATTCTGCGATATACTATTATGGCCAATGACATTTTATTCGATTACGGAGAAGTCTGATGACCAATTAGCCTTCGTCTGACACTTGTTTTCAGTGGTAATATTGAGGTTACAAGTAAGGAAGGATTACGGTATAACGTCACGTCAAATACGAGGTTATACGCGAAGCAGAATCTCAAACTGAAAAGCTGGGGAAGGAAGTCGTCTGTGCCCTTTCAAAGGATTGATCCTGGCATTTGCCGTAATGTATTTAAGGACGTCACCGTAAACCTAAATTAGTGCAAAATAGCACTGATTTAAAGTGATGTATGATAACTTCACAAGGAGAAAATGGTTGGTATGCCATAACAAACATTGTCTCTAATGATGACTGGTACACGTCTACAAATGTATTGTTATTGTTATACATCTGGTGAAACAAGTAAGTTGTTTTGTGTTACGAACTGCATCACAGGGGTGTCTCGATTGCAGTTGACATTTGTTGCCAAAAAATTAGATGACTTGCAGTCGCAGAGTAACAAATGCGACCTGGAAGACAGCATCAGTGAGCTTGGTTGGTAAACACGTCTAACCTATGTCTTCTAATCTGGCACCCGCATATGTTTACCTTTCTCGCCCTAGTACATCAACCACCATGAAAGTAGGTCTTTGTTTTCATGTGGTTTATTTTTGTTTGAATTATTTGTTTTAGTTTTAGTAATTGCGTTGTAACGTGGCTAAACTAACAATCAGTATGCCGCTAGATGTATGGGATCTAAAAACTACGTGTTTGTAGTCAGTTTTCGATAACGATGTGGAATATATTGTCACCCGTGTCTGTGATATTTTTGTATATTTTGTTCAATAACCTTACAGGAAACACTATTCATATGCACTATACTAATGCAACTGATGTCTCATCATAATACCATACAGCAAATGGCTATCTTAATTGGACGTGGAGCCTCTTGTTACACTCAAGTAGCTTTACCAGACCACAATGTAAAAACGACAGAGTGGCTATGATAGTAGTTGCTGAATAAAACCATGTTAACAGAGTACTGAGAGATACGATTTCATTAACAGAGCTGTGTATTTTCAGTAGCAGTCGCACAGCTTTTTATGTTTCATACCTCTACATCTACCACTTACTGTAGTTAAATGCCTTATGATGACAAAATTTCTAAACATGACGTTCTCAGTTTGATATAGCTGTTTGTAGCTCTGCGACAAAGGATGTGAATTGTTACTCTCATACTCGTTTGGAACCGAGTGCTACTGCCTCTTACTGTTTAGAGTACTTCGACAATTTAATGGAGAAAACGACCACCTGCAGTGTTCATCGCTTCCTCATTGCCCTTGTGATCGTTGATACAGACAATTCGCAATATAGACAACGAGATTAATTGTAG
The DNA here is from genome assembly GCF_023897955.1 of Schistocerca gregaria. Lineage (NCBI taxonomy): Eukaryota > Metazoa > Arthropoda > Insecta > Orthoptera > Acrididae > Schistocerca > Schistocerca gregaria. Next base: position 483,162,037 of record NC_064921.1, on the reverse strand, counting down.
AATCCGCATAAAAGTAATCTCCCAGCCTGTAAACATATATCTGATAAGTCGATGTTACACCAAAGTGGATACATTCAGAATCCTTCATTGGTATACCAAGAATACATCAAGTGAATCTTGCACGGTAATTCTTCGTCATTCCAGGAAGCAAGAAAACTATCACAGTGCCAACACACATACCGCGCTATGTTGTCATGACTATATCATAGTCGTAGCAGGACGATTGCATTTCTACAGGTAATGTCTTTCATGAGTGGGCTGACAGTTTTAAAATTTATGGGTAAATCTTGTGCATCAACGATGCCGTCATTTAACTACTTATCCTATGATGTCATGAGGAGTACTTTAGTATTTATGGTGAGAGAGAAGAATAGAAAGTTGCACAGTCCAGCTCGGTACATACTAAGGAAAATAAACGTAATCCACGTAGTTGCAGATCTATTGCCTTGACATCTAAATGTAGCGGCTTGTGTGAATAAATACTTTATTCCAAAGTTATTAAATACCCTGAAATAAATTACCCAGTGACGTCAAACGTACATGTATTTGGAGAGCATCACTCTTGGGAACTACATCTGGCACTTTATTTGCAGGAAGTACTGCGTACAGTGGGTCTCAAATTGTTTCTTTATATATACAGATCCGAAAAAGCTATTGATATCATTCCTCATAAGCGGATTCCAAACACATTGCTTTCGTATGGACTATCGCTCAGTTGTGTGACTACATTCGTGATTTCCTGTCTGAAAGGTAATAGTTTGCAGTAACTGTCGGGACTATGTTGGCGATTGCTGCGCAAACACTGTCTCCACGTACGTGTAGACCTAAATTACTCTACTCTACCACACAAATACTTCAGGCTACACTCGTCTAGTATGACACGTTCCGGGGAGGGGGGGGGGGGGGGTGTTCTTAGTGACACGGGTCTGACGCTGACGAGTGTGACTCTACAAGTGAAGTGATATAGAACTTCTTTTATTTCTAATACATATAAACTATGAAGCAGACAATTTGAACATTTCTTTGGGATTTGAGGCGAGTAATGTTGTCGTTTAGTAAACTCGTCAGAAGTGGAAAGCAAATTGCCAAATTATGTTGGTGATGTTCATGGAGCGAAACGTGACCGTTGACGCTAAACAATACAATGAGTGAGGTTCTTCAAGTGTTTGCTAAGGAGGTTGGCGTCAAGCTTTGAGCAGTCGTTAAGAAAAACAAATTTCAGTGTTATAGATATAAAAATATGAACAACGTAACTGGAAAACATCAGATGTTGAAGCGAAGGTGAAGCAAATGTTGGGTTATTGACACAAACCTTAGAAGACCCAAGAAGTCTACAAAGAATACTCCCAGCATTACAGTTGTTCGGCCTGTTAAAACGTCAAAAGAAGGCAGTTGATTTTTAGTACAGCATATTAGGGTAAATAGTGTCACGGATGTTTTTCTTTATTTTCCTTGAGTTTGAAGGGTGACGTGGCATGGGTTCAAATGGTTCAAATGGCTCTGAGCACTATGGGACTTAACATCTGAGGTCATCAGTCCCCTAGAACTTACAACTACTTAAACCTAACTAACCTAAGGAGATCACACACATCCATGCCCGAGGCAGGATTCGAACCTGCGATCGTAGCGGTCGCGCGGTTCCAGACTGAAGCGCCTAGAAACGCTCGGCCACACCGGCTGGCGAGGTGGCATGGGGACAAGTTGGAGACGCAGTACTAAAACAAGCACTTTATATTCCTCTACTTTTCGATTGTCAACTCTCTCGTTTTTTCTGTCCATTGCCTTATCTTTGCTTCGTGGTGTTTCACACTTCTGCGTTGCACTTTATCATCCACCTTTCGTAGTTACTTCTCAGAAGTAATATAAGCTTAGTGATGTTCTCGGTGCAGTGCTAAACATATCGTCATTTATTTCCAGGTTCGGACATTCATCCTTGTCAACTGATACTGGCAAACATCTCGACATTGTACGTCTGTTTATGACTAGTTGAGTCTCGATCAGGCATGCAGTGGGTCATCAGTAACAACAACTGGTTATGTAATTTAATGAACATGATAAGAGTTGTGCAGTGTCACTTATTGTAATGCAGTTTAATTTGAAAGCTTTAAGAACTTCTGGATATCTGTCGTAATGGCCGGTGTTGTCTAGTAGTTCCTTGTGATAAGAACTGTGTATTGTCAAGCGAATGTACCCCGTAGTGTTCCGGCGTTTAGAGGACGTGCGGCACAGATACGTTATGTTGGTTGCATTTAGCAGTGACCAATACCTTTGCTGTCAAGTTTGCATATCTATGTATGAATGTATACCTGCACCACAGAATTAAAGAATCACTTTTTCCAAATTAAAGGATCACTTTTTCCAAACTCTACAACTGATTCTCATTGCGACGTAGGAGTTTGAAATTTGGCTCAAAGGTATACACAACCTACCCTATAACGTTGCAGAAGCGTTGGTACATCGACGTCATTCTCGGTCTCGACGAAATTCCGAAGAAGAAGGTATCGACAAATGCGATAGTAGCATCACAGGCCAGAAGTTCATGTGAGGTGTAAGATGGGTTAATTACGTCACTTTGACACCAAATTTCACAGCGAACGTGTCATACGTACCTACAGTTCACCTCTTCTTCTGTCGTCTCTGCGTTGAAAGTCACAACTGCGGCACCTAACGTTAAAACCAAGCGGGTTTCTGATGGGTGTCGGAGGAAAGCGTATCAGACACACGCCTTTCAGGATCGACGCGTAGAGGCTTCAGAGGGGAATATAAAGGACGCCACTGAAACTACACAATCCCTTAACGCGTTGATTCTCACACATTTAGCTGTCAAAATGACGGTTTGTAGTATGGTGAGTAGCTGTACGACATTCCAGAAAATGTTTGGCATTGGTTACACCCCAAGGACGCTTCAACGTCTTACTATGATATCGAGTGTCAACAACCCTACTGAACGTGATGCGAACCCTTTGGAGTGCTGGACGACAGCAATAGCTGCTCTGGACTACTGAGTGGAAACACTAGGGAATGGTTTCCTATTTGTCAAGCTGTGGGTTTTGAGCCATCCTGTTTCGCGCCGTCTTTGAACGTGATTACGGAGTTGTGATACATGCGCAAAAAAGAAGTGAAACAGGAAAAGCAAAGTGTCCCTCTAAGAATCCCTGTTGTAACATTCTCATTGCCATCAGGCAACTTTTGCTGGGCACATTAAGTATACAGCTGTACAGAGAAAACCCATGAGAGATTTCTGGACGCGTGATAGAAAGCAAACAGGGTTGGAGGGGTGTCAAGGCATGCAGAATTGGAGGGACGTCAAATAGTTGCCTGCCTGCAAGCATCTTTGACTCTCGTCATGTGTTTTCCCTGTACAGATACATTTTCGAAGTGCTCAACAAATGTGGATCACACAGAGAGTGGGAGGTCTTTGAAAGATTCTTTTATTCACGCATGTGTCAGAGTAACACCCACCTGTGACCAGACTAAACGAGGGTGCGAAACAGGAGGGCTAAAAAATCGTAATCACCCTTTGCCGTTTGTAATGGTGTTCAAATTTTATCTAGTGGTTTTCAACGTTGCCAAGTGGTTCCACACTGTACATTAGAGCAAAATTTGCGTTCGCACTGCACTGCAAAGTGGTGTGATCATGTTCGCCGTGGTTCCTAGCCACGATTTCCATATAAAAATGGGGCTTCACCAATGTCAAAAGTTGTCTAGAATGCCATTCTGCTGCCCGTCGCAGTGCAAATTACAGGTTTCGAATGCGTCTCAAGGGAAGGGTTGGTTTCACTGACTCGCTTTGTGTAACCTCATGGAAATTCTGAGCGGCGGTGTGTCTGAAACGTTTTCCTCGGACACCTGCCAGGAAACAGCGTCATCTCAACTCCGGTTGCAGATGTATTAAAAGAAGGGACGAAATTTGGGTAAGAGGGGTCGCTACTACTTTGCAGTCGTGTGACAGATCCATGGCAGTGTTGGCAAGAATAGTGGCGAAATTTAGCGCTAATGTTACACCACGAACTTCGGATGAAATGAGTTTTGGCCTCTTCGTGGCATGCGTCCAAACCTTGCTGTTTGGAGCATCGCCGTCCCCGTGAGTGACGTCCCAGGAGGTCACGCTTATGAACCATGATGTCACAGTGGGGAGCAATGACGAGATTTAGAAAAAGTGATTCCTCAATTATGTGGCACAGTGTACGTTAGTTCCCCATCTTCACATAAAACACTGGACCGAATTCAACCAAATTTCGTATACATATGACTTACTGTCTGCAAGGATTCCCTGTGTGGATAAGAGCCACTTACGTATCAAATAGAAATATAGCCGACAGCGTAATTATACCCAAACTTTTTTCATCCAGTATTTGAGAATGAGAGCACATCATGACTAGTAACGAATTTCACCCTTCATTTCAAACTTTTAAAGTACTTTTTCTCGCTGCAATTCCATAAAATGACTTAACAAGAAAGTTTATCGCAATACTACATTTTTTATCTTTACCCAGTAAAGCTGCAGCCTCAGGCGTGAAGACTTTATTTATTGCTTCTTTATTACGAACTGTTTCGAGACACATTTTGACACTGAATGTACCTACAAATCTATATCATTTTACGACGTATAATTCAGGTGATACGACGTCATAAACGCTGGTATGCGTGAAAAACAGTCGCATCTTGCATGGCGTTAAAATTTATTAGCAATTCACTGCTACCTCTATTCACAACATATGTCACAGGCAATAATCACACCCGCCGCTGAATGTGTGAACAAAATAACGTCATTGTACGACTCTTAGTTCAGGAGATATTGCGTCATAAGCATTGACCTGCGGGAAAATGAAACTGCGGGGCGAAATTCGCTAGAGATTCAGGTGAAATACGTGTACAAATGCGAGCTGAATGTAATGAAAGTATGTAAAATTTATGTGATATTTGCGTACGTGGGCAAAGTCAAAAATAATATGCTTCTTCTAAGCTCCTAGACCGATTTCAGTCAAAACGATATACATACTACTTACTTATCAGATTACCTTCCATTCGGAAAGTGGGTGCACTCGGTGACTGTTATGAGCCTCATAAATTATAGTGTGCATAAATCAGTCGCACTTTTTTAGATTTTCTTACAGCTAGTTGCTAACCATTCTCAATGCACTACTTTCTATTCATCATGCATGTAAGTCTCTGTTCTCTGGGCGTCAGTCACATTTCTTTGAATACTACTTATTGTCTGGAAAGAAACACTGTTGAAGTGATAACATTGAGGGGAAAGGGGGAGGAAGAGATGGATAGTCAGAGAGGGTTAAGAAGGTCATGGACACAGGTATGGGGGAGGAGAAGAAGAATGGAGGGGAAGGAGTGGAAAAGGTGAGGAGGAGAAGACGTACTGAGAGAAGCCGAGGGGGGTTGGAGAAAGGGAGGAAAAAGGAAAAGCTGGGTAGAGAGAGGGGGCAGGAGATGGACAGAGAGAGGGATAGGAGAATGTAGACATAACTGGAAGAAGAGATGGACAGAGAAGGCTGGCGGAGGAGATGGCCAGAGAGTGGATGGAGGAGGAGATAGTGAAGAGGAGGAGGAGAGAGGAGATGGTAGGAGGGACAGGATATTCGACTCAGAGGGGTGGGGGGAGGGAGGGATGGGCAAAGAAGGATGGAGCAGATGGACAGAGAAAGGAGGGACAGATGAACATAGTGAAGAGTAGTAGCAGATGGCCAGAGAGCGGTCAGGATTAGAAGAACAGAGAGCTGGAGCTGAAGAAGGTGGACAGAGAGTGGAGGAAGGGGCAGAAGGAGATGGGCAGAGAGGAGGGAGGAGGTGATGGACAGAGAGAGAGGAAATGAGATGGGCTAACAGAAATGGAATAAATAAATTCCCGGGAAAAGCTTGATACGGTACTCTGCTAGTGATTAATAATGAGGGATATGACAGGAACAATCATTTTGTGCAAGATTTCCAGTAAACACGAACTCCAAAATGTATACCTTAAGAGCTATGTGCATTTACTCACCTGTGGTATTGTCAAACAGACCTCCTCCACTGCAAGCTCTTCACTTCCCATAATTTGGACAGAGACAGGGCGCTTGACAGAGGCAGGAAAGAGGAGCTAAGAATAATTGTCCATTAGATGAGCCTCACAGTAGCGAAGATATACATGTGCCCATACGTCCTCAGGTATGCACTCTGCTAACCATGTTTAATGAAAAAAATTTTTCTTGTTTTGATCCATGGTACCACCTCTCAAAACATGTAAAGCAAGAAGCTTGCATGAAAACGTTATGTTTCACAGTATCGAGTGTGAAAAAGTGTCATAGCTCTTAATATTGCATTTTAGAGTTCATGTTTACTAGAATTTTAGCTTCGAATGACCGTTACTATGATTGAATAATGATCATTCCTCCTGGAACTCACTGCATATCGGACGAAGGTGAAGGGGCTGAGGAGTTGCAGTTATAATCCGTAACCACTCTTCCCTCCCTCCAAACCTTCCCCCACCCCCCAACCTCCAAAACCACACTCAGTCGTCCATCCGGCAATGAACCCTGGATCCACCCCTAGTTTCATTACGAATACAATCACTGTGCGACAGTAAACGAAATTGAACTAAGCCGTTTCCAATGTTGGTACCATTACTCGTGTATAAAAAGATAAATTACACATGTCCGTTTGAAATCTCGGCTATTTTCATTCGCATTCGCCGCAGAAGACCTCCAGAGCAGCTGTCGTGATACGCCTTTTGACACGAGAGCCGAGTGAGAGGCAGTGGCGGCTGTGTCCACTCTGTGCGCAGCAGCGGGCGCCTTGACCCTACCGGTGTCAGCCACCTCGGCAGATGCGGAAGACGGCGGCCGGACCATTATGCCAGCGATGCGACGCTGCGTGTTCCGGCTCCCTGTCACTAGCAACGCGACCCCGCCTTCACGGCTTGTCCCGCTAATGGACTCATTGTTCCCGCAGACGCTACTGCCACTTTGGCGTCCCATTGTAGTCGCTCTGTTAGTAGCCGTGACACTGGACGTGGAAAAGCAGTATGCTACAGAGCTGACGGTCATTATTGAACTTCTGCGTGTCAGAGTTCACAGCACGCGGAAGTATTTTGCAGCTGATGGTTAAGAGAAGGCATTACGCCCTTTGTGAAGTTGTGGTGTCAGACAACGTCTCCTTGGTGATAGATTACAGACTCTCGTCAGGACTGAGAAAGTGAAGAAGGAACATGCGGGAACGTGCGTTTCAGGAGTGGTCATTTCTATTGGAACAAAGCACAGATGGCATTGAGATATGATAGTTTTGCTATCCAATAATTACGAAAGTGTTTTGTGGACCAACTTCGGTCCATTGTAAAGAGCATGATGTTTGCATACTTAACACAGACAATGCCCACAGGACCGCGACCTCGTATAGTTTCTCTGAATCGTACAGACAAAAAATTTGTGTGCATCCCTGCATGTATGTATGCGCGTCCGAAGGAATATTCCATCGTAATTCGTAATAACACAGACACTGCAATATCATATTTATCCGACAACACCGCGCAAGTGACTTTCAAGTAAAATGTCTGCTGTGCACGGGACTAGCGGTTGTAGATATACGCTTGTCGAAATGTAGCAGTATGGAAATTTAGATATGGCCGTAAGTCACAATCAGAGAGCCAAGTAGTAAGGCGACCGCTCGTGACTAGAGGGAAATCGGGGTTCGAGAGCCATTTCAGCACAATAAAATTTTCTCTGTCGTCTTCGCATTACACAGCTGATGGTTGTCCATATTCGCAACTCCGAATGCATTTCATGCACACTGTATGATCAAAAGTGTGGTGTCACCGCCAGACACCACACTTGCTAGGTGGTAGCCTTTAAATCGGCCGCGGTCTGTTAGTATATGTAGGACCCGCGTGTCACCACTATCAGTGACTGCAGACCGAGCGCCGCCATACGGCAAGTCTAGTCTAGAGAGACTCCCTAGCACTCGCTCCAGTTGTACAGCCGACTTTGCTAGCGATGGTTCACTGTCTACATACGCTCTCATTTGCAGAGACGACAGTTTAGCATAGCCTTCAGCTACGTCATTTGCTACGACCTAGAAAGGCGCTATATTAAGTTACTATGAATGTATTCTAAACAGATAATATTGTGAAACATGTACCGTCAAGAGCGACGTTCATCATTAATGAATTAAAGTTAAGTATCAAACAAATTAGTCCGCTTTCTGAATTCTCATTCTTGTCATGTTCCAGACCTCACGTCAGTATAGTTCTTCCCTCCTCACGCCAGTGTACGTGACCTAAAACGCGTACATTTCGGCCTCCCCTAGTAACGTGGTGCTGGCTCTTATGCCAACACAACAAAAAATATCTGCACACCTGGCTGAAAATGACTTACAAGTTCGTGGCGCCGTCCATCGGTAATGCTGGAATTCAACATACTGTAGGCCCATCTTTAGCCTTCATGACAGCTTCCACTGTAGCAGGCATACGATCTATCAGGTGCTGGAAGGTTTCTTGGGAAATGGCAGCCCATTCTTCACGGAGTGCTGCACTGAGCAGAGGTAACAATGTCGGTCGGTGAGGCCTGACACGAAGTCGACTTTCCAAAACATCCCAAATGTTTTCGATTCAGGTCAGGACTCTGTGCAGGCAAATCCATTACAGGAATATTATTATCGTGTAAACACTCCGCCACAGGCCGTGCATTGTGAACACGTGCTCCATCATGTTTAAAGATGCAATCGCCATCCCCAAATTGCTCTTCAATTGTAGGCACCAAGAAGGAGCTTGAGACATCAATGTAGGCCTGTGCTGTGATAGTGCCACGCAAAACAACAGTGGGTGCAAGCACCCTCCATGAAAAACACAAATAAAACGAAACACCACTGCCTGCGAATTTCACTATTGGCACTACACACGCTTGCAGATGACGTTCGCTGGGCATTCGCTATACCTACACCCTGCCATCGGATCGCCACATTGTGTACCGTAATTCATCACTCAATACAACGTTTTTCCATTGCTCAATCGTCAAACGTTTAGGCTCCTTACACCAAGCGAGGCGTCATTTAGCAGTAACCGGCGTGATGTGTGGCCTATGAGCAGCCGGTCGACCAAGAAATCCAAGTTATCTCACCTCCCGCCAAACTTTCATAGTACTTGCAGTAGATCCTGATGCAATTTGGAATTCCTGTGTGATGGTGTGGATAGATGTCTGCCTATTACACATTACGACCATCTTCAACTGTTGGCGGTCTCTGTCAGTCAACAGACGAGGTCGGCCTGTACGCTTTAATGCTGTATGTGTCCCATCACGTTTCCAATCCTCTAGCACATCGGAAACATACGTACGACACAAGTGACACCAAATCAGCAGACCACGTTCGAAGTCCATGAGTTCCGCCTAGTGCGCCATTCTGCTCTCTCACGGTGTGTAATGGCTACTGAGATCGCTGATATGGAGTACTTGGCAGTAGGTGGCAGCACAATGCACCTAATATGAAAAACGAATGTTTTTTGGGTGTCAGGATACTTCTGATAACATAGTGTACTTAAAAGCTGTTGTAGTAGCCGGGTTGCCTGTTCCTTCGGACACGTATGCAAGTGAAAAGGAACATCGTAATTCAGAATAAGACGAGCCCTGCAAAGTCGTGTATAACATTCGTTTGTGTAGCACAACTCCTTCTTACAATTTTCTCGGTCAACGAATTTTTCGCGGCATTTGAGTAAGTGAAATTTTTAAAAGATAAAATGCGTGTCTGTGATCTCAAAATTGGTCAGCTTAGTGCCTGTAAAGAATCTGTGAGCTACATATGTTTCCTTGTGCATTCCCAGAACGCAAGAACTGTGGAGCTCCTGCGCATCTTCGCCGGAGACGACGTCAAAATCAGGGACTTCGGTTGTTGGTTCTTAGAGTGGTGCTGTTCTGCATCACAGTTTAGCTAATATTTTTATCTCTACGTAGCTACTGTGTAATAGTCTTACGTATATTCTAATTTTTCTCTGTCGGAACTAGTTTTCCCCTGTGTCGTTCTTTCCAGCGCCAAATTAACTGCCATGTTAACTGTTCTTCGATGTCATAGCTAATGTGCCATTAGCTTGTCACTTTTTATGTCAAGCGTCTACTCTATATTTCTTTCCTACCATTTTCTTTCCACTATTATTAATTAGTACATTCTCTGTGTATTTGGGCTTAACATTTCTTTTAAACTCTTACTTTCTCAGTGCTTCCAGACCCTTCTCTAGATTGCGTATGCCCTGTGTTGCACTTCCACACAACGGCATTCCCCAGATTTACATTTTTAGGTACCATATACTCATTGGCCAAAGAGTTTATGAAAACAGCAGAGCTCTTGTAATTGAGAACCTGTGTCAGTCACATTCCACTAGGGCTGTACTATCTCTAGTACCATCCTTGCTCTGCCAGTCTTGAATAATATTGCTTCTTAGATAGGATAATTCATTCACTTCTCCACTTCTGTTTCGTTCCCGTTTCTGATAAGTAGTACGATCTTCTTTAAACTATCTTCTTTACCTCCTATCCTTTTTTTTATCCTGAAATAATACACTACACATTCCTTAGAATTAGTTCAACTGGTTATTTATTTGTTTACTTCGTGAGATAGAGCCTGTGCGCCCCGAGGTGAGCAGAGACCTTTGCGACGTCCCAACTACCAGCGAAGACAGGCGCGGGAACAGGATTTCTAATGGCGTTGTAAGTCTCCTAATGCGTTAATAAGCATTTATAAGAAAAAAGAAAAGAAGATACTAAATTAAGATCAACGAGGTGAAATCCAAATGTTCAGCCACGTGAATAAATTGCAATAAACCGAAAGCAGTACAGGAAGACACTGTCTCAGTGCAGCGCACAGCATTGGAGCTAATTTGAGTTAGTTCTGAAAGTACCGTCAAGATACAATCGGGCGATCGGAGTCTCAGAGCGGAGGTACGATAGCCAAGGTCTTCTTGGATCGCCCCTCGATGCTGAAATTTCGACGATGTCGGACCACAGCCGCAGGAACTTAAGAATATCTGCAGGAGTTCTGGACCTTGACAGAAGTTTTCGACAGTCGTTAACATTGACATTGAATCTCAACAGCATATCAGTGTTATAGTCGAGTAACACTTCTAGACCGACTCTTGGACTTTAACCCTGAACTACAGAATGGTATTTAAACACTGCACAAATGTCCGCAAACAATTTTTATCGAAATTTGAACAGCAGCGTGTTTTGTTGATCTTCGTACATTCTTGATCGAAACTGCGACTCAATCACTCCTTCTATTCACAGTGTTCAGCAAGGTTTCAAGAATAGTTTTAATTACTAAACATACCTTGTGTTAAGGACATTTATTCATTTCAACAGACATAACAGTGCATGCAGTATAATAAATTTATAGTAAGAAAAGAGAATTTCCACTCTGCAGCAGGGTGTGCACTGATTTCAAACGTCTTGGCAGGTTAAAACTATGTGCCTAGTGGGACTCGAACCAGAGGCCTTGCACTTGGGGTGCAGGGTTTCCAGACACTACTGAGGACCCTCCCTCGTAACTAGACTTCCGTCGCTATATCGTCTCCTATCTTCCACATTTACGAAACGTTCTCCTGCATAGCTCCTGTAGAAAACGATGCTTTGGAGACAGAGCTTAGCCACAGCTTTGGAGATTGTTCCCAGAGTGAATTTTCACTCTGCGGTAGAGCGTAGGCCGATCTGAAACTTCCTAGTAGATTAAAACTATATATTAGACTGGATCTACCTTTTCTAGGAGTTCTAGTGCTGTAAGACATGCTAGAGAATTTCCGGGACGTTTGCAGTACAGGATATGAGCTTCTGGCAGAAGATAAGCTGTGGGGGCGTGTCGTGAGTTATGCTCAGTCTGGATAGCAATTGCCCACTAAACACACAGGTCCTGCGTTAGGCAATTATCAGAAGAGGAGCTAGGCAAGGCGACGGTTTTGCTGCTGTCCCGTAAACGCTAACGAAGAAACCAAACATTAAAAATCTGACGCACTTCGTTAAGTCGCGTTACACAAAAGGAATTTGTCTACGTCTACGTCTACAGACATATTCCGCAAGCCACTGTATGGAGCCTGGCGGTGGGTGCCTTGCACCATTACTAATCATTTTCATTTCTCTTGGCTTCGTAATCCTCAGGCGATTTGCACGTTGGCGGCAGTAGAATCGTTTTCTAAATTTTGTCAATGGTGCTCGTTGAAAAGAACGTCATATTCCCTCCAGGTGTTCTTATTTGAGTTCACGGAGCATCTCTGTCATAATCCCTTGTTGATCGAACGTACCGGTAACAAGTCGAGCAGCCGCCTCTGAATTGCTTTGAAGCCTGCCTTTAATCCGACCTGGTGGGGATCCCACACACTCGGGCAGTACTCAGGAATGGATCTCACTAGTAATATGTCTCCTTCACAGATGAATAACATTATTAAGAAATTCTCTCAATAAAAAGAAGTCGACCATTCGCCTTCCCTTTTACCGTCCTTAGGTACTCATTCCATTTCATGTTCCTTTGGAACGTTACGCTAAGACTGCGTCAGTCAGTTCAATACTAATGCTGTATACGAGCATTACTGGTTGGCGTTTCCTATTCATCTCTATTAACTTCCATTTTTCTGCGTTTAGAACAAGGTGTCATCTATCATACCAACTAAATATTCTGTATTAGTCAGCTTGTATTCTCCTAAAGTCATTTAACGACGAGATCATCGAGAACGCCACAGCATCATCTGTAAATAACGGTAAATTGCTGTCCATCCTGTCTGCCAGAGAATTTATGCACAAAGATGGAAAAAAAATAGCGGTCGTATGACACTTCCCTTGGGCACTCCTGACGACACACTTCTCTCTTACGTATACTCGACGTCAGGGTCTATTATTTAATAACTCGTCGAGCCACTCGTGTGCCTGAGAACTTTTCCCGAATGCTCGCACCTTCACTAACAGTTTGCTTTCCTGTAATCTAGGAATATGGAATCTGCCTGTTGCCCTTCATCCACAGTTTGCTGGATATCATGTGATAAAAGCGCGAGAGAAACGCTTTCTAAATCCGTGTGGACAGAAGCTCCTGTCTGTCAGCGCGATTTATTATATTCGAACGGCGGACATGTTCTGCAGTTCTGCAGAGAAACGATGACACGGATAGTGGTCTGAATTTTGCCTTCTTATATTTGGGAATAACCTACAGTTTTTTTTAGTGACATCGGACCTTTCCTGGGAGAGAGATTGAAATGCGATAAATTCAGGCTGAGTAAGGGACTAATGCTTTAGAATAATCCTGTAAAACCAAACTGCACCTGGCGACTTATTTATTTACAAGTCTTTCACTTGCTTCTTTACCCCAAGGACGCCTATTACTACGTACTCCATAATGTAGTCTGTACTACGATCAAGGGACAGTAAGTTTCACGATCCTGATCCGTGAATGAGTTCTTAAATAGGAGATTTAAAACTTCGGCTCTCGTTTTGCTGTCTTCTCTTACCACATTAGCCTGATCAATGCGATGTGATCCATGACTTCTACTGCCTTAGTGTTTCTACGTAAGACCCCAAGTTTCTTGTGTTCTCTGCGAGATCTTTTGTAAAGATATTACGGTGACACCTCTTGTGTTCCGCGATCTATCTTCTTGCAGGCGCACGAATTTCCTAACCTTTGCACGTGGTTTTTTGAGCCGAGAATAGAACAGTCTCTGCTTCCTCAGTAAATACCGAATCTGTAATTACACCTTTATGGGCATATAATTCTCGAAGGTACAGTTTATAATCAGTTAAAATGAGCTTATAATTTCTCTACGTCGTTCATATTGAAACTAAATGATGTCCAGTCATTACCATTTTTTTTCAAAAGTTGTGCTAACAACTGCTTACCTGCTCTTTCTAGCAAAAATTCTCTCCTAGCCTTCTTAATGTATTGATTAACTTTAATAACCAGAACCGCTTTTTTTGCCGACATAGTCACTAATCTCTGTCTCTATACTGACAGCGTAGATAAGGTGAGGCCAGTTTGAAGCTACTAGATCTAAAATGTTTCCACTGTGTGTTGGTTGTCGGACTATCTGCTGAGGACAGTTTTCGGGAAACGTATTCAAAACTGCTGCGCAAGACTCCATGTCTGTATCACCTTCAATGAATCCATACACGTCCAAATCTATATTCGATAGTTAAAAATCGTTTGGTGCAGGGCGCAGACGTTCGTCGAATGAATCTAAATCTATTACGGCGGAATCGAGTGACCCGTAAGATCATCCAAAGATTAACTTGAGTTCACCTAGGTCTGTTACACACGTCATTATTACTTGACAATCAGACTCAAATTCTATCTCAATAGAGACAAGCTTTTCGACGACTGCATCGAACACTCTCCCTCCTGTAGCGTCTAAACTGTTTATTAGATATACATTCCGTGACTCGCGAAATACATGGTGATTACAATTAAACTTTCGCTACTTGAGCCAGCGTAGACGTAAAACTATTTAACGCATGAGTACCCAATTTCATAAGAATGTTCAGGCTGTGCGCTTCAGGATCTCCGTTGACAGTAGTATACGCAGAGAACTGCGATACGAAGGTACTCAGGAATGACAAGATATGCTTGAAGCTTTCTAAGGCTATACGTAAAGTAATAAGGGATACCTCAATGGGCAGTACAGTTGAAGAAGAACGGAAATCTCTAAAAACGGCAGTCACAGTAAATGGAAAGAAAAATATATGTACAAAGAAAGTAATTGCAAAGAAATCATGGCTAACAGAAAAAATACTTCAGCGATGACAGAAGGAAGTACAAAAATCGTTAGGGAATTTAAGAATAGAGAAATACATATCGCTGAGGAATCAAATAATTGGAAGGTGCAGGGAAGCTAAGATGAAATGGCTGTCTGAGAAATCTGAAGAAATCGAAAAAGAAATGATTCTCGGAAGGACTGACTCAGAATACAGGAAATTCGAAAGAACCTTCGGTGAAATTAAAAGCAAGTGTGGTAACATTAAGAGTCCACTTTTAAACGCAAGCGAGAGAGCGGAAAGGTGGAAAGAATGCATTGAAGGACTCTATGACGGGGAAGATTTGTCTAATATGATAGAAGAAGGACTAAGAGTCCTTTTAGAAGAGATAGTTATCCAGGGTAGCCGTGGTCTAGGGGTCCTCAGTCTGCTTTCGACCGGTGAGCGGCGAGGACGTCTTGTTTACGTCCCGCCCGCAGACTCTCGAGCGCGCGTAGCTTGTTTACTTCCTCGCCGCAGCTAATACTCGCGTCCGTTAACACTGAGTCGCCATGGCTCATTCGTACAGAAAAGCTACCATCAAGATCACCTTCCAGCCCGACTACGCACGACCACGAGCCTTTTAAGTCCAACGATTCATCCGTGACGAAGTTCAAATACCAACACAGCACATCATCGGTATCCACCTATCCATCACAAGTAGCGTCGTTTACGTCAAGATGGTCGATGACGAGTTATGTCACGCAGTTGTGAACAGATGCGCGAATACTCTCAAGTTCAAACACTCCGATGGTCACATCGGAGAGATTACTGTTGACCATGATGGACTAGGATTACGCACACTAAGAGTCTTCGAACTCCCTTTCGAAGTACCACCGGACGTCGTTACCTCAGCTTTCCGCCCTTATGGGACGGTAATTAGTCACGTGGGCGAAAAATGGAACACCTTCGAGACGTACCAGGTCCTCAAGGGCATCCGTCAAGTGAAAATTGAATTAAAGAAACATGTGCCGTCCTACTTAGTCATAGGTGGCTGTCGAGCAATAGTAATGTACGACGGACAACCTCGTACTTGTTCTGGTTGCGGCCAGGAGGGTCATGTGCGCTCGGCGTGTATTCATCGTCGGGTTACACAACTTCCATTGCATGATACGACACCACCTCCTACGCTCACGGCCCTCCCCCTCAATTACGCAGAGGTGACACGATCGACTGTCATGACAGACGACAACCCCCCAGGAAGACAGGAAGCGTTAGAATGCGCGCCTGTCGCCGGTCCTGGTTTGACCGACACCATTACGGTGTCTGCAGAGGTTGCAGAACGCCGCCCATCGACTCCACATGAAGATTCGGACGCGAGAATGGAACTCGACGTTAGGGTTGTACCAACATCTGCCTTTCTACCTGAGGGGGATGCTATACGGGAACCACAAGCTCTTTCGGACACAGAAACCCACGTCCGCAAACAAAGGTCACCGAGAAAACATAAAAAGCGAGTCGCACACCCTCAGACGATTGCCTCCAGCGGACATCTTCTCCAGTTGACGACCGGACGGCCGACGAAACGACGAGGAAAATGGATGACACGAGATCGCCCTCACCGGTCACTTTGTCTGATTTTGACAAACCCGATTCCGCTCTCTCGGGCAAACGGATGGCCAACACATTAACCGCCGTTGGTACACAACCGGAAACAACTGCGGGTTCACCCTTAGTCACTCAGCCCACAAGTGTTCTACCGCAGCCACCGTTAACGTACGGACCTTGGGCGGATGACATTGAAGACGATTCTACGGCCGCTGTGGTGGATGAGGAGAGGGGTCTCCCCTCCCACAACTCGGCCCCTCCCGAGTAACAACAGATGACGGCGCGGACGCGGCCAGCAGATCACAGGCCCCACCTTTTACGGCGACACTGACGGCGGCTCCCACCGCAGGAGACGATCTACAGACTTATCGCTTAACGACCATCAACATTAACACCATTCGGACACGTACGAAGTTGTCGCTGCTCCAAGACATGCTCAATGCAGCAGACGTTGACATTGTCTTTCTCCAAGAAGTCTTCGTCGCCGATTTCCCGGGGATGCATGGTTATATGGCTCATGTGTCCCACGCCTCGCTAACTAACAGTGGAGTCGCAATTCTCCTCAGAGAGGGCCTCGAGGCGGACGAAGTCCGATATCTCCCCGACGCTAGAGGAATGGCCGTAACGGTGCAAGGCGTCCGCTTTATCAATGTGCACGCCCCTTCCGGAACGAATCGCCGTCGTGACCGATCGCTCTTCTTCGCAGAAGGAATAGCACCCCTTTTTCAGGGCAGGCACGATGACTTGATATTAGGGGGCGATTTCAATTGCACCCAAGCACCTAAAGATCAGCTGCCGCGCCATTCACCGTGCCCCGAACTTCGGACACTCATCGACGATATCCAGCTGGTAGATACATGGGAACATGTTCGAGGAAATGGACCTGGATACACCCATTTCACGAGTCACTCGTCTAGTCGCATCGATACGATTTACGTCTCCCGTTCTCCCGCGGCAACGGTGAGTTGCGCGGAGGTGTGGCCAGTAGCCTTTTCTAATCACGAGGCCTATATATGTGCCGTCACCCTTCGTCGCCAACGGGTGTGGCGTAGCCGACATCCCTGGAAATTAAACCTTGCTCATCTCGCTTCTCCGGATTGTCGACGCGCCGTCGAAGACACGTGGAGTTTGTGCGTGCGCCGCCTCCCAACGTATCCTACGTCGATTAGTTGGTGGTTAACCTGCTCCAAACCGACCCTACGGCGAACCTTTATTACGTATGGTCGTGAGACTGCTGCTTGTAGGCGGCAGACCCTTGATTTTTATTTCACCGTCCTTCGCGAATGCTCCTCCTTGCCACCCACACCGGAACGACAGTTGACAGTTCAGCGTGCGAAAGCAGAGATCGTAGTCCATATGCGCCGCCACCTCGAAGGGACGATCGTCCGAGCGCGAACACAAGACAGACTCGCAACGGAACGACCCACCATGTACCACGTCATCCGAGAACGTACACTGCGAAGACGGGCGCTGATACATGCCGTCACCGCTGAGGACTGCCGTCATCACACCACACAACGCGATATTGCTGCAGCCTTCTTCGACCATTACGCACGACTTTATTCTGCTCAATTTTTCCTACCCAACGACGGTGACAGCATTCTCACAATTGGTTTACGGCGTTGTCCCACAGGATTTACAAACTGAATTATTGAACGACATTACGGAAGACGAAGTTATCGACGCCATCGGTAAAGGAGATGCGAATAAATCTCCTGGCCCTGACGGGCTCCCTGTGGAGTTTTATAGAACTTTCCATTATTTACTGGCTCCCAAGTTAACAGACATCTGTCGGGAACTTATGTCCCCCGCGGTGCCGCTCCCTGCGACCTTCGTAGAAGGAATAATTATACCGGTTCACAAACCTAAAGGTGGGGCTCGAATACAAGATTACCGCCCGCTAACACTCGTCAACTGCGACATGATTCACCAGACTGTTAGCAAACCGTCTACGACCGACCCTACCTTACGTCATCTCGCCAGATCAGACTTCCCTAGGGGGTATCAACAACATCCACACAGCACTGTGTCGATACCGTGACTTAATAGCCCTAGCCAGGGCACGCCGCATCCCGGGAGCGCTGGCATCACTAGATTTTAGCCAAGCTTTTGATCGAGTGGATCACGCGTACCTAACGTCCGTTCTCCAGCATATGCAGTACCCACAGCAATTCACAGACGTCGTGATGTGCATCCTCCGAGGGGCGACTTCCAAAGTACTCGTTAACGGACGTCTCTCGCAGTCCCTCGCGATTGACCGCTCCGTGCGTCAAGGCTGCACCTTGTCGATTTTACTATATGCTCTGGCACTGGAACCGCTCCTCTGTAGCCTCCGTCAACGCGTCACCGGTCTTACCCTACGTGACGTCACATTTCGCTGTACAGCATATGCAGACGACTTGGTCCTCGTGTTCCGCAATCGCGACGATGTCAACAGAGCACTAGAATGGATTACCACGTACGGTGTGGCTTCCGGCAGCTGTCTCAACGTCGCCAAATCCGTCGCCATGGCCATAGGAGACGGGTTGACCCCAGCGTGTATCGAACCCCTACAGCTTCGTGGCACTATCAAATGTCTCGGAATAGAGTTTCACAGCGACATACGGCGCACTGCGGCTCTTAACTACCGCCGCTTATTACAACAAATTCGGGTCCAGATCTTCAACCTTCGTCTGCGGACCCTGGACATTCTCCAAAGGACACACTTCGTCAATGTTTACCTCGCATCGCGCCTTCCACACATAGCGCGTGTTCTTCCAATACCGTTACTGATGGCTCGACGTCTATTAGCGGCATTCGGAGCCTACGTCAGTACAGGCATGCTCTTCAAAGTCAGTAATGAGTCACTGAAACTTCCCCCAGAAAGGGGAGGTCTTGGTCTAGTCCATGTCCAAGACAGAGCTGTGGCCCTGTATGTCAGCTCACACGTCAAGCTGTGGCGCCACCACCCGGAAAGTTTGACAGGTTTGCTGTTGGAGTCCTTAGCTCCGCCCTCCCTTATGCCCCCACTGACGACGCAAGACATACCCCCATCCTTCTATTACCTCGGGAACTTTTACATTGAACACAGCTATGTCCGTATCGCAGTAGCACCGACGAAACAGTCGTCGGCGCGGGATATATATCATGTCCTACAGCAGAGGCGCCCACCAAACATCGTGGAGACCAAAAGCCCTCAGATTAATTGGAAGGTGGTGTGGAAGACGATTCACGCGGTTACACTGGACACAGCCGTCCGATCCACATGGTATATCAGAGTCAATGGTAAACAGATCACCCGATCACGCCTCCACAAGATAAACATGGCGGAATCACCTCTCTGCGTAGACTGCGGGATACCAGACACGGACGAACATCGTCTCACATGTGGCGCGGCAGAAGACGTATGGCGCTTGGTGCGACAAATTTTGTCGTATTTTCTACGAGTGACTCCGGAACACATTATACCTCGGTTTCTACTATTTCCCGATCAACAGTATTTCCCGCGCGCCAAGACCAACGCTGTTACGTGGATCCGTGCGCATGCGGTACACTACTTATTTCACGATGGACCTAAAGATGTATTCGACTTTTGGAACTACCTACAAGAACGTCATTGCAAGACCGTACGGAACCCAAAATACAGACAGTATTTTTCTAATTACTTAGGGAGTGCCCTACGCGACCCTCCACGCAGCTGAATCATCAACAGGTAGGAGAAGACACCCATTGAGTGATCTGACAAGACTAAGTTCGATTCTCGGTGGAATAACATGATATACGTGAAGACGTACCTGGATGATGAAGCGTAAGGAAAGTAGCGACACACCCTTCTACATCCTGAATGAAGCACTCTTTTTTTCGTTTTCCCCATATACATTACCTCGGTGTAGGAACGTGCCGAGATTCAGAGCACGATGCGGTGCTAGATACATTTATTTTTTTGTGGTATAAAGTAAAACCACATTAACTTTGTATTAAAAAGCAGTAAATAAAAATAAATAAATAAATAATGATTCCCACAAAAGATTTCTCCTTCCCATCCCTGATTCCTTGATTCCTTGACGGACGAGGGGGACACTGTGACCAGGTCTCGGGTTACGACCCCTGATCACTCTGCCTTCCCCGCCCTCCCCCACCTTAAAGAAAAAAAGGGCGTAGCGTCTTTGATTCATAATCAAAACGTCTTGGGTCCCGCGTTCGATGTCCACCACTGCTTAAATTTTGATAGATAATCAGCATTGGCGGCCGAAGACTTCCGGCATAAGAAGTCAGTCTCATTCCTGCCAACGTCCTTGTCAAAGAGGACGGAGGAGCGGATAGAGGTTTAGGGCACTCTCTTGTCCTAGGGGTCGGAAATTGCCCCTAAAAACGGAAGAATCAGCAATCATCAACGACATGAGGATGCAGAAGGCAATGGAAACCACTGCATTAAAGACACGTAACGTGTATCCACACGACATGTGGCCTGTAGTTGATGAAGTGTCATGATGATCTCTCCATTGGCAATAGATTCCGGAATAGTCCCCCATTCGGATCTCCGGGAGGGGACTGCCAAAGTGTAGGTTACCATGAGAAAAGATTGAATAATCAACGAAAGGATAATGTTCTACGAGTCGGGACGTGGAATGTCAGAAGCTTGAACGTGGTAGGGAAACTAGAAAATCTGAAAAGGGAAATGCAAAGGCTCAATCTAGATATATTAGGTGTCAGTGAAGTGAAGTGGAAGGAAGACAACGATTTCTGGTCAGATAAGTATCGGGTAATATCAACAGCAGCAGAAAATGGTATAACAGGTGTAGGATTCGTTATGAATAGGAAGGTAGGGCAGAGGGTGTGTTACTGTGAACAGTTCAGTGACCGGGATACTCTAATCGGAATCGACAGCAGACCAACACCGGCAACGATAGTTCAGGTATACATGCCGACGTCGCAAGCTGAGGATGAACAGATAGAGAAAGTGTATGAGGATATTGAAAGGGTAATGCAGTATGTAAAGGGGGGTGAAAATCTAATAGTCATGGGCGACTGGAATGCAGTTGTTGGGGAAGGAGTAGAGGAAAAGGTTACAGGATAATATGAGCTTGGGACAAGGAATGAAAGAGGAGAAAGACTAATTGAGTTCTGTAACAAGTTTCAGCTAGTAATAGCGAATACCCGGTTCAAGAATCACAAGAGGAGGAGGTATACTTGGAAAAGGCCGGGACATACGGGAAGATTTCAATTAGATTACATCATTGTCAGACAGAGGTTCCGAAATCAGATACTGGATTGTAAGGCGTACCCAGGCGCAGATATAGACTCAGATCACAATATAGTGGTGATGAAGAGTAGGCTGAAGTTCAAGACATTAGTCAGGAAGAATCAATACGCTAAGAAGTGGGATACGGAAGTTCTAAGGAATGACGAGATACGTTTGAAGTTCTCTAGCGCTATAGATACAGCAATAAGGAATAGCGCAGTAGGCAACACAGTTGAACAGGAATGGACGTCTCTAAAAAGGGCCATCACAGTAGGTGGGAAGGAAAACATAGGTACAAAGAAGGTAGCTGCGAAGAAACCATGGGTAACAGAAGAAATATTTCAGTTGATTGATGAAAGGAGGAAGTACAAACATGTTCCGGGAAAATCAGAAATACAGAAATACAAGTCGCTGAGGAATGAAATAAATAGGAAGTGCAGGGAAGCTAAGACGAAATGGCTGCAGGAAAAGTGTGAAGATATCGAAAAAGATATGATTTTCGGAAGGACAGACTCGGCATACAGGAAAGTCAAAACAACCTTTGGTGACATTAAAAGCAACGATGGTAACATTAAGAATGCAACGGGAATTCCACTGTTAAAAGCAGAGGAGAGAGCAGATAGGTGAAAAGAATACATTGAAAGCCTGTATGAGGGTGAAGATTTGTCTGATGTGATAGAAGAAGAAACAGGAGTCGATTTAGAAGAGATAGGGGATCCAGTATTAGAATCGGAATTTAAAAAAGCTTTGGAGGACTTACGGTCAAATAAGGCACAAGGGATAGATAACATTCCATCAGAATTTCTAAAATCATTAGGGGAAGTTGCAACAAATCGACTATTCACGTTGGTGTGTAGAATATATGAGTCTGGCTGCATACCATCTGACTTTCGAAAAATCATCATCCACACAATTCCGAAGACGGCAAGAGCTGACAAGTGCGAGAATTATCGCACAATCAGCTTAACAGCTCATGCATCGAAGCTGCTTACAAGAATAATATACAGAAGAATGGAAAAGAAAATTGAGAATGCGCTAGGTGACGATCAGTTTGGCTGTAGGAAAAGTAATTTCACGAGAGAGGCAATTCTGACGTTACGGCTAATAATGTAAGCAAATCTAAAGAAAAATCAAGACACGTTCATAGTATTTGTCGACCTGGAAAAAGCGTTCGACAATACAAAATGGTGCAGGCTATTCGAGATTCTGAAAAACGTAGGGAGAGACGGGTCATATACAAGATGTACAACAACCAAGAGGGAATAACGAGACTGGACAATCAAGAACGAAGTGCTTGTATTAAGAAGGGTGTAAGACAAGGCTGTAGCCTTTCGCACCTACTCTTAAGTCTGTACATCGAGGAAGCAATGATGGAAATAAAAGAAAGATTCAGGAGTGGAATTAAAATATAAGGTGAAAGGATATCAATGATACGATTCGCTGATGACATTGCTACCCTGAGTGAAAGTGAAGAAGAATTAAGTGATCTGCTGAACGGAATGAACAGTCTAATGAGTACACAGTATGGTTTGAGAGTAAATCGGAGAAAGACGAAGGTAATGAGAAGTAGTAGAAATGAGAACAGCGAGAAACTTAACATCAGGATTGATGGTCACGAAGTCAATGAAGTTAAGGAATTCTGCTACCTAGGCAGTACAATAACCAATGACGGACGGAGCAAGGACGACATCAAAAGCATGGCAAAAAAGGCATTTCTGGGCGAGAGAAGTCTACTAAAATCAAATACCTGCCTTTATTTGATGAAGAAATTTCTGAGGATGTACGTCTGGAGTACAGCATTGTATGGTAGTGAAACATGGACTGTGGGAAAACCGGAACAGAAGAGAATCGAAGCATTTGAGATGTGGTGCCATAGACGAATGTTGAAAATTATGTGGACTGGTAAGGTAAGGAATGAGGAGGTTCTACGCAGAATCGGAGAGGAAAGGAATATGTGAAAAACACTGATAAGGAGAAGGGACAGGATGATAGGACATCTGCTAAGACATAAGGGAATGATTTCCATGGTACTAGAGGGAGCTGTAGAGGGCAAAAACTGTAGAGGAAGACAGAGATTGGAATACGTCAAGCAAATAATTGAGGACGTAGGTTGCAAGTGCTACTCTGAGTTGAAGAGATTAGCACAGGAAAGGAATTCGTGGCGGGGTGCATCAAACCAGTCAGTAGACTGATGACCAAAAAAAAAAAAGAAAAAAGAAAAAAGAAAAAACAAGCAGAAGTTAAGAGAGCTTTGGGCGATTTCAGATCAAATAAGGCAGAAGGGATAGATGACATCCCATCAGAATTTCTAATATCATTAGGGGAGGTGCAAAAAATGGCTATTAACGCTGGTGTGTAGAATGTATGAGTCTGGCAACATACCATTTAACTTTCGGATAAATATCATACACACAAATCCGAAGACTGTAAGAGCTGACAAGTGCGAGAATTATCGCACAATCATCGTAACAGCTTATGCGTCCAAGTTGCTGACAATAATAAAACACAGAAGAATGGAAAAGAAAATTGAGGTTGTGTTACATGACGACCACATTGGCTTTAGGAAAGATGAAGCCATGAGAGAGGCAATTCTTACGTGGCGATTCATAATGGAGGAAAAACTAAACCAAAGTAAAGACACGTTCATAGGCTCTGGCAACCTGGAAAAAGAGCAGCAGAAATTGTGCAAAAATTATGCAAGCATTCCGAAATTCTTATAAAAATAGAGGTTAGCTGTAGGGAGAGGCAGCTAATATACAATATGTGCAAGAACCAAGAGGGAATAGTAATATCGGACGACCAAAACAGCAGCGCTCGTATTATGATGGGCGTAAGACGTGAGTATAGTTTTTCGCCCCTACTGTTCAATCTGTACATCGAAGACGCAATTATGGGAATAAGAGAATGTTTAGGGACTGGGACTAAAAGTCAAGGTGGAAGGATATCAGGATATTCGCAGATGACGCTGTTATCCTGAGTGAAAGTGGAAAACAATTACATGATTTTTTGATTTTTTGAATGGTATGAACAATCTAATGAGTACAGAGCATGGACTGAGAGTAAATCGAAGAAAAACGAAAGTAATGAGAAGTAGCAGAAGTGAGAAATGATAGAAACGGAACATCATGATTGATTGGCACTGAGCCGCGGCAGCTCGGTCTGATGGTCCAACTACCTCTGGCATGTGTGTCGATAGCCACCTACCTTGTGGCTTACCTTTGGTATTCCTGGTTGATGTGTGAAGGCTCGGCGCAGCGGGGTGAACGGCACGTGACGGAAGGAGGAGGGCTGGCGGCGGGGTTTGGTTGGGCCGATTTGGGATGGACAATGCATGTACCCAAGCGGATCGCAGAGCGACTTGTCGAATGTTGGGCAGCTGCTAAAGAAGGTGACGAAGGTCGTGCTCTGGAGCTCTGGCGACGGGGGCCTCCTTCTCTTATTTGAAAAGGAGTTAATAGAATACTGGCTGTGGATCTTCTGGCCATGTGGTTCAATTCTTTTAAGGAAAATTGGAGCAATACTATTGTCTTCTTCATGAATAATATGTATTTGATCTGCAGTGTGCCTTGGCTTGAGAATGGCCAGTGGTTGTCAGTGCGTCGTCTTTAAAGTCACGTGATTCTGTTAATTGGTAAACCGCTTATGTGTACCCGCTTGGGGTGCTAGGTTATGAATTGAAGTGGTAACACCTGCGAGTGGCACTGTACCCGGTGGTAATATCATGGTACTGGGTACGAGTTTGGAATTTAATTGTGATTTAGTAAAGTGTATTTATTCTAATCTACGCCGATGTATTTTAGTCATAATTGAATTATGTAGGGCTACTACTGAGCGAAATTTTCTGCCTTGCTTAAGGGTTTAACTGAAACTGCTCTGTTTGTACCTGCACCTTGTCAGTTACATATACACGCTTATCAGCTTACCTAGACAGAGGCGTATGTAATTATTGTGTACAAAGGGAGTTCAAAAAGTATTGTACAATCGTCTCTAATTTTTTATTTTTTGCCGGAGGAGAATGAATTTGTTGTGAACATACTTTTAGCTATAAGTTGATGTATAAAAGAACTTTCTTTTATTTATAGGTGAGCCATAATGGACCTTGAAGTAGACGTCAGGTTGCGACAGCGGTAGGTGATGGAGTTCCTCTTCAAGACCGGCGACGAATCTGCCACATCGATTCACAGGAATTTGCTCCCACAGGGTGAGGACACAAAGGATCGCACCAATATCCAGCAGTGGTTAGAGAGATTTAAAGAAGGTGATTTCTCTATACTGGACAATCCCAATGCGATACACCATCGACGGCAGTGAGTGATGTGAATAAGGAGACTATTGATCAAATCTTCCGAAATGACAGATGTGTGACGACACGACAGCTTGCTGAAATGACTCGTTTGTTATTGGATAGTGTGGTGTCATTGGTACAGTAACTGGGGTACAGAAAAATCTGTGCACGTTGGGTGCCTAGATTATTGACAACAGAAATGAAAACGATGAGAAAGAACGTGTGTGAGGGTCTGATGAAGACCTCTAAAGATGAGTGGAAACAGTGTTTTGACTGCGTCATTACCCAGGATGAAACATGGTTGTTGTTGTCCGAACCTGAGAGCAAAACCTAATCCATGGAGTGGCGTCATCCGGGTTCCTCTCGGAACAGGAAACCAAGACTTTGACGAACAGCAGGCCGAAAGGTGACTGCCTCATTCTTCTGGGATCAATGTGCTGTCATTTTCATGTACTTTTTGGGACCTGACTCCACAATTAACCCTGACCGTTACTGTTTGTCATTGGACAAGCTGCTACGTGCCACCAAGATCCACAGACCACAGATTCAGGGTCAGCGCATCAGAGTACACGATGATAATGCCAAACTCCAAACAGCCCTTATTAAGTACGAAAAAAATCCGGAAAATAGGTTGGAAAATTGTTCCTCATCTTCCCTTAGTCTGGACTTGGCTCCGTCGGAATTTTATCTCTTTAGTCGTCTGAAGGCCCACCTGCGAGGTAAAACATTTCATAGTGAGAATGACCTTATTTCCCGTGTCAAGCAATGGTGTAAAAGTCAATCCCTAGAATTTTACCAAACTGCGTTTACATCATAGAAAGAACGTTGGGCCAGTTGCGTCACAGCTGATGGAGGTAATATTGAGTAGGCTCAATGTATAGCTAAATGTTCCAAGTATGTTTACAATAAATTTCATTCTCCTCCTGCAAAGCTGGCTGCTGTGGCCGAGCGGCTCTAGGAGCCTCAGTCTGGAACCGCGGTCGCAGATTTGAATCGTGCCTCGGACATGTTTGTGTGTGCTGTCCTTAAGTTAGTTAGATTTAAGTAGTTCTAAGTTCTAGGTGACTGATGACTTCCGATGTTAAGTCCCATAGTGCTGATAGCCACTTGAACCAGTGTTTCTTCCTGCACAAAATTAAAAATTAGAGACGACTGTGCAGAACTTTTTGAACGCCCTTTGGACGTTAAAATCCAATCTAATTGCATCTGTCAACCTTAGCAAGTTCCCCTCTGATGTGACGAATTGTATTTACCTCGCTAAAGGGAGTCTCGTCATTTGTGAGTGTATATTCTGTTATCGCTTGAAGCTGCTGTTTAGCGTGTGATTTATGTTCACAGTTGATTGCGAAACGCCTTGGTGATTGCAGCCTTGACTTCTGGGCCGTTACCTTGGCGGCATCCTGCGCAACGCCCGAGGTATAAGTTATTGCCGTGGGAGCGCTTTACAGCTTCGCCTCCCACACCTAGGAAAAGTCTAGTAGTTGTCTTGTTCCTTGAAGCTATACCTGGTTTGAGCGACTGCCGCAAGGGTTGCAGGCTGTTGGGTTTGGCGGGATTGACTGATGAACTTGGTAAATTACGATTCAAATTTCATTTTTACTATTATTAACTTTGATGCTTTGTGTTTATTGTATATTGTTTCCTTTTGCTTATATTGGTAAATCTTAATAATTTGTCACTTTGTATGTTATTGTAATTCTGATGGTTTTCACGTTGTTAATCTGGAATTTAATTTATCAGTATGTTTTTCTGAAATACATGTTAATTTGGCGGAAACGATGTACTATCTGATTGGTCTCCTTTCCACGTGTTGATGTTTGATCCTTTCCTATACTGAACCCGTTACGAAGTAGATGAAATTAAGGAATTCTACAACCTAGACAGCAAAATAACCAACAACGGACGGAGCACGGACATCAAAAGCAGATAAGCAGGAACAAAAAAGGCATTTCTGGGCAGGAGAAGTTTACTAGTATCACACATAGGCCTTAATTTGTGGAATAAATTTCTAAGAATGTGCGTTTGGAGCACAGAATTGTATGGTAGTGAAATACGAACTATGGGATAACAGGAACAGAAGAGAATCGAAGGATTTGAGATGAAGTGCTACAGACGAATGTCGAAAATTAGGTGGACTAATAAGGTAAGGAATGAGGGGGTTTTGTGCAGAATCGCAGAGGGAAAGAATATCTAAAAAACACTGATAAGGAGAAGGGACAGGACGACAGAACATCTGTTAAGAGATCAGAGAATGTTTTCCACGGTACCAGAGGGAGCTGTGGAGGGCAAAAACTGTGGAGGAAGACAGGAATACATCTAGCAAATAAATGACGACGTAGATTGCAAGTGCTACTCTGAGAGGTTGGCAACGCAGAGGAATTCTTGGCGGGCCGCGTCAAACCAGTCAGAAGACTGATGGCTTGAAAAAATAATAAAAAACAGTTGTAGCGTTACTGTCACGACCTGCCACAAGTGGTCGCTACTGGTGGAGCGCCTTACGATTCAAGCATAAGCATCTGTAAGAATGTGTTGCAGACAGCCAAAATAGAAATTGGCAACGTGAGCAATGCTTTACTTGTAAAGCTGTTTTATCGTAATAACAGCAACAGAGTTGCTACTCTTCGCGTGTTAAAGGGTAAGGAGAGGCCCCCTTTCCAAACCGAAGTTGAAGAACGTAATAGGGAAGTTCGAATTACCGGGTAACTTGGGAATTGTCCGGGGAGAGAATGAGGGGGATTGATTGCCAGTTGCCCTAAAAATTATTGAAGAAGTTACTATTACGATGGGTGAGAATACTGGGCGCAATGTGTGATCCGCAAGCAGTGTACGAGCTGTGGCAGGCCAGCTGACCATTTTATATTCCACAACTCGAAAAGTGCTCACCAACTTTCGTTACGGGACGTGGATTGTCGACTAGACTTTGCTCTGACGTTTCTTGGAAGGGTTGTAGCATACTCTATGTGGCCGGCCGGGGTGGCCTAGCCGTTCTAGGCGCTAAAGGCTGGAACCGCGCCACCGCTACGGTCACAGGTTCGAATCCTGCCTCGGGCACTGATGTGTGTGATGTCCTTAGGTAAGTTAGGTTTAAATAGTTCTAAGTTCTAGGGGACTGATGACTTCAGCAGTTAAGTCCCATAGTGCTCAGAGCCATATTTTTGACACTATGTGGCATCAGAAAATTATGTATAGCTAGGAAGCGCACTTTCTTTTCATTGGGTCAGCGAACGCTCAGGAATACCACATTTGGGGACCGTCACCACCAACAACGTTCATTAAGTTCTTATGCATATTGATCGCTACATTGTATCGTTCAAGATAGGTCTCTTTTCTTTATTTTTTACTCGGACCTTACGGACTGAGGACACGGCACGGAATGGCACGGAACGGCACACGTTACCCAGCGGGAGAGAGGTGCTTTGTACTCAACAGATCTGAACGCAAGCGTTTTCTGACTGTGGGGCTATCTGAAAGTTGGTATATGTCAGCGGGACACCAGTTGAAGGGCGAAAATGAGCGTGGCAAGGGTGGTAGCCAACATCCCACCTGAGATATTTTGGGTAGCCCTAGAGAAATCTGTAGTATGGTCACAGACTGTCATTGATGCAGATGGTCATTACATTGCGCCAAGTTTGTAAGCTGGAACGTAAACATGGGACCGAGTCAACTAACGTAACCCTCCATGTGGGAATTGAAATGGGTTTTTTTCAATGGTTCACTCGTTATTTCTTTTACGCATAACCTTACAATTATTTCCATAAAGTTTCATTGTTGAACAATCTCTCTTTTTCATGGGGATCCTCTCAAGCAGTGGAAGTTTAATTACCATCAGCTTGTGTCTTATAGATTTCTACTCCGAATTTCAGCCAGCTCTTGGCTAGGAGATTAACTTGAGCGCTACCACTTCTCTGGGAGGGGGGGGGCAATAAATTCAGGAACTTTGTAACGAATACTTGGATAATTTACTGTTATAATTTTGACAGTAGAAGAGTCATTTCTTTGCATGTGATCTGAATTCGCCCATTGGGTATCACTAGGGAGGTGTCATAAGATTTCTTCAAACTATTGCACAATCCAGAAAAGAAAAAAAAATGCACTCCACATGTACTCTGATACCCGAACAGCTGCATTTTTTGTGTAGTGCGCTACTGACCTATGAAAGGGAGTCCTGCTATTCTCCACCTTATAACGCAGGTCCAGAAATCTGCAGCCAAGACTGTCACTGGCTCTTCAAAGCAAAGAAATTATTATTTCGCTACGTATTGCCTGAAATTTGACTCTTACAAAGAGGCGATATTATACCTCTTAAAAACAAAAACATGGACTTTATTTAAGAACTGAACTTCGAAAAAACACGGGAAAAGCTAAACACTAAACTTGCTGCGCTGTCGATCATCATAGGCGGCAGACACGTCTCCTGAGTCATGAGAGCACCGGTTAGTTGCTGCGGCGATGTAAGCACAACCTACAGTTACATATAGTTGTGTGTGTGTTCTGTGGGGACAGCTGGAAGGAGGGAGTAGGAAGTCTTTCAAAGTCTTGACTTTAATGTCTGCTAGGTCTTCATTAGAAACTGTCAAAAAACGTACGCAATCTGTGAACCTTGGCATTAGTATCTGTTCTTATTGCACTTTCTCCCTATAAAATTATTTTTCCGCTTTCCACAGCTTCATTGAAGTATAAGTTGAACAACTGCAGTGATAAGCTCCACATAACCTTACACTACTCTTAACACTTATTTGTTTTTCTTGACTTTCCATTTGATTACTGAAATTTGAATTTTGTAGTTGCTGAGCTATGCACGCCCCTCTCCCCCCCCCCCCCCCCCCCTCCTCTCCTCAACCTCGAAAGAGGTGGAGAGGCTTGTGTGCCTTAACAGACATAGTCTTCCCGCAGGTCCGCAGCTCGTGGTCGTGCGGTAGCGTTCTCGCTTCCCACGCCCGGGTTCCCGGGTTCGATTCCCGGTGGGGTCAGGGATTTTCTCTGCCTCGTGATGACTGGGTGTTGTGTGCTGTCCTTAGGTTAGTTAGGTTTAAGTAGTTCTAAGTTCTAGGGGACTGATGACCATAGATGTTAAGTCCCATAGTACTCAGAGCCATTTGAAGCATTTCTTTCTGGAGGTGCGATATCTGTAGAGGGATTAGACAAGCATGGTTGCTGGAGAGACAGAGCCTTTTCAGCTCATGCAGTGACAGCGTCTTGGACAATTGACTTATCAGAAATTATGTAAGACCTTTGCTGTCTTCGTACCTCTTTCATTGTCTCTAGGTTCGATTATTTTAACTTGGTATCATATTATGTTTCTGCCTGATTTCAATTTTGTCTCATAATACCGATGGCATATGGAAGTGCCCGAGAAACCTGCGTTTTATTTTATTTTTTAGGTGTCCTTTCTCATCAGGAAATTCCGACACTGTGCCGGTTTGCTGTAGTGCATGAAAACATCAGTTTAGTTAGGTGATAGGGCGAATTTATGTTCAGCCTTGCTAAAGGAGGACAGGTAGTTTAAGTTACCTATCGTGATACAGTAGCGGGACGGACACACTAAAAACACATTCCTGTGGAGCCTTCGTGAGTTATAGGTCGTGTGCCAATAAAGAATTTGACTTGCTCCCCAAAACAAATTTTCAGGAGAGGCGGTCCAATGGCTTGTTATATTACTCGGGAGGGGCTTCTGGAAGCTTCTGGTGGCTTTCTCTCTGGAGAAAGAGTCGAGAAGTACAGTTAAAATAGCTTTGGGGTTACTGATAGTGAATTCACGTTACTGTGTAATTGTACAAATTTCTTTCTGATTGCGTTGAGGAGCTACGGAGATTATGAATAATAACTTCGTTGTTGATCATAATCAAGTAATAGCGAGGAGCAACTGGAAGTAAAGTCAGTGCTGAGGCTCTCAGATAAACTTTGGGCGCTATACAGATCATACCTCTGTCGGATGCAGAAGATGAGTGATGGAAGCTGCCTCTTGGAGCCGTTCCAGTGTGCACTCTGTAGAGGTAAGAAGCATGTAGTCGTAAGCTTGGTTAACGATGTGTTGTAGATCCCACAGTAATTGGTAGCTTCCTCGGCACTTCATTTTTCCTCTTTTAGAGAATATGAATTGTGAATTAATTCGATAATATAGAATCATTCTTTCAGTTGACATGAGTGTCCGGTTTGTTCTTTCAGAAAAACTAGGTTTCGAAATGGTCCATCATGATATTAATCACCTAAGTTTTAATTTGCCGAACTCTAACTTGCCTGCATCCGTTTGTCTCGTACATGCTCTATAGCTTTCTTTACTAACGTATCAGTGTTGGCCCCCGGTTTCCGTAGGTCCGTTTAATGGAGCATGTCTGGTGCTCGAATGATTAACATCTTCATAATGCAGTATCCCTTTCTTCATTGCACAGAGTACATCCCACGCTCATGTTTCTCCCACTTAATTCCTACTCAGCTGCGAATTTTTACGGGACAATTAGATGAAGTTATTTTCCTTCTTTTACTGTCAAATTAAATGGCAGAATTAGTCAGGACTACGTCAAAAAACGTTGAAGTTAATAATGTTTCTTTTAAATTTCCTGTTTCCCTGTCACACTTAGCTGTACTCCGTAGCATAAATCAGAAAAGTACCAACTGCAAGCGTAGATCTAGTAGACGTCTCCCTAAGGCTATAGTGAGTTTTTTAGCTGGCAGAGTGGTAGATTATGATCTCTATCTCTTAAATTCAGGATTCAAATCATTAGTTTTTCTATGGGCCAAAACCCTGTACGCCCACGGAATTTGTTGTTGGTGAAAGATTCAAATTTGTAGAAATCAAGGGATGTTTGATGATTGACGAACTGTTATACTGATATAGGCCAGAAACTATCAGCTGTTAGCTGCTCATAAGCCCCCGACATTTCGTACGCTTTGTACTATTGTAAATGCGTAGGCTTCCACGGCCAGAGGAAGCTCCTATGGAAGTTTTCTGAGTGTCGTACGGCGTCATAATGTAAACACTATACTGAAGTAACCAACGTTTCGACAACGTTTACACTGGTCTCCTTCGGGTCTCGATTTGTGCTACCACTATTCTCAATAATTCGACGCGTACTTCCCACTTTATCAGCACGGTTTATGTGTTACTTTTGGAATACTGAAAGTAGGAATTCGAAAGGGCAAGTGTCACTTAGGCACACGGTTAGAAACCTTATAATCTCTTCGCTTGTGCTTGGAAGTAACGGTACCCCCAATGTTATCAAGGACAAGGCTGATGCCAAACCAAACAAAAGGAATCAGTATTCAGGAGCCATCATTAATCTAAAACTGGCATCGGGCACTATACTGTACTACGTCTCCAATAATGGTCTACTTAAGTATCCACCTTTTTCTGTTTATGCATGTATCTTCCTACCTTATCTTCCGTACTGTAAAACTTCTTTTTACATTGAAACTTCATCACCAGATTATGTTTGCTTTGCGCTAGTAATACAGCGATATTGTCACTCAGATTCTAGAGGTTAATATTTTAATATTTGTAAAACAATAAGATATATCATATTTAAATAACAAGAAAAGAATGCAGTAGCAGCCTCGAAATGTAATGGGGATTGGAACTTTAATATTGGCAACTATTTAATTACAGCTCGTACAAAATATACACGTGTTTCAAAGTTTTACTGACCTTCTAAGTAGTCACCAGCATTATTTATAACCCGTTGCCAGCGATGAGGAGGTTGTAGGCCTCTTAGCAGGGCCACTTGTGTTGACAGTTCAAGTGGCGCGGTCTATTACCCGACGAATTTGTAGCAGTTCTGAAGCTAATGCAGTGAAGTATTTCCTTCAGTTTAGAAATCGAGTTGAACTCACGAGGGCTTAACTCATTAGGTGTTATAGCACTTATCAGCCCCATCAATCGAACAAATCAGTAACACCTGAGTTTCTCCTGGCGTATACACCTTCCAAATAGCTTCTGGGAATTCAGCGAGCTAACACTTTCAGCGACTCTCGATATTTCGGCGGGAGAACGCCTCGCCATTTTCAAGGAAAACTGCAACCGACAGGCGACGTACATGAAAATTTATAACTTCGGTTCTCGGACTGATGCACGAAAGATAACTCACACACTGGACACTGGCGCCACCAAAGATGACCAGAGTCAGGGATATCGATAGTGAGACTACGAACTCGCAGGTCATGTAGCATTGACTCCGTCCCTCTGCTTTTTGACAGAAAGCCGGATTCCAAACAGTGTTAAAACAAAAACCTCCATCCCTGTTAACGAGGTTGCTCGCTAATTTAATCTCAACTACATCCTTAATAACACTGTCCCAATAGCTGGCGTGCATGCCAACATCTCTGTGTTATTATATAACATGGAGTGACCAGTATCCAAGCAATGTTCGGTAGTAGGAGATCGCTGCTAGAATCGTGTGTGCCGTTTACACTCAGTACATCGGTCCTCTACGGTCCTGATGGTTTGCGGAATATATGTCATGCCGCAGCTACAAGGAATACGATATTCACTAGCCTTATGCAAACCAAGATCATCCTTAACAGAACTCAAAAGCACTCTAATATTAGATGAAGGTCGGAAAACACATTTCACATCGTATTTCCCTAAAATATGACCGATCTCGTTGTAAGTGTTTCCTACGCAAGGAAAAAAGGAAGTAGACTAAGTTATCGACTCAGAATTATCATCAATCACCCTGCGGAAAAGAGCAACGCCACAGTTGTTTTAAAGAAACATGATTATCTACAAAAGATGCAACGTTTGCTATGTGATTCAGCGTGTCGCAGAATCGATACTGACCTCACAAAAAGTGTTGAGAGAATGACCAACAGCCTCCTGAAGGAGAATGGTTTTGTCGCTGGACACTATCAAGAGTCTTAACATCTGTAGTGCTATTCCCCCTAGGTTATATGGCCTCCCGAAGGCTCACAAGGAAGGGGTTCCTTTCCTTCCTATAGAGAGTAATATAGGCGCTCCGACATATCGTGTAGCCAAGCATCTTGCTTCTCTGCTGAGTACACAAGTAGGTCGGTGTGAACATCATATCAGGAACTCGCTGAGTTTTTACGTCGTTTGGAGGGACTGCGGTTGAATAACTCTGGTATTTTAGTGAGTTTCAATGTGGTCTCTCTCTTCACTCGTGTTCCTCTGTCTGATTTTTGCGGTTACTTGAGGCGAGGTTTGGTGCTGCATTAACTAATTTCATTCGGCATGTTTTGACACCCAGTTACTTTTTATTCAATGACCAGTATTAAGAGCAGACAGATGCAGTTGCGGAGGGTAGTCGGTTGTCTCCTGTGATCGCAAATTTGTTTATGGAAGACTTCGAGAAACGCCCACTGTAGTCTGCACATTTGAAACCCGCATGGTTCTTTAGATATGTTGACGATAACCTATGTTGTTTGGCCTCGTGGTAGGGAGAATTTGAATGCCTTTCTAGAACATCTGAACTCGATCCACCCGAACATTCGTATTACGATGGAGGTGGAAGAGAACGGTTGCCTTCCCTTTCTTGACGTATTGGTTAAGAGGAAGGATCATGGATCATTGGGACATGCAGTCTACAGGAAACTTACTCGCACCAACTTGTACTTATAGGCTAATAGTTGTCACCATCCGACTCTGCGTGAAGGGGTATTTCGTACCTTGATACACAGGGCATATGTCGTTTGCGACGGTTAGACTTTGCCAGCTGAGTTGTCCCATCTTGAAGTTACGTTTCATCAAAATGGTTATAGTGACAAATAGACTGAACTTGCGTTCCGCTATCGACTAACTGTATATCACGTGACTGATGATAATTTTGAGTCGACACATAAGTCTACTGCATTTTTGGCTTACGTAGGAAACACTTCCAACGAGATCGGTCGTATTCTATGGAAATAGGATGTGAAATATGTTTTCCGATCACCATCTAAAATTACAGTGCTTTTGAGTTCTGTTAGGGATGATCTTCGTCTGCGTAAGGCGGGTGTATATCGTATTCCTTGTAGCTGCGGCATGGTATATAGATGTCTAACTATCAGGACCGTGAAGGACTGATGTGCTGAGCATAAACGCCACAGAAACCAAGTAGATCTGCTATTGCCGTACATTGCTTGGATACTGGTCACCCTGTGTTGTATAATAACACAGAGATATTGTCATGCACGTCCAGCTATTGAGACAATGATATTAAGGATGCAGTTGAGATAAAATGAGCCTGCAACTTCGTTAACAGGGATGGAGGTTTTTGTTTGAAGTCTGTTTGGAATCCGGCTGTCTGCCCTTGTCAAAAAACAGAGGGACAGAGTCAATGCTACATGACCTGCGAGTTCGTAGACCCACTATCGATATCTCTGACTCTGGTCATCTTTGATGGCACTAGTGTCCAGTGTGTGTGTTATCTTTCCTGTATCAGTCCGAGAACCCAGGTTTTAAATTTGAATGTACGTCACCTGTCCGTTGCATTTTGCATTGAAAATGGCGGGGTGTTGTCCCCCGGAAATATCGGAGGTCGCTGGAAGTGTTAGCTGGCTGAATTCTCGGAAATTATTTGAAAATCAGTAACAGCTTGCACTGCACATGCTTGAGCAGTGTCCTGCAAAATGATGGTCAGGTCCTGCAGAAAGTGTCATCACCTCTGTTTCTAAGCTGGTCCTAGGTCGTGTTCCCAAAATGAACATAGAATCGGAAGTGATGACACTTTCTGCAGATACTGACCATCATTTTGCAGGACAATTCTCAAGCACGTACAGTGCAAGCTGTTACTGATTTGTTCGACTGATAGGGCTGCTAAGTGCTATAGCACCTACTGCACTCCACTGACTTATGCCTTCGTGATTTCAACTCGATTTCTAAACTGAAGGAAGTACTTCACGGCATTCGCTTCAGAACTGATACAAATTCGTCGGGCAATAGACCTCGCCACTAGAACTGTGAATATAACTGGCACTACAAAGAATATCCTACGACTTCCACATCGCTGAAAACGGCTTATACACATTGCTGGTGACTACTCTGAAGGTCAGTAAAACTTTGAAACACGAATCTATTTTACACGAGCTGTAAATAAATACTTGCCATTATTAAAGTTCCAATCCTCGTATATAATGTGTTATTCCTGTATGGGTTCCAAAAACGAGATATGATTATCTCAGCTCCATTAGACTTAGCAGAAAACATTAGCAGCCGTACAAGATCTCTAAAGTAGCATCAAATCCGAAAAAGTATCATAATGAAAGAACATCATCTCCCTTGGAAAGAAACGGAGAGTCTAATGTCACTGATGGAGAGATGTATACATCAGAAAGTCTGCTTTTTTCTTCACATTCTTTTGATTATTCTGGTCGGCAGCTTACAGGTTTCTTGTTAGCTTCGTCATGGGTTTAGTTTTCACAACTATCCGTACTTGTGTGGTTTAGTAATGTGATGCTGTTCTTCACTAAATACGACAAATTTCGCAAACTTTCTAACAAAAACTTAATTAGCATAGTCACTATAACTTCCGCAGATTTCAGTAATCACCAGAAACTGAACACACATATAAATAAAGAAATATGCAGCATTGGTCTCTATTATTTTGTGTAACTTTCCTTAGACGAAGTTTTCCGGTGGATCTTAGAACTTCTGTGAAGTACAACGCTTTAATTTCACCATTGCGTTCATGGATTTTATTTCAAATTGTCAAGTCATTAGGATATAACTCAAAGTTCATACCGCTCTGTTATTGGAAAACATGTGGTAAAGGTTTTCTGTAGTAATGACATAAACTGCTGCCAATTTTATAATGTCTTAAGGTATTACAATTTCGTGTTTAGAACTATTAAAAATTCCTACTTATTTTACCATAGACGTTTAATTTTATTTACATAAAGCATTTTCCGAGATCGAAATAAAATATAACAATTTTTTGGTTTATACACCTGAAAATAGCTTGTTTCGAATGATATCAAATTGTGGTATTTGCTCACTGCATTTTCGTACAACTACTTCACCCCCGACAAGCGGGAAATTCGTGTTATAGTCCCGAACAGACAGCAATTTTGAAGGTCATGATTTCATTACACAGCTGAAGGCTGTCCATATGCACTACTTAACAGCTGTAGGCGCCGCAGTGCCTGTTCTTTAGAACACTGATGCACTACAATATCATAAAAATTGTTCCGCTAGTGTTTACGTACTTTCTGCTGGCAAAACGTATGTCTGTCCGTTTTATGTGTATTCCATTGTCGACTTACCTGTTAGTTCCGGTTTTCGCTAGACCTAGAAATCGTTCCGTTGATCTGTCATTCTGCATATGCGTAGGGTGTTATTCAAGTAATGTTCATATTCATTTAAATAAACGAGAGCGGTTAGACGTAATGTGAGCGACACTAATCCGAGTTTTAACCGGGAGATAATGGTGAGTAAAAGATAGTGAATAGTTATTGTAGGAGTGGGGGAAGGGAGAGGAGTTGGTTGCAAGCAGAATACGGCGGCGCAGATGGCGGTATGTACGGACAAAGAGAGAGAAAGAGCGAGAGAAAGGGGAGGGCGGATTGGAGGCAAGGTAGAAAAGAGGGAGGAAGAGATTTTATTCAGAAGATGTTTAAAATGATTTGAATAGTGTCTCATTTTCTCGGTGGAGAGTCGTTTATCATGTGTTAGTGCTTTGTATATGCGGAAGTTTTCTTGCATAATGAGACGTATGCTTTTTCTGATTTTTATGCCACTCATTTCGACTCTGTTTTGCTTGTCCTGTGATATTCCTGTTTGAGGTGGCCTTAAAATTTTGAGTGGTTTGTATTCTATTTCCACGTCCTGATGTTTCCCGTGTGTCAAAAGTCTTCCATTCAACGATATCAAAATTTTTTCGTTATCCCTGAAACTAAGCTGGTGGATACAAGGCAGTTGGCATGGTTTGCTTTGTGTTTTAGATGCGGGATTTGTGTTTGCATGCAATTAATAGTTTTGTTCGAAAGATTTTACTCCGATTTTGAACATGTTACCTTTCCAGTAGTTGCACCATTTCATATAATTGTATAGCAGCTATGGATGCTATAACCACAGATATGGAAAATGTACAGTTATATTTGTTGCGATGGACATGTTCAGAGAGGCAGCCATGAGAATAGAGTACAGATGAATTAAATAACACTAGGAAGACAGTGAATTTGCAGATAGAGCTAATACACGGGAGTGGCTAGATGCATTGCTTATGCCATCTAGTAAATGGCGCACTTAGCAGCTATTACGGAGATGTTCGCATCCCACACCCGGGTTCTCGGGTTTGATTCCCGGCGGGGTCAGTGATTTTCTCTGCCTCGTGCTGACTGGGTGTTGTGTGATGTCCCTAGGTTAGTTGGGTTTAAGTAGTTCTAAGTTCTAGGGGACTGATGACCATAGATGTTAAGTTACATAGTACTCAGAGCCATTTCAACCATTTGGAGATGTTCGCAACATGAGTGCCCTGATCAGTTTTGTACCCATCATTCGATGCTTCAGTGTTGTCGAAGAAGAAGTTTGAACCTGAAGAAAATTTTAGACTTATTAGTGGAAACAATGGAAAATGTCTGGTGTGAGGTCGGTCAATAGACGCCGTGTTAGGCGCGGCCCGCCCGTTGCCAACACGCCATAAGGCACGGAGGCTCGCACTGGGGCGTATCGCTTCCAGTCGGGCGTGCCGCGGCAGTCCTTACAGGGGGAGTGATGCGTCTCAAACAGCCTCTCCTTCCCAAGTGGCTCTTTCCACCTTCCCGTGGTGCCAGACGTTAAGCTCGGCATTTTGCCTTGCGACAAAAGGGAGAGCTGCGACCCAACCCGATGCGAAAGCGAAGGGTGCGTGGCACGGGGGGAGCTGTGTCGAGAGACCGGACAACAGTCCCTTTCTGTTCGCAGGGCACAGACCAGCAGGTGCTCTGCACGCCGGCGACTTCGTTTGTCGGCGTGGGATCACGGCGCGAATCGGCAAGGGTGCTTCGCCGCGCCCCTGGGTAACCGGGGCGTGTTCTGCCAAACCCAGGAGGTGGTGACTTCGCCTGGGCTAGGTTAGATGGGCCCAGACCGCTGAACGACTGGGGGACCGACCCACCACCTGAGTAGGAGTGGGTCCTTGGCCTTCAGGTGGAAGCTCGGACAAGTAGGCCGCGAAGGGCGAGGGGTGCATCCGCCTCTTCGGAGTGCGGGGTGCACTTGCCGAGGAGCGTCGTGTGAAATCGTCGACGACTAGGCCTTCGATGGGGACCAGTGCGCTGGCGACGGCGCGCTGAACCCAGCAGCTCTGGAGTGCCCTTGACCTAGGGGCGAGGTCGGTGGGCGAGCTGCAGAAGTCCCCTACCCCCCACCCCCCTCCATGCCAGAGGAGCCGGTCCGGGGCAAGAGACGGGTTCCCATCTTTTCTTCACTTCTCTATCAATATGGCTGACTTAGAGACGAGTGACTCTAGTGCGATCTCGTGGGCGTCGACAGCGACTGTTCCCACCTCACAGGAGGAAGCGGAACAAAAAGAGCAAAACACTCTAGATACACACGCTAAAATCAGTCAGATCTTGGATTGTAGTATGAAAAATGGTAAAATCAGCCAGGCTGCAGTCCTGGCTTTCAAAAACGAGCTTGTCGCCTGGGCCATTGCAAGTGCAAAGCTCGAGGGGCGACTCGAGGAATTAGAAAAAGAAAATAACAGATTAAGACAGCAACCAACCAAAACCTGGGCTGCAGTGGCTGCGCAAGCAGTCACAAAACCACAAACAACAAAAGAAGCGATTGCAAAGGTATCAAAAAGGCCGGACACGGCGGTCTTCTTAAGACCCCTGCCCGGACAGACAGTTAAAAAAATACAAGAATTATTTACCACCATCATAGACCCTGCTAGAGACAAAATTAAAATTAACAAAGTAAAGGCAACCAAAAATGTAGTAGTAGTGGATGTGGCAACTGAGGAGGATAGAGACAAAATTCTGAACAATACTAAATTAAATACAGTAGTCAAATGTGAACCACCAAAAAAGCGGAATCCGCTAGTGATCCATTATGACGTACCGCTTGCATTGACTGAAGCCGACATATACGAGACATTATATAATCAGAACTTTGATGACATGGAGTGGGAAACTTTTAAAAATGACTTCAAATTACGCTTCAGAACAGGGCCCCGGGAACGTGACATCGTACATCACGTTGCCGAGGTCTCCGGAAAGATGTGGCGCAGAATCACCACTATGGGGAGAGTCTATATAGGTTTCCACGCAATAAATGTGCGAGATTACCTAGTAGTTCCCAGATGCCACAACTGTGGAGACCTAGATCATGTACACAAGCATTGTGAGAGGAAGCCGGCCTGCTCCAGGTGCGGGGCAGAGGATCACACGAGGAAGAACTGCAGAAAAGCTGCAATCTGCATACCTTGTATAAAAAGAAGTAAAAAGATATGTAACACAACTGGCAGAAACTGCCCTACCTACAGGATGTTTTAGCAGAGACTTATAGCAAGAATTGATTATGGCTGAGTCCCTAAATGGGAACAGGAAGCCCAAAAGAAAGTCTCCTAGCAAGAGGCTGAGGGATGCAATAAGGGCCAATAAATTCAAAGAATTTATTCAGAAGATCACCAGGCCACAACAATACACTATTACAATGAAAGATGTTTGCACCCAAACATACCCTTGTGATCAGAATGAAGCACTCTCCCCTCAGATTCGGGGACAAAGGTCGTTCAAAGATCAAGCACGACCACTCGGGCATCCTGTGGTAGGGGAATCACTTCGGAAAGAAGACACGAAAGAGCAAGTTCAAGTCAACATAATAAGCAGCACGAGTGTACCAATAAACACCAGTACACCAACAAGCCAACCTACTGAACGAGGGCTAGGAACACATCCTGCTAGGATTTACCCCAACCTCGAGCACGCCTTACAGCTGTCTAGGCTTGAAGAGCCGGTCACCCTCACAACAGCCTTAAGGCATGTTGTGCGTGTTGGCCATGAATGTGGCAGACGCATCACCGTCCCAGTGATGGAGGCTTTAGACAGAATACAGCTTAAGACAATGAATCTTCCCACAGATTTCGGAGCCCTGCGAGACCTGGTTAAGAAAGTGTTTGAAAGGAGAAACGAAAAGTTCGACCTTAATGAATTATACAACAAATCTGTCATCACCAACGGCAGAATACCACACGACTGGCGCAAAAACTGGCCGGATTCTCACGTACACACATACTTTCCACGTGAGCCAATTAAGAGTGGGACAGATAATCACGCATAACAGCAAACTGGTCTTGCAGGAACTCCGGAAAGTGGTGGAGGAGAAGAGCCTGGATGTACTCTGTATGCAGGAGCCACACT
Organism: Schistocerca gregaria; assembly: GCF_023897955.1. Classification (NCBI taxonomy): domain Eukaryota; kingdom Metazoa; phylum Arthropoda; class Insecta; order Orthoptera; family Acrididae; genus Schistocerca; species Schistocerca gregaria. The sequence continues at coordinate 483,119,979 of NC_064921.1, read as the reverse complement.
CTCTGGCATGACGGATCCCATTCACCGCAGTTAAGTGGCAACAAATCTACAGGGGAGCAGAACCAAGAGCCGCGGTCATAATCATAAACAAGGCACTGAGAGCCACAGTACTATCACAATTTTCAGATGACCACTGCAACGTCGTGGAGCTTCATTCACCTACGGGAATACTATACGTGGTGAATATGTACTTCCATTACGGAAGACAAATAGATGTATTCTTGGAAAAGCTTGTCCAGATAGCCACAGCGTTGCGGGGTCAAAAAATTCTTGTGACTGCAGACATCAACGCAAAATCCCCCCTGTGGTTCAGTGGTACTCAGGACGACCGAGGAGAAAAAGCTGTCGACACAATCATGTCCTTACAACTAATGGTCGCTAACAAACAGGGAAATCCGCCCACCTACACTGGTGGGGGAGGACACGGAACGAACATTGACGTTACTCTGATAACGCCAAACCTTGCCACAAAATTATCGGATTGGACAGTTTGGGATCAAATCACCAGCAGCGACCATAACGTGATAACATTCACCATTGGAGACAGCGAGTGCCACTGGGACATGGGGTGGGAAACGCAGCTCAGTTATAATAAAACCGATTGGAACCGCCTGGCGAGGGAGTGTAACATACCTGCGTTACTGGAGGGTGATGTCAACGTAGATGAGTATGCCAGAGAGATTACAAATGGGATAACCAGGGCAGTGAAGGCAGCTGTACCAACCAGGAGGAGGGCCTTTGCGGCCTCCCCCTCACTATGGTCAGCCGAACTGGGGCAAATGCCCCAGGCAGTAAGGAGGGCGAGGAGGTATTACCAGCGGTGCGTCGTCTGGCATGAAAAGCAGCGTTGGCTGCAGGTATACAGAGAAGCCAGAGAACAGTTCCAACAGGAACTTAAGGCTGTCAGGATGAGGAGCTGGAAGAACTATGTGCAAAGCCAATTGGCTACAGAGCCATGGGGATTACCTTACAAAATAGTAAGAGAAAAAGTCAAATCACCTATGGTGCTATCTACCGGATGACGGAAACCTGGCAGGAAACTGCGGGGGTCCTACTCCGTGCCCTGCTACCTGACGATAGAGAGGAAGATGACTCTGATGAATAAGAAGAGAAAACCAACGGGTCTACGAAAACAACCGAGTGGTCTACCCCTTCTCCAAAGAAGAGGTAAGCTCCCAAATAAAAGCTCTCAAAAAAGGCAAAGCTCCTGGCCCAGACGGCATCACTGTGGAAGTGATACAGTACCTCGCCCCCCAGCTGGTAGCACCTCTCAATCAGCTATACAACGAATGCCTACGGCTACAGACATTCCCCTCAATATGGAAGAAAGCGAATGTAGTGATTATCAAAAAAGGCCCAGACAAAGACCCCAAAGAAACCAAGTCATACAGACCTATATGTCTTCCGGACTTGTTGGGCAAGCTCTTTGTGAGGTTGCTAGCTGACAGGCTGGCTGCACACCGCGTCCTGTGCGGGATGAGTGACAGACAATTCTGCTTTCGGACAGGGCGGTCGGGGTATGATGCAATCGCCTTGGCTGCGGATGTCTGTGACTCTGCCCCGCACAAGTATATAATCGGCATCATGGTGGACATCAGTGGCGCCTTTGATAACCTGTGGTGGCCTTCGCTCTTTTCCTGCTTGCGGGAAAAGGAATGCCCAAGGCCGCTATATGGCTGTCTCAGGAGCTATTGTGAAGAAAGGGAGGTCTGGCTATCGGCCCCTAGCGGCAAATTTAGCAAGAAAATCACCAAGGGGTGTCCTCAGGGATCCGTCCTAGGGCCACTCTTTTGGGATATAAACATGGAACCACTCTTAGAAGAACTAAAGAGCAGTGAAGACGTGTTAGAGGTCATAGCCTACGCAGACGACCTCCTCCTGCTGGTCGGCGGCCGCAACCGCGAAGATCTAGAACCAAAAGTAGAGAGAGCAATCACAATACTGACCACTTGGTGCCATAAAACAAAAATGACTGTCACACCAAACAAGTCAACTTACTTATTGCTCAAAGGACAACTCATATGAAATCCAACCGTTAGAATAAATGGCCTACCAGTACTCAGGCGTAGAGAAGCCCGATATCTTGGTGTCATCGTCCACGAGAGGTGGAACTATGCACAACACATTGAAATGGTTACACAAAGATCACTTATAGTATTAAACAACTTAATCGGCATAGGACATAAAAGATTCCACCTCCCACCTGAACTAATCAAATTATATCACAATAGTATCCTCACATCCATAGTAGGCTATAGGTCTGCGGTCTGGGCACACAGGTTCACGAGGGTCATGCCTGCCGTGGCCGTAAGAAGAGTGCAGCGAAATGTGCTCCTGCGGTCAGTAGGTGCATACAGAACAACTGCAGGGGGGGGGGGGGGGCACTTTTAGTACTCATGGGGCTATGTCCACTGGACATAAAAATCAGGGAACAGGCCACCTGGTATTCGATAAAAAAGAATAGAAGACAGAAAATTGAAGAAATCATGGGGGTACACGTAGGGGATAAAAATGGTATTACAACAAGAAGAATTGAATTATGGCAGGAGCTCTGGGACAATGATGAGACTGGCCGCAGAACACACGAGCTGCCTCCAAATATACAGGAACGCCTCAAACTCACATACATCAAACCCACTAAAGGCCTGCTGCACTTCCTTACAGGTCACGGACCCTATCCGACATATTTGTGTCGGTTCGGGAAAAGGGCAACATCAGCGTGTGACTGTGGAGCAGTGCAGGACACTCCACACCATGTGGTGTACGAGTGTCCCGTCTTCGACGATGTTGCACACCACTTACGAGAACAACTGCCAAATAACGACACGTACCACTTGCTCAGGCATGAAAATACCTTCAACATCGTAAATAATCTAGCGGACGTAATTTCTGGAAAAGTCCTTAAAGAATATTTACGAAACGATCAATAAATAATTACCAGACTTTCCAAGTACACCCCCCCCCCCCCCCCAGTTCCGCCGGGACTTGGACTTGGCCAGCCGCCTCGCGGCTGGAACCCGCCAGGTTTTCGGAATATGTAGGGGGGGGGGGGGGGTCAGTACATCAACACCGAACAAGACCACGCACCAATTACGACATTAGATATAAGGTTAGTTATAGGTTAAACTAGGAAATAGAAATAGCATAGAACAGCAGCGACATGTCACCGGCCAGTCTAGTGCCAGGGGCACTCCCACTAGGATTATCTTAGTGGGAATGGCCAACAATCAGGTTTATATCTAAGCTGGCACACTTGTAACGCTGCAGGTAGTGTAGTCTAATAGTAATAATACCAACCATCCACAAGTAGTATCATAATTAACAGCAGACAGACTCAAAGTAACACGAAAATGACAACATAGTGTAGCATAGTAGACTAACCCCATAGTGGTAAAGGATCACTGTAGATACCTGTAGTGTTTAATATAATAGCTGCAGATAGAATATTGTAATATTTAAAAATAGGACCTACTAATGTATTTAGGTAGTAGGTTAAATTGTATCATTATAATAATTGGTCAATAAAGATTTAAAAAAAAAAAAAAAACAATGGAAAATGTATTGAGGAGGTTGTGAACGAACAGTTTTCATCTTGAGCGTGTACGATTCCTCTGTTTCAAGAGTGGAATGGTTCCGTTAATTCTGTTCAATTATTTCCAAGTTTAATTGTGTAACGTTTTCAGTAACTGGTGACTATTGTATGACAATTACATAATTGCGAACTGAATAAAGAATTTAGTTACGGTCGCTGGAGGTGCTATAGTTTCGGAGTCCAGACTTCCCACAGTTTGTCATCTGCGGTTGTTGCTTTCAGATGGGAAGCATGAGCTGGATGCTGTATGTAAGTGCTTTTTTTTCTCAGAAACTCGCAAAAAAAGAGAGAGTATCTGCAAATAAATTTTCAATCTTTCGTTACTAAAGGCGATTTAACGCTTTTTTTCTTTGACATCATCTGTCATTAATAAGAATTTAAACACGTGGGATGCGTGGGAGAAAGGAATGGGTGTGAGGAGCCCCTAAATTCCCTAACTACATATCGTCATTTCATCATGCTACCTTTAAATTATTAAAGGGAAGAGTGAACAACGTGCATCAGAAATCAGTAGAGATCTGCAGAAGCGTCCCCACAGTGTTAAGTACTTCAGTATTTTTGCTACTGAATACTGATAACTACATCAGATATTTCAGAGTCCATTTTTTAATCACATGAGAGGTCAACTCTATTAATATCAAGAACAATGACCTTAATTATCGTCGTAAAGAAGGAGTATCTTTCGTTTACGTGCAGATTATACATGTACGATGTAGATTAAGACAGTTGTTCGAGATACTATCCTAGACCAGAAGATTGACGAAGATAGACTTATTAGCATTAACTAAGAATGCGCCTGGTTACATCTACAGCTACAGTAACGAACGTGTGCCTGTATGTACGAATAATAAAACAAGGTACTAGAGTTGTTAATGTTTGTATTTCTGTTTGTCATTTTCGGAATAATGGAATAACCACAACGAATCTTTTATTACGAGGACCTGGAAACGCACTAGCTAACTTGTTCGGTATTGGTTAGTACCAAGTATCGAGAAATACTATGACCCATAAATTTTCGACTGCAATCTAGTACGTAGAAGTTAATTTTCTGTATTGAAGATGTATCAGTACTTATTCTACTGAATAATTTGTTTTCATGTTTGTAACGTAATTGAAACGTCTAACCTGGAAGCTTGATGCTGTGAACGGAAGTGCTGTCGATTTATAATGTGTGGGGGTAGGACAGTGCACTTCAGCTTTTTCCATCGAGCAGTCTTGGCAATGATCTGTGTATGGACAAAGGCAATGTTTGGCATCAGTCGAGATCTAACTGAAGCACCGTAAAAAGTGTTGAGTTTCTCTGTTAATGGACTCATTGTGCTCCGATGTAGCTCTCAGTTCATCGATCTTCCGCGGTCGCTGTCCTCACAAACACGGAAGAAGTGCGAAGTGATAGAGGGCGCCGAACTTTGAATCATTGATCCGCATCAGCTGTCTTATGACAGCTTTCATGTCATAGAGGACCTTAAACTTCTCGTAGAGTCTGTTTGCTTAATTTTGGGGGCTACATGATGACCTTGTAGAACACGCGTTCGAGGCATTTGTGAGAACCAGGCAACGGGAAGGGAGCCGTCAAGGGCAAGGGCAAAAGAAGTAATATGTCTCAAGAACTACTTGCGTCTAATTTCAAACAGGTTAATTCTTAAATATACTACATAATTCACTTAAGATAATATTAAAATGGATTTACAGAAGTTGTAATTCAGCGGAATTCCTCTTAGTAAAGTTAAACTGAAACATTCATGTACACATTCGGTAAGGATTCAATATCTAACATAAACTCATTAAGTCAATTAAAGTCAATTTTATGATAGTAAACGGATAACTCAGTATATAACCTTACTAATTGGATGCAAATAAAGAAGCTATTGGGCGTTATCCTGACCTGGGAAAACGCCAATAATCGTTTAGATAAAGTTACTCATTATGAAACCATTTAGTGTGGTTTTATATAGACAAATATTTTATAATATAGAGATCCTGAATTAATATACCAAACAGGGTTCAGGAATCTCATATAACAACGGTACAGGTCATGTGAAATGCTGTTGAAGTTCGCTGATGGTTCCACATTTGCATCATGTAAATTTGTTACGCTTGTTTCACTTGAGAAATTTGATATTGTGGTCATTTACACTTCGAGGGACAGGAGAGTTTGTTTTTAATTCCGTACATAACGGGTACACAGGCTTAAACACTAGCATTATATTTCATGTTTGTTTCTTCGCATCACGTGAATTTGGAGAGGAGTATTAAAAGTGCAAAATAAAAAATATATTGAATGTAGACGATACACATAATGCGCAATTTATTTGAGCTAATACATGCAGCGGATGAAAAAGTCTGCAGTACATACTCGACGGTGGTACTCTAGAAAATAGTACGCCATTCGACTGTACGCAGGTGTTAGGAGTGATGTAATGCTGGAAGATGTCGTTCATATTCTTACTACACTTTTCCTTTCTTCCAGAGTTTGTTTGATTATTCTGCTTACATGTCTAAGTATGTTTTGAATGTTTTGCTAACTTCTGTACGCTTCTTTTCTTGTAGGATTTGATCGTTATTGTTCTAACTTCTGTATATACGTTTTGAATGATTTGGCGACTGTTGCAGGTAACTGATATTTCATTTTATGCTTTCATTTTCTGCGAACCAATGTTATTGCTTACGAATCTTGACTGCTGGCATGCTGGGCGATAGGTGCTGCTAAGGCAAAGTACGGTACTTGTTTTCGACACCTCATAGTTTCGTTGAATGAAGTTTCTGGTCACAGCTATTTTCGATTTGTCTCTTCAGATACCATCTACAATAGATGCCAAATACCCTAAAATAAACCGACAGCAAATAATTTTCATTAGAATCTTTCGAGCAACATGAATTTCATTTTTTTGAGTCAGCGTAATTTTTTAGAACTTACTCGGTCGCTTTTAGAGTTCAGTACCACAATCGCTACAAACGGAACTGTTATAAGATCTTTTTTTTCGTCTGCCTATCTTTCAGTCTCTCTGTTCAAAACAATTTTCTGAAGAGGGGGAAGACGTATGAAGCTGAAATTGATGTCACATATTAAGGTCTACAGTCCCTTGGTGATGTAGAAAAGTGAATCTTCTAAGGCACTGCGATCAAAAGATACGGCTGTTTACGTCACATATTTTAACATTCACAAACTCATCAAAATGCACAGCGTATTTCCCGTTAGCTTAGAATCTTGAAATTTGGCAAGATTTCACTGTACAACTAAAAGAGATTTCACTGTACAACTAAAAGAAAAAAAATCTTAAAATTGTGAATTTCTAAGTAGACCACAGTATAATTTTTTTGTCATTTGTCAACTTATTGATTGTTGTCCGTCTGTCTGTTAAGAGCCCTTCCCCCACCCTCATTTATTTTCAAGAACCGTTAGGCGCGTAAAATTGAAACTTACGTCTTGTGGTGATGCAAAATGTACTTCCCCTTCACGTAGAATCATGAAATTTGGCAAGAAAAATTGTTTCACAGTACAAAAAAAAGTAAAAATTAAGAAAACTGTTAATTGTGGTTATATCATAAGAAAAAAGTATTTCTGTTGTCATTTTTTAATCGACTTCAAACATTCTCGAAGGTACTGGAATCCCTGCGACCAATATCTTGCTAGTATCGATCCTGATAACAGGCAGAAATCATAGAGATCCCGGATTCCAGGAATGGCGAAATTTTCAGTATACAAAGTTAAGTACGTACGGAATCCTCAGTGCGCGTGTCCTGCTCCCACCTGGCCATTGTTTATATTTTAATAGGCCCGTGTAATGCAAGAAGGAAAACTATAAATTTTGAGAGTGTATATTAATTGTTTTTACTGTACAAATAAAATTAAGCTACTTGTTTGCATATAGGTTTGTTTAATGGAAGTAACAGCTTTTGCCAATGCCATTTGTCACTCTACCTACTGTGCATGTAGATTTATGCTCCGAGAATGTACTACGGCTTAGACGCACAGCAATCTTGGTTCTATTCTGTTCGTGAAGTCCATGAAGTAGATGAAGTCCGTTGATAAACTTTTCATTCTACTGCTGTGTATAATACATTTCATGGTCGGTGTACGATGTCATTCACAAACAGCACCGAAACTTCTTGACAACTGGATTGTTCATCTGTGTGGAAGTACTGGACGCATGCTGCATGGACGTAAAGAAAGTGTGTAGATTCACAAAAATTACAACTCTTTGATATCGATGAACACTCAGCTTATGAACGCACGTTTAAATCTGCAGACGCACAAAATTAGTTTGATCAGATGTTCGAATATCTCGAAACAATTTCTACAGCATAAGTCACTTTTCAGTTCAAAGTGAAACATTAAAAAGAAACAGAAGCGACCAGCTTTTCGGTATTTGTTATACGGAAAAAGTTCAGCATTTCCGGCGAATGTAAACTTTGCCCGCAGAAAGATACTCGCTCTTCGAAGTTTTGAAAATGCGTTTCCTGAGAGAACACGGAAATGCCATCAAGGTGTGACAGGCAGTCGGAGACTCGTCATCGACTGTCGGCGGTGGAGGCAACATTCGCAGCTCCCACCGTAAACGTTCTGGTGTGAGATACAAGACCGCAGTGAAGAAATGGAGGAAGAGTGACTCGACAGAGGATTTCCTGATATTTTTTATAATATATGATTATGAAATATACGATCTTTAGCTGTACGAAGCAAAGCAAAGGTAAGAACAGAAACTACAATATCACAAGTCATGCAAAATATGTGTCCACAGTTTGGTTCTGATATCCACTATTTCCTAGATAGATGAGTAACTGAAGATTCTGCAATTTTCTGTACAGTGAACACATGTTTTTTAAGAGATAATTTACTACGAGTCACAAAAATATAATTGTTGCGGTTAAAACTTAATGTATGAAAGGTTCAATCGTTCTGCTACATTTTACTTTAATTTGAACCTATAGCACCGCTTATAATAGCAAAACTATGACTTATGTGTGGGGGAACGCTACAGACGCTAGTAATCTGAGAGATATAACTCACAGACCTATATATCAGTCCCAGTAGAATGAACAATTTCAATTTCTTTTAACAATCCGTACAGTCTGATTACGTGACTGCAGCCTTTACCTGGTAATTTGCTATAGGTTAACAGTTCTGTTTTCGCAAACGTATAGGGCTCCCTCCTAAGTGCTTGTTGCAGTCAGACAAGAATTCCTGTGCCAACTTCTTCACCTCAGAGTAAGTCGTACATCCAATGTCCGTAATTATTTATTTGATATGTTCCAGTTTCTTTCTTTCCCTACAGATTTTATGCTCTACATCCGTCTCTAGTACCATAGAAGTTATACCCTAACGCATTAAAAATGTTTTGTCATCCTGTTCCTTCTGCTTGTAAATGTTTTCCACATGTTTTCCTCCTCGTCGATAATGAAGAGAACCTTATCATTCTTTTGATTAGAATTCCACCTAATTCTCAACATCCTTCTGTGCTCTTATAGCGGCACGTATCAAAAGCTTCTATTCTCTTCTTTTCCAGTTTTCAGGGTCCATGATACACTCGCACATTCTCAGAAATTTGTTCGTCAAACCAGTACCGATATTTGATACCAGTGAAAGAGGAATGACCCCTTCGTCTGTAGCGCTCTGCTTTTTTGGTCCGTCTTCTACGACTTTTCATCCAAGATAGCGGTATTCCGTATCATTGTCTACTTACGTGTTCCTATTTTAGCGTTAAGTTTATCACTAAACTCATTTCCGCTCCTACTCAATTTTTTTATTTTTTTTTGTCTTTCTTCGGCTTGCTCTCAACCCATAGTGTTTGGTCATTAGACTTTTTTATATATTTTTTTAAATTTTTTTTTTACAGAGCCTGCTATCCATTCTCTTATTCACTGAGGACAGCAATGTCATTAGACAATCTTACAATTGATATCATTTCACTCTGAATTTTTATCACAATCTAGAAGGTTATTTCATATCGGTCATTGATTTTTCGATGTACAGATTGAAAAGAAGGTGCAGAAGACTATACCCCTCTGTTACACCCTTTATAGTCCTAACGTATCGACGTCCGTCTTCGATCCTTTTTTCCTTCCTGGTTCTTCTCCTATAAATTACACCTACTTCTCTGAAAATATCAAAATTCTTACACCATTTTATTTTCACCAAGAGGAGACTAAAGCGCACTGTCTGTCTAATTAAAAACTGTAATACAGAATGTGGGATCATACTGTTAGTCTTGTATCAAGTCCAAGAGCTCTGACAAGGTGGTCTTTGCCCTCTTGGTCAAAGAAACGTTGCTAAGATACATGATTCAGAAAATATTATTTTTATTTGATTACCATTAAGTTTCTCATTTTTACATTTTTCTAGATGCACCTGTCATTGCGAACTAACTGAATATGTATTTGTGGATATAAAAATCGCTATCACAATATCTCCAATATAGTCAATTCGTTTTTATACATTTTGAGTTCTTAACGTGTTGAAATACGCCATTCCGCTACCACGTTCTAGTGACAATCTCCAAACGATAAAGAAGGAATCTATCTAGCAGTAATAAAGATTCATGGCCACCCTAAATTCATAGCTCAGTGAACAATTTTTGTCAGGGAAACTTACGTGTTCCGCATGAAAATGTATGAAACGTGGCTTAAATTGGATCCAAAACACCTGAATATTACGTTTAATGTCTTACTTTCTAATAGTACAGCACGATGATCCAACAAATATTAAGAACAAGAGGATAAGAACAGTTTATTAGTACTTATTTGAAAGTTAACAGATGGTGATTTTTCTTTCGAACTACGTCATAGCTCGGTCCTAGTTTAATGTGAACATTTCGAACGTAGTACCCCTTCAAAGAGCATCTAGAAGGCTACCAAAGATGCAACGTGTTACACCTTTCCACAAACGTATAATTTCACAACCGTAAGTACTCAAGCGGGTCTCTCTTGTCTTTGAATTTACGTTACAGATATTGAACGGAAAATACATCTGAATATTTTGATACACACTTGCTAGACTTTCTAACACCGAGAAAGGACATGGGACATTCACTGTATCAACTGTAATTGATTACTTTGTAATTAGAAGGAATTAAGCTATTTATAAAATTTAGTCACCATTAGGGCTGTCGGCATTAATCAACACCTGGTGCACTGGTAAGCACTCGGAGGTCTGGTAAGTTCGTATTGGACACGATAAGTAACTGGCTGATCTCACCCGTGAATTGAGTTACGTGTAGCAGTGTTAGATGGATATCCTATAGCGAACGCGTATAAAGAGACATTCACTTTAGTTAAGAAACTAAACAAAGGAAGTGAACGAAGCTCAACACCAAGGCATATCCAACTATTACCAGATGGTGCCACAAGACCCACGCGGCTTCAGCTATCTATATAACTGGCGAATCATCATCGTTTCGTTCGCTCTCACATCTTAATATACTGCGAAGAACCTTGATCCACATAAACTCTGATAGTGTACCACTACTTGCTGGCGAAATTCTTCATACGTTCAGTCTTTCCCTTCAGCGAGGAATCCTATTGGCTGCATATAGCTACCTGCGCCTGACTTATAAGAGGGGCTTTCAAAAAGCAAGACCTTTTTTTCTGAAAACAGGTTGGTTTTATTCAGGATTCCAATACACGATATTGTTCCCAAATGCTACGGGTACAATACCCTAGTGTTTAATATATTCTCCGTTCAGTGCGGTAGCCTTACACTGCCTTACTGGGAGGGCTCGTATGCCCGCATGGTTCCGCGGTACTGTCCGACGTCGGAGTCAAAGTTTTGCTGCGTTAATAAAATTGTCACGCCTAGCCTTCTAGCGCTCAAGCAATTCCCCACATATAGTCGTTCGTTGCTCTTTATGGTCTTCTGTTGGGCAGCGAAGAACCCAGCAAACACACACGTTTGAGTACTCTAACTGGTGGACGCGCTTGCCAGCACTACCAGCAGAGACGGCTGGCCGGCACCCAGGAGGTCGGACAGAGTTTGCGTGACCTTGTTGCGATGATGACAGATACATCACCCAACGGCTTAACGCGTTTTTATTCACAGCCAGATCTCCGTAGACATTCGACAAACGCCTATGAATATCTGCAATGATACGGTTTCTCGCCAAAAGATACACAGAGACAACTCTCTACTTAGAAAGCACCTCCGTTACATATGCCATTTTGAAAGCTGCCTGTAGCGGCGCCATCTGTCGGAACTTGGTGAAAATATAGGCCTGAGGCAGGAATATTTCACGATGATCCACAAAAAATTGTACATTTGTCAACCGAGATTCGACGAGAAAAAAACGTGTTGCGTTAATTATTGAAGGTCCGTCGTAGGTACTCTTCAGAGATATTATCAAAATGTAAGATAGAATTCTTTCCCGCTAAATGAAGTACACTCTCTATCGATTATATGAGAGAGGCCACTTATCGAAGTGGAACCTTCGTTTTACTTGCGCGACTATATCGGCTCAGCTTTGCAAACCACCCCCGACAGGTTGCGTTTCCTCACGGTATAGGGCAAATGTTGGTAACGTTTCTCCGTATCAAGTTGCAGGCAGCTAATAGGAGGATTGTATGTGGTAGCCAATGAGCAGCGGTTAACCAGGTGCGTGTCTATGCTGCGAATGGACTGATTCCTACATTTTGTGGACAGCATTTCTATCACATGTATATACTGTTTAGATTTAATAAACGTTGCTAATGAGTTCGTCTGAAACACATAATCTTGGTAGCGTTAACGGTCACATGGGAATAAATTCGTATCAAATACGGATATTTGGTAATGGTGACTTTCAGAGCCAAACCAGTCCATCGCCATGTCCTTTACAAGGATTTTAGAAAAATAAGTACAGTGTAGCACTAATCTGGCTCAAGATAACAGTAGTCAAATATTGTTGTACCTGAATTGTCCCTTCCCTTCTGTTGTTGCATGGGAAATTATTTTCTACGCTCTGTATAGGTTGCGGAATTAGATCAATTTCTGAATCCTTGATTTTAGTTTACCCTATCTGTGTCATCACTCATTCTGACTGGGTTGATGCGGCCCCCACCTCTGTGCTTTCCTGTTCACTTCAGAGGAGCAGACAGTACTTGCACCCTACGTCCTGAAATACTTGTTTGATATATTCAAATCCATGTTTTCCCCTACAATTTCCAGCCTCTACAGCTCCCTCTAGCACCATAGAGGTTACTCTCCGATGTCTTCACACATGTCCTGTCATAATGTCTCTTCGTTTTGTCAGTGTTTTCTATACATTCTTTTCTTCGTCGTTACTACGGTGAACCTCTTCATTCTTTACGTTATCAGCCAAAATAATTTTCAGCATTGTTCTGTTGCTCCAATACCTCAAATGCTTCGATTTCTTCTGTTCCATGACTTAGTATCACATAATGCTGTGTTTCAAATGAACACTTTTAGAACTGTCTTCCCTAAGATGATGCCTGTGTTTGACACTAGTAGATTTCTCTTGGCCAGGAATGCCATTTTCGCCCTTGCTGGTTAGCTTTTTATGCCCTCCTTTCTTCGTCTGTGATGGGTTATTTTGATTCAAAGCAGCAGAATTTCTTAATATCATCTACTTCGTATTCACTAATTTTGATGGCAAGCTTCTCACTATCCTCATTTCTGCTACATCTCATTACCTTTGTCGTTTACCAACTTTCTCTGTACTCATTGGAATGTTCATTTCAATCAAAAGATCATGTAATTCTTCTTCACCTCCATGGAGGATAGGAATGTCATCAGCGAATCATATCATAGATGTCCTACCACCAATAATTTTAATCATACTCTTGAGTCTTACCTGTATAGACTCAACAGTAAGGGCGAAAGATTGCCTCCCGGTCTTACACTGTTTTTAAACCGTACACTGCGTTCCTGGTCTTCTAATCTTAATGTTCCGTCTTGGTTCTAGCACACATTGTGTTTTAGCCGTCCTTCCTTGTAGATCACCCCTATTTTTCTCAAGATTTCGAACATCTTGCATCATTTCACGCTTTTGAACGCTTATTCTAGGTCGATAAATCCTATGAAAGTGCCCTGAATTTTCTTCAGCCTTGCTTCCATTATCAAGCGCAACGTGAGAACTTCCTGTCAAGTCCATTTAGGTTTTTAAAGCCACAATTATCTGTCGTTGCTGTCTTCGGAACTGTGTGGATGATATTTTTCAGCAGGTCTATTGGTACGTCGTCAGTCTCGTAGCTCTGCTTACTAGCTTGAATATTCGTTTGGTTGGCACTTTCCCCAGTGGTTTTAGAAATTTCAATGGAATGTTACCTAGCCCTTCTGCCTTATTTGATCTCAAGTCCTCCACAGTTCTTTTAACTTTTAACTAACATTGGATCCCCTATTTCAACTACTTCGAATCCAGTTTCTTGCTCTATTAGCATATCGGACAAGTACTACCACTCACTGAGGACTCTAATGTGCTCTTTCCGCCTATCAGCTCTCTCTCCGGAATTTAGCAATGGAATTACCGCAGTACTCATAATGGTACCACCATTACCTTTAATTTACCGAATGTTGTTTTGTCTTTTCTTTGCGCTGAGTCTGTGCTCCACATGATCATTTATTTTTCGACCTCTTCATATATTTCTTGCTGACGTTTAGCCTTGATTGCCCTTACATTGCTGTATTCCTGTATTTCCATGAATATTTTCGTACTTCCTTCTTTCGTCGATCAATTGAAGCACTTTCTTCTGTTAACTCTCTTGTATATATGTGTCACCGTCCTACTTCTATGATTGCCCGTTTCAGACATGTCCACTTCTCTTCAACTTTAGTACCCCACTTAATTCCACATTTATTCTTTCGTATGGTTCTCTTATACTACAATCTACTCTTCATCCAATATCTGCTTTGGAAATATCTGTCTTACCATGACGTAATCCAGCTAGAACCTTCCCATGACTCTACGTCTTCTGTAAGTATACGCTCTCCTCTTGTGATACTTGAACAGGGTATTCGCCTTTTCTGTCTCAAATTTACTCAGTATTCCTCTTCTCTCATCTTCTCCCGTAGCCATTTCTTCTACTCCATCTGCTACAACCGCGTTCCAATTCCCCACACATATTGTATTTTCATCTTCCTTTGCATACTTTATTACCCACTCAGTATCCTCATTGACTTTATCTTTTCACCTGCTACTTGCGATGTTGGAATGTGTTCGTGAACTATGGTGTTGATTTGCTGTGGAAATTGATGAGAACATCCCTATCATTGAACTGTTCCCCGTAAGTCACTCTCCGCCCTACTTACCTATTCATAACGAATAAAAATTACGTTACAACATTTCCTGCTGCTTTTGATATTACGCTACCCTCGCCTGACGTTAAATTCTGATCTCACTTCCACTTCTTTTCACTGATCTCTACTACATCTAGATTAAGCTTTTTCGTTTTCCTTTTCATATTTACGTGGTGTCTTGCAACGTCCAAACTTCCGACATTCCATGCTCCGACACGTACAATGTTGGATCGTCGTTGATTGTTCCATTATTATTTCATGGTCACTCCTCCTTGACAGTCCCCTCCCGGAGATCCAAATGGGGGACTATTCCGGAATATTTTGCCAATAGAGAGATCATAATGGCACTTTTCAGTTAGAGGCCATATATCCTGTGGATACATATTACGTGTCTTTCTTTAATGCAGTGGTTTCCATTGCCTTTTGTATCCTTATCCCTTTGATCATTGCTGCATTGTATGCCTTGCAAGTGCCGTTCCCAAGCACAAAGGCGAGAGCGTGACCTGAAACTCTGGCCGCCTCTCCGCCCTCTTTGACAAGAAAGAGAGCGACTATTTACGCCTTGTCCTTGACCACCATTGGTGATGAAGAAGATGAAGCCATTTCACTCTGCAGATGATGGCATAGCCACCTGTCATCTCCACTATCTTCCACAAGTTTAGAAGTGGCAAAATTCATTTCCTGTTTATCAGAGGGTCAACAACAATTTGTTGTAAATGGACAAATATGACAATAACTGGTTGAATGCAAAATGAATATTAAAAAATCGTTTACAGTGACTTAATTTCGGCAACTAGAACTAAGTATGTTGAAGTAATAAATAGTTCCCTAACCCAGACAAAGCAGACAACTTTCCTCGTGGAGAAAGAACGGGCGGGTGAAAAGTACTCTAAAAATGAACTCCTAACAGTCTCGTCTGCAAAAACATTATTTTTGATGGTAACTAGTTTCAGTCAGCTTTTAATCAACTTAAGACATTGATGCTATGATGGTAGGCGGGGGTGCTCCTCAGTTGACGTTCGTGTAGCTACAACAACACATGCTCCATTCACCGCTACTGCGTAGCATCATCGTATGAGGTTCTGAGGACCGTCAAAAGCTGACTGAAAACGGATACCATCGAAATAAATTTTTTTGTGTCGGGATTGTATGGGTCCGTTTTTAAAAGAGAAAAGGCACATTTTTTACAATTACAGATCGCTAACTGATACATACGCCATCATGACCGTCTACAACAGGCGTGTAGCAGCATCCTGTCCACTGCCGCCGCTAAGTCTCCTGGGACGGCGGCAGCCGCTCCCAGCAGGCAGTTTGCGGCCTTGAGCGGCGGCGCTGCGGCTGCGGCTTCTGTGGCAACCGGCAAACGCTGACGTCAGCAGCCTCATTACTGGCGCCGCGGCTTCGTTAGGCTGCCACCAGATGGCTTGAGGACTGGGCCAGGGCACACGGTGGAAGACGCGCTGCTAAGAAATTTCGCGGAACGCCCTGATAAAGCGTTAATAACACAAGCACCTTCCCCTCTTCACCGATTTCCTTTCAAGTGAGAGAAACGTATGTCCTACATTCGTGCGACGTTACTTTTAATAGTATGTTTGCATCTGATTGAGTTGTCCAGTAATCTTCTCAGTATTAATCTTAAACGGCACAGCAAAAACTTTTATTCGTCTACAAAGAACTTGGAATGATTCTGCTCATCATTTACGCTGAACATACAACTACAGTAAGCAAGAATGTTTCAACGTTGTTTCAACACTACAGAAATATTAAACTGTATTTCCTTTAGAGCTTAAAGAGAAGCTTGAAGAGACACTAATAGTGTCCACACTTGACTTTCTCATGCCATTCTCCAAGGACTTTCGTACGAAAGCTCATGCAAGCTGGAACTGGCAATGAATGTTGTGGTGTAGGCTTTCTCGATCATATCACACCAACCTACGAAGAATTATCACGACTATGCTCATAAGCGAGGAGACCATCATACTCTATGTTTTCTCTTTCGTCTTCTGAAACACAGCACCCCGTCCTAAACTATAACTCCACTATTTGGTCGCCACAGGAGAAATACTCGTTGTCAACTAAGTAAAATTGTAACTGCAGCAAGAAACAGGACGGATATAATCTCTAGATCATTTTCTATATCTGAAACCCGACTTTGGAAACGTCTTCTTCAGAATACTACAGAAATTAAATCATTCCAAACTTCATAAGACAGCTAATGGTTAACCTTGTATCACAATAGTCGTCTCTTCCACTTTCTGTACAGCTCACTCTCGTCAGTTCCCTTGCACCACAATTTTTCCATACCCGTTGTCTGCAGATTTCTCTATATTTATAATCTGTCGCTGTCATTTCAGTCTTCCTCTCTTCTTCCATCCAATCTGCTTCTGATATACTAAATATGGCCTCAAAAGTGTAAAGTTATTTCACGTTATTCTAAATATTCTTTACTATTACAATTATAATAATTATAATTATTGTTATTATTGGAAAGTTCTGTAACATATTTTTTGTTTGTGTTCCTCCTGTTAAGATGTAAGAGAGGTCCTTGAAAACATAATCTGGTCAGTCTAAATACTCTGTAAATAAATAAGTAAATTTCTAAGAATCTTACTTCCTAAAAATATCCTCTGCTTCCTACATTAGAGTAATGCTAATTTTAAGTCACTTTATCGTCATCACATCATCATCAACATCATCATCAGTATCATCTTCGCATCCGGTATCACCTGTTCACTTTGTTATCGATCAGACGTGCTATTTGCGTCCAATAATACGACAGGAAGCAGCAGGGCCAAACGTACACACCTTTTGTTAAACAATGTTTATTAGCTCGCACAGTTTAAATAGAATTAAAAAGGTCAATTTCACATCCTCGCAGGTGCACCATAAAAATTTTTATTAAACCGCACTCAAAATCTGCTTAACAAATGCACAAACATTAAGAAAATTTCTGCTGGTGTAAATACTTAATACAATCAAAACCTGCCAAACTCTCAACTCGCAACACTATCTTGTACAATCACTTGTCTTTTGCAATATCAATTCAGACCAAGGTATTATATTACGGCTTAATATAAGGCTCACCAATAACAATCAGGCAACTTCTAAAACTTCAATGCTCATCAATGAAGACGATGGGCACACGAACTTCTGATTAACCCAGTTGACGCCAATACAAATAGGCACTAATTAAATAACAAACAATAAATAAAGAACAGCGCCTCAGCGTGTCAACATTCCTTGACTGAACATGCACATGAAACCCTCATTTATAAAAATTAAACTCAATCATCATACAAAGTAAAAATATGACCCTAATCGCTGATGAGGGAATACAGAACTAACAAGCCGAGCCTCCGGCAATCTGATCGGGCATTAACTACAGAGTGATCCAGATTTACAAGTTTACATTCACATTTCGAGGGAAAGGTACATCCGCCAAGGCTGCTGAAGAACGAACTATAAAGCTTAACAACCTGACAGAGCCAGGAGCAAAGGGAAGAGCAATACTTAAGGACGAGATAGAGTCGAATGCAAGGAAGCTGGAGTCCGGTCTAATGAAACACAGTTTGACTGGCAACGTCCAAGTCGTCAAGTCCCACCGTACCGGACGAAATACACGACGCTCCGCTCAAAGGAAACATAAATCAACTACAACAGCACACTTGCAATTGCACATTCACATTACATAGAAGAATAAAACATCACATCAAACAGGGAGGCTCGCGCAAAAGCGAAAAAATAAAAATTCAACACTTGTGAATTCATTTAGACACTGCAATACTCGCGTAAATAAGATTGTTTCTAGAAAGGTAATGGATACAGCTGAGTGTTACTTTAAACGGGCAAGAGCTCACCAGAACTACACTTTCATAGAATCTGATGCACCTTTACGAGACAACATCGTCCTTTGTTAGGGGCAAATTTTGGTACTTAGACAAGGATAACAACAATTTTAGGTACACATCAATCAATACAAAGGAGCTCACCGGATTCCTTTCATATAGCGGCAGGTCCTTCCTCAAATGGTAGGAAACTAAGATCAAAAGCCCAAGCCCCGTTATCATTGCATATGTGACATAACCTTGACGTATCAGACGGGCCACTGAAGACAAGAAGTTAACTATTCACAAATATATATAAGCACACAATTGGACCTGTTCAAACCTAACGCACCAAATGCACAGGCGAACGGTTAATGCTAGGCGTCGCTCCGGTAAGCTCTTCTTCCCAACATGCACTGCGTGGCGAGAAAGCCAAACACCACGCCTCGTGCCGGATCCCGAAACCTTTCTGCCGTCTCCGGCCACAGCAGTCCAGTAATATCACGAGCAATGAGCATGCTCAACAAGTAAGGGCCAACATCCCGACCGTGCTGCAACCGCAACCGACAGGCCACACAGTGAGATCTGCTGCCTCGACGTTGCAGACTTAAATAGCTGAATCAGCGACGAACAACTGACTCGCGTCCGTCCAAAGCAGCCGGCCAAAGCGAAACGGATGACAAAGACGACATGACAAGAAATGGGACCTGTGCACAGACTTCATCACTAACCGTTCAAGTCAGCTGATAACGCCTTAACAACCTACACTATGTGATCAAAAGTATCCGGACTCCTGGCTGAAAATGACTTCGTGGCGCCCAACCGTCGGTAGTTGGAATTCAGTATGTTGTTAGCCCACCTTTAGCCTTGATGACAGCGTCCACTCTCGCATTTGTGCGTTCAGTCTGGTGCTGGAAGGTCTCTTGAGGAATGGCGGCGCATTCTTCACAGAGCGCTGCACTGAGGAGAGATGCGACCTGGCACGAAGAGGACGTTCCAAAAAAACCCAAACGTGTTGTATAGGATTCAGGTCAGGACTTGTGCAGACCAGTCCATTAGAGGAATTTAATTGTCAAGTTAACACTCAGCCATAGGCTGTGCATTGTGAACATGTGATCGTTCGTGTTGAAAGATGCGATCACCATCCCCGAATTCCTCTTCAACAGTGGGAAGCAAAAAGATGCTTAAAACATCAATGTAAGCCTGTGCAGTGATAGTGCCACCCAAACAGCAAGGGGGGCAAAGCCCCCTCCATGAAGAACACTACGACACCATATCATCACCGCCTCCGAATTTTACTGTTGGCACTACACACGATTTCAGGTGACGTTCACCGGGCATTCGCCATACCCAGATCCTGCCATCGGATCGCCACAATGTGTACAGTGACTCGTCACTCCACGCAACGTTTTTCAACTGTTTAGTCTCCCAAAGCTTACGTTTCTTACACCAAGCAAGGCGTATGAGCAGCCGCTCGACCATGAAATCCAAGTTATCTCACCTCCCGCCTAACTGTCACAGTACTTGCAATGGATTCTGATGCAATTCGGAATTCCTGTATGATGGTCTGGATAGATGTCTGCCTATTACACATTCGATCCTTTTCAACTGTCGGCGGTCTCTGTCATTCAACAGAGGAGTTCGGCCTGTACGCATTTGTGCTGTACATGTTCCTTCACGTTTCCACTTTACTATCGCATCGGAAACAGTGCACCTAGGGATATTTAGGAGTGTGGAAATCTCACGTATAGACGTGTGACACAAGTGACGTCCAATTACCTGACCACGTTCGAAGTTTGGGAGTTCCACGGAGTGCCCTATTCTGCTCCCTCATGATGTCTAATGACTACTGAGGTCACTGATATGGAGTATCTGACAGTAGGTGGCAGCACAATGCCCGTAATATGAAAAACGTGTGTTTTCGGGGGTGTCCGGATACTTCTGATCACATAGTGTATCCAGCGACCAGGAAAGAGCTGGGTGAATGTTTTCCTAGCCACAACCGACTAGTGGGCCTCGCCCTTATTGTCCTGGTACTACAAACACATAACTATTTCAAATTATTTTCTTTAGAAAAGCTGTCAACTCTTCAGTAAGAAACTGTGCAAATCTTTCATCCGTCAAGATTTCTTTAGTGGAGCAAGGACCAGACATATAATTAATAATTTCGCAACAAATGTTCATTCGGCACAGCTACTGATGTTGAACGTGTCTGTGCCAGTACGGGTTGTCACTCAAATAATGTGCATTCGTTACAGTCAGTTTTCCATGATTTCTAAAGGTAGCTTCATTGGCAAGGAGAATTCCTGCATCAGAACCGAGGGACAGGAGTCAATCCCACTGGTTGAAATGTAGTTGAACTAACACATAATACTGAAGAAAGCTGCAACTACGCAAAATACGAAAGACGCTGTGCTAATGTGTTTCAGAGACACACTTGCTCTGGATCTAACATGTGGATTACGAGTGGACTCCACTCGTTGAGGGCCTGCATATTAGCCTCTATGTAGCAGGCTACTGAACTGATAAGGTAAGAAATGAGTTCCTCTTTAGAATAGGCTAGGAAAGGAATATATGGAAAACATAAGAAGAGGGGCAGGATGAAAGGACATTTGTTAAGACATCAAGCAAATAAGAGGCTTTTCGGAAAGTAACTTCCGATCTGTCGTGAAATGGAAATCACACAGAAAATGAAACAGTTTTTATTCGCAACAGTAGCCACACCTTCCAGCAACCGTTCCGACTTAGACATTTATCGTGGCGTTGTACATACTTTCCAGTATCCTCCTCACAGAAAGCACCCACCTGTTCCTTCCGCCAATTCTCTACATTGGTCAGCCTTTCGTTGTTTGTGCCAAAATGGTTTCTTCGTAGCCAGCGGTTCATGTGAACAGAGACGCATATCAGAGGAAGCCAATTAGGGCTGTATTGTGGGTGATCAAACACTTTCCATCCAAAGTGCTGCAGTAGCGTCTTCCTTGACCCTGCAGAACGCGGCTGAGAATTGTCTTGAAGACAGAAATGCATGACATTTATGTTATTTGTGCTGCATAGCTTCAGGCGAAATCTCTCACCAGATCCACGTACCTGGGGGCGGACATCATTGCTTTAGGAATTTCTACGTGATCACTTTATGCTCTGAACTGAAAAGAGCGACGTGAAGCGATCGATTGGCACACTAAAGATACTGCCCAAAACATGTGTGCAAAGTTCTATCGTATTTTCATAGTGGTTTCCGTTTCGAGACAAATCAGACCTTACTTCTCGAATACGCCCCATAATTGAGGACGTAGCTTGTAAGTGCTACTCTTGGATGAAATGGTCGGCACAGGAAAGGAATTAGTAGTGAGCCACGTCAAACCAGTCTATTACTAATAATAGTATTCAAGTGGACTTCCAATAATAATTTTTGCACATTCAGTGAACTGTGTTAGCTGTTGGACACCGTCTCTCGGGATAGCTTTGTTCATTGAACTCAAAATTTCTCTTCGCGTTCCTTCTAGAGTCTCCATAAGGAAGTAGCATACCTAGTTTGTCCTACTTCGAGATGGATATTTACTTATTTCTTTATTTTTAACAGCTGGTTAGCAGTCACACACGTGGACGACAGAGAATGAAAGCTGCACATCTTCTGTGCCTCTTTTACTCCGAGAGCGCCGTGGTGCCACTTTCACTTTCCTTCCATTTAACGTGTTGTATTTTCGTATTTGGGTACGGTACCACGAAGCCCCACTTAAGACACCTACTGGTTTCATGTTCCAAGCAAATACAATCAAATACAAAACATTGTACTTATTCCGAAAGTACTAAACTAATTTTGCAGTTTCCAATGCAGCGGCTTTTGCCTCTTTTTTAACTGTAGTTGTAGCAACGTAACTGTCATTTGGAAAGCGAATTTGATGCTGGTATCCCTGTAATTAAAATAGATGTGAAGAGAGGCTACACGTTGTTCAGTGAGGACTCTAAAAGTTCACTATGTCGGAATTACGACGTTTCAAACGATTCCAGAAATGGGCGACTCGGATATCTTAACCGAATTAACTGTGTATTGTGTACCTTTTATAGAATTTTCAGATGAAACGGTTACTATTACGTCAATAAGACTAGCTTATACGTTTTCTGATGCCCCCATCATACACAGGGTACCTGCAGATGAAAAATGTCGTGAGAAAAGTGGGAGAGAAGCACTAACAGTTGACTACGTTCACTTACCTTTTTGCACTTGGTGGTACAAAACAGAGACATAGGTTCGTTTCCTGGATGTAGAGGATTGATTTTGATGTAGATTATCAATTATGTTCTGAAGTCAATAACAGTGATGAAAGCACATAGCACACTTACTAAACTGTTTCTTCTAGTAGTTCAAATGGGGCCCACATAACGTCTGCTCTAGTGTGTTACCCGCAAAAATCGTTGCTGCCTAGTCTAACTCAAATAGTCCCTCACTGGACGCTCTACATGCGTTGTTTTCTTTGTGTGGTAGGAAATCTCATTATGAAAGAACGTACCAGCCTAAGAAGTGAAAAGTGTAAGTGAACTAACTCTAAGTGCACTCTCTTGAATCAAAAGTATGATGCTTTAGTTCTGTTTAATAACATATCCATGATTTAAAGGTAACAGCATCGAAACGATCTGATATCTGATTTTAAGTACAGTACAGTAAAAAATCTATACAAGCTGTTTCGGCAAGTTTTATTCCAATGAGCTTCATCAGAGAAGGGCAGATAACCAACTTGCTAAAATATCGGTCTGTTTACTCGACTGATTCCCAAGAAAAAGTCATCAGCATATATGAAAACTGGGAGTATGTTGCTACGAAAAAAATGTGACAAAAGCTGGAGACTGATATATGTATGAAAACAGATACACAGAGGTTTATAAAGGCGTCGTGTTGTATGATAAAACAGTATATACAAAATATTTGGTTAACTTAGGAGTGAAATTTTCACAAGCAAAATGTAATGATATTATCGTAGTATTTCTGTATGGCATTAGGAAACAATCTCTTTGTTTTACCTATGAGTCTTCCTCTGGACGTAACAGAGCAATATGTATTGGCTCTATTTAAGTCTATTCTTCTGTATGTTACGTGAAAGTAGTTGCAATATACACTGAGCTAAAGAATTAAAAGGTAAGCCCTCACGTATTCCCCATTGCGGCGCAGAAGTTTGAAATCTGGCTCAAAGGTTCCCACAGCTTTCCTCTGTAATGATATAAAAGCGTGGTGCCCAGTGACGGCACCGGTGGACTCGGTGACATTCAGACAGCTCGAAATTCACGTGAGGTGTAAAGTGGATTAATGATGTTACATTGACACCAAATTTTACCACAGTTCTAGTCAACGCACCATGGTTATGCCACACGATAGGGAGGTCGTCACACCACTCCTACCCACATTTCACCCATTCTTCCTCCTTTCCTGGTTTGGATCGAGTTCAGATTCTGTCGAATGGCTTGGAACGGTCCCTATGGTTCCACTCTGTAGACCAGAGTAAAAATTGCGGTATCACTACGCCTCAAACCTTTCAGAAGGGGTACCAGCCTCATGGTGTCCTTAGACAAGGATTTAATCATCAGGTGTGTCAGTAGTCTTAATGGTTGTCAAGAACGTCGCGCTGCTGCACATCGGGCTGCACACTATCGTTTTCGACAAAAGGTAAGAGGTAGGTAATTGGGGGCTGTGACGACGTTCCATTTGTGTGAAACATCCACGGTGGCGTTGGGCAAAATTCAGTTGAGATTTGGTGTGAATGTGACATCATTAACCCACCTTACAACTCACATGGACTTCTGAGTTTTGACTTTCTTTTTAAGGTGACGACATCTTGCTGTTATAGTCGTTAATAGTTTGGCTCAGTGTGGTTCATGCAACAAATAAAACAGAAAAACGTAACTTTTCAGGCATGGGGGGCTCGCAAGCGATTTTTTGTGCTTCGATTTCGTGCGTTATTCACTGGTGCTTCTATTTTTATTTTTATTTCACAAAAACAGTCAAATAATGACTAGCTTACAATGATATGCAAATAAGATGACGGATATTTATTTTCATAAATTACAGCGTTCATAGAATGAGGAATGATTTTCAGCCTTTAACAGCAGCACGCATTTAGCATCTTCATTGTCACGCTCAACTGATAGCAGTTCAGCATGCACATTTTCTTCTTCCGCAACCTCAGGTTCCTCTTCATCATCTTCCAGACTCAACTTAATCATTCACTAAATCCTTGAAGTTAGCTCCTATATCTGCTTCAGGGTAAATTACGTAAACAGGAGAGCAGTCCCAAACTGCAACATCACAAAGTCCATCACTGCCCTACTATTTTTGTCAGTTTCAGCCTTCTAACCTCTTCCTGAAGGAGTTCAAGATCTTGCATTGTGACAGACACCAGATGTCTGCCGTCATATTCTTGTATACGCCGTACTAGTTGTTGATTTTCATTTGTAAGTCGTGGGGGGAAAGATAGGGTTAGGAACGCGCCGCAGAAGCAGTGGGGCCTCTCCGCGGCATTGCTAGTCCACCATGGTCCAATCCATCCTTTCTCCAACAGGAATCCACTTGTCGCTAACCTGTACCCAATCTTTTGAAAACTTCAGAGCAACTTACCATATCTTTTACTGTGATTCGGATACTTAAGTGTTTTTTTCGAATTCAGTTTCCACATTCATCTTGTATTCAATATGTTCAACACTACCAATATTGTTGAAAATCTAACCTTTCTATTTGTCTGAGTAACTTTCTTCTGGTCTAAAGAAATTGTTAGTCCGTACATTGTTTGCTGAAGTTCTTGTTATCTGAGCAATTTTCTCTCTGGTCCATCTCCAGTTGATAATCCGATCTCCACACGTGTACCTATGAGGTATGGTATCAACAAGATTAGTGTCACTTAAACTGATCGCAAAGAGACGCTCATTAGTGCACATGATGGTATTGACTACCGTGTACAACGTTGTTATCACGTCAGACGAAAGAACATCACTACTGATATTTTTACATACATTCCATTCCATTACAGCATATTTAGTTTCTATGTTATTTTTCCTTTCTTTTTTCCTAAAATCACATTTGCTAAAATCGTTTTTGATGAAATGTTAGAAAAGCTTTTTTCTGAGTTAGTTTCGTACAAGGTAAAACTTCTTAATACGTTTTAGTTTAAAACTTGTATATTGAACGGCGGTTCTACGCTTTTTGGCCTGACAGTGCCGTATAGTTTTGCTGCAATGCATCCTGTATTGTTACACACTATGCTCAATATTCGTTTGACATACAACTCGATCGCTCCATTGCTTGGATCCCACACTGCTGTCTTCAGCGGCACTCGAAACAGTTCCTCTTTCCGTAAGAACTTTGATAAGGTGGATATGAACGTCTTCACCACCAATGACGGGATGGGGCCTTGGATAAAATACGCCCATTGATAAACTGTATTCTCTGTAGCTGGTTTATGCTACGTTCACAATTTTCAAACAAGGCTCTCTTGATCTTCCTTGCCACCCCCCTCCCCCCCCCCCGTCCCAAATTGCTATAATTTTTAAAAGGAATGTTGTCAATGACATTCCAGGAGCCTTGTGTTCACTAACATGGCTTGCCTACTCAATGAGCAAGCTATCAAGCCCCTTTATGTTAAGAAATTTACTTTCGCTTTCATTTACCCCCGTACAAGATGCAGTACAATATCCTTGAAGTGCTATCTCTAGGTGTAAAACATCTGCGTGGTCTCTGGCGATTATGCCTACAACGTCCGCGTAGGGACCTACCAGGGTAGTCGTTCCTTGAACGATGGTGCCGGTCAGTCTACGCTGTAGCTGTCTCAGGAAAGATTCCAGCGATATAACGAACACAATCATTGATAAGGGCCTTACTTTGGTAACGCCCTTCTTTATTTAAATTTATTTTTGTCAGTTGACAGTTAACGGAGATTTGTGCAGTAATACCCGTTGCCATGTTCTTGACGATGTCGATCGTTTATGGTAGGAAGCCCATTCGGTGCACTGTATGTGTCAAGTATTTGTGAATAATTTGATGAAATGTCTTATGGAACTCTATGAAAAGCAATCAACGTTTTACATTTCTTGTCTCCGTTAGCGCAATGGTACCGCGTTACAAAGCTGCAGTTTGTATAGTCGTCCTTTTAAAAGCGCATGTCTGCTGTTGGCATAAGATGTCAGCGGTGTATGGTATAAAGCACGTATTAATTACTCGAGCTAAAATTTTTATAACAGGAATTTAAAAGCGAGGTCGGTAGTAGGTTATTTATTTTTATGCAGCCTCTGTTCTTCTGGATAAACACAGTTTTGCATTGCTTGAACTCTGCAGGCAATAGCTTTCCCTGTAAGACTTCATTGACATTTTCCGTGAACTTTTCTCCCATTAGCATCCAAAATCGTTTATAGAATTCAAAGGGCAGTCCGTTAGGGCCTGGATATTTCCTACCGGGAGAGCTGCCCGCGATTTCCAATACATTTTCCTTGGGGATGCCGGAAGAAATGTTCTCATCGTCATCTCGCGATAATCGTGGAAGATATGTACCAAAGAGCTCGTCATACTCTTCTTCGTTTGTTTCCCTTGATGCATACATGCGTTCATTATACGTTGAGCTTTCTTTAATTATTCGGTTCTGGGTTGTGGTTATGTTATCATCACCGGTTTGAAGTTCATCCTTGAAAATCCTTCTTGTATTCGAAGCGGGTCTGAAGATATGGTACAATGTAGCAGTCTTATCTTCAATGATTGACTTTGCTTTGTATTTTATCTTATGTCCCTCCAGTTCGTTGCGTCTTATACTTCTTATCTTTGATTTTATTTGCTTGATGTCTTTTAATCTTGTAGGTACTGCAGCTGTCTGATCGTAGAGGTCCCTTAGAGCACTGTAGTAAAATTCTACAGCCTGTTTCTTTTCTCCGGCCTTACCCATATTAAAATATATTAAAACTTCCCTTAGTTTATGTTCGCTCATCGGGTATAGCAGTCTAGCACACTTGGAAAGTTGTTCAGTGAACAGAGACACATTTCCCTAGCTCTGGTTGGGTCATCTTGTAAGTCTTCTTCTGACAGTAACGATATATTTAGATTCCAGTTGCTTCTTACTGTTCGTATAGGTTGTGATATTAAATTTATTCATGTTAACAACGCACTATGACCGGAAAGACTGACGGGAACACTTTCTTTTTATAACACTTTGTCAGTTAAATTTTATGATATATAAAATCAGCCAGTCCTACTACAGGACTTCGCAATAGTACGAATGAAGTTCACCATTGTTGGGTGTTCTGTTTTCTACGCACCCTTTAGTTTTAAATCAACAACTAGACTTCTCAAGTAAATCGTGTAATTGAAGTTGGGAAATTGCCCCTTACAATTCAGTACACAATTAAAATCTCCCCTGATTATAAATTGCTGGGTGTTTTTCCTCAGTAAATAAACTATGCTTTCTTTAAAGAATGTGGCTCTTGCAGCTCTATTAGCTCTATTAGTGCTGCCTCAAGGAACATATAAATTTACAATAGTAGCTCCTATTATTTATTCCAATACCTCCCCCCGATTTTAATTTATCAATTTATCAGCGTTATCTACGGGAATGCCTTCTATAACTAAAATAGCCATGACAACACTCGTTTCAGAGGATATATTGTATAAACCGAAATAAATGGTAAAATTTGGAAACACCACTTCCACAGGAGAGCAATGTCCGTCGCTAATCCATATAGAAACTGATTAAGAGCAGCTGTTTTTAAATTCGACTTTATTCTATTAATGTTTAACATAGTAATCGTATACGACTGTAACACTGGAAAGTGATGTTTTTTTCTAGTTTATCACTTCATACCATTCCATCCAGATCCTTCCTGAGAATGTGACGAGTGACTACCTGCATTTGAACCTTTCTTTTTACTTTTCTTACGGTTTGAATTGTCACTGGCCTTCATCGAATGTCTGCTCCGTCTACTCCCTGAGTAGTTTTCTATCGAGGGCGACGTCCGTGAATCTGAGGGGCAGTCGTATGCCACGATCTCGTCGGCCGAGCGCTTTGCATGCACAGGTTTCGAACATTCTTCCAATGTCTGATCACTTCTGCGATCAATTTCGTTTGCTGTTCGTTTGATATTGCCATAAAACTTCGGTTTTTCGTTGTGGCATTTGGGCGATGACGTCATGTGTTGTTGATAGTTACTCGCTACCTTGTCATGTCTGCTTTTACTTGCATCCGTGAGTGAGTCTGTTTGCATTGACTGACTTAACGGTAATGTTTCGCATGGTTCAAATGGCTCTGAGCACTATGGGACTTACTTCTAAGGTCATCAGTCCCCTAGAGCTTAGAACTACTTAAACCTAACTAAGGACATCACACACACCGATGCCCCAGGCAGGATCCGAACCTGCGACCGTAGCTGTCGCACGGTTCCAGACTGTAGCGCCTAGAACCGCTTGGCCACACCGGACGGCTCTTCGCAGGGTGGTGGCGTCAATTGGGCCCTCGCACTGCCAGTTACTGGCGGGTTCTGGACTACTTAATGGGGCTGTGACGTCACCTTGACCAGTTCGGTTGACGCTGGCGTACTCGATTTGTCTGCTGATGTATTTCACTCAAAGTCTGAATCTACGCCAACAATATTGTCTGAAATTCAAGTTTCAAATACTGTTTTCTGAATGTCACCTACAGAATAGCGTGACAGATTGATTTCCTCTTCATCTGTGCTACTTCCATTGCATGTTCGACGTCTCTTGTTAGTGACTTTACTATTTTTCGCAACCGGATTGTCTAAAGTGTCTTTCCTAAGTAAAGGTGGAAAATCTTCAAGAGTATTTTGTGGCGTCTCCTCCACATTTTCCGTATTGCTGGAACCTTGACTACCCGTCATGTGATTTTCGGTCACAAATTAAAGCCAGATGTAAATCGTTCTGCAATACCAACACCATTTTTGGGCAGTTTTCCCGGAGATGCCCACTTTCGTGACTTACGTGACAAGTAAAGGTCTGTCCATTGTAAATACCGTGCACCTTGTAACCACATATCAGAACTTGATATTTTGTTTGACATGCATGTCGACAGAACGAACGCCACTAAAGCATTGAAAACTATGGTTGCTTGACCATCGGTTCATTAAGAATGTGTTTGATGTCTCCATACTCAGGCAGCACGTCTTTTAACTAGCAATTTACAACCTCAGGAGGCAAATCTAATACTCTAACTTGTTTACCATCAAAATTAGCATTTGGAATGGTAACTGTGATCACCGAATTATCGCGATGGCAGAAATGAGCTTTCCTTCAAATTTCTCTAAAATTCGTTCCAGCTTCAATTGGGAAAGCAGCTTCACAAGAAAATAGTATTGCTGCAAGTCGTAAGAAGCAGTGTGCGTCTGATCCGTACTAATGCCAATAACATCAACGATCCAGTCATTAGTTTCCAGTGAACTTGGCTGAACATTACGGGTTGGATTGTCAAATCCTAATCTTAGATCTTAAATTTGTTGTAAGTTCCTATGGGACCAAACTGAAGAGGTCATCGGTCCTTAGGCTTACACACTACTTAATGTAACATAAACTAACTTACGCTAAGGACAAAACACACAAACACAAACACACACACACACACACACACACACACCTATGCACGAGGAAGGACTCGAATCACCGATGGGGGGCAGCCGCGCGAACCGTGGCAAGGTGCCTAAGACACTGAGTTGCCTAAATCTTAGAGTAAGCTTCCTGAGAAAGATGTTAGCCACGTCAGTAGGTAGTAGCTCGCGAAACGAAAGCAACTAAAAGACTCTATCATGACAATCACAATTTTACACAACACTGTAACGCACAGAATGAATACAAATTGGTGACATCCAAGCAATACAAAACCGCACCTGATGCGCCACATTGCGTCCGCTCAGGATGGCAGCAAAAGCCGGTATTCTGGTCCCACACAAACGAAACTTTTGTGTCAGTTGCTTGCCGAAAGGCTATGAAAGACTTTGGACGCGGCTTAAAGTTGAACTTTCTGTAAAATAACTATATTTTTAAATTATCTCTGAGAACGAACCAAGCTACGATCTTTGTTTATGTTGCTAAGCACAGATACTGCACTCCTGGCAGTGGTAATCGATTGTAACTCGTCACTGATTATCTCTGGAGAGCGAGTCATAAAGTAGAGCTTGAGCAGCGTTGGCAGGGCCGTAAGAGCGGCTCAGCGAGTGGCAGCGGACTAGAGGACCTCACGGACTGAGTTCCGGCCGTTGTGGGTACGTCGGCCGTTAGTTCCGTTTGTGACAAGACTTGGTGTAACTGGTGACATTGGAGTAATGACACTCAGTTGAGTACGGCGTCCTTCTGCCCGCGCCCGCTGATTTTTCCGTCTTTCGTATTCCATGTTTTGAAGGACTGGATGCTAGGGGGCAGGAGCCGCACTGAATATTTCCAGGATTATCAAATATCCGCCACATCGTGCGTTTTTGGTCAGTATCTCTACCACTACGATACGCCTACCTCTATTTTCCGGGCTTGGTGGGTTAGGGAAATATTTGTTTCAGTGCAGTTATCTGAGCTAAGGCTCAGTTGCTTCTGATTACTTATATTTCACATCAGTCGAATATTTGGCTGTACATTTAATTGTGCCTGTACTAGGGTTTTCTGTCTACCACTTTGAGTGAGCTTTATTGCAGTGTATTTGTATACTATACGCAGTGTGAAAGACTAAGTACATTGTTAGAATATCCCACTTTGGCTTTCCGATTTTTTGTTCCATAGTTCGGGGAATAGCTTCTTATTTTCTTTACGTAACTGTTTGCTTCACGGAAGGTTCCTTGCTGTGTGGTTTGGCCATTTTACTGTCAGATCTTATTCTCCGGGCATTTATTTCTTCTGCAACAAATTTTATTCAGCTATGTGGTTTAAGGGATATTACCTTCACCACTGTTATGCGTTCTTGATATTTTGTGAATCTGGTTGAAGACAAATTTTCGTAATTTGATGGCATATTAAGAGGCCTTAAACTGAACATATCTCGAGAAGGTGGCCATTAATACATGCTTAACTTGATTTCTGGCCTATACTTCAAGTAAGCGGTGTTTGTTAACAGCGCTACTTAGTCTTCTGAGCTTTGCGGCCTGCTATTCAGTGTCTGGTAGCCACAAGGGGTTTTTGCAATTACGCACAGTCTTGTTGTTTATTGGCTGCCTTTGAAGCGCTTTCGCTGTTGTCTTAGCACGCTGATTCACGCTGCTTGCTGATAAATTGTAAGGTAAGTGGTGACTATATTACTTAATGTTCTGATCTATGGAACCTTATTTAAAGTTTTGCTTAAAGTTGTACATCTCCTTTGGAATACGCTTGTATTGCTCATCTTATGAATTTTTTCTAAAAATACTTAAGCACAAGGTACTGCCTTCGATTATTACGTTATGCAAATATTTCTAAAAACATTCAAGTGGCTCTGAGCACTATGGGACTTAACATCTGAGGTAATTAGTCCCCTAGAACTATAACACGGAATCTTGAACAAATTACTAATAACCGGGTATGCGATGTAGCCGTGTGGTCTAGGGCGTCTTGTCACGGTCTGCGCGGCTCCCCCCAATTGAAGAGTGGGCCTATAACATTTTCATAAAGACGATAGGTTGAACTCGAGCGGAGATCGCATCAAAGACTAGGAATAATGACAATATGAAGACTGTGGTGGTGACAACAAAAACCATAAGCCCTAAGTAGACTATAACATCGGTAAGAGAAGACAAATTACATTAGTGTACCGCTTTCATCAGTTAATTTCATGGCTAACTAGAACATAAAGCGTTATGGACGTAAGTTTACGTGACAAAATTTGGTAAATACCCACTCTTTCAACGCTTAATTAAAGTTGCCGATGTTTAAAAAAACTGCTTCAATATACATCGTCTCCCTCATGCGTATGCCAATGTAACAACAGGAAATCCATCTAATACAAGTAATACTATGAAATTAAATAACGTTATTGATG
Organism: Schistocerca gregaria; assembly: GCF_023897955.1. Lineage (NCBI taxonomy): Eukaryota > Metazoa > Arthropoda > Insecta > Orthoptera > Acrididae > Schistocerca > Schistocerca gregaria. The sequence goes on along the minus strand of NC_064921.1, from coordinate 483,087,375 downwards.
GAGAGAATAGCCGGCCGGTGTTGCCGAGCGGTTCTAGGCGCTTCAGTCTGGAACCGCGCGACTGCTACGGTCACATGTTAGAATTCTGCCTTGGGCATGGATGTGTGTGACGTGATTAGGTTAGTTAGGTTTAAGTAGTTCTAAGCTCTAGGGGACTGATGACCACAGAAGTTAAATCCCATAGTGCTCAGAGCCATCTGAACCATTTGATGGGAGAGAATGTCGCACCGATTACGTTATCGATCCATTGTGAAGCTAACAAGTGGTCGAAGTGTTTTAGATGTTACCCTAATCACACTTCGTCCCACAGTAAGGTACATTATTATTGTGAGTCTGCATTATTCTGTTAATAAACTGCATGCCAGATACAAATTATCATACGAGAACTGAATCTCACTGCATCTGTGACATTAATGTCTGTGTAGTTGATGCCATATCTTCCCAGTATCTACACGCTTTCGGAAATAGACTTGTTGGTGTAAATTAATGAACAGAGGTATTTTGGTGGACGTGTGGTTTAGCGACATCACCACCAAGAACCACACATGAAATTTTGGCTTCTAACTGATGGGAGATCTCTTTTTCTGAAACTTCGCTTGCAGTTTACAGGGAAAGCAATGAAAGAACGTCAGGTGGCTTGCGGAGTACGGATGTAGATGTAGATGTGCCAGATGGATATTAGAGCAGATACACAAAAATCACAACCAGTGACGAAGTGGGATTATTGCTTTGCTGCCTACCTAAACGAACTACTATAAACACTAAATACTTCAGGAATGAGCGTAGACATCACTATTTCGAAGAAAGTATGGGATGCTGATTGAGCATTATTTTCAATAGTGTTGGATTAAAGGAGCACATTCGAGTTAGTTCTTTTGTAAAGATTAAGAAAGAATAACAAGCAACGGTTGCGCTATTATTACACTAATTTTTTTTCGATTTTTGTGGTTCAGTTGCCTGATATTCTTTGCCATGCAATTTATTTTAAGACAGCACAAAGTCCTTTCTTCACCGGAAAAGTAGAAAGTGAAACTATAATCAACCTGAATGTGGCTGAGATAACAAAGTGCTTTGCTTTATATGGTTCTGTTGGAGGCGATACTTCCTCTGAATCATGAACTGACTTACCCAGCCAATAATTTCCGGTCCTAATATTTAACGTGGACACCGAACCACGGTAAATCTTGGCATTTTTCACATTGACAAGGATTTTCAAGAGGTATGGAAGTAGTAAATGACAGATAAATTCCGAAGGACTAATGAGGGATCGTATGTAACCACTTTACATACAGAGACAGGCACTGAGCCACACAAGTACCACCACTAACAGAAAACATATGAATTTGAGACGACGCCTCGTTGAACCTTGCATTTTTAGAATAATGTGTCTCCATCAGACATCCTGGATTCGAGGGGAAGACATGCCGTAAGTGGTTCTCTAACAGAATTTACTTGCAGTATGCCAAAACATTCTGCTAAAGCCAACAGAGGTTACTCGTTCACTTCAAGCTACTGGTGTCACGTAAGGTACTCAGATCAGGTGGCACACTGTTCAGTACAGTGAAACATGAACCACAGTTTGTGGTAATGCATAGCCTACTTCAGTATTCGTTGAAGTGCATCTCACTCATACTTTTAGCATATGACCAAAGTCCCGTGTCATTACTTTTGTCATATTACATGATAAAAGATGTTTTTCATTGTGTTTCTCCAACCTAGATCTAAATTCACATTGTAGAAAATCTAGTGTAGTTCATGAGAAATGATTTTCCTATACTACCACATATTAGGAGTTCTTTTCTTTCTACACTACTGGCCATTAAATTGCTACACCACGAAGATAACGTGCTACAGACGTGGAATTTAACCGACAGGAAGAAGATGCTGTGTAATGCAAATGATTAGCTTCTCAGAGCATTCACACAAGGTTGGCGCCGGTGGCGACACCTACATCGTGCTGACATAAGGAACGTTTCCAACCTATTTCTCATACACAAACAGCAGTTGACCAGACGTTGCCTGGTGAAACGTTGTTATGATTCCCCGTGTAAGGAGGAGAAATGCGTACCATCACGTTTTGACTTTGATAAAGGTCGGGTCGTGACATGGCTGCTCGCGTTGGTCGAGATCCAATGACTGTTAGCAGAATATGGAATCGGTGGGTTCAGGAGGGTAATACGGAACGCCGTGCTCGATCCCAACGGCCTCGTATCACTAGCAGTCGAGATGACAGGCATCTTATATGCATGGCTGCAATGGAGTGTGAAGCCACGTCTCGTTCCCTGAGTCAACAGATGGGGACTTTAGCAAGACAACAACCATCTGCATGAAAAATTCGACGACGTTTGCAGCAGCATGGACTATCAGATCGGAGACCATGGCTGCAGTTACCCTTGACGCTGCATCACAGAAAGGAGCGCCTGCGATGGCGTACTCAACGACGAACCTGGGAGCATGAATGGCCACACATCATTTCTTCGGATGAATCCAGGTTCTGTTTAGAGCATCATGATGGTCGCATCCGTGTTTGGCGACATCGTGGTCAACGCACGTGGGAAGCGTGTATTCCTCACCGCCATACTGGCGTATCACCGGGCGTGATGGTATGGTGTGCCATTGGTTACACGTCTCGGTCACTTCTTGTTCGCATTGACGGCACATTGAACAGTGGACGTTACATTTCAGATGTGTTACGACCCGTGGCTCTACCCTTCATTCGATCTCTGGGAAGCATTCAATTTCAGCAGGATAATGCACGAACGTATGTTGCAGGTCCTGTACGGGCCTTTCTGGATACAGAAAATGTTCGACTGCTGCCCTGGCCAGAACATTCTCCAGATCTCTCACCAACTGAAAATGTTTGGTCAATGGTGGCCGAGCAACTCTTTGCTAGGTGGCAGTGGCATCGTCTTGACAGCTTAAATTCTATTCATCGTAACTGAGACAGGTTGCGTGAAGTATTAATAGCTTGTAAACAAAATCTTTCTCGCGAGTGGGCTTAACTATTACTGAAAACGAATTTTAATATTGTTGATGGCTTCGTCCTTTAGTTTGTCATTTGTGATCTGTAGTTACATGTTCTACAGATGATTTCAATTATACATTTTTGGAATCTTTGTGGTATGAGTCAGTTTCCTTCTCATGGAACTACACTTCAAAACTAGGTTTTCCTCTGATTTTCTGATATTGGTTCTTCAGTTGTTTTGTTACTTTATAGGAATTCTTGTGCACCTCACACTGGGGCAACAGAAAGCACAATATAAGGTGAGTACATCTAACAAGTAGTACATCACAAATACACAATTCACAAAGTGGAGTAGTCAAACAAATTGTTAATTTTCACATGACAGCTGCATTATCCAAACGGCAACCGAGGGAATAAGTAGATATTACACAAACTGGAAATGGGTGAAAGCCCTACATGCATGCTGGCCTACATCAAAATAATTATAAAGTGACTAGTTGTATCGTTTAAAACACAAGTAATATAAACCAAAGCCAAAAAGCTCAACAACCAACAAAGTAGATAAATCATAAATAGTCTTTGACATCCTGGGTAATGGCATTTGGATGGAGTTAATGTCCAAGCTCGTTTCATACAGTTCTATTGGCGACAGCTTTTGCGATTTTGTTACTCACTGGCGTACACAACTCGTTGAGACGTGTGCCATGCGCGGATCAACATTATACTGTTGATAATTGACACCCTGATCTTCTCACATGAGAGGTAAAAAATCAAGAAGCTGATTAACAGTGACATAATGTTGTACTATCAGAGTTTCCTCAGTCCCAATCATATACGACTTCATATCATACCAGATGGCTTCTCACACTATGACGCCAGTAGTAACACTGTTAAACCGCTTAAAAACAAGAAGGAACTGGAACTTTTTGTAAATTTCACGACCGCTCCTGAATTCAGTGCGACACCATTCATCAGCGATCAATGTATCTCAGTCTCAGCGTCAGGCTGAATGCAACCTTTTGTGTTGCGGTTTTAGTGGCAGCCTACGCAAAGGGTAGTAGTTTCCTTGGCCAGCCGCTGTTAGTCTGTGGACAATGGTGTGGGATGACACAGAATATTGGATGTAGTCATTACTTATGCTTCGATGGCCGGCGCAGATGCACAGGAGTTAACTATGTTCTTGGGGTACGAGTAGTGAGCAGCCCCTCATATTCCCAAGTAATCCTACACTGGGCCACTGTCACGTCTAAATGCTCCACAAATCTGGATGTTGTATGATGCGACTAGCTGACCAAATGGAGACTTACACTGAGACCCATTTCTGACTGTCGGTCAGGTGTTTATAACGCTGTCCCACACAAGCATCTGACATCCATTATAGCAATCACTGACATCTGGCATTGTTCAAGGTCCTTATATACCCTTCCAGACCTGAAACAAACTTAAACACGAACATCACAAATCATTCTAGTTGCCATTCTAGTTGTTACAGAAAAATGCACCTTAAGTCACTTTCATATACACTGATTCTGTGTATATGTACGACGTTACAGTGACAGCTTCCTATTTCTCAGGAAGCATCACTTCTTTTGTTAAACAAAGTAGATTATCTAGAAAGATGTAGACAAAAAGTTGTGGTATTCCTATATATATATATATATATATATATATATATATATATATATATATATATATATGGCACTGTAAGCAGAAATTTTAGAAAATTAAGTGAGATAAAATAATCAAATTAAGTACATATAATTGCAGCCATTTCTCTGTTTCTCTACAGCAGTCACATCTGCACTTATCAAACGATGGCCAGATACATTCAAGTGTTCGAAAATAGTTTACTGAGAGTAGAGAAGGTAGTTACAAAATTAAATTACGTAGAAAATGAAGATCATAGGAAGGACTTACAACTTGACCAATAGAAATTAGAGCAGGTAAGGCTTATCTATGGATACACAAATAAATTGAACGACCAGGAGAAAAGAATGTCAGAGAGGAGATAAACACAACTTAGCTGTCAAATGTGTACCACTTTGGCCGGCCGCAGTGGACGAGCGGTTCTACGCACTACAGTCTGGAACCGCGCGACCGCTATGATCGCAGGTTCGAATCCTGCCTTGAGCATGGCTGTGTGTGATGTCCTTAGGTTAGTTAGGTTTAAGTAGTTGTAAGTTCTAGGGGACTGATGACCTCAGAAGTTAAGTCCCATAGTGCTCAGAGCCATTTGAACCATTTTTGTACCACTTTGGAAAGCAAGTCTTAGAAGACGAAAGAAAAGTTAAGAAGAATAACACTGATCCAGTCATTACACTAGCTTTCTGACAGTGTATATGATCATGATGAAGCTCTGTGACATCATCATGCTCGTCAATAATCTCAGATTTCTTCATGACCTACTGTAAAATTTTACTTAGCTTAGGATCCATAAATGGTGGGTGTTCTTGGAATATCTCTGTGACAGAAAGTGATTTTGTTGTAGCTCTGAATTATTAGGTCCAAATTATTCAACGATCTGGTTAGAGACCAAGAAGGCTTACTGTAGCGTCGTTACATGATTGAATACGTTTTACTACAGATGATACAATATCATGTATGTTAGTCTTCAATAACAGTTTGTGTGCAGTTGGAAAATCGTAAACCCATAATACAGCAACACAAATTTCATCGATTCCGTTTGTAGCTGTAGATTATTCCTTGCTTGAAACAAGTCCGCTACTTGTATGTGGTGCCTAGTATGGGTCCATCGCGGCGCCGGCTATAAGCGGTGTTCATCGGACAGCGGCTGGCGTGTGGAGCGCCCGGAATATCTGTGCTACGAGCTTGCCTCCTCTGTCCGTCGCTGACTGCAACGTGCTGCGGGTTTGCCGCGTCTACCCCTGCCCACTGCAGCGTGTCGCGGGCTTGCCTGCTCTGCCACTGCCCGCTGCAGCGTGCCGCGGGCCCCGCCGCCTCTTCCCCTGCCTGTCGCCGAAGAGGACCCGCGCTTGTGGTGCGTCCAGCAGCCGCCTTAATTAAAGTCCTACCGTGGCCGGCGCACTTGTTTTCCACTTGCGTCGCTGGAGCGTGAGGCAGGATACTGCGGTCTCTGCCCACCACGTTATTGCTTTCCTGGTGTGGCACCCTCGCCTTTCAGCTCCACAGGGCTTCCGTACTAAGTGCAGCCACACTCGCCACTAATATTGAGTGGTCTCGTAGGGAACTGACATTCTCTTTTAACATTATCACATGGAGCAAAATCGTCAAACATGGTACCAGCATGTAAGCTAATTTTCTGATATCAAGATCATCCATCTCATAATTTAATTTATATTTGATTTATCAGAAGATTTATCAGAGAGATGTACCATAGATACAATCATCATTTACTTGTTAGCCTATCATTTTGTTCTCTATGAGGATACGAAGTCTTAGACTACATTTTGGTTGGTGCACAAATTGAACTAATGAAATAGAATTGGGCTCAACAGAAACAGACTGTTTCTGAGCTTTTATTTTTCCATAGCTTATTACGATTCTTCGAGTCCTTAGTATAATTTAATTTCTCACACCAACTGCTCTTCATCAAATGACTGACTCTTCTATAATCAATTAGATATGGAATGTTCCAATAAAAGAACACTGATTTTAGTATGCAGAAATTAATTTTTTATTCTCTCATTCAACGCCTCACACGAATTGATGGTAAAACACAGTAACTGTGAGGAAAACAAAAAGTTTTCAGAATAAGGTTCTATATAGTGAGCCTCTTGGAGAAGCAGATACCCGACTTCAGTTTGCTACCTGAGACATTCTTCTTCTATTCATATGTTATTGGAATAATACCAGTGCAGATTATTCACGAAAATACAACAGCCTGACCAACAACAGACTAGTGTGAATGTGGGCAGCACTGATACAGCTTTTCTACAGTCTGTTATTGATACTCAGTGATATTCATTCCTTATTCTTTCGGCGTCTGTATTTTGTTTGACCTACCATCGATAGCTATCCAGATTCCATGCAAAAGAATAACATATAAAAAGAAAAACAAATAATATCAAAAACAAATGTAAGGCCAGTACAAAATTTGATATGATATCAAGTGGAAATGTAACCTCTACTTAAGGAGTCTGTTCACAGGGTATAAAACTGGCAAGTTTGCAACTAAAACGACTCCGCAGCTGTTAGAAGTCTGAACGAAACCACTAATCATTATGAAGTTAAATGTGATAATGAACTGCAGTAAAGGTACTAGACTAATTGACTGAGTAATCTGAATGTTTAACTACCGTGCAGAGACTTTACAATTCAGCCATTTTCTTTGATTTAAAAATCGGAAAGATCTGTAACGTCGGACGCATCGGGAGTTCCAGGAAGAAGCGTTCGTTGCGACATGACAGACGTAATAGCAAAGGGCAAGTGAACAGTATACAATCCTCTACATGGACACTACCTATGATGACTTAGACATGGGATAATGCAATGGTCATTCCGCTATTCATGATCTACATCACGTACTGGAGAAGATGGAAATTCGTCGACCAGGCGTAAACCTGAAATTTTTATCAGTGAAATTTTGTTTTGTTATATTTTTGAATGTTGTACAATTATTAAACTTCACTTGGTAGTGCATCTCTCGAGAACAGATGTTTTGATTCACAAGTCCGTCAAACACAGTCACTCATTAGCTATCTTGTGGAACAGGAGGACAGAACAGGCAACATTGATAGTGCTTCATTTCACCAATTACACAGCGTATAAAAAAACTTTTTGTGGAAACGTTTGTGGACCATGTCATTTAATTGCCAAGGATGCGCATCACAAATGAAGAAGTAGCCCAACCTATAGTATATGTCATTACAAAATTAGTTAAAATATTTTTCCCTATAGCTATGAAGTATTTGCTATTCATCATCAACTGAGCTATGTGTATGCAATTAAAACCATAAACAGAAAACACAATATGAAAGAATAAAATAAAATTCTTTTATACACTTTTTTGTATAATAAATCACACTTCATGTTCAAAATGGCACCACTCGTTTCTACATGGCCATATATTTCTGTCGAAGGCGTGAAATTTGTTCTGAATAGGCTACTATACTGAAGTCCTGTAGCAATATTAATATTTTTTCGATGTCCCAGCCGCTCAGTACCCCTATGTATTACTACCTACTCTCCTGGAAATGGAAAAAAGAACACATTGACACCAGTGTGTCAGACCCACCATACTTTCTCCGGACACTGCGAGAGGGCTGTACAAGCAATGATCACACGCACAGCACAGCGGACACAACAGGAACCGCGGTGTTGGCCGTCGAATGGCGCTAGCTGCGCAGCATTTGTACACCGCCGCCGTCAGTGTCAGCCAGTTTGCCGTGGCATACGGAGCTCGATCGCAGTCTTTAACACTGGTAGCATGCCGCGCAGCGTGGACGTGAGCCGTATGTGCAGTTGACGGACTTTGAGCGAGGGCGTATAGTGGGCATGCGGGAGGCCGGGTGGACGTACCGCCGAATTGCTCAACACGTGGGGCGTGAGGTCTCCACAGTACATCGATGTTGTCGCCAGTGGTCGGCGGAAGGTGCACGTGCCCGTCGATCTGGGACCGGACCGCAGCGACGCACGGATGCACGCCAAGACCGTAGGATGCTACACAGTGCCGTAGGGGACCGCACCGCCACTTCCCAGCAAATTAGGGACACTGTTGCTCCTGGGGTATCGGCGAGGACCATTCGCAACCGTCTCCATGAAGCTGGGCGACGGTCCCGTACACCGTTAGGCCGTCTTCCGCTCACGCCCCAACATCGTGCCGCCCGCCTCCAGTGGTGTCGCGACAGGCGTGAATGGAGGGACGAATGGAGACGTATCGTCTTCAGCGATGAGAGTCGCTTCTGCCTTGGTGCCAATGATGGTCGTATGCGTGTTTGGTGCCGTGCAGGTGAGCGCCACAATCAGGACTGCATACGACCGAGGCACACAGGGCCAACACCCGGCATCATGGTGTGGGGAGCGATCTCCTACACTGGCCGTACACCTCTGGTGATCGTCGAGGGGACACTGAATAGTGCACGGTACATCCAAACCGTCATCGAACCCATCGTTCTACCATTCCTAGACCGGCAAGGGAACTTGCTGTTCCAACAGGACAATGCATGTCCGCATGTATCCCGTGTCACACAACGTGCTCTAGAAGGTGTAAGTCAACTACCCTGGCCAGCAAGATCTCCGGATCTGTCCCCCATTGAGCATGTTTGGGATTGGATGAAGCGTCGTCTCACGCGGTCTGCACGTCCAGCACGAACGCTGGTCCAACTGAGGCGCCAGGTGGAAATGGCATGGCAAGCCGTTCCACAGGACTACATCCAGCATCTCTACGATCGTCTCCATGGGAGAATAGCAGCCTGCATTGCTGCGAAAGGTGGACATACACTGTACTAGTGCCGACATTGATTCCATTTGAGAGTTGCTGATGCAAACATTAAAAACTCGCTGGTTACTTTCGTCGCATCTGTGTCTGAGTCCGCTTTGGACTGAGGCTGTTACACAATATCTTAATCTGGTTTCCAAGTTGATACTACAATTTGTGAGAAAATAATGCGACATTACACACTAAAAGACAAAATTCACCACAATATTCCATACCTGGTAGTCAACAGATGGAAACAAAAGCAATAGAAATCTTCATAGTTTAACGTCATTTTTAGGACACATTACAAAATAATTTCAAGTTCCACTTCTACTATGCAGACAACTAGGCACCGGGCAAATACAAAATCCCTGTCTGAATTATGAATCTCCCAACTCAGCGTAAAATACTTCTTCGTAATTGAGCTGTCTCACAGGTATTATGCATTTCAATTAGGTCCCGGTGGACGTTCAAGTCGTCCCTCGGGCATGGGTGTGTGTTTATCCTTAGGATAATTTACATTAAGTAGTGTGTAAGCTGAGGGACTGATGACCTTAGCAGTTAAGTCCCATAGGATTTGATACACGTTTGAACATTTCACTACTCGAGAGAGTAGCAGTGCACGGAGGTACCAGAAAGTGTGAACTGGTGTAACAGCCGAAGGTTGAGCCTGTGACTTGAAGTCGAAGGCTGTTGGATCGAATCCCAGCTGGGTATATTTTCTGCCTTTTCACCTACCACTTACCTCTCATTGTGGACATATGCCAAGAAGACATGTGATTCAGAGTCCAGCGTACGCAGCAGCTCCCCTTTTACCAATTCGGTAGTGGTTAGAGACAAGCACGACTAAGTGACACCAATTTTTTGAACTCGCTTCAGAACAACTAATAGTTAAAACCTGTGTTTTCAACTATTTATGCACAGAGAAAAATGCAGCATTGGATGCTGCTTTACTCCGTTTATAAAAAGAAAGTTTGCAGCAACGCAGCAAGTAACTCAGCTTTCAGATTTCTGCTTTCCTTAAGTGAAACACAGATACAGACACCTTTCTCTGCGTGGTGGTACGTAAACTACTATTTTTCTGGACGCTCTCAAACTATACAAAATGCTGGTAACCGAATATACCATTGGTGAGGAAGTGATACTGACCTTTTAAAAATCACAGTCACTGTTCCTAATAATTGAGTGTAAGTCATGGCCAGCAAATGCTACTTAGTGGAAGTCGTTGGCCTCAGGCTATTTAAAATTTCATTCACCATTAACAGGAGATTCACATTTATTTCACTCTCAGATTTTATAAAGGTAAACGACAACCATTTCACACTTCAACAAAGTTAAAACACTTCTTTTTATTTTACTGTCCATGAAAATATGTGTAACCAGGCTGGTTTGCTAATTCGTTATAAATGACACACTAGAACGTTAAGGTTCATAAGTACAGTGCTTTATATTAATCAGTAGATTTTTATAATATTCGATAGATAAGTAGTGATTAACGCACTTATTAAACAGCCATACATTTCGACAAGCCCATTAATAATAAACAATTTCAATTATTTTATCAATCAAAATCTTAAATAAAAACTATTTAATGTATCCACCTACCTAAATTAAACAGTAGTTTCTAAATTTATAAGAAAAATGTAGCTACCATCGCAGACAAAATTTTCCAGTATAAACAATCATGTCAGTCGGCAAAATGGCAGAAGCTGTGCTCCTTTCGTTTGATATTCAAGGAAAACGTGTTTGTGGCATACCTTAAATCGCAGAAACTGTGCTACTTTCGTTCGATGTTAAAAGAAAACGTGTTTGTGCCAGATTATAAATGCGAAAAATAGGAGCTACAACAAGCAGCGCATCAAGTAAGTACTTTTAACAAGTAAAATATAGTACAAAAGAACACAACTCGCTCAGTTTAGGAATTAAACAACTTACCAATTTGCACAGGACACCTGCGGCTTCCAAACAGTAGTCAACGTTTTTAAATATGTACCACCTTAAGATTAAGTATGTATTACGACCTCTGAAGGCGATGGAAAACCCGTAACGTATACAGGAATAAATAAAAGTATGTGAAAAAGTGGATTGTAGAGGGCATAAAATTTTTATGATGCAATTCCCAACAGAATTAGTCGATGCACCCAGGTCAGAGAGTGTGCAGCTTCGTACTCATTAGCTGGAACATACTGTCAAGTTCTTTGTAACTCTGACTCTAATTTGTAATCACTGAAATAACTTCACATTGCCTCTCAGGTCGTGATTCATTTTTTTCCCTCCTTCACTTACGGGTGCTTTACTTTTTGTGACAGCCAGTGTATTCGATTACCGAGATGGCCAAAAGTTTTAGTTGTTCATTTATATTGTAAATGATTTTGGAGCTTATGTGTACGTCTTCTTTAAAAATTTCTCTAAATTACTTTTATCTTACCAGTAGCGATCTTCATTTACACTCATGAACAGTAATCTCAACTGGTAGACAGTGGTTTTGCTTTTTATCTTCATTATCATTTATTAGTCATCGAGGAGTAAGAAAGTCTCTATTAAGGTTTTCTATCGAATTAAACTTAGATGAAATGAAAATATCGACTTTCTGATGGCGTCCTACAAATAATGTCGCTCCTAAGGCTCATTTTCTGTGGTGTTTTGGCGGATATTTACAATGTATAGGTAGAGTAATCGTAAACTCACAATGCTTATCACATCTATAATGCGATGCCAAGTGGCGACGGAAAGCGTCGGTTTCCTTTCCGCTACAAACAACATAATTTTTAAAGCGCAACTTTACGTGCTTATTCGATAAATCGCCTCTAAACTACTTTTGTGATAAATTTTTTATTCATATGTATAAATAGAAACAGTAAACCATGAAGGACAAGCGGTACTCCAGGAGCGACAGAGGAATGCTGCTGAATGTCTGTAGCAATCAGTGCAATATAACGTAGAGTACTTTGGGCGTAAAGGTACACTTAAACTTACATTTTAAAATTATTTTGTTTTTAATGGGATTCAAACCGACGCTTTTCATCGATACCGGGCATCACACCAGACGTGATACGTCACCAGCGGTATTTGTTTGGGCTACCGACTGCCAAAACGAAATGCAAATATCTGCCGAAACATTTTGAAATTGTTTTTCTATATAGAAAGTACATATTCGTCACTCTGGCACGAGACAATTGCAACTCCATTGACATTTAAAACAGTTTTAATAATTATTTCAAAAGATCATTAATTTTTCAGTCCCAACACAACAAGAAAAGTTATGATGTTAGCAACGCTCATGTCGATAGTTTGTACACATGTTTGCTAAAATAGGCACTGTAACAGTACTAGATTATTAGTTAACGTTGTCCATTTACTTAACCAACTACGATTGTTCATTTTAGACGCACTCAGCACTAAGAACTGGACGATATGTAACAAATGTCACTCAATGAACAAAATTTTAGATTGATTTGAGGATTGCTTGTCAATGAGTCGAAACCTGTAATCAGCTAAAAAAAATGTTCGATTTTCATCGACTTCAATTTTCTTCAAACCTCCATACTGTGTTTGATAAAATAATCTCTCTCCAATCCTTTGAAATTTGCAGAATAATTAGAAGCAGTAGTGGAAGAGCGATAACATGCATCACCTACAAGAACCAAGAACGAACCATAATAATGAAGAAGAGATCAATTAACTATCGAATTAAACATATAGTAAGGTAGAGCTGCACACTCACTCCTATGCTCATAAACTTGTGTATCGAAGAAGCAATACTGGAAATAAAGGTGACGTTCGGAAGTAAGATTAAAGTTGAATGTAAATCAATAAGATTCAGGTGGTGACATTTGCTATCCTCATTGAAAGTGACTAAGGGTTACAGGACATGCCGAATGGAATGAATAGTCTAATCACACAAAATATAAACTAAGGTTAAATAAAAAAAGATGCAAGTAGTAGTAGAACTGAGATTAACGATAGATTTTACATCAGAATTGGCGACGACGTGGTGCAGAAAGTCTGCTTCATTCATTGCTAAATATCGTTTAACGGATTACACAGTCAGGTCATAGGAAGTAGACTAGTACGCAAGGACAACATTCGCCCATCAAGAGAAGTGTGCTCATAAAAAACACAGACCTCGATTTCAGCAATTGTGTCCTCATGTACCGAGTCTGTACATTGGATTCCCATGCGCCAGGGCGCCAGTACAAATCCGCGTCCGGCCATCCAGACATAGCTGTTCCGTGAGTGGACTACATCCCACCCAGGAAAACGGCGAGATGGTTCCTTCCCTTCCCCGCCTATAAAATATTCCGAGCTTCAAATATGTCTCTAATTACGTGAATGTTAACCCCAATCTTTCATGCTTCTTCCTGAGTAATATATATATGGATAACCACATTTAATAGAAGTGAGTCATGGAATTTCTGGAAACAGGAAGAAGAGGGAATCGAAACGTTTGAGATGTGATGTTACAGAAGGTTGCTGAATATTTAGCTAGTTGTAAGAAATGAAGACCTCATACATGAATGCATGGAAATACACTACCGAGAAGAAAGGAAATGCTGTTAGAACATGAGATGGGTCTTCATGGAATAATTTCCTTGACAACAGAGCGAACCACAGAGGCCAAAAACTATAGGTGTACAAAGGAACTGGAATACTTATATTTACAACAAATAATTGAGGACGTTTTGTGTGAGGTCTACTCTAAGATGAACTCATTGATAGAGGAGAGCATGGATGAAACCAGTCAGAAGACTAGTTAATTCTCCACCCCCTCCATCCTATCCATTCCGCTGTGCAATCCAAACAATAATCCATAACACTATGGTATGATACATAAGATCACAAGACCGCTTACTCAATAGCGAAAGCGATTGCGATGTCTATCATTACTGATGCGAAATATATTTGCCTACCCAGCTTAGAATTAGGAGACCATAACTTATCGGTTAATAAATCGACATACTCGTACGAAAATGGTCTTAACAACACTTACGCTGCACTGCTCCAGTGCTTTAGCCAGACGCATATCGCTCAAAACCCATCCGATTTTTCAAAATATTTACACAGTATGTTCCTTATGAAACAAGCACTTACTGATGTCGTTGTCTCCAATATCTGGCAGAGTCTCGGTGCATCTTCCTGCGCATTTGTTTATGGTTGCTGCATCATCTTCGACGTTTATTACTGTGAAAAACTCGTACAAATTATTTGCAGCTTTACTGGTCCCTACATGGCAGCCATTGACACGTAATGAATATAGGCCCAAGGCTGCTAAGAAGACCAACGTTCTCGTCTACTTATATCATGGACTGTTGAAAATAACCAAATCAAAAACTCCGGTACAGTCATAGAACTATTGTAACTGCCTTAGAGTTTGTGGTATACAATAGGGGTGTTGAGAAGGGCATGATGATACTAGAAGCAATTCTTTGCCTATTTCAAGGGAAGTCATCAACTTTGCTAAGAAATCTTGAACAAACGAAACTGGATTCTTAATTTACCTCTACAGATCTGGCCACATTGGCCGATGAAGGTTAGTAAATCTTTGGCTGAAACTTTCCAAGTATTTGTCATTTTCCATTTTGTCTTAGAAACTCTGGACAATTTGGTAGGTTCCTTAAAATGTCAGTTAGAAATTTTTGAAGAGAGATATATAGACCATGTTTCAGACTACCATACAGAAATACAGCCACAGTGATCATTCAGTGTTTCCCTAATTTTTGTTTTGTATAATTTTGAAGCTGCTTATTCCCTTGCTATAGAATCCTGGTAATATCCCAGAATTTTTCGAACTTTTCCACGTAACTCGGTCAACTAGCTATGCAGTTTCTTTCTCTCCCCGCTGTAGGAGTAGGATATGAATTTAGATATAGATGTAAGAACTCAGTAGGTGTCAACATTTTCAGATTCTAATTCAGCAACGAGGATTCCCCAGTTTCGTGTATCTAAATCTTTACCTTCTAGTTTTCCACGATTTCAAGAATTTTTGCGGTTTGCTCTGACGTCGAAGTATACGATATTATGATAGCTGGAGATCAAATTCGCCGAAACCTCCCATGATATAAAATTATTTACAACACCGTGATTTAGAGCGTGCTGTTTCTGCCTTACTTCGTCTTGCCTTGAATGGCCTCTACTGCTAATACTTCCTGATCACATTTGCTCCTTTACATTATATGCATATTTCTGAAATTCTCAATTTTTCCATGTGTGGCAGTGTCATATGCTTATTATAAGGTCTACAGACTGCCGCTGCAAGTGTCTGTTCGCCAAATAACTGCGGGTCTTTGGTGACGAGGTAGTGACACTGTCCAAGTATGGAATTAAAAAATCATCATTACTTGGCTTAAAGAATACACAGTTGGTAAAAATTAATTACGAACATTTGTTAATTACTGAGGGAGGAAATTTGCATATCAACTTCTGATGTTCGGCCATCAACAAATGATAAAAGATAAAAGTTTTGGCAAGTCGGTACCTAGCTGCATCAGAAAATTCCTAATATCGCGAAGATCAAGATCTCCACTTAAATCACATGTTTCTAAGAATTTGAATGCTTCCACGCTTAGGCGCACATCAGCAAGGTGAAGTAGGCCGTTTGTCAGTGCATGGAAGATTAGTCCCAGAGTCATCCTACCAGAAGCGGTCAACTGACATAAGTTTTCTTTCGATGTCATGGTGTGCAATAGCACCCAAAGCTTGAAGTGTATCTCCCATTTTAGACCACCATGAAGTGGACATCCACATCTCTGTGCGAGGTACAGTCACCTTTCGGAGCACATGGGGACACGTTGAACTTGTGCTCTCAAGGGCTGACGTCTCACTAGTCGTAAAAACCTGATTAATAAGTATTACTATAATAGTTTGAAAGTGTGACGATAACTGTAGCTCAGAGTCATTCGTACTGCCGTGCAGGTATGCCTAAACGCTCTAGTGGCGTCGCAACATTGTTCCACAAAAACATTCTCTCATTCACATACTTTTCTCCTGTATTAAAATAACTATTTTCTTTTACTCTCTCCCCTTGACCGAGCTCGCTGCCGGTCCAGTAACCTGTAGAAGTAACATTTTAAGCGCTCTTACTCGTTTCTCTGGTATCACACTAGCTGACGCCTCTCCTGTTCCTATATGAAAGAATTTTATTTAATGTATATGTTTACTTGAGTGTGTCTACATTTAATATTTACGTTACTTGGTAATCTCCCCACGTGTCCACCATTCCCATTACTATGACCATAATCAGAGCTATTAAACGAGGGTCTAAGCTCGTTTCGCGAGCAAACACAAATGGGAGTCGATGCTTGAGCCCTGGTCAGACTGTACACCAAGTGATAATTTTAGAAAGAGAACACAGTGTCTTGAGGAGGTCTACTACAGGCATTTGAAAATGATAGCTGTTTTCGAACACTGGCACCAAGCTACTGTGGCCACAAGCGCCGAAAAACACGAAATTACTTCATTCCTAGCATAGAGCTTCTGATACAGCAAAATATCAGCAGCCAACGCACTTGCAACCGACTTGCAAAGCACAGAACTGATTTGTGGAGACCTGATCCACCTCATGGAATCTTAAGCAGTACATAGGTGACGGTTTAATGGCTCCACACTGAAATCATACATAGACCGTCACGAAATCTATACCCAGAATGGATAATTACTACTAATGTTGAAAGAAGGTACGATTAAATCGTAGAAGATATTTTCTTGAATAATCTTACGAAATAGAGATTAATCTGAATAAAGTGTAACTCGTGTTGTTCCTAAATACCTCGTGAGAGGATCTATGGTAGTGCATTCTAAAACCATAGGTGGAAACGCCAGGGCTGGAAACATCAGTGACAAAAAAGTTAGTGTGAGACATGGAGGCCTACTGCGATAGAGTACAGGTTAAGGCGATAGCACGTGATATGCAGAAAGTCCATGTTCGAGTTCTGGTCTGACTAATATCTTGAACTTCCTCCATATACACTCCTGGAAATGGAAAAAAGAACACATTGACACCGGTCTGTCAGACCCACCATACTTGCTCCGGACACTGCGAGAGGGCTGTACAAGCAATGATCACACGCACTTCACAGCGGACACACCAGGAACCGCCGTGTTGGCCGTCGAATGGCGCTAGCTGCGCAGCATTTGTGCACCGCCGCCGTCAGTGTCAGCCAGTTTGCCGTCGCATACGGAGCTCTATCGCAGTCTTTAACACTGGTAGCATGCAGCGACAGCGTGGACGTAAACCGTATGTGCAGTTGACGGACTTTAAGTGAGGGCGTATAGTGGGCATGCGGGAGGCCGGGTAGACGTACGGCCGGGTACACGTGGGGCGTGATGTCTCCACAGTACATCGATGTTGTCGCCAGTGGTCGGCGGAAGGTGCACGTGCCCGTCGACCTGGGACCGGACCGCAGCGACGCACGGATGCACGCCAAGACCGTAGGATCCTACGCAGTGCCGTAGGGGACCGCACCGCCACTTCCCAGCAAATTAGGGACACTGTTGCTCCTGGGGTATCGGCGAGGACCATTCGCAACCGTCTCCATGAAGCTGGGCTACGGTCCCGCACACCGTTAGGCCGTCTTCCGCTCACGCCCCAACATCGTGCAGCCCGCCTCCAGTGGTGTCGCGACAGGCGTGAATGGATGGACAAATGGAGACGTATCGTCTTCAGCGATGGGAGTCGCTTCTGCCTTGGTGCCAATGATGGTCGTATGCGTGTTTGGCGCCGTGCAGGTGAGTGCCACAATCAGGACTGCATACGACCAAGGCACACAGGGCCAACACCCGGCATCATAGTGTGGGGAGCGATCTCCTACACTGGCCATACACCTCTGGTGACCGTCGAGGGGACACTGAATAGTGCACGGTACATCCAAACCGTCATCGAACCCATCGTTCTACCATTCCTAGACCGGCAAGGGAACTTGCTGTTCCAACAGGACAATGCACGTCCGCATGTATCCCGTGCCACCCAACGTGCTCTAGAAGGTGTAAGTCAACTACCCTGTCCAGCAAGATCTCCGGATGTGTCCCCCATTGAGCATGTTTGGGACTGGATGAAGCGTCGTCTCACGCGGTCTGCACGTCGAGCACGAACGCTGGTCCAGCTGAGGCGCCAGGTGGAAATGGCATGGCAAGCCGTTCCACAGGACTACATCCAGCATCTCTACGATCGTCTCCATGGGAGAA
Source organism: Schistocerca gregaria (assembly GCF_023897955.1). Taxonomy (NCBI): domain Eukaryota; kingdom Metazoa; phylum Arthropoda; class Insecta; order Orthoptera; family Acrididae; genus Schistocerca; species Schistocerca gregaria. The sequence goes on along the minus strand of NC_064921.1, from coordinate 483,068,833 downwards.
TAGCAGCCTGCATTGCTGCGAAAGGTGGATATACACTGTACTAGTGCCGACATTGTGCATGCTCTGTTGCCTGTGTCTATGTGCCTGTGGTTCTGTCAGTGTGATCATGCGATGTATCTGACCCCAGGAATGTGTCAATAAAGTTTCCCCTTCCTGGGACAATGAATTCACGGTGTTCTTATTTCAATTTCCAGGAGTGTATTATAATTGGGAATACTGCGTGAGAAGAGAAACAATAAATATATCACCATCTTGGGTGTGGTGGGTGTACAGATATGGAGCCTTGAGCCTGGACCTTGCTCGCCTCTTCATCACAAGTTTAAGAAACCAGCCGCCGTCGCTATCTGCCTGCAACCTCCACACGGAAATCAGTACAACTGCCCTGTTTTTGCCGTCTGGACTTTACAGATGCTGCCAGAAACTCGTCTTGTTCATAGATTTTAGTTTTCAACTGCGCTTTGATTTTTGCTTCTGTACGTTGTTCGTCTGGTCAATGCGTGCGTTCTTACGGCACAACAGTGTAACAGCTAGATGGGATTTTTACTGTAATACTTTCATATTATATACACGTTCAGTTCCAAACGTGGCAATGCAGGGATATAACATGTTCCTCAAAAGTACTCTACTGGCCATTAAAGCTACTACACCACAAAGATGACGTGCTACAGACGCGTAATTTAACCAACGGGAAGAAGATGCTGTGATATGCAAATTATTAGTGTTTCAGAGTATTCACACAAGGTTGAGGTTGGTGAGACACCTAAAACGTGCTGACATTAGGAAAGTTTCCAACCGATTTCTCATACACAATCAGCGTTGCCTGGTGAAACGTTGTTGTGATGCCTCGTGTAAGGAGGAGAACTGCGTACCATCACGTTTCCGACATTGATAAAGGTCAGATTGTAGCCTATCGCGATTGCGGCTTATCTTATCGCAACTTGGCTGCTCATGTTGGTCGCGATCCAATGACTGTTAGCAGAATATGGAATCGGTGGGTTCAGAAAGGTAATACGAAACGCCGTGCTCGATCCCAACGGCCTCGTATCACTAGCAGTCGAGATGACAGGCATCTTATCCGCATGGCTGTAACGGATCGTGCAGCCACGTCTCGATCCCTGAGTCAACATATGGGGACGTTTGCAAGACAACAACAATCTGCATGAGCAGTTCGACGACATCTGCAGCTGCTGCATGGACTATCAACTCGGAGACCATGGCTGCGGTCACCCTTGACGCTACATCACAGACAGGATCGCTTGCGATGTTGTGCTCAACGACGAACCTGGGTGCATGAATGGCAAAACGTAATTTTTTCGTTTGAATCCAGGTTCTGTTTACAACATCTTGAGGATCGCATCCCTTTTTGGTGACATCGCGGTGAACGCACATTGGAAGCGTGTATTCGTCATCTGGCGTGATGATATGGGTTGCCATTGGTTACACGTTTCAGTCACCTCTTGTTCGCACTGACGGCACTTTGAACAGTGGACGTTACATTTCAGATGTGTTACTGCCCGTGGCCTTACCCTTCATTCTTCCCTGCAAAACCCTACATTTCAGCAAGATAATGCTCGACCGCATGTTGCAGGTCCTGTACGAGCCTTTCTGGATACAGAAAATGTTCGACTGCTAACCTGGCCAGCACATTCTCCAGATCTCTCATCAACTGAAAAAGTCTGCCCAATGGTGGCCGAGCAGTTGGCTCATCACAATACGCCTCCCACTACTCTTGATGAACCTGTGGTATCGTGTTGAAGCTGCATGGGCAGCTGTACCTGTTCACGCCATCCAATCTCTCTTTGACTCAATGCCCAGGCGAATCAAGGTCGTTATACGGCTAGAGTTGGTTGTTCTGGGTACTGATTTAACAAGATCTCTGCACTCAAATTGCGTGAAAATGTAATCATATGTCAGTTCTATTATAATATATTTGTCCATTGAATACTCGTTTATCATCTGCTTTTCTTCTCATTGTAGAAATTTTATTGGCCAGTAGTGTAGTTGTCTAAGCTGCCACTGTCGGAATTGATTTTACTGATCACGCTGAACCACTAGTCCGCGGTTAGGGGGACGATTGTGAGAAATGGAAGGTAGACAATTTCTATGATGAGAGAAGCGAGAAAGCCGTCAATGGGGCGGATATTAAACCCCAGGCACGAGTGCGATTAAATATCATGATTGTAAGTAGAGAGATGTTGTTCTTCAGGAATAAATGTTGTTATTTGCAAGCAATTGACTGACATGTAATCGGGTCTTATTACGTCTACTTTCAAATTTTGATAAACACCAGAACTTAGAGTTCTGCAAGCTCCTGTTTGAAAGACTATCATGCAATATGGAGACTCAAGTCATGTGATAACGAAATGCACATATACAGCTGGCGGCAGTACCGCCTACACAATGTATAAAAGTGCGGTGCATGTGGAAAGGTTTCCGACGTGATTGCTGCCGCATACCAGGAACTACCAGGCTGTGAACGTGAACTGGTAGATGGAGCTAAACGCATTGCACGTTCCATTTCGAAAATCGTTAAGCAATTCATCATTCCTAGATCCGCAGTGTCAAGAGTGTGCTGAGAATACCAAATTTCAGGCACAATCTCTCACTGCCACAACGTAGTGGCAGCGGTCTTGAATTAACGCCCGAAAGCAACGGCGTTTGCGTACTGTTGTCAGTGCTAACAGACAAGGAACAGTGAGTGGAATAACCACAGAAATCAATGTCGGAGTTACGACGAGTGTATCGGTTAGGATAGCGTTGCGAATGTCATTGCTAACAGCACGACATTGCATTCAGGGCCTCTTGTGGGCTCGTGACCACGTCGGTTGGACCCTGGAGGACTCAAAACCAGTGGCCTGGTCAGATGTGTCCAGATGTCTGTTGGTGAAAGCTGGCAGTGGAGTTCGAGTGTGGTGCACGCCCAACGAAGCTATGGACACAAGCTGTCAACGAGACACTGTGAAAATTGTTGGCGGCTCCATAACGATGTGACAGCGTTCTCTGGTGTAGTGGAATTGGTCACCGACTGGAAATGGTTACGTTTGGCTCTTTGGAGATTATTTGGACATAATTCTTAGGAATGAGAAAGCACCATGTCATCGAGACACAGTGAACTGCGATTGGTTCGAGGATCGTTCTGGCTAGTTCGAGCGTATGATATGGCCATCCAGAGCTCCCGACATGAACCCCATCGACCATCAATGCAATCCAGTCGAGAGGTCAGTTCCTGCACAAAATCCAACACCAGCAACACTTTCACAATTGCAGACGGCCATAGCAGCAGCAAGACTCAATATTTCCACTGGTAGCTTTCAATGATTTGATGAATCCATACCTGGTCAAGTTACTGCATTTCTCCGGGAAAAAATGGGCGCGACACGATATTAGCAGATATCCAATGAGTTATTTTCATATGTATTAAAAGTAATTAACGTAACAGGGCCTTGACAACTTCAGATTGTAATCAACGGCTCTGTAGAGAACTGTAAAAGATATTTCCCTTCTTTTATGTCTACCACAACTGTAGCAATACATGAGCTGTCGGGGAATACGAGCCCAAAACTTTTACAAGGACTCATCTCGGAAACCCCGCTCCCGGAAGTTTAAAATTGCTTTTCACAGTGGCTCTGACCTCAAGAGGATAACTGGTACTGATCTCCCAAAGAATATTACTCTGTTAACGTACTACAAAGTAAGATATGTAGAGAAAAAGCATTACGAGCTACAGGAGGTAAAATGGGATTATCTAAATGTGGAGTCTTTTCAGAAAATATGTGCCTACGCTATTTCTCAGTGCAAAGTGGTGTAAGAGAGGAATTGAACTGAAAGTTAAAGAGCAGTTGATTCTGGGATCTCTCGGGTTGGTAACATTTAGGGAGGGAGAAACCGAGGTAGACAGAGAGAGAGGAAGTACATCCTGGGCAGAGTGTGCCTCACAGAAACAGTGGGAATGATGGAGAGGGTGCTCCACTGTGGAGAGACGGAGGAAGTAAGAGAGAGTGGCAGTGTTGGCGAGAATAAGAGGGAACAAGGTGAAGAACAAAAGAAAGAGCAGGGGAGGGAGAGAGGAGCAGGCTTTTCTTTGAGGCCTAATTATTGGCTGGCGACCGCGGCCCAGACTTGGCATGCAAAGCCCACGCAGCAGCGGTTGGCCGCCTTGAAGGCATTAATGAATTTCCGACGTTTAGTAAGCTCGCCACGTGCCGGCTAATAATATCAGCGCCCTCAGCCGACTCCGCCCGCCGCCGCGCCACGCGCCCACAACGCAGAGGGGTCGGACAGCAGTCCGCGGTCCACACCCAGTGTCTACTCACAGGTAAACAACGTGAAACTCTGGCCACAGTGACGATGTGTTGGTACTGTCACTGGTATGAAGAAATTATTTGTTTCGTTCCATTTAGCCATGTTTCTGACTCATATCTGAATTTAAAATTTTGTGACGCGTTTCGAGCATTTTCTGTTCCTCATCAAACAGTTTTATCGCATACATAAGAGATCGAAAGATATTGCTACCTAAAATTTACTTGCTTGTTTGCTCTCAACGTCTAATATAATCTACTCGCAGTCTCTTCTTGCGAGACACTACAGCACCATCATCACATAAACGTACACAAAACAAACCCCAAAACTGTAGCGATATGTTAAATTAGCAAATTACAAAATAACTTCACTATCAGCCAGAACAACGCAAGTGATTCATACAACTCGTGGTTAGCACCAGTACTACGACGGACAGTTCATATGGTTTATTTTCACTATGATTCTCGACTAAAGGTTACTACGCCCTTACTTTCGTATGTTTATGGTTTCTTTCAACAACGTACTGCGTATGTCAACACAGGAGAATTGCATGATAACACAAACGGTTTTAATACTCAGAACATACGTATGTGCTACAGGGAAGCCAGGTAAGAAAGTATGCACGAGATAGTACGTAGAAGAAACAAGAAGGTACAGTAAAAGTGGAAAATGAATTTTTAAAAAAATGTACCCACATTAGGAAGATGGTAAAGTGGGGATGCACTCTTTCACCTATACTGATCAAGCTGTAAGTTAAGGAAGCTATGGAGAAAATAAGAAAATACATCAATAATGGGATCAAAATTAGGATGAAAGAGTTTAAATTGTAAAATTTCCTGAGGAAATTAATATCCTCAGTAAAAGTGAGGAAGAATTATGTACAAGGTCTGTTGACTGGAACAGCGTGCCCGCTCAGCTCTGAATATGAATTTAAAGTAAAGCAAACAACGAGGGAAATATTGATGAGCAGAAGAAATAAGACTGACTAAAGACTTAGGATTATTTACAGAGAGCATGTATTAGACAAAGTAAAGAAAATCTGCAACATCTGAAGCAAAATAACGCATGACGCAGTAATCGTTTCCCTGAAGCATATTGATATTATATGTTACAGGGAACCCATTACTGTTTCATGCGTTATGTGTAATTATTACATGCAATTACTAAAAATTATCTTAACTATATAATTTTACAGAATAATTTCTTCAACATAGATTGGAAAGTAATAAACAATCCGGATGGACGTAGATCCCTTACAGCCACTTGTGAAACGCCATTTTTTATGTACAGTTTGTTAATACGGTACTGGTTATATTCCAAGAGAATCTGGAAATTCCTAATGTGACCCTTCAGTTATGCTTAGTGAGTCAAAAAGTAGTCACTCCACACAGACAGAACACCAACGTTTTTTCTCACAGAAGAATCACGGAAGATAAGTTACGGAATTCAAAATAAATGCCAGATAATATGTCATTTAAATATTGACTTATCTGGTTAATGAATTCATCGCGGGCGTGATGTGTAGATATACTCACCTGGAACACAAACTGAGGTGGAGTATTGTATTGTACAACTGCTATTCAATGTTTAATCTTCACTACCATCTTGGAAAAAATGGTAAGTACTTAAATTATTTTATTTTTAAGACCAATTTTTGCTGACTTTCCTACTATCTCAGTAACAAACGAACTTCAATGTGTCAGTAAATATTTCGTGCTCTAATGATATATACAGGATGGTTCATTGATGGTAACCGGGCCAAATATCTCACGAAATAAGCGTCAAGCGAAAAAACTACAAAGAACGAAACTGTCCAGCTGGAAGGGGGGAAACCAGATGGCCCTATTGTTGGACCTCTAGATGGCACTGCCATAGTTCAAACGGGTATAAACTGCGTTTTAAAAAAATATGAAGCCCCATTTTTATTACATATTAGTGTAATACGTAAATAAATATGAACTTTTTAGTTGGACCACATTTTTCGCTTTGTGACAGATGGCGCCGTAATAATCATAAACATATGGCTCACACTTTTAGACGAACAGTTGGTAACAGGAAGGTTTTTTAAATTAAATTACAGAACATAGATACGTTTGAACATTTTATTTCGGTTGTTCCAATGTGACACATGTACCTCTGTAAACTTCTGATTTCTGAGAACGCATGCTGTTACAGCGTGATCATCTGCAAATACCACATTAATGCAATTAATGCTCAAAATGATGTCCGTCAACCTCAATGCATTTGTCAGTACTTGTAACGGCATTCCTCTCAACAGCGAGTAGTTCGCCCTCCGTAATGTTCGCACATGCATTGACTATGTGCTGATGCATGTTGTGAGGCGTTGTCGGTGGATCACGATAGCAAATATCCTACAGATTTCCCTACAGAATGAAATCCTGGGACGCCAGATCCAGTTAACGTGCGGGCATGGTATGGTGCTTCGACGACCAATCCACTTGTCATGAAATATGTTATTCAATACCGCTTCAACTGCATGTGAGCTATGTGCCAGACATCCATCAAGTTGGAAGTACATCACCATTCTGTCATGCAGTGAAACATCTTGTAGTAGCATCGGTAGAACACAACGTAGGAAATCATCATAAACTGCACCATTTAGATTGCCATTGATAAAATGTGGACCAATTATCCATCCGCCCATTATGCCGCACCACACATTAACCTGCCAAGGTCGCTGATGTTCCACTTGTTGCAGCCATCGTGGATTTTCCGTTGCCCAATAGTGCATATTATGCCGGTTTATGATACCGCTGTTGGTGAATAACGGTTCGCCACTAAATAGAACGCGTGTACAAAATTTATCATCGTCCCGTAATTATTCTTGTGCCCCGTGGCAGAACTGTACACGACGTTCAAAGCTGTCGCAATGCAATTTCTGGTGCATAGAAATGCGGTACAGGTGCAATCGATGTTGATGTAGCATTCACAGCACCGACGTTTTTGAAATTCCCGATTCTCGCGCAATTTGTCTGCTACTGATGTGTGGATTAACCGCGACAGCAGCTAAAACACCTACTTGGACATCATGATTTGTTGCACGTCGTGGTTGACGTTTGACATGTGGCTGAACACTTCCTTTTTCCTGAAATAACGCAACTATTCGGGTAACTGTCCGGACACTTGGATTGTGTCGTCCAGGATATCGAGCAACATACATAGCACACGCCCGTTGGACATTTTGATCACAATAGCCATACATCAACACGATATCGACACTTCCCGCAAATGGTAAACAGTCCATTTTAATACGGGTAATGTATCACGAACAAATACCGCGCGCACTGGTGGAATGTTAAGTGATACCACGTATTAATACGTTTGCGACAATTATAGCGCCACCTATCACAAAGCGAAAAAAGTGGTCCAACTAAAACATCCATATTTCTTTACGTACTACCGAATATGTATTGAAAATGGGGGTTCCTATTTTTAAAAAACGCAGTCGATATCCGTTTGACCTAGACAGCGTCATCTAGTGGGCCAACAATAGCGCCATCTGGTTTCGCCCTGCAAGCTAGACGTGTTTAGGTCTCTGTAGATTTTTCGTTTGATGCTTATTTCGTGAGATATTTGGCGCGGTCACGATGATATATATATATATATTGCACCTAAGGACAACACTAATTCAAACAAGTTGTTTATCCTTGACTGAGAACTCAAAAATGTTACTTAGTCATTTTCTATAGCAGTTACCTGAAAGCGCTTCTTTTCATACATTCACTGGCAATCTATGAGTTCTGTTCCATTTGTAGAATATTTATTTCTATCTTCCTTGTAATATTGTGTCTACTGACCGACATAAGGAAAGGAAAAGTTCCACCATCCACCTAATAAACCTAGTTAAACAATGTTGAACGAAACATTCTTACCACATTAGATCAAGGTTCGCAGAACTCTGAAGTAGCTCTGCTTGATCAGTGAGCCGGCCGGAGTGACCGAGCGGTTCTAGGCGCTACAGATTGGAGCCGCGCGACCGCACGGTCTCGGGTTCGAATCCTGCCTCGGGCATGGATGCGTGTGATGTCCTTAGGTTAGTTAGGTTTAAGTAGTTCTAAGTTCTAGGGGACTGATGACCTCAGAAGTTAAGTCCCATAGTGTTCAGAACCATTTGATCAGTGAAAGGGACTCGTACAGTATTCTTACAGGACAATACTTCGGCAATACTAGAAATAGATCCCATAAAGAGCTGTCCGAATGCAAACAGTTGATATGAAAGTTTCTTTCGTTGATGACGTTAGCAGTCAGGGGTGTAGGCTGCCTGCTTGTTAAAAAAAAAGTTTCAAATGGCTCTGAGCACTTTGGGGCTTGGCATCTGAGGTCATCCGTCCCCTAGAACTACTTAAACCTAACTAAGGACATCATACACATCCATAACCGAGGCAGGATTCGAAACTGCGACCGTAGCGACCAAGTTGATATTCATTGCTCAGTTCGTATTAGCTGGATAGTCTTTGTGGCTCAACTTCCTGGTGCAGATATTTCAAGTGGTTGCTACTTCGGTGACTTGCATGTCACTTAACCTACGCCATTAGTCCTGCCAGAAAAAGGGGAAAGAGTTCTAGAGTTCGACTTGGAATCCCAACCACGTGTCGTTCATGGTCCCGCTTCACGTCACTGAGAGTTGAAAGCTAGGTTAAAAGCAAACTCAGATATTTCTTGGTCGATTGGAATTCGGTTCCACGACCTTTCACTTTCCAGGGAAGCAGTTTATCTCTAGAGCAACAGGGACAAACTGCAAAGTACTATAAGTCGAGTACTAAATGATTTACAGTCGCGCCTCGCATTTAATGTATGGATGAATCTGAATTCGCGCTGGATGGAATAATAAATAACGACAACATCCATGTGAGGCCAAATAAAAATCGTCGATTGATCGTGAAATCAACACATAAGTTTCCTTTTCGTATCAGTGTGTGCGAAGGAACTGTGGATGATAAAACTACAGTATTATACACAATTCTGAGAATATATTCGACCCTGTTTACCTCTTATTGGGATAAGCATGTGGTTTATGCACGACAATGGACCATCACATGACAGTATGGCAATGCTTAACACAAGCATATAATGACCCATGGATTGGACTATGAGGTCGAGCTCATGGCCCTCCCATTTACCTGATCTTAATTCCTTATATTCCTGGTTATGGAAACATAATAATATATGGAAATTCAGACAGCAGCAATATAAACCCAAAGAACCACAAAGTTCCGGAACTTTCATCTGGAACGTCATTTTCTTAAACATTTTTAGTTATTTACTTTTCACTCTTTTCTAGATATTAGGAATAGAAGTTATCACAAATTTCCAATAATTTGATTAGATCTGTGTTTCTAGTAGCATGTGTTGTGTTATTGTTAAGAAAAATTGTTAGTAACGGTATGTTTTCCACGCGAAAATGTTACTTGATTTTTTTCAGAAACAACGATAGATAAACTTATACTGCTGTTATGAGATTTTTGCTATTACCGTTACAGTTATTGTTTAATTCATTTCTTTCATAGTCTGAGTTTTCGTAATGGTTGATTTTGTAATTGAAGCTGAAGTTTTCTATCATTGGTATTTTGTCAGTTACTGTGTGAAACAATTTATGCCACTGATGTAAATGATGTTTTCTTCTCACATTTAATAAACGGCATCTATCTGTAATTCATCACACATTCGTTTCCTATCAAATAATTTGGCTTTTGTACTCTCCAATCGATAAATTTTAAACCTTTTCTTCTACAATATAAGAGCCGTTAATGTTGAAACAGACGAAAGTGCAGCATCCCATTACGAAATGTGCCCAGATGAAGCACAACAATCGTAAGAACTTTGTTCTAGACGTCGGGTATCCTGCTGAGAAAAAATAAATTCAAATTCCTCTCTCCAGGAACTGTTGGTTTATTGTTAATTGATTTGAGGGCAAACGTGGCGATAGATACACTGTACGCAAATAAAGGTGAAAAAGAAGAAGAAGAAGAAGAAGTCAACAGAGGACGTACAATCTGTGACAAAGTCAGGGGATATTTCTTCAGTCCCCGCTTACAAAAGACAGTTTTTTGATGCAGAAAGAGAAATCAAAATCATCCAATAGTAAGACAACATTCACAAAAAAGATGAAACTGAGAAAGAAAATGTTTCACATATTGATACTGGACAAATTAAAAATCATCCAGATGGTACTAATTTCTTTGGGAGAAAATAATGTTCGTTCACATCAAGTTTTGATTCAACGGAAGTTTTAAATGAGCACACAAGGCTACCAGTACAACTACTAAAAATTTTTCTTTAGATTTTCTTAAACAAGTTTTGCGGTGGACTGATGGGCCCACATTAATGTCCCTCACATATAAAAAGAATATTGGTGGAGATTGGGAAAAGTAATACTACGTTTGAACGCAATTAATGGATCTGTGTACATCAGAACCACTGTGAGGGAGCACCACGCTTTGACCTGTAGGAAAGTTACCTACAGCTAATGACTAACGTAGTGCATAGGTTACAGGAGTGCTTCTCCAAACATATTACCACATCTCATGACATTCACGAATGCACATGATTTTGCGATTTTGTGAACAGGAAGGCTGAAGGATGTATAAACGTTAGTGACAACCACATTCACTATCTCGTTCAACGCTGTTAGGCATAAAACGGATTCGACCATATCTCCAGGAATATTCGGCCCCTGATATTTGTTTATAGAATTTTCTTTCAAATTTTGACCAGCACAGTCTCCCGTAATGATGCGTTACACTCATTTTTAAGACCCTTATATACCCTTATGCACACGATCTGTTTTAGAAACTAGGTAAAAGACTGAAAAAAATGGTCTAGTGAACGCCCATAAAAAAGGTCGTTGCTTATTCCGTTTGTTAAATTTACTAAGACAATTTGCATGAAAATTTATAAATAGATTATTTACGACTGTATGTACCATACACTACTGAGAAAGACAACCGTATTCAAGCACAGGATCTTACGCATAACTCTGTCTTCTTCGAGTTAGTAAAACGAAGGCAAGAAATGTGCTAAAGAATTCATACGGGAATGTCGAGATGTGGTAGAATCAGTTAACTGAGAGAACCATATACACTCTTCAATTTAATGCCACAAATCATCAAAAAGTAGTATCTCTTGGTTTTCGAAAAGCGCTTCCCTCGGTACCGCAACGTTTACTGTCGAATTTACAATCGTGCAGCATATTACTGTGGGGTAGCAAATTTATGCTTGTCCCACATAAGTGTTGTGAATGTGTATCCCTGTATATTAATGACCCGTCAGAAAACGTTAATAGCAACCTCAGTCACTTTTGCTGAAGATTTTGTCATATATGATGCATGTTAATTTTTGAACTTGATGAAGTAAAACCAAACTTAACTCTGTCACAGGTCCACCATGTAGCCGGGTGCTCAGCGTGGATGACTACCACGCCGACAACTTGAATTTGACTTCCGCTACTACCAAAGATTTTCTCATGTTGATAGGACTGGAACGGGGAGTACACACCATCGCAATGCCAACTAATGATCTGCTTAATTGAGAAGTAGCGGCTGCAGGACACTGAAATTGATAATGGCCGGAAGAGCAGTGTGCTGCCCCACGCGCGCCCATACTACACTAATGGTCATTAAAATTGCTACAGTCCGCAGCTCGTGGTCGTGCGGTAGCGTTGCGGCTTCCCACGCCCGGGTTCACGGGTTTTCACGGGTTCGATTCCCGGGGGGGGGGGGGGGTCAGGGATTTTCTCTGCCTCGTGATGACTGGGTGTTGTGTGATGTCCTTAGGTTAGTTAGGTTTAAGTAGTTCTAAGTTCTACAGGACTGATGACCATAGCTGTTAAGTCCCATAGTGCTCAGAGCCAAAAAATTACTACACCACGAAGATGACATGCTACAAACATGAAACTTAAATGACAGGAAGAATATGCTGTGATATGCAAAGGAATAGCTTTTCAGAGCATTCACATTAGGTTGGTGCCGGTGGCGACACCTACCTGCCATTAGGAAAGTTTCCAACCGGTTTCTCACACACAAACAGCAACTGACAGCCGTTGCCTGGTGAAGCGTTGTTGTGATGCCTCGTGTAAAGAGGAGAAACGCGTACCATCACGTTTCCAACCATGATAAAGGTCGGATTGTAGCCTATCGCGATTGCGGTTTATCGTATCGTGACATTGCTGCCCGCGTTGGCCGAGATCCAATGACTGTTAGCAGAATATGGAATCGGTGGGCTCAGGAGGGTAATAAGGAACGCCGTGATGGATCCTAACGGCATCGTATCACTAGCAGTCGAGATGACGGGCATCTTATACGCATGGCTGTAACGGATCGTGCAGCCACGTCTCGATCCTTGAGTCAACACATGGGGACTTTTGCGAGAAAAGAACCAATTGCACGAACAGTTCGACGACGTTGGCATCAGGAAGGACTATCAGATCGGAAACCATGGCTGCGTTTACCCTTGACGCTGCATCACTGACAGGAGTGCCTCCGATGCTGTGCTCAACGACGAACCTGGGTGCACGAATGGCAAAACGTAATTTTTTCGGATGAATCCAGGTTCTGTTTACAGAATCATGCTGGTCGCATCAGTGTTTGGCAACATCGCGGTGAATGCACATTGGAAGCGTGTATTCGTCATAGCCTTACTGGCGAATCACCCGGCGTGATGGGATGGAGTGTCATTCGTTACACGTCTCGGTCACCTCTTCTTCGCATTGACGGCTCTTTGAACAGTATACGTTACATTTCAGATGTGTTATGACCTATGGCTGTACATTCATTCGTTCCCTGCGAAACCCTACATTTCAGCAGGATAATGCACTACCGCGTGTTGCAGGTCCTGTACGGGCCTTTCTGGATACAGCAAATGTTCGACTGCTGCCCTGGCCAGCACATTCTCCAGATCTCTCAACAACTGAAAACGTCAGGTCAATGGTGGCCGAGCAACTGGCTCGTCACAATATGATAGTCACTACTCTTGATGAACTCTGGTATCGTGTTGAAGCTGCATGGGTAGCTGTACCTGTACACGCCATCGGAGCTCTGTTTGACACAATGCCCAGGCGAATCGCCCGGCGCGGTGGTCGTGCGGTTCTAGGCGCTTCAGTCCGGAACCGCGGGACTGCTACGGTCGCAGGTTCGTATCCTGCCTCAGGCATGGATGTGTGCGATGTCCTTAGGTTAGTTACGAGTAAATAGTTCTAAGTTCTAGGGGACTGATGACCTAAGATGTTTAGTCCCAAAGTGCTCAGAGCCATTTGAACTATTAGAACCCAGGCTCTGAACACTATGGGATTTAACTTCTGAGGTCATCAGTGTCCTAGAACTTAGAACTACTTAAACCTAACTAACATAAGGACATCACACACATCCATGCCCGAGGCAGGATTCGAACCTGTGACCGTAGCGCTCGTGCGGTGCCAGACTGTAGTGCCGAGAACCGCTCGGCCACCCCGGCCGGCCCGGCTTATCAAGGCCCTCATTCTGTAAGAGGTCGTTGTTCTGGGTACTGATTTCTCAGGATCTTTGTAGCCAAATTGCGTGGAAATATAATCACATGTCAGTTCCAGAATAAAATATTTGTCCAATGAATACCCATTTATCATGTGCATTTGTTCATGCTGTAGAAATTTTAATGGCCAGTAGTGTAAAACCATCGATGCAACTGGCAGAGGATTTCACGGCGGTCGTTGGTACCGTTGGGCCCTCAGGCAAGTGGAATGGATTTCAAAGTTCTAAGTATCCGACGACAATTCTGTCAATGATTCACAACTGGAATTAATCATCTCACACCAACAGTTGGGCAAACAAGTCATTTAGATATGAAATGGAATGGTAGTACAGTCTGACTCTTAAGTAAGACAGCTGGAAGATTTCGATTAATTTGTTGGTTACCAGGCAAATGCGTTCTACGATAGTGATTACTATAAAAAATGGTCATGTTACCTAAGGTAGAATGCTACTCACGGTGTGAGACTCATGAAGTATTGGCATAAGAGGAATATCAGCTACTGAATGGATAACATAAATGGCAACACGAATCGTACAGGTCTGTCTAACGCGCAGGAGACGGAGCGGGAACTTCTGAAAAACGTACACTGCCAGACGCTTTAACACATCGCGTGGAATCTCCGTTCCAAAGTTCCAAGAACCAGAGTTAAGTGAGGAGTTTAGAAATGTACCACACCTCCACTAGTGACCACGAATACGTGGCTGGACTAATTACATAGCATAGAATTGCATTTAACCCTCAAACACTACCCCTCAAAGTTGTGACATTAACATTAACCGGGCTACTGGGCTACCACATATTAAAAACGCAATACATGAGGACTCAAAATATATTATTTTTCACGATACAGCTGACCTATTAGAATGCTGCAGAGGTTCGTTGCATTTTTTCTAAAAGTTCAATAAACAAAACACTTATATAGCATAGAAGCTTTAGTCATCAATAATATATTCTCTTTCACTATTTACAACAGTCCGAAAACGCTATGGTAACTTTTCGATTCATCAACTGAAGAAATCATGTAGTTTTGAGGAAAAAAAATCGATGATCTATGTTCGAGCGCATTTCCAACCAGAAAGGAAGTACCGTGAAGTTTGTTTGACAGAGAGAGGGAAAGGTTAAAATCCGAGGGCACAAGATCGGGTTAATAAGGTGGATGCGGAATGACTTCATAACCAAACTCCTGCGTGATGTTTTTAGTCAGTCTAGCAGAATGCTGGCGTGCATTGTAGTGGAGTAGCATCACTTCAAGCAGTTTTCCTGATAGTTGTTCTTGCAGTGCGTCTGCAAGACATCTGTTCACAAATGTCAACAACGATGGCTACACTTTCGGCAAACAATCCGTAGTAACCACACTGTCGATTCTCGCATAATATCTTTGGAATATGTGCGCATGTCTTTGTAAGGGGAGTCGCGTCTTTCTTTGAGTTCAGCCATTCCTATCTTTACCTTATGTTAACATAAAGAAACAATTTCTCGTCATCAGTAAAGACATATGATAGGAATGATCGGTGTTGTCCACGAGCCAGTTGATGAAGAGGAAGCAGAGATGCACATAGGCTACCCTCTGATTTTTGTGATTTTGGATCAGAGCATGCGGTGCCCATTCACCTGCTTTTTAGTCTACCACATTGCAAGCATTTGTCGCGCAATGGTGGAGTCATTACATTTCATCACATTTGCCATTTCTCGAGTACACTGACGTGGATCATTGTGGATTAATGCGTTTAAACAATTTTCATAAAACACCGATGTTCTTCTTGAATGTGGAGAGTGACAAATGTCAAAACCATCCGCCTTTTTGTCGCTCTCTGCCCAATGGCATCTCAATACACTGTGCAAACGTTGCGGCCTTTCTCCACCGGAGTCAAAATATGTCAGAAATTTTCGGGTTTCTCCACTTAGCATTCTTTTTTATAGTGTCCACAGTTCCACTCATTATCTCCAACTAACGAAATGACGACGTATTAACTCAGGTAGGAACAGTGGACTATAAATAAAAATGGCAATCGTTAAATAAACCCAGGGATCCGGAATCCTAATACGCAAAACAAAGACGCCACGAACTTATGCACTGACCAAATATTTATGTCACAGAAGCCATTACTTTGTTAATCTTCCTTAATTAGCACATTTGGACACATTTTCACTTGATGTTCTGCACATATGAATATTTTACGTGTGACGCAGCAAATTTTACTTTTACAGTCCTTGATTCAGGTACAGAGGGAATGTCTCCATAAAGTAGTGTTTCTTTGAACAAACAATTGCTGCTGCTGGTCGGTCCAGTACCCCTGCTACTGTTTCTTGGAGAACGAGACAAACTTGGGATATTTGGCCTTTGTTGAAGGTGTGGCCTTATCACATCAGTAGCTATATTCTTTGAATATTTTCATCGATTTGATATGGCCTTCTTAGATTTTGAATCAGAACCCAACAGTATTACCATAGCGTTGACTGTAACGGCATTCAGCAGCCCCTGGAATATTCATAGACGTCATCTTTGAGTTCTCTTGGTACTCAGTAAGTAGAGTATAATTAACCAAGAAATTACTGTCAACGTTTGTGGGGATGTAGAACATTATTAATAAGTGAATACTGACCAGTTCACTCTCATATTTTCGGTTATGATTTGCTGACAACACAGTCGCACTCCTTTACTTCTTCTTGAGACGACAGAAGTAAAGAAAAGCCACTTCGCGACGGAAAGCGAACATTGCAATCTTCCTTTTACGGTCACAAAGCCTTGTAAATAGTGTAGGAATTTTTGGCTTGTTTCGTTTCAGTGTTCCCACCATTGTCATAGAGCAAACACTGAGCAATTTATTAGCCACTGGAGTGTATTTGTTATCAAAAGTACAGTTTTTATTACTGCCATTAGTAGGTTTGGTTATGTGCGAAGAATAATACAAAGCAACAGAAATCCCCTTAGGAGTTCAATCCTTACTGGTATAAACTTCCATATTCAACATATAAAATGTTTTAGCATCACACATCAGTATCGTATCCCCATATTTATCAATTTACGATGAGACACAGGTCTCAAAAGTGCAGCGCCCCCGCAAACCAAGTAACTGCTCATCAACTGTACAATACTCTAACGGCACATACAATTTCTCGCTGTTACTGTTGCAAGTCGGTCAGTCTTTCGACGTTCATTCGTACTTCCGTAAGCATCAAAGTGCAATCAGTTGGTTAGTAATTCAAATATTTCATATGGAATTATATCACGAAAGTAAAATACATATGTACGAGGCCTCGTATGTTTATCAAATAGTTCACGAGTTGTTAGGAACGCATTTTAAAAACACCATCCAGGTATCATAATTCAAAAAGTGCGTTCGAATCAATAACATTTATCTCACAGGTGAATGATTGTCATATTGAGGTTTTAGTAGTATCTTCCTCATCTTCATTTGTTTCATGTAATCACTGGAATATTTCGAACGCTGCTAGAGACTTTCTACATTGTTATAACTTACAGTGTCACATGGCACATGGGTAATCAACTCTCCCGTATTTCCCGAGATCTCCCGCATTGTAGTAATTAATTTTGAATCCTCCAGGCTCCCTTATTGACCGCCTTTTTCTCTTGTATACTTGAGCAGTGATCACAGTTACAAATACAATCCCACGAAGTGCTATAGATAGTTCTCTGATCTTCAGAATAAGATATTATTTCCAACTAATAGTGATTCTTATGTTCTCTAGTCAAGAAGACAGTTTTTCTGAAGGAAATGCGTGGAGTGGAGAAAGAATGACATAGCCCACAAGACTAGAGTTATTGTGAGAATGGTAATGTTTACTTGTTTCTCGTTCAGTACTGGCAGTCCACGGCCGTGATCGCTTCACATCGATCAGCAGCAATTTTATATACGTACTTGGTTGCGCAAGAGTCCGTTAACATTTAAAAATGCAATAATTCATGGAATGATGTAAGCAGAGAGATAAAAATTTACACACATTCTTCAAATGGTATGGGATTTTATTGAATCCGAAAATTGAAGCAAAATCTGGCCAACAGATGGAGCCAGATAGCAACACATCAGTAAAGCAACATGAAAATCATGAAAATCAATGCATCCGATCGGTCGCGTAATGGACACCACAGTAAAAACCCAATGAAGCTATGCATAAGTGTGTTGGGTAGTGTCTCTAGTACAACCGTCGATCGCATCAAGACGCTCGTTTCAGTTGTGAGCGAAATGTGACCGAGTAAAGGTGCCTAGGTGTCTAGAACAACGATGTCTCCCGCCAAGTAGGAGGGCCCGCTGAGAGGCTTCGCCTTAACGAATGCAGCCCACCTAACACAACCGCTACGCACTTCCTTCTTAATGGCAATTCTGAGCCTCACTCTGCAGGGGCAGTGGAGGCTCTCCTGCAGCCTTTTCGATGGGAAGTGTTCGAGCACCCACAACACAGCCCTAATTGGCTCGTCCTGAGTACCATCTCTGTTCACATGAAACGTTGGATACGAACACTTGGGCGCAGGCTACGCACTATGGACTAGCGTAGAGAATTATCGGAAAGCATAGGCGGCTGCCTTCTGTGACGATGGTGTTGGAAATTTGGTATAACGCTCCGACAAATATCTAAGTTGGAGCGTCGACTATTTAGAGAAGTATTTAGAAAATGTAGCTAAATGTAGCTAGCTCTTGCAAATAAAATATTTCTGATTTTCACTGTGGTTTCCATTTAGCGACCGATCGGAACCTTCTTTCTGAACAACCCTTGTACAAAATGAACTGTAGGGAGACAGTCAGATCATCCCTAACCCGGGTGAAAAACGCCTATTGGAAGTTACTACTTTTATTCAGGATGGCACTCCATCTCATATTGCTACACGTTTGAATGATCTATTGTTCACGTCGTTTGGCGAAGATCGCTTGGTGAGCCGCCACGTCCGTCGTGCTTGGTCTGCCAGGCACCAAGACTCCAGTCCGTGTGTGTGTGATTACCGTTTGTGAGGTTACCTGATGTTCCAAGTCCGCGATCATCCTACCTCATTTGGAATGCTAAAAGACAACTACTGACGGCAATTTTTCACCGTGCGCTCTGATACTCTGTACAGGGCTGTTCAGAACATCGTAGCTTCACTACAGGTATTGTCGATAAATGGCGAGCGACATGTTGTTTTTGTTATAAACAATATTGTCTTAGCTAAAATCAATTGTTAAGCCAATTATTGCTCTTGTATCATACGAAGCGCCATTAGTTGGCCATTTTGTGCAATTCTTTGTTTCAACAAAAGCCTATGCCTTTTTATGCATGTGTGTTAATTTTTACCTCTCTCCCTACGTCACTCCGTAAACTTCAAATGTTAACGGACTTTCGGGTCACCCTGCATCGTACACGGAAGTAACAAGGGATCGCAAAAGCGTTTTGTTTAGCCATTCATACTTAAACACACTCGTTACAGTATTCTTTCTCTGAACTGAATCACACAACACAACAAAATTGCGCAACGCTTCGGAAGAGACATTACTGATAGATCGCTTAAGTTGTCTGTAATCGAAACTAGAGGATGACCAACACGAAATATCACAATTTCTGTACTATTCTTTCTGTAATCGTACCTATTGTACTGTCAGCGTTCACGTTTGTCTTGATTTGCTTATAAAGTGAAATAATTTTCATCACATTCTGCCGCAATGAAAATGGAGGTGTGAAAACTCCACGAAGCAAGAAGAGTAAGTGCTTATGTGTCTATTTGAAGACTTGGGAAGAACAATATTCCTGATTATAGCTAATGGCCTCTTAAGTTCACCGAACTTACTGCATAATATTTTCATTCTCTCGGTTTGTGGAATTGCCAGAAATATGATAATGTGTGAATACTGCATGACATAACAGATTAAAAGCAACGTACTCAACTTTCTTTTTCGTATTTATGTCTCCATTGTCACTCATTCAAAGAAAATCTGATGTAGCTGTGCAGTTGAAATTTATTGCGAAATTGTCTCCCATAAATCTCTCTTGAAATCATGGGCAGTTGGTAATCTCCGTTAAAAGTACATTAAGATTATGGTCGCCCTACTTAGCACCTCTTCTGCGAAAAAACTAAAAAACTATATTTGCTTTTTTTTGCATTTCGACATAACTTTCATCAAGGGGTGTGACTCAGTGAAATTTAAAATGTTTATTAAGCATCGTAAACGGTCGTCAAGTCACAGTCATTAAAACAATGAAATTTTTAAAAGGTTACATAACTAGTTTAACCCACTGACTCAATATTTTGCAATCTAATCACAAAAGTGGACAATTATTAATCCAGTTGTCCGAGTTTGTGATTAAATTTTAAAACGATGACTCAGTGTGTCGTGACTTGACGACTATTTGTAGTGAGAAATAAACAGTGTTGAAGATTCTGGCCGCATCTTTGCTCCCAGAGGGGAAGCACAATGTTCCTTTCAGGACATCTAACGTTCTTTGAATTTTTACTACTCCGTTATTATCTGTTCTTGGCAAAAAGTATATCACTCTGGGTAGTTACTCATATTCACTGCTTGAGTCGTGTTCACCTGGATGGAGAAGAAATTACTGAAGCGTTATCCCCTGAAGGACCACTTTGGTCAGAACATACATCAGTACTATCTGTTTCATGTCTATTGTTTTCGATTGTTACTGAAATACATTTCTATACATTTTCAGAAGGACATATTTCTTTACTACACTCATGATCATTACTTCCTTCGGACCTGTTGCTTTCAGTTACCACTGACTGTAAAGAAATCAATTAGATCGGAGTATTCATTATCTGGTTTCAGTAATAGTTCCATAAATTCATTCTCAGACCGTAGATGTGAGAACTGTTTTGTTTTATGGTTAGATGGCGCTATTAGTTTTGCAAAAATGGAGCAGTCGTCTTCAGAAAAACAATAATCTAACTTGGGTACCTTACGTTAAACATAGCTAGATGGTTTTCCGTCTATATGGTAATGTCACCTATATATTTAATAATCATAACATTTCAAACAGATTAATAAAATTCCATTGGTGACTGCCAGAAAAATGCGCTCTCACTAACACTACACTAGCCGTCGGGGGTGGCCGAGCGGTTCTAGGCGCTACAGTATGGAACCACGTGACGGTTACGGTCGCAGGTTCGAATCCTACCTAGGGCATGGATGTGTGTGATCTCCTTAGGTTAGTTAGGTTTAAGTAGTTCTAAGTTCTAGGGGACTGATGACCTCAGAAGTTAAGTCCCATAGTGCTCAGAGCCATTAACACTACCCTGGGGCACAGCAGTACTCCAACACGCGCAATATCACCTCTTTACCGAGATGTCTTACTCGAGCGGTAAGGTTAATGACATCTTGGCCAAGCAGAAGTTCATGTCAGTGCTGCCAAAGCTCTTAAATAAACTGGGAAATATATATACCATTGAGTGCTCTAGTAAACTTTGTAGGGTTTTAAGGATTAAGCAGCCGTTTCCTCGGGATCTATATGCAACTGGAACAATAAGAAACCCTTAGGAAGGAACAGTTAGTCATTCGTGGTTTTGTAGTAGGAACCTTCTAGCATTTGTCTGAAATAATTGACGAAAGCCAGGAGAAAAATAAATTGGAATGACTAGATGGAGATTAGAGTGAACATCCTCCTAAATACAAGAGCACTCCGTTAACAACAACTTATTAGATTTGTTCCTAAAACGCAGTACTGTTTTTCAATGAAGTTATTTAGTAAAATAGAAAACAAATGTTAACTGTTCATTCATTTTTCGATATCGATCACGAACGGCAGGGAATAGATTACATACACCATACATACATTATTACGTAATGATATAGGAATGCGTATTCAAAGATAGAGATATGTAAAGAGGCAGATTAAGGCGCGCAGTTATACAATCGGTTATTCCTGCTACAATGAGAGATTATCAAGATTTAAGTCAGTTTGAACGTGGTGTTATAGTCGGCCTACTATATCTCTGAGGTAGCGGTGAAGTGGAGATTTTCCCGTACAACCATTTCACGAGTGTATCGTGAATATTAAGAATCCAGTAAAATATCAAGTCTCTGACATCTCAGCGGCCGAAAAACGATCCTACAAGAACGGGACCAACGACGATTGAAGAGAATCATTCAACGTGACAGAAGTGCAGAGTTGCCGGAAACTGCTGCAAATTTCAATGCTGGGCCCTTAACAAGTGTCAGCGTGCGAACCATTGAACGGAGGCCCAATCGTCTAACCTTAATGACTGCACAGAGAAAGCTTTATGCCTCGCCTGGGCCAGTCAACACTGACTTTGGACTGTTGATGACTGGAAAGATGTTGTCTAGTTGGACGAGTCTCGTTTGAAATTGTATTTAGTGGGTAGACGTGTACGGGTATGGAGACAACCTAATGAATCCATGGACCCTGCATGTCATCAGGGTACTATACAAGCTGGTAGACGCTCTGTAATGGCATAGTTCGTGTGCAGGTGGAAAGATATAGCATCTCTGACACTTCTACATACGATTATGACAAGTGATACTTACTTAAGCATCCTGTCTAATAACCTGCATTCATCCATCCATGTGCATTCCGACGGACTTCTGCAATTTCAGCAGGACAATGTGACACTCCACACGTCCAGACTTGCAACAGAGTGGCTCCAGGAACACTCTTATGAGATTAAATCCTTCCGCTGGCCACCAAACAACCCAGACATGAACATTATTGAGCAAATCTGATATGCCTTGCAACGTGCTGAGCAGAAGAGATCTCCACCGCCTCGTACTTTTACGGTTTTATGGTGTCACTTCCCTCCAGCATTAACTCAGCCACTAGTCCAGCCCATGCCATGTTGTGTTTCGCCACGTCTGCGTGATCGCGGGGGCGCTCCGCTATATTATGCAGTTGTACCAGTTTCTTTGGCTCTTCGCTGTACAACTGACAACAGGACTGTAGTGATGATATTCGGTTTCGATTTTGCGTGCTACAGTTCCCCCTTGCTTGGTTAGAAATTCTTGGTCAGTTTCTCTCAGTAATGATATATATGTTGAGCTCAGAAAGAAGATAATCCATTGAAGAGCTCTGAGTTCCGTTTTCCAGAAAAGAAAAGAAAAATATTTATAGTGCGAGATGGTTATGTGAATTGACGGAGACTATAGTATGTAGGAGGTTGGTGTACAATGATCGCTGCGGAGTTCTGAAAGAGCCTTGGGACGGCATTCTGCTCTACCACCTTGGCGTTGTGGGTTCGCTGTGTTGGTGAGGGCCACAGCAGTCGTTGGAGGAGAAAGATGGCTGCAGCAAGACAGAAAATATGCGTTGTCCATGTTCCTCGGACACCGGTTTCGCTGCCCACGGCGACAAACCGTAGTTGCTGATACGCTCAGCACGGCACAAAGACGGGTAAACCCCACATGCTGAATGTGCGTTCATACCCGAGCACGTTCCCGTGTGCAGTAGGTGTGTGCAGCTGCTGCACGGTGAGGCAAACAATACATTCGCCGGTTCAAATTTCCGTGTGCCAATGAATTCTGCACACGTGCTACAGTGAGTAAGCGTAGTAGTAGTCTCCCAAACAGGCAGAGAAGTGCAGCCGTCGTGAGCCTGTCCGCGGTTCTCTCCGTTTGGTCGTTTCTATCAGCACGTCTCCCTGTCTCAGTTCTTGCCCATTGAAACTTCTCTTTGCTTTAGCACTTTGGTCGAATGGTCTAACGGGAAACACACGGAGTTTGAGCAGTACTGACGCTCATTTCCTTTTTGCTAGTTAGTTGATGCCTTTCATTACAAGGGCAGAGTGAAGGAAGTAACTGTCTACTGTGCCTCACAAATAAAGACAACCTGTAAAACTGGCAAATGTGAACTACATAATTATGTGGAAAAAAAAGTTTCTAATACAACACGTGTTTGGAACTGACCTAAATGTATAAAATTATTTCTCCTAGATCCATATAGATTTTTGTTTATGAATTTTTAATAACTGTGACAGTTCTTGTAAAATTTAAAACATAGAAGGTGGGGTGCAGGCGATAGATAATGGGAAGAAGCGTAGAGTAGCTGTCGTTCAGAAAATCACATAATAATTCATATTATTAGGTTGGTGTGTAAGTTCGTGGTGTTTTTGTTATTCATATTGAAATTCCTGTTGCTAGGACTTATTTATCGATTGTCATTTTTTATTTGTAATTCACTGTGGCTGTCTGAGTTCACATATTGCAATTGGGAGCTGCAGTGTGGACGCTACAAAATGGAGTGCCAAGAGGAGAACTTAGATCGTTCCCGACATATTCTTCTGTTTGAGCTCCAACAGAGTGGTGACTGCATAGGAGGCAGCCACAAACATTTGCACCGTGTGTGGGTATAATGCAACTGGACAGAAACGGCAACAAATGTTTTTCTGGTTTTAAGGAAAATCGTTTTCACATTTGCCACCGTTAGTGTTCAGGAAGACCTTCAGGGTTTGATGAAAGTTGTTTAAACACATTAATCTACAATGATCCATGTCACTGTACTCAACAGGTGGCAAACGTGATAAACTGTCATCCTTCCACAATCGTCCGCAATTTGCAAATGATGGGGGAGGTTCAAAAATCGGTTGTATAGGTACAGCATGTTCTAAGCCAAGATCACAAAAAAAACGGTGGGTTGCCAAGCATCTCTGCTTGCTCGTCATCAATTTGGTGGTGAATAACACCGACCATTCTTTTCCTGTATCGTTATTGATGACGAGAAATGAAAGGCATGGCTGAGAGCAAACAAAACAGCAACTTCCAGAAGACTTGCACACATTCACAAAAGGTAATGTTACGCATCGGGTGGAACAGCGACGTTGTGGTGTACCAGGAATTGCTTTCTGGAGGTATAATCATCACATCTGACAATTATTGTCGACAATTGAAACGTCTTGAAGAAGCCGTCAAGGGACAACGACGAGGAAGACTGCGTGAAGTGATGCTATTCCACGAAAATGCCAGCCCGTATTCTGGTATATTGACAAAATAACGCTATAAGATATTTGGGCTGGAAAATCATCCCGAAATCCATCTCATTTACCTGATTTTGCGCACTCATATTTTCATCTTTCCCGCTCTTTATCGAACAACCTTCAAAGAACTTCGTTTCCAGATGAAAATGAGCTCCGAACGCGGCTCTACGAGTTTTTCGCCTTAAAACCACGTGATTTCTATCTTAGCGGACTTTAAAATTTATCCCATGTTGGCAGACAGCTGTGGATAGTGAAGGAGGCTATGTTATTTATGATTAATGACTCTCTTATGTATGTCTGTTGTGTTTATTAAACATACGGAGAAACGCTACGAACGTAAGTACAACACCAGTATTTACAGTGGACTAAATTGTCAGTGACTTCATGCATCAATTGTCTAATTCATGCGTCCAATGTCTTCTGTTTTAAATATTATGAGTATTGCTAAATTTATTACAAAATCACAAACAAACATTTTCACATCCATCTGTATGGGGTTAGGAATCTGTATTGGGCTAGAAGAAATTATTTTATACTTTTAAGTCCATTTTAAATACGTATTTCATTAACAAAATTTAAACGTCTTACATCAAAAAGTTTTTCATGAAACTAACTATTTTCGGCATTTTAGTATCGGATGTCTGAAATTTTTCAATAAATTTCAAATATTTCGATGAGTTGGCAACAGAGTGTTAAACCTGAAATACATTTCACGTTTTTTCACCTGCGACAACCAACATAATTGTTGCTTCCTCCTACATATAGCGCGAAAAGGCTGTGAAGATAAAAATTACAGAGAGTCGAGCTCAAACTGAGTTTACCAACAATCGTGCTTTCTATGATCCGCCCAGGACTGGAAGAGGAAAAAGGAGCAATGGTGTTGATACACGAAGTGCCCTCCACCACACACCATACAACAAAGCTAGTCAATATTATATGTCATCCAGTTGTGTGCTACGTTGAACTGTTCCAATCGTGAACTTGCTTTAAAGTCAGTCGCAAAATTTATACCAAACCGACGGACAGAAAAATAAAGTACCCTCCGCCACACATTAGACAAAGAAGCGAGTTAATAGTGCACTGTCGTCCAGTTCTGAGCTGTGTTGAAAATATTTAGTCCATCGGGAAGTATGTCTGAAATCAATTGCAAAATTTCTTCCGAGGAGACAAACATAAAACAAAGTGACCTAATAAAAACGCGTTAAAAGGCCTTCGTTGGAAGAAATCCGCATCCATTAAGTACTCTTTGCTTTTAAAATGGAATCTAAACATGAAATATGTTGTCTGATATATATTCATTAGCAGCGGGCAGTCCCTGTACGTCGCAGACCCATATATTGCTGAGATTGCTCCCCCCTACGATTCACAATTTTCTGCTCCCAAATCGTCCGGCTAAACAACACACCTAATTCATCAAAGGAACGAAAAAAGGTCCAGATATTTAAGGGACTACTTGTGTACGAGCTCTCCAAGTAAAGCAAAAATATGTTGTTGTGATATAAATTGAAGGACGTAAGACGCATATTGATTTGGTGAAGGTACTTTTTTTATTAATATAAAGTTTTCTCGTGGCTCATGTTTAGAATCTGTCACCATGATTATACGTTTCACAAAATAAACGAAATTCAGGTAACTGCATATTCTTGGCCTTTCATTTAAAATGTTCAGAAACTAGCAAGTGTTTCGTTCCCCCCAGTAAGTATATGTTAGGTGGTCTTCAGTCTGTCTTTAGAGAGAACGTTTATGCTGCAGTCTTACTGGTTGTATGAATCGCGTATGTGCAGGCATCCACATGTGTCATACTTACGTGCGTTGCAAGCACAGGTGCACAGTGACTAGGCGCAGGCGCATAGGTGTAAACCCATCGTAAGACGATCCTGGTGGCACTTCACTGCGTCATAGTCTGCTGCGGTTACCCTGCTAGAAAGGTGGACGGCAATGCTAACTCGCAAGGGAAAATTCCCGTGTCAATAAAAGGTGTGGCCGAGCCGTTCTAGACGCTTCAGTCTGGAACCGTATGACTGCTACAGTCGCAGGATCGAATCTCGCCTCGGGCATGGATGTGTGGGTGATGTCCTTAGGCTAGTTAGGTTTTAGTAGTTCTAAGTTCTAGGGGACTGATGACCACAGATGTTAAGTCCCATAGTGCTCAGAGCCATTTTTGTCAATAAACGATGTTGATGAGACTTGGGGGGTGTGCAAAGGGGGCAAAATAGTGCAATATGTAATTCTTTATTTGTAACCAGTTTAGCTCTTAAGTGGTAAGACACACTCCAAAAGGTAAGTCGTAATTTTAGATTTAGAGGGGTTGTCTTAGACACGGTGATATGTAAAATACACTTTTAATATAGAAGTTGAGACGTAATCAATATCCTTCCAAGCTGTATAATAAAATTTTGTAAAACTTCGAAATTCTGCAAAAAACGTCACCCACAAGGCTAGAAGGCACACGTACAGCCGTGGAATTTATATCGCTTTCGATGCTGGAAGAATCTTGTGGGAGGATTTTCAGATTTTCTTCTGATGAATGATTATGATGTCAATCTGAACTTCATAAACGATACAATAAAGCTGCAGTCACAAGCACATAAGTTCCTTTGCCAAAGCTTACCAATGTACTGAAATATGCCTGATACAAACCAGGATATTTAGAAGATCACCCGTAACGATTTCAAATCCTGCTGAACTTCGTTTTACGTCGTCTTCTCCGTTGTGTATATTATAGGAACAAAGGTTGTTCATTTTATGAGCAATGTGTAAAAAGCTTTACGTTTTGAGCATTTTATTAGCGATTATCATTATTACTATTATTTTGTATCACAATAATGTGCTACTGACCACACTGAAGAGCCAAATATACTGGTACGCCTGCCTAATATCGTGTAGGGTCCCCGCGAGCACGCCTAAATGAAACAACACGACATCGCAAGTACTCGAGAAATGTTTGAAGTAGTGCTGGAGGGATGTAATACCATGAACCCTGCAGGGCTGTCCATATATCCCTGCCGCCGTTGGATAAGCAGCTGCAGCAGCAAGTCGTATAACGCTAGCCTACTTGTTTGTTAGATAGTTTAATTAATTTCTTTGCGTGTTTTTGGGTACTTGCATTGTTTAATTCATATATTTCGGGCGTATTATAGTATTTGAGGGTTGTAGCATCGCGCCTTAGTACCTGAATAGTGCAAATTCGCGTAGTCGTCTGTCTTCTGTTTTTGTTTTGAACAGCCAGTGTCGGTTGGTCACAGTCAGTGTGCTCCCTGCCGCCGTTGGATAAGCAGCTGCAGCAGCAAGTCGTATAACCCTATCCTACCTGTTTGTTAGATAGTTTAATTAATTTCTTTGCGTGTTTTTGGGTACTTGCATTGTTTAATTCATATATTTCGGGCGTATTATAGTATTTGACAGTTGTAGCATAGCGCTATAGTGTTTACTTCGTAGATTCTTATTTAAATTGCGTGCGAGTTTCGTATAGGAGGTGCAATTTCGAGTTTTAGTTACTGTAATCGTAAATTCAGCAGATTGTAGCACAGTCGTTAGGCATTTGTACAGGTTAGTTGATACATTCTTTGCGTGTTCCGCTTGCGTTATCTAGGCACGGACTCGTGTTTCGGTAACTGTTGTTAAACATCGATTAGAATGGACAGGGACTGCGATTGCTGTGTTCGGATGAGGGCTGACTTGGCATCCCTTCGCTCACAGCTGCAAACGGCGCTGACTTCGGTCGCGCAGCTTGAGGCTGTTGCCAATGGGCACCACTGTGGGGAGCCGGACTCGGGTATCACGGGGATGTCAACCTCGTCCCGTCTGTCCCCAGATCGGTCTGCCGCTGTGGTTGCCCCGGTTGCTGCCCGCAGTGGGGCTGAGCCCTCGCCTGTGGTTGATTGGGAGGTCGTTCCAAGGCGTGGCAGGCAGCGAAAGGCGTCCCCGGAGGCTGATCAGAAAGCCTCCCCAGCGCGTCTGACAAACAGGTTTCAGGCACTGTCTCTGGCTGAGCCAGATGCAGCTGCCTGCCCTGTTTCAGAGGATCATTCTCAGCCTTCAAGGTCCGGGCAATCGCAGAGGGTGGGATTACTGGTAGTTGGGAGCTCCAATGTTAGGCGCGTAATGGGGCCCCTTAGGGATACGGCGGCTAAGGAGGGGAAGAAATCCAGTGTGCACTCCGTGTGCATTCCGGGAGGAGTCATTCCTGATGTGGAAAGGGTCCTTCCGGATGCCATGAGGAGCACAGGGTGCAGCCAGCTGCAGGTGGTGGCACATGTCGGCACTAATGACGTGTGTCGCTTTGGATCTGAGGAAATTCTCTCTGGATTGCAGCGGCTATCTGATTTGGTGAAGGCTGCCGGTCTTGCTTACGAGATGAAGGCAGAGCTCACCATCTGCAGCATCGTTGACAGAACCGACTGCGGACCTTTGCTGCAGAGCCGGGTGGAGGGTCTGAATCAGAGGCTCAGACGGTTTTGCGACCGTATTGGCTGCAGATTCCTTGACTTGCGCCATAGGGTGGTGGGGTTTCGGGTTCCGCTGAATAGGTCAGGAGTTCACTACACTCAGCTGGCGGCTACACGGGTAGCGGAGGCTGTGTGGCGTGGACTGGGCGGTTTTTTAGGTTAGAAGGCCTCGGGAAAGTGCGGGACGGGCTGCAATGTCAAATGGTGCTTGGCAATTACAGGACGTGCTTGGATCAAGGAACAGTCGGAATTATAGTTGTAAATTGTTGTAGTTGCGCTGGAAAAGTCCCTGAGCTTCAAGCGCTAATAGAAAGCACAGAAGCTGATATCGTTATAGGTACAGAAAGCTGGCTAAAGCCTGAAATAAGTTCTGCAGAAATTTTTACGAAGTCTCAGACGGTGTTCAGGAAAGATAGATTAGGCAGAATTGGTGGTGGAGTGTTTGTGTCTGTCAGTAGTGGTTTATCTTGTAGTGAAGTCGAAGTAGATACACCGTGCGAATTGGTGTGGGTGGAGGTTATACTTAACAGCCGAATTAAGTTAATAATTGGCTCCTTCTACCGACCCCCAGACTCCGATGATACAGTTGCGGAACAGTTCAGAGAAAGTTTGAGTCT
This sequence comes from Schistocerca gregaria, assembly GCF_023897955.1. Classification (NCBI taxonomy): domain Eukaryota; kingdom Metazoa; phylum Arthropoda; class Insecta; order Orthoptera; family Acrididae; genus Schistocerca; species Schistocerca gregaria. The sequence goes on along the minus strand of NC_064921.1, from coordinate 483,039,026 downwards.
CGTAACAAATAAATACCCCACTCATACGGTTATAGTTGGTGGGGACTTCAACCTACCCTCGGTATGTTGGCAAAAATACTTGTTCAAAACCGGTGGTAGGCAGAAAACGTCTTCCGAGATTGTCCTAAATGCATTCTCCGAAAATTATTTCGAGCAGTTAGTCCACGAACCCACGCGAATTGTAAATGGTTGCGAAAACACACTTGACCTCTTGGCCACAAACAATCCAGAGCTGATAGAGAGCATCATGACTGATACAGGGATTAGTGATCACAAGGTCATTGTAGCTAGGCTCAATACCATTTCTTCCAAACCCATCAGAAACAAACGCAAAATAATTTTATTTAAAAAAGCGGATAAAGTGCCACTAGAAGCCTTCCTAAAAGACAATTTCCATTCCTTCCGAACTGACTATGCGAATGTAGACGAGATGTGGCTCAAATTCAAAGATATAGTAGCAGCAGCAATTGAGAGATTCATACCTCATAAATTGGTAAGAGATGGAACGGATCCCCCGTGGTACACAAAAAATGTCCGAACGCTGTTGCAGAGGCAACGGAAAAAGCATGCGAAGTTCAGAAGAACGCGAAATCCCGAAGATTGGCTAAAATTTACAGACGCGCGAAATTTGGCACGTACTTCGATGCGAGATGCCTTTAATAGGTTCCACAACGAAACATTGTCTCGAAATTTGGTAGAAAATCCGAAGAAATTCTGGTCGTATGTAAAATACACAAGCGGCAAGACGCAGTCAATACCTTCGCTGCGCAGTGCCGATGGTACTGTTATCGACGACTGTGCCGCTAAAGCGGAGTTATTGAACGCAGTTTTCCGAAATTCCTTCACCAGGGAAGACGAATGGAATATTCCAGAATTTGAAACACGAACATCTGCTAGCATGAGTTTCTTAGAAGTAGATACCTTAGGGGTTGCGAAGCAACTCAAATCGCTTAATACGGGCAAGTCTTCAGGTCCAGATTGTATACCGATTAGGTTCCTTTCAGATTACGCTGATACTATAGCTCCCTACTTACCACTCATATACAACCGCTCGCTCACCGATAGATCTGTACCTACAGATTGGAAAATTGCGCAGGTCGCACCAGTGTTTAAGAAGGGTAGTAGGAGTAATCCATTTAACTACAGACCTATATCATTGACGTCGGTTTGCAGTAGGGTTTTGGAGCATATACTGTATTCAAACATTATGGACCACCTCGAAGGGAACGATCTATTGACACGTAATCAGCATGGCTTCAGAAAACATCGCTCTTGTGCAACGCAGCTAGCTCTTTATTCGCACGAAGTAATGGCCGCTATCGACAGGGGATCTCAAGTTGATTCCGTATTTCTAGATTTCTGGAAAGCTTTTGACACCGTTCCTCACAAGCGACTTCTAATCAAGCTGCGGAGCTATGGGGTATCGTCTCAGTTGTGCGACTGGATTCGTGATTTCCTGTCAGGAAGGTCGCAGTACGTAGTAATAGACGGCAAATCATCGAGTAAAACTGAAGTGATATCAGGTGTTCCCCAGGGAAGCGTCCTGGGACCTCTACTGTTCCTGATCTATATAAATGACCTGGGTGACAATCTGAGCAGTTCTCTTAGACTGTTCGCAGATGATGCTGTAATTTACCGTCTAGTAAGGTCATCCGAAGACCAGTATCAGCTGCAAAGCGATTTAGAAAAGATTGCTGTATGGTGTGTCAGGTGGCAGTTGACGCTAAATAACGAAAAGTGTGAGATGATCCACATGAGTTCCAAAAGAAATCCGTTGGAATTCGATTACTCGATAAATAGTACAATTCTCAAGGCTGTCAATTCAACTAAGTACCTGGGTGTTAAAATTACGAACAACTTTAGTTGGAAGGACCACATAGATAATATTGTCGGGAAGGCGAGCCAAAGGTTGCGTTTCATTGGCAGGACACTTAGCAGACGCAACAAGTCCACTAAAGAGACAGCTTACACTACACTCGTTCGTCCTCTGTTAGAATATTGCTGCGCGGTGTGGGATCCTTACCAGGTGGGATTGACGGAGGACATCGAAAGGGTGCAAAAAAGGGCAGCTCGTTTTGTATTATCGCATTATAGGGGAGAGAGTGTGGCAGATATGGTAAGCGAGTTGGGATGGAAGTCATTACAGCATAGACGTTTTTCGTCGTGGCGAGACCTTCTTACGAAATTTCAGTCACCAACTTTCTCTTCCGAATGCGAAAATATTTTGTTGAGCCCAACCTACATAGGTAGGAATGATCATCAAAATAAAATAAGAGAAATCAGAGCTCGAACAGAAAGGTTTAGGTGTTCGTTTTTCCCGCTCGCTGTTCGGGAGTGGAATAGTAGATAGTATGATTGTGGTTCGATGAACCCTCTGCCAAGCACTTAAATGTGAATTGCAGAGTAGTCATGTAGATGTAGATGTAGGGAAGAGATCTCTTCTAAACAGCACGATGCAAGGCATCCCAGATATGCTCAATAACATTTCTGTCTAGGGAGTTTGGTGACCAGCGGAAGTATTTAAAATCAGAAGAATGTTTGTAGAGCCACTCTGTAGCACGCCTGGACGTGTGGGGTCACATTGTCCTGTTGGAATGGTCCAAGTCTGTCGGAATGCATAATGGACGTGAATTGATACAGGTGACCACAGAGGATGCTTACGTACGTGTCACCTGTTAGAGTCGTGCCTAAGCGTATCAGATGCCCATACCACTACAACAGTAACGTCTCACGCCATTACAGAGCCTCCAGCAGCTTGTTCAGTGCCCTGCTGCCGTGCAGGGGCCATGGATTCATTAGGTTGTCTCCATACCCTTACTAGTCCATCCATACGATACAATTTGAAATGAGACTCGTCCGACAAGGCATGTTTACAGTCATGGACAGACCAATGACGATGTTGACGGGCCCAGGTGACGTGTAAAGTTTCGCGTTGTCCAGTCATCAGGGGTACACGAGAGGGCGTTCGGCTCGGAAAGCCCATATTGATGATGTGCCATTGAATGGTTGGCACTCTGACTCTTGTCCATGGCCCAGGATTGAAATCTGCAACAATTTGCGAAAGGGCTGCACTCCTGTCACTTTGAAGGATGCTTTTCAGTCGTCAGTGGCCCCGTTCTTTCAAGATCTTTTTCCGGCCGCAGCGATGTCGGAGATTTGATGTTTTACCGGAATCTTGATATTCAAGGTACACTCGTGAAATGGTCGTACAGGAACATTCCCACTTCACCGCTAACTCGGAGATGCTGTGTTGAATCGCTCGTGCGCCAACAACAACATCACGTGCAAACTCACGTCTTGATAACGTGCCAGTGTAGCAGGAGTAACCGATCTAACAACTGAGCAAGACACTTGTTGTCTTATAAAGGCGTTGCCGATCGCAGCGCCGTAATCTGACTATTTACAGACCTCTGTAGGATAATAAGCATGCCTGTACCAGTTTCTTTGACGCTTCAGTGTATTTTTACACATGTGTGAAAAGGTAAAGTAAAAAAAGAAGAATAGTTAATGCAAAACTTAAAACAATTGTTTAAAACTCAAAAAAAATAAAACGAAAAGACATAACTAGAAAAATAATGTAAGCTTAGTTATTTTAATTAGCACATTCTGTACAGCTAATTTTCCAGAAATGGAGTTTCAGAAACCAGCTTTATTACACTGGGATGGATGTGGCTTGAAAGCTTTTTGAATTTATGTTGTAACAAAAGATTTTCGTTTTCAAAATTAATTTTAGGTTGGAGGGTATTTTGAAAAATATCAAATTATTATATAAGTTATTTATAGAGTCTTCAAGTACACTAATTACCTATCAACTTCCATAAGACTAACATAATTTACAAATCAACATTTAGAAGATATTCCCTCTAGACTTATAATACCAAAGTACCTGTTGGGATTTGTTTTATCATCATAATTTAAGACTGATTATGCCTTTCAGCGTTCAGTCTGGAGCATAGCCACCTTATAAAATCCCCCCATGATCCCCTATTCAGTGCTAACATTGGTGCCTCTTCTGATGTTACACCTTCTTAACCGAATCCAGGTACCTTCTTCTTGGTCTGCCCCGACTCCTCCTACCCTCTACTGCTGAACCCATGAGTCTCTTGGGTAACCTTGCTTCTCCCATGCGTGTAACATGACCCCACCATCTAAGCCTGTTCATCCTGACTGCTACATCTATAGAGTTCATTCCCAGTTTTTCTTTGATTTCCTCATTGTGGACACCCTCCTGCCATTGTTCCCATCTGATAGTACCTGCAATCATCCTAGCTACTTTCATATCCGTAACCTCAACCTTGTTGATAAGGTATCCTGAATTCACCCAGCTTTCGCTCCCATAAAACAAAGTTGGTCGAAAGATTGAACGGTGCACAGATAACTTGGTCTTCGTACTGACTTCCTTCTTGCAGAAGAGAGTAGATCGTAGCTGAGCACTCACTGCATTAGCTTTACTACACCTCGCTTCCAGTTCTTTCACTATGTTGCCATCCTGTGAGAATATGCGTCCTAAGTACTTGAAACTGTCTAACTTTGTTCCTCCTATTTGGCACTCAATCCGTTTATATTTCTTTCCCACTGACATTACTTTCGTTTTGGAGATGCTGATCTTCATACCATAGTCCTAACATTTCTGATCTAGTTCTGAAATATTACTTTGCAAACTTTCAATCGAATCTGCCATCACAACTAAGTCATCCGCATATGCAAGACTGTTTATTTTGTGTTCACATAACTTGATCTCACCCAGCCAGTCTATTGTTTTCAACATATGATCCACAAATAATATGAACAACAGTGGAGACTGGTTGTAGCCTTGTCTTACCCCTGAAACTACTCTGAACCATGAACTCAATTTACCGTCAAATATAACTGCTGCCTGACTATCCATGTAAAGACTTTAATTGCTTGCAAAAGTTTGCCTCCTATTCCATAATCTTGTAGAACAGACAATAACTTCCTCCTAGGAACCCGGTCATATGCCTTTTCTAGATATATAAAGCATAGATACAGTTCCCTGTTCCACTCATAACACTTCTCCATTATTTGCCGTAAACTAAAGATCAGCGCCTGACGACCTCTAAGAGGCCTAAACCGACACTGATTTTCATCCAACTGGTCCTCAACTAATACTCGCACTTTCCTTTCAACAATACCTGAGAAGAATTTACCCACAATGCTGATTAAAGAGGTACCTCTGTAGTTGGTACAGTCTTTTCTGTTTCCATGTTTAAAGATTGGTGTGATTACTGCTTTTGTCCAGTCTGATGGAACCTGTCCCGACTCCCAGGCCATTTCAATTATCCTGTGTAGCCATTTAAGACCTGACGTTCCACTGTATTTAATGAGTTCCGACTTAATTTCATCCACCCCAGCTGCTTTATTGCAGAGCTATCTATTGACCACTTTCTCCACTCCCTCAAATGTGATCTTATTTTCATCATCATTCCTATCCCATTGTACATCGAAATCTGAAACATTGCTGATCGTATTTTCACTTACATTGAGCAACTCTTCAAAATATTCCCTCCATCTGCCCAAGGCATCCACAGGATTCACCAGCAGTCTTCCTGACCTGTCCAAAATACTTGTCATTTCCTTCTTACCTCCCTTTCGAAGACTGCTAGTAACACTCCAGAATTGTTTTCCAGCAGCTTGACCCATAGTCTCCAATCTGTTTCCAAAGTCTTCCCAAGATTTCTTCTTGGATGCTGCAATTATCTGTTTGGCTTTGTTTCTTTCTTCAACATAACTTTCTCTGTCTACCTGACGTCTAGTATGAAGCCATTTTTGATACACCTTGTTTTTCCTTTTGCAGGCTGCCCTGACTGTTTTATTCCACCAAGCTGTTTGCTTCATCCTACTTTTACACACTACTGTTCCAAGACATTCTTTAGCCACTTCTGGTACTGTGTCCCTGTACCTTGTCCAATCCTTTTCCAATGACTGTAACTGACTACATTCAACTAACTGGTACCTTTCTGAGATTGCTGTTATGTACTTGTGCCTGATTTCCTTACCCTGAAGTTTCTCCACTCTTATCCTCCTACATATGGACCTGACCTCCTGCACTTTCGGTCTCACATTCCCAATTTCACTGCAGATTAAATAATGATTAGTGTCATCAAAGAATCCCCTGAATACACGTGTGTCCCTCACAGCCTTCCTGAATTCATGATCTGTTATTATATAGTCAATGACAGATCTGGTTCCCCTGCCTTCCCACGTATACCTTTGAATGTTCTTATGTTCAAACAAGGAGTTTGTGATTACTAAGCCCATACTGGCACAGAAATCCAAGAGTTGTTTCCCGTTCCTGTTGGCCTCCATATCCTCTCCAAATTTACCCATAACCTTTTCATACCCTTCTGTTTGATTTCCAATCCTGGCATTAAAATCACCAATGAGCAGAACACTGTCCTTGTCCTTTACTCTAACAACTACATCACTGAATGCCTCATAAGCACTATCCATCTTATCTTGATCTGTCCCTTCACAACGCGAATATGCTGCCACAATCCTAATTTTCTTGCTAGACACTGTCAAATCTATCCACATCAGTCGTTCGTTTACAGACCTTACTGCAATTACGCTGGGTTCCATTTCTTTCCTGATGTAAAGCCCTACACCCCATTGTGCTATTCCTGCTTTGACTCCTGACTGGTAGACCTTGTATTCTCCCACTTCCTCTTCTTTCTCACCCCTTACCCGAATGTCACTAACAGCCAAACGTCCAGCCCCATCTTACTTGCAGCCTCTGCCAGCTCTCCCTTCTTCCCAGGGCAGCCCCCATTAGCTCCCCATCTCATTACCGTTTGTTTGCCAAGTCGTTTTACCCCTTAAAAGTAAAACTGGGCGTAAACACGAAAACACATATTGCACTATTTTGTCCCCTCTACCCACCCTCTTAGTTTCATGAAGATCGGTAATTGACGCTGAGGAATGTTCCCGTGTCAGATACTAGGCGATATGGGTTGGCGAGCCTCCGTATCGGACACCTGGTTGTGAAACAGGAAAGGCACTCATGTCCGAACAGCTGGAGGTGGCTGGTGCGTGCAGTCACCCAGTGGCTCGGTGGCCGGGGCGGTCTCAGTTCGACCGCAAACCCATCAGGCAGCGGCTACATCTACTTACCAAACAGTCCTGTCAGGAAGGCGACGTTCGTGGAGACCGGCACGACAACGGTTGACGACGACTCGAGGACCTGCGGGTGCGAGTGATGATTATCATCGCCAGGCAGCCAATGTTCCTACTCTCTGGAGTAGGTCTATTCTGGGGTTGGGACTGGTTAAGCTACATACACTGCATGTCAAAGTGCCCCCTGGTTTCCGTAATTGGCCATAAACTGTCAGGCAAGTGGACGATGAAACCACGCCGCAACGTTGGGGCCGCCTATTGGCCTTATGGTATAAAGCTCATTTGCCTACGCCACCGATTTATCTGTATTGCACTTGGACTTGTTAATTTCGTTTCGGATTTATCTGGACTTATTAATTCCAAAAGAATCCATATCTAACGCTTCAACAGCTAAAATAGACACATTTTAAATATCTTTGTACCTTATATGGTTGCAATCTCTTTCCGTCCCCGAAAACTAGCAGCAGTCTGAGAACAAATATTAGAAAGTTGTTGTCACACTTTAACTACATACATTTAAATGCCTTTTCGTTGTTCTTTTACTGCTCCCTGAAACACCCACCAATCAATCTCTCTGAGTAGTCCATAACTCTCGTTCAGTCTGTTTCGGAAGCACTGTGAGACGGTTCGTAGGAATAACGGAGTGGGAATTCATGATCCATTCTACGACAGTACTCCTGTTAACATTACGAACTTGTTTTCCCATTTTCTCTGGTATTAGCGTGCTTCATTCTATACTTACCTCTGGAAATATACGACGGCTCTATCTCGACTTACTTATACCATCCTTCTTGTGACACGCCATCCCACTGGCATTATCACTTTCTCGTGAAAATTAAGCACACTAGTTCCAAAAGAAGAAATTAAAATGAACTATATAGATAGAGAAACTCTTGATAATTTCACTACTGCCGAATTTCTGCTCATAAGAATCGGAGAACTACCGACTAAACAGCTAGCGAGAACACCCAGCGAGAACCGTCCTGCATATAGTGCTTCCTGAACCGTGCAACATTACTGACGAGTTTACTTAATCACAGCCACTTTTAGAGCTACAAACTGTGCCCCTTAATACGATTCTTTAATATTCGGTAATACTTTCCTCTCGCTCTCTATAAGTACTGCAGGGGACTAGGAAATGCTGTTAAGGTCCTAGACCCGATCAATGGAAACTTCTGACCTACACCTCCACGCGGCAGAGAGTGGGCATCATCACTTCATGTCATGGCCAACGTAGACATGGTCCGAGGGATCACCGGGATAAGTCATCACCCCCCAGCATTTGCTGGCCAGGGCAACCCCCTGCCTTGGAAATGAGAAATAATTTCCAAAGGCGGAAGAACCAGGTGATGGTCAACAGAATAGGATGTGGAAGGCAACGGGAAACCACCACATTAAAGAACCATTATTATTCCAAGAATCAGCAGCGAACCATGCCAGTATCTTTTGTAAAATTTTCCGGAGATAAAATAGTCCCCCAATCGGATCTCCAGGTGGAGACTGCAAACGTTATAGACAAAGTGAAAGAGCATAATCCAAATTTTAACATAACAACTTGGAATGTGAGAACACTGCTTCAGTGTAGCAAATTAGGAAACCTGAAACTTGAAATGTAACGACTGTAAATCGATATCCTTGGCATATAGGAAATGAGATGGCCCCAACCAGGTGATTTCTAGTCTGAAGAATACAGATTCAATCACACCGGAACTGACCTAGATAGACCAACAATCGGAGGAGTTGAAATAATTTTGAGGAAAATCTATGGCTCACGTGTCAAGAGTTACGTGCAATCTAGCCCTCGAATAATACTAGTCAAACTTAAAACTAAACCAGAGGACACTGTGATAATATAAGTATACATGTCAACATCCAAAGAGAAAGATGCAAATCGTAGACGATATATACGAAGAAAAAATAATGTGATGAGAAATGTTAAGGGAGATGAAAACCTGATTGCCATGGGGGGACTGGAATGCGGTTGTCGGTGATGAACCAGAGGAAGGAATTGTTGGCAAATATGGACTTGGAAGAAGAAATGAAAGAGAAGATCGACTAATCGAGTTCTGCTCGATTCACCGGTTAGTTGTTGCAAACGCACTTTTACAACATCACAAACCTGAGGAGACAGCAGATTGATCACATTCTAGCGAAAGCACGTTTTAGGGAGCAGTACAAGATTGCAGGAGCTATCCATCTGCAAACATAGGCAGTGACCATAACCTGGTCCTGATGAAAATTTCAAAAATGGCTCTGAGAACTATGCGACTTAACATCTGTGCTCATCAGTCGCCTAGAACTGAGAACTAATTAAACCTAACTAACCTAAGGACATCACACACATCCATGCCCGAGGCAGGATTCGAACCTGCGACCGTAGTAGTCGCGCGGTTCCGGACTGAGCGCCTAGAACCGCGGCCGGCGATGAAAATTTCACTCAGATTCAAATGTCTGAAGAAGAAGATAGTAAAACTTAAATGGGAATTAGAAAAACTGAAAACTGAGGAGCTGGCAAAGCGCTATGCTCACGAAACAGACAACCTAGCTAAATATTTTCAACATGGTGGAGTAAATGAAGACTGGGATCAAATTAAATCTGGTATTTACAAAGCAGCAGAAAAGATAGTTGGAAAACCTAAACCCAAAAACAAGAGATAATGGATTACAGCAGATGATGTCGAGCATATAGAAAACCAGAGATTACACAAAAACGCAACTGAAGAACAAGGAAAAACTGAATACAAAAAAACTAAGGAACTTAGGCAATAGAGAACCTAGCAAAGCAAACGAAACTTTTCTCGAGAAAATGTGGAGGAAAGTGGAAGAAAATATACAAAACGGAAAAACCGATTTAACCTACATAACAGGAAATACATTTTTTAACAAACGTAAAACAACACTCTCAGGCACAATAGAAAATAAAGATGAAAAATGCTGTTTGTTAAAGACACAGTGAAGGGATGGAAAGAATACATTGAAGGGTTGCATGCTGGGGCACCTCTTTCGGAGGAAGTAATAGACAGAGAAGAGCAAATAGACGAAGAGAGATACCGACAGACTTCCAGAAATACATCATTGTTCCTATAGCAAAGAAGGCAGCAGCTACAAATTATCAACAGTTCCGAACTTTAAGGCTAATATAACATGCATAAAAAATTATCATAAAAATAATTCTGAAGAGAATTGAAGAGAAGGTGGAGGATATGCTGAGTGAAGATCAGTTTGGTTTCAGAAGGGGATTGGGAAAAAGAGAAGCGATTCTGGCACTGGAAATTCTTATCGAAAAGCAATTACAGGGAAATAAACAAATTTATATTGCCTTTGTAGACCTGTAAAAGGCATTTGATAACGTTATCTGGCAAGAGATGTTCAGAATGCAGTGGAAAAGTTGAATGAAGTACAAAGATATCCGTGTGATACTTAGTTTCTATAAGAATGTGGTGGCAGTGATTAGGAACTGTCACCAGGTATAAGAAGCAAATACTAGAAAAGGGGTAAAACTGGGATGTTTGCTCTCTCCCTTTGTATTCAACGCTTGCATCCAGGAAGCTGTAGATGAAGTTCGAGAAACTATAGAGGTGAGGATCAAAATTAATGGGCAGAACATAGACATGCTACGTTATACAATGATATTGCTATAGTCACGGAGATAAAAGATAATCTACAGGAAGTCCTCAGAACACTGAAAAGGATTCTATGTAATCAGTATGGAATGAGAATAAACACTGAAAAGACTAAAGTGATGGTATGCAGTATAGGAGCAGAATATGAACCTCTGTGGATGAGAACTGGGAGACAGGGTCACGAAGTGATAGAGGAATTTATCTACGTTGGAAGCAAAATCAAAAGGGATGGAAAAAGCCGGAATGAAATTCCGAGCAGAATACAACAGGCCAAAATTGCAATTAATCTGAAGAGGAACTTACTCACCAGCAAGAACATTAGTCTGAAAATAATAAAATGTGTCTTGAAAGCTTTCGTTTAGATTGTGGCCCTTGCGGATGTGAAACTTAGACAATGGGAAGAGAAGAGAGAAGATGGATAGAGGCCCCAAAGATGTGGTACTATAGAAGGATGATGAAGATCAGCTGGAGAGAGAAAGTAACAAACGAAGTAGTGCTTATAAGAGTACAGGAAACCAGATGTCTGTGGAGGCATATGCAAACAAGAAGAGACAAACTTGTAGGGCACATCCTACGACAAAACAACATCATTGAAACAATAGCAGTTGGAAAGATTGAGGGAAGGAATCGGGGCTGCATGATACTGGATATAACACATACGTGGAAGTGAAGTGGAAGGCAGAAGAGAGGAATGGCGCTCTGCTGCAAACCAACCTTAGGGTTTAACACTAAAAGAATAAGAATACTTTCCCCTTACATAACTCTGTAATTACTGATAGGTCCTCATATTAATCCATAAGCTGGTTCAGACACTTATTTTAGACAGATTTGCTGTCATGACGTTGTACCTCGTGTGATCTGGGACAGTATAAAGATGACATCACAACCAATGACCCATCTAGCATGGGCGTTATTTAAGCGTCTTGCTACGCTACCTTGAGTCAACGTCCCATGATTTAAAGACAGAAAACCCAAACCATAAGAGGCTGTTGCGGCACTGACCTATTTTTACTTCGTCAACGATGTACCAATATATACAACTACCTCACTTGAAAGCACAATAAATAGAAGATGTGTGGCACAGAAATGGAAAGGAAGAGAGAGGCTCTGCACATGATTCAGGCACTCCGTGGACTTCCAGTTACATATCCAATGGTGTGAACCCTTAGATAACGCTTACATAAAAAATTCACATATTTACAACATTTAAAAATAATTATGCCGACAATTACTTAATATCAACACTGACCTAAACCTTCCTGGTACCCATGACCTCCATTGGCTGAACCCAGCACTTATCTCAGACTGTCTAGCATAATTTACTGCCGTCTGGAGTAGCCGAGCGGTTCTAAGAGCTTCAGTCTGGAACCGCGAGACCGCTACGGTCGCAGGTTCGAATCCTGTCTCGGGCATGAATTTGTGTGATGTCCTTAGGTTAGTTAGGTTTAATTAGTTCTAAGTTCTAGAGGACTGATGACCTCAGATGTTAAGTCCCATAGTGCTCAGAGCCATTTGAACCATTTTTGAACCATAATTTCCTTTCAGCGCTCCCACACCACAGTGTGTACTTCGTTGTATAGGGACAGATGACGCAGTATGTTACACTGTATAGATGCAGCTGGTGCAATTAGTTCATCGCTTGGGGTCATGCAAGGTGTCAAAGCAGAATCTATATCTGACATATGAAAATCAGAACACAGAGAAGTGGATAAATCCAGGAAAGACAGCTACAACGACCCAACAAATTGTTTTGCAATGTATCTCCTCATATATACTGGCATTGCGGCAGAGTCTCTGCCAGTCTGTCTTTTAACTCCAGCCTGCTGGGGCTTGGTGTAGAATGACTAGTACAACCGAGTGAAAGAGCAGTTCTTTAGTCATGGGTTCGATGGGTTCGTGGGTGAGCCCATCAGAGCAGAGAGGTGATTGCTGCAAGACAGATTCCATGCTTGACAACTCTTTATTGCTGCAATGAACTTCAAATGCTACAGGTATTCGGCATGATCCAGTGATGCAGCCTGGCGTCTATCCATGGTGTCCAGCTTTTACAGTGTGGTGATTTGTTATTCTCACGGCCCATGGTTGATAAGGATTGTGGTGGAACTGCAGTATATGTTACGTATACCGCGGCCCAAGCACAGAGCAACCTTGTGGGCTAAGACATTCGGGGCGCCAATGTCGTGCGTCATGTACTGCTGTGGCAAGCTAACGAGGCGCTGGCTTAGCTGTTGGGGTTGTTGGCAATTAGCCCACTGTTCTGTCACTAATCTGAGACAGCATCTTGGTAGTGGCGGCTAGCGATGGAAGTCTTCCTACTACTCGGAGGTGCCGGCCGGTGTGGCCGAGCTGTTCTACGCGCTTCTGTCTGGAACCGCGCGACCGCTACGGCCGCAGGTTCGAATCCTGCATCTGGCATGGATGTGTGTGATGTCCTTAGGTTAGTTAGGTTTAAGGGGGACTGATGACCTCAGATGTTAAGTCCCATAGTGCTCAGAGCCATTTGAACCATTTGTCTCGTAGGTCAAGAGGATCTCAGCTCGACCATCAGGTCATACAGTGACTGTTGGAAACGCTTGACAGGCGCTTCTACTGGATATTGGCAGACCTGTGGTGCTCTCCCAGTGGATACCGGTATACCTATCTATGACGACTTGATGACTGGTCTATTAGCCTGTTTGGATGGCCAATATTTATAAGCACCACAGTAGGTCAGCCGTAGGGTTGTGCCTGCTAAAGTCATTCGTGCCGGAGTGCCTCCTGCTCCTGGCAAAGTAAATATTACAGAATTCGAATCAATAACAGCTGCCATCATTAGTAACGTAGAAGTAGATATCCTCAGAGCAATGAAGCAACTTATATAAGTTAGTAAAAACAAGTCTTCTAGTCCTGAGTGTATATCAGTTAGGTTCCTCAGATTATGCTGATGCAATGGCTCCATGCTTCACCGTTCACTAGACTAAAGATCCGTACCCAAAGACTGGAAAACTGCACAGGTCACACAAATATTCAAGAAAGGTAGCAGGGGTATTCCACTAAATTACAGGCCCATATCATTAACATAGATATGCAGCAAGATTTTGAAACATGTTCGAACACCACGAATCACCTCGAAGTAAACTGTCTATTGTCACACAGTCAACAAGGATTTAGAAAACATCGTTCTAATGAAACATATCTAATTCTTTAATCTCTTGAAGTGCTTTTGACAAGGGATTTCAAATTCAACAAGTATTTCTGGATTTTCGGAGGGCTTTTGACACTGTACCATAGAAGCGGCTTATAGTGAAATTGCCTGCTTGTGGAATATCGTCTCATCGAGTAATACATATATGATTTCTGGCGTTCCCGAAGATAGTGTTATCGGCCCTTTGCCGTTCCTATGTATGAAAACGATTTAGGAGACAATCCGAGAGGGTCGTCTTAGGTTGTTTGCACATGATTCTGTAGTTTATCAACCAGTTAAGTCATCAGCAGATCAAAACAAATTGCAACACGGTTTAGAAAAGATATCTGCATAGTGCAAAATATGTCAACTAACGATAAAAATACGAAAAGTGCGAGTTCATCAACATGAGTCCTAAAAGGAATCCGTTAACCTTCGGTTACGTGGTAAATCAGTCAAATCTAAAGGTCGTAAATTCAACGAAATACATAGGAATTACAATTAGGAATGACATAAATTGGAAGGAACAGACATAAAATGACTGCCTACGCTGCGCTTGTCCGTCCTCTTTTAGAATACTGCTGCGCGGTGGGGGATCCTTACCGGATAGTATTGACGGAGTACATCGTAAAAGATCAAAGAAGGCAGCACGTTTTGTATTATCGCGAAATAGGGGACAGAGGGTCACAGAAATGATACAGGATTTGGGAAAGACAAAGGCGTGTTTCGTTGCTGCGGAACCTTCTCAAGAAATTCCAGTCACCAACTGTCTCCTCCGAAAGCGAAAATATATTGTTGAAGCCGACCTACATAGGGAGAAATGATCACAATGATAAAATAAGGGAAATCAGAGCACGTACCGAAAGATATAGGTGTTCGTTCCTTCAGCGCACTGTATGGAAGACGCTATACTGTACAAGAGGCACTTAAATGTGATTTGCGGAGTACAGAGTAGACGGTGATTGGTCAGGCATTGACACCAGATAGGCTGCTACGCCTGGTGAGTGCTCTGGCACGACATTTGTTCTTTAAATTGGCTTCATTGACCCAGTTAAGGGCTTCAAGAACATCTGCCCTCCCTCATGTCTTTACAATTGCGGTTATTACCATCATTACTGCCACTGTAATTCATCGCTGCTGTTACAGTTTTTTACGATGACACTACTTGACGTTGTATAAATAGTTCATCACTGTACAGAATATATGGATTGACTAATAACTTTTAACTCTCTTTTTAATGGAGTTGTAAAATTAATCTATAGTGCAATGGTAAGAACTTGATACCATGCACTTCACGGTGTTTTGCTGGGTATGGACTTAGATATAGATTGTTGAACAATGTAAAGTGTGTGCATAAATTATCTTCACTAATATTAAAACTATATTAGAAAGTAAGTACTAGTTTTCAACATGTGACAAGTTAACTAAGTTTATTTTTTATTTTATTTATTTATTTATTTTCTTTTTCAGGTGCTGCAGATTTGACAAAACATGTGGACACCGCAGTAGGAGGAAGCCTGGTGTTTGACCTGGTTACTAGACACCAAATTTTATACCCACTTACAACGAAAGTTTCGGACACCCTCTGGAAGGAAGCCTTCATTCCCACCAACTATTCGGGCTACTGGTACATGGCTTATGGAAATAGGTAATCTTCTTCATGAAGAGGGACAGGTAGCTCATTTTTTCAAATAACTTCCGGGAAATCAGCCAGGTAACACTTTCAACGACCTCTGATATTTCGGCAGGAGAACACCCAGCCATTTTCAAGGCAACTGCAACGGACCGGCGAGGTACATGCAAATTTAAAACCTCGATTCTCGGAATGATGCAGGAAAGAACACACACACTGAACACCAGTACCACCAAAGATGACCAAAGTCAGAGCTATCGATAGTGAGACTAGGAATTCGCACGTGAGGTAGCATTGAATCTGTCCCTCTGTGTCTTGGCACCGGAGAGAGCCGGATTCCAAACAGAGTTTAAACAAAAGCCTCCATCCCTTTGAACGAAGTTGCTTGCTAATTTAATCTCAACTGCCTCCTTAATAAGACTGTCCTAATAGCTGGACGTGCATGTCAATATCTCGGTGTTATTATATAACATGGGGTGACCAGTATCCAAGCAACGAACGGGAATAGCAGGTCTACATGGCTGCTGTAATCGTGTGTGCCTTTTATGCTCAGTACATCGGTCCTCCACGGTCCTGATAGTTTGACCAGCTGCCGCAGCTACAACGAATGCAATATACACCCGCCTTACGCACACCTAGATCATCCTTAACAGAATTCAAAATCACTCTAATTTTAGATGGAGGTCGGGAAACACATTTCATATCATATTTCCGTAGAATACTCGCTGGGAAATGTGTGTAAGGCGTTCAGCCTGACCGGGGTGCATGCATACGCTTCTCCGACGATTGTCTGGTTGAATGAATATGCGACACTCATCGGTGAAGAGAACGTGATGCCAATCCTGAGCTGTTCATTCGGCGTGTTGTTGGGCCCATCAGAGCCGCGCTGCATGGTGTCGTGGTTGGCAAGATAGATCTCGCCATGGACATCGGTAGCGAAGTTGCGCATCTTGCAGGCTATTGTGCACAGTTTGAGAGGTAACACGACGTCCTAAAGCTACACGAAAAGCATTATTCAACATGGAGGCGTTGCTGTCAGGTTACCTCGGAGCTATAATCCGTAAGTAGCTGTCATCCACTGCAGTAGTAGCTGTTGGGCGACCTGAGTGAGGCGTTCATCGACAGTTCCTGTCTCTCTTTATGTCCTCCATTGCGAACAACATCGAATTGTTTCATTCCGAGACGAGAGCCCTTCCAGGCAAGAGCCCTTCCTCGCACAAAGTAACAATCCAGATGCGATCGAACCTCGGTATTGACCGTCTAGGAATGGTTGAACTACAGACGACACGAGCTATGTACCTCCTTCCTGGTGGAATGACTGGAACCGATCGGGTGTCGGACAACACCGTCTAGTAGGCGCTGGTCATGCATATTGTTTTCATCTTTGGGTGAGTTTAGTGACATCTCTGAATAGTCCTAAGATGGTTCAAATGTCTCTAAGCACTATGGGACTTGACATGTGAGGTCACCAGTCCCCTATATTTAGAACTACGTAAAGCTAAGTAGCCTAAGGACATCACATACAGCCATGCCCGAGGCTGGATTCTAATCTGAGACTGTAGCAGCAGCGCGGTTCCGGACAGAAGCGTCTAGAGCCGCCCTTCCTCTGCGACCGGCTTCTCTGAGTAGTCAAGGGGACTGTGTCCGTGATGCAATATCCACAGTCAACGTCTACCTTCAGGAGTTCTGGGATCCGGGGTGATCCAAACATTTTTTGATGTGTATAAATATGTGTAGAAGCAGCTATTATTAACAAATATTAAAAACTACTAGACTACATAAAAATAAAGTATCCAGATACTGATTCACCAACAAACACTGCCACACTAGGTAATACTTTGGGAAACCAGCTCTAGAAGGAAGAAACCCCCCCCCCCCATCTTCCGTTATGTAGCGTAAGCCGAGCTGCGATTGGACATAGAAGTGCTATGTAAGTTATTTTCCCTTAAGAAGGCGCCAGTCGTCGAGCACCCGCACACAGACTAGCGATGCCGCGTTATTATTGGAGGTGAAGGCGTTCGTGCGTTACAGTATACAAAGCTATTGATAATATTTGTATTAGTCCGAAGAATGGAGTAAGTACCGGAGTGATTTTGCATGGCCCTTCAGTCTTTTGCGGCTGAGTGTGGAATTTCACGCTCTAATCGGCAGGGTAATGGTTGGGTAACAGTGGCTGTATTTACGTTTAGTAACGGCAGTGGTAGAATGGCACTGGTAGACTGTAGACTCCAGCTATGCAGCTATTCTGATAGCTTTTTACTTCCAATATGGTATAGAAGATTCCATTAATGTGTAGTTAAATGGAAGGTACGCGTCACCACGCGTCAGCCTCTTTATCAGTTGAACATTAGTGGATAAAGTGCGCCGTAAGAACATCCTACGTTATTTTTCAATAGTTTGGACATTAAAGTCCTGGTTTTCTCGTTCCGTCAGATGCCGTTTTGATTTCATTATTTGAACACAAGCGTAAATGAGTGTCGGCTGAAAGGCGGCATTGCCCTCAGGTAGAGACGCAAGAGTCCGCCTGCCCGGACCTGCCGCATGTCGTGCGTGGCGCGGCAGCCACGGCGACACTATCGACCTTCTCCTCGTCGCCCGCCTAATGCAACGGCCGTGTACTTCCTTGTGTTTACTTTCGAAAACGCCGTCTAGGACGGCGGACAGCGTGCCCGCTCCTTGTTTTCACAGCACTGGCCGTGGCACAGAGTGCAGTATACTAGCCTACACAACACACAACGTGCGTGCTTGCTGCTCTCTCTTCTCTCTGAAAAATATTTCTAAATTTTCCTGCAAATCTCCGACAGACTATGCCACCATACGGGGTGCTCTTTTTCTGTAGTGTTTCATAATGGCTACTTATCGCCGACTGGTAGGTCTAATGGTCTGCAGCTGTACATACAATTTCATATGATCCGTCATTGAAGTGTACGTGGGATAGCTTTTGGTCAATAACTTGTAAAAATCGGGAATACAAACCGCCGTATTTTTTATGAAATACAGTACTCTCGAAAATAGCCATGTAATTAATTCATTTTTTTAAAAAAAGTACGGGTTTTAGTGCTCCATATTTCTATAAAGATTACATACAATTAGTCCAGAAAAGTATTCGTCTACTTTCTGAGTTTGTGTTTAATGGTGTACACATAGTGGAAAGCCTTAAATAAAGCATAATCTAATAGATGAAAGAAGGCAAGCTTTGGATAACCCATAGCCAAAATTCTCATTATTAAACCAAGTTGTCTTAAAGTAGAAAGAGCAATAATCTTTTTTAAATGAAACTGAAAATTAGACCCTCGCTATAGCATTATTAATAAGTGAAAAGGAGAATAGAATAAAGACAATTTTTAAATTTTCTTTACGTTTATGTTACTTCAAATTCAGAACTCAAATAACAATCACTGACGCAGTTCCACGCTACTCCTGAAAATTGTCCAGAAAGCTTACGTTCAAGTTTTCCGACCATCTTTAATATCCTAAAATAAGGGACACTTTTCTGCCAAGCAACGTGGCTCCGTGATAGAACATGGGTGTGCGTGTAATTCCACACGGAATCAAATTTTTAAACAAAGCTGCATGATCTGTGAGCATTTCTGTGAAGCGTACAATGCGTAAAGATGGAAAAAGAATGTTAGTGGACGAGACTGGTAATTGGTGGATCAAGTCGTTTTCACAATTTTCTGCTTTTCCTTTTTATTCAAATACTTATGTCATTTAAATAAAACATTCATCAGATACATGCTAACTCTAACATCTAGTTACCATTTTCATGAAAAAACGAACGTCTTCTTATTTATATTTACCTTGATAAGCCAAAACATTATGACTACTGCCCACCGCAACGTTGGATGCCGCTTAGTGTTTTGTGGACACGTCAGTCGGTAACAAAAGAATATAAGCGGAGCAGGCACGGACTCGGGATCACTAGTAAAAATATGGGCTGCAAACGACGATATATATTGCGATAAATTACTTTGGAAAATGGAAGATTACTATGACGCAGAGCCTGTGAATGAGTATCTCGAAAACGGCGAAGCTGATCGAATGTTCACGTGCTACTGGCGTGAGCACATAGTGATAGAGGCAGCAGGACGTTAAACGGTTGGACATCCACGACTCTTCACAGAACGTGGGGTTCGGAGGTTTTTCTGACCTGTGTAGTACGGTAGATAGTGATCCGTGGCATGTGCACTGAAAGAACACAAAGATAGTGCACACAAAAATGTTTCGGAGCACACAGTTCATCGCACATTGTTGAACATGGAGCTCCACAGTAGACCACCCGTACCTGTGCACATATTAGCCCAACAATATCGTCAATTACGACTGCAGAGGGCACGGGACCATTGGAATTCGACTGCCGATCAGTGGAGACGTGTTGGCTCTTCGTGTGAATCACAATTCTGCTACACGAGGTTGACTGTCGTCTTCACAAATGACGTCATGGAGGTGAACGGCGGCTCGGAACGTGCAGCACGCCACGGACGCAGGCTGATGGGAGCAGTCTTACGCTACGGGAGACATTCTCCTGCCCTTTCAAGGGACCTGTGGTAGTAATCGAAGATAGTCTGACGGCTCCGACCCACCTGTCTCCCGTCTTCCGCGACGGCGATGTAACCTTTGAGCAGTATCTAAGAACCAGAACCATGCTACATTGGTTTGCGTTGCATTATAGTGAAATCACTGTGATGTCTCGGAGACCAAATTCGCCTGACGTAAATCCTATGGAATCCATGCGGGTCGCTAGAGGGGGCCATCACCGTGGGGCCCGTCTCAGTCGCCCGTTATTTACGTGAATTACAAATTGTTCAAATGGCTCTGGATCACTATGGGACTTAACTTCTGAGGTCATTAGTCCCCTAGAACTTAGAACTAGTTAAACCTAAGTAACCTAAGGACATCACACACAGCCATGCCCGATGCAGGTTTCGAACCTGCGACCGCAGCGGTCTCGCGGTTCCAGACTGCAGCGCCTAGAACCGCACGGCCACTTCGGCCGGCCGTGAATTACATGAGCTGTACGTAGACATCTAATGCTACATACCTCCACAAACCTACCAACAAAGTGTCGATCTCTGCAGTACAACTGATGTATTTCATTCCAAAGACAGGCAGACAAGCTATTATGTTTGGGCTCATTAGTGTACATGTCACAAGCAAAAACATAGTTTTCATTAAAAACATAAGTTACTAATTAACTATCTTTCATGACAAATTGTTAATCAAAATTACTCGAATTAAAAAAATTTTTTTTCTTCATCTTCATTTATTGGATTCTTCGCGGAAATACTCGTAGTGGATGAACATTTTTTTTTCGAAGTTTGTTTTTACCTAGATTCTGAGTCATGCCCTCTTGTTGGCAGCGAGCACTCTGCCACAGTGCCATGGCAGTTGTCGAAGGAACGACGCTAATTTAAGTTATTAGCGATGGTCGGGAAACTTCAGATAGCCTAGAATTTTTTAGAGTTACATTGATGTTTGAGTGGTTACCTTCACTAGCTAAAAAATATAAAAAATTACGAAAAGTTGCTTGCCGCATGGACTGCTTGTTATTAGGACCTCCCTTCTTCCTTACAGTCACTTGCATTCTCTCTGGCAAGCGTTTACCCAGAGATACTGTACAAGTTTTAAACGTGGCTGCGTAGTCAACGATAGTTTATAAATTAAAGTTAAGGCAATTAAATTTTGTGGCCGAGGGCTGTTATTGTTTAACTTTAGAGACACTGTTGTTTTCACTGTAATTTTACGGCATCCTCTAGTGAAACATTCTTTAGATCATTGCTATTGGATATGTTATGCTTCCTCATATTTTATCGAGTACAAACCATACATTTTCTACTAGTTTAATGTCTGGGGATTACGGTGGTATCAGCATCCAACGGGGTGTATTCTACAACAGCCACAGCCTTACATCTAAAGTCGTATGTTTTGGAACATTAACTTTTGTGAAAATATAGTCCCTAGTGGGACCCATATCATCACACTTAAGGACAGGTGTGTTTCCAGGACTTTTATGTAAACTGTCTGGTCTGTAATACGTCAATAAGTCAAAAATCACCAACACCATTTTCATTTATGCAGCCCCAGGCAAACAC
The DNA here is from genome assembly GCF_023897955.1 of Schistocerca gregaria. Classification (NCBI taxonomy): domain Eukaryota; kingdom Metazoa; phylum Arthropoda; class Insecta; order Orthoptera; family Acrididae; genus Schistocerca; species Schistocerca gregaria. Next base: position 483,017,381 of record NC_064921.1, on the reverse strand, counting down.
TAAACCTCTTCCATGTGTAACTGGGGCTGTTGTATTTCTCTCTTCAAGTTCACCAATTTTTTTTCTCCACAACGTTACTCTCCTGTTTGGCTCAAACGTTCATATCTATTCTCGTCACTAAATGCAATTTTTTTTCCAGAAATAAGAGCCATCGAATTTCTGTTCTTCTGTCAATGCAACTTGCTTCCTTCCGTTGATTTTACTGATGTACTGTTTTCTACAGGCTTTCCAGCCTCCATACGCAGCTTCTTATGATCACATTTCTTACAGTCTGTGCTGAAACAGACTTGCCTGTATGCATCTGAACTGCAGTACCAAATTTTGATATGTTATGTTTGGATTTTTCTTGATTATCCATTGTGACAACTGGGCTGGAACTATATAACGACCAGTTCGTGACTGGTTTTACTACGTTTTGTTCTGATAAAACTTGTGTATAGTGTAAATCACTTAAACCTCACACCGTAAATATTGCGGGAATTGTAAGTGTAATTAACGTGTGAGTTTCACGGGATAAGTTAGTAGTCAGTAGTTCATACTGATAGTAAATAAACAGATTGTAATAACACTTAGAAAGCGTACTTTTTGTGCAAACATACGCTTCTTTAGACGGAACAATACCTATTGACATTAACAAACTAAAAGTAGAGTGAATTTCAATATCGGGTGCTTGTTACAGGATTATCGTATGAAACGCTTACGAGAGTATTTTGAAAAGTTTCCACACCGATACTTGTTTGTGTCATCCATCCTGCGTAGTTGCTAGGCACGATGTTATGTTTGCTTCGATTGTGCTTGTGTGTTCTTTGCGTGCAGTGTGACGTGCTAGTCATTAGGTGTGTGACGCTCCAAGCAGATGGTCGTGAGTGGATGACGGGATTTAAAAATACAGTAAAAGCTGATACGCACATGGCGTATGGAGAATTTAGTAGGAATGCTGCCGTTCTTGTACGGTGTATGCAGCAAAAGACGTCAACCGTCTGGGTAATTATTTGTCAACCTCTTCCACCAGTTACGTGAAAATGGTAGTGTAATATATACCTGTAAACGCCGCGTGGAGTGGCCGCGCGGTTTGAGGCGCCATATCACGCATCGCGCGGCCCCTCCCGCCGGAGGTGTGTGTGTGTGTGTGTGTGTGTGTGTGTGTGTGTGTGTGTGTGTGTTGATATCAGCGTAAGTTGGATTAAGGTTGTTCAAGTAGCACCGATGACCTCAACAGTTTGTTCCCTTATAAACTCACACATATCTGAACTCCTAGACAACGTGACAAAAGGAAACAAGTGATGGAAGAAGAGAGGGAGAAATTGTTGTTGCTGCTGCTGCAGTTCCCGCGCAATAGCATGAGGAAGAGGCATCGAAGAGGAAAGTGTCCTACTCATTCTCCATCATTATCACGTCTGCCTCTGTGAAGATGTGCATGGAAACAATTATGAGAATCGTGTTAACTTCTGTAAATGGGAATTAAGACAGGATACTGCAGATGTATCATGTAGTTTGTTTAGTTATTAAGCCGCTTTTATCAGTCATGGCCGGTAAACCGACGAAACAGCAACTACTGGTTTATTGACGATCCCCATTACCATCGTCAGGTTTTACTTCTTTGCTGTCTCTGACAGATTTACAATGTCATCGCCAAATCTAAAAGTTCTTACTTCTTCTCCATGTATTTGAATTCCTACTCCAAACTTGTCTTTTGATTCTGTTTCTGCTTACTCAATATAAGATTCAATAACATCGGGGTTTGGTTACAGCCCTGTCTCACTCCTTTTCCAACCACTGCTTCCCTTTCATGTCGCTCGACTCTTAAAACTGTCATCTGGTTTCTGTACAAATCCTGTATTACACCCCTGCCACCTTCAGAATTTGAAAGAGAGTCATTGTACTGATCAGAATACAAGTAAGTAATATATGCACTCGTGCTGTTCTTTAGTATGTGCTAATGGACTTTGTAATTAATACTACAATCTGTTGGCCGGTTAACAATTCGAGCCCCTGGCTATCGACCCATTCTGTGAAAACTGCGCATCAATTGCAATTTCCATTTCCGCAATACTTGCGGTGCTAATTTTTTTCTGATTCACTCTATAAAATGGTATTCACTCTACTAGTACATCTAGATCTACATAACCTCCAATCAAAATGCAACACAGCCCCTGGTCACGACTGTGTCACCTACTTTTCCTCCAACATCCCCACATCCTTTACACTGTCTGCAGATCTCCCCATCCCCTGGTTTCCTCCTTCCTCTCCACCCGCACACATGTCTGAGCCTCTATCGCAGTATCCCTCTCTCTCTCTACCTCCACACACTTCATCTCCTTCATCAGGACAATTTCCAACTCCCAGATGTTGACTTTTTGCCATGACATCCACCCTTCCTATCAACTGTAGCCTGGCCTTGGTCCTCCCCTTCCCAGGACCCATCTTTCCCTCTCTCCTCTGTACCCTCCCTCCCCCCCCCCCCAAGCCACAGCACACCCTCCTCAGCTGTTTTCCTCCCCAGTCCTTCCCTCCCTGGCCCCCTTCGCCTCCCCCCTCTCCTTATTCCCTTTCTCTCCCCTCCTCCTTTCCTCTTATCCCTTATCCCTTACCCCTTGCAGCTCCTTCCAGGTTTTTATTCATCATCAAGTGTACTGTGTTCATGTTCTGTTCAGTGCTGTCCTACAGCGTCATCATGTAGTTTTAATTGTGTGCTGCCGCATTTTATGATCTGGCTTCACTTTCACTGGTGTCTTAATTCTTACAGTGTGTGTGTGTGTGTTTGGTTTTTTTTGTGTAAACTGCTTTTTTAAATTTTTGCCTCCGTTTTACAGCGAACGCTTTTTGTATGCTACCTTCTCTTATGTTCCGCCTCTTTTTCTATGATCTGCCATGTTTTCTTCTTTTATTGTTTTAAATATATTCCTGACTACTTCTATGTCTCTCGGCTGAAGAGCAGCGCCTATGCTGCTGCCAGCCCGCCCCAGATGAGGAATTGCAAATACAATAAACGAAAAAAAAAAGACTCAGAAGTCTGTTGTGACCCGAATGTGTTCTTACATTGTATGTGGTACACATCTTTGTTCAGTTTCTGATCTTTTATGTCTATGTTCTTGAACTGGTTCACTCTTCAGGCTTGTCATTCTGCTGTATCGGTCCATAGCCATTGCCTTTCTGTGGTTTTTGGCGATTCGCTGGCGATGCCTGTGGCCGGTCAGCCTTCGTTCCCTGGTCGTGTCGGATACCTGTTACTAGATATAAGAACTGGTGTTGAGCCCTGATCCTCCGAGTGAAGAGTGGGCGGAGGTGCTGGGCGCAGGATTGCTTCACACAAAATTTGCAGAACAAGAAGGCTTTCCCCTGCTCCTTGACCTCAGCATGTGGATGGAAGTAATGTTCCAAGAACGAACCTGGAGAAAAGGAAGTACTGATGATGAGCTATAGCATGCACAGATTCCTCAGCTGCAATAATACACCACAGAAAAGGAAATGCTGAAAGAATCTGCAGTGCCGTACTATTAGCGGGCTGTCACATGCATACTGACAAGGGCAAGGAAACACCATTATTTAGAACAGAGTGATGTAGAAATACGTATGTATTTATTCTGGAGATCTTACAGTGGCATGGGTGCTCACTCACAACGTGTAAATAGTACTTTTATACATCATTTTGTTTTGGTATACATTGAAACTTATGATACAACATAAATATCATAAATGGCTACCCATGGAAAAACCAATAGTGCAGCACAACAAACTGAGAAAATACAAGTCAAAATATTACCAAGCTGAAATGTGGGGAATATAATGTGACTGTGTAAAAGCATAGTACATATTACAATAAAATTCGAAGGTGCTTTATATGTTAACGAATAGATGTAAAAAATAATTGAACCATTTTATATATAGCACTGATAAAATAGACTACATGAGACAAGATGCCTCCCTCCTCCTCCTGCCAAGACCCCCCCCCCCCCCCCGTATGAAACACGGACATCGCCATTGGTGGGGAGGCTTGCGTGTCTCAGCGATACAGATAGCTGTACCGCAGGTGCAACCTCAATGGAGGGGTATCTGTTGAGAGGCCAGAGGTGTGGTTCCTGAAGAGGGGCAGCGGCCTTTTCAGTAGATGTATAGGCAACAGTCATGGAAGATTGACGGATCTGGCCTTGTAACATTAATCAAAACGGCCTTGCTGTGCTAGTACAGCGAACGGCCGAAAGCAAGGGAATACTACAGTCACAATTTTTCCCGAGAGCATGCCGCTTTACTGTATGGCTAGAATCATTTAACCATACAACATGGCGTCCTCGTGGGTAGAATATTCCGGAGGTAAAGTAGTCCCCCTTTCGGATCCCTGAGAACGTCGTTATCAGCAGAAACCAAGGGGCTGATCTACGGATCGGAGAGTGGACTGTCAGATCCCTTAATCTGGCAGGTAGGTTAGAAATTTTTTTTACAGACGAGTGGAAAAACCTGTGGAAACAGACCTCTTGGAAGATCAGTTTAGATTCCGTAGAAATGGTTGAACAAATGAGGCTATACTAACCCTACGACTTATCTTAGAAGATATATTAAGGAAAGACAATCCTACTTTGCTAGGATATGTAAACTTAGAGAAAGCTTTTGACAATATTGAATGTGATGCTGTCTCTCAAATTCTGAAGGTGACAATGGTCAATTACAAGGAGCGAAAGGCTATTTACAGTTTGTACAGAAAGCAGAGTGCCGTTATTATAGTCAAGGTAGATGGAAGGAAAGCAGTGGTTGGGAAGAGAGCGAGACAGCATTGTAGCCTATCCCCAATGTTATTCAATCTCTATATCGTGCAAGCAGTGAAGGAAACTAAAGAAAAATTCGGAGTACGAATTAATATCCATGATGAACAAATAACGGATGAATACACTAAGTAGATTCGGAAGGATGTATGTTGCAGTAGTTACTCAGAGAAGAAGCAGCTTGCACAGGATAGTGTAGCATGGAGAGCTGCATCAAACCAGTCTCTGAACTGAGGACCACAACAACAACAGAAGAGACAGCTGACCATCACATGCAGTGTTCGAAACGAACACCGGTAGCGACAGTACACACTTCCAGCACACTTCCAGTCCGGTAAGGAACAATTACTACAGGCGCTAGCATTTCAGCAGAAGGTCGAAGCAGCCCACAGTAATATGTTGTTCTATGTTGCCGGGTGTAGTTGGTATATTCTTGCTGTCAGTTAGTTTCAGCTTTTCCTACAGAAAAAATCTACAGGCGTTAAATCCGGGGGACAGAACATAACAACACAGCAACAACAAAAACAAGACAAGATAGACTCTAAAGATACAATGAAATATACAGAATAAAATGAAATTACAAAAACAGAATGTATGGGAGAGCACTTAATTCTTACTTGTTGTCACGTATAAAAATTGCAGTGCTGCAGGTAACAGCGGAAGTGCCTTTAAAACTTGATTTTGTAATTCTATAATACATTCAAATGTACGAACAACATGCATTCCATCTTATTACACATCTGATTACCTTCCTTCATCTGGATCTCCTACCATCATCAGATTACCACCCACATTGAACACGCCCACATCTCCTATACGATCCGCAAACTAGATTCAAATAACGAAATTCTCTCCTCTGTTATCAACAACCTTGTTACATTGCCTTGCCTTCACAAATACATGCCGTCGCCGCTATGCATCTGCGCACTCCATATCCCCAGGCGTGGGAAATTCAACCAGCTTCCTCTCCATGCAAATGTGATCCGACTGGATTTTAACTCTTCACTTCCTATCCAACTCCACATGAACGCTCCTCTTCCCTTTCCTTCTGCATTCATCTGCATCCCCATCCACATTTTCTGACGACCTTCTAAAATGTATATATTTTGGTTTTTCTAGCTGTCCTTGTTTGGTTTTTAATTTAAAAAAGAACAGTCCTAAGGTTTTTTCTATCTTTGCTGGATTTTAAAAAATGCTCTTCGTTGAGGAACTGAATATTGCACTGCTACATCTCCCCCTTCCAATACCATAGGAGCGGAGGAGACTGAAATAAGATTAAATGAAACAATGGACCACATGTGTGCATACCCTCTCCACCACTCACTGACTGTTTCGGATAGGATCCCCCTAGTACTACTTCACTTGTCGTATGGAGAGTGAGTGTACTTCGTGTTTTCGTAACTTCTTCAACGTGTGTGTGTGTGTGTGTGTGTGTGTGTGTGTGTGTGTGTGTGTGTGTGTGTGTGTGTGTCACGACCTAAATTCGTGGAACATCGTCACTTTTCCCGCCTCCATCTTTCCACTCTCACTGACTGCCATCGTCGACGACGTCAACTAACCATCAAAGGCCCTCTCTCTTCCTTCGTCTTGCCACTTCCATCTTGACACCATCGCCTTCGTCGCCGCCGCCACCTACGTCTGCCATTATCACTATATGAGCCTGTGCGTTGTGGTTTTCTTTCCTGTCTCAACGGAGATATTTCATCACTGACCCACGACTCGATTACACTCGGCTCCATGGTCCTCAGTGCTGCTTCGGCGACTGCCAACATCAATTAACGTAGTCGGTTATCGTCCTGCGGTATGTGCCACCACATGGAGCACTTCGTCCCACCCACTCAAACTTTCCTATTTACCATATCCTCTGCACAACAACAGTACATGAATCTCTCATCCTTCTCACATACTCAACCATTTTTCATCCAGTTGCGGCTTAGTTGCTAGATGACGTCTAATTCAACTCTTGCTCAAGGCTTACCACATCAACTGGCATCAGCTTTGCTAAAGGACTTACGCAACTTCCAGGTTATCCACAATAACCCCATGGCCCGCCACTTCCCAACCGATAACCCTCCATCTCTCGAATCGCCGTTAAGAAACGGATGTAACACCAAACACAGACATCTCTCCGTCACACCTAAAATACCGCAAACTGAATCTCACAACACTTAGCGTGTGGACACAACTTCTCCCTATCCAACATCTTCCACTGCATCTCAACGTCTTTCCTCTCCACCCTCATTCCAAAATTCTTCAAACCCGAAATAGCCCTCAACATCAGAAAATACCTTCTACACCTCCAAATCAACAAATAATCCTAATTTTCACACCTATCTCCTCTCCAAAATTCCTCACATTACCTTTGGTCCCAAGCATCATTATCAGATTTCACTCCAACATCCAATACCAAACAGTCACAAGCTCATCACTGTCCCCTATCGACCCGGCAACGATAAAAATCGTCGACCTCAAGACCAAAGATAATAAGCGGCAACTGAACTGATCGTCCAGCCAAATTTAGAGTTAAGAAAAGTCCTTTGATTAAATAATGAGCTTGGCTCTACTAACCTCATCTGTATTTTCTCTGAATCTCTCGTCACCATAGACATTCTCTCTCCAACTAGAGGGCCATTATATACCACAAAGGCCACAGAGTCGAATCTTTCCAATCCTGTCCCCTGTCTTACCTCTGCCTAGAACGTCTTCGTTGCAGTCATTATCTCACCACAGATTGTAAAAGCCCACCCACCCTTTCACGCAGTAAAGACTTCCATTTTCTTAAACAGCGTCCTAATCTTGCTTCCTCTCCTACCTCTAACACCTGAATAGACTTCCTTCATCTACCTCCCCAGACCCATACTGCGAAACGGAAAGCTAAACCACAACCTACCAAACCTACACTGTCCCGATCTACCCCATTTATACCTCCTTTTACCCAAACACTTAGCTCACTCCAACTCCCACTGCTGAAGACACTGTCAATTTCATGACGATCGTCCCTCAAAACATTAACCCATTCGAAAATCCACACATCCTCCATAACATCACCCCAGGTACCTACTCCGACAACCAGTTACACCCCGTCTTCATCCAGTTCGACAGCCTCGTCTTAAACTCGTCTAGTCCTCACCCACACAATTTATTATTATAATTTATTACGATGGGAGATATCTATAAAATAGTGTTCAATCCGACTTCAAGGGGTCATCTACCTGTACTACTCAATCTTCTCTCCATAGGATCAGTGTGACCCACTCCATCCACATCTCCGTCCAATAGTTGTAAGGACCACTCCCGCGCCAGCTTGAAAGCCTACTGAGAATTAATAGAAAACCAGATTTAAAACCATCTCCTCACACTCCAGTAACCTGACGACGTCCCTTATGCCACGTCCTTCCTGCAGCAGACCTTTTCAGAAGCTATATCTGCCCACATTCTTTCCAAGACCATATACTGCTATCGCAAATCTTCCATCACCTCACTTGTCCTCTAAGAATCTCGTCGTTTGTATCACTCCTTGACGACTCGTGACCAGAATACATTCAGACGCCACTGGCAAATACAGAGGCAGATAATAAATTTGCGAAATGCAAAAGAACACAGGGGCTAGTGCCATGTACGCGTAATACTCAATGCTTCAGACGCCATTTATTTCAACAAGTACTGGGAAGCTTCCTATTGACTCACTGGCAACAGCCCCATCTCATAAAACCCACTTCTCCGCAATAACCTTCCCCCACCTGACAGGCTGAGCAAATTTTACCACTTCTTATTCTATCTATCTCACATCTTATCCATACCTGGTCACACTACTTTATATAAATCCCTGTTCCCTACCATTCACGAACTCTCAAACACCGCTGTACCACACCGTGTTCCTAGCTTCCAGTAATTGGACAACGTACCACGAACGGAAATAAATTTGCCTATCATAGCACACGGTATTAAACAGGTACTCCACAAAAACGGAACACTTTTCCAATTACGACTGCATTACCTTGCAATACCTCAAAGACTGTCCCCTCTCACATCTAAACACACTCGCAACCCTTTACACCATCATTTTTCTCACAGGTTTCCATTCTCTGCTGTTGGAAACCTCCAAAGTCGTATTTTTCCAGAAACTGCACAAACCTCCAGTACCTCCTAGCACCCCACCTGCCTCACCTCAGCTTTCGGCAACTAAAGTGGAAACCTCACGACCTAACTAACTAACCAAAAATCCACAACTGACTAAAGCTACTAACGGGCTCAACACGGGGTTTACACTATTCGTCTATTCCACACATCTACAAAACCTTAGACTGAACCATTCACTGCTAGGCAGCTGTTGCATGTATCTCTGCCCCACCAAAATTCTGCAAGTCCCACCAAATCCTCTAACGCGACGCACACCATCACGCGTTTTGCATCCGATTATCTTCTTGAATAGGCTCCTTAGGTTCCTCCACCATGTTACGAAATTCCTACCCCTTCTCACTCACATCAAAAGCCTCCACGTCTCCCACACTACCCGTACAATGGGTTCATACAAACCGATATTTTCATCTCGGGTAACCCTAGTGCGCTGCCACGACTTTACGAAAACGTACCATTGACTCCACACCAGCACACACTCCAGGTCCCATTCTAGCGCAACTTAAACTAACTTCTGCTTCCAGACAATGAGATCCGTCCCGATATTTATCCATCCTACCAAGTTCAACTCCTTCCCAACCATCCCATTCCACTTCTGGGCTCCTTTCTCCTTTTCCCTCTCCAGCCATATTCTTCTCATCACTACTTTACCTCACACATCAAATTAGGCCTAAACTCTGCTGTATAAGTTTTTAAAATATGTACATTTTCCTTTCTCAGCTATCCATCTTTCGATTTTTAATTTTAAAAAGAAAGCAGTCTGATCTTCACTATAGTTTTAAAAGAATGGAGGCGAAAGGGATGAACTAACTTCACATGAGGAGAAACTACATGATATTGGAACGGTAACAGAGTACATAAGGGGAGATGGATATCTTATAGTCATAGGGGACTGGAATGCAGTTGTAGGGGACCGAGCAGAAAAAACTGTTGCTGGAGAACATGAGCTACGGACAGGGAGTGAGAGAAAAGAAATACTGAGTTCTATCAAAAATGGCAGCTAGTAATAGTGATTACTCTGGTCAAGAATCGCTAGAGGAAGAGGCATACTTCGAAAAGGCCCTTTCATGATCAGCCAGAGATTCCGAAATCAGATACAGAATTGTAAGGTGTACCTAGCACCAGATATAGACTCAGTTAACAATGTAGTAGTGATGATGAGCAGGCTAAACTTTAAAATATTAGTCAGGATGAATCAATACTGAAGGTTGTGGGACACGGCAGTGCTAAGGAATGATGAGATGCACTTGAAAGTCTTTATGTCTATAGAGGCAGCAATAAGGAACAGCCTAGTGAACAGTATCGTTGAAGAGGAAAGGACGTTTCTAAAAAGGGAAGTCACAGAAGTTGGAAGAGAAAACATAGGTAAAATGAAAGTAACTGCGAAGAAACCATGGTTGAAAGTTGAAATACTTCAGATGATCGATGAAAGAAGGAAGTACAAAAATGTTCAGGAATACATAATCACAAGTCACTCAGGAATAAAGTAAATAATAAGTGCAGGGAAGCTAAATTGAAATGGCAGCATGAAAAATGTGAAGAAATCGAAAAATAAATGATCGTCAGAAGGACTGACTCAGCATATAGGGAAATCGAAACAACCTTCAGTGAAACTAGAAGCAAGACTGGTAACATTAAGTGTGCATTACATGAAAAGGAGGGGGAGAGAGAGAGAGAGAGAGAGAGAGAGAGAGAGAGAGAGAGAGAGAGAGAGAGAGATAGAGATAGAGATAGAGAGAGAGAGAGAGAGGTGGGTGAAAAGGGTTTATTGAAGGCCTCTATGACGGAGTCTGCGTGTGTGTCGTCTGATTTGATAGAAGAAGAAACAGGAGTCTATTTAGAAGCGGTGGGGATCCAGTATTAACATCATAATTGAAAATAGCTTTGGAGGACTTAAGTCAAGTTAGGCAGAAGGAATAGATATCATTCAATCAGAAATTCTATAATCATTGGGGGAAGTGGCAACGAAACGACTATTCACATTTTTTTGGTAAACCTTCCGGGATGTAAGGTCGTTGTCCATGAAACTCTTCAACTCCTAACGTTTCGTCCAGAGCTGCGCTGGACATCTTCAGAGGGGTGTTTCTCTTCCGGTGAGTCTTGCCGACTGACGGGTCGGACGTCTGAGAGCGACTTATATATCGTAGAAAGTGGGCGTGGCCAGAGTTGCACGTGATGTGCAGAGATAATCTTTGTCAGAGATAAAACTTCACTATCGATCGTAATCTCGTCACAGATAAAACAGTCTAGCAATTCTGTAGTGCTACTGTCCAAATATCACTAAGTTTCATAGTCTCTTCTTTCCCATTAAAATTATCCCTATGTTTATATATTTCAATTGTTTCTCTACAAAGCCGTGGGTAATAGTTCGAAACGTTCGGAGCTGATGAGTTTCATGGAGCACGACCTTACATCCCGCAAGGTTTACCAGAAGATATGTCATCCCGTCGTGAAAGCCTTCATACTATTACTATTCACACTGGTGTGTAGACTGTACGAGTCTGGCCACTTATCACCTGACTTTCGGAAAAATATCATCCACACAATTCCGAAGACTGCGAGGGCTGACATGTGCGAGAATTATCGCACACTCAGCATAAACGCTCGTGCATCTAAGTTGTGGACAAGGATAATACAAAGAAGAAGGAAAAAGAAACGTCAGGATGTGTTGGATGACGATCAGTTTGGCTCTTTAGGAAAGGTAAAGGGACCGGAGAGGCAATTCTGATGTTGCGGTTGATAGTGGAAGCAGGTCTAAAGAAAAATCAAGAGGCGCGTGGGGTTAGCCGAGCGCTCTAAGGCGCTGCAGTCATTTACTGTGCGGCAGGTGCCGGCGGAGGTTCGAGTCCTCCCTCGGGCATGGGTGAGTGTGTTTGGCCTTAGGATAATTTAGGTTAAGTAGTGTGTAAGCTTAGGAACTGATGACCTTAGCGTTAAGTCCTATAAGATTTCATAGACACAAATATCAAGAAACATACATACGATTACCCGACCTTGAGGAACCGTTTGATAATGTAAAATGGTGCAAGATTTTCGAAATTCTGAGAAAAACAGGGGTAAGCTACAGGAAGAAACGTGTAATATACAATAAGTGAAGTGGCAATAGAGAATAATAAGAGTGTGCGATCAAGAACGATGTGCTTGGATTAAAAGGGGTGTAAGGCAGGGATGTAGAATTTTCCCACTACTGTTCGATCTGTACATTGAAGGGGCAATGATAAAAATAAAACAAAGGTTCAGGAGTAGAATTAAAATTGAAGGTGAAAGGGTATCAATGATAGGATTCGCTGGTGACATTTCTGTCCTGAGTGGAAGTGAAGAAGAATTACTTCAGCTGCTGAATAGAATGAGCAGTCTAATGAGTACAGAATATGGATTCAGAGTAAATCGAAGAAAGACGAAAGTAATGAGAAGTAGCACAAATGAGAACAGCGAGAAGCTTACCATTAGCACTGATGGTCAAGAAGTGTATGATGTTAATAACATGTACGTGCTACGAAGCACAATGACTCATGACGGACGGAGCAGGGAGCACAATTCTGGCTAAGAGAAGCCTGCTAGTATCAAACATACGCCCTACTTTCGGGAAGAGATTTCCGAGAATGCACCTTTGGAGCACAGCATTGTATGATAGTAAAACATTGACGGTGAGTACGGAGGGGGGGGGGGGGGAGGCGAATGGAAAAGAAGAGAATAGAAAAATTTTAAATGTTGATCTACAGACGAATGTTCCGAATTATGTGAACTTGTATGATTATTGTGTAACATTTATCCCAGAGGGAAATAGGATATTACAAAAAAGTTTCTGTGAAAATAGGCAAATGATGTATTTCCTCGCCAGTTATGTGTCACATCAACATCATCAGCATGTCGTCATCATGTTTTCGTGAGCGGGGCGCGTGCGCGTCCTGCACTCGCAATTACAATATCTGACGGAAAAGGTAAAGCACACGGAAGGTATAGTCAGCTGGCAGTCTGAGATGCAATTCTATACGGACTTTAACAGCCACCAGACCACACTAGTCTCGTCCGCATTTTATTGTTATCAGGATTTTGAGGCGAATACACAGGCCATGAACAGCGTCGAATTTAGAATTATCACTCAGACAGACACAGAGATAGCAGGTACTGCTTTGCGACAAATTGTCAGCACCTGGCCACGTTTTGAGGGCGTCGCACTGTGGATATCCATTTGGCTTACTGGTCAAATTGTGGAATATCCCGATTTTTTGGGACGCTGTGACCACGTGTTGGAATGCATGGACACTTGATAGCAGGTATAGTCATAATCACGGTGCTGGTAAACCACATCTAACCTCCACAAATGAGAATCGTAGATTGTAGACCAAGCACTTCATAACCCATCACTATAACAACTATCAGTGAATGACAAATAATGGGCTCGCTGCAACATTTTGTGTCATCACGCAGCATTGGTCAGCGACTAACAGTGGCCGTCCTAAGGAATTATAGTACCATGATTAGTCAGCCGTTAGCACCACAACACAAACCGCCGCATTTGGACATTTGTCATGACCGAGAAGTAAGAGCTGCTGAGGAAAGGTGTCGCAATGTGTACAGCAACTCATCATGGTTACGCACTACCCTGTATGACCATATTCATCGATCATGGGGTGGCCTGGACGTCCTATTCTTCTTTTGTTTCGGAGAGTCACAACGGTGTTTCTTTTACCGTAATGGTAAGTTGAGTCATAAGGTATGACTTCATCACAGATTTTACAAGATGTTACCTGTACAGTAGTAAGTCCTTCTCATTTAAATGATACTGTCTCGAATGCTAACGCTGTCCCAGCGGCAGAATGCCACCTATATCCCAGCGGCGCTAATCAGCGTATCACTGACCAGCTGGAATAGTTGGAACAAGGGTTTCTGTCATCTTTCTGGGGAATCTGGGCATGCATCCAGGACAGGAGGGGTAAGGAAGAGGGATGCTACATTACACTGTTAAGTGGGCTCCCAACTAAAAATTTACAAAGATGTGTGACCTCATTTTGTAAACACTTAAGTAATATCACATACCCTGTCCACCAATGGTGCTTAATTTCGTTTCTTCCTGTGCTTCTGGGTGCTTCCCGTTTTAGGTCAGACACAGTATCTTTTAAAATAAGAAGTACTTATTACTGTACATGTAACATCTTGTAAAATCTGTTATGCGATTCTATGGCTTTGAAGCAAGTATTCTAATATGTAACCTCCTTTTCAGACAAAATATTTATTTTATAACTATCAGATAGTCATGGATCTATTTTAGTACCACTACATTTTCACTTCTGTGGTGCTAGTGGTGGTACCAAGAATTGTAGTAGTAATGTGTTGATGACAGAGGGCACGATAGTTTGATATATTTTACTTCATATGTGGTGTAGATATTTTTATTGTTTTTATTATTCAAAATTTTTCCTGCATGTAAACAACACTTCCTAGGTAGTACCTCTATGCTGAAAGTATGTCTTTAAAATGTGTACTGAAGTTACACTTTATACCTCACTGGTGAACAACTAGCTATATAAAAGTGTGTGTGTGTGTGTGTGTGTGTGTGTGTGTGTGTGTGTGTGTGTGTGTGTGTGTGTGTGTGTGTGTGTGTGTATATATACAGCCATAAGAAACTTCCAGTTCTCACTTAGCTGTGACAGACAAGCAGCACCAGTCGTGAGGCTGTATCAGATAGTAATACCTTGACACTTTAATTGCTGTGTGGCCAACGGCTGATACAGAAAAGCCTCAGACCTGAAGCCATATACCTGGTCTGGTGTTGAAACAGATATAAGCATATGCCACAAAATGTGCTGAAAGTTCTGCTTTTGTATGCAAGGTCTTTGCCAAACAAGTTAATGTTCATGTATATTGAAAAGCGCTCTTGGACTGTAACTTTCAGTTATCTAAACCATGAACCATGGACCTTGCCGTTAGTGGGGAGGCTTGCGTGCCTCAGCGATACAGATGGCCGTACCGTAGGTGCAACCACAACGGAGGGGTATCTGTTGAGAGGCCAGACAAACGTGTGGTTCATGAAGAGGGGCAGCAGCCTTTTCAGTAGTTGCAGGGGCAACCGTCTGGATGATTGACTGATCTGGCCTTGCAACATTAACCAAAACGGCCTTGCTGTGCTGGTACTGCGAACGTCTGAAAGCAAGGGGAAACTACAGCCGTAATTTTTCCCGAGGACATGCAGCTTTACTGTATGATTAAATGATGATGGCATCCTGTTACGTAAAATATTCCGGAGGTAAAATAGTCCCCCATTCGGATCTCTGGGCGGGGACTACTCAGGAGGATGTCGTTATCAGGAGTAATCAATTTTTGTAAGACATTTCCAGGGGCAGATGTGGACTCTGACCACAATCTATTGGTTATGACCTGTAGATTAAAACTGAAGAAACTGCAAAAATGTGAGAAATCAAGGAGATGGGACATGGATAAACTGAAAGAACCAGAGGTTGTACAGAGTTTCAGGGAGAGCATAAGGGAACAATTGACAGGAATAGGGGAAAGAAATACAGTAGAAGAAGAATGGGTAGCTCTGAGGGATGTAGTAGTGAAGGCAGCAGAGGATAAAGTAGGTACAAAGACGGGGGCTCCTAGAAATCCTTGGGTAACAGAAGAAATATTGAATTTAATTGATGAAAGGAGAAAATATAAAAATGCAGTAAATGAAGCAGGCAAAAAGGAATACAAACGTCTCAAAAATGAGATCGACAGGAAGTGCAAAATGGCTAAACAGGGATGGCTAGAGGACAAATGTAAGGATGTAGAAGCTTATCTCACTAGGGGTAAGATAGATACTGCCTACAGGAAAATTAAAGAGACCTTTGGAGAAAGGAGAACCACGTGTATGAATATCAAGAGCTCAGATGGCAGCCCAGTTCTAAGCAAAGAAGGGACGGCAGAAAGGTGGAAGGAGTATATAGAAGGTTTGTACAAGGGCGATGTACTTGAGGACAATATTATGGAAATGGAAGAGGATGTAGATGAAGACGAAATGGGAGATACGATACTGCGTGAAGAGTTTGACAGAGCACTGAAAGACCTGAGTCGAAACAAGGCCCCTGGAATAGACAACATTCCATTAGAACTACTGACGGCCTTGGGACAACCAGTCCTGACAAAACTCTACCAGCTGGTGAGCAAGATGTATGAGACAGGCGAAATACCCTCAGACTTCAAGAAGAATATAATAATTCCAATCCCAAAGAAAGCAGGTGCTGACAGATGTGAAAATTACCGAACTATCAGTTTAATAAGCCACGGCTGCAAAATACTAACGCGAATTCTTTACAGACGAATGGAAAAAGTGGTAGATGCAGACCTCGGGGAGGATCAGTTTGGATTCCGTCGAAATGTTGGAACACGTGAGGCAATACTGACCTTACGACTTATCTTAGAAGAAAGATTAAGAAAAGGCAAACCTACGTTTCTAGCATTTGTAGACTTAGAGAAAGCTTTTGTCAATGTTGACTGGAATACTCTTTTTCAAATTCTAAAGGTGGCAGGGGTAAAATACAGGGAGCGAAAGGCTATTTATAATTTGTACAGAAACCAGATGGCAGTCATAAGAGTCGAGGGGCATGAAAGGGAAGCAGTGGTTGGGAAAGGAGTGAGACAGGGTTGTAGCCTCTCCCCGATGTTATTCAATCTGTATATTGAGCAAGCAGTAAAGGAAACAAAAGAAAAATTTGGAGTAGGTATTAAAATTCATGGAGACGAAGTAAAAACTTTGAGGTTCGCCGATGACATTGTAATTCTGTCAGAGACGGCAAAGGACTTGGAAGAGCAGTTGAACGGAATGGACAGTGTCTTGAAAGGAGGATATAAGACGAACATTAACAAAAGGAAAACGAGGATAATGGAATGTAGCCAAATTAAATCGGGTGATGCTGAGGGAATTAGACTAGGAAATGAGACACTTAAAGTAGTAAAGGAGTTTTGCTATTTAGGAAGTAAAATAACTGATGATGGTCGAAGTAGAGAGGATATAAAATGTAGACTGGCAATGGCAAGGAAAGCGTTTCTGAAGAAGAGAAATTTGTTAACATCGAATATAGATTCGTTTCTGAAAGTATTTGTTTGGAGTGTAGCCATGTATGGAAGTGAAACATGGACGATAACTAGTTTGGACAAGAAGAGAATAGAAGCTTTCGAAATGTGGTGCTACAGAAGAATACTGAAGATAAGGTGGATAGAGCACGTAACTAATGAGCAGGTATTGAATAGGATTGGGGAGAAGAGAAGTCTGTGGCAGAACTTGACTAGAAGAAGGGATCGGTTGGTGGGACATGTTTTGAGGCATCAAGGGATCACAAATTTAGCATTGGAGGGCAGCGTGGAGGGTAAAAATCGTAGAGGGAGACCGAGAGATTACACTAAGCAGATTCAGAAGGATGTAGGTTGCAGTAGGTACTGGGAGATGAAGCAGCTTGCACAGGATAGAGTAGCATGGAGAGCTGCATCAAACCAGTCTCAGGACTGAAGACAACAACAACAACAACAACAACAACATGTAAAAAGAGGGAAGTTTTGGGTATGATAGGGATATCGTAATGTACAGACTTGGAAGTAATTTGCAGAGTACCATGTAGGCTGAAGTAGCGAATGCTAAATACGTTTATTCTCCTGCAAAGAAATGTTTCTATTTTTAACAGTAAGATAGCCGTAGTACCAGCTCAATATGGCACCAACAGATAACAAAAAGTATGCTATACGTCAGGTTGGCCAAGTTAAAAGCGATTGGGTGTCGGTGTACAGCTACATCATGAAACTGCTTACAAAATTAATTTATTTATTTGTGACATTACTGAACATATGGCGCCATATTAATTTAATCACATTCTTTCCTCTCAGGAGATAATCCAAGAGAAAGATTAGTGGGACTGCTATGTTAAGGCAATTCCGTTTATAATACACAAATCACCTTTCAAAAATAATAGGGAACAATTCATCTTCTACAAAAATTTGTCTTTCAAACTCCACAAACGTAACTTATAAGTTTAGTTTCGTACATGTAACCTATATGAATTCAGCTACTGTGAATTTCGCAAAACTATTCCGTCGTAGGTACATCTCTGTACTTCACAAAAAAATATTCAGTAGACAACAGAACTTTTCTTTTGGAAAACCATGGAGATGGTGTATACATTTGAAATCAACTGACGAAGATAAAATGCAGTGTTAAGTCGCTTTCAGCGTAAATATGTTACAAGTAATATGATTTGTAAACTTTGACCGCCGATATGCGAGTTATGACATGTAAATGTAACTAATTATGTAAATCATTAGGCTCCATTATCTTGAAATGGTGTGTTTTCAAACACCAAATATGAAAACGTTTAAGCAGCGATACGTCAAGGGCCATCATTTTATCATAACAAATCCAACGGAAGACGAGGCTATTTTCAAAACATCCTGTATGAGCTGATGCTTATAAGTACCACAACCGTTTCGTTTAAAATCACCAAATAACAGCTTCAGCTGCAAACTACATTATGCAACAAGACGTCTCCTAAGTACTGCTTGTGACGTAGAGAGGTACGACAAATAGTATTGGCCAAATTCATCATTTAGTTTTGCTGCTCTAGCAGTGGCCTTGTTACCCGAAAAAATTACTCTATGTAAGTTCCGCCTGTTATGAAACACCGCTTTTCTACCTCATAAACCGAAACAAGTTTTAGTACCATGGTGCTTTCATAGGTGCTACTACTCGTTGAACTCTGTAAACCGTGAAAATGTTTTAAGTATGTCAATGAAAATTAGGCAGAAACTACTTTTTCATTTTGTCAATACCGTAAATTTTCTACACTGTTTTCTACGTCATTTAGTATGCGAGCTGTTTGTGGCGGGAATAGACCAGGGTGGTAGGGGGTGGAGGCGTGCTTGTGCGTCTACACGCACCTCTGCTGTTGTATTTATCATCACACCACCAAAACACATCCCATCAGATCACATAAGTCAAATGCCATCGGGCTTGCCTAACACTTGGATGGGTATCCGTCTGCTCTGCCAAACTTCGTTTTCAAGGAGGCTGCACTCAGCCCTTGTGAGACGAAGCGATGAGCTACTTGACTGAGAAGTAGCATATCCGGTCACGCAACTGAAAATGTCCGGAACAGCGGCGCGCTGACAACGCACCCCTCCACATCCACAGACTCCTACAAGCTGATTATCACACAGCGTCGGTCAAGTACCTATAAGGCCTTCCGAGACAGGTTCGGAGTTTTATTTCTTGTTTAGTATTCCTGTTACTAGCTGAAATTCATTACTGGTCTCAGTGTTTCTACCATGTCATTGTAACCTACAACGTCAGCATTATTCTGTTCCTTCCACTGCTATCGTGTTCCAATTCTCCACGATTTTCATGAAGTATACTAGTTCAGTATCCTCATACATCTTGCGTATCTCTTCCTGTCCATGTAAATCTGTATTATTATGTTGTTGGCGCTGATATACTGACGACTGGTGAGAATTAACTACGGGTTCGCATTAACTCAATCTCTGTACTACCTTCCTATTTTGAGTTATATTACTCCAGTAATACAATATTCCTCTTTAGTTGGTAATACTCTATATTTTTATTATCAGAAATCCTGATTTTATTTGACGTTTGGGCATCGTATCCACAGTTCTATTGTCGGCAAGAACAACACGATACATTGCGTTGTGGTTCAAGTTTTCATGAAATCTTACGAAAGTGCACATGTCAGAAAAACTTTTGCATCATCTCGGTTCCGAGAGTTCCGGAACCTGTACAGAAAATTAGAATGAAGATCAACAAACATTTCCGCCCTTTTTAATGCTCATGAAAACCACACACTGCGTGTTGTACCACCATACAGAGAGCCCTTCAGAGGTGGTGCACCAGACTGCCGTACTCACCGCTACCTCTATTACCCAGTAGCACGTTCTCCTGCACTGGTGCATGCCTGTAATCGTCGTGGAATACTATCCACAAGTTCATTTAGGCATGATGGTCCAGATTGTCGCACTCCTCGACAGCGTAAATCCCTCAGAGTGGTTTGTGGGTCACATCGTTAATAAACAGCCCTTTTAAAACCACCCCAGGCATATTCGATAGGGTTTGTAACGCCGGAAATGCATATCCTGTTTACATCTATTGTACTATAATCTTTTTTCCTTATTTTGTTATCTAAAGATATGACATTTCTGTGCCTTTATATATTGTACTTGTTTTACTATTTGTATATATACATTTATGCATTTTTTGGTATGTTTAGTGACATCTCTGAACAATCAAAGGCACTGTGTCTGTGATGCAATGTCCACAGTCAACGTCTGTCTTCGGGAGTTCTGGAAACCGGGGTGCTACAAAACTTTGATTTGTGTGCTTGTATAACAAGGTACTGAATTCCCTAACGAACAGAAAATGTTTGCTCCCAGTAAGTACAAGTGGATGTTGAGTATTTTGAAGATGTGTGTGATTCCATAGCTGAGAAACCTTGTTATCACTAAAGTGATTTGTACTAGTTCTTATGTCGGTAATTACGATCTTCATTCCAGCACTGAGCCGCAGAAATAATCTGAACTTCGTCATACGATAACAAATGATCAACTAATTCTACCACACACATGTGACTAATCGCTATTCAGTGTGAACTGCAACAGGAAACTTTTATTGAAGTATTTTAAGATTATAAGCGATTGTTTTCCGTTCATGGCGCCGTATGTAGAACTTGCCTTGCTACTTACTTCCTAACTTACTAACTTACGTAGTTTCAGGTACTATCTGTTGCGTTGTGTATAGAAGAGTTACAGCTTACGGCAGAAGGTGAGTCACTGATGTAAACAGTTGTGCTCAAATTGGACGTTCAGTATGCAAAAGTATCCCCCTACGTTTTATTACGAAATGCTTCATGAACAGCTCTACACAACGCGTTCAGATGAAATAAGAATAAGTATTGGACCACTAATTATGAGAGAGACAATAGAGAAAAAACTTTGAGCGGAAAGAAACAGGAAGGTTATATTACAAAAAATACCTCTGTTTCAGATAGTTACCCAAAACAAATTTTGTTTCAGTTTTAGTTTCAGTAGGTGTTCCAACACATGAACCGAAAATGGTGTCACTTAGGCACTATACAGAATGCGCCAATTGCTCCGAACGTTGACTACAACTGAGGCCGTATGTCACTGCGCAAAAATCCGGCGGTCTGTCCAAGGAAGTAGTTCTTACACTAACAGTTAGGTGATGTACGTGTCCGGAGGGCTATTACGGTTTAATTGTATCGTGGAATCTTCTGTAAGTCCTCGAAAATTGAACTAGATTTCTCTAGACTTTTGATCGAGACTAATTTCTATAGCTAGTATGCAAATAATTTTAACAGCCAGAAAAGACGTTATTACCTATTAAGAAGTGAAATTTCCTATCAGTCGACTTTCTTTGTATAGTTTAGCATTCATGTCCCTTAGCTTAGTCTTCACGTAGTGTACACGATACTGGCTAGTAGTAACAGTATCTACTTTAGTGCTAGCATGCTGTTCTAATTGCAAGACGTTGCTCAGGCTAAAACTGCAACGTCTCGTTCGTGACTAACTCAAATGGGATTATGTTTTCAAATAATTAGCGTCGTTTAGGAATTTTTCAGATGGTATTTGTATGAAACCATTGAAGTATTGGGTGCATAGTAATACTATGAACTGATCGATATTTAATGTTTCTACTTGCTACAGGAGGAGAGAGAAATATGGAGAAATCTATGAGGTGATCATTTGGTCCAAGCAGCAGCAGCAGAAGTAGCAGAAGTAGAAGTAGAAGTAGATAAATGGGATACACAAATTTATAACATCAACCTTACTTCAACTATATGGAGATGAACTTCACGTTTATTTATTGACTAGAACACCATCGTATAGCACCTACAAAATCTGTAATATAAATTATTAACAAATATGACGAAGTGCTTCAACATGGAAGAAAACAGGATTCACAAAATTATTGTACCTTAGATATGTCATGTTCATCGTCTATTTGCCAGCTCTGCATGCTAAAAACCAACACTAAAACGTTCCTACTTCCACTCCTCGACACCTGTTGCTCTTGTGCTTAGAGCGAGGTTTATTAAAGCATCCATCGATGCATCTAAGGCCCTGCAAGAGTTCTGGGTAGCGGCAGACAGACAGCGCAGAACGTTTGGAACTTCGTTACCTGAACTTTCAGACAGCTTCGTAATGACGTCTGGGAATTCTTTCATATCGTACAGAATAGGTAACAGCATATCCCTCATGAACGCAACTTCAGATTCTTTCTCCCTCAATTCGTGAAAATCAATGTCAAGAGGCTGCTGTATGAGGTCCAGAAGGTATTTTTCGAAATCGCTGCTGTGGAGGAGGATGTCGTGTCCAATGCTCTCATTGCTCTTCAAGGATTCAACCTGCTTCCGTGCCTCTTTCACAACCAGGAGAGCTTCAGTGTGCAAGCTAAGCGCTGCCTCCGCGTCGCTCAGTGCCAAATGGGTCCACTGAGACACTGTTGTGATGTCATCGGCTGCTGAAGTGCTGCTACCTCCACTGGAGGTGTCGGGTTGGCCTACTCGGCTGACTGCTCGCTGCATCATTCTCGTTGATTCCAGTGCTGGTCTCACCACATTTGCAATAGACTTCACTGTGTTCAGCATAGTCCTGCAGCTCACTTCTATTTTACACACATATATTTCGCCTACAGCGCACAACTTGCGCAGAATTCGGTGCTGGTTCACGACTGCATTCCGGATATCAGAAACGAGTTTTAGGACGTGTAGCAACAGACTGATACGTCGTTGCTTAGTGTCTTGTGTACTGCAGTTCTCGCTTCTACTGGGAACAATTTTTACACAAGGCAGATTGGCTTTTTTGTTCACCACATTGGATTGAATTAACTTGAGACAGGCGTTGGAACTGGCAAAATCGGCGTGGTGCTGTTCATTTACTTCACTAACAGGCACATTTGCGTCCACCTGCTCAGGAGATTCAGCGTAAACGGAACGCACGTAACCTTCCACGGTATTCAACCTGCTCTCTAAACTATCAAGTTTCGCCATAAAAAAAGCGTTTTCGAAACTCCAGCTGCCATCCCATTCATCAGCCGTTAAACTGTCACCGTATAAGTCTGCTGCACTGCTCTTTAAGTCACTACTCTTAGACGAAACATTTTCGAGGCAAGAACTGATCACTGCCAATGAGTATTCTTCCCATTGTTTTTCCTCTTCGAGAGCCTGGGAAGCACTTAACAGAGCTCCTTTCACGTCCATCGACAAAACAACACGTTTCAGTGTCTCACCTCTCTTGTCATCGCCTGCAGTAGCCTTGTTGCTAACTCCAGCTCTCTCATTCGGCTTTTCCTTCGGCTCTTCCGAACTTCTGCCACGCTGAGACCTGTCAGCTGAAGCACCGGTTTGTGAATTCGTGTTCTTGTTACCTTCCTCACACGACACGTGTCCTGGCGCGAATGTACTTACACGAGGGGATTTTTGGTCGCTGATCACCGCTGACAGATTACAGCCCTTGTCCCAAGCAACTGAGAGATCATTAACAGTTATTTGTGTGAGTTTCTTGGAACTGATTGTTGCAGCAGTCAAATCTGTAGCGTTCCCTGGCGGCCACAGAACATTCTGCAGTGCTAGTTCTTCGCCGTCTATGGTGACTTTCCTTTGGCTCTCCTGCGTCCTTGTTCTCTTGTTCATGATACTGCCAGACGGAGCAATCCGCTTCCTCCTTTCCGCCGACCGCCTGTCAGGAAGTTCCAGTGACTGCTTCGATGTTTCTGCCTGGTGCACAGTAACTTCTGCGGTGGCACCGACTGCGGTGCTTCGTGCTTGAGGGTTCTCCATCGGTGACAGTCACCTGCGGATTGCATTACACCTTCATAGAAATAATGTTTTAAATACAAACGAAGAATTACAAATTTAGGGTAAGCAGGTGGGCCATACGACAAACGTATGACAAAAGCTCTATTCAGATTATTCATACCCGTAACTAAGTTTGTGTGACCATACTAGACAGCAATTCACGAAACTGCTAAGGCTTGACAGAAATTTTCTTTGAACGTTTTATTAATGTACGACCGTTTGTGTTATTAAACAAGTGATGGGATTCTTTAACATGTGCGATTATGGAGGTAATAATTTCTGTAAGTAAGATCGGCGTGTAAGGTAAAGGGTCACTAATAACGTCCTTGCTCCTAATTTCGTCCCCCTAGAGATTTTCGGTTTCCACCGTTCGTAAGGAATGTTTAAGTTGTGTCCATTCACGACCAAAGTCCTTAGTTTTGCTGGGTTCACGTGGGGTGCAATATGTTGAGCTTGTGTCTACGAGGAAATGCACCTTTTTAACACTGACTTTAGTGCAACAGTGAAGTCAGCAGCGTGTTATTCCTCATATAAACACTAGTCTGTGTTCAGATATTGGGCTTATTTCAGTTGGCATAATATGGCTGTTAGCGGTTTGGCCCATGGTGTTCCATCGGCCATTATAAAAAATCTGTGGATGTTTGTTTTCCTGCCCTCTTGCAGCTCGTAGTTTCGTCCCGAAGACTAATTTCGTAACTTTATAAAGATTCATTTTATTTACTGATTTGCTACTTACGAGGGTTAATTTACTTTTTCCTACTTGAGACAGCTCAAGCGTAGATAAATGATTTCGTTGTACCGTTAGGTGTGTCGTAACACGCTTTTCACCTGCCCAGACGTACAATTTCATATTCAACATGTTTAAAAGGCTGACACGAACTTTAAAACGTGACTCATTAATGGTTTTTAAGTTGCGTAATGGTCGAAGTATTTGGCAATGTTATAATGGAAAAATGCGTTTCAATTAATTGTACTTTTCAGGATGTTTATGGTGAACGATACTGGCTATACTTTGTCTTTCTGTTTTTGTGGTGTTAGTTCTGATGTCAAACACTGGTTTTAGTATGTTTTAACAACGTAATTTTAAGTTGCCTAGACTTGGATAGAAATTCGGAAATATACGGATTTGCTGCTTTCCTCTTAGGCAGGGGTACAAGTGCATACAATGAAACACCGCCTCCAGCTATAATGGCCTTATTCGACGATGAATCGTCATTGTGTTTCAAATGTTCGGTATCCAGCTAAATCCACTCCTTGTATCAGATACAACTATCATGTAACTAGTATGTTTGTCTCTGGGCTTCACACCCTCTCCCCATCCCCACCCCCAACCCTCTGATCTAAGTAGCCAAACTTATGGTTCATAAAATTGAACCAGAGATGTTTAGTTTGCTATCGAAGTGAAAAAAGGTGCTTAAGAATCCTTCAAAACCAGGAACGGGAGCTTGCCCTATGAACATTTTGGAGGACGAGAGTGTTCAACCATAGTCACCATAAACATTTAGAAGGAAGGCCTACACTTACGAGAATGTTGACATAAACAATACCGTTGACTTTCACGGTAAATTGAGATGGACAAACATAATAACAAAAATCCTGAAACATCACGGATGCCCCTCATGCGAACTGCGCCTTCCACCCACTGCTCTTCAAACTATTCACAGAACCATCGAAGCATTTAATGCCTCACATCGTCAGCTATAGCGCTCCAAAGTCATCTGTACGCTATTTGAAGGGGGATGAATCACCTTTTTCCCATGGAGGTTACTATAAAACGACGTGTTTCTGATAGGGCATGTATGTTTCTTTTGTAGGACATCTAAATGAAAATCTTACAGAGCTGGAAACATTCGTGCTCTGCAGCTTTTCACAGGTTTTATGAACACACATGGCGTAATAATTCTAGAACGAGCTTATGTAATGTACCTGTCAGATCTCTACTGAAACCGTGCCCATTGATTACCCTGTGTCGTAAGTATCCTTTACATGGATCAAGAGACTCTTTTTTACGTAGCATCGAACCACTATTTCCTCCTCACATTCTGAAGAGTTGTGCTGCTGTACCCCGTATCCAAATGAAGGATATTTGTAATCTGAATGAATTATGTTTCAGGATACTGTTCCAGAATTTCAGTTTCGCACTGAACCATTCATATGGTTACAATTATAAAAGAACCAGTTGGTGGGAGCATAAACTACCGACACATTTTTCGGACATTATGTAAGTGTTGTTGACCATGTAATTTATGTCAGTGACTGCTATTACTCCCGGACCTTTCTTGTTTCTTTGACTTCTTGTCTGAGACTAAGTTCTTCAACTAACACCAAAGCTCCTCAATGAAGTTGTTAAAATGGTGGCACCTGATGCACTACTAGCTGAAATAAAATGAGATACTTTGTAATTTGTAAGATTGTAGTTTCGGTCAACAACATGTTATTTTTTTAGAAAATACCTTTATAATTATAGTTTAATTCCACTTAAGTTATTAGTGACTGTTTACTTCTGCCTAACTCACAGGCAGGTATGTCTAAATAACGTTCGTCTTAATGAAACCTTTAAGTCAATAGAACTAATCAAATGTTGCTCGTCACTGCAATGAAATTGAATTGTAAATTGTTTTTTAGGAGGTTTCTCCTTGATCTTCGTCTTGAAAATGGGTGATAAAAGTATGAAAGGTTCGATATGCGTAACTTTCTAAGAAGAAATATTTTCCTCAACAAAGATTATTCTCTCCATTGGTCGCTATCGACTTTCACATAATTTATTACACAAATTTGAGTGTGTCTGATCATTTAAGGGTAAGAGAAATTCGTACCTACTTTGGGCCATAGTATCTGGCAAATGGCGTAATAATAGAAAAGCTGTTTGGCGTGTGAGTTAACACACACTTTTATATACAATGATACAGATGATACAAATGTGGCTGTGAGTGATAGAAACGTACCGGCATGTTATCGTGTTAGACCGTTATTGTTAGTCACCCACCTATCTAGATGCCGATCTATCAGAACAGCGCATTTGTTTCGTAGCAATTGAAAAGCCATGTAGTTATGTGTCCTTGTTAATAATGGTTTTGGTATCTGACACAAAATTATCTCAGGGACTTACAGTAACGGAGGGGATGAAGCTGAAATCCTCTTGCAGCGTAAGCACACCGTATCACTTAACGCAGGAAAAGAAAAAGTCTTGTTAACAATTAAAGTAACTGTCTGTTTAGCAAAACTTTCAAATATATGTGTGCGTTTCTCACATAGGTAACTGCGCAAAATCCCACCTTTTGCACATCATCTGATAGTGAATGGGATAGATTCTGAGGAAAGCTTACGAATTCCTTCGACATGAACAAGAGCACGAGTATTTGATTAAAGAGCTTCCTGATCCCTTTAAGATATTGGATCTCTCCACCTTACAAATGCCATCCTTGTTGAGCACGTCACCTGATACTTGCCATAAAATTGGCCAAGCAATAATTATCTGCCCCCTATAAGTTGTAAAGCTTGTTTTAACATTTCAAACCTTTGAAGAAATACTGTAAGAAATGCAATGTTTAACTCTACTCTCGAGATTCTTTTTTCACATAATTTATCCCCTTGCATGTCCCACTGACTCAATAGTAAAATTACAATAGTAGGTTCATTGTAGAACTGCGTGCTTGGAATTAATGACTTGTAATACAGAACTGCTGTCCCTTTGACTTTGTCGGCGATAGTATTTGCGTAACTAGTATCACTATTGCCCATTTCTTCGTCATAACGTCAAATCACCTTGCCTCTTGTCAGTATTTCGATATGAGGGTCCGAATCCGTTCAGAATTGCGTGACTACACAGTATTTCGTCTCATTACTTTATGTAATCTTTTCCTTATATCTGAAGGACATGAATGTTCGAAATTCGATTTGCGAGAATGCAATTGTACAAAGAAATATATATTATCTACTAAGAGTTCTCACGATAACGCATCAGTAATGATGGTTCCTACACATGCAAGAGATGGATTTAGTAACAGTCTACGAGGCGTGAAGATACCTTCATCTGAAAACTTACCCTGGTTGGACGACTGCATCGTACCAATGTAAATGGACCGATGAGCTGTTTAAGACACTCATATGAAACTTAAATATTTTATTGCAAGCGTGCGAGTCTCGTGTGACTCAGCTGTATTTATTTTTAACGTCTCGCAGGAAGGAAACAGTTTATTTAATGAGAAACTTGAAAGAATAATTTTGTAAGATTCTAAATGGATGAATTTTTTATTAATATGTGGAATGTTGAGTTAGTAGGGGTGCACTCAGCTGGCAATTGTCTAAAATTTAGTAACGTGCAAAAGCGATGGGTTTAGAATTTACTATTGATCTATTAACTGTTTGTCCCAACCATTATACAAGGATCGTAAGTGCGTTCCTATAAAGAGTTGATCAAAGTGTTAGAATACGCTAATTTGTCAGTGCCGAAGATATCTGGTTGAAATGGGTCTAAGCACTGTGGGACTTAACGTCTGAGGTCATAAGTCCCCTAGACTTAGAACTACTTAAACCTAACTAACCTAAGGACACACACACATCCATGCCCGAGGCAGGATTCGAACCTGCGACAGTAGCAGCCGCTTGGTTCCAGTCTGAAGCGCCTAGAACTGCTCGATCACAGCGGCCGGCCGCAGACATTTGCTTTCAGTTCTCTTTCGTCATTTTGACGTCTTTCTTAGGCGATACGTTCACGTCCTTAATTTTTAGACAGCTATCAATATTTAGAAGGTTGTTATGATTCCATCTTGGCCCTCTTTAAAACGACGACTACCCAGCGTTGCATCTGCTATCTGTATACTTATTCTAACGCAATGAAAACATTTTTTACTGTTAAACTGTTAGGTTGAAGAGATGTAACCGAGGAGCGTTATCGTAGTTCGTAGACCGTGAGCCATTTGTTTGGAAAACCTTAGCAGAACTTACGTTTCTGATATAGTAATAAGATGTATTAAGTTCGTCGTCATTTGTAGTCGTTAAGCAGAAGTTTTGACAGAATTACTGGTCCTATTAAATTGCGTGTCTCACTGGAACATTATATTCGTAACAGCCATAACAGCCATTCATTCAATACTGTGCGATTATATATATACATTCTGGCTGCTCAGCCTATCTGAGATGCTCTGTACACAAACTCAATTACAGCTCTGCTTTGAATACACCCCCGTTTCAGATGCCATTTTGAAGGCAACGTATGGAGCTCCACTCATTTAAGCTTCATGAAACTATAGGGTCTGAAGCGGGATTATTATGTGGATTTCATCAACAACAAATCAGTTATCTTTCAAACAAAATTGGGGGAGAAACATGTCTCATTACTTACTGAACGCCTTTCGCATTATACACTTTGGCTAATTATACTGCGGTCTGAATTCTAAAGAAAACCAAAAGATAGTTTAGAAGAAGCAATTTTAATTACCTCAGTGTTACAATATAAGGTATTAGTTAACGTGTTACTGATTTCTCACAGTCTCTTTCACAACCTAATGGACTTAAAATTTTAGTCTTTTTATATCAGTTACATTCTAAAACGTTATATTGGTCTTTCCTCAAGATCGATTCCGGCAGGAACCAAAATACCTTGTACAGCCTTCACTGACCCTTCAATTGCATTGCAAGAGCTCTGCGTGGCTATATACAATGCTTGGAGAACTGCAGATACAGTATCGCTGCACATCTCACTCCACTGTTCTATAAGGATACGGAGGCTCCTCATTTGTATGAGAACTGGTAAAAGCGAGGCTCTCATCTGTTTCATGTTTGACTCCTGGTTTTTTATTTTGGCCACACTAACATTCGGCTGCCGAACGAGGCCTAGAAAGCAGTCTCCGGCGGCCATAATGTCGCGCGAGACTTTAATGCCTTGAAGTTGATAGCTCCTCATGAGATCCAGGTCCCACAAAGACGCCTGCAGTGCCTCGCGTGCGTCCCTGTGGAGGTCCACAGCCCTCTCTGCTGTGAGGAGCGCCTCGCTCGTCCACTGCGTCACAGCGGAGGCCGCGTCGCGGAACGCGGGCAGCCCACGTCCCCCACTGTCGAGTTTTCGCACCACTTCCTCCATCTGCGTGCACGTTCGCAAAGCTGGAGTCAAGCCGATCGTAATAGTCTTTAAGCAGTTGGATATCAGGTGGTAGCTGATCTCTGCTCTGGATACAAGTCGCTGAGCTATTGCACACAGCTTGGACATTATTTTCCGCTGTCGAACGACTGCATTCCGCGATTTTCGAGCCGAGTTGGATACCTTTCTTTCAGTGTAGTTGTAGCGCACGTTTCCAACGGTCACTGGCATTCTGCTGCCACTACCGCTAGCAGCCCTCAGATCTGCACCGTCATACGTAGACTGCTTCCAATACACCTGGCTAACTTCATGACTGCGGTTCTCCTGCATTGTGGCTTCATTGCAGAAACCAGACACGTAGTCTTTGACGGCAGCGAGCCTCTTTTCAAGTGCTGCAATGGCGTCTTCTTCACTGCACTCACTCGACCTCTGCAAATTGCAGTTCACAGTACTCGTTACTAATTCATCAGAAGGAATGCTGGTGACGTCACAGAAGCTACATCTCAGCAGACATACCTTTGTCAGATACGTATCAATGACATTAAAAACGTTTTCCTCTCTTTTCTTTTCCTGATCCATTGCTTCTGAAGCCATGCTGGTGACGTCACAGAAGCTACACCTCAGCAGAGATACCTTTGTCAGATACGTATCAATGATATTGAAAACATTTTCCTCTCTTTTCTTTTCCTGATCCATTGCTTCTGAAGCCTTCTCATAAGCTACACACAGCTCCATAAGAGAATATGAAGACCCTCCAAAAGGCGATGACTCACTATGTATATCGGCCCCACTGTCACTATTAGACGGACAGCTATGAGAAACATTATTTCCGTTGGGCCCAACGGTGTCTTTCGCACTCGTGTCACTTCGCTCACTACTGTTGAAGCTCTCACTGGTCCCACTGATAACGACATCGGTTTCCTCTTGCCCGTCTCCTGTCACACCTGACGCGTTACTTCCGACTGATGATGATCGACGTTTTTCACCATCCGTGTCTTTTGACGTATCTGAGTCTTCAGGCAAGATGATCTTACGACTTCCGCAACCGATAACGTTAACGTAAGTGTCAGGATCTTGCTGAGACGTGAATATCATGTTGAGAAGGGATTCATCACAGTACATGTCGTCGGCTTCAGTTGCACCTGGTTTAGGAGGGTGCTGGCTGTAATCTGGCCGCCGCAGCCGAGATCCCATGTTGTTGCCGTCCACGTCTGCTCGACGTCTCACAGATGTGGGTTCACCAGTAGAGGAGACAGAAGACTGTCTCGCTGGCACTCGTCCGTCTATAGCGTCCATGGTGAATCCGGCAGCAACACCTTGCAGCATTTAGAGTCGATGGCAAATCCCTGCAGATCATATTTGCACAATTCAATGTAAATTATTTTTGGATGGACAGAGAGAGAGAGAGAGAGAGAGAGAGAGAGAGAGAGAGAGAGAGAGAGAGAGATGTTCAGGGCACTCTTGTCCAAGGGGTGGGAAATTGCCCCTAAAGGCGGAAGAATCGGCAATGGTCAACGACATGAGGATGCGGAAGGCATTGGAAACCACTGCATTAAAGACACGTAACGTGTATCCGTAGGACATGTGGCCTGTAGTTGAAATGTCATGATGATCTCTCCATTGGCAAAAGATTCCGGAATAGTCCCCCATTCGGATCTCCGGGAGGGGACTGCCAAGGGGGAGGTTACCATGAGAAAAAGATTGAATAATCAACGAAAGGGGGCAGCATCAAACCAGTCAGTAGACTGATGACAAAAAATATCGCAGATTTAACCACAACGCTGTAACAAATTAAGGGGTTTTAGAAATTTTTTATTGTCCTCTGTAATGACATTTACGTTCCTGAACATACTGGTACCGAAAGAAAAAGAAAATGATTTATCTTCGAAACTTTGCTTCAAATGAGGGCAGGCAACGATGTACAGATCATGGATTTACTTCAAGCTTTGTACACTCTTAGTAGTACTTTAGAACAAAGTAATGCGCACGTAGGAAGGGGTAGTACTTAGGCTGTTTCGGTAAAGTCGCAAGAGACGTTTTAAGCGCCATTTATGTACAGTTGTATAGCGCCCCTGAGAACGAAACGGCGACAGTCATGTGGTTAGCGTTGAATCTCTAATAGATGGGTCACTGGATCCAGTCCCGCTCATGTTATTCTAAACCATTTTTTTCAACACTAGTCATATCTTACATATTACACTTTGAAGGTAGTAATATAAAAAACGTGTACTTGCATGAACCTCTATCGAATTTCCAGCGCTATTTCGTTGTTCACTAATTTTTTATTAAATATGTTTGTGTAATAAATTTGTCTGACCGGCCATTTGACCATCTTCTGTGCGGATGCACAAACAGTGCCCGAACTCAAAGGAATTGCCAAAAAGCTGTGAGTAAAGAGTGTAATGGGCAGGGGCACTATGAATATATTACGGGACAATACGTCAGTAATGTGGGTCCCACAGGAGGCGTGCCAGAGTAGACCATGCATTCGCACTGTCCTCTGTCTTCGGTAGTTCAGACGGATAGAGCGTCTGCCATGTAAGCAGGAGATCCCGGCTCGAGTTCCGGTCGGGGCACACGTTTTCAACTGTCTTTACTGACATATCAAAGGCTGTATGCAGCTACGGGTATTCATTTCATTGTAAATATGTAAGTATCGACAAGTAAACAAATGAAAGCATGATGTTTTTCTGTAAATGTAAGAAACTCATTTCCGAATTCCTTATACCGGCAATAGGTTGGAAAATCCTTGGTCAAACAGCCATCAATAAAGGTGTGTGAATTTTATTCAGCAGATGAGTTATAATATGCCAAAATAATAGGGTAATGTACGATCAAAAGCCGAATGTCCATTCAACATTATATGTTACAGGCTAACATTTTTCATACAGACGAAGACAAATTAAAAAGGAGAAACATCGAATGAATGTATTTTTTCCCGCGTGCACAAGGGATATACGGTGATAAGGGAAACGAAGCTCCTTGACGTTTTGAAGAATGAAAACCAAGACGAACTTAACATTTTCGTACGTATTGGTGCCGAAAATTATTTGTCGAAATGATAGAAATTACTAAGAAGTGAAATGACTGGAAATTTAACGGAGGTTCATGCAAATAGAGATGTATTTCCACATTGATTTTCAAGTGTAAGATGTAGGAATAATATGACGATAGACGATGTATGGGACAAAAAGGATACCACCTACTAAACAATTGCTGATAGTGGATTATGAAGACATTCTGGACGCCTTGAGACGCTGCTAGTAATGCACTTAGTCTGCGTGACTTCTTTACACGAATCCCTGTAGTCTCCGCGAACGAAGACGATCTGTAAATTGACCGGTTTCCCGTAAGCAGTCAGTGTGCGTAATGCGGCTATAATGTATTATAAAACGTGTGCGGTTATAATTCTACGCTGTCAGTTGCGACATAATAACCATCTAGTAGTTCCCAACCGCGACACAACTTTCTATGTCTTAGTATTTGGATGGTTTGGCATCTACGGGTAAGTCGTGTTTGGTATTACCTTTTACTCCCAGTGAAATGGTATGAAGTTGTCGGCTGTGAACTTAGAGGACTCTCCTTGCTCAAGTAGATGTTGACTTTATTTCTTTTCATTGTGATAATTCCGACCTGTTAAGTGATATGAAGGAAATCAATCGTACCTTTTATTCCGATTTACTGTACGGTCTTGGCCACTAGACAGTTGTGAATATTCTTAGTGAAGCTGTGAGGACGGGGCCCAAGTCGTGCTTGGGCAGCTTGGTTGGTAGAGCACTTGTCCGCCAAAGGCAAAGGTCATGAGTTTGAGTCTCGGTACGGCATATAGTTTTGATCTGCCAGGAGGTTTCATATCAGGGCACACTCCGCTGCAGAGTGAAAATTTCATTCTGGAAAAATTCTTAGCGTTCGCTATGCATGCTATTTTCTCTTAATATGTTGACTGCCGGTGGGTTTTGTTTCAAGTTGTTTTCGATGCTTTGGCAACTACTTGTCTTACCATTCGTGATATTGCTATTCTGTAAATCTACATACTGTTTTAATTCATAGCTTACCGTGTGACATTTTACTTTAACTGAAGACTGGTACTCGTATACACTAGACGGTTCCTCATCTATAAGTCTTGAATAGTGTCTTATGAAAATAGGTGACTATATTTCTACGGATCTCTTGATTGTACGCTATCTAGTGCTGATCTTTGTAATAAATTTGAGAGTTCCCAAGGACATCCAAGATGTTAAATAGTTTTATGACTAACAAATATGAACACATGTTTTAGTCTATTGTGCTGGATGTACGCACGGATTTGATCCAACACCAATACTGTCATTTTTAAGTTTACGCGGTGTTATGATTACCTGTCACTTGTAAAATTGCATTGTACACCGTTATATTACTACATGTATACTCTCATTGTGCAGGGGCTCGAAGATGGCATAATGAATTTCCGAAACTGGTTGCGTTCGAAATAAAGTATCTTAAAGTTTGCGGCTGTTGGTAAAGTTTATTGCATTGAAAAGTATTGCGATTAATCGTCGGCATGAGTCCTTGACAGTGAATAACAGTTTCACAAATAGCTGCCTTTATTTCCTAAAATCAAGAAATACATCATGAAATATATATTGATATAGTGATTCTCTATCGCCGTTTACCTTTCTTGTGTTTTTAGGAAGCTTAGGTAAGGTTAAGTAAGGTTATTCATCTCGGATGTCACTGAAAACAGCCAAGGTGGAAAATGAAACTGACAGTCATTTACATCAGTTTCAGTTGCTTTCTGTCGTTAACCGTTTACAGTGACTACTATAGTCTTGAAGGCACTAACGAGAACGTTCTATGCTTGTCAAGATCTTAAATAAACTAATGCTACAGAGACAAGCGTACAATAAAATTAAATGCACCACACTACTAGCATGTAATACTGTCACCTCCGTCCAATTCAGTACTGACCATTTGTTAGTATACAGTAGTTTTAAGGTTTGAAGACATTCAACAGCGCCCAGATGATCACACTCCTATCGATGGAAGTCGGGGATATTGTGTCTCACTTTTATATCCATCATCGATGTGATTACAATTAATTCATGTACTGGAATATGTATATACAAATGTGTTCAACCTTACCTCCTGTTCTGTCCTTACTGCAGAATAGGACGCGAGTCTAAACATTTATGTCTACGCAAGGTGCAATATAGAAATTAAATAATTACGTACTGTTCTATACTCAGCACAGAACAGGACGTAAGGGTGAACATATGGGTATACACTTGGTGCTATACATTCATTAAATGATTTGAAACAAATCGATGAAGGATGCTGAAGTTATGTACAATATCCCCAGCACTTATCGATAAGAGTGATCAGCTAGGTAATAGAGACTATCAGTGTATTTTCGAACAACTCTTCACTTGCAAATGGTCATTTTAGAATTTACCCGGAGAGCTGCATGCGAGTAGTGGGGTTAGTTGTGTTTATGTTTACCACTGCGGGAGTAGTTACTTTCACTTTGTGACAGGCACAGAACTACGTTCTCTTTAGTTTCTTTAAGAACATAGGAATGTTCCTTGAAATGACTATCCGCCGCTGTCAGATGACAGTAATGTACGGAAATGATGTATGAGTGAAGGTGAAAAAAAGGAATTGCCCCTGAATAACGTGACGTACTTAGAGCCATCTCAGACGACGTCTATGAAAATTAAAAGGTCTACCTATTTTGACGTTTATACTAAAAACATGGTCACGTTTATGGATAGTAAACAATGAACTAATTCAGAGGTCCCAAATCGGATACTCTTTGCTGTTTATAGTCATTGCCGTCGTAACCAAGTTCAACTACGCAAGGATTTTTCAAAAATTACGTTTTTATTTACGTGGCAGTTGAACTACAGCCCAACAAAACAAGCGAATTGTTTACAGTTCTCAAGTTCTATATCTTAAAATGATGAAGTGGTACATTCTTAAAAGACACGCCGGAAGAAACAAGGACTTCTACAACCTTCCTTGATGCTTCAATGCCATTACAAGCGTTCTGGGTCAGTGAAGACAGAGTTTCCAGAACTACAGATATGGAATCACTGCATGTCTCGCTGCACTGTTCAATGAAGGTCTCGTAACTTCCCATTTCCTTCAGGTCTGGCAACAGGCACGCTCCTGTAAGTTTCATGTTTAACTCCTGATTTCTTATCTCAGCGTGACTGGTATCAGGCTGCTGTACGAACTGCAGGAAGCGGTCTCCGGCAGCCTGTACGTCGCGGAAGACTTCAGTACTACGAAGTTGGTAGCTGCTGACGGCGTCCTGGTGACTACAGGCTGACGCCAGCGCCTTTTTCACCTCCATGTGGTGACTTACGATCTTCTCGCCATCGAGCAGCGCTTCTCCCGTCCACCGAGTGATAACCGAGAACGCGACGCTGAGTGCAGAGTTTCCGTGACCTTCGCTCTCAAGTATTCGTACCGCTTCCTCCATCAGCCAGAAAGATCGCACGGTTGGTGTCAGGTAGATGGCCACAGTCTTCAAGCAGGTGAGTATCATCTGGTGGATCATTTCTATCTTGGAAACATGCCGTTGAACTAACGCACACAGCTTGGAAACTACTTTGCTCTGGCACACGACTACTTTCCGCGATGCAGGAAATGAATTGGCTGCCTCTCGCACAACGCACTTGTAGTCCAAGTTCTGAAGTAACAAGAGCAGTGTGATGGTATCACCACTGCTGCTGCTGCTGTTGCTGCCAGGCAGATTCGATCTGTCAGGCACAATCGGCTTGCCATCTACCAGACCGACTGGCTGTTTGCGATCCTGCTGTTTTATGTCGTCAGTGAGGAAGAGAGAGACGTAAGCCTTCAAGGCTTCAAGTCTCTGCTCAAATGCAATACTATTGTCTTCGTCTCCGCCAACACTCGAACCTGGAAAATCAGAGCTCTGAAGATACGTTAATGATTCACCAAAAAGAGCGCTGGCAATGCTATGGAATTGTTGACTCGCCAGCGTTACCTTCGTCAAGTTCGTACGACAGACAGTAGCGACGTATTCCTGTCTTTGCTTTTCATTATCTACTGCTTCTAAAGCCCTCTCATACGCAAAACACAGCTGAATCAGAGAATATGAAGACCCTGTAAAGGGCAAAGACAAATCTAAACCAGTGGTAATGTCAGAGGTTGGAGAAATGTCGCTCCTGCTGCCACCACCAGCATCATTTTCGCTCTTGTAATCTTGCTCAGTGCTGTTGCAGCCCTTGCTCGTATCACTGACATGTAAGACATCACTCTGCACCTGCCCTTCGCCGATCGCACTTGGCACGCTACTTGGGGAAGATTTTCGTCGCCTTACGTCGTCGTCTATCTCCTGCATGGGTACGTCGCTACCTGTGTTAGACGTATTTGTGTCTTGGGTCGAGACGCTCATAAAATCACCGGAACCACTGGAGCAAACTTCTGTGTCAGGATCTAGTTGTAATGTGAGCTTCACGTCGAGGAGGTATTCATCGCAATACGTGTCGTCCGCTGCTGTTACTTCTGGCTTAGGTTGCTGACAGTCCTTTGTCCGCTGCAGCCTCGATCCTGTGGAGCTTGAATCCGAGTCTTCGCGATGTTCCTGATCTGTCGGCTCTCCAGTAGATGAATCTGACGAGTATGTCTTCCCTCCATCTCCCTCTGTTGAATCCATTATGAAGCCCTCAGCAGCGCCAAGCAGCGTTTAGATTCGATGGTAGAATCCTGCAGATCATATTTCCACATTTACATTCTACGTAAGTAATGGTTAAGCATTTGTAATGGAAGGAAGGAGGGCGTGTGTGTGTGTGTGTGTGTGTGTGTGTGTGTGTGTGTGTGAGAGAGAGAGAGAGAGAGAGATAGAGAGAGAGAGAGATAGAGAGAGAGAGAGATAGAGAGAGAGAGAGAGATAGAGAGAGAGAGAGATAGAGAGAGAGAGATAGAGAGAGAGAGAGAGAGAGAGAGACGGATAGCTTTTGTTCATCTCCAAGTCAATTAAAAGATTTTAAAACTTGTGAAAATGGCTATATACTTGACCACACGATAGTGATGGAATTAATGGGGGTTGTAGGAATTTTAATTTTACTGTAGTTGACTGTAGTTACCTGTACGTACTGCAACCGAAACAAAAAGACGTGTTTCAGATCCCAGAGTCTCGTCCTAAGCATTGTCTAGTACATACTGACAGGTGTTAGTAATTGGTATGTTCTCGGATATATCTGACTACGACATCTGAATACGGACCTCTCTCAAAGAGGATTTCCAAATGTGTTTGTGCTAGGCAAGAAAGGGATGTACTACCTATGTACTCACAAACAGGGAGTTTTATATAAATTCAGAGAGCGTTCAGCAGATCCTGCAGGGCACTTGAAATGTGTCTTCTGACAGTGAATTGCTTATTATAAGTCGCAAGGCCGGCATGAATGAAAAAAAAAAAATGCAGATTGGCTTGTCTCTCTGAAGTGTCTATTGTGCATGTTGTGGCTATTACATACAAGGAACATTTAAGTATCTCTGCTAGTTCTGTGTTGTCCCGATGGCAATGTGTCGATAGTGAATCTAGCGAATATTGGTCAGAATTAATCATGGACTACGGAATTTAAATAACTAAATCGACTATTTCGAGAATAAACGAACACAAAATATCCACCACCACCACCACCACCACCACAAAAAACAACAACAAAAACAACTTTTACACGCTATAGATGCAACGTATCGTATTACAGTCATTACGAAGCGTGAAAAGCCTCGAGGACTCACCCAGATATACGACGACTCAACCAATCATTCACAGAGAGTGGTTTTAGTTGAGTGCAAGACTGACATCTTAATATGTTCTGAACAAGTTAGGCTTATTATCCCTGATCTGTGTTTTAAAAACCGTAACTTTTTTCAAAGACAAAGATGCAAAGTGCCGCTTTCTTAAGTACTCTTTTGCTGAAACTAGTTTTCGTACGTTTTCAGATTATCTTCAGATGTACATGGAAATTACGTCCCTATTTCAAAGCAGAATGCACGGAACTAGAACTTGCGAAAGATGCCCCTACTGTCGCAAGACGGCGCCCGCACCATTCTGCAAAATAGAACTTAATCCTAGGAAATAGAACCTGGAAACATTCGGGAAAAAGAAATGATAAATTTCAATATTCGGTATTCAGTATGTATAAACCTCAAAGCGATTTAGAATAGAATTGGAGTAGCACACGGCCACATCCATTCTTCGCGTACGGGAAATTAGTGAGTAGTAAGGTGACACGTAACCCGGTCATTCGAAGGGACCGTGAGCAGATTATTGGTTCTTTCGTCGCTGCTGGTGAGAGGAAATCATGGGTTTGAGACAGTCCTCACCACATGTTTCACTAGTTCCCTGATCCAGGGTAAGATTTACTGCCTAGTTTCGGTATCGTTGTATCCGGACCCTAACATGACCCACCGCACAGAACGGAGACATATCCACGCTTAGAGATGGTAATGAGTGTGTCCTTACACCGGTCTTATATCTGTGTTATGAGAGGATGCAATAGCTGCTGCTGAATCTCATTGATTGTATTTTTGTGACTCACGGAACTTTTGTTGCTCACGTTGCGTGCACAGCAGAGATGGATATTTTCATAGGTGCTCCTGTTTCCGGTAAACCTCTAAAGTCTAGCCAGCAACACACACTGGAACCAGGGGTGGCTCTTAATACGTCCAGCAAAACACTAGACGTAACGTGAGAAATAAAAATTGTTTCATGGACTAGGACTATACAATCCGGAAGATAACTGCGCCATGCCGCAGCGAACGCCTTCAACGCACAGGGTGACCTGGGAGTCAATTTTTGAAATGGTTCTGAGCACTATGGGACCTACACCTATGGTCATCAGTCCCCTAGAACTTAGAACTACTTAAACCTAACTAACCTAAGGACATCACACAACACCCAGTCATCACGAGGCAGAGAAAATCCCTGACCCCGACGGGAATCGAACCCGGGAATCCATTTTTGAAAAATGTGTTCCTCACGAAGTTACGTAGTTAGAGTTTTAATGTTACAAATCACTGAAGTGAAAGGTTTTATGGACACTGAAAGAAGTACACGAAACTACCGATTGACGGCGCTTTATATCATAAGATCAATAATTAGCGTCAATTGAATTTCGACAAAGTAGTTGGTCGAAGGACGATGCTATTTAACAGCAGTTTACGTCGTCAGGTGGTTTCTTTCAGCATCCCTGATGAAGTCGGGCGATCCTGGTAGACTTGCCACTTCCTAAGTCCCAGTAGACAACAGTAACACGGACTGAATTCTGGAAACCTGACCGCCTCTCACTACATCACACTTTATTCACGATTCTCATGCGCAGTCACTGATGTTGCTGTCAATAGTTATATGTAGGCTAGTTTTTAAATCCTTTTTGGTTTCAATAGAACTTCCATTTCACGTCTTGAAAGTACCCCAATTTTTACCTCTCTACGTAACTTTTCAAATGTTTACGGAAATTTGGGTCTCACTACAATCAGTTGACGGCCGGTGACAGTTTTCGTAACGAAACACATCAAACTGTGCCATTGATTATGGTGACAGGGGAGCTCTCTCCGACAACGAGGCTACTACGTTTTTAACAGGAAGGTTCTGCAAGTCGACTGAAAGTCGACAATCTTTCAGTTGACCAAAGAAACAACTGTTAAAAAATTAAGGATGTTGAGAAAACCCGCTGAACTTCAAGTTAGTAGATGATATGCAGTAAAACTAAGACTACTGGACTTCGCTGCACCCCTAGTAGTACCATTTCGAGACCACTGTTTAATTATTAAGTGGCTGGTGTTGAGTACGAACATATAGGCAATATGTTCAGGGGGACTGAAGTGTAACGAACGATAACTTACGTTAGATATATTCGCAATTATGAAGAAGGGCAATCGTCATCTGTAGAATGGAGTGACAGTGAATTTTTTTTTCGGGACCGGGACTCTAATCCGGTTTTCCCGCTTATTGCGAGTGGTCGCCTCACCATTTGGCTATTCGTGAGCTACCCACCTCCACACCCAAATTTACATATGCCGTCAACCATGCCTCTACGATTTGTACTCAAACCTCCATTATGTATAGTCGCTTGCCCGGTATCAACAGATAAATACGATATTTCAGTGCCTGCGGTGTTTTGATTGCGTTGCAAAGTTCCTTCGGACATGCGTGGATCATGCACGGATAGCCAAATTGTAAGGCGACAACTCGCGATATGTGGGAGACCCGGGTTTGAGTCCCGGTCCGGCACAAACTATCATTGTCGTTCACTTTCACAGCTGATGGTTGTCCTTAATCGCAGGAGTGAATACATTTACTGTGTTTCATAACGGCGTTAGTCGCCGCAGTGCCTGTTCGTTTAGGCATGCATGCATGTCAAAAGAAAATTTGCAGCACAGTCAGAACACAGGCTCAGCAATATCGTAAGGGATGATTTGGTCGGTAAAATTAAGACCACACTATTAAATTATCTGCAGTAAACTTTTAAATTTTACAGAAATCCCACAAACTTTTATCAATCAGCGTTGAAACAAGCAAAACAAACATTGTGACAACGTTTGTCTTTACAGAAGATTGAAAACGACTTTAAACATGCTATTTGTATGAGTACTGGAAGTATCTTTGCTTCTACAGATAAATGAGATAAATACTGAGTATTTGAGAAAGATTCTAAAACGCAGTAGGTGACTAAGATGCTCTGTGTATTCTGTCTCATTGTTATCAAGGAACCAAAGGTAGGAATGAACAACTTCAGTCTGCAGATATAAACATTTGGAATATTTATTAACGAGGAGTTGACAGAATTATGTAAGTGGGGATTGGCTCACAGTCCACACTCGACAAGAGCTTTTGTCCGTTTATTTGTTGCACTTTAAGAATACTTCTTATATTCTATTCCTCTTTTGTTTTTTTGCATGAAACCTGAATCTAGCAACGTCGTCTTCTTCCATACTGGCCAGCACCGGCGTCTAGTGCCTGCATGGACAGATTGGCTCCTCCCTGCAGTTTGTGTGGAGGCAACAAGCTAATCTGCTACTCTGAGAATTAAGTGTCTGCGTGAAATAATCTTAGATGTAAGTAACTTAAAAATGTGAGCATTTATTAGTAGGCTGTTTAGGTTTTTTTAATTGGTAACGCCACGTAGCGCTCTATATGAAAATTACTCTCTGTGCTGTGTGCAGTCTGTGGCTGGTTTGCATTGTTGTTTGCTATTGTAGTGTTGGGCAGTTGAATGAACAGCGCGTAGCATTGCGCAGTTGAGGCTGAGCCGCCAGCAGTGGTGGATGTGGGGAGAGAGATGACAGAGTTTTGAGAGCGGACGATCTGGACGTGTGTCCTTCAGAAAAAGGAAATTTGTAGGACTGGATATCATGAGCTGATATATACATTATGACTTTTGAACACTTAAGGTAAATATATTGATTGTACACTATCTAAATCTTTCATTTGCTAACTATGCCTATCAGTAGTTAGTGCCTTCAGTAGTTGGAATCTTATTTAGCTGGCAGTATTGGCGCTTGCTGTATTGCAGTGGTTGCAGTACAGAATATGTTTGTGAGGTAAGTGATTCATGAAAGGTATAGGTTATTGTTGGTCAGTGCCATTCTTTTGTAGGATTATTAAAAGTCGGATTGGGTTGCGCTAAAAATATTGTGTGTCAGATTAGTGATCATCTGGATAAGTAAATAGAGAAATGTCTGAGTACATTCAGTTTTGCTCAGTTGTTTGAAACTCAAATAACGGAAGGGGATTAGCACCACAGTAACTCACTGATTTTTCTAAGGAGACGTTTCACATTGATCATAGGAAAGTCAGGAATATCGTGAAAGACATGTACAGGCCATATGTGGGTGCCACTTTAGAAAATGTAGTGTGTAGCCACTTTATCAAATATAAGAACTCTGTCCTTATTTTCATTGTAAAACCTCAGTTTGTCGAAGTTTCTCGTCAGCATTCCTAATCATGTCATTCAGTGTGTATGTCACACAATAATAACTTCTTACTTCCCTCTCTCTTTCGTATACTGTGAGGAAAATTTTGCCTTACTTTTACAAGTGTGTTGCATACAATGCATCGTCTCCACTTCTCGCCGCAGGAGTAGTCGTGATATACGACGAGTACCTACTACACTTCTTGTTTATTTTGGTTTCCTCTCATTCACTAGATTCACTGAAGCGAATTGTCAGTCAATGTTACGACCACGTTTGTCACGGTCAGGGAATCCGCTCAGGATGTAGCGCTTGTCAGCACCACCCAAGTCAGAATCTAACCACGCTGACTTTTCCTGTACTGTATGAATGGGCACCTGCTCTTACAAGGCTACAGTTGCTCTTCGGCAGTCATGTACTCGCCTGGCTTGTAGCAATAAATGCAGTTTTAAGTAGATCTTACTTTGCTGAAGAAGGCACTATTTATCAGTTTTCTTACGTTGTCTTCTTAATAAGAGAAAAACCAAACCTAAGGTGACTGCGTAATTCTGCAAATCTGTT
Source organism: Schistocerca gregaria (assembly GCF_023897955.1). Taxonomy (NCBI): domain Eukaryota; kingdom Metazoa; phylum Arthropoda; class Insecta; order Orthoptera; family Acrididae; genus Schistocerca; species Schistocerca gregaria. The sequence goes on along the minus strand of NC_064921.1, from coordinate 482,974,068 downwards.
TCTTGACATGGCGCTTCAAAAGAAAGGAAGTCCCAACGTATTGCCCCTTAAGTCACCATGAAATACCCCGAACACAGTAATCCAATGAAAGTGGTTCTTCCACGCTTAGGGACCACTAATTATTACCAATTGTGCTGAGCGCCTTTTCTTCAGTGTACTTTGTCTTAGGATCGGGTCGCTGACAGCCTCACAGTCACAATGCAGAATGACAATTCGTCCACAACATGTTGATCCCGTTGGCCTGGTTATCTCCTGCGACGCATTCTGGATGCTGCAACTACCTGCCTTGTCACCTGGCTCAATCTGCGTCCACTTGGAGTCACTGGAACTCTGTACTCTAACGCCAGGAAGTGGCTGCCTCACAGCACAGCTTCCTCGCCCACGATGAGCTGCGGCACCACCTCGGGCACCCACAAAAGTTTTGTGGCCATGTCCACCTATCGTTGCTCCGCAAACTGCAACGGCCCCCATACCGTCTCGGTCTTCTGTATCATTGCCATTGTCAGCTGGAAATTTAATCTATGTTGAAATTCTTTGTAACTGGGGAGAGAGAGAGGAAATAACAGCAGTCACGACGCAATAGCTGTTACGCGTTTACATTACATGAATGATATTAAGTTTGAATGAAGATTAGTCAGCGACTTACCGACTCCATCAGGTGGCTGAGCAACAGTCCTCCTCCCCACGGTCCTCGACCTTTTCTAAGGCCCCGCCCTGCATCGCATACACGTTTGGTTCATTGTTGGGAGGGACGCCCACGCCCTAGGGTAGTCAGTAAGTCTGACACCGAGAGACTAGAAGAAAACCATACCGTGGACTGCGCGCTCATTCGCTCAAAAACTTAGAATGGTTCATGCTTTTATTGTGCAGGATGTACGTCATCTTCAGATGGATTAGATTCTGCTTGATGTTCATTTGATGCGTCTGAATCACTCGTCCTCCGCATTCGTCTCAGTTCCGCTACTGTCACTCTACTGAATTTGGGCCCCCAAAAGGCCACGTCTTGAAGCCGTAGCTTCAATGACTCGAGCTCGCGAAAATTAACTGCACGCTCACGTCGCTGGCGTATGAACTGCCTCACTTGGTCACAGACAAAGATACTGTCAGGAAACTTCGGTGAAGAGGACGCGCATGACGTCTGTTGTCGTTTAAGGGAACTATTAGCAATGACTCACTGAGAGCGGTGTAGGGTGGGGTCCCCCCCGGATAGAATGATACTCAGCTTACTTTGCAGTGCCACTTCACAGGTTTGCATGTCGCCGGCCCGTAGAAAACGGGAAGCTGCGCTTGTATGAAGTATCACTGGATCTTTGAATTCTTAGTATTTCAGTTTTTTGCCCAAAATGTCCATTTACTCCAGCATCTCGTAAATACCGTCAAGGCAAGCCCAGAAAATGTTTAGTATGTGAAAACCGGTGCCACTGATGAATTGCTTTAAAATACATGCGAGTCCAAAATTATGAATATGATACTTTTAGTGATAAATAACATCAGACTATCTACCCACAACAATAAGGATCCCGATTCGTTCACAACACGTAATTCAGATGTGAACAGATGACGCGAGATTTGTACCGTTCTTTCATTGCGGAACTGGAGCATGGCAGTGGAATTCGTTCTAACCTGTCTTTTAAAATCGAATTTTGTACTTCTACTGTGTACAACTGAAGAAACAGCATCTTAGTACCAATCTAATCGACGATTACTTGTTACTTGTTACTTTCCGAGTTCGCACACCAACGTGTAACTGGCAAACTGATTTGTACTAAGGTGATCTGAGACTGAACCGTGAGGCCTCGAAATCATTCGTGCCATAAAACTTAACACCATAAATGTAGCCTGAGTATTTTATTTATTGTTATTCATATATGTTGCTGTATTTCCACCATTCACTATAACATAAGGAATGTATATCTGAACTGAATATCAGGAATTAGTATCTCTACGATCTCTCTCAACTAAAAGTTTCAAGGTGACTTAGTGATATAGAAACACCCAGATTCATAGAAGCAAATGATCACAGTAGCAAACAATCACTCACGAGTGTATACGTCATGGTACAGTCTTCACTTTGTCCGCCTCAGTAGCTGCAAGGCCAGCGCGACAGATTGCTAAGCGAAAGGGCCCACGTTCATTTTCCAGCCCGTTCGGAGATATCTGCTCGAGCACTGTGTGTTGCGTTGTCATTTTAGTCTCACTGTAATTGAAATGACTGTTGAGATGGCTGAACGGACAGGGCCCGAAACCCAATGAAATTGAACAATATTATTCACTCTGAATTCCTGAACATTACTATCAGGTTGATGGAGAAGATCGTAGCGTTTTTGTTTTGCTTGTTGGTATTCCGGTTTATTTATCGATTTTCATTTTGTATTTGTGGTTCACTGTTGCGCTTTGATTTTAAATCTTGTCTTATTTGGACACAGTGAGTGGAGCTGGGGATGCTACAAAATGGAGCGCAGCACTGAATGGAAAACTTTGAATATTGCCGACATTTTACTTTGTTTACGTTCAATACGGGGGGGGGGGGGGGGGGGGGGACAGGAATGCAGGCAGCCAGAGGCACTTGTGGCGTGATTGGGGTAGTGTCACTGGACTAAGTACTGCAAGGAAATGGTTTTCTAAATTTGAGGAGGAGAGGAGGATCGTTTTGTTAACAGTGACTCCACTTTCAGGAAGAAGTTGGGGGTTTGATGATTGCTTAAACGCAGTATTCCACAATGATCCACGTCATTATCTCGATAAATGTAAAATCTCGTAAACTGCTCATTCCAACAACATGGGACATTTGCGTGCAAGGGGGGGGGGGGGGGGGATTCAAATATCGGGTGTGCAGGTACTGCACGCTCTAAGCCAAAGTCAAAAAAGTTACCGGATACCCATATGTGTAACTCTGCTTCTTTTGCCTCAGTTGACTTGTTAACAACGTCGACCAATCCTATGCTGTATCGTTACTGCTGACGAGGTATTTTACCTTTACGCTGACACAAGGAAAAGGAAGAAATGGTTGAGGCCAAAAAAGCAGTAAATTACCGTACGAATACCACCTCACATCCACAAGAGGCAATTTTATGCATCTGGTAGAACAGCGACGGTGTAGTATACTACGAATAGCTTCTCCGAGCTGTAACCATCACTGCTGATAAATCTCAACACAGACGTCTTGCAGCTGCAATCCAGAAACAACGACAAGGAACACTGCTTGAAGTTATGTTATTACACGATACCACCCGCCCGCATATTGCTAGACCGACATAGAACGCTATAATGGGGTTGCTTTGCGATGTTGTTCCGCAGCAACCTTATTCACCTATCCTTGCACCCTCAGTTATTACATTTTCCGCGCTCTGTTTAACTACCTGCAAGGAACTTCCTTTTTAGATGAAAGTTTGCTCCGAACATGGCTCCAGTTCTTGGCCTCAAAACCGTGTCATGTCTACAGTCGTGAAATCTAAAGGATACCCAAGTATTGGCAGACTGTTGTAAATAGTGAAGGAGAACGAATCATTGATAACTGAAAGCTCCGTTAGTTGTATCTGCTGTGTTTATTAAATTTATGGACATGGTGAACTGGAAAGCTGTTGTAAGGTAGCGAGTGGAAGAGTGCTATGGGATAATATGGGACTGGTAGTAAACACAAGATAAGAGGAAGACTAATTACACTATGACACTATGCAATAAATAATAGTTATAACGAATATTCTCCTCAAGAAGCACGAATAGAGGAGAAATACTTGGAAAAGGCTTGAAGTTAGGGAAAAATTCCAGTTAGATTACCTTACGGTCAGGCAGAGATTCCGGAATCATGTAGTCAACTGGAAGTCGTACCTAGGAGCAATTTAGTAATCAAGAGTAGCATAAGTCCGACTGGTCACGAGGAATCTAATGACATTGAAGTGGGACACATACATACTAATGAAAGAGACTTTTAACTCGCCGTGGCTACAGATACTGGGGTAATAGCTTACTAGGTAATCCATTTGAATAGGAACAGATGTGTCTAAGAATGAATCACGTAAGCTGGAAAGAAAATCATACGTACGGGGAAGGTAATTGCAAAGAAACCATGGGTAACAGAAGAAATACTTCAGTTGATCGACGAATGATATTCAGGAATACAGAAATACAAGCCACTTAGGAGTGGAATAAATAGGAAGTGCAGAGAGGCAAGGTGAAATATCTGAACGAAAAATGAGAAGAAATCGAAAAGAAATGATTGAAGAACGGACTCAGCATACAGAAAATTTAAAACCATCTTAGGTGAAACCAAAGATCATCTAGTCTTGACAAAACTTGCATATAATACAAAGAAAAAGTAAATAAGCAAGCAAGAATAAAACTTTTGGGGAGAATTAATAAGGTGCAGTCCAATTTATTGATCTCTAAACAACAAACTTTATCCAAGATAGCGGCTGTGACAGTTGATGACAAGTAGAATTATCGAAGATGGCGGCTTTTAGGGGAAAGTGCAACGCCCCCCTGGTTGGAAGTTTGAATTTTGGCAGGAAATTTAATTGTGTGCTTCTACAGGTCAACTGGCTCCCCATTTCCGATCTTTTTGCATGATCATGCATTATCTTCTTGCAAAACAGGCGTGGAATTTCGAATTTGTGGAAATCTTGCTCCAAAAGCTTACTCCTGTAGCTGGGGGGGGGGGGGAGGGAGAGTGGAGGAGTTGGGGGAGGTTGGTATTGGTAAGGTATTGGTAAGGTATTGGTAAGGTATTGGTAAGGTATTGGTAAGGTATTGGTAAGGTATTGGTAAGGTATTGGTAAGGTATTGGTAAGGTATTGGTAAGGTATTGGTAAGGTATTGGTAAGGTATTGGTAAGGTATTGGTAAGGTATTGGTAAGGTATTGGTAAGGTATTACCCGTACTACAGACTGCTCTTTATGTCATTCAATTCGAATGTAATTTGACTTTCTTTGAATAATGGAAGCGAGCATGAATTCCTGAACGTATGAAGAGAAAGAATATGGTACTGGAAATAAATACTTTGCATTTAATATACATTACGCAATGCATGAAAACATCTGTCTGTTGGAATTGTCATTTCTAAGACTTGCATATAAGCTCCCATCACACAAGATAACTGCCTCCAAGCTACGAGACCAAAGATCTGAGCTAGTTGGTGAGTTCACTGCTAGGGGGCACTGTGATATGTCACGTGATCGTGAAGGTCAGCATAGCATCATGACATCAGTTTTTTTCTCAGCTGCACCTGTGCCCCAGCCTCCTCTCACCCCTCTTTCCCCCACTGGCGATCTGGAGGAGAAAACAGACAGGGAAAGCAATCACCCTGTTCTGAGCCGCTGTGGAGGAGTGCACATTATTTTTGGAACAATTTATTTACCGACGGATTTCACCAAATTTACTTATAACGCTGATACAATACTCTCACTCTGATGTGCTCGGGGCACAATATACTGTTTACAGACCTGCAAACTACTTGTACATAATGCAGCACACTGATGTGCAGGCAGTATCCATCTTACCCCTAGTGAGATAAGCCACTTGTCTGAATATCAAGAGCTCAGAGGGGAAACCCAGTTCTAAGCAAAGAAGGGAAAGCAAAAAGGTGGAAGCAGTATATAGAGCGTCTATACAAGGGCGATGTACCTGAGGACAATATCATGGAAATTGAAGAGGATTTAGATGAAGAAATGGGAGATATGACACTGGGTGAAGAGTCTGACAGAGCACTGAAACACCCGAGTCGAAAAGGGCCCCCGGACTAGACAACATTCCATTGGAACTACTGACGGCCTTGGGAGAGCAAGTCCTGACAAAAATCTACCATCTGGTGCGCAAGATGTATGAGACAGGTGAAATACCCTCAGATTTCTAGAAGAATATAATAATCCCAATCCCAAAGAAAGCAGTTTTTGACAGATGTGAAATTTGCCGAACTACCAGTTTAGTAAGTCACACCTGCAAAATACTAACGCGAATTCTTTGCAGACGAATGGAAAAACAAGTAGAAGCCGAGCTTTGGGAAGATCAGTTAGGATTCCGTAGACATGTTGGAGCACGTGAGGCAATACTGACCATACGGCTTATCTTTGAAGCTAGATTAAGGAAAGGCAAACCTACATTTCTAGCATTTTTAAACTTAGAGAAAGCTTTTGACAATGTTGACTGGAATATTCTCTCTCAAATTCTGAAGGTGGCAGCTTGTAAATATTTTTGTACTGTCTTGTACATCCGGTTTACAACACAATGGAGCACACTCAGAGGTTGAGTTGTAACACACTGTTCAGTGTAGGAAACTCACGAGAGTAAGGCCCATAGCTTAGAGAGAGAGAGAGAGAGAGAGAGAGAGAGAGAGAGAGAGAGAGAGAGAGAGAGAGAGAGAGACCATATGGCATCCATTGTGACGTAGCGTACGATGCGGGATCACTTGTGGGTTAGTTGGTTCGTAGCTGGATGGAAGGACTAAATAGAGGACGATTAAACCCTCATAGTCACGATGTGCTCCTAGAGCAACACAGATGTATAATGTAACTGCGTTACTAATTACAGGTCTACTTCTGGGAAATTGTCATCAATGAAGTACAGAAGACAATGACGACAAATGAGAGAAGTATTGTGGAGTCAGTGGAACAGCTCATGAAACTAAGTTGCTGACAAGAACAAGATGCAGAGGTGAGTGAAAGAAAATTGAGCACCTGTTAAATAATCAGTTTGGCTTTACAAAACGTAAAGACACCAGAGAGGAAGATATGACGTTGCATGTCGTAATGGAAGCACTGCTCAAATCGATGAAGAGAAGTTCATAGGATTTGAAAACATTCTAAAATGTTGCGGGGTATTCTACAGTCTGAGAAAAATAGGAGTGAGCTACATATGTAGAATTAGTAAGAGGGTAAATTAAAAGTGGAGAACAGAACAGCGAGCTCCAACTAATGAGTGGGTAAAACTGATGAAGTCTTTCGCCCATGCTATTGAATTTGTGCATCGAAGTAGTAATGATAGCAGCAAAACAAAGGTTAAAACGCGGGATTGAAATTAAGCGTGAAACGATATCAATCATGAAGACTCGCTGACGGTATTACTATCTTCTGTGAACTTCTATGGTTACAGGATCAGTTTAACCGAATTATGTGTAAATAGTGCAGATGTAAGATTAAACCTTTCCAAAAATCGTCACCACTAATATGTTAGGTAATTCTATAATATTAAAAGTATATCAACAGATGGGACACGAATTAGGAAATAAAGTAGATCACCAGAAGCAAACAGAGCATTAACTGAAATCAGAAATTGCTTTTCATATGTTCCTCTCCTCGTCGATTATGCACAAAATCTTAACATCGCTCAAATTTAACACATCCTTCTGTAGCTCACAACTCAAATGTTTCTATTCTATTCCCCAGTTTTTCCTACAGTTCATTACTCATTCCATGTAATACTGTGTTACGAAGGTACGCTCCTGGAAATTTCTCCCGATGTATGACATTAATAGACCTACTTTGGCCAGGTATGCCTTGTTTGCTTGCCCTAACCTGCTCTTAATTTCTTCCTCCAATATCTTATTTTACTTTCCAGGAAGCAGAATTCCTGAACGATGTCTACTTCGTCGTCTCTAATTGTATATTTAGTTCACTGCTTGTTTCAGCTCCGTTTCTCTTCACTATTTTCGTCTTTCATCAATTATCTCAAACCATTTTATGTGCTCACGTAACTATTCATTCCACTGACCAGGTTCTAAATCATTTTCACTGAGGTAGCAGTGACGTGATGGTATCATTTCCTCCTGAATTTTCATCACAATGATGTTTTACATTACATCCGGCACTGTTTCTTCCGTGTGTGAAACGAACAATAGAGGTAAAAGGCTTTGACCTCATCTTACACTCTATAATCCAAATTATTTACCCTTGATCTATTCTTGTTTTCCCCTGTTAGTTCCTGCGCATACTATGTATCAACAACCCTCTCACTACCCCCCCCCCCCCCCCTCCCTTGCACCTCTTCTGTCGAGAATTCGAACATATCGCACACGCAGTGCCGACCGATTTTTATGGGTCGACAAATCGTATGAACTCCCATTTAGATTCATTCAGTCTTGCTTCCAGAATCAAGCAAACGCTCGAACTACCTCTTTGATGCCTTCACTTCCCTAAACCCGGACTGATTGTCATCAATAGTTTTCTCCTCCATTATTTTTCTCATTATCCTCGTCGTCATCTACGGTGCATGAGCTGCTGATGTGTTGTATCTGCGAGAATTCTCGCACTTCTCTGTCGTTATTGTCTTTGAAAATGTGTGGATGGTAATTTTCCGAAGTCTGATGTTTTATCTACCGTCTCAGATTGTAAATAACTTTAATTACGATTCCAGAAATCTGCTTAAGTAAGCTGTGTCAGTGCATGATACTCAAATTTAATTTCCCAGTATCTCCAGGCCTTCCCTCCCAGCTCTCGAGTCCTACACCTGCTGACCATCGTCTGCTGCTGTTGATATTACCTGACACGAAATATATGGGGCCAGACACACACCACAATGTTAGACTGGGTCTAACCTTTTTTAAGCTCAACGAGTAGCTGAGCCATAAACCTGTGGACCATAATACAGGAGCGACGAAACACGAGTCCAGTAAATAAAAGAGAGTACCACTGTTCGCACACCAAGATGGGTAGGCAAGGAAGCAGAGTGTTCTGTTTCTGCATGGTTGGTTGGTTGGTTGGTTTGTGGGATTAAAGGGACCAGACTACTATGGTCATCGGTCCCTTGTTCCACAAAAACTAAAACCATCCGAAGAGAATAAAAAACGAACAGGAAAGACAGCAGACAAAACACGACATGAAATACTCAGAGACCAGACAAAACAAAACACACAGTGTGATGGTGGTTGGCCGACCATAGAGAAAAAGAGGAAAAGCCAACCACCAAGAACACTTTAAAAAACTCAGTTTAAAATCAGAGGCTAAAAGCCAGAATCTACACTAAAAAACCCAGATTAAAGGATAAAAACCCCTGCCCGAATAAAACACAAAACCAAGTCCACCATGGCAGAGTCATCTGATAAAAGAGCAGAGAGCGTGTCAGGCAATGCAAAAGTCTGCCTGAGCACGGTTAAAAGGGCGCACTCCAACAGAATATGGACCACCGTCAAGGACGCCCCACAACGACAAAGAGGGGGATCCTCACGACACAGTAAGTAACTGTGCGTGAGTCGGGTGTGGCCAATGCGGATCCGACAGAGGACGACTGATTCCCTGCGGTTGGCTCGCATGGATGACCGCCACACAGTCGTCGTGTCCTTGACGGCATGGAGTTTGTTAGGGGTGGTCAGACCGCGCCATTCAGCATCCCAAAACGAGAGAACTTTGCGGCGTAAGACTGCCCGCAAATCAGCCGCCAGGAGGCCAATCTCCAGAGACGGCGCACTGGTGGCCTCTTTCGCCAGGCGGTCAACGGTTTCATTTCCGGGTATCCCAAAATGGCCCGGGGTCCAAAAAAAGACCACAGATCTGCCGCAATGGGCAAGAGTATGCAGGGACTCATGGATAGCCATCACCAGATGAGAACGAGGGAAACACTGGTCGAGAGCTCGTAAACCGCTCAGGAAATCGCTACAGATAACGAAGGCTCACCTGAGCAAGAGCGGATATACTCTAGGACACGAAAGATGGCGACCAGCTCAGCAGTGTAAACACTGCTGTCAGCCGGCAACGAACGTTGTTCGGAATGGTCCCCTAGAGTTAGTGCATAACCGACACGACCAGCAACCATCGAACCGTCGATATAGACAACGCCAGAGCCCTGATACGTGGCCAGGATGGAATAAAAGCGGCGTCAGAAGGCCTCCGGAGGAACTGAATCCTTCGGGCCATGTGCCAAGTCGAGCCGAAGGCAAGGGCGAGGCACACACCACGGGGTGTACGCAGAGTGGCCCGGAAAGGAGTTGGAACAGGGAAACACCCAAGCCAGGAAAGAAGCTGTTTGACACGTACGCCGATCGGACAACCCAACCGGGCCCGACGTTCTGGCAGATAAACGACTGACTGCGGGAAGAGGACACGATAATTTGGATACCCGGGCAAGCTAAAAACATGGGCAGCATAAGCAGCCAGTAATTGTTGGCGTCGTAACCGCAGTGGAGGGACATCTGCCTCCACAAGTATGCTGTCCACAGGGCTGGTTCGAAAGGCACCAGTCGCAAGGCGTATCCCGCTGTGGAGGATTGGGTCCAGCACCCGCAACGCAGATGGGGATGCTGAGCCATAAGAGACTCCTATAGTCCAGACGGGACTGGATTAACGCCTGGTAAAGCCGTAGGAGAGTAGATCGGTCGGCGCCCCACCTGGTGTGGCTCAGGCATCGCATAGCATTTTGATGCCGCCAACAGCCTGTTTAAGCTACCGAATATGAGGCAGCCAAGTCAACCGGGCATCAAAAACCATCCCCAAAAACCTATGTGACTCCACCACCTTAAGAAGCTCGCCGTCAAGATAAAGCCGCGGCTCCGAGTGAACAGTGCGTCGCCGGCAGAAATGCATAACGCAGGTCTTGGCTGCGGAATACTGAAAACCATGCGCTACAGCCCAAGACTGCGCCTTGCGGATTGCGCCCTGTAGCTGACGTTCAGCAGCTGCAATTCCAATAGAGCTGTAGTAAAGGCTGAAGTCCGCATACAGGGAAGTGGAGACAGTATTTCCCACGACCGCAGCGAGCTCGTTCATAGCTATTAAATCACCAGTTTTCGTGGTACGCAAATCTTTAACCTGTCATCGTCCTTAGTGTGTTAACACAGCAGCTGCTTCTGCAAGGAGTAGACTTTCACCTGTATCCTGGTATCTATGCTGTTCCTCCCCTAAACCTCCAAACTGCTCAGGACCTCAGTTACCATTAGCCATCGCCACTACTCCCCTGGACGCTCCACCACATCTTCTGCCGGAGACGGGACCAAAACAGTCTCGTTCGTCATCTTCCGTAATGACATCCTTAAGCCTAAAACTCAAGGCATCTGCCACCTGATTTTGAGTGTCCCTAATTCATTTGAAATCAGACCAAGGCCGAAATGCCAACTGCCCAGCAGGCTACCCTCTCCGTCTTACCCGGCCACACCAGGTCCCAGCTTAAGGTTTGGTTACCCATTTCTAAATGGAATCTTCTCTGTTCAAGATAAAACCTGAACTCCTCCTAGGTGTACGAAACATTAACACCTCAAGCTCTTATAGAGAGTAATGAGTCGGGGCTTGTTAATGCTCTTGATGCATAAGCTACAGGCCTATGTTCTCCCTCTTGCTCTTGCATGAGAATGGCCATGACACCAGAATTAGATTGGTCAGTTTGCATGATAAGTGGCAAATTGAAATTAGGAATACCCAAAACACGGACATTACTGACGGCACATTTCAATGCCTTAAATGCAGCTTTCTGGGGTTCCCCACACATTCAAACCTCTCGCCCTTCCAACTAAGTTGGTTCAGGGGAACAGCAATTTGTGCAAAGTTGGGTTGGAACTTACTAAAAACATATACCATTCCAATGAAACAAGCTGTCTTTTTCATTCTGTGACCACGGGAACTTTTAATTACCGGTGTTCTAGCTTGGTTGACCTTCACCCCTTCAGCAAATAAAACATCCCCTAGGAAGGGAATCTCTTTTCCCACCAATGTGAGCTTAGACAGCTTCACAGTCAACCCAGCTTCCCTAAGACAACCTAAAACTTCCCTGAGGTGTTCTACATGCCCTAGGAAGTCCAAACTATGTACCACTATGTCGTCCAGATAATTGAAGGCACATTTAAATCTGATGTCTCCTAGTACCAAATCCAATAAACAGTATAGCACCATACCACACACTTAGAACAGAACCCTGTGGCACACCGTTCTCCTGGACTTGGGAGGAACTACATGAGGCCGCGACGTGCACGCGGAAGGTATGATACGACAGAAAATTGCGGATATAGATCGGCAGAGGGCCCCGAAAACCCCATCCATGAAGCGTAAAAAGGATGTGATGACGCAATGTCGTATCATACGCCTTCCGCATGTCGAAAAAGACGGCAACCAGATGCTGACGGCGTGCAAAGACAGTACGGATGGCCGACTACAGGCTCACCAGATTGTCGGCGGCGGAGCGGCCTTTACGGAACCCACCCTGAGACGGAGCCAGAAGGCCTCGAGACTCCAGTACCCAATACAAGCGCCTGCTTACCATCCGTTCGAGCAGCTTGCGAAGAACGTTGGTGAGGCTAATGGGACGGTAGCTGTCCACCTCCAAAGGGTTTTCCCCTGGTTTCAGAATGGGGACAAAAAGACTTTCCCGCCAGTGCGACAGAAACTCACCCTCGACCCAAATGCGGTTGTTAAGATCGAGGAGGCGTCGCTGCCAGTCCACTGAAAGGTGTTTCAGCATCTGAGAGTGGGTGCTATCTGGCCCAGGAGCGGTATCAGGACAAGCGGTGAGGGCACTTCGAAATTCCCACTCACTGAATGGAACGTTGTACAATTCAGGATGGTGAATGCGAAAAGAAAGACTCCTACGTTCTATGCGCTCCTTAATGGAGCGGAACCCCAAGGGGTAGTTGGCAGAAGCGGAATTCATAGCAAAGTGCTCTGCCAAGCGGTTTGCAATGACTGCTCCATTCAGTGAGAGTGCAGGGACACTGACAGGGGGTCAGATAGCCATAGAGGCGGAGAATCTTGGCCCAGACCTGCGATGGAGTGACATCGAGGCCAATGGGGGGGACATACCGCTCTCAGCACTCCTGCTTGTGTTGGAGGATAATGCAGCGGGCTCGCGCACGCAGCCGTTTGAAGGCGATAAGGTGGTCGATTGAGGGATGTCGCTTGTGACCCTGGAGCGCCCGCCGCCGAGCTTTAATCGATTCAGCGATCTCAGGCGAGCACCAAGGCACAGACCGCCGCCGAAGGGACCCAGAAGAACGGGAAATGGCAGATTCGGCGGCAGTAACGATGCCGGTGGTGACCGATTGAACCACTGCATCAATGTCATCGTTAGAGAGAGGCTCAATAGCGGCAGTGGAGGAGAACAAGTCCCAGTCAGCCCGATTCAGAGCCCATCTGCTGGGGTGCCCAGAAGACTGAGGCTGTGGCAGTGACAGAAAGATCGGAAAGTGGTCACTACCACACTGGTCGTCATGCACTCTCCATTGGACAGACGGTAAGAGGCTAGGGCTACAGATCGAAAGGTCAATGGTGGAGTATGTGCCATGCGCCACACTGAAGTGTGTGAAGGCACCATCATTTAAGATCGAGAGATCGAGCTGCGCCAATAAATGCTGCACAATGGCGCCTCGACCTGTTGCCACTGACCCACCCCACAGATGGTTATGGGCGTTAAGGTCGCCCAGTAACAGGAAATGTGGAGGCAATTGAGCTATCAGAGCAGCCAGGACATGCTGCGCAACATCACCCTCCAGTGGAAGGTAAAGACTGCAGACGGGAACAGCCTGTGGCATCCACACCCGAACAGCGACAGCCTCTAAAGGTGTGTCGAGAGGTACAGACTCGCTGTGAAGAGAGTGCAGGACATGGATGCAGACGCCACCAGACACCCTTTCATAAGCTGCCCGGTTCTTATAATAATCCCGATAGCCACGGAGGGCGGGGGGTCGCATTGCCGGAAAGCAAGTTTCCTGCAGAGCAATGCAGAAGAAAGGGTGAATGCTGATAAGTTGGCGGAGCTCAGCTAGATGGTGGAAGAAACCGCCGCATTCCACTGGAGGATGGTGTTGTCCATGGCTGAGAAAGGCTTGACGGGACTGGGAAGGGAGATTACGCCGCTGGGTCACCTGCTCCGTCCGATTTAGCACGTGTGATAGTGCTTTCAATGCCGTCTGATGGACCGGCGAGATCGAGGTCCTCAGCAGACGCCAGAATCTCCACCGCATCCTCGGACGCAGAGCTGGAAGGTTGCGGTGGGATGGCTGCCACCGCGAGTTCCTTGGGCTGAGAGCTCTTCTTGGGTTTCTCACGCCGTTCCTTGGGTCGCACCGACTGGGAGGGCTTCACCAATTCAGTCTCTGGGACGGAGAAGGATCGTGAAGCCCAACGACCAGCTGATTGTGGGCACTTACGCCACTGTCGGTCGTCAGCCTTCTCGCTGGCGGAAACCTGTGAAGGGTGGGACCCAAGGGACCCCTTGGGAGCTTGAGAAGCCGATGAAATTGGACACTTCTCCGGCTTAGAAGTGGGGACGGACGTCCCCGATGGGTGGGATGGTGTTGCTCTGAGGTAGGTGGCGCAGGAGCAACCCGATGGGTAGAGCCCCCCACTGGAGAAGGGGCTGGAGGAGTTTTACTACTCGTCGATCCGGCCACAATTTGAGAAACAGACGGGGCTAGCACAGGTGTCGTAGCAGCAGCGTAGGAAGATATCATCCTCTTGGCCTCAGTATAGGTTAGTCGGTCCAGGGTCTTGTATTCCATGATTTTACGCTCTTTCTGGAAAATTCGGCAGTCTGGCGAGCAAGGTGAATGGTGCTCCCCGCAGTTGACACAGATGGGAGGCGGGGCACATGAAGTATTGGGATGTGATGGGCGTCCGCCATCTCGACATGTGAGGCTGGAAGTGCAGCGAGAAGACATATGGCCAAACTTCCAGCACTTAAAGCACCGCATTGGGGGAGGGATATAGGGCTTAACGTCACATTGGTAGACCATCACCTTGACTTTTTCCGGTAATGTATCCCCTTCGAAGGCCAAGATGAAGGCACCGGTAGCAATCTGATTTTCCTTCGGACCCCGATGAACGCGCGGGACGAAATGTACACCTCGGCGCTCTAAATTGACGCGCAGCTCTTCAGACTGCAAAAGAAAATCTCTATTGTAAATAACTCCCTGGACCGTATTTAAACCCTTATGGGGTGTGATCGTAACGGCAACATCCCCAACTTGTCACAAGCGAGTAACCGTCGTGACTGGGCAGAGGATGCCGTTTGTATCAGGACTGACCCCAGCGCATTTTTGACAAGCCCTCCACCTCCCCAAACTTGTCCTCTAAATGCTCGACGAAGAACTGAGGCTTTGTGGAGAGAAAAGACTCCCCATCAACCCTTGTACAAACTAAGAAGCGGGGCGAATAACTGCTACTGCCATCCTGAGACTTACGTTCCTCCCACAGTGCGGCCAGGGAGGGGAACGTTTTCGGATCGTATTTCTGAGCGTTAAACTGAGCCCGAGAACGCTTAGAGACTGCTGGCGGCTGACCACCAGCGAGAGACGATGTACCACGCTTCATTGCGGGTCATCCGCCCTGATGCCACCTACTCCGACCAAGGGCCCTCCCCACGGGCGCCACCCAGCCACGGCAAGAGCCACCTGGCAGGATGGCCGTTGCTGGGAGTCCCGATACCCCAGGAGGATAGGAATCTACTCCTTGGCATACGTGGGGAGTTAACGGCGCAGGCACCAGTAGAGCGATTCCTGTGTTGTCATGGGGCTACAACCAACACAACGGACTGGCTACTGTGCTGGATGTTAGGTATCATGTGGTCCATGGTCGCCGTTGGTGCAGAAAGAGGCACTGCACAGTTCAAGGTGTTATCTGCACGCAGAAAAAGAGTCATGCCCAAGAGATGGAGAGCTGACAGGACTGCAGTTCAACGGTGTATAAGCTGGCGAAAGGTCTGATCGCAAGATGGACACAATGCACCAAGTAAGGCGCCCTTCCCCAATCGGCTCGCTCTTCGGAAAATTTTGAGAGATGGAGGTCAAACCCAACAATGGGACCATCATGTAAGGCCGAAAAATTGGAGACTCCTTTTAGTCGCCTCTTACGACAGGAAGGAATACCGCGGGCCTATTCTAACCCCCGAACCCGCAGGGGGGCTGCTGCTGCATGCAGCTGACTAATACAGGGCAGCCAAGTCAGCTTTTTTTGAAGTATGAAAAAGGAGGTCCTAGAAATGGTGCTGTACTACGATGTCCAGGGGCTGGGTACCTAATAAAAATTCCAGATCGGGAAGGACTGAGGGAAAATGGGAGAAATGTCTCACATTATGAAGGATAGAATTGGGTAGCCTTTGCCGACACGCGCTAGATAGCGACCGGGGCTGGCATTCAGCAGAGGCTACTGAGTGGGAGCTGTACCATATACAAAAATCGTCGACATACAATGCAGTGGTGAGCAGCAGCCCAACAGAAGGCACTAATCCATCGTTGGCGATGAGGAACACAGTAACAATACAAGGCCCTGTGGTACACCGTTCTCTTGGACCTGATGGGAGTTGAGTAAAGTGCAGACTAATCTGGAGCCACCAATGGGATGATAGCTAATGAATTGAAGTTGGTAGGCGGGGCATCCCAATCCCCAATCATGGAGGTAAGTAAAATGTGATGATTAAAAGTGGTGATATACTCCCTATGTAGACAAAGACGATGAAAATTTTTTGGCATTGAAGTGAATTAGGGCGAAGGCCTGGGCCTCTGTCGTGGGCCAAGGCGAGAGCCTGCAGTAGTTCACAGTCCCTGAAGTTTTGTTATGGGTTTCAGCTTGGTTGGGTACGAAACTTAAGTGGAAGCCTTCAACTTAGCGCCTTTACATTAGAAAGTCAGCGGATAAGGGGTCTCTGACGCTGTCACAGAGTGGATCGCAAGGTGTTCTGCTAGAACCAATGAATCGGTAAGGCGACCATCCTGTAGGACGAGACCCAGAACAGCTGTTGATTGTGGTGGCTGAAGGAACACAGATGTTGGCCCACACCTGATAAGGAAGCATACATCCCAAGGAAGAAGACATAGCTCCCAGGATTTCTTCTTACTGGGTCTGATAACAGAGTGAGCCTTAGCATGAAATAATTTAAAACTGGTAAAGTTGGTCAGTAAAAGATGTCGTTTGAATCACTAAGGGTCGTCGGCAATTCCGCAGAGTTAGTGCGACATCTTTGGTTTGCCACAGCACCAGGTGGCCACGTGGGAGACCTTTACGAAGGAGAACAGCAGTTCTAGAGGTGTAGATGATCGCATCCGAGATGCCTTGCACTACCTCTCCAATATAATGTCTGAGAGACGTTGAGAGAAGGCAGAGACCAGATGGCTATGAAGAAAATTCGATCTGTCTGGTGGTGTCAAGGAAAGGCCAGGATCAGCAGTAATTGGTCACTATCAATAACGTAGTAGAGAAGCTCCAAGATTACGGAAAGGGATCATTGGTTCGATAGGCGTTGATGTGGGAAGGAGAACCATCACTAAGGACTAACAAATTATGGGTATGAGAAGTTGGTTAATAAGAGGCGCCATACCACCAGACGAACTGGAGAGTGGTGTGCGCCAAAGTCGCCGAGCAGGAGGAAAGGTGTCATATCTTGAGTAACATGGTCAATTCAACCTAAGTGCATTGCCTGGAGGTGAGTAAACGTTGCGACTTTGGAATGCTGAGGTTGTTTGCACCCACACTGTTATTACATCTAATGAGGTACAAATAGGAATCCACTCATTGACTACGTCCGTCCAGACTGATTTACACATCCATATGATGACCTCTCACGACTAATATTTTGTACAAAATGCACATTAATCGTAGAGTATTGGAGAATGGTCATCAGTGAAGTGCATTTCTTGGTGAGTAATTCAGATTGCTGAGAAGGCGAACATGAAGTGTTGCACCAGCAGGTGACACTAACACCCACTAAATTTCATTGAATGATCACTTGACAGATGGCCAGGTTAATTGTACAGGGGCCAGAAGGACCAGTAACCCTGCAGGATCACTACTTGTCAACTAGTGAGGATGTACCCACATCCACTAGTATCCCACAATCTAGCTGTGTAGCGAGTTCTTGTGCCAGCAGTGGCACTGGGCGAGTCTTTCCCAGATTCTTATTGTTCCTATTTCTCTGCACAACCTTTGGTGGGAAAGGATCGTTCAAGGAGCTATATGTAGTGAGCATGGATAAAGACGATGAGCAAACAGCGGTGGAACCAGCAAGGCGCGGCTTCTTCAGACACTGGGCCTCTGGTCCTGAGGGACTGCTCTGCCACCAATAAGTGTAGAATGGGAATGCTTCTACAGCTGGATGCCATAACTGTTTCCCCAAGAAGGCACCGAAGGAACCATCGGCGCTGAGAGTCGTAGAAAAGTTGGTTTGGGAAGGTTGGTAGGAGGGGGGGGTGTATGATGTTAGTCTATTTGATCACAACATCAACAGGATGTAGCAGTTCATATTTCTTCTGTACTTAAGTATTACACATTGTCAATAGATTTCTATTCCTGTATCTTCTGTTCTTAAAAACTGAGCAGACTGGCGAACGTGGAGGGTAGTTGTCCATGCAGCTGACATACAGAAAATGTTCACAAGAGTCACCTTCGTGGATTGATCACCTACAGTTACTATATTTTGAATCCATCTTCAGTAGGACGACATATGCGCAATACATAACGATTTGAACACGTGGTCAGTCGGACATATAATTTCACACCACACTTTCACACCGTGACCTTAAATTTCTCTGGAAGACAGTTCGTTCAAAGCCTATCTTCGGCATTGGAGATGAGTCTTTTACTCCTGACCTATGGAAAAATGGTGAGCTGCATCACGTCAGGGTACTGATTATCAAAATGAGAGAAAGGTCCGGGTCCAAGGAGTTTCTGATAACGACATGATCTTCAATGAAGATATTGAAGCTAGAGCCAGTTGTTGAATGAATTTAGAAACAACGCTCACCCCTTTTTCAATATATATTGTGTTGTATCGAGGGATACTTTGTATACCTATACGTCTGCACTATACTATGTAGGCAGACGAAGATTCGAGAAAAAAGGCTTTATTTCTGAGGTGATTGGCTGGAAAATCCACTACCTTGTCTCTGAGAGGGATTATTCATAATAGGGTAGCGTGATCGGATTATTAGTATGCACAGAAAGAAATTATTTCAGACAAGGTGAGCAGCAACCTGAAAATTTTTGTTGAAGCGCGATTAATGGAAGCTTGTTTCCCATGAGAACGTTTCTAAAAAAGAAAAAGAGTAAGAGAAACATCCATAAGTCGCTCCTGTACAGTGTTGATGTTTTCTCATAACTGTCGTCATGTCTCAGGAACCGTGATCTCAGTTATGATAAAGTCTTGATCACCATTTTTATTAAACATCACCTGTTTCTATTTATAGAGCAGATTGTCTTCAAATCTGGCACCACGAGGCATAGGTTGACAACAGGAAACTAGGATCCAACTGGGGTCTGTTCACTAATGATTCCCGTTTACTCGTTATCTATGAAATATTAAAATACAACGTTGTGAATCCACATTACATGCAAGACTGAAAAAGATTTCTTGTGCGTTTATCGGTAGGCCAAATTAAATTTACTCGAGGATTTGTGGGAATTTAGTGCAGTTATAGACAGTCAACATTTAGGGTACACATTCTGTAGAGCTATTGTTTCGAATCTTCGGAAGGCCGAGTTAAAGGTTGACATCGATTCAGTTTAGCGTCATGATGCTACATCTGCTACTGGTCTGCTTGATCAGTACCGGCGAGTTAATTGGACAATGGATAAACTTAAGTTACAGTTGACTGGTTGGATAAGGGACCGAGCAGTGACTTCACTCACTAAGAAAGTGATTTCCAGTAAGTGATGCCAATTAAATGTGATCGAATCTCTCTCTCTCTCTCTCTCTCTCTCTCTCTCTCTCTCTCTCTCTCTCTCTCTCTCTCTGTGTGTGTGTGTGTGTGTGTGTGTGTGTGTGTGTGTGTGTGTGTGTGTGTGTGTGTGTGTGTGTGTGTGTGTGTGTGTTAGTAGTAAGACCGAGAGAATGAAAGGGTATGGATGTCAGATGAGAGAGTGATGAAAGTGTATGGACGAGGCCTGATGCGCGTCGGAGACGCGGGCTTGCCCACAACTTGTCTGTGGGGAAAGAATACTCAAATCTGACCTCTCGCCATCCCCAGAAACGGCTGAGAAATTTACTGAGTGAAGGCTTCCTTCTAGCCGTTTGAGTCGTAATAGTGAAATTGAGAAGGCTGAAAGTGTTCGAGCGCTACATCACAGTCTTCTGAGGGAAGAAGATTGTGTGTGAATTGCCAATCTCAAACTAGAAAATTAGAACTGTTCCATATACGCAGTCTTAATTTTCGTCGTTCCACGTTTGAGCGTGACGAACAAACGACAGTGGCGTGGAGTAACCTTTGCCGTATTTAATATGTCTTCGGAACTATTGTTATGTCAGAAGAATAATAGTAATGCTGTATCAATAATGGAAAGGCCTCCTGCTAATAAACACCGGAGCCACGCTTTATTAGCAACCTGCCGCAACTGATGGGAAAGGTAACCCAGGCTTCTTAAGTTTCGTCTATTAGGTCAAATGGTATTCCGCTAGTACAACGAGGAAGTCAAGATCCAGTGCATAAATATTTACTCTGCTCGTCAAACGAAAGTAAATTATGATCACCACCCATAATCATCATCGTGGTGGTGGTTGCCAACATCCGTTAGTGTATTCTTTAGATACTAACAGCTTAGTGATTAATCTACTTCATCCTCTGAATCGCACACAGCTACAGCATTTTCTTGCACTTTTCTTAGATCTGTCAGACTGTTCTTAGATGTTTGTAGGTCGACGAAAACAAAATTATTGTAGAGAACCATGGAATATATGAAAGAACAACAGTGTGACAATCGCTACAGAACAAAGACATTACTCTGCCCAGACTCGAGTATGAGAAACATCCCTTGCTACTTTTATCTCAGTAGGTTATACGCATTGAGGTAACGATAGTCATGGGATAGTAATGTCCAAATACACAGATCTCTGTAGTATCGCGTACACAATATATCAAAGAGCAGTTCACTGGTGGAGCTGTCATCTTTTCTTAGGTGATTCACGTGTGCAGTGTAGGCATGTATAGAAGTGTAACATGTACGGTACTATAGACAAGGAGAGAATAGAAGGACTCTAAAGATTAGATGAGTAGACCACTTACCTAAGGACGTGGTATTTAATAAAACTGCGGAGAAGAGAAATTTGTAGCACAACTTGACTAGAAGAAGGGATCAGTTGGCAGGATATGTTCTCTGAGGCATCGAGGGATCACCAATTTAGTATTGGAGGGCAGCGTGGAGGGTAAAAATCGTAGAGGGAGACCAAGAGATGAATACACTAAACAGATTCAGAAAGATGTAGGTTGCAGTATGTACTGGGAGATGATGAAGCTTGCTCAAGATAAAGTAGCATGGAGAGCTGCATCGTACCAGTCACTGGACTGAAGACGATAACGATGCACGTGAAGTTACTGACGTGATTACGGCCACAAGGCGGGAATTAACACACTGAACGCGGAATTGTGATTAGAGCATAACGCATGAGATACTCTATTTCGGAAATCGTTTGAGAGAACAATAATTCGAGATACATAGTGTCAAGAGTGTGCCGAGAATAGTAAATTTCAGGCATTACCTCACCACGGACAACGCAGTGGCCGACGACCTTAACGACCGGAAACAAGCTGCGTTTACAGAATTTCCAGTGGTAACATAGTAAGACCTCGTGAAATAACTGCAGAAATCATTGTGGGACAATACGACGAACGTTTCCGCCAGGGCACTGCGGCGAAATTTGGCGTTGACGGACTATGGCAGCAGGCCAAAGACGCAAGTGTCCTTGCTAAGCGCACATGACCTGCAGCGGCTCTGCCGGCGTCGTGATGACATCGGTGGGACCCCGGAGAACTAGTTTGGTCAGGCGACTCCTGCCTTCAGTAGGTAAGAGCTGATGGCGTGGTTCGAGTGTGGCGCAGACCACACGAAACCGTGGACTCAAGTTGCGAACAAGTCAGGCTGGTTGGGCTGTGTTTAAATGGAATGGGTCCTTTGGTCCAATTGACCAGACCATTGACTGGCAGTGGTTACGTTAGGCCACTTGGAAACCATTTGCAGCCATTTAAGGACGGAATTTTTATAGGCAACAATACGCCTTATCACCGGGCCACAATTGTTCGTGACTGGTCTGAAGAATATTGTGGACAATTACATCGTATTATTTGGTCACCAAGATCACCCGTCATAAATCACACCGAACATTTGTGGAACATAATCTAAAGGTAAGTTCGGCCACAAAATCCAGCACTGGCAATAGTTTCACACTTATGGATGGCTATATAGATTTGCATTGTTGAGTCCATGGCATGTCCGACTGCTGTCCTACGCTGGGCAAAAGGAAGTTCGACATGATATTTGGAGATATGCGATGACTATGGTCATGTCAGTGTAATCGGAGGTAAAAAGACCAGTACAGAAATTTCTTCCACCTAGAGTGTTATCTCCCAAGATTTCTCTCAGTTATTAGTAGGTTAATTCCATCTCTTCAGCCAGGCCGTTGATACACTGCTCATTTTTTCAAGCAGCAACCCAGTCGTCTTCAGGTACTGCGAGACAAGAGCAGTTTCACTGAGGAATTACAATTATTAATGGTTTCTCAGTTTGTCAAATTAAGCAGGTTGGAATCAAAATTTAAGCTTGAGGAAGGAAACAGAAAAGCCAAGAACAGCTTATCTGCTCGTGGTGGCAAAATCTCTCAAGTCTGCATACTCCTACGTAAAACATGTCACCAAGTGTGTTCTGTCCCTGTCAACAAAGTCATCTTCGCTTTTTCTTCCACAGATCATATTCATGATAAACATTCTGATGTAGGGGTCATCAACAGAAACACACAACACACATTGAAAAACTTAAAAATGATCAGCTATATGCCACCATCAAGTTTTTTTTACGTATAAATGATACATAGGTCTCTTCAAGATATTTTCTGCGGTATAGAAACTTAAGAAGGAACATCTAAACATTTGACAACACTTCTTTGATCTGTCAGACAATGTATGTCCATGGATAAATTCTCAAAGAATATTAGTGCTTCGTACATCACCTTTGTTTGTAACAACGTTTGTTCATTGAAGGGTAAAGCATTCTTATTTCGTAATTGGATAAAAGTACTGTTAAGGTCTTGTTAATACTGCTGTGTGTTAGATGACTGCATGATGTGATTGCGCGAATCCTACACACGTCTTAGTAATTTCTTCCGTGTAATGAATGCGTCTCTCCTGAGAACTTGCCAAAGAATTTCATCCCTTAAGATAACTCTGCATGAAATTATGTTTAAGATTTTATTAAGCATTCAGTAAATTTATGACTGTATCTGTAGAGTGGTTCTTGCGAAATCCGAAATGCGAGTGAAGATCCCATTACTACACAGGAGGGTGACTAACTTTAGGCAATTTTTGGAAGAGTAACCTACTCAAAGTTATGTAAGGAGAGAGAGTATGCTCCAGTTATTGAAGTCTGCGGAACCACCCTTCATGTAGCAGTGTCTCACAATGACGTTCCAATCTGTCTCGCGATGTTAAAAACTATCTAGGTCTCCGAAGGCGCGGCGAGTTGCACGTCTTATGCTGTGCAGACAATTTGGAGTCTGCACCTGGATCACAGGAACAAAGTGACAGACGCCCAGCTGTTTACAGGGCTACTGCCATAGCGACCACCAGTCAGAACGCCCTTACCCGCGCCTGCTGTTCCGTTCAGAATTCTCCGCTACTGCAGGCCGTAACAACTGTAGCCATTCGCAGACTACGATCGAGACCGGCATCGTAAGAATGTGATAAGTTTCGTTATGTGATGCAAGTTTTCTTTGATCTACCGAATGTCAAACTTGGGCAAATGTGCATTAAAGCGTGGCTGCTGAACGGAAACTTCAGCGATATGACCATGTTTTGGGTGGTCAGGCACGAGATTTTTGGTGTTCGGTGCGGGAATATTTCGAGGAGGAGAGAGAACTGGGAAACTCTTGCTTCTAACGAATGTAGTCTAAAGAACTGCAAAAGCTTTAAAGATATATAGAAATTTGGTTAACATTTGTAAGGGAAATTACTGTTCAGAAGGGCACAGTATGCCTGGTTCATCCAAACTAGACACCTCTAAAAGTAGGACAGAGCCACGCGTAATAGACTTGGATGCTGTTCAACAAAATGCTGTTTGTCCATATATGCATCTTACAAGAGAAAATATGGAAATTTAAGAAAGCTGTGAATTAGTCTTCGCGAGGCAGAGTTACTCACAGAGCAAGACGTCTTTGTTAAAGGTAGCCGAACCTCTTTTCAGTACAAAAGAATTAACTGACAAAATTATAATCGAGATAGCTGATATCGTAGCGTGGTATTGTCTACTTATAAGAAATGCCGTTAACGTGGCTTTTGAAGACTTGTGGCTCAACGGAACACGGATAAACGTACTGATGTTCCCTGTCACTTTTGATTATGATTTGACCCAACTTATCTCTGACTTGAAGTGTCGTAAAAAAGCGTTAACATCTAATAATGTTAGAAGATCTGATGACAGCGTATGTGTGTCTAACCCGGTAATAATAGTAGAAAGAATTACTGTCTATCTCCACAAAATTTATTCTTTAAGCATAACAAAACTTTCAGATCGCACCCCAGGAGTCACAGTGTGCAACATCTTTCATCAAAAGAGCAACTGTACTGTGTAAATTACTTCTATGTCGATATTAATTTGTTGACGTAGTGTAGGTTGTGCATACATTTTACTATAATTAAGAAACATTGCCTGAATTTTAATTCACGTTAAAATAATTTAAAACACGTCGGAAAATGACAATTGTAGTGGAGTAATGCAAATGTACGTAGTGGCAGATATTGCTAAGGAAAAGTATGAAGAGCACAGGAACGTGGCAAGAAGGATAACATCCGATACAGATAATTATGTAATTAATGAACCACCTCGCTACTGAAACGTGTTACAACGTAAGTGCACAAGAAATGTCTTGTGCGTTACGAATGATTAATCTGTGATGTCTGTCAAAACGTTGTATACTGGCGTTGTAAAGTAGTAACGTGAATGGAAACATGATGTAGTTATACATATGTCTTATTCGATGAAACGAAAAAAAGTAACTGCAAAATTTAGTAGGAACCGATAATAGATCACCCGACCCCGATTAGTACGTTGTGGCGCAGACACCGTCTAAGAAGTAATGTGGGCTACTGAAACTAACACGTGCCGAACCCAATTTGCACAATATTATTTGTGCAGTGGCTGGAAACTTCAGTCAAATATAGTGAGCTAGAGGACGCTTTAGACCACAGACTTTCATAGGCTAAAAAAAGCAATTTAATTCGACGCATCTAACAGCCCAATAAGTGAACCTAGTCGTTAATGCAGTGCGGCTTGACGGTTTGTCCAAGATTTTGGCATTGGTTACGACATCAAAATACAGTTATCGCTAAATTGTGGAATCTAAGAAGAGACTGAAATACTGATTTTTCTATCGTGTGAACACTATTTTCCGTTATTTCAAAGGTGAAGTGAATGCTCCACTATCTGAAATATATCAATGTGAGCATTAACATACGCTCTATTACTGTACCAAACTAGTCAGGAGCTATAGAATGCCGTTAAGAATAGGCATGCTCGACCTTAACCATTCGTATCATAATTAATTGAAACATTTCGTCTGTCAGCCCAAACAACAAATTATAATCGCCCCCCTTACAATTATTTGACGAAAAGAGTATTACTGTGACCGCATAATTTACTGAAAATTTAGGGTATGTACTGCGCGTAGAACACAATGAATGTTGAAATGGAGCAAAGCACGATATGCATTTTCTTGCGTTGACAGCTCTGACGAATAACAACACGTATCGTCGGTTTAATTTTCCTTGATAATTGACCTAGCAACTGAATTTAGATTTACTAACTGAATACCCGTTGGCCTATCGCAGTCGAATATTGACAATTGTAACATATTCAACAGTGCAAGTTGATTCAAATTGCCGCACATTTCCGTAGTACCTCGTAACACCCTATATTTAACAACAAACTAACACATGCTAAACTTCGGCTCCACGTAAAGGCAGCATTAAGTATTAGAAATGTGGCAGTCACCTGACGACTTCCGTCCCAAACGTCCGCTCTCAGGGAGCTGACAGCAGTGTGAAGCTTTCGTGCTTCTCCGAGGAGAGCTCTGTGAGGAATACTCGAGTCCTGCCTGCACTAGAGCGACCAGCCACGACTCCTTACGGCGGACGTCCAAGCTTTGACACCACCTCTGTGTGAAAGGCACCACATACGCACCGACCGACCGACCAATTGGACGTGTGTGGGCGCTTTGGTGAATTGACGAACATATATTCTCGGGCAGTCGGTTGGCTACGACAAGCCGACAGCCGAGCCTCCCAAGGTACTAAATAACAACCCCACATCACCCCACTCCTACCGCCACTTCAGCCGACCAATTGTCCGTGCATAGCGTTGTCGTCCCGACCACCTGACAAAAGTTCGTCTTTTGTCACACTAGCGCTGTAATAGTTGGGTAAAGCCGGGACGTCTGCAGGCTACATATGAAATTGGTCGGTTGGTTGGTGTTTGTATAGGCCTCTTAAACATGATATTGGGAAAAGGGATGTAAACATGGACTTCACATTTTATTTGCACCCACGAGGAGACACACAAACTACGCAGCGGTCTGAGCATTCGTTCTCCTCAGGTAATGCAGGTGATCGAGTTAAAATATGGTGGCTATAACATCGTTTCCCGCATACCCCCAATATCACAGTGCAATTGGCAGCTAAGTCGCTGAACAGAATTATACAGATCGACTAGTAATTGTTAGCTAGGTATCAGCTATTCAAACACCGACGTACTGGCAGGTACGCCGCCTCAGTTCCCCCACCTCCAACCCCATATTTCACTAAGTGGAGAAAGATACTCATCACAAATCGGACTCTCCTCGTGTCTCGCAACACAGGCATTGTTATGAACACTATATTAATTTACTCTGCATGGTCCTATTGGAGGTGGTAAGTACACTTAGCCAGACAGTTACCTGAGCTCCAAACCACAGTGCCAATCGACGGTTTCACATTTGTTATTGATTAGTAGCAAATGTACACAGGACAATTTTCCGTGAGCCGCTCGGGGTAGCCGAACGGTCTAGGGGGCGCCTTGTCGCGGGTCGCACGGCTCTCCCCGTCGGAGGTTCGAGTCCTCCCTCGGGCATGGGTGTGTGTGTTGTCCTTAGTGTAAGTTAAGTTAGATTAAGTAGTGTGTAAGTTCAGGAACCGATGACCTCAGCAGTTTGGTGCCATAAAACCTAACCATCAGTTTCCTAATTTGCCAGGAAATCTAAGTACATAGTATTTCGCCATACACTGCAAAATCAATGGGAGTTATATCTCTATTCCCCTACCTCTGTTAGCTGTTGGTAACAACAAAGTGGCGATACATCGCGCAGCAGTATAATTCTCCTTACTCTCCATTTGAAATAACCGACAACTATGGGAACTCAGTTGGTTTTTCGGTATGCTTAACAACGAAAGTGACATAAAATCTCAGCTACGTACATCTTTTATCAGTATTACAGAATGAGAGACTAGTCGATGCAATAAAAACGAATCATTTCCTCGTCTACTGACGTCAATGTCACATTCTACCTCTGCAGCTACTCAAACGTTTATTTTCAAAAAATTTATCTTTTTCAGTGGCTAATTCATACAATTTCGTTTTATTCCGTGTCTACCTTTCTATCTCTGCATGCCTCTTTCATCCTCCATTCTCGATTGTTGTCATCATCCTTTCGTCATCGGTCTTTTGACTGATTTGCTTTTGACCGCTATAAGTTCCTTTCCCCTTTGACACTACATCTTTGATTATTTGCTGGATATATTCTAATCTCTTTTTTCCTTTGAATATTTTTCCTTCTATAGCTTCGTCTAATACTGATTTCAAGATGTATTACCGACTTCTGTTGCTGTTGCTCTTTCAAAATCTGATCGCATGTCTGGGTCACCTATTTATTCTATATCAACTTCCTCCTCCACATCTGTCACACCTCGGATCAGTTTCCCTTCATTACACTGGTCTTTGCCCTACTCTTACCATGCGTCTGCCCTCTCTTTCCCTTTTAAAATAGGTTTGCATCTGGATCTCATGAGTTAACCCACTCATATTTTTCTTCTCCAAAGACACATTTAAACTTACTGCTCGTCGTATTGATTTTTCCAATATGTTTGTCGATATGTTCAATTCATTCCCTTTCATTCTGATTTACCATGCTTTCATTGCTTGTTAATGTCATTCCTAACCAGTCTATACTGCTGTATAATTTGCATATTCACAAGATTATTACTTCGGCTTCTTTTATCCATAAGCTCGCATTTACTTTGTCACCGATGGCATTTTCCCCTTTATATTCGCGATTCTTATGGTGACCTACCCAGCCTTAATTGTTTCCTTCTATATTCTGTTACACTCCGTTGCACTACTCTCGTCGTTTTCACTTACTAAAACTTCCATTTCGTCTTATGCTTTCTTAACTTCTTCTATTACGTTTTATCGTCTACGTTTATTTTTCTTTATTCCCTTCAATTAAATCTTTCCGTTCGCTTCTACTGGGTTAAGGTCTGAGCCTGCCCACACCTCGAACATCTTGCATTTTAGAATTTGATTTCCAAATCTTTATCTCCCAACGATTCAATTCAGCATATCCTGGAGTTTTCAACTTATGCTTCCTTTCCTTGTGGTTCTGAAAGGGAGCGAATGCTATAATAATTGGAACAGAACTGAAAACCCTTTTCTTCCTTCTTATTCATTTCTCCTATCTCATATTCACCAGTAACTTCATCTTCCATTCCTTGTCGTATAACAAAGTTTCAAACTCTTAGCCTTTCACATATTTTAGTATCTCATTTCTGTTATTTTGTCTCTAATTCACAACATCAGCTTATGAAGTAGGCAAGTACACATGTAAAATGTTGATTAGTACTTACGTAGTCCAAACCCTGAGAATAATACTTTGGCGATTACGATGCTCATACCACTAATTTATCCTCTACTTAATATCCCCTCTTCATCTGTTCAGAATTATTTGCAACCTACCCATTTCACTAACGCCCTCCAAGTTTAAATTTTATCTCATAATCTCAGAAACAGGAGTCAATTTAGAAGAGATAGGGGATCCAGTATTAGAATCGGAATTTAAAAGAGCTTTGGAGGGCTTACGGTCAAATAAGGCAGAAGGGATAGATAACATTCTATCAGAATTTCTAAAATCATTAGGGGAAGTGGCAACAAAACGACTATTCACGTTGGTGTGTAGAATATATGAGTCTGGCGACATACCATCTGACTTTCGGAAAAGCATCATCCACACAATTCCGAAGACGGCAAGAGCTGACAAGTGCGAGAATTATCGCACAATCAGCTTAACGGCTCATGCATCGAAGCTGCTTAGAAGAATAATATACAGAAGAATGGAAAAGAAAATTGAGAATGCGCTAGGTGACGATCAGTTCGGCTTTAGGAAAAGTAAAGGCACGAGAGAGGCAATTCTGACGTTACGGCTAATAATGGAAACAAGGCTAAAAAAAAAAAATCAAGACACGTTCATAGGAATTGTCGACCTGGAAAAAGCGTTCGACAATATAAAATGGTGGAAGCTGTTCAAGATTCTGAAAAAAGTAGGGGTCAGCTATAGGGAGAGACGGGTCATATACAATATGTACAACAACCGAGAGGGAATAATAAGAGTGGACGATCAAGAACGAAGTGCTCGTATTAAGAAGGGAGTAAGACAAGGCTGTAGCCTTTCGCCCCTACTCTTCAACCTGTACATCGAGGAAGCAATGATGGAAATAAAAGACAGGTTCAGGAGTGGAATTAAAATACAAGGTTAAAGGATATCAGTGATACGATTCACTCATGACATTGCTATCCTGAGTGAAAGTGAAGAAGAATTAAATGAACTGCTGAACGAAATGAACAGTCTAATGAGTACACAGTATGGTTTGAGAGTAAATCGGAGAAAGGCGAAGGTAATGAGAAGTAGTAGAAATGAGAACAGCGAGAATATTAACATCAGGATTGATGGTCACGAAGTCAATGAAGTTAAAGAATTCTGCTACCTAGGCAGTAAAATAACCAATGACGGACGGAGTAAGGAGGACATCAAAAGCAGACTCGCTATGGCAAAAAAGGTATTTCTGGCCACGAGAAGTCTACTAATATCAAATACCGGCCTTAATTTGAGGAAGAAATTTCTGAGGATATCAGTCTGGAGTACAGCATTGTATGGTAGTGAAACATGGACTGTGGGAAAACCGGAACAGAAGAGAATCGAAGCATTTGAGATATGGTGCTATAGACGAATGTTGAAAATTAGGTGGACTGATAAGGTAAGGAATGAGGAGGTTCTACGCAGAATCGGAGAGGAAAGGAATATGTGGAAAACACTGATAAGGAGAAGGGACTGGATGATAGGACATCTGCTAAGACATGAGGGAATGACTTCCATGGTACTAGAGGGAGCTGTAGATGGCAAAAACTGTAGAGGAAGACAGAGATTGGAATACGTCAAGCAAATAATTGAGGACGTAGGTTGCAAGTGCTACTCTGAGATGAAGAGGTTAGCACAGGAAAGGAATTCATGGCGGGGCGCATCAAACCAATCAGTAGACTGATGACCAAAAAAAAATCTAAATTTTAGATTTTAAGTTTGCCTGCAGCATTCAGCTTCGTAACATTCCACGCTTTGACATGTCGAACGTTAGATTTAATTTCCCTCCTCCAGAACACGCTCTAGTTCATCACCGGAATTCATTGCATAGGAAATAGTTCTGAGATTACTATCGAAAGACTACAGCTATTCCTTACGTATCGCCAATTTAGTGTATCCCACTGCCTTCTGTATTGTCTGCTGTTGGACATTGCTGATTTTTCAGCCGTTACAGGCAGTTTAACAAAGGGCATAAAGATATTCTAAAACTCTATTTGCCCTTCTGCCCTGAAATTAGATCTCAAGAAATATTTACGGAAACCATGGAAGATCTTTATGAAGGACAGTCAAACGAAAACGATACACGTAGAAGAAATGTAAGTGAACTATTTATTATATCCTTACACATTATAAAGTGAATGTATGCATGTGTCTGTGTTTGTATGTGTCTCCCGCATCTCCTCCTAAACCACTAGACTAATTTCAATCAAACATGATATACATGCCGTCACTGTCAGACAACAATAGCTTTTGGTGTAAGAACTACGTATCTATCATATTTAAGGAGATATGAGGTCATAAACAATGATATGCATGAAAAACTGCCACATCATATACGACGTTTAAATTTATTGCATTTTTACTATTAACTCTATTAGCCACATATTTTGCTGAGAGTATCCACATACCCCGCTGTTAAATCTTATGGGACTTAACTGCTAAGGTCATCAGTCTCTAAGCTTACACACTACTTAACCTAAAGTATCCTAAGGAGAAACACACACACCAATGCCCGAGGGGGACTCGAACTTCCACCGGGACCAGCCGCACAGGCCATGACTGCAGCGCCTAAGACCGCTCGGCTAATCCAGCGGGACCGCTGAATACACCTACCTAAATATATCATTTTGCGACACGACGTTCAAGAGATATGACGTCGAAAACAATGAGATACGTGGAAAATTGCGCATCATTCATGAAGTTTTAATACATTTATTCCTTACTAATAAGACACTGCTGCAGCCTAGTCAACTTAGTGAATCCCTTATATCTGGGAGCGCCTCTGACAGATTACAAATGTCAAACGCAGACGGCTGCAAGTGCAAACGATAGCTATCCATAAAAGTATGAAGAGGCGTTGCCATAGAGGCGTTTACAAAATCGCGTTGTAGACACGCATAACAGCTGCACCCAGCATACAGAAACTGTCCGGCATCACGATTCTCCATTTGCATACTGAATTTATGCATTTGTGAATTATGCATATTTATTTTTACGGCTTTTTCATAATTTCAAAAGTGTTTTCACTAATACATGGACCTGAATTTTTTTCGATACTTTCGTGCAACCACAGTTCGTGTTTTGTTTTCGTTTCTGACAGAAAGTTGGTAAAATGAATACCCGGGCAATGCTAGTAAAAAGGAATCGCCATATTTGTTAATACTTTTATCCCTCATTGAGACAAGCCGGTCAATGGTTTCATGGAGATACGTTTGTGGTTGCCGACAGATATTTGATTGCTCCCAGCTGTGCACCCTTCTTCTAAAGCAAACCGACAGCTATGAGTGCGGAGGGGATGGAAATATGTGGGCAACAGTTGTTGTTCCAAAGGCATCATCAAGCATTTTTCCACGAAGGAATTGACTATCTTGTCTCACTGCGGATTAAATTTAATAACACATATGGCAATTCATTGTGAGGCAATGAACAGATTAATTACTTTTTCCCATGTGCTACCTTTTCATTTGATCGACCCTTACCTAAGAGTAAACCTTGATCGTGGTCACTGCGGTAAAAGAGGCTTAGTGAAAGTGGGTGGAGGAGCAAATAATAGTTCCGGGCAACATGTAGCTTATTGATTGTAGAACTAGAAAAAGTCACGCATTTAAAGTGATTTACTCATGTTTAATTCGTTTTTGTATACCTTCTACAGCCTACAGGCCCCGTAAGGGCTGAGGCATGCAAATATTAATCGAATCAGTAACATCTAAACAATCAGTGTATGTAGCAGTACATTCCTTTTTAATTCGTACAACTGTAGGTGGCCATCACAGTGTGCTTGGAGTAGCTCATAAAGTTAGAATATTCTTGTCAGAGATGAGCTGTAGAGGACGATGCACCCTTGCTTCACGATGGGCATAGCAAGCCGGACAGGCCGACTTGGCAGATCCAGGGCTTTGTGGTTATGTCAGGGTGCCGCCACACGCCCAAAGGGGTACCGGGATGTGGCCTGCCATCTCGCTCTGTGGCTCGGAGAACGAATGGGACAATGTTTTCAGCCCCTTAACTTTCAATTGGCTTCAGAGGTTTCAATACAAGAAACATGCTCCAACGTTTAAGTTACTGCCTCCACTGCGTTAGAGAAAGTTTTCTCTCTCTCTCTCTCTCTCTCTCTCTCTCTCTCTCTCTCTGTCTCCATGCTAGGAAGACAACTCGGTCGAAAATTGTAATCTTAAAAATACGCGGACAAGGGTACTTATAATGTATTTTGCTTTTTCTTAGCATCTAGAGGCAGTTTGGGAATATTGTAGTATTCTAAGAGCGCAAATCCTATTTGCGAAGACATTGTGACGTCAGAGGGACGGTTGTTCTGTTCCCCATCTCTGCTAGAACACTGAAATTAAGCATTCGATTGGATAAGACTCTCTTTTTCTTTTTCTAGTAAGGAGACCCTCGCCGCTGTCAGGTTTTTTGATCGGAAAGATAGTGGGGGGGGGGCGGCAATTTTCGTAATTACCACCAGGAGATAGACGTGTCACTATCTCTTCTCTATACTCTGGACACTCTCGATTCTCTGACACCAAACAGTCGTCTGACTGACCCTATGTGATTGCCGGAATACTTTTTACTTGGTGTAAAATCATGTACAACTTCTACGTCACACTATGCAGTTGTGGAATAGCATTAGCCAAGTAGACAGATTTATGTTTAACTTCCTACTTTTGCAGGCTAAAATTTGTCATTAGACATGAAATTTAAGGGATATCTGATTCAGATTTCTAAAAGTGTAGAGAATTTAACATTTTCTGATCCAAGTAAGAGAGCTATACTCTAATAGCGATTTCGAAATGAGCATAGCTTAGAATTACTTATTTAATGTATCGGACTCCTTTTAATTTTATTCATAACATTAGAGTATTCCTTAAATGTGTCATCTGGTAGTTTGAAAGTTTAATGATAATTTTTGCGTTGCAATGGATACACACCATCGACCGCATTAACATAAATTCGATCAGGGTTTTCCTCAAATCTGTTTCAGCGTAGTGAGGGATTAGTTGCATTTGCACTACCAACCAGCTGACCCGGCATGCAGCTCCCAAGCCATAGCATCGCTCCAGCAGTCAGAGCCGTGAGGACGCTGCACGCATGATAGATATGGTGAAGTACAGCTCAGCTCCAGTAGTTCAGTGAATATGGAAGTCGACTCCTTGCTTAGTTTTGGTCATGATTTATTCTGATCTTTAGACTAGCATGCCAACTCTAATTTTATAATGCTCTTTCACTGTTTTTTAGGAAGGGCATATTCCTTCATGCATGAGCTGTAGGTTAACACTATTCCTTTTACCTTGCCTTAAAAACATTTGTCAACCGATTAATTAAATCCAATTTTTATAACTTTTGATGACATTCACTACTCAATAAGCAGTGTTGATAAAACATGTTCAGTGTGCTTAATACTTTTCTTTCAAGTTGCTAATATCAGTCATCATTTGTATCTGTATTCGATTCTTAAGGGTTAGAGGCCCACTGATTGAAGTTCTCACAAGTATTTGCGTCAGATGCATTGTCTTTCTTTAAGTTGGCAGAAAGACGTTATTGATATGTCAAAATTCTCAACTTTGGGTCCAGTGTAACAGGGACAATTTATTTCTCGCATTCTCCAATATCAGTTGTGTATTTTAGTAAGGCATTTCACTTAAGAGGAGTAGTGTTCTTTTCACCTACGCACAGCAAATTTCGAAAAAAAAACGTGAATAAACAAATACTTGAACGATTACTTGCAGAGAGAGGGTGACCCTTCCTGGTTTGGAAATTTCATGGTTCTCCTGCAAAAAATTGTCTCCAAAATTAACTTGAATGTTAGCTCAGATTTCAAATTTAAAACTTCAAAGTTAATCTCAGTTTCGCGACGATAACAATGGGAGCAGGAATTAGTTGCCACAGCAGAAAACCCTGATCCTACTAGTTTAGAAGCGGGGACATTTTATGTCGAAAAATTGGAACGAAAACGCGATTTCCCTGGATGATTCAGAATTCTAGAATACGATACCACCACATGTTGACGCTGCAGTAACAGTCCAAAATTTTGGGTGCAATGACAATGTAAAGGTAGTTTCTTCATCCCCCAGCGAAAATGTCCATATGAGCTCATGTGGTTCGTGACCAGCCGTCAGCAGCTCTGGAAGTGCGTTTGGTGAAAACGATGAATACTAACTATTATTTGATGATATGAAACGATCCATCATGGACCTCAGTGGACACAACAAACGTATAACCTGTCACATTAAATATATAAATGCGACAACTGTAAAGGATACAGGAGAGCAGACAAAATGCGTAGAGCAAAATTCAGTCAAATTAAAGAAATCAAAGAAATGCAGATATGAATGAAAAACGATTTTTCAGAACAAATACGAAAAACAGTAGAAAAACGCTATAAAAATCGTTTGAACATCACATATTTAAAAACATGACACCAGCAATGAAATTACAGACGGATAGGTTTTTGATGGTCAAGAAGGCCGACGAGGCCACCGAACAGTTAACGTTAAATAGTCGTGATATTTTGGAGCAAGCTTTTTGCAAGGTGCGAGAAGGCTCAGTTATGACTAATCCAGTTATGGTAGGCGATACGGAAGGAGTTCGAGGTCTGATGAAATTCAAAAAGACACAGGAAGCGTAAAATAAATGGCAAAAAGAATTTATTAATGGTCTCGAGAAACGTTTAGAAGACCTGCAAGTCCACAGGTGAGGAGTAACGGTGCAGAATAAACCACGGCAGACGATTTTATACCCTTGCTTCGTTCCAAAAGTGTGCTGGCGGAGTGCAGACTGCTTGTGTATCAAATGGGTCATGGAGTTCCGACCTTGTAAACCAGTAGGCTCAAATAATCTAAGACGTAGTGCCAGAACGAAAGAAATAGAGGACATTCATTTCAAACATTTTGAGTCAGTGCACAAGTTGCAAAATTAAAAATACATACGAAATACGCTGCATCCGAAGGCTCAGCGTTTTCAAGTATCGGCTAGTCCTTACAGTTTGAACCATGTTTCAATTCTGGACATATCGCGGGAAATGTATCAGTGAAAATACAAGGCAATGGTGCCACATACAGTACTTGTGACGAGTTTTAAGGAGACGCTGTTGGACAGTTTCTGGTCAAAAGCATCGCAAAAGCATTTTAAACAGAAGATGATGATGTGTGAGGATCTAAAGTCGTCTGGGCGTAAAAACCCTGTATAGTTCTTTGGCGCCGGGGTAAAGAAGAACCAGTTCTCCAACGAACACTGCAGTCCGAGCGAAATAATTTGTTTCCGTCATATGAAGTTGCTATTGTGGTACCAACGGTCAAAGGTAATAAAGTGTGCTAACGATGCAGAAGAATTCAAGAACATGTTAAAGGAACTGGAGTTCGCATTTGAAGAAGACAGTGCGTGCGAACAAAGGAAAGCAAAGGGGCAATATGATCCTCAAATAGGTCACGCCATAGTAACGGCTCTGGAGGTCATAAGAAGAGGACAACAGAGGGAAGCAATTTCTGGCAATAACCTTATAAACGAGGTGATGGAAATCACTACACAAACAATAGAAGAAACTTGAATCTGCAGTCAAATAGCCGTGGAGTATGGAGAGTGTAACCGCTCAGTGAACACAAGAAGCCCATAACGTATAACATATATGCACAAAAAGGAGGTAGCACTCGGTGCAGTGAAAGTA
Organism: Schistocerca gregaria; assembly: GCF_023897955.1. Lineage (NCBI taxonomy): Eukaryota > Metazoa > Arthropoda > Insecta > Orthoptera > Acrididae > Schistocerca > Schistocerca gregaria. The sequence goes on along the minus strand of NC_064921.1, from coordinate 482,937,659 downwards.
AATATGGTCAGCAGGTAGAAGTTATTGTACTCAGGCCGCCGTAAAAGAGAAATGAGGACACGAACCCCAAAGCTTCCCTCAATGATGGGATATGGATGCAGGAAGAGGCACACACAAACGTCCCTGGAAATTATTGGAATGAGCCATCTCCGCAGGCTATATTATGATGAAAAACCGCATTATTCGTTAGAGGAAAAGAAGAATTCCACTGAAGATCTCCATCAAATAATGAATGTATCATTTGGCAATGTTACATGAAAAGGAACTGTGCAGAGCGGAAGCCAGTTTTTCGCCATCTGAGAAGCAGCATTTGAGAAATGCACACAAGATAGCTCCTGGCCCACAATGAAAGTCGATAGATTGAAGTTAAGAGGAGCCACCGTAGGCAAATGCATGGTGGTTTCCCAACAAACACATTTCGAATTCATATGGGAGGGACGTTCTCTAGAAGGTAATTTCCTAATCGTACCAAAATTAGCAATTTAACTTATTTTCAGCATGGATTTCATGAATAATGACTTCACGGAAGTGAACAGAGATACAACTCCGATTTGGGGAACAGGTCATTATTACCCAACTTCCAATGAGTTGTCTTAGGATTTGTGTAGAAAATTAGAGATATAAGAACCGAGATAAGGACGACGATGCGAACAAGTAAGAAGATGGGGAGAAGAAGTGAAAACAGTGAGATACAAGACAGAATATGAGCTTCATGATAAAATAGAGGTGTGCGGAAATATAGAGGAGCAGGAGTGGGGATACTTAGCTGGGACATTACGTGATAACTGGGGAATGTTTTTCCAAAACCAGGGGTAATCAAGTACCTACACTATGAATTCAAGGTCAAAGATCACCGCAGATGCAAAGTGTCACGTTGTTCTGTCCCATAATCTATGAGGCTGAAGCTGTTTTACGAATTACGTAAAAGTCTGCAAACAGCATAACTAAGCAAAATTTTTCGTCATAAGATCCATTACACATTGTAGAAAAGAAAAACCGGTCGATTAGGCCTGCAGTACATTAGCGCCAATCAATACCATCTCTACCACAGACAGACCGACCGGAAAACTGTGATGATGTGTCAGTATTTTCTTCCGTCCATCTTTGCTCCAGTTTCTGTTAGATTAACTCCATTCTTTCTGTCGTCAATAAACAGCATTCTTAGCTTTTAGTGGAGTCTACCTTTGATCTCAACGTGTCATCGGTAGCGCATATTCGCAGTCTAGATAGAATCCTCGACAAAAGCTTAAAACAACGAATCAGAACGTATGTCGATGACGTCTTAATCGCTGAGAGGGTGCTGGAGTAACACAGTAGGGTCCTAAATGGTTTTATAAGTACATTCAAAGAACACAAAGTCACGGTAAATATAGAGAAATAGATTTTCGGCAAATTACAGGTCAGCTTTCGGGGACACGTAATTTCAGAAAAATGGATCTCACCTGACCCAGAGGAACGAAGCTATTGACCACCTTGCCACTCCAACCACTACGAAACATCTCAGAGAATTTATATAGTTATTCTTTATGTTAAATTACTTCACATTATTAGCCTCGCTTCTCCTCGCTTGTGCGTGGGAAGAAATCACCTTCATTATGGGTCGAATTTCAGTCTTTGAAAGTAACTTTTGTGTCTGTGATGCTGATCTCTGGAAGGATTTGAGCATTGCTGCTTATTAGGTTAAAATGAGATTAGACACTCTCATTTTCAAACCGTTTGAGACCGCAGATGGTATTTAACGGAGGACGATCGGATTTGGGATTAGAGTGCTGTCTTAATGTGAAAAAGAATACTCAGTCACAGAGCTGGAAGCGCTTGCGGTGGTTTCGACGTTCCCAAAATATCTTTATTTTCTATTGGGACGCAAGAAAAACTCTTACACTGACCATAAAGCATTTCAGTTTCTGCTCATGTCAAAACCAGCCCTGAAGAACTAGGGAGATGTGGTTTTTACCAACAATAGCACGACCTTACCACAACGCACATACTAGACTCAATGAATATGATTGCGGCCGCCTTGTATAGATCCCCTGTTGCATTGATAGACACAGCTCAGGGAGATCTCGAAGATATCAGTTTCACTACCCTCTACCTGCAGAAGGTAGCATTTGAAAATTACATAACAGCCGTTACGTAGGCCATAACAAATGAAGAAGTCCAACATCCAGCCTTATACTCACTCAAGGAAAAGTGGAAAGACGGAAATCAGCAATTTTATTTAGTACGATGTAAAATTTTATTCTACAGAAGGAACGTGGACGGCCTTTTATGGAACCTCTGCATAAAGTAAGACCTGATAAACATATACATACGGTACACTCAGCTGAGTTATGCACATTTTTTACTACGAAAGTGCTTCTCAAAATTAAGAACAGTGTGCCACTTTGACACTTGTGTCCCCTCTCAAAAAATTATAGTTTTCTCAGTAATCAGGTGAACGGGGTAACACTATGATTTCATTGCTGTACAGTCACTGTTGGCAAAACTCAGCTCTGAGTATACACAGAATTGTTGCAACAAACCATTCTAATTATTGCACGCTTTTGTTGCTGCTGTTGCACATCATTGTTAGCTGTTCTCTGATGTGTAAGCTATGCTACTGTGAGCCTCAACTCGGAATTCTCATAGACGATAAACTGGAATTCTATAAATCGGAATACAGCAGATGAAGCTATGAAGTGAAAGAAGAGTGATTGAAAGTTATCTGCTGTTGACACAGAAGAGGAGTTCAGCTCCGAATACTTTACAGACGAATTGATTCTAAGCACGGAGATTCTGCTGCTTCAGATACTGAAGATGTCATTGGTGCTTGTATATAGAAATTAAGGGAGAAATAAGTGATAGTGATAGCGAGAAAAATGATAGAGCTGACGAAAACAGCGAAGCGATTTTGTCTTCTCCAAGTATTCTGAGGGGTAAAGATGGAACTAAGTGGCATAAGGAACATTGGGTCATAACGTTATAAAGAAAATAGCTGGTCCAATACATACAACAATACTTCTTTCAGTAAAAGACGGAATAAAGGTGTGATAAAGTATGTGAAACCAATCGGAAGGGAAATCATTTAATCACAAACTGTAACAGTAATTCAAAAGGAGTAACAAAAGTGAGCAAGCCATTGACAACTGAAGAATTTTATACATATTTTGGTACACTGATTACAGCTGGAGTGAGATCCTCTAACACTGAAAACAAAATGTGGAAAACAAATGCTTTCCCATTGTATCGTGTAGGTTTGACCCTCAATAGGTTTTGACAGACAAGAAGACATTGTGAACACTAGAGGTTAGCGTTTGAAAAGTGACAGAGCTGCTGTAACGTCTGACATATCTGAAATGCTACACTGAAATCTTTGTAAGAGCTATGTGTCTTCTGATTGCCTCACTGTTGACGAGCAGCATTTTCCTTGCTAAGGAAAGACAAGATTTACCCAATACATGCCCTCGCATCCAGGCAAATAAGACTTGAAGATTTGGTGGGTTTATGATTTGTGAAGTTCTTACCCAAAAACTGACCAAATTTATGCATGTGAATCTACTTCCAGTAGAGAAAATAATTATGGGGAGAGGGTAGTAAAATATATATGTTACTATTTCAAACGCACTGGTAGAAATATAGTCGCCGACAATTTTTTTACGACTCTTCTATTACAAAGGCTGTTGATGACTTGGGACTTTCCATGATTTGTTACTGTGGAAAAAACAAGCCCTATAAGTCGCCGGAAATGCAACCTTTCTCTTCAGGCCAAGAATTGTGCTCCATATTTGGATACAGTGAAGATAACGTTTCTCTGTGTTCATAGGTTCAAAGAAGAGTAGAAAGTTGTTCTACTGATATCTACAATGTATTGCGATGCAGTCACTTCTGACCCTCTTTCAGTGCCAGCTTTTATACATTATTAGATGGCACAAAAGGTGGCGTTGATAATATTGACAAACAGTGCACTTATTACAGCGTAAAATGGAGGACACAGAGATGGCTGCTAACTTTTTTTTTTACAATATTCTGGATATATCTTGCTTAGGAGCGTACATTATTTAGATAGAAAACAATCCTCAAGCAAAAAATGTTACTCATAGGTGCAGACTGATTCTACTGGATCTGGGAAAATTTCTGGCAATGCCTTCAATTATCTACCCCATTAAATCCTAATTGCTTGAGAAAATTTTACGTGAAATCGGATACTAAGAGCATCAGAGTTCTAGTTCCCGAATAAGTGGAGACTCACACAAAACAAGATGCGTCTGGATGCCTGGAAATCGTTGGGGACTGTTTTGTATGCAAATCCCAATCAAACAAAAGGAAGAGGAAAACAAAAAAAGAAAGAAATGTAAAAAAAATGTGACGAGCATTGCATTTCAACAACGGTATGTGGACTTCGTGAGTAAGTATAATTTCATGTTCATTCTTCCGTGGTGAAGTCTCACTACGGGCATCTGAGGTAGCTGCGAGTTTTTCGTCATGCTATGACTCTAAAAAATTGTTTATTCCGAAGTACTGGTCTAAGAGTAAACAAAATAGAATCGAGATTTACAGTCCAGAATTTTACAAACCGGAAAAGGGCACATTTCGAAAGTACGAGTGTTGGAACTTTAACAGTGGCAACTATTCATTTACAGATCGTACAAAATAGATACGTGTTTCAAAGTTTTACTCACGTTGAAAGCATTCACCAGCACTGTGTATAAACCGTTGCCAGCGATGTGGAAGTCGTAGGATACTGTTAGCAGTGCCAATTGTGTTGTCAGTTCGAGTGGTGCGATCAAACAAATCAGTAACAGCTTGCATGTACGTTCTCGAGCATTGTCCTGCAAAATGATGGTCAGGTCCTGCAGAAAGTGTCATCACTTCTGTCTCTATGGTGTTAATTTTTGGAACACAAGCTACGACCAGCTTAGAGACAGAGGTCATGACACATTCTGCAGGACCTGACCATCAATTTGCTGGACAATGCTCAACCACGTACAGTGCAAGCTGTTAGTGATTTGTTTGGCTGATGAAGCAGCTAAATGCTATGCCACCTACTGCATTCGCCTGACTTAAGCCCTCGAGAGTTCAACTCGATTTCTAAACTGAAGGAAACACTTCACGGCATTCGCTTCAGAACTGCTACAAATTCGTCGGGCAATACACCGCGTCGCTTCAACTGTCAACCCAACTGGCACTGCTAAGAGTATCCTACGACTTCCACATCGCTCGCAACGGGTTATACCCAGTGCTGGTGATTACTTTGGTCACAAAAACTTTGAAACACGTATCTATTTCGTACGAGCAGTAAATAAATTGTTGCCACTATTTAAGTTCCAACCCTCATATTTCGAAGGGTAAATAAATAAGACCCGAAACTGGGTTGAACCCATCAACCTTAGGTAGGTTTTAAGAAATCTGAAACAGAAATTACGAATTCACTTGCGAGAGAAACTAATTAACGTATCCAATTATCACTTAGATCAATTCCTGTCACTAGTAATCGCTAGATGTAATCCCGTGGACGCTAGGCAGTTCGTTACAATGAAAATCATCGCAACGGAAAATCGCAATGTAATAACGGTAACACGAATAATAGAAATTACCACAGGAATAATCAATGTAACGACAATCAATAGCCAGCCGGTGTGGCCGAGTGGTTCTAGGCGCTTCAGCCTGGAACCGCGAGACCGCTGCGGTCGCAGGTTCGAATCCTGCCTCGGGCATAGTTGTGTGTGGTGTCCTTAGGTTAGACAGGTTTAAGTAGTTCTATGTTCTAGGGGACTGATGACCTCAGATGTTTAGTCCCATAGTGCTCAGAGCTTTTTTGACAGTCATTGGAGAAGTAGAAGTTCCAACTCACATGATAATCAGCCAGGAAACGGCAATAATAACTTAGGCATTATTGACAGACACCCAGTGACAGCAGTAGCGGTTCATTTATTACACACGGAAGCGAAAAATGTAACGACCATAATGTGCCACCGGAGAATAACAATAAGAGACGCGTCCAGTGGGGTAACCAGTCAAGCGTTCCATGGACATCGTCTGCAAACGTATTAGATATGTCTGGACAATACATGCCACCTCATGTGATGAACAAAACTGAAAATAGGGTGCGTAATGTAGATCGTGAATGGTCGGCTCAGAACCATGAGGTGCGAATTATAGTTGTATGAGAAGGGAATAATGACAGAACAACTGAATTAAAGAACTAGATCCAGTCTCTTTATTCCTTACGCAAGTGGATGGTCGTAAGGAGGAAGGCGGGACATCATTAGAAGTAAGAGAGCTCATATACAACGATTGGATTGACATTCGAGAAGAATTACTATAAAATCCGAGTGGACGTAGAATAGAACTTACTGAAATGATACAGGTACTGGTAGAAGTTTTATTAAATAACGAACCTGTAAATATCCTGCTCGGTACTGAAGCGAGTTTTAGTGCGGTGATCGTTTGTCTGTTTAAACAACTGTATATTAAGCAGACCTTTCGAACTGTACATTGTAAGGTGCGTTGAGTGCTCTTTCCGTTCCTGTGGAGTCTCGTGCATGTAGGAGTGGTTGCACAGGGGGAAAGACTATTGACCACCTTCTTTTTAGCTCCTACACTGTATCATTCATGCATTTGGGGATGTGATTTTCTGAAGGGCATAAATGCAGTAATTAACCCGTAAAAAGGGATGAGCACCCTAGCCATTGGCAGGCGAATTGTTGTTTTGAATCTGGTGAGGAAATTGGAATTGCACGGCAGATTCTGCCAGAGAATAAAGGTTAATTATTTAGGTACTAATATATTGTATTTGAATGACAACTGTGGACAAAGTAGTTTACCAACAGACAACTCATAGGACGCTGAAAACGTTATCCAGAATAAGACAATCGAATGTGAATACTTAACTGAAGTAGGTACAGACAAATGAATTAACTACTTTGTTAAAGGAATATTTCGCAGTCTTAGATCAGAAACCTTACGTGTTTAATGATGTTTATGAGATTGATGTCTGTACACCGCAAACTTATTGTAAAGCTTCTTACTCCATTTCGTGCGACAAGAAGGAAGAGTCACAAAGAGGATTAGGTAAAGTTAGAATGGGGCATTATTAAACTGTCTAATTCATCATATAGTGGTCCATTATTAGCAATAACTAAACATGAAGGGAGTATTCGCTTCGTATTGGATGGAAGGAATATAAATAAAATTATTAAACCAGTACTAACAAGACCAGAAAATTTCGAAGAATTTGTACAAGGCTTTCTCGGTGTGAACTATTTAACCACGAACCATTCACGCTGCTCATATTGGCAGAACAAGTTATCTGAAGAATCTAGGAAGGAAATACACAGCCTTTACCTCTTCTGGTAGGAGTTATCAGTTTAAGTGATAATTTTAGCAGTTTTGTCGGCGCTGCGTACATTCAGATACTTTGTATATAGGAAATGGGCCCTTATACAGGGTGAGACACTAACTATTAACACCATGAATAACCCCGAAACCATGATAATAGCTGAAAAGTTAGTTGGACAAATGTTTCATGGGATAACGGGAGTCATAATATGAAGTTGGTTTTTTGTTGCTAGATGGGGCCGCTTCAGAGATATGAAGGTCAATATTTTTTTAAATGGGATTCTATAGTTTGGTACTTATTTTCTGATAGCGGCTATTGAGACCAATCCAATGATGTGTAACAGTAAGGTCTTTGAAGGTCGAGGAAGGGCACAAAGGTGGCATGAACGTTCATTTACAGAAGGTGGTCGAAGTGTTGACCATTGGTATCAGTGCAGTGCTGCAATTTTCTTATCATGGATTGAGTAGTATTTCTTATCACTTTGGCACTTATCGAAGCACTTGCTCTAACAATTCTCTCTCGTATATCGTGCCGATAGTAAATACTCGGTGAATATGGCGTATCCACGTAATGTGCCATTGACACGTAAACACCATTCTACGGTTTCGTAAAACAACGCTAATAGGAACGGTAAGACTAGTATTGTCGAATCAATCGAATGTGGATGATTCATTCCTTCGAAGAACAAAGGAAAATTACTAAGGAGCAAACGAAAATTGGTAATCTTGCCACTGTGGTTCGAGATCCTTGTATTAGTTCATGTCAAATCGCAGGGGAATCTGACTTTAGCCAGAGTAGTTTAGTTCGTATTTTGCATCGCCATAAATGTCATCGTTGCCATATCAGTCTCTACCAAGAATTATCTGGTACGGATTGTATGCGTCGCATTGAATTCTGCCGATGGGCTGAACTTCAGATTCAGAGGGATGAGACATTTATTAATTTGATTTTGTTTACTGACGAGGCTACATTCAAGAACTATGAAAATGTTAATTTGCATAACATCCATTATTGGGCAACTGAAAATACATGTTGGCTGCGGAAAGTTACACACCAAAAACCGTGGTCGGCGAACGTATTGTGTGACATACTGGAGGACAGAATTATAGGCCCCTCTTCCATCGAAGGAAATCTTAATGGTAGGAAGTACACCACATTCCTACTAGAAACAGTAGGTCTGTTATTGGAAGAAATACCTTTACGAACAAGGAACAAAATGTGGTATCAACATGATGGGTATACGGCACATTTTCCCTATTGGCTAGAAATGAGTTGCAAAGACAATTCCCATATCGTTGGATTGAACGCGGAGAAGCTGTGCCGTGGCGGGCTCGTTCGCCAGAAATGATTCCACGGATTTTTTTCTAGAGGGGATGTTTATAAAGACTTTCCCACTAAACCTGAAGATATGTGAGAGAGAGGTTCATGGACTGCGCGGCTGTTCCCGGCGGAGGTTCGAGTCCCCCTTTGGGCATGGGTGTGTGTGTTTGTCCTTAGGATAATGTAGGTTAAGTAGTATGTAAGGTTAGGGAGTGATGACCTTACCAATTAAGTCCCACAGGATCTCACACACATTTGAACATTTTTTGAGAGAGAAGTGTCTGAGCTTGTGCTTCGATAAGTGCCGATGTGATAAGGAATACCACTCAATTCATGATAATAAAATTGCGGCACTGCATTTATACCAATGGTCAACACTTCGAACACCTTCATCAAATGTACGTTCATGCCACCTTTGTGACCTTCTTTGCCCTTCAAAGACCTTACTGTAACACATCATTGGATTCATCGCAATAGCCGCTATCAGAAAATAAGTACCAAACTATAGCATCCCATTTAAAAAAATAAAGTTGACCTTCATATCTCTGAAGCGGCCCCACCTAGCAACAAAAAACCAACGTCATATTATGGCCTCCATTGTCTCAAGCAACATTTGTCCTACAAACTTTTCAGCTACTATCATAGTTCCGGAGTTATTTCTGGTGGCAATAGTTAGTGACTCACGCTGTGTACTGTGACCATAAGGCTGTAACATTTTTAATGACCTGTAAACAGTTACATGTAAGACTAATGTTGTAGCCACTGCTGTTGATAGAATATCAAATCGATATTAGTTACATTAAATGGAATGATAATGTAGTAGCCGACGCACTGTCTCTATTACCGCAAAGACTAATCGATGAAGACAATATAATTAAAAACAAACACAAGTTTAGGGTAATGCTACTGGGAAGTGTGCCGTCCCGAAAGGAGTATGAATGTAAATGTAAAAATTTATCGGTATTACAAGAACAAGCTGCGAACTGGAGTCATATAGAAAATGCATTGAAAACCGGCGAAAACTATCACTGATTTTTAAATTATAATGGCATTTAGGGGTCCCGTTTCATGGAGCAAATATCAATAAAGCAAGTTGGAAAAACATATCATCGAATTCGTATGGCTTTCACATTACTGCTGGGGACATTTTGGTATTACTAATGGTAATGGTAAGAGCAAATAATTTTTTTCCCTAATATGAAACGGAAAATACAAAATATTCTTAAGAAGTACACACTATGTCAAAAGGTAAAACCTATTGATTACATCACTAACTTAGTAGTGCACCCAATAGTTCTATCAGAACCTTTAACGATAGTATCTTGTGTTGTGGCAGGGTCACTACCTACTGCAAGAGGTAGATTTAAACATGTAATTGCTTGCCTGCCGCTGTGGCCGCGCAGTTCTAGGCGCTCCAATCCGGAACCACGCGGCAGGCACGCGGTCGCAGGTTCGAATCCTGCCTTGGGCAAGGATGTGTGTGATGTCCTCAGGTTAGTTAGGTTAAAGTAGTTCTAAGTGTAGGGGACTGATGACCTCAGATTTTAAGTAAGTCCCATAGTGCTTAGAGCCATTTGAACCATTCGTAATTGCTTTTTATTACTCGTTTTCAAAATACGTTGAATGTACCAAAAACATCTACTAAAGATGTGCCCATGTTGAACCATCCAATGTAAGACTACATTCGTAAGGTTGGTAAGCCATGTTCCATTCTATCAGATAATGCATCACATTGTACTAGCAACGTTTGGAAGGAGAGTGTTTTAAAATTAGACATAAAGCGTATCTTCATATCACGATATCATGAAGAGTCGTATATTTAGAAACTGTAACAGATTTATTCGCGTTTATGCTGCAACGCAGTGGATAGAGTACGTGTCAGTCATTTAAGAAATTCACAATAACGTGTCGCATTCATCGACCAGGCACACTCCACCGGAAATAACACACAACACGTCCGATCCTTTGCCTATCTTGGTTGAGCCAAACAAAGATCGAAAGCCGTTGTTGAACGAAGTGCGCCAATCACTAAAGCATACTACACGGCTGAGGAGGATCACATTAGATTGTAAATTGGGTAGAACTGTGGCATATACCATATGTGATAAAGTCTTATAAACAAACACCCTAAGTCATTGGCTCTTAACAGGTTAAAAAAGAAATAGCAAAATATTTACGGCATATCTTACCGGATAATTCGCATTCCGAAAGAGGGAAACTTTTTGTTAGCTAATGAAGATAATGGGAGGCAAACAAAGGGATCGTTTCCTCACAAAGATTTGAAGTAAATTTGCGGATGAAACCTTTCCTGGCAAATAATGGAACACTGGATGAAAAGCTCTAATTAAGTAGTTTTTAGGGTTTAGTACTATTGCTGTTTATTCCTTTAATATTGTTCTGATCTTAGTGGATATAAATGTATTATTTGTTTAGTAGTATGGTGGTTAATGACAATGCAATGAGTTATCGAATTTATTTGCATGTTAAATTGTAACGGTGCTGGTTGCCCAGTGAAGAGTCAGTTAATTTAGAAGAGTTGTACCTGGAACTAAATCAGACAGACTCTCGGCACAAACTTCAGAAAGTGAAGTATCAGAGTCATTAATTCAACTGGATTGTGCCACGAACAATAGAACATAATTTCGATATAAAGTGCACGAAGTGAAGTAAATGAGGCATTAATTCAATAGGATTGTGCCTACCGCTGAATGGGACAGAATCTCGGATTAACTTGGGGCAATGAAAGTGATTTGACCATTAAGACCAATTGTGAAACAATGAAATATCGTATGTGCAAACAGTTAGTGTCTGACACTAGTGGGAAAATGAGTGCTGTGAACTATTAGAAATGCTTAAAGACGGCATACATTAGTAAATAAGAATATTGATTGCTGGGGATAAAATTTAATATGTGAAATTAATGGACATTATGTTTATACTTCATGTCTATATGTGTTTTTTATGTTCTGCATTCGTCTTTCTGGAGCATGTTTGGAGACATCTCACCCAACGCTGAGGCCGCGGCCCAAACAATCTGAGGGATTGCTGCTGTTAAATGTTGGGTTGAGTCATCTTTTTTGCTGCACGGTACCAGATGCGGTAACTACGAGCTACGAGACGTTACGCGAATTAGGTGGACGGCATCGACATCGGAAGTTCGCTCGCCTTGCAACCTAGAGGTAGAGCGAGCAGGAGCCAACAAGAATCATTCGCCTAAAGTTCACACTCGAAGACGTTATCACTACGTACAGCCGCCAAGGGCAGCGAGATGAATGGACAACGCAGACCTCACTGGGCAAAACAAGAGACAAGGCTACAGTCAAGTCAATAGATCTTTACTAAAATATCCACGATTATACATAGATTGCAATGTGTGATTAGTATAAACTGACTTATTCGATATTGCGCATAGAGTGAATATTTAAGTTGAGCCTTGTATCTAAAATGAAATATATAGTTAACTTATTCAGTGGAAATTTATGGTTGACTTATTCAGTAGAGATATTAAATGAATGAAATATTCAATTAATCTCAAGAAAAATGGAAATATATAGGATTTAGATAATACATGGAAATATTTGAGTTTATATATATATATATATATATATATATATATATATATATATATATATATATATATATATATAAGAAAAAAGAAAAGGAAAAGAAATAAGATCCAAATCAAATATCCAAAATACTGATTCATAGAAAAGAAACTATGGGACTAAATCAAACATAATTAATGAAGAACTCCAACACTAAGAGAAAAACTGAATAGGCATAATTTTAGTATATCTTGCGGTTATCTTAAAATATGACAACTTGATTAAAGTAGTCGTCTTCGAGGTGCTGTGTACCTCGTTACATATTTGGTATTCTTGAAATTAAAATTTATTCAGACTGTTCTCGTTTTAAAGTAGATAAAAGAAATAGGAAATAAGAATTGCCAGTGGCAGAGTGTATTATATGCAAAAGCAGCAAGGGGCTTTATTCAATGGGTTTCTATCGAACGTCCCTTTTGCTTCATAAAACTCAACGCTCGTCTTTAGTGTCTGTGAGTCTCCAGCGTACGAGATTTTAGTGTCCGAGCTTTTAGTCTTTGAGTCTTGAGTGCTCTCGTCTCCTACGTTCATGCACCACTGCATGAAATAGTTAACTGTATTGGAAGCTGGTATGGTTAAAAATAAATTCCTTTGACTTTCGATTATCGAACCTGCTTGGATATTTATTATCTGAATTACGTATGACCATTCATTGTAGTGAATCATATGAAAGAAACTGTGTTAATAATAACCGAGTTCAGGAAAAACTATAGTGTCCTACCATATCCAATACAATATCACGAGAAGTAAAACGTATACTGGATTCTCTCTGGGCAATAATAATAATAATAATAATAATAGTTTATTCCATATAATATTAAATGGAATAATTTTCAAAATACAAAAGATCATGCTGTGTTAAATGAACCCTGTCATCTCTGAGGGATTCAGTTCGGTGTACACGGACTACGGAAATCACTGATACCAATTTATTTTGAAACGGAAATCGGTCGGCTAGTAACTGTTAATGAACGCTTTGGCGGCATTCGCTAAACAACGCAGTTTGCCGACGGTAATAATTCTAATTGAAATTTATTGATCAACAAATATTGACCGCAGTAATTGATAGCATGGTGTCGCCTCGCTTTCACGTATCACGGCGAGGTGAAGAATGCTGGTTGGGCATAGAAAAAGGACGCTACAGTTTCGCTGTTCGTGGAAATGCCACTAGATAGTAATAGGAGGCGTCACGTACGTACGTGAGCAACATTAAAATCAACAGCTACCACAATAAAAGTGTGTTTCTTTGTTGCTCTTTTTGTTAATGAGGAGATAAGTTGAATAAGATTTCACAGATGGTATTTGTTTGAAATTATGAAGATAATGAAAATACCATGTAAACATTTCCTTTTATTCTACTGTCTATAAGACAATTGTGCCAGTGGACCTCAAATCACATTGCACGAAAATATATACTTCATGAATTTTGTGTAGGAACCACTATTACATCGAGGGGAGACCCCTTTGTGAACTTCTTTACGATCATTACTCTCATGGAAGACATAAGAAAGTTTGTGAGATCTGGCCACCATTTCGTTAATTTTCATTTATATGAAATGTCAATCTTAAGCATATTGATACTGAATTGCTCATTGTGGAAGTCATTCTTGCATTTCAATATCTACCTTGGGCCTAAAGCCATGTGTCCATATATCAGGAGCTTTATTTTTCTAGATCGGGTATTTCCAGAGTGATTGTGTTACAATAGACGTTTCAGGTATTTCTTGATTAACGTCGTGTCACTCCTGCGCCCCTTCCAACTTTTCAGCTAAACATCAATAGAAGAGTGTCTCTTAGCAGCCACGAGCCACGATAAGTGGGATATATTAAGAGATGATGTTCCGATTTGCATCGAATCTGTAGTATCTAAGAAATGAGTGTGCACATGATTTATTTTCATGTTTGTATCATTAACTTCCTTTTTAATTCTTATTACAATTGTAGCTGGGCATCACGGTGACACGAGCGGCAAAGCGGGAGACACACACATTTTTGAATTTTTCGCAAGGGACAGAGCCAGCCAGGGATGTTTGTCTAACAGCTACGCAGTTATGAGTTTATGACAGGGCGTCACCACCTGTCAAAATGATCGCTGGGATTTGACCTGCCGTCTCTCCACGACGCGGAGAATAGACAGGATTTCTTTTTTTTTTTTTTCTCCTTAACATACAATTGGCTTAAAAGTTTGCGAAACAGAAAATCTACTTTAACGTTTCATTTTACTGCCTCCACTGTCTTAGAGAAGAGCTTCGGTCTCTACCTCAACAGTGATTAGACAAATCTATCGGCAGATTGGAACTTTCAAAAATGCGGACTCGAGACAGGAAATGGCACACATCTCCCTCTTCCTTATTGTTTTCCTTGGAAAAAGGAAAACGCTCTTTTATGCTTCGTTTTATTGCCTTTCCAATGTTAGAGAAGGTCTCAGCTCCCTCTGTCTCGCTTTGGGTCGGAATCTTCAAGAAATATGAACACGGGATGAAAAAATACCACCTACCATCCACTTCTAAAGGGCGTTCCTTCTTTTTAGCCTTAAACTGTAGCGTGGGAATACAGTAGCATTCAGAGCGAATTCCAATTAGCGAAGACATTGTAACGTCAGGAGTGTCCCTCACCTGTACTAGAAGGATAAAACTAAGTGCTCAAATGGATAATACTCTTTTACTTCTTTCGGTAGTAAGGAGATTCTTGTGGTGCTCAGGCGTGTGGCTGGAAAAGATTAGTGAGAAAGACAGAAACATAGTGTGGGACAACTTTTCGTAAGTCCCATTGAAAGACATACGTGTCACTCTCTCTTTTTCCTACTCTGGACACACTCAATTCTTTGACACCAAATTGGTTGGACAGTGCTGTTTTCAGGCTCAGCAGCTAGAACAATCATGTAACTGACAATATTCAATTGGCGTACTGTCACAGATAACGTCTACTTGGTTCTCTCCAAATGCTTTATAACCTTCTGACCTAGCATTCAGTAAGACAGACAATGTTTAAATTCCTGGTTTATCAAATTAATATTTTTCATTAGAAATGAAGTTTGACGGACACACGGTTCACATTCCTGTAAATATAGAGTACCTGGGATATTCTGATTCAAGTAGGAGAGCTACACTCTTAGTGCCGGTTCGGTACGAGCGTCACTCAGAATCACTTATTTTATTGAACTGAATCCCGACTTTATTCATACCAAAAGAGTATTTCTTAACTTTGTTATTCGACTGTTTGAAAGTTTAAAGATACTTTTTCTATTGGGATGTGCAAATGCTGGCGTTCTCATTAACATAAATTTAAACATTGTTTTAGGTACTTATTTCAGCGTAGAGCAGTATTAGTTGTATTTTCAGCACCAACAACCAGATGTGTCTGTACAAACAGACCCATCAAGCAGCGCCTGAATCGTGCATCACACCAGTAATTGTGGCCATGACAAGGCACCACACGAGTTAGATACAGTAGTTTATTGACTCTCGATGGCGATTCCTTGCTCAGATTTGGCCACGATTCGGTTGATCTATAGACTAGCACGGCAAATTTAATTTTATAACGCCCTCCATTGTTGATTAGGAAGGGCACATTCGTTTGTGAATTAGCAGTAGGGAAGCTGTTGGGTAACTCCATTCCCTTTCCCTTGCATTAAAAACATTGATCAACCAAATAATTAAGTTCATTTTCTTTTTTTTTTTATAACTCTTGCTTATATTCATCACTCAGGCAGCAGTGTTTCTGGAACGTATTCAATGTGCTTCTTTTGCTCATTCAAAATAATAAATGAAAGCCATTGAAAATGCTATCTTTCTTTTTGTATCTTTATACGGTTTTTAAGGGCGCGGGAGCCACTGATTGAATTTCCCCCAAGTATTTTGGTCGGATGCGTAATATTTCATTAATCTGGTAGTAGTAGATTATTCATTTGTCAGTATTCCCAATCTTGGGATGCATGTCGCAGGGCTAATTTCTTTCTCATATTATCCAGTAACTGCTGCGTAGGCATTTAACTTGAACAAAGTAGTGAGGTGTTTCACACACACACACACACACACACACACACACACACACACACACACACACACAATTAAAAAAAGAAAAAAGAAAACGTCAATAAACGAATATTCGAAGCGGGTCTTGCAAACTGTCGTAAAAGGTAAAAGGTGTAAGAAATAGCAATGATAAACGGCATCAGAATGCACGTGTCACTGGGGATCACAGTTTTAAAGATACCTAATACGTATTAACAGGGGCTCTCCGATGTGACTGAGAAAGTGTAATGATCACCTTTCGTTAGCAAAAGGTTCTGGATTAGACCCGAATCGCATTCCCGGTACACAATATCCAAGAGAGAAGACCGCAAGGAAAAAGACTGAATAACTAACGAAAGTGTAATGTACCTTCATTTGCTTTCCCTAATACAGATTTTCCATCCTCGCCGCATTTCATACTACCTAACAGAATTATCAGTATTGATACGTCACACACTCGAGGTGTGACCCTTAATCTTGTGATTTATTGACACTGGTAGGACACTAGATTATGGACATATAACAACGCACTGCCAGGGTTGTTCAAGTACATTTATTGGCACCCATGTTTGTGTAAAGAACGTTAATGGCTCAATTGGAAACATGAAAACAAAAGGTGTTTAAACATTTTAGAAGGTCAGACGTCTTTCGTGGCGTGATGTATGTAGGCTACCTTGTGGATAAGGCTAAAGTACACACTAACGTTGTTAATGACTGACCATATGGGATACTCTGATAGAAAAACATGTATGTGTTTGCCATGTACCAAAAATAATGGAAGCTCAGCTGAGAAAATTACGTAAAGACTTGGGGGGGGGGGGGGGGGGGGGGGAACTTGTCAGACTGAAAACAGATAGGTGGTCCTGGTCGTCTTACAAAAAGTTAAACTAATTCTTTGACTCAATATTATGGACTCACAATAAAGAGAAATGTAGCAGATTTGGAGAATATGAGACGAGCTGGTTGAGCAACATCGTTTCACAGAGTGTCAACAGATGAAACCATGCAGCATGGTTTGTGTCCGAAAGGGGAAGATTCGTGGTGCAAGTACTGGTTGAGCAATGCTACAGGTAGACAACATACACACAAGCATTCCTTACCACTTGCTGTTATGGAGGCAAATAGACCTATATAAAGGGATCAGGCAAATAAAAATCTACTTAGTAAATGTGTGCATGGTCTCTCTCAGAATGCAAGTGAAAGCTTCAACAGTTGTATATGGGAGAGAGTACCCAAAACTGTATTTTTCGTTGTCTGTGTCTCTGACTCTTTTTCCAAGCTGTGCACTAAGTGGATCAAATGAAAATGGTTTTGCAATGAAATAGTGTTCCGTTTCTTATACTATCATAAATATTGTTCTCAGTACCAGTATGTAATAAATATATCAATGATTATTTTGGGAAATGCTTTGACTAATGACCCTAATTGTGTATAAGAATTTTTAGGTATCTCCCATTTATAGATCAGTTGCGCTATAAGGGTGAAGATAGTGTTAAAAGTGCAACCAATCAGGGAAGTGTCCCCTTAAGTTACCTCTAATAGATAGCGTTCCTGCACGTAGTATATGCACTTATGAGCAGCGTGCGCGAAATCACTAGTACATATTATTAAGAGAACTGACGTGCAATTGGACAGAGGGAGAGGAAATGGGATAAGAAGAGTGTTATTAAAGTCCTATGTCTTAAAAAGAGCCTGTGGAATCTGGCTAACAAAGGCTCTTTACAAAATGTGCAAAAAGCACAAGAAGCACCACTGCAGGAAAAAGCAAAATAAAAATATCGTGATGAGGGGAGTGACTGTACTGATAAAGCATGCTATGTGAAGAAACATTCTAAAAGGGGGGTCTTGTAAAACAATCAAAAAAATTATAATAATCACGATGTTATAGGTAGAACAGAAACACACTAAAAATTAAAGGGTGAGGCAGGGCTATATATCTAAAATGGTATATTACAAAAATGTCAAACACCAGCGAATTGTGGATATCAAAGTACATTGTAAAATAATAAGAGACGTTCAGTATTTTTACTGAACACAGAATTTTAAGGATAACAAACACTACTCAGAAGCCAGCACCGAGTAATCAACTTGGCTAATAGATCAGAAGTACTACTTGCAAGGTGAAGCTGATAGTTTAAAAATTAGGCAATCTTTTCTCTCAGTGCTTGAAAACTTCAAGCTTCTCCTATAAATCTTATACTCACCCATTTATTTTTGTTCATGAACAATTATCATTAGTACAAAAAGTTACCTTGCATCTATATTTATTCACTAGCATCCGATTAATCCAATAGGACACACTGGCTAAAACGGAATAGAAATCAGTTTCTCATGGAAACTATTGATCATGCTGAACTACTATTCTGATTCTTGGTCATTGCTGTCAAAGGCAATAATTATGTCGCCCACATAACGAGTCGAAAAGGGTATTTTTCTTTGTAATTCTGAGCTAGAAATGAAGAAAACACTTACCAGTTATTTCACAGATTTGTCACCTAGGAACCCGGTGAGAGGACTGCCCATTTCTAAGCCATATCACTGTCTAGTTACTGATGTGTGTGCAGGTACAACATGCTGATAAACCTTTCCATTAATATCAAAGAATGAGATGACCATAACTTTCCCAGAGGAAGCAGCCACTTTTGCTTTTTTGGGGGTTGGTGATGAAGGAGATTTCCACACTGAGTTTTGCTCTTTGCCCTCAGGATCAAAATGATGCTGCCAAGTTTCATCAGCAATGATTACATTTGAAAGAATCTCCAAATCTTCCTAACATCAACTTAAACTGCCTGCAGACCAGCATGCGAATGTCCTTTAGTTCGGGAATCAACAGTCTTGGAACCCATCTCACACAAACACGTGTCATGTGTAATTTCTCTGTCACCAACGAGTGGGTGGCACCCAATGAAATCTTCAGTATTTCAAAGAGTGATCTTGAGGAAATTCGTCGATTCTCTCTCACACTGACAGCAGCAGTGTTGATGTTTTCTTCTGTAAGAGAAGAACTGGAGCACCGGGTCCACATTCCTTTGAAATTTATCGTCTGCCCTCTTTAAACATTTTAAACCACCTTAGAGCTGTGCTGCAGGGAAGAACAGACTCCCCATTGGCCTTCTGTTACACTGTATAGGCATCAGCTGAAGATTTACTGAGACGAAAGCAGAGCTTCAAATCTGCATATTGCTCCTCGCGTGTCACCCCCATTGCAGCGGTAGGCGATACTGAACATGTCTGACTTTGCCTGCCTCTCACCGACGGGTACCAGGAGTCCAAACAATGAAATTACTTCGGAGTGTTTGTTGCACATTAAGGTAACGATATTATAAGATTCAATTTAGACGCGAGATTTATGAACATAAGAAATTATAATCATTCATTATTGAACAGCCGTCGTAGCATCGTGAAATAGCATCATGAACAGTAATGTGTTGGAGATGTGGTGGACAGGTGAGGAAGGGTTGGGTAGAGAAAGAGAATCAGCTGTGATGAAGGCTGGTGGGATGGCAAATCGGTATACCATCTGCTCGGCCTGCGGAGCACAAATTCCATTACTGACTACCAACGATTTGTGGCACACAGTCCACCCTCGATAGCTGAGTGGTCAGCTCGGTGTATTGCCACGCCAAGGGGCCCGGGTTTGGTTCCCAGCACGTGCAATAGATTTCCTCCGTTCAGGGACTAGATGTTGCATTGTCTTCATCATAATTTCATCGCCATCTCCGACGCGCAAGCCGCCCAGTGTGGCGCCGAATGCAATGAGTACTTGCTCTCGCCGGCCGAACTTCCCTGAATGGGGATCTCCCGGCCCACAATGCCGTACGCTCACTTTCATTTTTTGCGGAACATAGACAGTCTATAAGTGGCGGTAGCAGAGAATGGAAGTATGTGAATGCAGTCATATTTAATCTGCGGCTGAAGTGAATTTTAAAAAATATGGTTCAAATGACTCTGAGCACTATGGGACTTAACTTCTGAGGTCATCAGTCCCCCAGAACTTAGAACTACTTAAACCTAACTAACCTAAGGACATCACACACACCCATACCCAAGGCAGGACCGAACCTGCGACCGTAGCGGTTGCGTGGTTCCGGACTGTAGCGCCTAGAACCGCTCGGCCACCCTGGCCGGCTTTAAAAATTAAGATCACAATTAATAATTATGTCTGAACGAACCCTGTGAGGGTGACTGAAAGTTTTTCTATGGAGCGCATGCAGTGCCATTTTGTTACTAAAGTGGATTTAATCTCTCACTAGTCGGAACAACTGTTTCCTTTTAAGTTTAGGCCTGAGAAGAAATACGACTTTTCTAGGCAGGGTCAATGTAGCGTCATGGCAGTACTGGAGGATATATCTTATATGGGAGAATGTAATGGAGGAAATTCGGACACAATGGAGACAGAAGTGGCTCACTTAGATGAATTCCTCAGCGAGAAAATCAAATGGGTATAACACAGAGTTTTCCGACGCGTTGATTGAGGAGTTGGAACTGACCAGTTTGGTTGAATACCACTTCGAGATATCTGATCAGCTCACTATTAAGGAACACCCTATAGCTGATGGGTGCCAAGAATGAAAGTACTGGAAGAACATATAGAAAGGGATGTTGAAGCAAGGTGTAATCAGACCATCCAAATACAACGCCGTCAGCCCTGGTACGCAAGTGTAGCGGAGAGCATCACCCATTGGTGGAGTAACGTGATTTGAATAAGTAAGCAACATAGAGATTGGTGCTGCTACTGGACTTGCATTCCTTCTTTTGGGAAAAGGGGAGGAGGGATTGTAGGGTTTATAACTAAATACCCGTGGGTATGTTCGAAGGTTGTCACCGTCTTCACCACTTACTGGGAACTGCCGGAATTTAGTTGAGAGCCTTTCCGGTTATCGACAGGAACTGCAGTACTATCAAAGATTATAAACAACTCTTTTCTGATATAAAAAATTAAATATATTTGCCTTTTCCTTAATGATCTGGTGATGCATCTGCAACACCTAAGGGAGGTGTCTGAACGTTTAAAAAGGTTGGGGTTCACCGTGAGCCCACAAAACCACTAAAGGTTTAGTTTCCCTGATACATAATGATGTTTTTAGGCCCAGTGGTGTCAAGTGAGGTAATCTAATCCTTCCAGAGAGGATAGAAGCGATTAAGCAATTAAGCAGTTTCCTTAGCCATGTAATGTCAACGAAGTAGCTCGATTTTTCGATGTAGCTAGTTTTTTTTATCAATTTGTCAATGGTATTTTGGGTAAAGCAGCACCACTGAACGAGAAGTGGAAAAAAGACTGCAAGTTCGCCAGGGATGCATCCCAGCAGGCCTCCTTATTGGCGCAGTAGGAAGCCTTACAATCGGATCTGGTATTAGATTTGCCATATTTCAATGCTGAGTTCATATTGCAAACGGATGCCTCAGTCATAGGAATTGGAGCTGGTTTGTTACAGGAGCTAGGAAGGGCATGGGAAGTTCCTGCAAGTGTCTCACAGGGGTTACATCAGGGAGAAATGAGATATTCCTTCTATGAACCAGAGGCACTGGAAGTCTTGTTTAGAATGGAAAGATTTAAACACTATCTAGAACACTGGCCATTCACCTTAACAATCAAGTCCTCAGTTGGGTGCTAGCTCGACCTAGAGACGTGAGAATATTGCCAGGCAGGCTATGAGAATTTTAGACATTCCCCGTGAATGATGTTAATGGATTTGAAAATGTGGTCGCAGATGAGTCGGGTCTTCAGTGATCACAAGGAGCGCGTAGGAGGACATCAAGTGGAAGGAGTTGGTTTAACTCGACTAGTGATTTGTAACGTCAGGCATATACTTCCATACTTACTTAGAAACCATGTCTGCTCCTAGACATAACCGAATTGCGGGACGGGGTGCCCTTATTAGAGTGATTAAGGAAAGGCTCCAGAAAGGGGATGCAGTCAGATCATATGTCGTAAGAGATAACGTAGTTAACTTCGAGGCATAGGGTAGTGGAGGACGTACGGTGGTAGTATCCTGAGAATTCGTTCCTCTATTATTTAAGTACTTCGTTTTAAAACCCGAGAAAAAATTAGATACCAGTTAATATGTACGAAGATGAACGGATAGCTACGAAGCAGTTTAGCTAGATGCGAGGCATGTGCCATCGTCAAATCTAGTTAGATTGGCAAAACAGGGTACCCATGTAAAGAAAGTATACTGACTTCATAGGACTGTTGCCTGAATCGAAGGTGGTAAATAAGTTAATTCTGGTTTGAGAAGACACTTTTACTAGGTTTTTCTGGTTATTGCCCACCCCCTTTACAATCATGCAGGTTGTAAGTCAAGGTTATTTTTGCCATCTTGGGAACCTCACAAAGTATAATCACGAATAAGGAGACTACATTTATAGCTCATAAGTCCAGGCCGCCCGGCTTGGAAATTTATGTTTCTGATCGACCAGCACGGCATATCGCAGTAAGAATCAGAGTGAGTGGGACAACTCTCTTCCACCACTAACTATGGCATTCAGTACCGCACGCCATGAAAGTCATCTATCCACATCTGCCAGTTTCCGAATAGGGTACTGCGTGGCAACTCCACAGTGTCACTTCTGGTCCATCATTGTCCTTCCGCCCGAGACGCGCGATGCTCAACAGTGGTTTCACAGTCGAGGTGGACTAAGCAGAATGCAGAGAAGACAGCAGGTATAATGAGGAGCGTTGGCCAGATAACTACTAAATTGGTGGTAGGGGTGTTTGTATGTAGTTTTAAAGGTGTCTGTAGGGCCTATAAAAATTAATCGAAAAATTGCTACTCAGCGTTAAGCGTCTATAGTAAATGCATGAATTTCTAACACCAGCGACGTTTCTATTAAAACATCTGAAAAAGCACATGGTGGTCAAAGCTCACTTATCACAACTCGAGCTGGGTTCTCCAGACAGACTGGGAGTTGCCAGCTGATTGCCGAATAAAAGAGGGGAATATGTGTACGGCAGGATGGCCTAGGTTGGCACTGGCCGACCTGGGTTGACCGCTTCTCTACGAGGACGTGGTTTACATGGAGGTCGGGCATGCTTGGGAATAAGAAGGAAGTCGGAGTAAGTAACAGAGTGCCGACGGACGGAGACTAGAAGAACCGTACCGTTGTGGTGACGCTACGGTGCTGTTGTTTACTTGGTCAAGGCTAAGCTGGGGACAGCATTTTGCTTCCTGCAGTGGGTGTGTAAGAGGCACTGTGACTCGAAGCAGACGGCGAAGGCTTGCTCGGCGAAGCGTAAATGCGGCAGTTGTGTTTATGTGAAGGGTTGCATCGTGCTATCACTCAGTACTAATGTATTGTCAACATTTTCGTGGAACACTGCTGAACCCTGTGGTTAAGACTTGTGTTCTGTTGATCGTGCACGCTTTTACGAGGGGCGTTCAGGAAGTAATGGAACACATTTTTAGTCTCTGATAATTTCGATTGAGAAAACATGGAAATTGTTGAGAGTCATCATACAATATACCCGTTGTAGCCGGATATGTGGCGGGGCTATATGTAGCCTTCAAAATACCGTCTGTAGTGGAGGTGTATCCCAAGCAGAGAGCTGTCATTTTCTATTAGAGGAATACCAAAGCAACATACTGTAGATGTACACAGGCGCTTGCATAGTGCCTACAGAGACCTGGGAGCGAAAACAAGCTCGATAACTAGTGGCGCGAGGCGACTGTCACCGTCAGACAGTTCTTCGTCGTCCATCCTACAGCACAGATCTCGCAACTTCCGACTACAATGTGTTTGGCCTAACGATGGATGCACTCCGCAGCGAAAAGTACCTGTAAACTGTGGAGGTTACTGATGCAACAAGACGTTGTCACCGACATCAAGCAGCCGTACTATGAGGGCGTACAGGCCATCCCAGTAAGGTAGCTACGGTCGTCGGGGATTATGATGAAAAATAGGGTTTTGTAGAGTAGGAAATAATTTCGTGTACTGACATACTGAAGAAGCCCAACATGCTTTCAGAACAAAATGTTTTCCACACTTGCGAAATAACCCTAGTTTTTATGAACTAGATAGCTGTCTAAGTACGTGTTTTGCAAAAGGGAATTAAGAAGTATGGGTCGTTACTATTTGTGGAACGGCTGTATTTGATGCTCACTTTTGTCAGATTATTTATTAAAAGCTCTGGTGTAAGACATCTGGCCCTATCTATAGTGTCAAGCGGCTGAAGTCCAATTATGCCTAACCTACTTGGCTTTGTAAGTTGTTGTTAGTCTGGTCTCCAATACTGAGCTGCTTCAGGTGCAAGATCTGGTATTGGCTTGTAGTTCTGTGGGCAAGACGTGCACAGACTGATGGACACATTTTGTGACGAAGCATGTGCAGGGATACGACCGAATGTTACTAAAAGGGAATCTATGTTCTATTTCATATTATGTGCAAATGTATTTCCATGAATATCACTATCAGCTACTTGCCGTTTATTCCTAGACGGATTGTGAAACAAATCTTCTGTCTGTTCACTAGATATTGTGAGTTATGGTTTGTAATCTTAAAGATTTTGTCTTTGGTTTGGTTATGCTAATTTGTGACTTGTGAGACTATGTGGGAAGAGGCAGTTAATTACTGGTTTACGTAAGGTGGGAGCAATTGAAATTTATTTAAAAACTGGCATGAGGAGTTGAGCCTTCGATGTTCAACCATGAATATTTTATTATGATTATTGGTATGGCGTTGTGTGATGACAGCATATACGTTATCACATTGACTACACTCATGTATTTGGATACTGCTGCAACGTAAGCATTACATTTTGTGATGCAGTTTAGATTATTGTGACATCACCTATGACGTAAGGTAATTAATTTGAGCCTTAAGTCAATTTCTCTTCTATTTAAGCTCAAGTAGATAGCAGACAATCGATGCAAACATTGCACTTTTTATGTTGCCAACGTATACTGCAGACATGTTGAAGTAATGTCATATCTTAGCTGTGGAAACTAATCAGTTTAACCCTGTGCTTATCAGAAAATCGGCGTAGCTTTGCCTACCAATCGGGCCTTTCAGGCCTGTGTTGTTTAAATTGACATCAATGGATACTATTTTGACTACTTGTGAACGACTTTTGAGCTGTAAATACCTTTAAAATAATTTTATTTATTTAATGTTTACATTTAAAAAACACAATTTTTATACTTTTTATGGTGGCTTTTAGACGTACGGCAAAATTGCACAGGGTCTACCGACAATAGCAGAATATTTCGAGCATACAGGTTTTCTTCTCTACACACTATGACATCATCTCCTTTCCTTAGTTGATAGTTTCACTGCTCTTCCGGGATCCGGTATTACTAATGAATTCACTGACTTCTCTACCCTAGATAGTTATTTTCCCAAATTGATGATGGAAGTCCGACGTCTCATTTTGTATTGGTAGCCAGCATCATTTAAATTATGTATGCATTCATTATACTTACAGTGATCGTGTTGAGGAGAACCACCAATGGCCAGCGACTTATTTTCCTCTTCACATTGTAGCAGAGCGTCTTCTGGTCGATGGTGTCAACGCCGCCCTTAATGGCGTCGTATACCCTAACTTCAGGCTTCTTTCTTTGTGGTGATGACGTCGTTGGTTGGTCATGAAGAAAGCTAAGACGCGAGCAACTTTGCTTCTCTTAGTAAAATAAGAGGTAAGCATCAAATATGATTTAAAGCATAATACACACCGTCCACCTTTGTGTTTTCAGATATTACCAACTAGTTACAAATCTCTTGATAACAAATAAGTTAAATTGAGAGATGTAAAGAAAAAATCACAGGTGATGTTACGTCCAAACATTTCAAGTTGAATAACCAGGGCTTTTACAACATTCTCTCGAAGTCTCACGGCTCTGGTTTCTTCCTCCATAATACACTTCCATCTTCCGCCAGTAGCTTGTGGCACTCTCACTCACAAATTGACCAGAACTTTATTTCGTATCTACCATGTTATGATGGGATATTCTGTCGAAAAGACAGCAATCTTAAAATGTGAGCAACTGTTGATCCACGGCTATTCACCATCCTAGGATGCAGACATTCCTAAGGGTAATTTTCCACATTTCGAAAATTGTTCCAGTTTGCCACTTGACCTATGTTCAGGTAAGGCTGTTCCACTTTCAGAGCTCAACACACGCAAGACAGCATGGAAGCGCTTGCGACAGCTAATGTCATTGAACAGAGGTTTGTCTTTCTCAACAGTTGAGAGTTGATTGTGTTTTGTTTTGTTTCTTGACTTGTAAAGCCATAGTAATTGATAACGCCTTTTTTCGTTAACCACATTTTATCTGCATTCGCCGGATCAGGATAACCTACACTATTGGCCATTAAAACTGCTTTACCACGAAGGTGACATGTTAGAGACGCGAAATTTAACCGACAGGAAGAAGATGCTGTGATATGCAAATCATTAGCTTTTCGGAGCATTCACACAAGGTTGGGGCCAGTGGCGACACCTACAACCTGCTGACATGAGGAAAGCTTACAAACGATTTCTCATACACAACCAGTGGTTGACCGGCGTTGCCTGGTGAAACGCTCTTGTGAGGCCTCGTGTAAGAAGGAGAAATGCGTACCATCACATTTCGACTTTCGGACTGTAGCCTATCACGATTGCGGTTTACTGTATCGCGACATTGCTGCTCACGTTGGTCGAGGTCTGATGACTGTTAGCAGAATATGGAATCGGTGGGTTCAGGAGGGTAATACGGAACGCCGTGCTGGATCCCAACTGCCTCGTATCACTAGCAGTCGAGATGACAGGCATCTTATCCGCATGGCAGTAACGGATCGTGCAGCCACGTCTCGTTCCTGAGTCAACAGATGGGCACGTTTGCAAGACAACAACCATCTGCACGAACAGTTCGACGACGTTTGCAGCAGCATGGACTATCAGCTCGTAGACCATGGCTCCGGTTACCGTCCAGGCTGCAGCACAGACAGGAACCATTGCGATGATGTACTCAGCGACGAACCTGGTTGCACGAATGGCAAAAGGCCATTTTTTCGGATGAATTCAGGTTCTGTATACAGCAACATGATGGTTGCATCCGTGTTTGGTGATATCACGGTGAACGCTCATTGGAAGCGCGTATTCGTCATCGCCATACTGGCTTATCACCCGGCGTGATGGTATGAGGTGCCACTGGTTACACGTCTCGGTCACCTCTTGTTCGCATTGACGGCACATTGAACAGTGGACGTTACATTTCAGATGTGTAACGTTCAGTGGCCCTACCCTTCATTCGATCCCTGCGAAAATCTACATTTCAGCAGGATAATTCACGATCGCATGTTGCAGGTCCTGTACGGGCCTTTCTGGATAAAGAAAATTTTCGACTGCTGCCCTGTCCAGCACATTCTCCAGATCTCTCACCAATTGAAAACGTCAGGTCAATGGTGGCCGAACAACTGGCTCGTCACAATACGCCAGTCACTACTCTAGATGAACTGTGGTATCGTGTTGAAGGTGCATGCCCAGGCGGATCTAGACCTTTATTACGGCCAGAGGTGGTTGTTCTGGGTACTGATTTCTCAGGATCTATGCATCCAAATTGCGTGAGAATGTAATCACATGTCAGTTCTAGTATAATATATTTGTCCAATGAATACCCGTTTATCATCTGTATTTCTTCTCGATGTAGCAATTTTTCTGGCCAGTAGTGTATTTCCCTACCATTGTCGCTACGACGGCGTCATGGTAAGTAATTCATCTCTCATTGGCGACCCTCGGAAAGTCCTTTGTGGGCTGTAGGACAGGTTGTTCGAGATATTTATCATAGCATGTATTTAGTAATCCTCCACAGTAATATTAGTCATAACCCTAGATGGCCTATACTTAGTTCTCCGTCCATACTTTACAAGTTCAAGTCACCATCTACTACTTAGCGCATATTTCCGTATTGTCAAGTTTAGGTTAGTACTTCGTTAGATAAGTGGAGGAATGGAACATGGTTTGCACTTTGTTCTTAATTCCTGTTCAGTGCAGTTTGTGCCCCATCATTTCAAGTGATGTACAAAGAATGTTCCCAAACATCAAGAATAAGATGACACACCAAAGAAAGGAATTTTATCGTAGAATTTCCGAAAACATTTATCAAAATATTGTAGCAGACGTGGCAAATAGTCGTACGTATTTGTTTGGATAGTATCTCCACGTAGGCATGGCACAAGGAAGCCAGTAGTGTATATTTTCCCCGAGATCAGGAGAGGGGCTGATGAGCAGGGCACAGCGGTGCGGCACGCCTCGCGATAACGCATGTGGCGGTCACTCTCCCGCAGCTACCAATAAATGACAAAATGTGTCCGAGTTCGTACGTGCCCCACTATTTGTCATACATACTTGCTTACTGTGAAATAACAATTAATTGTCAATCATTATTTGTGTTATCTACAGCGTCCACTACGACCAAAAAACTGTAAAACTAAATTCAGTGACGCAAAAACCTTTAATAGAGGATGTAAAGGCTATCCAGGCATTGCCAATGCTTATCCTTTCATTGCTTCTTTTCATAGGAATAACACTAATCCATTATTCAAAACAACGAAAGCAACGGGAAGCAGGAAGTCATGGCACATATTACAGAACTTATGAGTTTCCGTAAAAGAATAACAAAAGTTGTTTGTGTCTGTCCTTCGAAGCTAATTTTAGAAATGGACTCAGTCAGCTGCACGGCACGGTCGTGAGCCACGATACCACGGTCCTCTGACCCGCCCGCATACTTCAGCGTCAGCTCTAATGGTTGTGACAGCTTTTTGGACTCGCTTCATCGTCGCTGACGTCGTAGAGGAGCTCATTGCCGCGCCCCCAAGCAGTGAACATCCAGTGGATCTAAACCGATGGATATGAGCGGCCAACACGCATTGCTTCCCTGGACAACTAATATGTTGTGAAACTGGCGATCTAAATACCGACAATCTATTCTATTCTCATGACAATGGCCTTGCCGCAGTGGATGCACCTGTTCCCGTGAGATCACCGAAGTTAAGTGCTGTCGGGCATGGCCCGCACGTGGATGGGTGACCATCCAGGCCGCCATGCGCTGTTGCCATTTATTGGGGTGCAATCAGCCTCATTACTCTAATTGAGGAGCTACTCGACGGAATAGTATCGGCTCCGGTCAAAGAAAACCATCATAACGGCCGGGAGAGCGGTCTGCTGACCACATGCCCCTCCTATCTGCATCCTCACTGAGGATGACACGGCGGTCGAATGGTCCCGATAGGCCACTTGTGAAGACGGAGTGCATTCTATTCTCATGAGGAGGTGCCTCATACTGCATAAACTACATCTCGAGACGATCTTGAAAAGGAATGCCATCCAGACTATTAATAAAGTCTGTAATGGGTGAAAATGTAGGCAGCTGTGATGGCACCAGCAACTTATCTGCAACGACCCCAACCCACATGTTTAGAGAAAATCAGGCTTTAAATCTGCCCAGTTGATGATGTCAGGTTTTCATCTGCGAGATGTGCAAATTATACATATTTACCTGTCACCAGTGCTTTGCAATAAAACTCTGTATTGTTTTCACACAGTTCCATAAGCCAGGAGCAGAACGTAGCGCATTGTGGGTAGTCACCTTCGTGAAGATGCTGAGCTGGCTCGTACTAAGCATGCAGTAACTATTCACGCTACGTGCGTCTCAAATGAGATATTCCTGACTTGCCGCGACAATCGGTTGTCCTTCAACTTTACGTAGAATTTGCTCCTCACGTCATAATACTGCAACGTCACGTTGCGACCCACGACCTTCGCACATAGAGAGATCCCGTGTCTCTTAGTCGACGGCGCTCTGCAACGAAGGTTTTTGTTTTCGGAATGCAATGAGTTGGGAACCTGAGATGATAGGATAGATTTTCCTCGCCCGTAACGCAGATTGCCTAGCTTACCCTTAAATTGTGTATCAGATATTGTGCAAAGTTCTACGCGTCCATCAAGTCAGAGTAGCGTTTGCGAGCGTTCTACTAGGCTAATGACGCTCAACTGTGGATGGTCTATACTGCGCGACGTCGTTCACTTTGCGGCCCAGCTACGGCCTTGCAGAAAAATATCACGTGGTACAATTTTGACCAGTTTGTGGGAAGACTGCTTGACGCAGGGAAAAGAAAGGACACTGATGTGTGCACATACGAATGTGTCGCATATGAAACTATCTGCACTTACACCCATCACACACCGTATATCGGAATTTTTGCGCATATTTATGGCTTCTTTAGTGTACACATGCATGCGTGATTCGTTTACTTCAGCAAAAGTGCTTTGCGTTATCAAAATCATTTAATAATGACTTGCGTTCTGTACTCCGTATCAAATGCATTGACAGAAAAAAATCTCAGCACCAGAAAATAATATAGAGTTATGAACCATAGGGGATTGACTAGGTAACATATTTAAATGATAAACGCTGCAAGATCAGTTTATTGTAAACGCGAGATAAGCCATTGCTGACGTGAAATGCTGATATAGTAACTACCAGCGTAGCCGCCAAAATCTTAAATGAAAGTACGCAAGCATGTATGCATTCTGTTGTACAGGAGCCGGATATAGGTTTGCGGGATGGAGAACGATGCCTATTGCACATGGTCGTCTACACAGGGACGGTTAATTCTTTTTGTGGAAAACACTGCAGTTGTCGTCCGATGAGCATTTCTAGGCGCTTCAGTCCGGAACCGCGCAACTGCCTTGGGCATGGAAGTGTGTGATGTCCTCAGGTTAGTTAGGTTTAAGTAGTTCTACGTTCTAGGGGACTGATGACCTCAGATGTTAAGTCCCATAGTACTCAGATACATTTGAACCATTTGTCGTCGGATGATGTCCC
Source organism: Schistocerca gregaria (assembly GCF_023897955.1). Taxonomy (NCBI): domain Eukaryota; kingdom Metazoa; phylum Arthropoda; class Insecta; order Orthoptera; family Acrididae; genus Schistocerca; species Schistocerca gregaria. The sequence continues at coordinate 482,906,605 of NC_064921.1, read as the reverse complement.
ATATGTACCCAATTTAGAGATAGGTCTTGTGATCGAGCAGGCCAAAGCCAAATGTAGCAACACTGTACTGCATGTTGGATTACAACAGCGGTATGTTGGCGAACGGTATCACTGACGGAAAACTGCCCTGGAATGCTGTTCATGAATGGCAGCACAGCAGGTCAGATCACCAGATTCACGTACAAATCTGAAGTCAGAGTTCATGGGATAGTGAAATAACTGACTCTTAACAGTTTGTTTTGTCATTCCGGTGCCAGCTGCTGCTCACATTGGTGATTTATGTCGCATGACTCCTTAATTGTAATGTGAGTTCTCTCCGTCAGTGTAGATGAGTGGAAACTAAACATTAATATTGCGAAGTTTCAGTTTTACACAGGATCAGCCTTATCTTCTTAAGGATCATCCCAGTAACTGCTCCATATTGAACAAAATCACACCGCCTGCCCAAAATGGTCCCTGAGATAATAAGGAACGAAGGGGGTCATACAGGCACATGCTCGGAAATGCGCTCCAGGGCAGATGTACCAAGTTGTGGTTGAAGATAAAAGATCACTTGACAGTGTAGGTTTCACCGATTTAAAGCATCCATGAGAACACACCAGGTAAGTAGGAATTTTCTGTGTGCAGTAGTGTTTTAGTACCAAACTAAAGATAATCAATCTTCTCAACGCCAACAGCCGAGACCTGCATCTCTTACGGACTTGCCTGTTCGGCTTTTCTGCAGCGTGGACAGTATACACGCTCTTTTTAGTGCGGAGTTGAAACACTAGTATAGGCGGAAAATTCTCACTTTCCTGATGTATTCTTACGTGAACTCTGATACCTACACTGTCGAAGATCATATATCTCCTCCTTCAAGTGGGAGTATGCATTTCCAGTCATATGCTCACATGACGATTTTTTACTTCTTGTCCTTTCAGTTGCCGTTTCCTGCAGTAATATGCATTTAGCATAATCAACCTAAAAATTTAGGCACAATTTGTTCGCATAGTTTTCATAAAATTTCAATTTGTAAATTAGTGATGACAGTGTAATTATTTCATTCTACTGTATACTTTGTGCTCTGCTTCTCTCCGTTCTTCGACGTGTTCTGAGAGGTTATAGTCCTACAGAAATCTACAGGCTCTTCTCAAAAATTTTAAGGCGACTCTATTATGAGGTACTCTTGCATGAAATTAAATAATATAGTCGGTAACTTAATTATTGTCTTTGTTGCAGGAACGATTTGTGTTTTTTTTAATTTTTTTTTTTTACGTGGAAAATTTCGATTTCTACAATTCGGTAAGTGTTAGTTCTAATTAAATTCTTAATAAATATCCTTACATGTAACTGATTTGCTGTGAGAGATATTCCATGAAGACGACGGCCTTGAATATTTGATGTTAGCAGAACTTAGGAAAAGTAACTCGAGACTACATTTAACCTGAATTACAATGGTGTCTAAGACTTCAGGACGAAACAAATTTTTGCATGTTGTGTTGTCTTGACAAGTAAAACAGCTCAGTGGGACTTGCGGCATGAGCAGCAATAACTGATACAGTATAGTACAGAAGGTAAAGGAAAAAAAGTGTACAATGTAACGAATAGAAATTATATTTTAATTCAAAGGCAGTAGTTACCCTGAAGTCACTACGATTCATTATGGGCTTCTGGACAGTTCAAACGGTGCGACATTAATAATATGTGTGATCACTACGGACGGCAATGCATGCCCTGCAGTGTGTTCCCATGCTAGCAGTAAGGTTCCTAAAGAGTTCATAGGTAAAACTTTACATTCTTTCACCAGTGTGGCTGTAATTCATATGATTGCTGGGATTCGTTTTCCCAACGTATATCTAGACATCCTCGATGCGTTTTAATTCGGGGAAACTGGCAAGCTGGTCCTTTCAACAGGTCTACTTCCGTTCCATAGCTCTTCCACCTACGCAATTCGATGCAGTTCGCGAACTGTCACCCATAACTTTTAAACTCGGCGTCGAACGCGCTACTGAAAGGGTGCGCTTGGGGGAAGCAGAACAGTTTTGCACTAAATTTGACCAGCGTGTGCCGTGTTCAAATATTTGGAGGTCGGTACACACATACAATATTATGCTTCTCCACAGAGTAACACCTGGACCACTAAAAGTATCAAGTCCGACACTGCCTGGAGTAGACTCATTTGACGAGAGATGTGATGCACCAGAGAATTGGAACCTTGTAACATGAACGCTTCAAAATTTATTGAATTATTGGGTCTGACATTACCTTCGAAATGTAATATTACCTTCTTCCTCCCACCCCCCCCCCAACCCCCCATGAACCATGGACCTTGCCGTTCGTGAGGAGGTTAGATATAGTGGGAATTAGTGAAGTTCGGTGGCAGGAGGAACAAGACTTCTGGTCAGGTGACTACAGGGTTATAAACACAAAATCAAATAGTGGTAATATAGGAGTAGGTTTAATAATGAATAGAAAAATAGGAATGCGGGTAAGCTACTACAAACAGCATAGTGAACGCATTATTGTGGCCAAGATAGATACCAAGCCCACACCTACTACAGCAGAACAAGTTTGTATGCCAAGTGGCTCTGCAGATGACGAAAAACTTGAAGAAATGTATGTTGAAATAAAAGAAATTATTCAGATAGTGAAGGGAGACGAAAATTTAATAGTCATGGGTGACTGGAATTCGAGTTTAGAAAAAGGGAGAGAAGGAAACATAGTAGGTGAATATGGACTGGGGCCAAGAAATGAAAGAGGAAGTCGCCTGGTAGAATTTTGCACAGAGCTAATCATAGATAACACTTGGTCCAAGAACCATAAAAGAAGGCTGTATACATGGAAGAAGCCTGGAGATACTAAAAGGTATCAGATAGATTATATAATGGTAAGACAGAGATTTAGGAACCAGGTTTTGAATTGTAAGATATTTCCAGGGGCAGATGTGGACTCTGACCACAATCTATTGGTTATGACCTGTAGATTAAAACTGAAGAAACTGCAAAAAAGTGGGAAATTAAGGAGATGGGACGTCGATAAACTGAAAGAACCAGAGGTTGTACAGAGTTTCTGGGAGAGCATATGGGAACAATTGACAGGAATGGGGGAAAGAAATTCAGTAGAAGAAGAATGGGTAGCTTTGAGGGATGAAGTAGTGAAGGCAGCAGAGGATCAAGTAGATAAAAAGACGAGGGCTAGTAGAAATCCTTGGGTAACAGAAGAAATATGGAATTTAATTGATGAAAGGAGAAAATATAAAAATGAAGTAAATGAAGCAAGCAAAAAGGAATACAAACGTCTCAAACATGAGATCTACAGGAAGTGCAAAATGGCTAAGCAGGGATGGCTAGAGGACAAATGTGAGGATATAGAGGCTTATCTCACTAGGGGTAAGATAGATACTGCCTACAGGAAAATTAAAGAGACCTTTGGAGATAAGAGAACCACTTGTATGAACATCAAGAGCTCAGATGGAAACCCAGTTCTAAGCGAAGAAGGAAAAGCAGAAAGGTGGAAGGAGTGTATAGAGGGTCTATACAAGGGCGATGTACTTTGTCAAATTTTCACGCAATACCATATCTCCCATTTCATCTTCATCTACATCCTCTTCCATTTCTATAATATTGTCAGAGCAGTGAAAGATCTGAGTCGAAACAAGGGCCCGGGAGTAGACAACATTCCGTTGGAACTACTGACGGCCTTGGGAGAGCCAGTCCTGACAAAACACTTCCATCTGGTGAGCAAGATATAAGAAACAGGCGAAGAACCCTCAGACTTCAAGAAGAACATAATAATTCCGATCCCAAAGAAAGCAGGTGTTGACAGATGTGAAAATTACCGAACAATCAGTTTAATAAGCCACAGCTGCTAAATACTAACACGAATTCTTTACAGACGAATGGAAAAACTAGTAGAAGCCGACCTCGGGGAAGATCAGTTTGGATTCCGAAGGAACACTGGAACACGTGAGCCAATACTGACCTTACGACTATCTTAGAAGAAAGATTAAGGGAAGGCAAACCTACGTTTCTAGCATTTGCAGACTTAGAGAAAGCTTGACAATGGTTACTGGAATATTCTTTCAAATTCTGAACATGGCAGGGGTAAAATACAGGGAGCGAAAGGCTATTTACAATTTGTACAGAAATCAGATGGCAGTTATAAGAGTCGAGGGACATGAAAGGGAAGCAGTGGTTGGGAAGAGTAAGACAGGTTTGTAACCTCTCCCCAATGTTATTTAATCTGTATATTGAGCAAGCAGTAAAGGAAACAAAAGAAAAATTCGGAGTAGGTATTAAAATCCATGGAGAAGAAATAAAAACTGAGGTTCGCCGATGACATTGTAATTCTGTCAGAGACAGCAAAGGACTTGGAAGAGCAGTTGAACGGAATGGACAGTGTCTTGAAAGGAGGATATAAGATGAACATTAACAAAATCAAAACGAGGATAATGGAATGTAGTCGAATTAAGTCGGGTGTTGCTGAGGGAATTAAATTAGGAAATGAGACACAAAGTAGTAAAGGAATTTTGCTATTTGGGGAGCAATATAACTCATGATGGTCGAAGTAGAGAGGATATAAAATGTAGACTGGCAATGGCAATGAAACGTTTCTGAAGAAGAGAAATTTGTTAACATCGAGTATAGATTTAAGTGTCAGGAAGGCATTTCTGAAAGTATTTGTATGGAGTGTAGCCATGTATGCAAGTGAAACATGGACGAAGAGAATAGAAGCTTTCGAAATGTGGTGCTACAGAAGAATGCTGAAGATCAGATGGGTAGATCACGTAACTAATGAGGAGGTATTGAATAGGATTGGGGAGAAGAGGAGCTTGTGGCACAACTTGACCAGAAGAAGGAATCGGTTGGTAGGACATGTTCTGAGGCATCAAGGGATCACCAATTTAGCATTGGAGGGCAGTGTGGAGGGTAAACAACAGAGGGAGACCAAGAGATGAATACACTAAGCAGATTCAGAAGGATGTAGGTTGCAGTAGGTACTGGGAGATGAAGATTGCACAGGATAGAGTAGCATGGAGAGCTGCATCAAACCAGTCTCAGGACTGAAGACAACAACAACATATTACCTTCGTATCATATCGCTGCTGCCTGGAAACGTGCTAAAGAAATAAGTATTTGCACCCTAAGAGCGGCGTTGGAAAGCGTGTGCTACTAGCAAGAACAATACACTCATCTCGACATTAGTGTCACAAACTGTTGGTATAGTTCTGATTTCTTCTTGTGGCGTTTACGTGTACTTTTAGGCGATAATTTAGTGTCCGTGACAGATACGGCCACCGACTAGTCTTAGAAAACTAATCTCATACGACTCCATGCAAAAAATCTTACTAGCTACTCCTATGTTAATTCACAGCCTGTAATATCTTCTCCTTTTCATAATTGGTTTATTCCTACCCGTTCAATATTTGGGTATGTTGTCAAGAGTTCCTGCCTTGTATGTTAACTAGTTAGGAAGTCTTTCTGGTATTAGGAATACAAAATTTATATCTCCTCATCTACTTCTGGTATTCTTCCAGCACCAATCTAAATGATCAGAGAACAGCATTCTAAACTTAGTCACTCAAGAAACGTATTTCCCTTCAAGAGTTGATAAGGTTGAGATTGTAAATCGATATATTCAGGGTATAGTCTTTAGAAACTTGATATAGCAAATAGTGTATTTCACGCACCACACATTCGCAGTGTCATCACACTGCACATGTTTAGGACCACAAAGATCCGCGTGACAATACTGATACCAATTATCGAACAGTAACGCACCTGCGACAGTTTGGATGTGCACCATCATCTGAAGAATCACAATATTTTGTCATTAAGTCACAATGTGCCCACTATAAAACATGAAAGTGGTCATTTTAACGTCTCAGACTGAAATAATTGTTATAGCTGACAATTCGTACGTATTGATTACGTCAAGTATTGCGACCCGTTCTGGAAAACAATGTTAGAAGTACTTGGCAGGCAGACCAATAGACGCCATCGCATTTGATACCGGGGTTGTTAGGTAACACCAGCTTTGCATTGCCAGCATGGAAGTGTCACCAATGTGCAGGTTACTAAAATGCGAATATTCTTAAGGAACACAATCTCATTCTCGTGAGACACTTGTGATTTGTTATGAGGAACCAGCTAAATTATCAAGTTCCACTATGCAAAAACTCTACTGTAACTATTACTGTCTGTTTGGCATACAGGCAAACTTAATTCTTCCCCTATCTCAATGGGGTGTAACATTGGACTCCGCGACGCACTTCCTCGTGATTTGGTGTGTGTGTGTGTGTGTGCGCGTGTTAGTAATAGTATCACCTGGTATTTATTACTTGCTTCGTTTAATTAAAAACAGACAGAACAGTAATTTATTGCACTCTTTGTCACGTAAAGCTTAGTAACTTCCTTCGAAATAGCTCTAGACTGTAAAAATTAATGTTACTCCATGCAAAGCAATATATGTATGATTATTGTAATATAAATTATTTACTTGTTGTAATATGAGATGTTCTTTCGTTGTCCTGTAAATTATTGACTTTAAAAGCAACTAATTTTAAATTTATTTATAGTCATCGTATCGGCTTTGAGAAAATTACGAAGATTGGAGAAAATAAAGCGTTTTTGGTTGCAGTATTGTTTATTTTTAACTCTAAATAGCAAGCCTAAGTCACAAACGTTGTTTACTAAGTTTGCTTCTTTGGCTACCACTTTTTCCTTTTCAGTAACTTATAAGTTTATTCATATCCGTTTGTTTGCATTTCTAAAACTATATCCAAATTAAGCAAGCATTGTTGCCGCGTCGCTTTATCACAGCACCTGATTAAGTGAAAAGTATGCGGAAATCTAACTCGAGCCATCGCGGTAGTAATAACAGTACGGTGAATTTTCTGGTTTGTTGTGCACATTTCAGAAATTTTCGCAGCGAATAGCGCCAACAGTCAGTAGTGCACGAAAAAAAGTCTCAAACTGACAGAATTTTCATTTAACCAAATTATCGTTCTGTTCAGAATTATAATGCTGAAGAAAAGGTGATGCTTTAATATTAGTGAAGGCGCATACAATATCTACAATTTGGTCATTGGAGAGCATGTTGAAAACTACGGACATTGTGGGGGCAAGGGCACTTGCATTTGTCTGCCTGGGATATCCTTTGACAATGTTAAACTGACGACAGCGACTCATAGGAACCTGATGATGTTCATTTTCATCACGACTTTGCCGTAAATTCATCTCCTTAGCGGAATCCCCACAAGATGTTTCACCGTCAATGTCACACGTTTCTGAAGTCACTTCCAGGTTACCTACAGATTCTGCCGCAGCTTGTTCTGGGGTAATTTCTTTATCAGGTTCGCTTCAGACACCTTCTGGGTCAGTGTGGTCACATTCATCCAGCATCCCAAAAAAGCCATCATCTGGGATTTGCTTCGAAGCGATTTTTTAAAATGTATGGCATTCACACTATGGAAACTAAATATATAAACCTAACAAACTATGTTAAATTGAACTTTAATGAACCTGCGAACAGCTGTTAAGTGAAGATTTATTCACGACCGGTTTCGCAGAGTTAAAGCAGTATCTTCAGGTGGTCACAAATGTATCATAGATTAGGACACAGAGATGCTATCAACATTCTTAGTCACTAAGTCCAACTCCATGAGGAAACCTCTGAGATGCTTCTTTAACGCAGCGAGATTGGTCGTTAATAAATTATCACGTTACAGCTGTTTATGGTTTAATAAATTACCACTTGACAGCGAGTTCAAATTACCACTAATTTCAACGGCTAAGGCTGCCCATATCATAAGACGCACGTGCTAAAAAAAATATGTAACATAGTAATCGAATTAGGGTCTTGTCATGTCCCAAAGTGTGTTTAAACTTTTTATATATTTAACTAACACACCATAGATTAAAGATGTAATATACATCATGTATCAAAAAGAATCATCCGATTTGTCATGTTTATATTTCTGAAATTAATAAACATTCACAATGAACTTTGTTTTTTGATTACGTGGAAACTGATAAAGTGTTTTGTCATACCTTTTCATAGGTGTTCACTATGCTCCACTTTAGATGAAAGGCGCATGTCATAGTGGTATTGATACTTTTCCTATTGTGTACCGAGTACGTCTCTATGTTACGCGGTGTCTCAGTTCATTCATTGTCTGTAACGGAGGAACATAACCAGAATCCTTTATAAACCCCACACAAGAAACAATAACATACAGTCAGGTAAGTAGACGCTGGAGACCGGTAGTATAACTCTAAATCATTCGATCCAGTACGACCGATCCATCGTTCAGAAATCCTCCGATTTAAAAATTCCCGCACTTCCAGATGCCTGTGTGGCGATGCTCTATCCTGTTGGTAAATGAAGTCGTTCGAATCAGTCTCCCATTGGTGGAAAAGGACGTTCTCAAACATATCAAAGTATGTGCTTCATGTAACAGTGTTCTGTGCAAAGAATAATGGACAACACACCTTTTCCCGTGAAACACATTTTGAAGAGCACCTCTCAGTTCTAAAACTCAGTGTGGTTGTTCCGTTAATTTTTCCATTTAAATGGAATCTTGCCTCGTCACTAAACACTAAACGTGGAAGAAAACTGTCATTCTCTATCTTGCCAAGAACGAAATTACGGAACTCCACAAGTTTTTGTTTGCTACATTCACGAAGAGCTGAATTTTGTATGGCTTCATGTGTAAACGTCGATGCAACACACGCCACACGGACATCGGGGGCATGATGAGTTTCGAACTGCACGGCGAATGGATTTCTGCGGACTCCTTGTGGAACTATTGCAGATGCTTCCGACGTCAATGTGAGACACTCGGGAATGGCCTGGCCATTATCCTTCATACAAACAACGTTTCTGGGAATTGATCACGCAATCGTCTAATGCTCTGTGCTGTAGGATGATCCCCACCGTAGCTGGTACGAAAGTCACGCTGAGCAGTTGTTACCGACCCGCACTGCCACAAAAGTATTACACAAAACGCTTTCTGTTGTCCCGACACCATTTTTATTAGAACTAAAGTGAGCGCACACTGCTCCTACCTGGAGTTTAACCATGTAAAACTCTTGAGTCTGCGCTTTCCAATAGTACGGTGTTCACGTAAGTATCTCAAATAACATAACAGTTACGAATTTTTAAGTCAGATGATTATTTTTGTTACACCCTGTGTGTCTTAAACACACGCAGGAGAGACAAAAATTAATAAATATGTTCTTACAGGTGCAATAGTATCACCAAACATAACTTTCTGGGGTTCCCAGAGGACCCTATTTGGTAAGCTGCAAACGTGTGACTTAAGTATGATATCGTTGCTGGTAAAGCACGGTCACATCTGTTATTAGTAATAGATTGGCAAAAAGTGAAAAAATTTATTTCTTTTCCGGGTTATCAAATAGTTACAGTGTAATAAAGTAACTAAATGTACAAAGTTAGTTAATTCATTTGGGTGTATTATTCTCACAATTTATTAACATATTAAAATAGGTTAATTACGATCGTTAGGCTATTTCTACGTGCTGTCACATGCCAGCAGGTGAAGGCCCTTCAGTGTTGCTTCAATAGCATTGCAAGAACCCTGGGTTGCTGAGGACAGCGCCTGTACAATAACGGGCACAGTCTCGCTGCACATATCGCTCCACTCTTCAATGAGAACGCGGTAGTTTCTCATGTCGTCCAGGACTGGTAACAGTGAGCCTCTCATCAGCTTCATCTCCGACTCCCAGCTGCTCACCCCGGCCACACTAGCGTCAGGTCGCTGAATGTAGTCCAGGAAGCGGTCTCCGGCTGCCGCAATGTGGCGGAAAGCGACGGTGCCGCGTGGCTGGTAGCTCCTCATAACGTGCAGGTCACGCCACGCCGCGTGCAGGGCTTGGCTCGCCTCCCCGTGGAGTCGAACCGCGTCCTCCGCGTCGCAGAGCGCCTCACACGTCCACTGTGCGGCGGCAGACGCTGCGTCGCTGAACCTGCTAAGCTCCTTCCCTTCCAACTTTTGCACCGCTTGCTCCATGATCCACGTCATCACTACAGCTGGTTCCACTACGTTCACTATAGTCTTTAAACAGTTGAGGATCACCTGACAGCTAATTTCTGTCCTTGCTACAATTTTCTCAGCTACAGCGCACAGCTTGAACATTTTCTTGCGCTGCCGTACGACTACGTTCCGCGATTTTCGAACAGAATTGGATGCCTTTCGTAAAATGTAGTTGTGGCGCACGTCTCCAACCGTGACAGCCCTCCTTACATCGTCTTCACTACTGGTGGCATCAATCCGTTCAGATTTGTCAGATGCAATTGGCTTGCGACATACCTGCACGACAGGCTCTTCATGGTCTTCTGATTTTGCCTGCCTTTTGCCTACACTGCACACGCCAAGCACGTAGGCCTTTACGGCTTCGAACCTCTGTTCAAATGGAGAACTTGTGGGTGCTTCTCCAAGCACTCTCCAACTTCGCAAGCCCTGCTTTACAATATTTGTTACGAATTTACGAATGGGAGCCTTGACGACGCTATGGAAGTCAGACGTCAGGTGAGAGACTTTCGTCAGGTGTCTACTAATGACTGTAAAGACGTGCTCTTCTCTTTCCTTTTCCAGCTTCACTGATTCTGCTGCTCTATCGTAAGATACTTCTAGTGCCACCAAAGAAAACCATGAACCTCCAATGTCTGATAAGCAGTCGAGTGCTTCACTTGCAGTGTCTGTCTCAGAGAGTGAATACTGAACAATCACCGCTTCATTCGACATAACAGTGTCTTTATCACTCGTGAAACTTCGCTCACTCCTGTTGCAGCTCTGAGGCGACCCACCGAGAAGGAAGCCATCTTTCTGCTGCTGTTCGTCACCGGACACATGTGCTGAGTGTCTCGGGGCTGACATCTTTCGCCATCGACAGCTATCCGTGCGCCATGTTTTCTCAGTGACCCAGTTGTACAAGTCGCTATCAATGATAGACACATTTGCGTATTCTGCTAAGATGCCGTCAGAACTTTCGGAATCCTCTGTTTCAACCTTTAAGTTTAGATCTTGTTGTGAGGTGAGAGTCAGTTCGACGCGGGTTTCATTGCAACTCAGACCGTATTTGTTAGTTTCCTCTGGCCTGTGACACTGTTCACGATCATCTTTCCGTCGATGTCTGACAGCGGTGAAGTGGCCTTCCATGTCTACGCGTCGTCTGACCGCTATAGGTTCTCCAGTAGAGGAATCTGACGAATGTGCTGAGGACCTTTGTCTGTCTCTAGTGTCCATCATGAAGTCGTCCTCGCGGCGGCTTCAGTTGACAACAGAGACCTGCAGATCATACAACTTGCATAAGTTTTACAGGTTGTGACAGTATTTGCGTATGTGCATGATATTGCCAGAGGGAGGGAAAAGAAGAGAGGAAGAGAGGAAAAGAGAGAGGAAAAGAGAGAGAGAGAGAGAGAGAGAGAGAGAGAGAGAGAGAGAGAGAGAGAGAGAGAGAGGACTAGAGGACTTTTAAAACATTTGGGAAGACAGGAATGTGCCAAATGTGTCGTAATCCTAAACAAAACATTTCTCTGTAATCAAGGCACAGTTAAATACCAATGCTAATTTTAAGATATTTTAACGCTTATTACTATCGTTTAAGTTTGTGTACTTGTAACCAGCGACAAGAACTGCCAAGAGATTTCTCATACGATTCTCGATTCTTGCGAAGTCAATTGCGAAGTGAAACTTCTTGACAGGTCAAACTGTGTAACGGATTGGATCTCGAATATGAAAACTTTGTCTTTCGCAGCCATGTGCTCTACCCCCTGACTCTTCCAAGCATGACTGACAACCCATCCGTTCAGCTTTACTTCAGCGCTTACTTCATCTCCTGCCATATAAATTTAACCGAAGTCGTCCTGCGTACCTTGCGGGACTAGCACTCATGGAAGAAAAAATGTTCCAGCTACATCCAGCAGGATTGTTTCCAGAATGAATTTACACTGTGTGCGCTGACATGAAACTGTCAGGATGTTTCTCATCAGCGCACACTCCGATGCTGAGTGACAATTCAGTCTGGAAACAAGTCGTCAGGCTGTGGCTAAGCAAAGTGTTCACCATGTCTTCGTGCTTTAAGTTTCTCAGGAGATATTCTGTGAAATTACGAAGGTATGAAATGAGATACTGGTAGATGTTAGTTGGTTGGAGATTAAAGGGACTGAACTGCATTGTTGTCAGTCCCTTTTTCCTCTGTCGAACATGTCTCAGGTTAAAACCATACCGTATAGGAATCTTATCACTTGAAATCTTGCGAAGGAACAAAATGTGTTAAAGTGTGTGTGCAACCACACTAAAGTATAAAACGACATTATCAAACCGAAAGTGGAAACGTTAACGAATAGAAAAACAGCGGTAAAAAGTGTTAAAATAAGATGGCCTTGACTCGCTGATCGTAAGAAAAAAATGTTCCAGCCACTATGCAACACACTAAAATCCCCAGTCCAAAAGCACAAGGCAAGAGAAAAACAAATGGTGACATGATGAACACCGAGTCGAACAGACAGCACCAGATGCCGCGAGCACGAGTTAAAATGCAGGTAAGATGAGGGCCTGAAAAATGAGGGTACGGTGCCTGTCCTTAAATAGATTGTTAAAAGACCCCTTGAAACTATGTTATCCACGGAGGCATTGTCACCTAAAAGTCAGGGAGAATAGAAGTCCACCGTAAGGCGGCCAAATGCGGACAATCCAACAAGATGTGAACCACTGTCAAGAGTGAACCACAACACAGACTGGTTCTCTTACACAGGTTATGACCTAGAGGCAGCCAAAATGGCTGACGCCAAACCAGTAAAAAGCATTGGAGTCTTTGTGATACGCTCCCTTGGAAGACCACACATTCGACGTCATCTTTACCATACGAAACACATTCGGCAAAGTCAGGGAGCGCCATTCTATATTCCAGAGCCCAAAAACCTGGACGCGTAATAGTGATCAGAGATCAGAATCCAGTATGCCGATCTCCAGACTCTGTTTACAAGTATCCTCTTTCGCTAACCTGTCAACTAGTTCATTTCCTGGGATTCCAATGTCCATAACTAGACCACTGACCGTCCATGTTCTTGGAGGACATAAACGGACTCTTGGGTGGCCATTACCAGAGGATAGCCAAGATAGCACTGGTCGAGAGTTTTAAAGGCTGTCAAGGGTCCCTACAGACGAGGAAGGACTCCCTGGTGCAGGGATGGACAAGCCTAAGACTGCGGGAGATGGCTACCGGCTTAGAAGTGAAAACACGACAGCCATCCGGCACGAAGCGCTGTTCAGTATGTCCCTCATGACCACAGGAGAACACAACATGGCCATCAACCATCAAGCAATCCTTGTAAACTGTTGGGATGGGTCAAGAAAAGAGAAACAGGCGGCAGAGGGCGGCAGGATGAACTGAGTTTTTTGGAACTTGTGATAAGTCAAGATGAAGCTGTGGTCGAGATGTACATCACGAATGTGACGTGAGTTGCCCTGGAGGAGAAGTGGTAGAGGGAAACACTCCCGTGAGACAGGACGAGACAAGGACTGCAATGTAATCTCCGATCTCGGCCGTCTTTGTGGGAGACGGTGCTCCGGATGTTTAGGCGAGCTGCGAATGTGTGTGGTATAACTGGCAAGAAGCAGTTGTCGCCTGATCTGCAGTGAAGAAACCCCAGGACTAGGCTGTTCACAGGGATCGTTCGGAAAGCTCCCGTCACCAGTCAAACTCCGCTGTGATGTATAAGGTCCAGCATCTGCAATGCCGAGGGCCATGCTGAACCATACGATACGCTCCCGTGGTCAAGACGGACCTATACAAGGGCTTTGTACAGCTGCAACAGCGTACGGCGATCTGTACCCCAGTCAGTGTGACTCAGGCGTCGAAGAATGTTTAGGTGCTACCAGCACTTTCGCTTAAGCTGAGGAAGAAAGAGAAACCAAATTAAGTGGACGTCGAAAACGGGCCCTAAAAAGCTATAAGAGTGTACTGCATTAAGGAGATGGTCACCAAGATAAAGTTGTGGGTGTAGTTTAACTGTACAACGGCGGAAGACGTACGCAACGGAAGTCTTGGCGGCTCAGAAGCCATGAGTCAGGGCCCTTAACTGCGTCTTTCGTATGGCCTCCTGCAGTCGATGTTCAGCCACACCAGTAGTAGATGAACAAAAGGAAATGCAGAAGTCATTAGCCCGTAAGAAGGGTGATACTGTGAACCCCACAGCTGCTGCGAGCCTAGTCAATACAGATAGTCAGTACAGATCCCTGCAAAACACCATTCTGTTAGGAATGGGGAAAACTGAATTACCAACTCAAACTAATATTAAGAGCGCCTGGGTTGGTACTGAAAGCGCAATTCGTGAAAATACTATGTACACCTGCAGAGCCTGTTATCCATAAAGACGTGGAGAGATTCGTGTTTCAGTGGTGGAGATTCACCATTCCCAGCACTCTTTCTTCTGTCGTTTGATTATTTCCCACGAAAAAAAATCCATTTTTCTCATACGATTTTGACGCTCTGTGAGTTATGTAGACACATCACAGGTCGCCGTTCATGGTGCACGTGACTACTATCAGATCATCGATCGTTGCCGTTGGGACAGGGGCTTCAGGGAACCTACTTTATCTTGTCTGCAAGATGACATCCACCACCTGCCTGAATACTTCACTGCTCGCTAGTAGTGTACATCACGTCATGTCGATTTTGCCGTGTCCAAACAACATGTACAAGTTTACACCGCGTCTACTTTTATCCATGCCTGAAGAGTCAAATGGAGGTGTTTCTGCCCTGAGAGGTGTGGTCAGCGACGGAGCAAGTGTTTCGTGTATCATACCAGCTTCTACACCTCGCGGTAAGTGATACAAACGCCTCTCCTCAATATGTTATCAGCTCAAGTGGGATGCAGGTAGCAGTTTCCACAGAATATATATATTCCGCGTACGATCTTCACAGGGTGAAGTGTGAGATATGTTGTGTTGCTGAGACCGAGCGTCCACTATCTGCTTCACCATGACGTCCTGTCGAACCTGGCTTTTAAGTGAAAAAACATTGGAATTTCAACGGATGAAAAGCCAAAACTAACGATAAACAAATGCTGTTGAAAACTGTGAGGTGGAGTTTGAATTAACCTTACAGCTAAACAGTTGTGTAACAACACAATTCACGAATATCAGCTCACAGTAACGATTTTAAGTAGGCTGTCATAATCAGAGTCAAGGATAGGTATATACTTGTAACCGCGGCTACTTCCCTCGCTACGTTCCGGCTACGTTTTAAACATGGATGTCCGATGAAAATAATTCCAGATATACCCTGAATTAAAGCAAATGGTCCGGATGTACAGTGATTAAGCCCATGAATGACGTACCGCAGTCGAAGGAGCATTACCTAGAACGAGAAAGCTTACGTTGTGCTACCATACATAGTCGGAATAGCAGAAGTAAGTTGAATTTACACGTAATCGCAATGAAAATCAGACTGTCTGAAAATGAGCATGTCATGACCATTTGGACGCCGCCTGTTATGGTACCACATCACTACAACAAAACAATCAATCATATTTCCTACACCGAACAACCTACTACTCGGCGAGGTGACTCAACTCTAGCACGTACCTGTTACAGTGAAAATCATGCATAGAAACGTTAAGATAATTTTCACAGTTTTGGTATCAAATACATTAGAAACAGTAGAATAGTTTTACCATTGCTTAAGGCATGTAGTACGCTCCGCATCGAGAGCTTGTACATCAGCTGCGGTGGGCAATTTAGCATAAATTCGTGTACGTAGGACAGTGATGGAAAGAAAAATCGGTGCAGTTGTCTTCGAATGTAGCAAAACCACTATAGTACGTACAAAAAAGTTCTGGAAACAAGTTCCTCACATAGTTCTGCCAAGAAAGAAAATCAAAGGGTAGTCTATGTTACTCCCTCTGTTGGTAGGGAGTGTGACAGTTTAATTGCACTATTGTTCCGGTAAATTAACAGCAAACAGTCTGTACCAAGTACCCAAAACTATTCTCCTTATAAAGGCACAAAGACCCTATCTGCAAATGAAGTCGCATCTACAAGTCGTGAAAGATTCAATGAAAGCTAAGGCTGTATCTCACCGCTCCGCTTAACTACAAGCCCTTCTGCCATCAGTTAGGTACGGGCGCTGATAACTTCGATGTTCGGCGACCTACACATACCACCACCACAAAAAGAACGAGAACTGCAAGCAGCAGCCATTCCGCCAGATCGAGTCAAATTTTCAGAAAAACATAGCAGTGCGATCCCGCTGCTCAGTACGAATTTAGACCATTCTGGTTTCCGTTGGGAATGGTCGTCAGATATACAATAAATTAACGAGAGGCTTTCATTAGTATCTCTGATTTACTTTCATTGGAACAGCAAGCAGGTTTCCCTAGATCAAGATCTTTTGGCGATGTTTTCACACTGAAAAAAATTATGCATAAAATACAAGAATCACACCTAGTACTTATCGACTGTGAAAAAAAATTGACAAAATCCGTTTAAAAAGCTCTATTCACTGATGGAGAAAAGATTTCTCCAGGCAACTGATAATAGTATGCGAAGGTTTATACAAAAATACCAAAATACGAATATATACTGATACAATAAAAGTTCATGCAACTCGCAAAGCTCTGACAATACTCCATTGGTAGAGATTGTGACCGACTTCAGGTTATTACCATCCGTATGAAGTAACTGTAAATAGATTTTACACCAAGCATCAAAACCTGTTCTGCTTACAGAAGAGCAAAGACACAGCCTCCGTGTAGAAATCATGATAGACATAGCGAAGTACTAAAGGAAAGTAAGGCTGCAGTATGTCACCTACATTGTTAAACGTCTACGTCAGCGACCTGGTCAGGGAATGGAAGGAAGGAGGAATCTCATGGTATACGAGTAAGGCCAGTTGAATCACGAAAAACAGTGCTTTATTTCGATGGCCCCATAATCAGGGTAATAACGAACAGTGGAGCATAGACTGAATAATACAATGAAGAGCCTAATATCGTGAAGGGCCGCAGCGAGTACGCAGAAATGCCGCAACAAGATGTCGCATTGACTCGACTAAAGTCTAAAGTATTTCTGGAGGTAACTGACACCATGAATTTTGCAGGGCTGTCCAAAAATCTGAACTGCACGTTGCAGGTCATCCCAGATATACTCAATAATGTTCATGTCTGGGGAGTTTGGTGGCCAGCGTAAGAGTTTCAACTCAAGAGTGTTCCTGGAGCCAGTAATTTTGAACATGTGGGTTGTCTCCTTGTCCTGCTGTAATTGCCCAAGTCCGTCGGAAGGCACAATGGACATGAAGGGATGCATGGTATCAGACAGGATGCTTACGTGTTACCTGTCAGAGTCGTGTCTAGGCGTAGCAGGAGTCCCATATCAAACCAACTGCATGCGCCCCACACCAGTACAGAGCCTCCACCATCTTGAACAGTCCCCTGCTGACATGCATTCATTACATTGACCTCATACCCATACACGTCCATCCTCTCGATACAATCTGAAACGAGACTCGTCCAACCAGGCAACATGTTTCCTACCATCAACAGTCCAATGAAGGTGCTGACGGGCCCAGGTGCCGCATAAAGCTTTGTGTCGTGCTGTCATGAAGAGTACCGACTGGGCCTTCGGCTCTTAAAGCCCATATCAATGATGTTCCGTTCTATAGTCCTCTCGCTGATACTTGATGGTCCAGCATCGAAATATGCATCTGTCTGCGAAGGGGTTGTACTTCTGTCGAGTTGAACGATTCTCTTCAGTCGTCGTTCGTCCCGTTCTTGCATTATCTTTCTCCGAAAGCAGCGATGTTGGAGATATGTTTTACCGGATTCCTGATACTCCCGATACACTCATGAAATGGTCGTACGGGAAAATCCCCATTCCATCACTACCTCAGAGATGCTGTGTTCCATCGCTCGTTCAAACTCATGTTTCCGTTGTCACTGTGCGTGTCGCTGTCCATGCTGTAGAGATTTTTACACAGAGACATTACAGACGTTGGCTGTGTCTGTAATTCCTCTGTCTCTGGTTTATAATGGCTAATGGATCTAAGCCGGCCGGGGTGGCCGAGCGGTTCTAGGCTCTAGTGTCATGGTACTCAGAGCCATTTAAAACATTTTTCTGGACCAAAATGGTGTCTTCTTTCGGAAAAATGTATGTACAAAGGCATGTATTTCACATCGTGTCTAGTATCCCCATCTTTCACCAGTACCTTGCACCTCTGTATTTAATAGTGATAGATATGGAGCGTATTCCGAGCGCCACACACAGTTCATCCACTGAGATGGTGCCGAAGGCTTCAGACCGCTTAGAAGGACATATCTCTGCCTATGACTGCCGGATGCTTTGCTGGTGACGATGCAGAAACTATGGTCCTTACAGCAGACAAATTGAATGAAACGGTACTGATAATGCACCGTCGACTACCATCATAAAATTGGCTCGCTGCTAAAAGACCCGGCCTACAGGAAGTTTGATAAGGAACTAACTTCGGCGATGACCAGCAAAACCACGGCCTATAGAGACTGCCGAAAATTCAAAAGTAAGGGTGTCTTTGCAGTCAATAATCGACATCAATACACACAATTGCAGACTAACCAAATGTCTGGCGACATTGGTCCGTATGGTGCACTGTAGTCATCATATTAAGAATTTAGAGGATTACGTGAAACTACATACAGTTGTGTGATTGCAAATAGATGAGTTGATCTTGAGTATCGACATTACATCTGCGAGACTCCTTGGTGCTGCTGTCTCAGAATTTAGATCTGCAAATAGTTACGCTCTTCGAACATTTACCGATGACTAACAGTTTCAAATGCAAGGGGAAGTTTTATGAATACATGTATGGAGCGGCCACGGGATCCCCCTAACTCCAGGGATCTAACATGGAACTCTTTCAGGAGGAGGTAGAGTTTCAAACTGCTCATAGAAACACAAACACTCCTTAGGCTATGTCTTAAACACTTTTGTAGTGTGTAAGCATGGCAGACAGGTACTGGACCAGTTTCTGTATCATCGTAACAACATCATCCGTAATATTGCTTTCACAATGGAACTACAGGAAAATGATTGTCTCCCTTTCCTGAGAATATGGATAAGGAAAATAGCAAACGGCATGCTAGGCCAGTACTTAGGAAGACATCCAGCGCACGGCACGCAGTTCAGACCACACCACTACATAGAGCGCACGTCATCTGCGATAAAGAAATCCTGCTGGTGGAAGTGTTCCGCAAAAATTCGTGTAGTGGAGCGCAGATTAGCGGGGCACTGAAGAAGAGACAAGATGCTTGAAGCCGGAAAGAGGAAGAAGACGAGAGACTCGCTTTCCTTCCTACCGCTCTTACCCAATACTCCGAGTCTACTCGAAAAATCAAACATGAAAACGGTCATCCGACCACCGCCGAGGCCAAGAAAGTGGCTTGATATTGTGAAAAACCACTAGAAACAAGCGTACCACGAATATACAGCATTGTCTGCGAATGTGGCTAACAGTACACTGGGCAAACGCAGAGCTTTATTTCGAAACGCTTCTACGAGCACGTCGGCATATGCGACGCTGACTGACAGGGAAGATAGCGATAGAGCACAGCCTGAAGGAAGGTCAAACCTCTGACTTTCGGAAGACCAAGGGTTCTTTGCCTAGCAAACACCTATTGGGGTTGTGTCATACAGGAATGTATTGAAATATAGATTCACAACTATCTTGTTAACATACAAAAGAGACCAATCAAAAGCGGAAGGGAATCCAGCATTAACGGGCGTAGGACCAGAGCGCAACTAGTACCATCCAACTCGCAAGATGTGGCTGAAATTGTGGCGGTTGTGGCGGTGGTTGGTTTTGTTGGGTCCAACTCCGCGGACATCAGCACCTGTACAAAGTCCCAATTTTTCACACAATCCAGTTTCTTTCCTCAGTCCAATTTAGCCACTGTCACGAAGAAGATGTTGGTAAAATGATGAGGGCAACACGTAGTCCCCGAGCTGGGAAAAATCCCCAACCCGACCGGGAATCGAATTCGGGACCGCGGCTGAAATACCCACACAGAGATGCGAGGAGAGCACCCACTATCCCTACCAATGCAGCCTTATGCACCTTCACGGTCAGGTGCAGGGGGGCATTCCACTACTGTGAAGGACAATGCATCCGCCTATCTCTACACTTTTCCAGAAGGGATGAGTAAGCCATCGAAAAGTCGTCGTTTCTTAACGGTGTCACCTGGCTGGAAACCCGAGGTCTCTTCACCATGAGTAGTTCCTTAAGTCAGTAAACGGCTGCACGATATAAAACAAAATTTAAAAACTGAAAAGGGAAAGAATTGGTGATACAGCTATTACCTGAAACAGTAATACAGCAAACGCAGAACTCGAAAGATCTATCGGGTATCACCTCAGATAATCCGGCGACAAGCGACGTAGTACAATCCTACAGCCAGGAACACTGTGGCATAATTGAGGAAGCGGTAAGTTCTGACCAGGCCATAAGGCTTAATACTGCATTAGCAGCAGCAATGGCAGAACACAGACAGAAATCCACGGGTGGTGCGATATGAGACTACTTTCACAGAATGCACAGTTAACTAACAGGAGTCAGACAGCCCGGGAGGAAGTGCTATACCTCTTCCCTCGGTATCGTTCCCAATTAATGGAAGACGTCGAAGCATTTTAGAAATGTGGTGCTCGAAGTGATGCCGGTTGTTTCCATCATTATTAGTTACGTAAACTTTCTGAAGTGAAATAACATTGGATATGTAGCAACAATGGAATATTGTGCCATACCGGGATTCGAATCCGTATTTCGTGGTCGTCACGAGCAGTAGCTCGAATATCGTGGCAGGTAAGTAGGTACCTCGGAATAAGCACAAATTCTGATTAGAGTAAAGATACAATATAAAGTTTCAACTGTCATTACATACTCCGTACTTCGCAGGTGCAGTATACCTCAACAGTTTGCAATGGTACCACTAAGTGTCACTGCATTCTCATTTATTAGAATGCCATCCATCATCACTCTGATCGGAGACAGTGCTGCGTCTCTAACTAGTCCTCGACGGAACATTAAAGACTTCATTTCCTTCTTGTGTTACCTCATACGTCAGTATGATGCAATTTTTCAGAAGGATAAAGCTCGTCCAAACATGTCACGTACCTCTGAACGGTCTGGGTGCTGATGTATACTATCGTGGCCAGAAAGATGCCAAGATCAGTCCCTGACTGAACACGTAAGGGACCAGCTCGGTCAAACTCCGACCTAGTATCTGCAAACGGAATATCGAGAATCAGAAACCTCGTGCATCAGTTTGACTCACGAAAATGTGCAACGGCCTTAGCACACCATTCCCAAAAGAAACAGTACAACCAACCACACCTATCCTTTCAAACTGTGAAGTTTCGTTTCATTTCCTCCTGTATGCTTCACTTGTCTGACTTTCTTGTCTGTCTAGTTTGTTATCTCATGATAAAGACGTTTGCTAGTAACATTCATTCATATAGTGGCAAAGATTGAAGATTGTAGTAAGGAAGGCGAATGGTCCACTTAAATTTATGTGGAGAATTTTAGGAATGTGTGGTTCATGTGTGAAGGAGATCGCACATATGGAACTACTGCGATCGATTCTTGATACCTCACGGGTGTTTGGGATCTGCAACAGATCGGATTAAAGAGAGGCATCGAAGCAATTCATAGGTGGGCTGCTAAATGTTTTGCCAGTAGGTTCAAACAATACCTAAGTGCTACAGAGACGCTTCGGAAACTCAAATGGGAATTCTTGGAGGGAAGGAGCCTTTCTGTTAAAGGAACACTCTTGAGAAAATTTAGAGAACCTATATTTTAGGAGGAATGCAGAATGAGTACACAGGGCCCCCTCCGCCAAGCACCTTGACGTGGCTTGCGGAGTATGCATGTAGAGGCAGGTGGATGATGATCAGTTTGTGGGGTGCTCAACTGCGAGGTGGTCAGCACCTGTAAGAAGTCCAAATGTTCAATCATTCCAAATCAGATACGGTGACGAAAGGTGATTATTTTGAAGACAACACCAACACCCAGTTCCCGGCAGGAAATATCCCCAATCCGCTGGACATCAAACCCGAGACTCCTGCATCCAGGCGTGAATGTATGGATGTACATTGTGTATTTTCTTATTGTTTTAGTCAGTAAACAATTTGGATATTGCTTAGTTGCCAATGTGACTGCTGTCTCTCTTACACACAAAATATATATATATATATATATATATATATATATATATATATATATATATATATATATATCCACTGAGAATGACGTGATACCTAAACTTATTTACTGGCTACCAGTCATAAATAAACTATATGACATTTAGCAGCAAACGTGCTTGGCATGTGTTAGAAACCAGTGTATTTAAGATGCCACTGACGGTTATGGGGGCCTGATACTTGTCCAAGAACACGTATACAAAAGTAGGTTATACCGGGTAGCTTATGTCGCTGGTAAATAGACATTTTCTGTTGAGAATGTGTACGTAAATTTCTGATAAACTGTGGAACTATTCTATAGCCTTCAACTTTTGTTTCGCCGACGAACTGAAAAGAGAAAACTGATTAGTGCTGGCATACCGAAAATCATTTTTTCCCTCTTTCCATATTTGAGCTGCAGACGAAATGACAAACGGTAGTATGAAGTGGGCTGCGCCTTGCAGTGCACACCAGCTTAGGCAATGCGTCCCCCTACCCCGATGAACGTTGTATTGTTGATAATGAGAACGGGAGGAGCGATCTATCAAAGTGGGCTAAGAGGGTGAGGGGACTGGGGTTGGGTGAAGGGTGTTTACTCCGCAACGCACACTGTCCCCAATTACAGATATGGGCTATGAAGAAACAAGACGAACAACGCTACTTGATGTCTGTGGTAACTGCCAACAAGTTCTACGAAATGCAAAACGAAAATGTGATGTAGTCTGACAAAGGAAACTGCAGGAAAAGAAAATTGTGTGTTTTGTTTGAGCTAGACAAATTGACTATTGTACGACTGCAATGCAGTACTTGAGGGTGTGACGGGCGACCAAATGAGTTGTTTCTGCCTATGCAAGAAATGAGCACAATTTATTCCTCTTAGCAAAATGGAATGCATTTTTAAATAGAAGTTCGACTGCTGCAATTTTACATTCTATTTATGTATTTCTTTTTCTCCCTTTACTGGTAGGATCGCGAAAGGAACTGGCTGATTACTTTCCAATCATCTCCGCCCCTACCTCATAGGAAGGGTTCCCGCTTGACAATGGGCTTAAGACACCAGAAATAGTCTCAAAAAATTAAATATTAAAATATAATAAAATGTGTAGCTCTGCCAAGTATTTTTGAACTGAAATGCCTTATCAGTTTCTGATCCACAAACAAAATTTTTACTCCACAGGAACGGAGAGTATGAATCACTACGTGAAAGAACTGTGACCCAGACCAGCATTACTCCGTATCAGCGGTGTCGGTAAGGAAGAGAAGAGAAGAGGGGGCAGGGATGCGGGCAGTTAGCAGTTTCCCCTAGTGAGACTTCAGTAAGTTTACAAATCTGAAATATGGTGGCCAGGTGTGAATAAGACTTCCGCACTGAGGAATCCTTACGAATTAAGTATGTATATTTATGTTTGACTTCAGGAAAAAATGTCGAAAACCTACTATTTTTTCGTGATACAATTGCAAGTTACCAATTTTCTAATTTTTTTCTGCACTTGTACTGTGAAACGTTGCTTCTTGCCAGATTTCATGATTCAACTTCAAAGGTTGAACATCAAAGTTTTCTTGAGTGAGTTTGCGAATATCAAAATTATGCCACAGATGGCCGATACTTCTGTGTACAATGACGCAGAAGCTTAAACTTTTACGCTGCCAAGGGACTGTGGACTCTGCAAATGACCAATCTCATGTCGATATGTCGATTCGTTCCTTAGAGAGTGTGTGTGTGTGTGTGTGTGTGTGTGTGTGTGTGTGTGTGTGTGTGTGTGTGTGTGAGAGAGAGTGTTTGTAGCAATCGGACACCGAGTGAGTGACACAGTAGTTAGCGCACTGGACTCGCATTAAGGGAACGACGGTTCAAACCTGCGTCCGGCCATCCTCATTCAGGTTTTTCGTGATTTCCCTAAGTCGCTTCGGGTGAATGGTAGGATGGTTCTTTTGAAACTGTACGTTCGACTTCTTCCCCCATCCTTCCCTAATCAGTCGGGACCGACAACCTCGCTGTTTGGTCACATCTCCTGAATCAACCAAGAATCGGACGGACAGAAAGTGATCCAATAAGCGTTTTTACCTAATAAGGTATGGACCCCTAATGACCAGTAATCGATGGATACGGAATTTTATGACCGAAAATACCTCAAAAAGTATGTCTAAAATGAACTGAAAGTATTGACAAAATCACGGAAATAGCATACAAAAAGTAGTAAAGTAACTTCTAACGTGAACTAGAATAATGGAAAACTCCGACCGAATTTTGAATTGCAATTATCAAAATGGTAGTTAATTTAAAATCACTGTTTTCTCTTAATAAATCACGTTCTCTACGACATCTTAGAGCTTTTGCTGTATTCGACAGTCTTCAAAATGAAGGAAAGTCTTGTTAGATCAGGCAAGCTTGTAGTAGTAAAATCGTTCACCATTTGATGAAACATTTGATGCATGCATTGATAATGAACTTTAGTTTCAAAACGGGTATAATAGAAATGACGAACGAATTTCGAATTTCACAAATCGGCGTCAAGGCCGGTCCACACGGAGCGATCTGCGGAAATGTTTGCATGTTACGATGTTCCAAATCTTGAACGTTTACACAACACGGTTTCATTCTGCTGCTGGTACATCATCTGCATATCTAGGAAAGCAGCTATCCTCCCTCGAGAGATACTTCAGTGTAGGTCACCAACTGATAATGCAGGGGACTCCGCTGTACTGTGTGTTCTCAATAAGGCTTAAAAAAGCTAATAAAGAGACAGAGGCATGAAGAACGATGCAAATATTGAAGACAGTGTCAAGCGAGTACAGGCTATACTTAATTGACCAGCTACACAGTCAAATGGACATCGAGACAACTATCTTTTTACGCTTATACGTCCTTATATTGTGGTTGTTTTTGTTGTTGTCTTCAGTCCTGAGACTGGTTTGATGCAGCTCTCCATGCTATTCTATCCTGTGTAAGCCTCTTCATCTCCCAGTACCCACTGCAGCCTACATCCTTCTGAATCTGCGTAGTGTAGTAACCTCTTGGTCTCCCTCTACGATTTTTACCCTCCACGCTGCCCTCCAATACTAAATTGGTGATCCCTTGATGCCTCAGAACATGTCCTACCAACCGATCCCTTCTTCTGGTCAAGTTTTGCCACAAACTTCTCTTCTCCCCAATCCTATTCAATACTTCCTCATTAGTTATGTGATCTACCCATCTAATCTTCAGCATTCTTCTGTAGCACCACATTTCGAAAGCTTCTATTCTCTTCTTGTCCAAACTATTTATCGTCCATGTTTCACTTCCGTACATGGTTACACTCCATACAAATACTTCCAGAAATGTCTTCCTGACAAATCTGTACGCGATGTTAACAAATTTCTCTTCTTCAGAAACGCTTTCTTTGCCATTCCCAGTCTACATTTTATGTCCTCTCTACTTCGACCATCATCAGTTATTTTACTCCCTAAATAGCAAAACTCCTTTACTACTTTAAGTGCCTCATTTCCTAAACTAATTCCCTCAGCATCACCCGATTTAATTTGACTACATTCCATTATCCTCGTTTTGCTTTTGTTGATGTTCATCTTATATCCACCTTTTAAGACACTGTCCATTCCGTTCAACTGCTCTTCCAGGTCCTTTGCTGTCTCTGACCGAATTTCAACGTCATCGCCCAACCTCAAAGTTTTTATTTCTTCTCCTTGAATTTTAATACCTACTCCGAATTTTTCTTTTGTTTCCATTACTGCTTGCTCAATATACAGATTGAATAACATTGGGGAGAGACCACAACCCTGTCTCACTCCTTTCCCAACCACTGCTTTCCTTTCATGTCCCTCGACTCTTATAACTGCCATCTGGTTTCTGTACAAATTGTAAATAGCCTTTCGCTCCCTGTATTTTACCCCTGTCACATTTAGAATTTGAAGGAGTATTCCAGTCAACATTGTCAAAAGCTTTCTCTAAGTCTACAAATGCTAGAAACGTGGGTTTGCCCTTCCTTATTCTAGCTTCTAAGATAAGTCGTTCCAACATTTCTACGAAATCCAAACTGATCTTCCCCGAGGTCGGATTCTACTAGTCATTCCATTCGTCTGTAAAGAATTCGCGTTAGTATTTTGTATTTTGCAGCTGTGTAATTTTCACATCTCTCAACACTCGCTTTCTTTGGCATTATATATTACAGCAAAAAACTTGTATAAAGATATTAACTTCACGACATTAATGGTTCATAGCAACATTGGGACTTTACAGCAACCATTGAGCGTAACAGTGTTCACACATGCCAACCTGTATTACCTTCCTCAAGAATGTTTCCATTAAGGCACTAAAAGCATCTCAGTCAGGTAAAATATGAGTTGTGATAAGCTATAGACAACATTCATTCACTTCAAGACATGTTCTGATCTCGACATATTCTAATAAACCACAGGATTTGCAAGTGAGGCCTCACTTTCTGCAAATACAGAAATTTTCAATTCCCTATCTGAAGACTACCAGAAACCTGTTATAAGATTTTGCACCAGAACACAGAACCCCATTCTCAACTCTATATAGGAATTCATAGTTTGTATACAAAGTTTTAGTTTTAACATTGTACACCTGACTAACTTCACTGTTATGAATCACGTATTCCATTGCGAATTAACACAGAAGTTTAAGAATCCCTTTGTCCGTGGAGATCCTGCCTGCAAGATGTTCCTTATCAACTCAAGAATAAATTATTTAATGTTCTCTACACTAATAAAAAATTATAGCACAGGATAGTACTGAGAAATATCATGCTATCAATCCCTTATTCAAGTCATAATGATAGATTTCTAAGCGCATAGGAGCAACGGCGCCTGTACCGCGGTGCAATGGGTGGCTAGTTCTCAAGGAAGAATAGAAGATATCTTGTAGCCAGAAAATTATTTAAAAGTGACCATTATGCAGGTTTTTAACATGGTCTTAACGTGAACTTTTTGCGGGTACTTAACGTTGCTACTCGTCATTCACAATATCAAAAATACTACAGACCCACAGGTACAAACTATACTCTGAGCGCCCTTACACAGGAGCCTGAACTAAAAATTTTGGTTAAGTCTGCAACGACTTTTTCATAATTACTGTTTTTCTGTCCACCGTAGGGTAAACTGTTCGTTCTACCGCTCGTTTTCCTTATTAGAGATTTACAAGCTGTCTTCTACAAGCATTTTTGACTCCTATATATTCAAGTACATCCAGAAGCTAACTCCCTAAAGCACTGACGCGCATCAACCATCTTCGAATTTAATCTGCACACAAAGTTGAAAACATTAGACTGAACAAACAGAGAACACAAATATATTTTGGGCGCTAGATCTGCGGACGTTTCCCATCCACACACAACGATCTGTTTGATGGTATGTGACATACGCCCACAGATTTGAGCAGTTTTGCCCAAACATCCAACTTCCATATGTGTAAGCATCTCGTAGCCGGACAAAATATTTT
Organism: Schistocerca gregaria; assembly: GCF_023897955.1. Lineage (NCBI taxonomy): Eukaryota > Metazoa > Arthropoda > Insecta > Orthoptera > Acrididae > Schistocerca > Schistocerca gregaria. The sequence continues at coordinate 482,878,940 of NC_064921.1, read as the reverse complement.
GCGTACGTGCTGCAGTCTTTCTGCGCAGATGCGGTATGTGCAGAAACATCGTTGGGTGGGGATCGACCTCCACGGTTGGTACAAACTCGATATATTTGTTTTATCAAGCACACACTGTGTTAACTTCAAGAGGGTCCATTTCGGAAGGGGGAATTGAGAGCGGTGCAACAATCGTGACCCCTTCAAAGACTGTCACAGGTGAGGAGCCGCGTGGGACGGAAAATGCCACGTCCGCCTTCTGCAGTGCTGGCACCATGAACTGCATTTAAAGCTTCCGCAAAAGCAGAAATCGTGCAAGGAAGTAAAATAGCTTAAGCGTTGTTCTTAAACAAAACTGAAATCGTCTTACGTATTGAGATGCTTAATAAAGGTCATAACAGCAGCAATTTTATACACTTATCGCAAGAAAAGGAAACAGCAAGAAAGACAGCGAAGTACATGTAAATAACAAAGCACACAACAATGGGTACCTTACAAAAAAATGGCTGTAGCGAAAACAAATTACCAGCTAAAGCCATCCAACTTTTACCGACATCTGGCGATTAGCGTCGAGGGACGACGGCCCAACCATGGTAAGACATGCTGTACGTTACGAGTTAACAGTAGTAAATAATGTGGTAATTACAAGCAGAATCAGCACACATTTATGTCCAACACTTAAGAAAACATTCTATTGCAAAATTGTTACGTTTTTCCTACAGGCACGTGCCGTGTTTTGTGCTTGCAAACAGCAAAAGAATGAGTTATTTGTGTCTTAAACCTTAACACGAACAGGAAAAGAACTAAGGAAAATTTTAAAAGCAGCGTCCTTGAACAGCTACATACTATACGGTAACTGCACGATGCAAAATACAAAATTAAATTAACATTTCTGTATCTATAATGTTCGGTATTTTACTGCTTACCAACAGTGGGTAGCTTAGAGAGAAAGATTACACTTCAGTCAACTCTGAGCATTACTAATAAACTCTAATATAAAATGAAATCAAATGCAGGTGCCAGTCCACTGAGTGTTTAAACTACAGCAAATGTAGGTGGTACCGTTAAGGAGGAGAGCCATTGTGTTAATTCCGTCTCTAAAACGTTTCCCTTGGGATCGAATAAGTCTCCCGAACGCTCGCAAGTCACTAGTTACGCCCGTCCTCAAAAATCTCCAATGGCCAGTGGCAGTTGATATTTACTTCAATATTGCATTCCAGTGTATGGCGTTAGCTGTCCAGTCATTGACTGATTAGTGATTGACGATTTGCGAGATATTTATGGCCAGAACTTCATAGGCTGAAATGGCGATTACTTGGAAACGAGTTGTCTCAATCCATTAGTAGCCACTAAGGCCATCTGAGTTTCCACGCAACGTTCCTGTCATACTAAAGAGTTCCGAAAGTACTGGTTCCGGAACCTACGACAAGAAAGATAAAAGCTGGTTGCCAGCATCCTGTATCATTGGAGGAATGGCGGAACCATGGGATGTCCGCTTCACCAGCAACTCAGCATGTGAATTTCGTCACTACCCTGTGTTGCGTCGCGCTTGCAGTTTCTTGATCTCTGAAGCATCGTGGGGCCATTACGGAGACGCACACTCCAAACTGAGGCACTATCACTTAAAACAATCAATTACAGTTACTACACAACCTAATTTTAGACGTTATTGTTAGTAGCTTTTAACGAAGCTTTCACTGCACTGTAAGTGAATTTGGAATTACATTTTCCCGTGTACATATTAGTCTCAACTTTATCTTCGGTAAGAATAGAAGCTGAAACAATAAATTAAGATTTTTGTCCAGCCAGGGCGTTAACCTGAGCCTCCTGCTTAGCAGGCCGACGAGATAGCAACTACACCACTGTAGCACTTTTGCTACCACTGTTGTACGAACTATCCAAGCCCAGTGCCCCCTCCCCCCTCTCCCCCCTCTCCCCCCTCTCCCTCCCTCCATCCCTCCGAACACAAACTTCAATTTAAATCTTCAGCTAATTTTCCCTTCTCACATCGTCACTGTTGCCAAGTCCCTGTGTCATTGGAATAGGATCCCAGATTTCTACATGTTAAGCTGGTAACAGCAAACACGGATTCCAGTACCGGCTGCGGCACAAATGTTAATTTATTGCTTCAGCATGTCCTTATCGAAGAGAAAGAAAATTTCAACAACTTTATAGAGTTGAATGTAATGATATGTCTTTTTTTATGATCTGTTAATTTAAATCCTATTGTCTTATACAATTAGATTATGGACAACCAACATTAAAATTCATTTCTGTGTTGTAAAACGATTTTCAGTGTTGGTTTGGTTTGTGGGGGTTAAAGGGACCAGACTGCTACGGTCATCGGTCCCTTTTTCCAAATACTAAAAACACCCACAGAGAATAAAAACGATCAACAGACGATAAGAGAGACGACACAGAACAAGAGAAACGTAGACAAAGACCAGACAAGACGAACTAAAATCACAGAGAGTATGACGGTGGTTGGCCGGCCATACAAACGAAAGGGGAAAAGCCAACCACCGAGAAACACATGAAAAAAAATCTGACAAATCGTAGGCCATAGGCCAGAATCAACACAAAAGCTCACACTTACATTAAGCGATAAAATCCCCCTGCCCGAATAAAACACAAAAGTATGTCCGCTATGGAAGATTTGTCCGATAAAAGCGCAGAGAGCGTATCAAGCAGCGCAAAAGTCTGCCTGAGCACAGTGAAAAGGGCGCAACTCCAACAGAATATGGACCACCGTCAAGGACGCCCCACAACGACGAAGAGGGGGATCCTCACGACTCGGTAAATAACTGTGCGTGAGTCGGGTGGGGCCAATGAGGAGCCGACAAAGGACGACTGATTCCCTGCGGTTGGGTAGCATGGATGACCGCAAAACAGTAGTCGGCTCCTTGATACGCGGAATTTGTTTGGCACGGGCAGGTTGCGCCAATCAGTGTCCCATAAATCGAAAACTTTGCGGCGTAATAGTGCCCGCAAATCAGTCGCCGGGAGGCCAATCTCCAGAGATGGTGCACTGGTGGCCTCTTTCGCCAGGCGGTCAATGGTTTCATATCCGGGTATCCCAACATGGCCCAGCGTCTAAACAAAGACCACAGATCTGCCGCAACGGGCAAGAGTATGCAGGGACTCCTGGATAGCCATCTCCAGACGAGAACGAGGGAAACACTGGTCGAGAGCTCGTAAACCGCTCAGGGAACCGCTACAGATAACCAAGGACTCACCTGAGCAGGAGCGGATATACTCTAGGGCACGAAAGATGGCGACCAGCTCAGCAGTGTAAACACTGCAGCCAGCCGGCAACGAACGTTGTTCGGAATGGTCCCCTAGAGTTAGTGCATAACCGACACGACCACCAACCGTCGAACCGTCGGTGTAGACAACGCCAGATGCCTGATACGTGGCCAGGATTGGAATAAAAGCGGCGTCAGAAGGCGTCCGGAGGGACTGAGTCATTCGGGCCATGTGCCAAGTCGAGTCGAAGGCAAGGGCGAGGCACACACCACGGGGGTGTACGCAGAGTGGCCCGGAAAGGAGTTGGAACAGGGAAATACCCAAGCCAGGAAAGAATCTATTTGACACGTACCCCGATCGGACAACCCAACTGGGGCCGACGTTCTGGCAGATGAACGACTGACTGCGGGAAGAGGACACGATAATTTGGATACCCGGGCAAGCTAAAAACATTGGCAGCATAAGCAGCCAGTAATTGTTGGCGTCGTAACGGCAGTGGAGGGACACCTGCCTCCACAAGTATGCTGTCCACAGGGCTGGTTCGGAAGGCACCAGTCGCAAGGCGTATCTCGCTGTGGAGGATTGGGTCCAGCACCCGCAACGCAGATGGGGATGCTGAGCCATAAGCCAGACTCCCGTAGTCTAGACGGGACTGGATTAACGTCTGGTAAAGCCGTAGGAGAGTAGATCGGTCGGCGCCCCACCTGGTGTGGCTCAGGCATCGCATTGCATTTAGATGCCGCCAACACGCCTGTTTAAGCTGCCGAATATGAGGCAGCCAAGTCAACCGGGCATCAAAAACCATCCCCCAAAAACCCATGTGACTCCACCACTTTAAGAAGCTCGCCGTCAAGATAAAGCCGCGGCTCCGGGTGAACAGTGCGTTGCCAGCAGAAATGCATAACGCAGGTCTTGGCTGCGGAAAACTGAAAACCATGCGCTACAGCCCAAGACTGCGCCTTACGGATTGCGCCCTGTAGCTGACGTTCAGCAGCTGCAATGCCAATAGAGCTGTAGTAAAGGCAGAAGTCGTCAGCATACAGGGAAGTGGAGACAGTATTTCCCACGGCCGCAGCGAGCCCGTTAATAGCTATTAAAAACAGACACACACTGAGAACAGAACCCTGTGGCACACCGTTCTCCTGGACTTGGGAGGAACTGCATGAGGCCGCGACGTGCACGCGGAAGGTACGATAAGACAGAAAATTGCGGCTATAGATCGGCAGAGGGCCCCGAAGGCCCCATCCATGAAGCGTAGAAAGGATGTGTTGACGCCATGTATCATACGCCTTCCGCATGTCGAAAAAGACAGCAACCAGATGCTGACGGCGTGCAAAGGCAGTACGGATGGCCGACTACAGGCTCACCAGATTGTCGGCGGCAGAGCGGCCTTTACGGAACCCACCCGGAGACGGAGCCAGAAGGCCCACAGACTCCAGTACCAAATTAAAGCGCCGGCTCACCATCCGTTCAAGCAACTTGCAAAGAACGTTGGTGAGGCTAATGGGACGGTAGCTGTCTACCTCCAAAGGGTTCTTCCCCGATTTCAGAATGAGGGCAAAAAGACTTTCCCGCAATTGCGGCGGAAACTCACCCTCGACCCAAATGCGGTTGTAAAGGTCGAGGAGGCGTCGCTGGCAGTCCACTGAAAGGTGTTTCAGCATCTGAGAGTGGATGCTATCTGGGCCAGGAGCTGTATCAGGACAAGCGGCGAGGGCACTGCAGAATTCCCACTCACTGAATGGAACATTGTACAATTCACGATGGTGGGTGCGAAAAGAAAGACTCCGACGTTCTATCCGATCTATAAGGGAGCGGAAGCACAAGGGGTAGTTGGCAGAAGCGGAATTCAGAGCTAAGTGCTCTGCCAAGCGGTTTGCAATGACATCCAAGTCAGTACAAACTGCTCCAATTAGTGAGAGCGCAGGGACGCTGACAGAGGTCCGATAGCCAAAGAGGCGGCGAATCTTGGCCCAGACCTGCGATGGAGTGACATGGAGGCCAATGGTGGACACATACCGCTCCCAGCACTCCTGCTTGCGTTGGCGGATAATGCGGCGGGCTCGCGCACGCAGCCGTTTAAAGGCGATAAGGTGTTCGATTGAGGGATGTCACTTGTAACGCTGGAGCGACCGCCGCTGAGCTTTAATCGCTTCAGCGATCTCAAGCGACCACCAATTCACAGTCCGCTGCCGAGGGGACCCAGAAGAACGGGGTATGGCAGATTCGGTGGCAGTAACGATGCCGGTGGTGACCGATTGAACCACTACATCAATGTCATCCTTAGAGAAGCTCAATAGCGGCAGTGGAGGAGAACAAGTCCCAGTACGCCTTATTCAGAGCCCATCTGCTAGGGCACCCAGAGGACTGACGCTGTGGTAGTGACAGAAAGATCGGAATGTGGTCACTACCACACAGGTCGTCATGCACTCTCTATTGGACAGACGGTAAGAGGCTAGGGCTTCAGATCGAAAGGTCAATGGCGGAGTATGTGCCATGCGCCACACTAAAACGGGTGAAGGCACCATCATTCAATATCGAGAGATCGAGCTGCACCAATAAATGCTCAACGATGGCGCCTCGACCTGTTACCACCGACCTACCCCACAGATGGTTATGGGCGTTAAAGTCGCCCAGTAACAAGAAAGGAGGTGGCGATTGGGCTATCAGAGCAGCCAGGACATGCTGCGCGACATCACCATCCGGTGGAAGGTAAAGACTGCAGATGGTAACAGCCTGTGGCGTCCAAACCCGAACAGCGACTGCCTCTAAAGGTGTTTGGAGAGGTAGAGACTCTCTGTGAAGAGAGTTCAGGAGATATATATATATATATATATATATATATATATATATATGCAGACGCCAACAGACACCCTTTCACAAGCTACCTGGTTCTTATAATGACCCCGGTAGCCACGAAGGGCGGGGGTTCGCATTGTCGGAAACCAAGTTTCATGAAGAGCAATGCAGAAGAAAGGGTGAAGACTGATAAGTTGGCGGAGATCAGCTAGATGGTGGAAGAAACCGCTGCAGTTCCACTGGAGGATGGTGTTGTCCATGGCTGAGAAGGGCGTGGCGGGACTGGGAAGGGAGATTACGCCGCTGGGTCACCTGCTGCCTCCGATTTAGCACCTGTGATAGTGCTTTCCATGGCGTCTGATGGACCGGCGAGATCGAGGTCCTCAGCGGACACCAGAATCTCCACCACATCCTCAGACGCATGGCTGCCACCACGATTTCCTTGGGCTGAGAGCTCTTCTTGGGTTTCTCACGCCGTTCCTTGGGTCGCACCGACTGGGAGGGCATCACCGATTCAGTCTCCGAGACTGAGAAGGATCGTGAAGCCCTACGACCAGCTGATTGCGGGCACTTACCCCACTGTCGGTCGTCAGCCTTCTCGCTGGCGGAAACCTGGGAAGGGTGGGACCCAAGGGACCCCTTGCGAAGCCGAAGAAGTTGGACACTTCTCCGGCTTAGAAGTGGGATGGTGTTGCTCCTGAGGTAGGTGGCGCAGGAGCAACCCGGTGGGTAGAGCCTCCGACTGGCGAGGGGGCAGGAGGAGTTGTACTACTCGTCGATCCGGCCAAAATTGGAGAAACAGACGGGGCTAGCACAGGTGTCGTAGCAGCAGCGTAGGAAGATGTCATTCTCACAGGATGGAGTCGGTCGTATTTCCTTTTGGCCTCAGTATAGGTTAGTCGGTCCAGGGTCTTGTATCCCATGATTTTACGCTCTTTCTTGATAATTCGGCAGTCTGGCGAGCAAGGTGAATGGTGCTCCCTGCAGTTGACACAGATGGGAGGCGAGGCACATGGAGTATTGGGATGTGATGGGCGTCCGCAATCTCGACATGTGAGGCTGGAAGTGCACCGAGATGACATATGGCCAAACTTCCAGCACTTAAAGCACCGCATTGGGGGAGGGATATAGGGCTTAACGTCACATCGGTAGACAATCACCTTGACTTTTTCCGGTAATGTATCCCCTTCTAAGGCCAAGATGAAGGCACCGGTAGCAATCTGATTTTCCTTCGGACCCCGATGAACGCGACGGACGAAATGTACACCCCGGCGCTGTAAATTGGCGCGCAGTTCTTCATCAGAGTGCAACAGAAGATCCCTATGGTAACTAAGTCCCTGGACCATATTTAAACTCTTATGGGGTGTGATCGTAACAGCCACATCCCCCCCAACTTGTCACGAGCGAGTAACCGTCGTGACTGGGCAGAGGATGCCGTTTGTATCAGGTCTGACCCAGAGCGCATTTTTGACAAGCCCTCCACCTCCCCAAACTTGTCCTCTAAATGCTCGACTAAGAACTGAGGCTTTGTGGAGAGAAAAGATTCCCTATCAACCCTCGCACAAACTAAGAAGCGGAGCGAATAACTGCTACTGCCATCCGGAGACTTACGTTCCTCCCGCGGTGTGGCCAGGGAGGGGAACGTTTTCCGATCGTACTTCTGAGCGTTAAACTGAGCCCGAGAACGCTTAGAGACTGCTGGCGGCTGTCCACCAGCGATAGACGATGTACCACGCTTCATTGCGAGTCATCCGCCCTGAGGGCACCTACTCCGACCAAGGGCCCTCCCCATGGGCGTCACCCAGCCACGGCAAGAGCCACCTGCCAGGACGGCCATTGCCGGGATTCCCGATACCCCAGGAGGATAGGCATCTACTCCTTGGCATACGTGAGGTGTTAACGGCGCAGGCATCAGTAGAGCGATCCCTGTGTTGTCAGGGGGCTACAACCAACAGGGTACATGGCGGCCCCACCACAACGGACTGGCTACTGTGCTGGATGTTAGGTAACATGTGGTCCATGGTCGCCGTCGGTGCAGAAAGAGGCACTGCACAGTGCAATGTGTTATCTGCACGCAGAAAGTCATGCCCAAGAGATGGAGAGCGGACAGGACTGCAGTTAAACGGTGTTTAAGCTGGCGAAAGGTCTGATCGCAAGATGGACACAATGCACCAAGTAAGGCGCCCTTCCCCAATCGGCTCGCTCTTCGGAAAATTTTGAGAGATGGAGGTCAAACCCAACAGGGGACCATCATGTAAGGCCGAAAAGTTTGAGACTCCTTTTAGTTGCCTCTTACGACAGGCAGGAATACCGCGGGCCTATTCGAACCCCGGAACCCGCAGGGGGCGATTTTCAGTGTCAGGAAGACCTTTTATAGAGGGAATAGGGCTCATGATGAACTAACAAATTAACATAAGAGGTAGGGGAACTTAAAATCTGGGAATACAAAGAAAATTTTGTAGCTCAAAGGTTTTAATGACGTTAGTTGCGTTTGAGCTTTGAAATGTATCAATGGAAACAGGTGACAATTTGAGCCAGGCCGGGATTCAAACCAGGCTTTTCCTACCTTACGAGAGCGTTCGCCGTATATTCCGCCTCCATCGGAGTATGCTTCCCTTCCGACCGAAATTCCCAGCCTGTTACCTACCAATGAACCTTTTACTCTACACCCAGGTGTCTCTCCTTTGGTTCGTGTGACGCATTTTCTCTGGTGTTTCGGCATGTATGTGCAATGCAGTTTTTGAGGCGGGTAACTGGAGTCAGCCCAAACAAATCATGCTCTGCCTGTCTTAGGTAAGACACTCAGATGACAGAAAGCGTCGGTTAGTTTTTAGCTACAAAGAAAATGATTTTAAAGTGGAATTTTCGGAGCCCATTTGTCAAAGCAGTACAAAACAATATAGTGCGCTATTCGTTTAATCTATGTGTGTCAACAGAAACAAAGTAACACGAAGAATAATCAGCATTGCACCACAGACTGAGCAGCGCTGCTGCATATCGGTATCAGCGCTGTCACTGCTGGAGTACCGATTATTGTCCGTGTTTTACTGCTCCTGCTAACTCATATATCGATCAAAGGAATATCACACTGGACTAATCTGTGTCCACTCTGTCGAATGAACACGTAAAATTCCGCTTTCAAAGTAATATTGTTTGTATTTGGAAAGAAATCGACGCTTTGGATCGGCAATGGGCATTGAATGAAAGGCATGATGAACAGTATTTCTATGGGCTGAATCCAGATCTCCGTTACAAAAAAGAAATGCAAGTGTCCGCCGACACAGAAGAGAAAATGATTCTGACGGCCTTTAGGAGATATAGCCTGTATATAGGGGCCGTGGTGCTCTAATAGGTAAAGCAACAGATTGGAGCGCTGGAGTTCCAGGGTTTAATCCTAGGCAGGTGCGGGGATTCTTCCTCGTTCAACTCCTTCACCCCAAGACGGCCCCAGGTTCACTCATCCTGCTGTCAAAGTGAGTACGAGGGATATTTCCCTAGTTTGAAGGCCAGGCATGACGAGGGATGTCTTCCTAGTGCCCCAGCGAATAGAAAGGCTCCACCCTGCCTAGTCAGCTATATAATCGCCCTCCAAATCCAATGAATGGGGAAAATGTTTCGTCCCAACTCCGACGAAAACCTGCGGCCACACCTGGCCCGTACCCTCCCAATTTGCAGCCAAGTTGGCCCAGCGACACAGGATACGCTCTATACATTCATATAGGAGCTACGAGCCAAGTTCAGTTTTTAGATGACCAGTGAGGAATCGCTGGCCTTCTACAATTAAAGCACTGTCGCCAAACGACGAGAGAGTGTGTTAAATTCCACGATTGTAAGGATAAAAAGGAAGATTAGAGTTCAGATACACGTAGAAGACAATTTCGTCGAACCCGAAACACAATCTCGAAGGGTGGAACCACTGAGAAGGAAACTAGCTGCGCCCTTTCAACAGAAACAACCAAGTATTCGCCTTGACAAACTTAGGGAAATTTCTGAAATGCTAAATTTTGGTGGGTGGAGGAAACTGAATCGTCGTTCTCCCGAATGCGAATTCTACGTCTTCGCACTAAGCCATTTCGAATACTCTACTGTACACAATTCAGTCTGTCAGCAGATATAACAGTGCTCAATCCGCTGCAGAGCAGTTTCGGGCAGTTTGACATAAAAGTAAGATAAAAATACTAAAAACTTTATATAAGTCTTTTTACACTTTTGGAGATCAGAATTCTTTCATCAACTGTACTTATATTTTATTTACTCTTGCGAATGGATTTATAAGAGTGGACTCATTAAGATCTATCTATAGAAATTAAATATCCGTAGTCTTATAGAATTATCGCACACACCACACTTTTGGTACGCGTATTGTGCCCGTAAGGCACCAATTTCCATTAACCATTCAGTCTACAGAGATATTTATAGACTACCGATTACGGAACCTCTTAATTTCAACTTTCATGTCTTTCTACACTCGTACACGTCGAGAAAGCATTTAAATGCGGCACAAGGCGTGCAGTGCTGCTTATTTTCCTCCACAGTGAAACCAAAAAACGTGGTAAACGCATTAATTCTGGAGCACCAAGTTGCCGGACTGTCCCCGATAAAAAAAGTTTAAGGACTTCTATGGTATATAGAAACTCAAAGCTAGAAATTTAAATTCTATCGAATGTTTTAAAAATAGAGTGTAGACCGCAAACATTTTTTTTATGGCAGCCGGTTTGGGCCAGTTATTGAACATCTTCAGATCCTCGTATCACGACGATAGGAGGTGGTAAAGACTGGAGTCGGTATTTTAACTCCATGAACGTTAACTGCTGTTTGGGTTAATTTATGAAATACTTTTTGCCAGACCGCTGTCCTCCATGATAATGTTCTCAAAACTTATCGAGTGAGTTTACGGGTTACTTTCCATGTGCACAAAAAGAAAATCAGGAAATTCCTCAGTCATGAATACTTTGCTACTGTGTGAAGTACTGCAGACAACGTCGTCAGCGGTATCAAAACCGTACACTTGATTCAGGCAGTCATTGTTGAATCTGTGTGTGTTTTCATGTCTCGTGGATAACAATGTGACAGCTATCCAAAATTTAGAAAGTGTCACAGTGTGTGGGGATGTATAGTGACTACATTGACTTGAGAGTGTGCATTCGATGTTCACTTTTGCAATTACATTGTATTTAATATTTTGAAAAGAAATTTAGTGCACTAAAAATGGAGCAGATGATTAATTGGAGAGCAGTGCAAAACTACTCCAAACACGATAAGAAATTCAAAACCGAACGAGTGATCATTAGCATATGTTGCACAAGGATGAGTAAATAAAATCTGCAGTGGCCTGCGTGATTTAACTATCTGAGCGTTCGCAGTATTACAGGGAAATCGTTATGTACCTAATTGGGGATGTCAGACCTTTTCCTCTTGAATATGAGTTGAGCACAATATCAACCGCTAAATTTTCCTCAATTTTATTTTGAATGTTGTGAAGTTCCCAACAGCCCCGAACCCATGGGAGCGGCGACTATCTTGTCTGAGCATCTGTCATTACTACTGATAGTGTTCTCTCACCAGTCAATTACGAAGACTTGCACTTGCGAGCCATTCTGAGTCGTCAAGCACTGCACTGGTGATCTCTTGCACGCACTCTGAAAATGCTACTGACGATCTAAATATGTGTAACACGTATGAAAATTGAATTCCTTTTCCAAGAGATACGAATATTCCCTTCAGTGGACAAGATCTTTTGACACAAACTGTAAAAAACGAAAGTAAATATCTCGAGTTACAGAACTTACAAAAACTGTGCAGAAACACTCATAAGTTAGAAAAGGGATTTTGTCTGCACATTGTGCCGAACTGTTTTAATGATGGGGATAAATTTGCAGCAACTACCTGTTTCTAGAGGTAACTAACGACACTATAAGAAGACTTTGGTCCAATTGCCAGTGTCCTCAAACCGATAGCGTTAATCATTACAACGTAAGACGTCAATTATAATTTCATTGTTCTTTATATAGCGCACGCTCACACACGCGCAAATGCTAGATCATCATCATGGCACAACAGAAAGCAAATCTTTAAGAAATTTGTTGAGAGCTTGGGTGTGGCCAGATAAGCACTGAGATCTAGAGTGCACTTCTGAAACGTACCGTAATTCCTAACTACAAGCAATTTGGTACATGTTCCGTTACGAGAGACGAAACTCTGACAACACTCATTTCCACATGAAGCTACAGACAAATTTCTCTCTGAAGCAATCGTGAAGAGCTCTTCAGCTTTAAATCACGAGGAAATGGCAACCAAACAACACAACTCAAGTTGGTGTGTAGAATCAATGAGACTGGCGATGTACCACCATACTTTAGGAAAAATGTCTACTGTGCAATTTCTAAGGTAGCAGCAGCAAGTGCGAAACCTAACCACAATCAGCTTAACACTTCACATCATGCATTCAGATTTGTGACTAGCAAAATGTACAGAAGCGTGAAAAGAAAACTGACGACCTGTTAGACGATACATTTGGCTTCAGGAAAAGTGCAGGCGCCATAGAGGCAGTTCTGATTTTGAGCTTAATAATGACAGTAAGGTCGAAGAAAAATGAAGTCATGCTCATAAGATTCTTCGGCCTAGAAAAAGCTTCTGAGAGTGTGAAATGGCACATCATGTTCAGAATTCTAAGAAGATTAGGCGTCAAGCTGGAGGTAAATGCCGGTGATACAGAATACGTACCATAACCATGAGGGATCAATACAGCTGAAAGAACAAAACGAAGTGCCAGGAATAAAAAGTGGTTAAGACAAGATGCAGCCTGTCGACCATAATGTCCAATGATGGAGATAAAAGTAATTTTCAAGTGTGGGACTAAAATCTTAGTTCAAAGAATATAAAAACAAAAGTCGCTGATGGCATTGCTGTTCTCAGTAAAAGTGAAGAATTACAGGATTTATTGAATATAATTAATAGTCTAATGGTAACAATAGGGATTGAGAGTAAGTCGGAAAAAAGTAGTGAAGTGTACTGAAATGAGAATAACGAGAAACTTAACATCAAAGGAAATGATCACAAAGTAGAGGAAGGTAAGAAATTTTGCTACATTTAAAGCTAATTAACGCATGACGGACGTAGCAATTAGGGCATAAAAAGCTGGCTAGCACAAGCACAGAGCATATCTCATCCAGAGACGTTCACTGGTATCAAACAAAGCAGACAATGTCAGGAAGAAATTTCTGAGATTGTGCGTCTGGAGAACACTATTGCATAGTCGTCAATCGTGGACAGCGGGAAAACCGGAACAGAAAACACACGAACAATGGAGAGATTCTCCTTAGAGTCGCCAAAGAAAGAAACATATGGAAACAAATAAGAGGGACAGGTTGCAGGACATGTGTCGAGACATCGGGGAATAACCTGAGAAAGCTGTAGAGGTTAATAGCTGTAGGAAAAGGCGGAGACTGGAATACATCAAGCAAATAATGGAGGGCGTCGGGTTCAAGTACTGCTCTTAGATGAAAAGATTTGTGCAGGAGTAGAATTAGTGGCTGAACCCATCAAACCAGTCTGAGGACTGATGGCTCATAAAAGGAATTAAAAATTATACCAGTAGAACTTTTCTCCTATTGGCGTGAACAACAGAAAGTGGTATAACTTGAGTGGCCTGTCAACAGCATGTTACATTACTCGAGAACAAAAACCATATGGAGTACCACCACTATTTTAGCAATTCTGCTGTATCTAAGGTGGGAACCTATTTTACACATTGGTTACAGATGTTAATCTACAGTATACATTGAACAAATGTGTCCTCAATCTACTTTTTCTGTAAATGGAGCTTTACACAATTTTAGTTTAGCTACCTCTTGATTGAAAGCTGATAGTGATTTAGCAGACGGTTTGTTCACTGGGATACATTCTGTAAGAAACCTCGAATTTCTGATAACCTCAATTGTTTCTGGGGCTGTCAGCGCTTCGCAGACTTCCGATTCACAGTAACAGAACTTCCGGTCCCCGATTTCTAAATGAAGTGTCGAAATAAACTTTCTAAGTGGCAAATCTCTCATCTGCTGGGGAATCAGAAAACAGTTTGTCTTTTCTTGCAGAAACTATTTCTATCCAAAAACTGAAGTTTTCTGACTCCACAGAATTACGCTGCTCAACCCAGCAATGTAAATCATGAAACAAATTAAATTACTTATTAACAACGTTCATAGTCCCGCTTAAGGGAACCGATTTGTTGTAAGTGCCAAAACGAAAGGTTTTGTTCAAGGGCTCCGTTTTATTTGAGATAATACGTGCGAGTTAAATAGTGGGTTTCTAGTCACCAATCAACATTTTCTACAAAAATTATATTTTTTGCTAGAGAATAAATACAAAATTATTCGTCACACAATCCACTTTTACTGTTGCATTCTCAGTGCCGTTGAAGTAATGGCAACAGCGTCAAGAGGTCGTCTTGCCATGCAATCAACCAAAATTTCTGCTGTTTCAGACGAAGTCCTGTATAACAGCATATTAGCCATGGTCTTTCCTGTTTTGAATACAATGACATTTTGTCATTCTTCTGGTTCATAGTAAGAATTTTTAATAGCTCTTTCGATATTTACGAGATGCTGAGCATACTGCGCTTCTAGACCTTACACGCCTGTTTCAGATTCAACAGCTTCTTTAAAATCAAAGTACTTAGTCCACCGAATGGGTTCATTGCATTACCGAACTCTACTTTCTTGAAACAATTTCTCCATCATTAACACTTCGTCTAGAGACAGCGAACAGTGCCGAGAACCTATCACAAAAAACGTGTGTGGAAAAATAGCACTTAAAACGTTTTGCATCCACATTGTTCTAGTAGTCGGTTGTGAAAATTAATATTAACATACATTTTACGAGAAGATTTCACGAGTTTTGGAATGCCAGTGAAAGGTTACATCGTTCCATTTCAGTGGTTTATAAATGTTTTCATATGACGGTGAATACAAACATAACGCTAATGTTAGACATATGACAAAATATGTACGGTCACTTAGCGAACGTGGAATTCGGTAGATGTAACCAATGTGGAAATCCTAGGCTATCAACATTAGGCGAACCACGCTGTATAACACTGAAATTTAGATGGTGCACTAAACTACCTTCTATAAGGGCTATGCTCATGTGTGATGAGGCAAGCATCGGATTCTGTGGAAACCAGGTGCGATGACTCACTTTACTTCAGACGTTCCAACAAAATATTTTTTTCTTACGTTTGCATTCATCTAACTTTGAGTAAAGTGTTTACCGCTATTTACGAGTTCACTAGTATGTTACGTCAATTAGTGAATTACTTGCGGCATTGTACCATTACAGAAACTGTTAAGAGCAAAGAAGTAAAATTTACTATAGCACTTGCGAATGTAGCTACAGACTATTTTATCAGTAACTGCTGACACATTAGACATGAAGACGTGTACTTGGAAATTTCCATCACGACTCTGAATGTATACTAGATTAACTACTAGACGTGAATAATCACCTGTTGTCGTTGATCCTCTACGCAGCAACATAAACAGCACTGCTCTTCCGTGTTACTTCGTAGACTCACACGGCCAAGAGAGACTAATGGCACCTCCTTGCGGCTGACGTCCGAACTGTGACTGCTAAACGTGTTATTGCGATAAGAGAAGTAAATAAACTTCGGCGTGTATTTGTATCCACATTAGAGTGAGAAAACATCGTCGATGGAAATGCTCTAAGTGGACTGACAACAGGTCATTGCAGATTGCTCTTTAAAGGAAGTGAATTAGGGTTTTTGGTTGAATATGGAAACAACAACTAGGTTATTTGGTATTAAAATTACCATCTGACTCTTGCATATTTGTAATATTACATGCTAAGTGGCAGCTAACTCACTAAACGGTTTTGTACAGATTCTCGCAAAGTCTGCTCCAACAACGGCCCTTGGTAAGTCATTACTATAATTAAACGGAAACATTTTACATGGCACTATGACCTTTTCTAAATCATCTAACGTGATAGTAGTGACGTCGAACAACAATGGTATCTACGATCCGTTGTCAGGATTTCGGTACTTTCTACACGACAATATACTGATAGTGTTAGTAAGAATGACGCCCCAAATTGTAGGCTACTGTGTACAGCTTACAACTACGTTTCAATGCAGAACTGACAGACTCATAGATAGTGGAGGAAACGATGTTTTTTTTTTAATTTTTTATCCAGACTTGAAAATCGCATGACTCCACTGTCTCTTGTCATATATTTCGTTTTTGCGTCATCATTCTTTCTACTGAGTACTTTCCTTAACTAGTCGTACTTATTAATAGCTTCTGCTGATACTCTGATGTCTACATATTCGTTTCACATCACATCCTAGATTTTCTGTTTTACGTATTATAATCGCAACCACTAACTTCTTTTCCACCCACAATTTTTCTCATAATCTTGCTGTCTATTTCTTGTTTCCTTAGCAGATTTGCATTAACTTAGATGTTTCTCAGGTGACCTTTTTTGCATCTATTTTCTCCCATATTCTTTCGAATATATGCTCTATTCACTTTTAGTCGAAACTCATCTAGCACCATTTCTTCAATGCGTACGGTTACCGCATAACATACCAATGACGACAAACAATTTTACACTGATGTTTGTGGCAAGTGAATCACCAGTAAGGACTTACGTTATTGAAATGATATCTGTACTTCAGTACTTTTCATTCCCTAACCGTAGAAATAGAACGGGCTGCGCGAGTAATGATCCATCGAAGAGTAAATGACTTTTCCGCCAAGTATATATATATATATATATATATGTGTGTGTGTGTGTGTGTGTGTGTGTGTGTGTGTTTGTGTGTAATTGTGTAAAGGCCACAAACTCCATACTTCCTCGTTAAGCACAGTTTCTTCTTTATTCAATGTTTTTGAATTATTGTAGTATCTGGGATACGACTGTCTGTTGTCTCAAATAAACTGAATTTTGTGTCTGACCATTTGTACAGGTAAGTATGTATGTATGTTTTGTGGTATGCATGTTTTGTGGTATGTATGACAAGAGTTACCTACAAGGCCTTCTTCTGTTTTTTTTTTCACTTTGCATTTTCCCCGTACCACGGATTATTTTTAGTTCTGACCGATTGTAGAGACACGTTTCTTTTCATTCAAATCCAAGGCGAGCTGGTAGTGGTCAAGAGGAGACCTCAACTGAGAGTAAATGTTAGGAGTTCACCAGCTGACAATTAAACAACAAAAACCTCCCTTACGCCTTGGTCGGTACTATGAGGGAGGGGGGTGGGGTGGAAGGTAGAGAACCTCTTAAATTTATATTGTACACTATTCTGATGATCGTTCCCATGTAGACAGGACAGGTTGCTTAATGCAAAGGTAAATTTAACCGTCATTTAGAGCACCTTTCTACATGTTATAAACAGATGGAAAGAACATCCTTATTTTTACCATTTGTCTGTAAGCCTGACGATAATTAACTTTCAGCGAAACTAGTCATACTGTACAAAAATGTGTAACATAGACTGCAAAGTAAACGATATAAGATCGTTTCAGACTTTCTATATTTTTTGTTGGCTTACTGCATCACTATACAGTCGATCCCTAATAAGGTTTCACAATTTCATTTACTACAATTTATTACAGACAAAACTGCCTTTTGTTTAAAACTTAAGTACTAGCTTCCGATGCAACAAAAATCGGTGTTAGATGAAAAACAGCGGCGCTCTAAATTTCGACCATCAGAAAACGAATTAGACAGGGTGGAAGGCTTCGATTGTGGTGAAACTTATTTCTGAGCGCTCTTCGCTGTCAGTTAAGTAGTTGTGAACTCTGAACAAGACAAAAGCGTGTTTTAAAAGTAACATGCTATGAGATTATTTGTTTAGAACGATGTGCCTTACATAGTATTCTTC
Source organism: Schistocerca gregaria (assembly GCF_023897955.1). Classification (NCBI taxonomy): domain Eukaryota; kingdom Metazoa; phylum Arthropoda; class Insecta; order Orthoptera; family Acrididae; genus Schistocerca; species Schistocerca gregaria. Next base: position 482,861,017 of record NC_064921.1, on the reverse strand, counting down.
CTGAAAACATTAGAAAATTACCATTAATTGCCTACTGATACACCCAGCATGGATAAAAATTGTCAGTGACCTACTGGCCCGGAGTACTGACATTCAATTTGACACTGCATCGAGAAAGCAATGATACTACAGCTGAGGTGATAGCAGAGGGCATTAGCAAAAGAATTGTGTTGTTCCGTTCGCTACTGGGATAGGTGTGTTCCACCTTTACACGATAACCGGACGAAATACGACTCAGTGCCTATCAACATATTTTCATATCTAAAATGTTCTTGAAGAATAATGCATCGTTTAAATCACAATTACTGAACACATCTTCCTAGTTCTTTCCGCAAAATGATGCCGCTTTATATTGCAGGATTCGGTAAATGGCTCCCCATTATATATGTTTGTGTATCTCAGATAAATATTATCTGACACACGCGATTCATTAACATAAGAATTCTCTTTTGTTAAAATCTGGTGCGAGTTTGGCTTCTGAACACGTCTCCATCTGAACAAGGTGTGCTAGACGATTAGCAGCACTTTAAGCACAATTAGCTTGTATCAAAACGAAAGTAGCTACACGTGCTAATTCAAAGAATTTTACAGGGTTTGCTTTTACCATTTGCTACCGACCTCCCTCTACCTCTGTCTTCCCTGCATGCACTCCTTGTTTTAGTTCTGATGGCATACGAAACACAGACCTACAATTGCAGTAGAAGGCTGAGGACATAAATCTAGAAATTTTAACTTTATTGAATAACTACCATTCACATTCTTAGCTACGCAATAATGAAGATTTTCGTAGCTCTGCGCCGCTGTTGTGATATTATGCTGAGCAGGTGTGTTGTCCAAACTCTAGGGTGTGAAATATGTCTGATGACAGATTATTTAGTGCAATAACCTTATTGCCTTCACCATAATTTCTGCAGAAAAAGCGTAGTGAGATGCTGTGACCGAATGCATCAGTTACCATAAATGGCACTACTAGTACATTATTGACACCAAACTGCGGTTGATGCCATTCGCCACTGTACTCAAAGCTGCACAAGATCCTTCGTCAAATGTCAATCCAACGAACAATAATGAAAATATTTAAACTAAAACAGTGCTACAGCGAAGTGCGGATAGCGCTACACGAGACAGTAGGCCAACAAACACACAGGAAACAAAACAATGACATTAAAATACCGTTAGAGTATATAAACTTGTGATGGTAATTTCCGTCACGCTTAAATACTGGGCATTAGCTTCATATCAGCAAACCTTTTGGTTAGTTATCCAGGGTTCCAGTGCTACGCTATGGCAACCTTATTTGCCGATTTTTTACTGATACAAGTGTAAAATGTGAATCAATGTATGAAGCTGTACGAAACGTATTAGGAAATGTATTTCCTTTATAAAATTTAGTTTAATGTAATTGTGCTGAATGTATGTAGGCCAGCGCTACGGTTACTAGATCGTATCATTTGTCTTCTGTAAAAGGGAGACGGCTGACAGTTGGGAGACAAAGAAGAGTGATCGCTAAGTTTGGAGGCAGATTTTTAAAACAGTGATTAGTGGAGGGAATGCGGAGAAAAATATCTGAAAGAAGGAAAAGGTGCATCGGAATTTAGCAAAGTACGGCAGAAAATTAAGAAAAATAGTCGAAGAGAATCTTATGATGTCGAGGTAAAGCAGGTCAATAAACGTTTCGTCTGAACGTTAAATATATATACTTTTCGACAAAGGTGGAGGCGTCTAGGTAAAGAAGAAAAGAAGACTGGATGGTGGGAGAATGAATTAAAACTGTCGCAGAAGAAAATTTGCAAGTGAGAGGAGAAGACAAGAGAGATTGAGAATAGTTAACAGTGGACGGCAACGCCATCAGGTTTGAAGATCAGTGATTATTTGAACTGTCGAAACGTGTGGGTAGAAGGAAAAGAAAGAGCTGTGAAAGCAACATTACTCAGCAAATTGTGGTAAACTGTATGAACGGTAAGGTTTATGAACTATGGAAATACGCATGTACGCTGGGGTATGAGGTATGAGGCAGCCAAAGAGGTGTCCTCAGGGAAAACAGTCTCACTTTCAAAAATGAAGGGACAAATTAATCTTTATGTGAACTTTAGGAATTCTACACTCCTGGAAATGGAAAAAAGAACACATTGACACCGGTGTGTCAGACCCACCATACTTGCTCCGGACACTGCGAGAGGGCTGTACAAGCAATGATCACACGCACGGCACAGCGGACACACCAGGAACCGCGGTGTTGGCCGTCGAAGGGCGCTAGCTGCGGAGCATTTGTGCACCGCCGCCGTCAGTGTCAGCCAGTTTGCCGTGGCATACGGAGCTCCATTGCAGTATTTAACACTGGTAGCATGCCGCGACAGAGTGGACGTGAACCGTATGTGCAGTTGACGGACTTTGAGAGAGGGCGTATAGTGGGAATGCGGGAGGCCAGGTGGACGTACGGCCGAATTTCTCAACACGTGGGGCGTGAGGTCTCCAGAGAACATCGATGTTGTCGCCAGTGGTCGGCGGAAGGTGCACGTGCCCGTCGACCTGGGACCGGACCGCAGCGACGCACGGATGCACGCCAAGACCGTAGGATCCTACGCAGTGCCGTAGGGGACCGCACCGCCACTTCCCAGCAAATTAGGGACACTGTTGCTCCTGGGGTATCGGCGAGGACCATTCGCAACCATTTCCATGAAGCTGGGCTACTGTCCCGCACACCGTTAGGCCGTCTTCCGCTAACGCCCCAACATCATGCAGCCCGCCTCCAGTGGTGTCGCGACAGGCGTGAATGGAGGGACGAATGGAGACGTGTCGTCTTCAGCGATGAGAGTCGCTTCTGCCTTGGTGCCAATGATGGTCGTATGCGTGTTTGGCGCCGTGAAGGTGAGCGCCACAATCAGGACTGCATACAACCGAGGCACACAGGGCCAACACCCGGCATCATGGTGTGGGGAGCGATCTCCTACACTGGCCGTACACCTCTGGTGATCGTCGATGGGACACTGAATAGTGCACGGTACATCCAAACCGTCATCGAACCCATCGTTCTACCATTCCTAGACCGGCAAGGGAACTTGCTGTTGCAACGGGACAATGCACGTCCGTATGTATCCCGTGCCACCCAACGTGCTCTAGAAGGTGTAAGTCAACTACCCTGGCCAGCACGATCTCCGGATCTGTCCCCCATTGAGCATGTTTAGGACTGGATGAAGCGTCGTCTCACGCGGTCTGCACGTCCAGCACGAAAGCTGGTCCAACTGAGACGCTAGGTGGAAATGGCATGGCAAGCCGTTCCACAGGACTACATCCAGCATCTCTACGATCGTCTCCATGGGAGAATAGCAGCCTGCATTGCTGCGAAAGGTGGATATACACTGTACTAGTGCCGACATTGTGCATGCTCTGTTGCCTGTGTCTATGTGCCTGTGGTTCTGTCAGTGTGATCATGTGATGTATCTGACCCCAGGAATGTGTCAATAAAGTTTTCCCTTACTGGAACAATGAATTCACGGTGTTCTTATTTCAATTTCCAGGAGTGTATAAACAAGTTAGAATTGTTTCCTTTCTGAGCACATAACACATGCTTTTGTTGGAATGTGAAGCTAAATAAATACTCACGCCACTTCATAAAGATAATTCAGCTGAAGTATACACAGTGTTAAGATAATGTCCCATTTTATCCTGACTTTACATCGAACCCCTTCCTGAAGTACTCCCTGAGTGCTGTAAAGGTCTCTTGTTTCTCATACTGATTTCCGTATTATATTCATAAACAGAACATAAAACAACATATACTCTTTCCGGTTACATAGTTAATTCTATCTTCTTCATTTTATCTTCTTCAGTCGTCGAGTTGGACCAATATTTAGTGGCATATTTGGAAGAAACAACGATTCCTTTAATTGGTGGGAAACACGAAAACTGCTATGGCCAACACTATATCAGTTTTATCTTAAAGTATTATGTATCACAGCAACATCAGTGGCCAGTGAACGAATACTTTTAAAAGCACTGAAAAGAACAGGAGATTCACTTCGGCTAAAATGGGTCAGGCCCGCCCGATTGGCCGGGCGGTCTCTCGCGCGGCTTTCCGGGTGGGAAGGAGCGCCTGGTCCCCGGCACGAATCCGCCTGGCCGACTTGTGTCGAGGTCCGGTGAACCGGCCTGACTGTGGATGGTTTTAGGCGGTTTTCCATCTCCCTCCGTAATGTGGGCTTGTTCCTCTTATTCCGACTCAGCTGCACCATGTCGGCGATTGCTGTGAAAACAAGTTCTCCATGTACGCATACACTACCATTACTCTACCACGCAAACTTAGGGGCTACACTCGTCTGGTGTGAGACGTTCCCTGGGTGGTTCACCGGGGGCCGAACCGCACAATAACCCTGGGTTCGGTGTGGGGCGGCGGAGGGGTGAAGTGGACTGCGGTAGTCGTCGTGGGGTTGTGGACCACTGCGGCTGCGGCGGGAACGGAGCCTCTCCGTCGTTTCTAGGTCCCCGGTTACCATAACATAACATAACATAAAATGGGTCAAATTTTATTTATAAATTACAATACTGACTAACTTTTCCTTTATGGGAACATATATGGCAATACTGACTGTAAATGATGACTGCAGATATACTTCAATTACCGTTGTTATGACTTTTCTGTCGTATTTTTTTCTAATAAAAGAAATAAACTGTAACAAGACTCAGTTTTCGTCATTAAAATCTTTTCACTTGTTAAAAAGTTTAGGATTTTGTTGTGATATTTGTAATTTTTGTAGCAGACAAAATTTATAACATTTTTATCTGAAAATGACTACAGACACAACAGAAAAACATTACTCCACTTTATATGCTCTTTCAAAACAGGACCATATCAGATAAAAATACAGGTTTAGTTACCTGAATTAAAACGGCAATCTACTGTTTTTTACTTATTTTTGTGTGTGAATGGTGAGTGATGAATCATGATAAAGAATTATTTCATTCCAGTGAGTGACCAGTTCTGATCCAGTCTCTGAATAGAACAGTTTTCTCCACCTCCAGTTTCATTCAAGACCTTCACAACATCTCCTGAGGGCTAGTCGCAACGATTCTGTGCAACTCAATCTCTTAGGTCTGGCCCTTTTCCTTTTTGTGACGTCTTTCTTGTCTCCAAGCCTGAGTGCGACGTCGCAGGAGGCCCCAACTTTGCATTCTTACAGAAGAAGACTGTCAACTGCTTCGAGTCAAATTTTGAAGTGCATTGCACTGATGTAAATTAAGGAATATAAAAAAAGTAACGCTTTAAGTTTTTTTCAGAAGCGTGTAATGTAATCGAAGCCCATTAATAATCCCACAGAGATTAAAAGCTACCCGGTACTCGATGGCCCATGAACAATCAAGTAGGCAGTAAGTGAGCTCCTACCTTAACGTCAGCTAACCTACTCGTTTTACACAACTCAGGTGCCCTGCTCTTCTAGGAGAAGGTACTCCATAGGACAGGCTTCACTTGACAAAAAGAGAAAATATGTGGCGTCTGTCGTTCCTTTTAGAGCGGATTACACTACCACCATATAGATTCTGGTTTCCTTGTTCCGCAGTACACACACCGGATTTTATATGGATACTTACAATGATATCATAGAACTACATCTTTTCGTTCTACGAAACTGAATATCTAATGACTAAACCCACAAGTCATTAAGCATGCAATGATTACCCAAGCTAATTCACAAACTTTTATTTCATCAATTTTGTTCCCGAAGTGTGTAAATCGACCTAGTTGGCAAGATGACTCTGTGGCGACATAAAAATATTTTGCTTTTTAGTACCAATCTCACCGATCGCAGTACCAAAGCCAGTAAAGGGCAGAATGGCGGACATTCCAAGAATCAGTGTTTTAGGAATATACCAATTCGGATGGTTCTCTCTTTTTGGGGAGAGAGAACGTATTGTCAAAGTGGACTGTGCGAATAAATGTAATAGGATTAATTTTTTAGTATTGCTCTGGTGTTCATTTCCTTTCATTGTTCGAATCAACGGATGAGAGCAAAATAGTTCCGAAGGGTGTTGCCATAGTTTCAAACAGCCACTTCGGTGCGTATCCTTTTTAGAGCTGTACTGTGCTGTCACAATGGACTGTTCAGTACAGTAGCGATCATAACACATATGTGAGATATGAAACTGGTCATTAAATTAAACATTAACAAATGTACAGAGATTCCGTCATATCCTTGCGTTTCGCTTGCTTTGAGCTTTTCAGCAATAGAAGTATTTATTTCAATGCCAGACAGTCGAAAACTTGTAAGCTAGTAAAAATTTGGCCCTGTAGTAGCGTTGTCATGCCTAAATAAGTTTTTAGATGAAGATGTTTTATACTTCCTATGTTTGTGTTCTGACTTCACTTCGGGACATCTGACCAAGCTCCTAGAGACAGACTAGAATGTATATATCTGACATCATGACCTATCTTTTTTCATGAAGCGTTGCTTGTGCTATGCTCCAGGATAATATTCATGGCGGACATTCCACCTTGGTAACTCGCAGAGCCGAACCGCCTGTGACAATGACCTGCAGACTGCCAGCTAGGGGGAAATACTGAGCGAATTTCGAGAAGTCCGGAAGCTATTTGCAACTCCAGGGAACGAACGAGCGCCTAAATCTGCAGAGGAAGCATAACGGCATCGTGGTAGCCGAGAGACACGGTCATACAAGTGGCAAATCAGAGTGTCGCGAGGAAGGCCTAGGTGCAATGCAACTACAAGTACTGAGGTGCCGGACCAACAGAAAAGACGATCTTGACGGTGAATCTGAGGAAATCTGAAGCCACTGTAAGAGCTGACAACGAGGGAAAACCGGGGCACATGACGTTATTGTCATCCTCGCTGCCTCAGAGTGCACAGAAATCGCCAACATAAATGCCCCACATTTCCTAATAAATGTCTCTTTTGCTGAGTGCTGATTCCTGCCTGCCCGGTGCGTAGCCCCTGTGTCACTTGCAGCTATCCAGTGAGAGGCGAGTCTATTGGAGTCTATTCCCGGTATGCCTAGCCGTCTTCCACAGTCAATAGAGTCACAAGTCCTGCTGGAAGGACTCTGCCACTGCCAGCTGCAGAAGCAAGTTTGAAGGCGACACTAATGGGGCCCAGAGACCGCTATTACCCTGCAGGCCTGCTGGAGGCTTGACCTGCATGAACAGGTCGCTGGCCACCACATCACTCCGAAAGAGAACGCTTCTGCTGCTGCTCATCCCGTCCCTGTGGCAGAGAGCAATGCTGCTGGCCCCCGTCCCCAAAGTGAGCGCTGAGGGCCGACCCTCATCTGACAGCAAACACTCCAGGTGTCAATGAAAGCACCTAGGAGAATGAGACGTTGAGGTGGAGGCCACCGGCTTCAGTGGGTCGACGGTCACACAGTGACATAATCACCGCCAACCGCCGTCTCGCTGCGCCAGCAGAACTGCAAGTCGAGCACACACCGACATCCTCCTATTGATGAGGCGACTACTGTGCCAGACCAGCTGTAGGACGGCGACTTGGGAGACAGTCCTGTATTACAGCTTAATAAATGTGTTATTGTTAATAATGTTTTCTGGGTGCTGCCGAGCATATCTGGGTACTCACCACTGCATCCCGCCCGGCTCTCTCCTGACAACTGTAGGAGTTTGGGACTGAACCCATATACCTGCAAAGCTTGGTATAATGTAAGGTGTCGGCAATGTATCAAAAAGTATAAATTCAGTTCATTTAGCATACTGACTCAAATATTGAATTGAATATTATATGTCAGTTGTGTTGAAAAATTAATGAACTTTCATATTTTAAGGTTCATTGATTCTTAAGATTTGTATTGCACATAAAATTATATCTAGAACAAATATTTGATCCTTCTGGAACCTCGGACACAGAACTTGGGACCTTACAGGGAAATAAGAGGGAACTTACTCATAGTGGCTTCAGAATGAAGGATGAAAGGAAGATAAGTGTTTAACGACTAGTCAAGAATGACGTCATCAGATACGGAGCACAAGCTCGATTTAAGGAGGGATGGAGAAGGAAATCGGCCACACTCTTCCAAGGGAATCGTCCAGGCATCTTCTCTAAACGATTTAGGAAATTCGCGGGAAAGCTTAATACGATGGCCGGGCGCGGATTTGAACAGCCGTCCTAACGAAAGCGAGTCCAGTGTGCTACCTCGCTCGATTTGCATCAGAAACATTATAATTCGTCATAGCGTCTACAGTTTACAACTGGTAAGTATGGTACACGTCATACGAAAAATACTTTCACTAGTTCAGTTACACCATCACCGTTAATGTGGCTGTCTTCAAGAGGTCGGAGTGACGTATAAATATTAAATCGTCTCACGTATTTAGTGAGAATAGAAGAGAAAGTGTATTAATCACATTCTCTATTTCTGTGCACTGGGTTTCAGCAGCTAATGTAGAAATGATTTCGTTAGTAATTACTGTGTGTGCAACTACAGAAAGCTTTCCTTGCCACGAAATGATTCATTTTTTCCAGTTGAAACACAGTCACTGGTAAGGGTTTTCCCGTCACCTTCCCGTCTTCAATGTGGACTTGGTCTCTGCATGCACATTTCACCAGATATTTCAGCTTTCTCACTCGCACTGCACGTAAAAAATATGAAAAACTACTCTGACACTATAAACAACGAACAATAAAAAACAGCGAGGCCTACAGTGAGGTCTCTTGGTAAGGCAATAATTCTCCGACGTGGAAGGGAAAATGGAGAGGGGCTGAGTGCCTACTCCCTGCCTCCCGTCTGGCAGGCAGTCTACACCTCTCGGGCCCCATTTGCACAGAATCGGTCGTCACGATGGCCTCTAATCAGAAATGAGCGCCCAGTACAGCTGTTTCATCAGACTCCAATGGCCGTGCCCGTGACCACAAACAGTGCTGAAACTTTTCCTTCTCTATTTAGCGTGCCATTAACGTTAACTGTTAACGAGATCATTAGAGGTGGAACTACTTGCCCCACAGTGGCACAGACATGGCAGTCCGTGGCAACACGCAGCCTTAATGCACTTCGGTGTTAACGCTGTTAGTCGTGCATTTGCTAACCAGACAATTGCTTTCGCGAAGCACAATTAAATTTGCGTGCCCTTCGTTATCGGTTCTCAGCAGCAGTCACGCTAGCTATGGCATCCTCATCTGTAGCACACTCTTTTACAGCCACGAGCACCTGCTGTCTCGAGGGGGCGGCGTAGTGTTTGATTTGAGCATGCATGCATATCTAATGTTTACCAAGTTTACCACTGTTGCCTCTAACATAGACTTCAGCGATTATAAATAGCCTGTGAGGTTCGTCGATGGTGTTGAGTGAATGATTCGGCACCGTGTTTAAGACAGTCGATATTCATTCGGAAAGATTGTGATTCGATTCTCAAAGATTTTCACTCGTTATTCTAAACCGTTGGGATGGTTTTTCACACACCCTCGTTGTAAAACGGACGGCAAGCCTTAATCTTTATTGCTGACGAACATCAGAATGTTTAGGAGAAGTGTTTCAGGTTTTGTCTTTAACATTACGTGCTACAGCAAGACCATTTATGTCAAGACTCTAGCACAGTTCGGCAACATGAAGATATTCAAAGAGCGAAACCGGCCGTAACATGCTAAGTAATTAAAAATACAGCTTAGATGGTTTTTGGCAATCATTAATATTACTATCATCTGTGTGCTCAACACGATCTAGATTGTTTATGTAACATACATAAGATAGCTGAGGCTGGAAAGCAGGCAGAACAGATTGCAGCATCAATAAATACCATACCGCAGATGTAAAAGTATTAAGAGTATTAAATTTACATATGACCCTGCAAAGGTGCGAAGGAGAATTGTTATCTCGCTAATACCTATAGTAGAAAATTTAAAGCTACATACAAAAATATTTTGTTCTCTTTAAGAAATATTTCTCTGATATGCATTAACAGATGCCCAAATCTTAAAATTACATAAATGTCTGTGAAGCAGACAGGGCTGATTATAACTCCAATAATGAGCAAACCCTATAGATAGAATTACCAGCACAAATTAAAAAAGTAGTTCTGTCAAAAGGATCTTCGCATCAACAGATATCAATCAGATAGTTCAGAAAAGTAATATGAAAACTTCTAAAAGTTCGGATACACTGATGGGAAGCAGCCAAAGAGGATTGCTTTTTCACTAATATGCGTAATCATAGAAAACAGAAACTTCAAAATAATTTACTCTTCAGTGAAGCTGACTGAGAGCTTTATCTACCAATTGTATGAGCAACATCATCCCAGGCAACCGTAACACCTAGAACACATTAATTAGGTAATTACAGAAAGGATGCAGTTTCGGCTAACCTCCCAGACAGAAGCTCGACAAATTCTAAAAGATACTCACAGAGCAGGGTACAATACAAATTTACACAGTAAGCGAATGAGAGGCAGTGAGCAAACAGCCAACCAACACCGAAACATGGGTGCATAAAACGTACTTTTAGCCTGGTAGTACCAACCATTTCAAAAAAGAAAATATATGTGAAATGTACTAAAATAAAGGAAATAGCATACAATAATATTTTTTTATCTGTTTTCCGTCTTTCCCATAGTTGCTCTAAACTCGTGGAGGTAGATACTGTCTGTGTAAAAAAATGAAGACAGTTGATTTATTGTCATTCGCGTTTAGCTTCTTTTATTGGGGAAGCATCATCAGTGGCCTGAAATACATGTTTCCTTTTATACAAAGAATAAATCAATTAATTCATAGATAAAATAGGCTGCTATATTACATTTTGTCGTGTTTTTCTCTTGATTTTTAGGTTAGATGCAAATTTTCTAGCACAATTTCCGTATTGTGAATGTTTCGTTTGATGTTACTTACGATTTGCAGAGATATTGATACATACGTATGGTCCTGGAGATGTGTTTGTTAGTTTTCACATTTTAGCTGGCCGAATTCTGGAGTTCTTTTATGCACATTTGTCACATCGCATGTTCCACATTTAACCTTCCCTTTGTTGATCAACATATGTGTGTTTTTGGTGTATAGTGTTGTCAGCTGTTGTGTGTTTGTCTGTCTTTCGTTTCTGTTGTGTTTGTCGGTTTTCATCTGTTGTCTGTATGTGTGTGTGTGTGTGTGTGTGTGTGTGTGTGTGTGTGTGTGTGTGTTTTCTTAATGTTAATTTGTGTGTGTGTGTGTAATTTTCTGTGTGCAAAAGTATTTTTGTAAGTAAGAAAAATGTGTCTGTGTGTGTGTGTGTGTGTGTATTTTGTTGTGTGTAAATGTTTTTTGGCTTACAAAATAAGTATGAGTAGATGAGTATGTATGTGTGTGGGGGGCGGGGGGTTGGGCGGTTGATGGGTGGGGGGAGAACAGAAATAGGGGGAGGAGATTCATTATTTATCCTGGTTACATTTCGCTTTGTTATTTTTTGGTGGCTACCATGATCAGAGACCTATTGTTCCTGTGGGTAGGGTCGTGAGTACCTTCCTTTCCCTTACAGTGGCTCTTTGCATGTGAAAGCTTTCTTGCAATGTTAGGAGCTTTTTGTTGTGATTATTCATCCTGATAGTTTTCGTATCACATTCCATGTTGGATGGTTCATGTCCATGTTTTATCAGTTGTTCAGCGAAGGTAGAATGGCTGTTTTCGTATTTCCAGCTTCTTATATGGTCTTTATATCTACTTTTGACGCTGCTGCTTCTCAACACGAGATATACAAATTTACATTCTTGGCACGGCACTCTAGCTTATATATAACTGCTGCTTGGTATTTATCCGAATTCTCTGTTATTTTTCAATGTGATAGGAGTGTGTTTCTTGTTCTGTAAGCTATTTGTAATCCCTGTTTCTTTAGTATATATGCTACCTAGTGTGTTGCATTGTGTTTGTATGTAGGGGTTTTGTGTTTCTGTGTGAGCTATAGTGTCTGTGGTGTTCTGTGCTCTCTGGTTGTTTTCATTTTTCTTTAGTTTTGTTTAAATTGTTGTTGATTATTTGTGCTATATGGTTGCTGTAACCATTGTTTGTGGCTATTAGTTGTATTGTTTGTAATTCTTTTTCATAGCTTTCTTTGCTAAGTGGGATGTTAGTTAGCCTGTGTAACGTGTGTCGTGGAGCCGCTCCTGCTTCTCAACTCGAGATACACAAATTTACAATCTTGGCACGGCACTCTAGCTTATATATACCTGCTGCTTGGTATTTATCCGATTTCTGTGCTATTTTTCAATGTGATAGGAGTGTGTGTCTTGTTCTGTAAGCTATTTGCAATCCCTGTTTCTTTAGTATATTTGTTACCTAGTGTGTTGCATTGTGTTTATATGTAGGGGTTTTGTGTTTCTGTGTGAGCTGTAGTGTCTGTGGTGTTCTGTGCGCTCTGGTTGTTTTGATTTTTCTTTAGTTTTGTTTAAATGTTTGTTGATTATTTGTGCTATATGGTTGCTGTAACCGTTGTTTGTGGCTATTAGTTGTACTGTTTGTAATTGTTTTTCATAGTTTTCTTTGCTGAGTGGTATGTTAGTTAGTCTGTGTAACATGTGTCGTAGAGCCGCTAATTTTTAATTTTGAGGGTGGTTAGATGAAGCATGTATAATTATGTTTGTGGCTGTTACCTTTCTGAAGATGTCAAATGTGTGTTTATTATTCTCTTTCTTGTTATATCCAAGAAAGGTATTTGCTTTAGCGTTTCTTTTTCTTAGAGATACTAAAGGAAACAAATGACGATAATACAGCCATGTGGGGCATTTTCCATCAAGTTATACAACAGTTTCAAGAATATCGATTTCAGACTCCACAAGACCATCCAACACATTAAATTAAGTCAGACCTGTAAAATAAACGAAGTAATTCCAAGTTATATTAATGTAAATGTCAGAAACAACTCTTTGATAGCACAAAGAACGAAATCATTTGTAGAAAAGACTTGGTTAAAAATGAAATAAAATCGCTTTATACTAAGAAATTCATACTTAATAGGATGTTACATGATCTACATCTTGAGTTATCAGTATTTATTAGCAACACAACAGTGATGATCAACACAATACAAAAAACTGATCACATCACAGCAAGAACACTGCAATACACCCACAACAAACACAAACGAAAAATGAGAACACTCATCATACGTCTCAAAATATCCACGGGTGTACTGCCGGTCTACAGTGTCCAACGGGCAGAATATTTCGGCGATCATACATGTCGCCATCATCAGGTGAACTGTCGGACTGAGTTCCTGTGAACGTGCCGGCACGGAGATCCGTACGCTATGGCTGCTCAGGGGAAACTGGGTTCGGTCGCGGCGGCGGCCAATTTAAATACCCACAGCCCGCGGCACGCTCCCTGCGTTGTCCGCGCCCCGCGCCACGGTCGCGCGTTGGAACAGATTGCGACGGCGTTTGAGATGACGTCGGTGTGAGGGCTCTGTCCACCGTGGTCGTCACAACTATACGTTTGCTCGATTTACTCTTGATTAACCCAATCGCTGGTTCCCAAGCCTTGCTAAGATTATAACCCCAGTCACGGTTTATGAGGTCGTCATTGGTGGGAATATCGATGGCCTCTCTAACAACGCTGTCCCAGTACCTCAACGTCTGTACCAGAATCCTCGTGCGTTCATACTACATAGCGTGTTTTCCCGGCAAACAATGTTCAGCGACCGCCGTCTTCCTCGGATACATCAGTCGAGAGCGCCTCTGGTGTTGACGGCATCGATCCTCGACGGTACGCATCGTCTGACCAATATACCAATTGCCACATTGACACGGAATCTGGTACACGCCAGTCTTCCTCGAATCGAGGTCATCTTTGGCGCTCCCCACCAGTGCTCGAGTTTTATTCGGAGGACAAAACACAGTTCCGACCCGGTGTTTCTTCAAAATATGGGCGATTTTCCCAGAGTGCGCCTGTATATGGAATAAACGCATTGCCTACATCCTCCCTCGTGATTTGATCCATCTCCACAGGTTGTGCTGTAGTGGTTGGGCGGAGAGCACGTTGAATCTGCCACTCTGAGTAAGCATTTTTTCGAAATACAGTTCTCAGATGTTCCAATTCCTGGGGTAGACTCTCTGCGTCAGAGATAGTGCGTGCCCTATGTACTAGAGTTTTAAGTACTCCATTCCTCTGTGAATGGTGGTGGCAGCTGTCTGTGTACAAATACAGATCAGTGTGCGTTGTCTCCAGATACACCCCATGACCTAGGGTGCCGTCAACCCTTCTCTTGACTAAGACGTCAAGGAAAGATAATTTACCCTCAGTTCCAGTGTCCATAGTGAATTTGATGTTGGGGTGTATGGAGTTTAGATATGTAAGGAAGTCAAGGAGTTTATCCATACTATTCGGCCAGATGACGAACGTGTCGTCCACGTAACGGGAAAAGCAAGTAGGTTTCCATTCGGATGACGATAGGGCTTCCTCCTCGAAGTTCTCCATGTACAAATTCGCTACCACCGGTGAGAGTGGGCTACCCGTGATGACTCCCTCTGTTTGTTCATAGTATTCTCCATTGAAAAGAAAATACGTGAAAGCCAAGGCATGCCTAAAAAGTTCATTGGTCTTCTAGTCAAACTTCTGGCTAATCAATTATAGTGACTCTCGCAGGGGCACCCTCGTAATCAAGGAAACGACGTCAAAACCCACTCAGCGAACCTGAAGCTATCAAGGCGTTTAACAAAATCCATGGAATTACGTTGTGATGAGGGCATTTACCCACATAAGGACTTAATATTCCCTCCAGGTATTTGGCCAACAAGTATGTAGGTGCCCTGATGTTGCTCTCAATGGGGCGTAATGGTACCCCCTCTTTGTGAACCTTCGGGAGTCCATATAGTCTAGGCGGTACCGGACCTTGGGGTACAATTTCTTAACGTCACGCACCAGTAAATCTGCGTCCTTGAGAAGCGACCTCGTCTTGTTCTCCACCTTCTTTGTAGGCTCAACGCTGATGCATAACCTTAGCAAAATTTGGAACAACATTCTCGGAATGACAGCGCTTTAGAAAGGCAAGAGTACTTAGCAAATGACATCTACAGTGGCGCAACTTTTCAAATTTCTTCATGCTGCGGTACATCACCTCCCCGTATTGTTGTATGATGTGATTCTTGAGTTTCTCCCGGCGTATCTGATAATCAAAATATCCACGGATATACTGCCGGTCTACAGTGTCCAACGGGCACAATATTTCGGCGATCATACATGCCACTATTTCTCGGAAAATCACGCCATGGAGTATGAACGCACGAGGATTCTGGTACAGACGTCGAGATACTGGGACAGCGTTGTTAGAGAGGCCATCGAAATTGGCACCAATGACGACCTCATAATCCGTGACTGTGTCTATAATCTTCGCAAGGCTTGAGAACCAGCGATTGGGTTAATCAAGAGTAAATCGAGCAAACGTATAGTTGTGACGACCACGGCGGACAGAGCCATCACACCGACGTCATCTCAGACGCCGTCGCAACCTGTTCCACGGCGCGACCGTTTCAGTATCCACTTATTAAGTACAGCTTAAGCTGCTGTACTAGTCTGCAAATTACGAATCGCTACCATTGCTATAAAATTTGAGGTGTGAGCTTTAATTGTCGATATATATTTATTTCCTGTAGGTGTCCTAATGAATGGTCCCAGGATATTGTGCCCAATCATGTGAAATCCAGCAATCCTTGCAAAGGGGTTTTTGGACGACTAACACCTCAAAAATCTATCTAAAACCTCTAGCAGCTCCTTTCCTGTAGTGGAGTACGCTTTGTTCAGCTCTCTTGTAGCAAATGCAGTGGATGTTCTGGCCCATTAAAATTCTCATTTAGGGTACAATCAAGAGCGCCATTGCTAGTGTCACATGAGAGCATCCAATTCTTCTGAAAATCGGGAAAGATCTTTACTTGATCGGAAATTAATGATGTCTTCTGGGTTTCTAATGACATTTGAGATTCTGCTGGCCACTGGGTGTACCACTCGTAAATAACCGACTAAACGGTTCTATAATCTGTTCAAAAATGTTTAAATATTATCGACAATAATTACATGATGAAGTTCCAGACAGTCTCTATTACGCAATAATCGATACGAACCCCTTTCCTGCTAATCATACGTCCAGAGAGTTTGCCTGTACCAGCGTAAAATGGCCTTTATCTACGCTAAGCAAAAGACACTCCGCTTGTTGTCTACTGAAAACGTCTTCCAAGCGTTTCACACACTCTGGACCATATTTAAAGAATATTCCAAATATCTTCAAATTTTCAGTGGTTGTTTTAGGCTTAAGTCCATGTCTCACTTTGGCTAATAAACTCTGGAACGCGGCTGGTGCATTTTTGAGCCCAGACAGCATCCTAAGATACTGCTAATAGTAGTATCATGAAAGCTGTCTTTGGTCATTCCTTTAGGTCTAATTTTTCTATTGTTTCCGTAATATTGGGGATGAAATATGCATCAGTGACAGTTTTCATCTTAAAATAATAGTAATTTCAAACCATCATGGCTTTGTTTATTTATTTTAGCACCACCTGATGATTTCTTAGGTACAATGACTACTGCTTTGTTTTATGGGCTATTACTACACTCTCCTATCCTTTCTGCCAGTTGTTGACTTATGAACACGTAAGGTGCAGAAAGAGGCAAAAACAAAATCTTAGGAGTTTATTAATCGTCGGAAGTTGAAAGGTATGGGAAATTATGTTACCTCTTAGGGAAATGGCGGCAAGGGACAGGAAAGGACACCACCTGAAATCAGTGTGTATGCCTGGGGGGTTCTTCAACATTTTGAGGAGGCTAATCCTGCAGTCACTGAGGGAACAGGGTGTAACAAACTGCTGATTGTGGCACACGATACCTGTCATTCAGGTTCCTGACGTCATTCTTGGGTCTTTCGAGCGACAGACAGAGAAGGTTGAGAAGACCAGCCTTGCGCGTGGAGTTTCAATGAAGCTAATAATTTGATGGATGGTCCCTAGACCTGATCCTGACCCTTTGGTTCTGAGCCTATTGCAGAACTGAACCACAGACTTCGGAGGTTATGTGGCGAGCTAGGCTGCACCTTTAAGGTCCCTCTCAATAGGTCAGGTGTTCACTATACATTGGAGGTAGCTACTCATGTAGGTGACAGCGTGTGGGGTGCACACAAGGTTTCTTAGATTAGGAGACAGTCCATCCAATTCAGATAACGATGGTTGTAGGAAACCATAAGTATCAGTGTAAGATCGAAAGAAATGCTTTCCACTCGTGAGCGTATTAAAATCCTAATGGTAAACTGCAGAAGCATTCGCAACAAAGTGCCAGAGTTTGTGGCGCTCATGATAAGCAGCAAAGCTGACATAATACTAGGTACAGAAAGTTGGTTGAAATCTTGAAAAGATTACTGTGAGATTTGTGGGAGAAATTTAAGTTTATATCGAAAGGATAGGCAAACGATGGGAAATGGAGGTTGTGTGTTTATCGCTGTAGACAAAAAAAAAAAACTCAAATATACTGAGAGAGAAACTGAAGCTGCACGTGAGATTGTTTGGGATATACTCAGAGTCAGGAGAGGGCATAGAATAATTATTGGATTATTCTATCGACCACCAGACTCATATCCTGATATAACAAGAAATTTTAGAGGAAACATCAGTTCACTTGTGCATAAGATTCTCAGTCATACTCTAATCATCGATGAAGACTTGATCATCCAATTATAATTAGGGAAAACTAGTTTTGTTAGTAGTTAACATGATAAAACATCCACTAAAACTTTACTAAATGCCTTCTTTGAAAACTACCTAGAACAGATACCTAGGAACTCCTTTCATGATGGAAATATATTGAATCTAATGACCATAAATAGACCTGACGTCTTTCAGAATGTTCACATCGAAACTGATATCAGTGACCACGACCCAGTAGTGGCAACAATTGTAACCAAACTAACAATGATAACTAAATCAAGTAGAAAGATATATATGTTCAATAAACTAGACAATAAATGTAGTGTCATATCTCAGTGAGGAATATGAAGCTTTCAGCACAGATCAGTAGCATGTAGAGGAACTCTGGCTCAAGTTTAAATGAATAGTTGATTATCTTATGGATAGATATGTATCCAGTAAAATAGTTCTTAATGGAAGGAACCTCCATGGTATACAGCCACTGTAAAGAAACTTTTTAAGATACAGAGACTACTGCGTAGTAGGTGCAAAAGAGAGTCTACAGCTACATAAAGAGGGGATGTTTAATGAAATCGCGTTTGGCTGTCAAGAGAGCAATGGATGATGCTTTCAATAACAACCGTAGTGGAATAATATCAAATGACAATTTCACAAAATCCAAAGAAACTCTGGTCGTATGTAAAGGCTGTTAGTGTCCAGTTGTCACGTCGCGAATCATACAGCAATAAGATTTTATTGCAGTAAGATACCTTGCAGTACGGGCTTGTAGCTTTGGAGTCGGTGATAGTGACAGCCACTTGTATCTCTGCGTGATTCACTCGCACCTGTCACTAGCACGACCATGGGAAGTGCTGCTTGTGTCAGTTCCAGCGACAGAATGTTCAACCCTTAAGAATTTAAATAAACTATACTAAATCTTATTCAATTTCGAAAGAACTTTATATTTAGCCTTTTGTTATTAGAAAGAAGGTCGTTGTAAAATCTCAGCTTCCTGACTGTAATACATTCAAAGTTAGAGAAAATTACCAAAAATACAAAAAATCGACACTAGTAAGATTAAAGTCAGTTCGGATTCATAACAGTTTGTCCTTTACTGTCAGTTGGAATCATTATCGAAGTTTAAAAAATGTTACGTAAATATATTTGAATTTTTATGCTTAAGCAACGTTCACTATTTTTCGTTTTAGTAATAGAGAATTCAGCAAGAATTAATATTGATTTAATAATTGTTTTGTTGTGTAAATAAATGAGAGTAAATGAGAGTGTGTATCCGGGACATACGTAAAGATTCAGTATTATCTCCCGTTAAACATTATGTAACCTGATCATGGGAAACTAGGAAACGCTTTTGCAACGAAAGTGGTAATTCCCCTTACTTGCTGATGACGTATGCCAAAGTGCGCTTGTTTTTGTAAAAAGGCAGCCAGAATAGTTATTTGTAATGTTTTTCTAAAGTTATTTCAAGATTAGTTTTCGTTTGGTTTGGTTTTGTGGAACATTTTGTTAATATTTGCAGCATAAGATGACCTAAATGCCTCTGTGATTATTAACACGAGTAAAACAGTTTAGGCACGAATACGATATTGAAAGATTGATCTGATTGGATGTTCATTTGATCAACCAGTCAGAGTGACGTCTTTCCCGTGCTCTATCAAATTATATATGCGCTGTGAGCAACGGCACTGAGGCTGTCGTAGTCTCGCTGTCAGACGCGCAGGTCATGTTGAATGTGTCCGAAAAACTTATATTTAAAATGAAGAAGGTACTCTTAATTCGCATTCGGTGTATATCTCCGTGAAAGCAGATGCATTTACGGTCACATTTTGAAAATTTGAGCTTTGTGAAGGAATTAGTTGGAGGGATAAATGCGAGTGAACTCTCTGCCTTTATGAAGAATTCCGCATGGCATATTTCGTAATCGTTCACGGAATAGTTGGCGAGCAACTTCTTTTAAAGAAATCCGCTGTGAATGGCAGAATGTAAAACTTATGTTGTAGTTGAGTGCAAACTGTGAAAATTGCGTAACAATTCAGGCTGAACTTTTTTACATTTCTGGCTGTCTTGCGTGTGTACTAGATAGTATGAGCTTTGAGATGAGGACAGTGATATTAGCTGTTAGTTTTACATGTGGGCTGATTGCACCTATTTGATTTGGCATCTAAAGCTAAATAAGGAACTCTTTGCTGAATTTTGACATTTTTCTAAGAGATAAAACAATCGCCCTCCACCCGAGAATTGTTACAAGATATTACGTGACATTTAGCTACAGAGTTTATGAGGACTATGCTAATATAAGTATTGACGATGTTTTTCTTCATTGCTGCTTTTAACATAGTTAGATCAGTATTTACGTTGCAGAAAAGCGGGTTGGTTACCAGACGCCGTACTGAGGTAGGTGGAGCTTTTGTGGTTGACAGTACGACAAAAGAAGTAATAAGCAGTTACGCGAATTTTAACCCAGCAACGCCGCACAGTCCCTAGCGAATGAAATAGAAAATGAAACTGAGGGTAGCAAAGGAAAATCTGAAATGCTTAACTCCGCTTTCAAATGATCCTTTACACAGGAAAACCTAGGAGAATTTTCCCAATTTAATGCTCATACCTATGAAAAGATGAGTGAAATTATTAGTGTCAGTCCTGTTGAGAAACAGCTGAAATCGTTAAAACTGAACGAAGTCCCAGGCTCCAATGAGATTCTATACTGAATTTGCTGCTTTGTTATCCTTCTTCTAACTATAATCTATCGCAGATCCTTCGAACAAAAAATTGTGCCCAGTTGTAGTAAAAAGTCACACGTCACACCCGTCTACAAAATGGGTAGAGGAAGTGGTTCACAAAACTACTGTCCAGTATCCTTGTCACTGCTCTGTAGTACAATCGTAGAATATATTCTGAACTTAAACATAGTGTGGTATCTTGAACAGACTGGCCGCATCTGTGCCAACCAGCATGGATTTCGAAATCATTGATTATGCGAAACCCAACTCGCACATTTCTCACATGACATACCGAAAGCTTTGAATGAAAAAAAATCGGTAGATGCAGTGCTTCCTGATTTACAAAAATCATTCGACTCAATACCACACCTACGATAATTGTCAAAAGTATGGCCAAATGTGGTATCAAGTGAATTTGTGACTGGATTGAGGACTTTTTGGTAGGGAGGACACAGCATGTTATCTTAGCTGGAGAGTCATCATCAGCCTCATAAGTAACTTTGGGTGTGCTCCATGGAAGAGTTTTGGTACCCTTGTTGTTCATATTGTATATTAATGACCTTGCAGACAATATTAATTGTAAAATCAGGCTTTTCGCAGAGGATGCAGTCGCCTGTAATGAAGAATGTCTGAGAGAGGCTGCATTAATATTCAGTCAGATCATGATAAGATTTCAACTTGGTGCTGAGATTGGCAATTTGGTTTAAATATTCAAAAACGTAAACATTTGCACTTCATAAAACGAAAAAAAAAACATATTATCCATGACAATAACGTCAGTGAGTCACCGTTGGCAGCTTCCACCTCACACAAATACCTTAGTGTAACACTTTCTAGGGATATGAAATGAAGTAATCTCATTGGTTCAGTAGTAAACAAAGCGGGTGGTAGATTTCTGTTTGTTGGCAGAATACCGGGGAAATGCAATCAGTCCACAAAAGAGACTACATACAAATCACTCGTGCGACCCATCCTAGAGTATTGTTCAAGTGTGTGAGACCCGTACCAGATAGGACTAACAGGCGATACTGAACGTATAAAGAGAAGGGTAGCACAAACGGTCACAGGTTTGTTTAATCTGTGGGAGAGAGTCACAGAGATACTGAAGGAACTGAACTGGCAGACTCTTGAAGACAGACGTAAACTATCCCAAGGAAGTCTGTTAACAAAGCTTCAAGAACCGGCTTTTAATGATTGCTCTAGGGATGTATTGCAGCCCCCTACGTATACCGTTATAGAGCGATCATGAGGATAAGATTAGAACAATTACTGCACGCACAGACGCATTCAATCGTTCTTCCCGCGCTCCATACGTGAAAGGAACAGGAAGTTACCCTAATAACCGGTACAACGGGACGTAGCCTCTGCCATGCACCTCACGGTGGCTCCCAGAGTATAGATGTACATGTAGATGTAGATGAACTCCTCCATTAAGTGCTGGGGATGCTTTGACATTTGGTAAGGCTTTCTCTAGAGTGGCGCATACTGCCTTTAGGTATACAATGCTGGATAACTGGTGCAGTTAATAAAGGAGCATCTGTTGTAAATAAATCCAAGAACAGTAGTCTGTTAACAAAGCTTCAAAATCCGGCCTTTAATTATTACTCTAGGGATATATCACAACGTCCTACGTATCAACCATATAGGGATCGTGAGGTTAAGATTAGCCTCGTGTTGCCTGCTGATCACTGTTTTCAAAGTGATACAATTTCCTAAGTGATATTAATGCAACAAGGTTCGTTTGAAGTTTTGGTTATCAGATGACCTATCACTGACCTCTTCGTCTAACACCAACAAGTGACAATCATTACGCTCTTAGGCAGACTAACCCTGTCCTTGCTGAAGTTATCCAAACTTATAGCCACCATAAATTCACCATTAATATTATTTATGCATGCTACGTTCCTGCACACAGAAATACATTTCATCTACTTTTTCATTATCCACCAGTGGAGATAACAATCATAATGCTTCATTTGGTAAGTTGGTTTCAACAGAAACCCGCACTAACTTCTCTGCATCTGATGATGCAGTGCCATGACAACCAGTATTCAGCGTACGTGTTCACAGTTTAGCTGCCAACACCTGCATGAGGGGCGAAATTTCCTTAAACTCAATGTGACATGATGCATGATAATCAAAAGCTAAAAGATAAAAATACGTCAAAAACAGGGGATACTGATAGTGCACAAACATATATAAAATAACTGAGCAATAAGACAACGACAGGCGAAGTGTGATAGGATGATGATACCAACCGTTTAGATTAATAATCATGTGTAGACTAGTCTTAAAGAGCTGAAGTATAGTCTGACAATAAGTATAAAACGCCTAGACAGGATTAGAATGATATACGCAACAGGAGCAGCAACGTAATCACATAAAACAGCACGGTGCGTGCACACAGCGCCAAACATAATGAAACTAAGCGAGAAGTAAAACGGGTTATAAACTTTATATAATATACTCTCTTCCCACCATTTACCTATCATCGTCTTACTGCTTATTTTTTGATATATTTTTCTATACTGAGTGTACCCTTTGTTTTAGCTGAATTTTTATCATTTATCTCTTTATTATTATGCGTTCCTTCACGTTGACTCGTAGGCAATTTTGCTGAACACTTACGTTGTATGACATATTTAGTGGGTTTACGGTTGTACTCCCATGTATTTAATACACACATATCAAAAAGAAGTTTTGCATCACACTGGTTGTTGACTGTGGATATTGTATCACAGACACTGTCCCTTTGACCATTCAGAGATGTCAATATACCCGCCCAAAGACGTAAACAACAATGCACGAGCAGCGCCTATTAGACTGAAGGGATCCGACAGACGATCAGTTTCAGTCATTCCACCAGGAAGGAGGTACATAGCTCGTGTTGTCTCTTGCCTAGAAGGTCAGTACCGTGGTTTGATCGTGTCTGCATTGTTACTTTGTGTCAGGAAGGGCTCTCAACAAGGGAAGTGCCCAGGAGTCTCGGAATGAACCAAGGCGATGTTGTTCAGGCATGGAGAAAATACAGAGAGACAGGAACTGTCGATGATATACCTCGCTCAGGCCGCCCAAGGGCTACTACAAGAGATAGATGACCGCTACCTACGGATTATGGCGCGGAAGAACTCGGACAGCAAGACCACGATGTTGAATAATGCTTTTCGTGCAGCCACAGGACGTAGTGTTGTGGCTCAAACTGTGCGCAGTAGGCTGCATGATGCGGAACTTCACTCCCGACGTCCATGGTGAGGTCCATCTTTGCAACCCCGACATCATGTGGGGTGGTACAGATGGGCCCAACAACATGCCGAATGGACCGTTTAGGATTGGCATCACGTTCTCTTCACCAATGAGTGTCGCATATGCCTTCAACCAGACAACAGTCAGGGACGTGTTCAAGGCAGCCCGGTCAGGCTGAACCCCTTAGACACTCTGTCCAGTGAGTGCAGCAGGGTGGAGGTTCGCTTATGTTTTTGGGTGGCATTACGTGGGGCCGACATAAGCCGCTGATGGCATGAAAAACGCAGTAACGGCTGTGCGATACGTGAATGCCTTCCTCCGGCCGATATTGCAGCCCTGTTGGCAGCATATTGGTGAGGTATTCGTCTTCATGGACGACAATTCGCGCATCTGTCCTGCACATCTTGTGAATGACTTCCTTCAGGATTACGACATTGCTCGACTAGAGTGGCCAGCATGTTCTCCAGACATGAACCATATCGAACATGCCTGGGATAGATTCAAATGGGCTATTTATGGACGATGTGACCCATCAACCACTCTGAGGGATCTACTCCGAATAGCCGTTGAGGAGTGGGCAATTTGGACCAACAGTACCTTGATGTACTTCTGGACAACATGCCACGACAAATAGAAGCATGCATCAATTGAAGAGGGGGGTGTTACTGGGTGTTGGAGATACCGGTTTTTACAGCATTTTGGACCACCACATCTGAAGGTCTACATCTACATCTTCATGGCTACTCTACAATTAAAACTTAAGTGCTTGGCAGAAGGTTCATCGAACCATTTTCATTCTACTTCTCTACCATTCCTCTTTTCCCGCGTGAGACAAAGGAACACCTAAATCTTCTCATTCGAGCTCTGATTTCTATTATTTTATTATGAAGATCATTTCTCCCCACATGTGAGGGTGCCAACAAAATATTTTCGCATTCTGAAGAGGAACCTGGTGATTGGAATTTCGTAAATAGCTCTCGCCGCAAAGAAAACCGCCTTTGTTTCAATGACTGCCACCCCAATTCGCATATCATATCAGTGACACTCTCACCACTATTTCGCGATAACACGAAACGAGCTGCCCTTCTTTGCACTTTTTCGATGTCCTCCGTCAATCCAATCTGGTTAGGATCCCACACCGAGCGGCAATATTCCAACAGAGGACGGACAAGTGTAATGTAGTCTGTTTCTTTAGAGGGTTTGTCGCATCTTCTAAGTGATCTGTCGACAAAGCAAAGTCTTTGTTTCGTCCTCCCAGAATATTATCTATGTGGTCCTTCCAATTCAAGTC
Organism: Schistocerca gregaria; assembly: GCF_023897955.1. NCBI lineage: Eukaryota > Metazoa > Arthropoda > Insecta > Orthoptera > Acrididae > Schistocerca > Schistocerca gregaria. The sequence continues at coordinate 482,836,176 of NC_064921.1, read as the reverse complement.
TCTCGTAATCGTAATTCCTAGGTATTTAGTCGAATTAACAGCCCTTAGATTTGTGCCATTTATCGTCTACCCAAAATTTATCGCATTTCTATTAGTACCCATGTGGATGACCTCGCACTTTTCTTTGTTTAGTGCAAATTTCCACTTTCCGCACCATTCAGAAATTCTCTCTAGATCATTTTATAATTGTAATTGATCGTCCGATGATTTTACTAGACGGCAAATTACAGCATCATCTGCAAACAATCTAAGGGGGCTGCTCAGATTATCACCTAGGTCATTTATGTAAATCGGGAACAGCAGAGGGCCTATGACACTGCGTTGCGGAACACCAGGTTTCACTTCTGTCCTATTCGATGATTTACCGTCTATCACAACGAACTGTGACCTCTCTGAGAGGAAAGCACGAATCCAGTCATACAAGTAAGACGATACTCCATATGCATGCCATTTGATCAATAGTCGCTTGTGAGGAACGATATCAAAATCCTTCTCGAAATCTAGGAATATGGACTCGATCTGAGATCCCTTGTCGACAGCACTCGTTACTTCATGGGAATAAAGAGCTAGCTGTGTTGCACAAGAACGATATTTACTGAATCCGTGTTGGTTATGTATCAATAAGTCATTTTCTTCAAGGTTATTCATAATGTTTGAGTACGGTGTATGCTCCGAAAGCGTACTGCAAATTAAGGTCAGTGATATGGGCCTATAATTCAATGGGTTACTTCTATTTCCTTTCTTGAATAATGGTGTGACCTGTGCTACATTCCAGTCTTTAGGAACAGACGTTTCGTCAGGAGAGCGGTTGTAAGAAAGGTGCTATTGTGTCTGCATACTCTGAAAGGAACTTCATTGGTAAAGCATCTGGACCGGAAGACTTGCCTTTTTTAAGTGATCTGAGTTGTTTCGCCATACGTAAGATATCCACTTTTATGTCACTCATGCTAACAGCTATTCTGGCTTAGAATTCTGGAATATGTACTTCATCTTCTTTCGTGAAAGATTGACAGAAAACTGTATTTAGTAACACCGCTTTAGTGGCACGATCATTGGTAACATATCCATCGCTATCGCACAGTGACGGTATTGACTGTTTTTTTTTTTTGCCATGTGTACTTTACATACAACCAGAACCTCTTTTGGGTTTTCTACCATATTTTGTTTCATTGTGGAAAATGTTAAAAGCATCTCGCATTGAGAATGAGATTTTCACTCTGCAGCGGAGTGTGCGCTGATATAAAACTTCCTGGCAGATTAAAACTCTGTGCCCGACCGAGACTCGAACTCGGGAACTTTGCCTTTCGCGGGCAAGTGCTCTACAAAATGAGCTACCGAAGCAGACTCACGTCCGGTACTCACAGCCTTACTTCTGCCAGTATCCGTCTCCTACCTTCCAAACTTTACAGAAGCTCTTCTGCGAACCTTGCAGAACTAGCACTCCTGAAAGAAAGGATACTGCAGAGACATGGCTTAGCCACAGCCTGAGGGATGTTTCCAGAATGAGATTTTCACTCTGCAGCGGAGTGTGCGCTGATATGAAACTTCCTGGCAGATTAAAACTGTGTGCCCGACCGAGACTCGAACTCGGGAAATTGCCTTTCGCGGGCAAGTGCTCTACAAACTGAGCTACCGAAGCACGACTCACGTCCGGTACTCACAGCCTTACTTCTGCCAGTATCCGTCTCCTACCTTCCAAACTTTACAGAAGCTCTTCTGCGAACCTTGCAGAACTAGCACTCCTGAAAGAAAGGATACTGCGGAGACATGGCTTAGCCACAGCCTGGGGTATGTTTCCAGAATGAGATTTTCACTCTGCAGCGGAGTGTGCGCTGATATGAAACTTCCTGGCAGATTAAAACTGTGTGCCCGACCGAGACTCGAACTCGGGACCTTTGCCTTTCGCGGGTAAGTGCTCTACCATCTGAGCTACTGGCAGAAGTAAAGCTGTGAGTACCGGGTGTGAGTCGCGCTTCGGTAGGTCAGATGGTAGAGCACTTGCCCGCGAAAGGCAAAGGTCCCGAGTTCGAGTCTCGGTCGGGCACACAGTTTTAATCTGCCAGGAAGTTTCATATCAGCGCACACTCCGCTGCAGAGTGAAAATCTCATTCTGGAAACATCCCCCAGGCTGTGGCTAAGCCATGTCTCCGCAGTATCCTTTCTTTCAGGAGTGCTAGTTCTGCAAGGTTCGCAGAAGAGCTTCTGTAAAGTTTGGAAGGTAGGAGACGGATACTGGCAGAAGCAAGGCTGTGAGTACCGGACGTGAGTCGTGCTTCGGTAGCTCACTTTGTAGAGCACTTGCCCCCGAAAGGCAAAGTTCCCGAGTTCGAGTCTCGGTCGGGCACACAGTTTTAATCTGCCAGGAAGTTTCATCTCGCATTGAGGTCTGCACTAAATTTCGAGCCTCCGTGGAACTTTGCCAGTCTTGGGGATTTTGCGTTCTTCTAAATTTGGCATGCTTTTTTTGGTTGCTTCTGCAACAGTGCTCTGACGTGTCTTGTGTACCATGGTAGATCAGTACCGTCTCTTATTAACTTATGCGGTATGAATCTATCTATTGCTGTCTATACTGTATCTTTGAAATTGAGCCATATCTGGTCTACACTTACATAATTAGCTTGGAAGGAATGGAAACTCTTTGTTAGGAAGGTATCAAGCGAATTTTTATCTGCTGTTTTAAATAGATATATTTTGCGATTATTTTTAGTGGTTTTGGCTGATATGGTTTTCAGGCTCGCTCTAATGACCTTGTGTTCACTAATTCCTGTATCCGTCATGACGCTCTCAATTAGACTAGCCCTATTTGTGGCTAAGAGGTCAGGTGTGTTTTCGCAACCATTTACAATTCGTATGGGCTCAGGAACTAATTGTTCAAAGTAATGCTCAGAGAAAGCATTTACTACAATTTAGGAACATATTTTCCGTCTACATCCGGCTCAGAACACGTATTTTCGCCAACAAATCGAGGGTAGATTGAAGTCTCCACAAACTATAACTGTATGAGTGGGGTACTTATTTGTAATGAGATTCAAGTGTTTTTGAACAGTTCAGCTATTATATCATCTGAGTCGGGGGTCGGTAGAGGGAGCTGTTGTGTATAACCTCTACCTATACTTCAACTTCACTACAAGATAAACTACTACCAACAGACACAAACAAACCACCACCTATTTTATTTAATCTAGCCTTTCTGAACACGGTTTGTGCCTCTGTAAAAAATTTGGCACAGTTTATCTCCGACTTTAGCCAGCTTTCTGTTCCTATAACGATTTAAACTTCAGTGCTTGCTATCAGCGCTTTAATCTCTGGTACTTTTCCAACACAGCTACGACAATTTACAACTACAATACCGACTGTTGCTTAGTCGGTTCTTGTCGTTTCTTTGCCCTATACCCTTTGAGACTGGAGCCCTTATTGAACTTATCCGAGACTGTCTAACCTAAAAAAAAAAAAAAAGAAAAAAACGCCAAATCCACGCCACACAGCACCTGCTACCCTTGTAGCCGCCTCCTGTGCGTAGTGGACACCTGATCTATTTATCGGAACCCGAAACCCCACCACCCTATGGCGCAAGTCGAGGGATCTGCAGCCTACACGGTCGCAGAACCGTCTGAGCCTCTGATTCAGACCCTCCACTCGGCTCTGTACCAAAAGTCCGCAATTGGTCCTGTCGACGATGCTGCATATGGTGCGCTCTGCTCTCATCTCGCTAGCAAGACTGGCAGTCTTCACCAACTAAGACAGCCGCCGGAGACCAGAGACCAGCGACACACGTCATTAGTGCCGACATGAGGCACCACCTGCAGCTGGCTGCACCCTGTACCTTTCATGGCACCCTGAAGGACCCTTTCCACATCTTGACTCACCTCGGTATGTACACTGAGTGCACATTGTCTTTCTTCCCGTCCTTAGCTGCCATACCCCCAAGGGGCTCCATCACCCGCCTAACACTGGAGTTCCCAATGACAAGCAATCCCACCCTTTGCGCTTGTCCAGACCTCTCGGGAAGACCGGCCACTGTCGCAACAGGCGAGGCCGCCCTTGCTGGCTCAGAAGTAGTTTCAACAGTGGGCAGTACGTCAAACCTGCTACGGAGGAGTAAGGGTACAGCGTTGCGGCCAGTACCAACTATCGCCTTCCGCCCAAGGATTCGCGACCCCGCCACGGTTTGCCAACCCCCGTCAGCCAAGTGTTGACCCGCAGGGACGTCCGAATCTGAGGGCGCAGTGGCATCAGAGATCCCAGGCGATGCTACAGATTCTATAGGCGCCAAAGCGCTCGCCTCGGGTGTCCCAATGTCACCGTGGCCCAGGGCAACAGCCTGGAGCCTGTCGACCACGGCCAACACAGCTTCCAGCTGTTTCCGAACGGTGGCCAGTTCCCCCTGAACCCGTACACAACAGGTGCAGTCCCTATCCATCCCTTACAATTTTTATCCTCTCTTATATTTCACAAGCTGTTCAAAACAGATGACTGACGACTACGGGAATTTACGCAATACTAGTACTAAAACGCGATGCTGCAACTCTCAAATACTATAATAACCCAAAATTTATGAATTAAGCTTCGCAAGTACCCTAAAACACACAAAGAAATTAAGAATTAAACTATGAAACAAATTCCTGTTGCATACACCACATACGCCAGACATTTGTGCCTCCATAATTGTCAGAGTAAATCACTTTTCCTGGCTCTACCATCCACTTAGATTCGTCAGCTAGGTACCGAATGGTAGTTAGTCCTCCTCGTATTAGTAGTTAGTAGCACCTCACGATGAAGCTATAGGCTTCGAAACAGGTCGTAAAATAAATAAAAAATGACTTGCAGCTGAAGCGGAATTTTAATTCTATAAATTAGTGTTGCAAAACGTACACTTCAGCTTAGCCTGCCAATCGTAAATTAGCTACGGAAAAACCTTTCGTTTAGCCAGCCACTTGTTGCATTGTTAATGGACACAGTTACACTTTCGGTCGATTCGCTAGTGAAAGGTGCTATTAAGCTAGCTGCCGATGGTTTGAGAGAAAAGGAATGCACACTAAACTCAGACTTAGCTTCCACTGTTCCCAACTGCAACTGTTGCTGAATAGCTTGCACAATTTCAACCGGAGTCAGAGCATCTAACGACCACTACCTGAAACCAAATGTAGCGGCCCAGGCTCATCAAGGCTGCTGATCTGAGAACTGAGCAGTGGTGCGTGAGTAGTCGGGTGCTATTCCCGGAGGTGGCTGTAACGCTGTGAGATCTGAGATAAATTTTACGGTCAGGGTAAATTCACAGATTTATGTAACTGCGTTTTATCGCTGGACTGCCTGTGGGTCTCACTGTGCACTGGGGAAAAATTCTGACACTCCTCGTCAGTGAGTCCTGCCTTGGTTGCAGGTCAGTGGGCGGCGACTGGCGTGCAACTGTGCGCGCCACGGTGGGGAAAACGAACAGGCGCTGTGCGTTGCCAGAATGACTTTACACCTTAGTACCTTTGTGGACCCATCATGCTCTCAGGTGAGTCTAGTCAGCCACGTGATGCAGGGTAACAGTGTAGTGTAGGACAGTCCATGGTCTCCCTTTATGAGATGACAAAAACAGCACTTGATGGGCGACGAAGACTGCAGCAGATGCTCAAGAGATGGTTAGTGAGCCGAGTCATACCCCGACAGAGTTAAAGCTTGCAGATCATCCACGAGCGATTCTCAGTAGGGCGAGGGCTGGCGGCTCACCAGTCTACCCCCTAATCCGCAGTGCCTAAGTAGGCTACAACGGCAGACCACAGCTGTGTCTAGCATAGAGGTGACTGTGTCTCGGCGTCGAAGTCAAGAAGGAAACCAGCATCGATCTGCCTATAATTTCACCGAAACCAAATAGACCGTCTTCATTCTCTCTGCTACTGGTGAAAAATACGGAATAGTGACACGACTAAACGTGAAAGTGAGCGTGAAAGCCCGGTTACTCAAGCAAAATAGCCCGCACCTATAACTTTACGTCTCCAAGTGGATAATAGAATTTGCTTGGTTTATCGAACACGTCAGCATTTCTTGCCTCGTTGTAGTGGCTCTGTGATTAATATTGGTTGTCGAGTTCGAGTCTTTATTCAAAGGTCAGTTTCACTTAGGTTCTGAAAAAAGAACTTAAGACATAATTCGGTTTAATCAACTTTTAATTTTGTGTAACAAAATGAATGGGAAGAATGAACCTTCAGTTTCCACATCGGTTTTTCAAATCCCAATACAAGACTGGAAATTATTCATTCATTCGGGACCTACATTTTGTGTTAATGACTGGCAATACTGAGAAGTACTGACTTAGATTTCATTGTAATGTCTGAAATTATTAAGAAATAGTACTGATGGTAGTTGTCTCCTGAAGTATTGTTTGCTGCCGCTGTATTGATCAACTTCTTCTGTATAATACTTCGGTAAGTAATCAGCGAGTTCAGTTAAATGATGAACAAACACACACTTCAACTTGTCACTTAACCGGAAGCCATTGCATTCTAAAATCTTGTGAAGAACGGGGAAAACGTAATGTATATCTTCATCACAATGGTAGTGTCTTTCAGAAAAAGGAAATTTGACATAACAGTTGCAGAATGTTGGTCCGTTACCTTGAACGTATACAGTCAGTGAACCGAGTTTTTCAAAGATTTCACGATCTTCTCGGAACTCAACTGTTTCTTGAACAAGACAGGAGGAAAGTCCATTCCAGAATTCATACGCTCTTTTCAAGGCATTCCCATGCAAGACAGGGAGTGGTTACTGTATTAAATTAGGGAAATGTATTTAGGCTCCATATCAACGCACATTCGTTGAAGACCTCTCTGCTTCTGTCTCCGAGTTGTAATTATGTTATTAACATCTATCACTAACTGAAGAACCTCATGAAGGAGATTACTCATACGTTTTACGCGAGTGCTTCTCGGTGAGTAAAGCTGTGTGTTTATACGTCATGGGTATTCTTTTACGCATCAGAGCTAGCAGTTGCCAGCTACACAACGACCTCTGCTCGTGCACAGGTATATACTGTTTTCGAAATAAATATTGTTTTCTTTCTTTAAAAAAATGCAGAATTTCAAAGTGGTCTGTTCCCTTCGTTCCCAAATCTATTTTCTTGCAGGAAATAAGACCATCATATAATTTACTGTTTGCCTGAAGCTTCATACAACTGGATTCTGAAATCACTGTTTCCTTTGAGTTTTTAAACCACATCATCATTACTGCTCTTTTCCAGACGTGAGCCGACATTGTAAAATCAATAAAAAATAGCTTTTAAAAAATTGCACCTCGATTAGTGGAGGATATTTCTTTCTGTTTTGCCGTTTACACTGACGGAAAAATTAGAAACACCAAAAAATAATTAATGTAGAGTAATGAAATTTTAAGAATACATTTCTCTAAGTAACATATTTAAGTGATTAACATTGCAAGGCCACAGGTTGATCTAAGTGCGAGATAAGCCATTGCAAATGTGAAATGTTGGTGCGTTAATAAACGGGGTGTAATCCTCAGAATGTTGAATGCAAGCTTGTAAACGCCCATGCATTGTGTTGTACAAGTGCCGGATGCCAATTTGTGTGATGGAATTCCATGCCTGCTGCACTCGTTTGGTCAATACAGGGACTCAGTGCTGTTTGGGGTTGACACTGGAGTTGTCGTTCGGTGGTGCCTCACATGTGTTCAGTTGGGGACACATCTGGTGGTCGAGAAAAACAAGGCAACATGTCGACACACTGTAGAGCAAGATTAGTTAAAACAACGATATGTGAGTGAGCGTTATCCTGTAGGAAAACATCCACTGAAATGCTGTTCATGAGTAGATAGAATCCAGAATGATATTTTTCACTCTGCAGCGGAGAGTGCGCTGATATGAAAATTCCTGGCTGATTAAAACTGTGTGTCGGGCCGAGACTCCAACTCGGTACTGGCGGAATTAAAGCTGTGAGGACGGGGCGTGAGTCATCCTTGGGTAGCTCAGTTGGTAGAACACTTGCCCGCAAAAAGGAAAGGTCCTGAGTTCGAGTCCCGGCCCGGCAAATAGTTTTAATCGGTCAGGAAGTTTCAGTAGATAAAATCACCAAACTGACGAACCAGTTTGCACTTGGAATGCGTCCAACAACCACGGGAGTGGTCCTGCAGTCATACGAAATAGCACCTCAAGCAGTAGCTCCAGGTGTTGGTCCAGCGTGACCAGCACTCAGACAGCTGGTTGCAGGATCTCACCTGGAGTCTTCTTACCAACAACGGCCGTACAGGCACAGAGGCAGAACACAACACAACACCACGCTGCCTTTCAATACTTCTTGCTTGACAGCGCTGAAGTCACGGTTGGTGGAGATTTTGGGTGAGCGGAATGCGCGCTACAGGGTGCCTGTCTTGGACATGCTGTTGAAATAACAAATTATTCGCATAAATGTAACACCAACTGCTGCTCAGATTGCACTTGCAGGTGAAGTACGATGCACCAGAGTCGTAGCCAAAAATGATGGTCTTCTCTCCCAGTAATTTTCAGATTATCTAGCTTTCTTACTACATTCAAATTTCTGACATTCCATACTCCAACTTGTGGCATGATATCCCTTGTTGGTTATTCCATCGGCCTTTCATGTCACCTCCCACTAGCTGCACCCTCCTTCAGGTCTGAATGTGAGACTAACTCGGAATCTTTTTTCAAATGCAGAGATCATCATGACATTTTTTTTTTTCAATTACAGGCCACACGTCCTGGGGATACACATTATGTGTGCTCAGGTACACAGGCCAACGTCGCAAACTGAAGACGAAGAGATAATGGAAGCATTTGGGAATAGTGAATGATTAATTCAGTATGAAAATGCTGTTGAAAATCTAACAGTCATAGGGAGTGGAAAGCCGTTGTACTGGAAGGAATAGGAGACAGGGTTACAGGATAATATGGACTTGGCAGTGAAAATGAGAGAGGACAAAGACTAAAGGACCCAGATTAAAATTAAGCAATGATAAAGAATAGTCTTAAATTTAGGAGGATATTCCGTAAGAATCAGTGTCGCAAGGGTAAGGATACTGAGATAAAGTATACCAGCGTAGGAAGTTCAAGTAAAGAAGAGTGGATATAGGTAAAAGTGGCAAGTATAGAGATTTCGACTGACAAACGAAAGGAGCAGCTCAACTGATCGACGGAGGGAGAAGTTACAAATTGTTTTGAAAAAGAGAAGAACACAGCAATATAAATCCTGTAGGAATGAAATAAACAGGAGGTACTTGACAACCAAGTCAAAATGTAAAACTATAAACAAATCTAAAAAGAAATGATCGTCGGGAGCACTGACTTGGTATATAGAAACGAAAAAAAAACCTTAAACGAAATTACAAGCAGGGGGTGATAACGTTAAGAGCGGCATGAGAATTACAATGTTAAACACAAAGGAGAGAGCAGATAGGTGGAAATAGTACATTTAATGGCCGTGCGGTTCTAGGCGCTACAGTCTGGAACCGAGAGACCGCTACGGTCGCAGGTTCGAATCCTGCCTCGGGCATGGATGTGTGTGATGTCCTTAGGTTAGTTAGTTAGTCTGTTCCATGTTCTAGGCGACTGATGACCTCAGAATTTAAGTCGCATAGTGCTCAGAGCCATTTGAACCAGTACATTTAAGGTCTTTATGAGAGCAGAAACTTGTCTCGTGATAGAACAAGAAAGTGGAGCCGATACTGAAGACGTAGTATTATAGTCCTAATTTATAAGAGGTCTGAAAGACATGAGGTGTTGTAAGGTAGTGGAGATCAGTAACATTTCATTCGAATCTCTAAAATTGTTGAGGAAAAGGGAAACCAAACCGTCATTCAAGCTGATGTGTAGAATCTATGAGACTCGCACTGTACCATCAGATTTTAGGAAAAACAGTAACCACAAAATTCAGAAGATAGCAAGGATAGGTCATTGCGAGCATTATCACACAAACAGCTTAACAGCTTATGCTTTCAAGCTGAGGACAGAAATGATGTACGGAAGAATGGAACAAAAAATTTCAGATCAGTTAGATGACGATCGGTTTGGCTTTACGAAAGATAAAGGCATCTAAGAGGCAATTCTGATGTGCTTGATGATGGAAGCTAGACTGAAAAAAAAAGAACAGATACCATTGATGACAGTGTAGTTTCTATAGAATAAAATGATAATTAAATCTAAACTCTTTGCTGCCGGCAGGTGTTGTTGGTATTTATCAATGGGGACAGCTGAAAATGTGTGCCCTGCCCAGGACTCGAATCCGGTATCTGCTGCTTACATGCCAGACGCTCTGTAAATCTGAGACACCGAGGGCACACAGGATAATACGGCTGCAGGGACTTTTCCCATGCACGCTTTCTGTGAGACCCACGTTCCTAAATCTCCACAACCTACATTGGTAGTATTCCTCGTCAGTTTAGTCTGACGCGTGTAATGAGTGAATGTGCAAATATCTATTGGGAATCCTACTAATGTAGGTAGTGGACTGTTGGGAATGTGGGTCTCACGGGAAGCGTTCAAGGTATAATTCCCTGTATCCTTACTATCCTTTGTGCCCTCGGAGGCTCAGATGGATAGTGCGGCTGCCATGTAAGCAGGAGATCCCGGGTTCAAGTGCCAGTCAGGGAACGCCTTTTCAGCTGTCCACATTGATGTATATTAACAAGACCTATCGGCAAATGAGGGTTTCGATTTAGTTACCACTTCGTCTTACATTGTAAAATGCTGCAAGAGGTAATAATTCCTAAGATAAAGCAGAATCAGCACTTTGGAAAGTCCGGTGACATGCAAAATGTACAAGAACGAGGACGGAAAATAAGAAGGGATGAACCAGAACGAAATACTTGTATTGAAAAAGGTGTTAGACAGTTATTCAGTTTTTTGCTTCTTCTGTTCAAGCTATACATGAAAGAAGCAATGACCGAAATAAAAGTTCAGAAGTATGATTAAAATTCGGGGTGAACGGATATCAGTGATAAGATTCGTTCATGGCGTTTCTCTCATCAGTGAATGTGAAGATGATCTACAGGATGAGTCGAATAAACAGTCTACTAATCACATAACAAGGGCTTATAGCAAACAGAAAAAACAAAGGTGATCACGACAGTAGACATGATAATATAGAGAAGCTTTTCATTAAATTTAATTATCAAGAAATAGACGAGAAGCTAAAGACAAACAACCAAATGCAAGGAAGACCTAAAAAGCAGACTATCACAGACAAGACGGCATTTGTGGCAATAAAAATTTACTAGTATCAACTATAGGTCTAAATTTATGGAAGACGTTTCTGAGAAGGTGCGTTTGGAGCACATCTTGGTATGACCGTCAAGCGTAGGCAGTGGGTAAACCAGAACAGAGGGCAGTCGAAGACTTTTGATGTGGTGCTCCAGAAGAATACTGAAAATTATGTGGACTGATGAGGTAGGGAATGAAGAAGTTCTCCGCAGAAATGTCGAGAAACATATGGAAAACACAGGAAAGAAATCAAGTTGATAGGACATGGATTAAGACATCAAGGAATAGCCTCCATGATACAAGATGGATTTGTTTGGGCGATTGAAACCGTACGGGAGTACAGCCAACAAATAAATGAGACCCTATGTTTCAAGTGCTATTCTGAGGTGAAGAGGTTTGTGCAGGAGAGAAATCCCTGGCGGGCTGCCAGGCCAATCCAGTCAGAAAACTGATGATCCAAATGACCCAAAAAAAGTCTGCTTAAAAAACTGCTTTGAAAAATACCTGCAAATATCTAGACAAGCCAGACTGCTCGATGGAATTCATACCAGCGCTGAAACCAGTACCGTCGTTGTAGCCGAAGAGAAATCAAGCTAGTGACGTCATTCAATGACTGCAGCACGTTTTTAACACTAAACCCGAAATGATAGCATCTTTCCGCGCGCACACGTCAGAACCCTCAGCAGCTTACGGAAACTGATAAAAATGTCAACAGCACTACTCCAAATTAATTTCGTGACAGAATATTGGTCTCGTTAGGGAGTGGTCGTGTTGCTGGGACAAACTTCCATTCATGAGCTACCTTTAATCATCTGTTGGTCTTGCTTTGATTCTGAACGATTTTTCAATCTAGTGGCCCACCTGCGACGTACCTATCATCTGAATTCCCAGTGCTTGAGAATGTTACACCATTTTGTATTAAGTTGACTATTTTCTTAACGATAGTCGCAGGAATTCCAACCAAAGATATTACAAAAATAGTGCTAACACTGTTAGTCGTCTACATCGATTGTATTTTCGTAAAGGAGGGACGGACTGACTTCGGTAAATAAAAAAGGAATGTTTCTGTGTGTATTTGACCTTTTTCAATAATTATCACACCGACAAAGAGATAGACAATACGGTGTATAAAAAGCTGCCAGTTTAGAAGGAGGTAATTTATACAAAAATTATGTACAAAGACTAAAATACTACAGAAAAAATGAAACTAATAGAGCATGAAATAATATAAAATATCAAGTTGAGTTAAAGGCTACTTTTCCAACTAAAAGCATATATGGTGACCCACATAATATGAAGTGATAAATTAATTAATTTAATGTGTAAAAAAGAGAATTACACATAAGCGTAGTATGAAAGCTACGATACTACATTTAAAGTGAGCTTACATTCGAAGTGCACACATACTTGTAACGATTGTTGATGTCGAAACCAGAACTATTCTATAACAATAGATGTATCTTGCATGCTTGTAACTATTTTAATTGTTGTTAATATCTGTATTTCTTAAAGACAGTGAACTGGAATGAATCGATTTCTAGCAAGTATCTATATGGAAACCCAATCGTTTCTTGTTTCCTGCTTTGAGGCGAACAATATTTGGTTAATGATGCATTCTGAGAAATTCGTGCAGTTACACTATTGAGTCGTAAGAATTCGAATATGGGTAAGGAATTCCAAAAACCTCTTTCGTTAAACAATGGACGTCGTCTTGTCACTATCAGTAATCTGTAAGCCTATACATGAAAACTGAACGTATATTCTAGTTGCCTTTTCATCTTTCGAAACCCTTTGTATCAGCTTACGTTACAAGCAGAAAATCTGACTTCAGCTGCGAACACATTTATGTGGCTTTTCGGCGGGAGGATCAAATTCATCATTTGTACACAATTCAGCACTGATACCTAATGTTTAGGAATAATATTTTTATGTCAGTTCCATTCCTCTTGACCCGTTCCATATGGGTGTTGGCGGGTGAGGGGGGGGGGGGTGAGGGGAGTGGTCGCGGGGGGTGAGGGGGAGGGTAGGTTCAGAGAGTTGGCCTGTCAGTGACCTAAACAATCCGCTCTTCAGCCAGAGGACGTGTAAATCCAAAGGATATGTAACACACACAAAGACGGAAAACAAATAAGTACGTAGTGGGATATTTACAAATTACTTTAAAATCTGTGAATAGTTTTTCTATGAAAAAAACCTGACTTTCTTCGTTTTACAACAAGCGACAAGAGGAATACTAAACGGTAAATTAAAAGAAATTAAGGATACATTTTAAACACATTATAACAGAGACAGCATTTTACTGTAATTGTTGCCAGCGTCATATTTAAAGTACCAGGAAGCAGGTTGCTAGCGTTACTTGCCCCGAGTCCTATTGGGTTTTACCCCTAACGGTTGAGGGACTAACCGGTGGATGTGGTAGTCTTTGCCGTATGAACACAAAGGTGACCACGACTCAGAATATGTCCGAGATGCCCAGCCTTCTTCGAAAGTAACTGGTATCCCGACTGTCAGGACCACTTACTTGGCCACTGATACGTTGCCCGTGGTTCATGAACTAGGACATGACTACAGGAACCCACACCACGAACCACAGGCTTAGATGGTGGGGTCATGTTATACGCATGGGAGAAGCAATGTTACGCAAGAGACTCTGGGTTAAGCAGTAGAGGGTAGGATGAGTCGGGGCAGACCAAGGAGAAGGTACCTGGATTCGGTTAATAATGATTTTGAAGTAATAGGTTCAACATCAGAAGAGGCACCAATGTCAGCACTGAATGGGGGAACATGGAGGAATTTTATAAGGGGGCTATGCTACAGACTGAACGCTGAAAGGCATAATCAGTCTTAAATTATGATGATGATGATGATGATGATGATATATAACAGACACAATCTTAAAAATGTACCTTCATTCAGAACCTGTCTTGGAAATAAAATGGTCTGCTGTTGGAGGCAAAAAATGTAGGTGTTTAGTAGGGAATGAGGCCGTGGATGTAAGTACTGATGACTGATATGTGGTATCGATATACATGGATTGGACTTTGGGGGGAATGGTGGAGTGTGTGCGTAGCCATAATACGAAGGGGAAACGGAATAGGGAAAGATCTGGAGGAAATGAAAGAGGAGGCCTTATGACGTGGTTTTGAAGGGTGGGGGGGGGGGGGGAGGTGGCATTACAGAGTTGGCAAGAGGAATAAATGTCGAGACGATGTGATGAAATGTGTTGATATATGCCAGACAGAGTACCAGGAAGGAAAATTTGGAGACGACAGGATTGTTGGAGTCCATGAAAGGCGAAATTCGACGAAATGGTAAAGGATCCCTGTGGGATAAGGTAAACAGTAGAGAAAAGAGAATCCGAGTACGTGGTCTTCAAGAATTTTGAGAAACCCCAAAACAGGTTGCAACGGATATCCATACAACGTTTACGTAAGAAATGGTACATTGGATCAAAGTTTTGTAGATGTGGAGGGTAATGGAGATGTGTAATGTCTATGCTCGGCCTGTTGGTAGTTTAGCAGTTATAGTCTATTGCCTGCTTTCTGCTGGATGGTGAGTAGGTGAGGTTTCCATGTTGTTTACTACTTAAGTAAAAGAGAAATCATATGGTGTTATGGTGTTGGCTCAGTTGCTGACGTATGTGTCTAAGGAGGATAGATTTAAATATATTACTGACCACTGAGGTGAGGCTGACACATCAGTAGAGGTTTGTGTGGCTTGAGAAAAAGTAGGATTTTGGAGGTTTTCCACATTTCAGTATAATATCCTATGAACAGGATCAAGTTATAAAGCTTTCAAGTAAGTGTAAAAGGTGGAGAGAACTTCTTTCATGTGTCGACAGGTAATGTGATCGTACTTATTATACATTTTTTGATATGAGTGGTATGTTCCATTCTGTCTGGGATGGAAGCTGGGAGGCAGAGATGCGACAGCGGTTTTTTTACTTGCATGACATGAGGAGTAACAAAAATGAAAGTTGTAATGAATTGCGAAGATGTGATTTAGATAGGGTGCAAAGTAGTGAGCTCTGTTCAAGTTATCTGATAGTAGACGGTTGTTCCGTAGGAGCGTGTACTGAGAGACTGATATGGAATCAGTGCTGGTGAGTTGATGCAGTGTTTTTCAAAAATTGAAAGAGTTCATGGGAAGTTTAGCACTGAGTCTAGTGGAAGTCTTGCGTTTCCGGTGTTTTCCAGCAATTCGTACGTTTCTGGGGTGTCTCTGTTTTTCTGGTGACGTGTGAGTGTACTGAGGTCATGACTTCATCGAAAGGAGCAGTATAAGCGACAAGACTCTCAGAGGAGGAGGATTGGGCTCGTGAGGTTAGGGTCGGGTGATAAGGGTGTGTTGTCTTGGTAGGATTGTGGACGGACATATCTCGTTTTGGGGAGGATGGGCCGCTGAGGATATTTGGCTACTGCAGAATTGTGGACGCATATATCATCTGAGAAGATCAGCTGCAGAACGACGTGGTATGAGGGATACCGGCAGACTGTGAAGCCTGGTGAGTGACTTCCAATCTGTGTAGCTACGGATATCCGGCACAGTAGTCTAAGATAATTTCTGACAAGTTCTGAGATGGGATCAGAGGGGTTGAGATAGTGTGTAGGGGATTGTTAAGAAAAGGTATGTGATCACTTCCACATAAATTGAGGATTGCTACAGTGATGCATCCAAGGAATTTGGGAGATCCTCAGACGACATCTGAAGTTTCGTTAATTTCACGACAGGTGTACTGTGGGACAGTGATCATGTCATCTTGGAGGGAGTCGGTAAGCTGACGCTACCGCTGGAGATACGCAGAGGATCCACTGCGGCTGTTAAGATTAAGGGAAATAATATATCCTAGGTGGAAAGGTAAGGTCTATGCGGTAGATCATAGAGGGTGGGATTTTGGGGTTCGATATAGAAGGTGTCCATAATTAAAGTTCCATCATCAAAATACTGTAGAAAGATGACCACCGCTCAAAATGACGTCAAATTTAAATAACATATTATTGATGAAAGGGGAAATATCATAGAACACAAAACATAAACCAAAAATTGTCCAATAGATGGCACTGCAAATTAGCACTGCATGGGGAATTGTCCAAACGTTGGAGGTCCCTAGGAGCTCGGTGCTTTAAATCCTATGAAACTTTCTTGATAGCTATCCACACAAAATTATCCGTGTTGTGGACATTCTTCGTGCAGTCTTCCAGCAAGACAAACGTTCGTTCTGAAATGTCTCGCATGGAAGTTGACAGTGAATGGCCATTGAACATTATGTGGACGGACGAAGCCCACTTTCATCTCCAAGTACGTGTGAATACTCGAAATAGCAGACTATGGGCAACGGAAAATCCTTACGCACGTCAACCAGTAACACTTCATTCTGCAAAGGCGACGAGTGTGTCGTGGGGGTGGACCGCATTGGTAATCGTAGGGCTGGAGTTTTTTTTTTTTTTTTTTTTTTTTTTTTTTGATAACATGAGTCTTGCAAGTCCTTTTACTTGTAGTCACAGGTAAACGCTTTGTGAGTCTTTTGCACACCAACGTCGTTCCAATCCTTCAACAGCTTTGATGTGTGGGTAGGCAGTCCTCCGCATATTGCACAGCCAGTGAAACGACTGCTGCAAAGGGATTTCGGAAGTGCTATAATTGTTAGCCGTCATTTCCAAACAGCCTGGCCCTCCAGATCACCTAATCTTAGTATATGCGGGGTTGTGGGGTTATCAGAAAAATATTGTATTCAGTGCTCCAACTGCAAACGTAGCTGAACTGAAGGCACGAACTGCGCAACGCGTCCTTAGCAAGACCCCCGACACACACTGACCTATTGTGGAACATGCTGTCTCTCGATTGCAACTTGTGACAGAAAACAGTGGACAGCGTATTGATCATGTCTTGCACCACTATCAGGACATAAATCGATGTCATTTTGCTTTTTGTGTGGTTTTGGGCACCAGGGCAATTAAAAATTTTGTTCCATACAGGAAGTTCCCCCTTGCGTCAATCATTTGCGTTTCAAATTTGGCGTCATTCTCAGCAGTCGTTCTTTTTCTACAGCGTTTTGAAACGGGAGCTTTCATTATGGACACCCTGCATATTGGAGCACAGGTAACAGCTGCGACTTAAAAACAAGGGTGAGAATGAGATGTTCGGTGGGAATGTTGAACCCGGATTTTCCCCAATGCAGATATTGTTCTGGTGACTAATAGCAGCTGCTTCCCCGGCAATGAAAGTGACATTATCTTTACCATGGAAGATATAGGGAGAGGTTCGGGTGGTGTAATAGGGTTAAAAGAACGTTTATTAAAGATGGAGGTGTGGATGTTGTACAGGGACAGAGTACGCACGAACAAAGACTTGTTTGTTAGAAGAGAACTATGTTGTAGAACAGAATGCATTGTTGTCACGCAATGATGACGCGTTAGGGAGTGGCTTGTATGGCTGAAGGGTAGACAGGGTTGAAACTGAGGTGTCGACGTGCTTGAATACCGGCAATTATATCATTTGATTTTTATTTGGGTGCAATTCCAGACGGGAAATGAGTTGAGGTTACATGTTTGATCACATAAGTTTTCATGCACCTGTTAATGTGCATTATATAGTGAGAACCTTGTTAGCGAAGGAAATATTAAGTATTTCAGTATTTTCATGCAGTGAAGTCAACATCTCTATCAGAACTGAAAATTTCGGAAGCCGGTATTCTTGTACCCGCACGTTTTGTTCCACCGATATTTGGGAATGATCTGTGTAAACGTGGAAAAAAGCTATGGCAACTTTTTTGCACAGAAAGAAGACATTAAGAGTGGTATATGTTGTAGCGCAATATATTCCTTTAATTTAAAACCAAGATTCCGGCAATCTTCGTCCTGTAGTTCGAACAACAGCCGTCAGAGGCGCCGCGCTTCTCTTGTTTACTGTTAGGCGCAGGGAAGAGGAGAGGACAGTTGTGTCCTGTGGGCTTGCCCAGCTGCGCGCTGCCTCAGCTCGATCCTCCGTGTCTCAGCAGGTGATTCACTTTTCTCTGTAGTAACCGACAGCGTTTAGCGTATATGTCAACTGAAACACCTGCTTCAGCAGTTGTGTAACAATTAATGCCGATTCGTCACTAATTAAATGTTGGTTCTCCATGACAAATTGAAGTACATCCTGTTTTATACGAGGAATTACTTTTTCAATTGGCATATTTGAAAATTTGCTATACGGTTTTCGTCTCAACGTAAGGCAGGTCCTTTACAAAAGTGTATGCTGTCTCTCTTTCTTTGTTGCTAGAGGAAAAAATGCAGAATGCTGTTGAAAACTCTTCCTCCCCCCCCCACCTCCCATAATGGAATAAGGACAAAACGTACAGTTTGCTTACATCTGCTCAGATAACCATTTTATTTCGACTTACTGTTGGTCAAACACAAGTTTGTCAGGCAGCATAAAAATGCGACAACCATTTGCTATTGTGAACGTTTGAAACATTACTTGTGTTTATGTGGGCACAGTCTGTAATTCCTTCGTAACTATCTTGCGATCTTGTTTACAAACTTCCAGGTTCATATCTGTAAATAAGCTATTCAGAGCTTAAAATGTTCAATTTTGGCTCTCTAATTCTGTGAGAAAGCTGAAGCGTCATGTCGGAGTTTGAGCGAGACAAAGGTGGAAAATGTTACGCAAAAGTGAAATTTTAAGATACTTAGTACAGTAATTTATTTATTGAAGCAGGGATGAGCTTCATATGATTCAGTATTTGTAATACTAAGAATAAATGGTTAAAATGTACGTACAACGTACGAGTATGCTTTCATGAGAATTGGACAGAAGAAGAAATGGCTGACATTGGACGGTAATGATTTTGTAAATAAAAAAAACATAGAAAAAGGATTCCAGGACAGAGCAAACTCGATTACGAATGTCAGGGTCTTAACAACTGCGCAGCCCACAGTGGTCAGTGTTCTATTTACGGTTCGTTCCGGTTACTTATAATGAAAAGTTTTTCTTTTCTTAGCCATTGTACACACTGACACTCGTTTCCCAAACCATGAACAGGCAGCAACGCCCCATTCACTTCTTGATGTCCTTTCTTCAGTCCTACTGAAAGTGAGTTATCGTTCCTCATGATTGAGATACTGAAGTCAGCACAGTAAGACATTATCAACCTCTAGACCATGACACGTTTCTCTATAAGAGACTTGCTTTATAGTCATATATTTAATGTGGCAGCTTGTTGTACATTCGCGACATCAATTACAGACCTTTGTGGATTTCTTTAATACTTGTGTGCTTAAGAACGGTTTAGTTGCCAGGTGTAGTTTAGTAACCTTGGTCCTCTTAGAAAATTTCTTACGCCATTTTGTTCTGATAAATTGTTTAGCTTTCCCTCTGCATATGAAAGTCCAGTCCATTGTTCTATGATTAGGTATACAACTAACAATGAAATAATTAGTAATGTTTTCCGTGATATCTATAACATACAAGTATGTGATCACTTTGGGCAGTAAGGTTTTCCAGTCCCACACTAAGCCCGACTACTAATTCTAGTTAATTTAGTTGTGTATATTTTGTATCTCTGGTCCCCAGAAAAGAGTCCCTTACCTGAGAACTGAATGTCAGACGTGTTACCTAAGATACTACTACAGACTGACAGCATTTCACAAGATGGTGCCACTAATCCCTACTAAAAGTAAAGCAACTTAAAGCTAGATGGAAAAGTGATTGAGGAATGACGTTACTCCTCAACCTTAAATTCCAGCAAAGTCAATCTTTGCAGGATCGAAGGTAACATGCAGGTTACCCTCCTAGTCTTTTTTACGCTCGGCTATCTCGAAACGGTATTGAGGTAAAATTTTTGTAGGCGTGCTATGACAATCTCAATTTGTCTTCATGATCTAAAATGTTTACTGACTCTGAAACCGGAGTCACAGTATCTGTGGTAATCATCGTAGTGACGGAGTGTTGTCGTGGTAAGTGAGAAAAGAATGACATAAATGCGTTTTCAACATTGATTTAAGGTAATTGACTGTTACTGCTATAGGTATTTTAGCTGATGGCAAATATTTGTCATTTACATTCACTCGTCTCCACAAGACAGCAAGGTGGAGCTTTATCGAAGAGCCAAATTGTAGACTTAAAGTGTACATGATTTACGTAGTCATCTTTTAGATAAAATTTCTCTTGTGACAATTCAGTCACCTACGTGTTTCTGGAAGGTTGGTGCCACTATGTTTGTTAAATGTGTTCTTGATCCCTTTCGGAATACTGGAAATGGTTGTCCGTTTTGTAGCGTAGTTGGATGTTAACGTTATCTTAGTTTAACCAACGTTTTGCAATAGGGAGAAGTTGTAAAGTAATTTCCGATGAGCTTTATTATAGAAATCTGACGAATGCCATGTCTTCAACCTACATATAGTACTTCAAATGCTAGACGATGGAGCGCACTAAATTACTAATCTTGCTCATTGTGGCTAAAGTCTAGGTCAGGGCCAGCGGCAGTCATGGTGGAAGTTACCTTCCGCACAATAGGTCGGCAACGCGTCAGTTCCGAGTAGCCAGTGGGATCAACCTTTGCAAATGGGACGCGAGAAGACTCAATATATTTCTAACCGCTAAATTGAAACCATTGTTTCATTAACTATTTTTCGGTGTGTTAGTAAGTTTGAGCAATATTCTGTGGGAGCGAGTGCTATAAACTAGACTGACATTGGTGCATGTCTTACGGATTAATTGCAGAGACATGAAAATTTATCAAATGTTGTGGTGAAATGACTATGCTACCGTTGTGCGCGAGCACATCAAGTGACAAATGTCTTATTAAATCATAAGGGAGGCAGGTGGATGAATTTTTACTTATAATAGTGGCACGTCTGACATACTAAAACACATAGATTTTCCTTCCTCCTCCCATGATTTTATTCAGAAAACTGATCCACTTAGTATGCTCGCGCAGATCGATTGCGTAGAAAGACAGTGGTGACAAATATTTCATTGCTTTTTCGGATGTCTTGAATTCCGAAGTTGTCCTTAATTTGCATATACTAGCACTGTTCAAATAGCTGCGACTCAAACAAGCAGCATTTAAATTTATAAGCGTTGTTTCTTGCAGGAATGTTTTTTCCTTCGAAACACATCTGCCCACTGCTCTCTCATTGGCTGCATAACACGAATAGCTATTCACCTTTTGTTCGCACATCACACGCCAAGCACTGACATTCATTTGTGAGAGTCGTAAGTACGCCATTGGCTATATTCTAGACTACAACCGCTCGTATTTTGTTATCTCGCCTCAAATTTCTTGCAAGTCGCTGTGTTTCTCATTCAAAGTAAATAAAGTAAAACATTTAAAACTTGACATAAAAATTCCAACTCTGCAATGTGACATGTCATGCAAAGTTTACCAACAACAAAACTTCATCACCACCAACGTCGTTGGATGTCCAATATCGTTCACCTTGTTCACTATTGGTACATAGCTACAATTTGAGCGTTTCGGTATGAATGTGTGTCTTGCGCGTACTTAAGCAGATAGTCATTCTCCGTGTAAAATATTAGTGAAGATGGGACTCTTTATAGATGATGAAACTGCCTAGCTATTCATGTGCAGAGCGCATTCTTTGTCTCTTAATCGCTTCTAGTATTTCAGTTATCCTCCCACCCGTCTCTCACTGAGAAATAATTTCCTACATATTGTGGGATTCTGAGCTCTTGCATTATTTTAAACCTACTGTAACATGAGTAATTCAGCAATTTAATGTAGTCATCCAATTAGTGTCACGTTAACAAGTGTACTGCTGGTGGAACAGGGTTCACAGGATTCTAGAAGTATTTCCACTTCCATACAGTAATCATTGTCAGTTAAATACACGTTGTCCAATGTTGCCGTCGTGATCAGTACTCAACTCGAATGCCCCAATTTGTAGGCTAGTCTGTGCTTTTTATGCGGTACACCTACCCCCCCCCCCCCCCCCCGTCCCTTCCTTCCCCTTAAATCATCTACATGTACATGGATACTGTGCAAATCACATTAAAGTGCCTGGCAGTGTGTTCATCGAACCACCTTCACAATTCTCTATTATTCCAATCTCGCATAGGGCGCGGAAAGAATGAACACCTATATCTTCCCGTACGAGATCTGATTTCCCTTACTTTATCGTGGTGAAGCTTCCGCCCTATTTAGGTCTGTGTCAACAAAACACCTTCTCATTCGAAGGAGAAAGTTGATTGAAATTTCCTGAGATTCCGTCGCAACGAAAAATCCTTTCTTTTAATGATTTCCAGCCCTAATCCTGTATTTCTGACTCTTCCCCATATTTCGCCATAATACAAAACGTGCGGTCTTTCTTTGAACTTTTTCGACGTACTCCGTCAGTCCTATCTGGTAAGGATCCCACACCGCGCAGCAGTCTTCTAAAAGACGGACAAGCGTAGTGTTGGCAGTCTACTAAGTAGGTCCTTTACATTTTCTAAGTACCCTGCCAATAAAACGCAGTCTTTGGTTAGCCTTCCCCACAACATTTTCTGTGTGTTCTTTCCAATTTAAGTTGTTCGTAATTGTAATACCTAGGTAGTTAATGGAATTCAAGACTTCTATATTAGACTGATTTATCGTGTAACCGAAGTTTGAGTTCCTTTTGGCACTGAAGTGGATGACCTCACACTTTTCGCTATTTAGGGTAAACTGCCACTTTTCGCTCCATTCATGTTTATTCTAAATAGTTTTGCCGTTTGTTTTGCTCTTCTGATGACTATATTAGTCGAGAAACGACATCATCTGCAAACAACCCCATAAGTCTCCTCAGGTTGTCTCCAAAATCGTTTATTTAGGTAAAAAACAGCAAAGGGCCTATAGCACTATCTTGGGAACGCCAGAAATCACTTCTATTTTACT
Source organism: Schistocerca gregaria (assembly GCF_023897955.1). Taxonomy (NCBI): domain Eukaryota; kingdom Metazoa; phylum Arthropoda; class Insecta; order Orthoptera; family Acrididae; genus Schistocerca; species Schistocerca gregaria. Next base: position 482,813,110 of record NC_064921.1, on the reverse strand, counting down.
CGACGACTTTCCGTGAATTACTTCAACTGTGACATCTCTGGTAGAAAATCGCAAATCTAGTCACATAACTGAGACGATATTCCATAAGCACGCAATTTCACTACGAGCCGCTTGTGTGGTACAGTGTCAAAAGCCTTCCTCAAATCCAGAATTTATGTGAATAGAGCTAGTTGTTTAACAGGAACGTTGTTTTGTAGACCCATGTTAAATGTGTCAATAGACAGTTTTCCTTAGAGGTAATTCATGATGTTCGAACACAATATATGTTCTAAAATCCTGCTGCATATCGACGTTAACGATATGGGCCTGTAATTCAGTGGATTACTCCTACCTTTCTTGAATATTGATGTGACCCGTGCAAATTTCCAGTCTTTGAGTACGGATCTTTCGGTGAGCGAGCGGTTGTGTCTAATTGTAAAGTATGGAGCTAATGCATCAGCATACTCGGAAAGGAACCTAATTGGTATACACTGTGGAACAGAGGACTTGGTTTTATTGATTTGAGTTGCTTCACTACTCAAAGGATATTTACTTAAACGTTTCTCATGTTGGCAGCTGTTATAAATTTGAGTTCTGGAATATTTACTTCTTTTGTGAAGGCATTTCGGAAGGCCATGTTTAGTAAATCTGCTTTGGCTGCACTGTCTTCGACAGTATCTCCATCGTTATCGCGCAGAGAAGGCATTGTTTCTTGCCGCTAATATACTTCACATACGACCAGAATCTATTTGGATTTTCTGCCATATTTCGAGACAGTATCGTTGTGGAAACTGTTAATGGTGTCTCACATGGAACTCCGCGCTAAATTTCGAGCTTAGGCAAAGGATCGCCAATCTAGGGTACTATGGATTTTTCAATTTCGCACATATGCGTCGTTGTTTCTGCAACAGTGTTCTTATCCGTTTTGTGTACCGAGGAGGATATGCTCCGTCGTTTTAGTTTATTTGGTATAAACCTCTCAATTGCTGCCGATACTATTTCTTTGTATTTAAGCCACATCTGGTCTACACTATCATTAATCTGGAATGAGTGGAGATCGTCTCTCGGGAAGGCGTCAAGTGAATTTTTATCTGCTTTTTGGATAGGAATGTTTTAGCTTATTTTTCGATTATTTGGGGATAACAGTATTCAATCTCACTTCGACAATCCTGTGTTCACTAATCCTTACGTCGGTTTTGATGTTGGTTATTAAATCAGGGTTATTTGTTGCTAAGAGGTAGTGTGTTTTCACAACCGTTTACCATTCCCGTGGGCTCATGAAGTAGCTGCTAGAAATAATTTTCAAAGATTGCGTTTAGCACATAGTTGTGATATCACAACCTGCCGAAAAGCACGAGGTATAGGTTAAATGTTGGAGGTGATAATTGGGTGCTGAGTTGAAGTAAAGTCAGCGATTGTGAATGCCGGAGGAACGTTGTGGAACAATGACTTCAAGCATAGCCTAATTATGTTCGCACCATGTTAAAGACCTTTCTGCTCGTGAAACAATAAAGCGACATGAAGAAAACTCGTTTTACATTATGAAAAAGTAATTGAGTATTTTGAGGCATATCATTTAGACCTTTAAAGTCGTAAATAAACTGTGAAAGATGAAATGGGTGAACTGTCCGCAATGCACGCCACCCTTCTTGTACCGACCGTCAGAAGTGCGGTGAGGTAACAATGCTCCGCATCGCGTGGAAGGTGGTTCGAATCGTCAGCGGACAATCTGTTGATTTTCCATGGAGTTCCAAAATCACTTAAGGCAAATAGTGTAAAATTTTCTTTGAGATAAACGTGATCGATTGTTTCAGTTTTGCCTAATAAGGATTTGTGCTCGAATGTTTCCAACAGTGGGACGTTAAATACATTCGTATCTGTGAGTCTCATTCGGATAGCTCTTGAGATATGCTGAGGTATTAAACGTCTGAGATTGATTACAGCAACTGATGGCCGATCGTGAAGTGAGACCATCTTTTTCCATGAATTTACATTCTTTATGGAGCTGTGGGATTATGCCTCCATTTCAAGGATGTGGATGTCAAACTTCACCGTCCCGTTGACGCCATTATTTCGGCGAAGCACAAGATACGGAAGCTTAAGACTCCTAAATGAAATAGGCGATGCTCTTTCCAAAGATGGCATTAAGGGATGCTTAAATCCGCACTTTATGGATGTGAGGTCGGAGCCTGGAAGTTCACTTCCAACCGGGATCATCACTTCACTCGATGTCTGAAATGCAGATGGTCGATAGGTATTTAGTTACGTGTTCATACGTATTTAAAGTTCTAGTTTTCATTAACTCCTACCGAAGAATTAGTATAAGATTAAAATGGAAAAATGGACGCGGTCAAGTTATTACTCAACGTCTTCTAGATTGATCACAAATTCCCAGGCGGTAAACCAGGGTGAAAATCTTTGAGCGTAATTTTTTATTGATCTGAAATGTTTCTATTTTCAGATTCATTCAATTAAATTGTTCCGTAATTGTAAAAATCTGTTGAAAACCATTTACTCCATCAGAGAACTCGAATGCAACCGATGTAATATTATAAGTTCCCGGTGGAATGGTTAATTTCGGATATTATCACAGCAGATTAAGTAGGAGTCAATAGCCTTCAGACTCGTTTCAAGCGGCCCATCATAGATTCTTCCTGTTCAGACTTCATATAAAGTTGCAATTGTCTCCCTCACCAGTTATTTTCAGGATGCAGCTTATTCCAGTCTCTCTTCTCCTCCATAATTCTTAACCTTTACAGCTGCCTCTAAAACCAAGGGAGTTACTCGATGATATGTTAAAAAATATCAAACCATCCTCAGCATTCTTTTGTTTCTTTCCTTTGATCCTTCGGAGAGCCTCCTCATTCCCTACCCTATCAGTCCGTCAAATTTTATGTATTCTGTAGCAGCACATCTCAGATGTTAAGGTTCGCTTCTTTTCCCAGATGCCACTTTTCGCCGTGCAGATCTTTGCTCCAAACGTACATCCTGAGAAATTTTATCAAATTATGCCCTGTTTCTGATACTAAGACAGCTCTCGGCCAGGAATTCCTTTATTACCACTGCTAGTCTGCTGCTTGTTATTCTTGCGTCGTGGGCTATTTTACTGCCTAGGTAACAGAATACCTTAAATTCGTCTACTTCGTGAGCCATTCTGGTAAGTTTCTTGCTGTTCTCATTTCTGATACCTCATTATTTTAGTCCTTCGTCGATTTACTCCCAATACTTATTCTGTGCTCATTAGACAGTGAATTCCATTTATCAGAGCCTGCAATTCTTCGCATTCACTCAGGATAGCAATGTCATCAGCAAATCTTATCATTGCTACCCTTTCAAGTAGAATTTTAATGCCACTCCTGAATCTTATATTTCCATCGTTGCTTCATCGATGCACAGACGGAACAGTAGACGGAGGACTACATTCGTGTCTGACACCCATGTTTATCCGAACACTTCTTGCGTGTCGTCCACTCTTACTACTCCGTCTGGGCTCCATTATACGTTGTATATTACGTCTCTCTCCCAGTGACTCACTCCTATCATTCTCAGTATTTCGAAAATCATGCAAAATTTTATGCCGTCGAACGGCTTTCCCCGGTAGACAAATCCTATGAACGTGTCTTGAATTTTTCTTTCTTCAATTATCAACAGCAATGTCAGAATTCTCTCTGGTGCCTTTACTTTTCCTAAAGCCAAACTGATCATCTAACACATCTTAAGTTTCTTTTCCATTCTGTCTCCCCCTGTGACCAACTTCTTTGCATGGACTGTTAATCTGATGGTGCGATAATTATCGCACGTTCTAGCACTTGCAATGTTCGGAATCGCGTCCATAATGTTTTTCCGAAAGTTCGATGGTATGTAGCCAGTCTTAAACATTCTACACATCGACGAGAAAATGGTTTTGTTGCCACTTCCCACAGTGATTTTAGAAATTATAATTGTATACTGTCAATTCCTTCTGCCTTGCTTTCTCTTTCCCAGAACGGTTCCAAATTGTTTCTAATAATGGCTCCCTTATCAATATTGATTCAAATTTCCTGTTCTCACGTAGTCAGACAAGTCTGCCTCTCATCTATTCCTCTCTACCTACCTGCTCTTCTTCTCCTGCACTTAACAGCGGAATTCGCATTACATTCTTAATGGTACCACAACTGCTTATAATTTCATACTTTGTTTTCACTTTCCTATAAGCTCCGCCAGTCGTTCAGATAACTTTTTCTACACACTTCATATATAGCCATTTCGCCTTAGCTGCCCTACACTTACATACATTACTAAGTGACTTGTATTTCTGTATTTCCTGTCATAATTCTGTACTTAATTGTTCCATCGATCAACTTAAGTGTTCGTTCTGTTACCCATGGTTTCTTCGCATTTCAACTGATTTGTACATACAGATTTTCTAATTTCTGTGATCGCTCTTCTTAGATATATCTGTACCTACTCGGCTATTCCTTATCGCAGTGTCTATAGCCTTAGAGAACTTCAGTCGTGTTTGAGTCTTCAGTCGTCGGCAATCCCACTTCGATCATTGATTCTTTCTGAACAGTCCCTTAAACTTCAGCCTACTCTTAATCACTAGTAAATTACTCGGTGAATCATCTCTTGGTTGGGCCTTACAATCCAGTGCGTGATGGTGGAATCTGTGCCTTACCATAATATGTGCTATTCAAATCTTCCCGTATCTCCCGGTGTCAGCCAGAAATACCTCACCTCTACATCTACATCCATACTCCGCAAGCCACCTGGTGGTGTGTGGCGGAGGGTACCCTGAGTATCTCTATCGGTTCTCCCTTCTATTCCAGTCTCGTATTGTTCTTGGAAAGGAGGATTGTCGGTATGCTTCTGTGGGGGCTCTAATCTCTGATTTTATCCTCATGGTCTCTTCGCGAGATATACGTAGGAGGGAGCAATATACTGCTTGACCCTTCGGTGAAGGCATGTTCTCAGAACTTCAACAAAAGCCCGTACCGAGCTACTGAGCGTCTCTCCAGCAGTGTCTTCCACTGGAGTTTATCTATCATCTCCGTAACGCTTTCGCGATTATTAATGATACTGTAACGAAGCGCGGTGCTCTCCGTTGGATCTTCTCTATCCCTTCTATCAACGCTATCTGGTACGGAGCCCACACTGCTGAGCCGTATTCAAGCAGTGGGCGAACAAGCGTACTGTAACCTACTTCCTTTGTTTTCGGATTGCATTTCCTTAGGATTCTTCCAATGAATCTCAGTATGGCATCTGCTTTACCGGCGATCAACTTTATATGATCATTCCATTTTCAATCACTCCTAATGCGTACTCCGAGAATTTATGGAATTAACTGCTTCCAGATACTGACCTGCTATATTGTAGCTAAATAAGGGATCTATCTTTCTATGAATTCGCATCATATTACACTTGTCTACATTGATATTCAATTGCCATTCTCTGCACCATGTGTCAATTCGCTGCAGATCCTCCTCCATTTCAGTACAATTTTTCATTGTTGCGACCTCTCGATACACCACAGCATGATCTGCAAAAACCCTCAGGGAACTTCCGATGTCATCCACCAGGTCATTTATTCATATTGTGAATAGCAACGGTCCTATGACACTCCCCTGCGGCACACCTGAAATGACTCCTACTTCAGAAGACTTATGTCCATTGAGAATGACATGCTGCCTTCTGTTATCTAGGAACTCCTCAATCCAATCACACAATTGGTCTGATAGTCCGTATGCTCTTACTTTGTTCATTAAACGACTGTGGGGAACTGTATCGAACGCCTTGCGGAAGTCGAGAAACAAGACATCTACCTGTGAACTCGTGTCTATGGCCCCTTGAGTCTCGTGGACGAATAGCGCGAGCTGGGTTTCATACGACAGTCTTTTTCGAAACCCATGCTGATTCCTGCAGAGTAGATTTCTCCAGAAAAGTCATTATACTCAAACATAATACGTTTCCAAAATTCTACAACTGATAGACGTTAGAGATATAGGTGTATAGTTCTGCACATCTGTTCGTCCCTTCTTGAAAACGGGAATGACCTGTGCCCTTTTCCAATCCTTTGGAACGCTACGCTCTTCTAGAGACCTACGGTACACCGCTGCAAGAGGGGAGGCAAGTTCCTTCGCATGCTCTGTGTAAAATCGAGCTGGTATCCCATCATGTCAAGCGGCCTTTCCTCTTTTGAGCGATTTTAATGGTTTCTCTATCCCTCTGTCGTCTATTTCGATATCTACCATTCTGTTGTCTGTGCGACAATCTAGAGAAGGAACTACAGTGCAGTCTTCCTCTGTGAAAGAGCTTTGGAAGAAGACATTTAGTATTTTGGCTTTTAGTCTGTCATCCTCTGTTTCAGTACCATTTTGCTCACAGTGTGTCTGGACATTTTGTTTTGATCCACCTACCGCTTTGACATAAGACCAAAATTTCTTAGGTATTTCTGCAAAGTCAGTACATAGAACTTTACTTTCGAATTCATTGAACGCCTCTCGCATAGCCCTCCTCACACTACATTTCGCTTCGCGTAATTTTTGTCTGCAAGGCTTTGGCTATGTTTGTTTACTGTGAAGTTCCCTTTGGTTCCGCAGCAGTTTTCTAACTCAGTTGTTGCACGACGGTAGCTCTTTTTCCTCTCTTACGATCTTGCTTGGCACATAATCATCTAACACACATTGTACGATGGTTTTGAACTTTGTCCACTGATCCTCAACACTATCTGTACTTAAGACAAAACTTTTGTGTTGAGCCGTGAGGTACTCTGTAATCTGCTTTTTGTCACTTTTGCTAAACATTAAAAAAGGTAGGAAGATTGTTCTATTTCTATTTAAGGCTGAAATCATCGATGCAGTAACCGCTTTGTGATGTCTGATTCCCTGTTGTGCATTAACTGATTCAAATAGTTCGGGTCGGTTCGTCACCAGAAGGTCTAATATGTTATCGCCACGAGTCGGTTCTCTTTTTAACTGCTCAAGATAGTTTTCATATAAAGCACTTTAAAAAATTTCACTGGAAGCTTTTTCCCTGCCGCCCGTTATGAACGTTTGAGTCCCCAATCTATATCCGGCAAACTAAAATTTCCACCCAGAACTATAACATGGTATGGGAAACCTACTCGAAATATTTTCCAAATTATTCTTCAGGTGCTCAGCCACAACAGCTACTGAACCCGGGGGCTTATAGAGACATCAAATTACCATGTCCGAGCCTGCTTTAACCGTGACCTTTACCCAAATCATTTCACAATTCGGATCTCCGTGAAGAATGAGATTTTCACTCTGCTTCAAAGTGTACGCTCATATTAAACTTCCTGGCAGATTAAAACTGTCTGCCCGACCGAGACTCGAACTCGGGAGCTTTGCCTTTCGCGGGCAAGTGCTCTACCATCTGAGCTACCCTCTTGTCATTCATGAACAGAGTATTAGCTTTTACCGTCTGATATTTATTGCAGAACTTAATCTTCTCTCTCATTCCTGGTACCAAGCTCATTCTTCAGCAACCCTTCTGGTATTCCTTCCCCACCACCTCATTCCATTTCCCATGGCTGTTAGATTTATCACTCAACTGTTGACAGTAACTCTCTCTCTCCTACAATCCTTTTCATAAAGAATGTAAATACAGTTACATCATTTTCTATCCATGTTATTTCCCTCTGTTCGTTTGACCAGAAATCCTTCGGCTATTCCTCCTACGTCACCTAGGTGTTAACTTCTCTCTCGTGAGTTGGTGTGTGGTGCCAACGCCCCCCCCCCCCCCCCCCCCCCGAGCTATTGCAGCCCATTCTTCCATTTCATGGCTGCATTCCCTTCACCCTGCCCTCCCTCCCTATCCGCGCTCCTTCCCCGCTGTCGCCTCCTTCCCCTACTTCGGTGTTGGATATATGTCTACCTGGCTATCCACTTGGTTTCCTGTATTGCCTGAAATTTCGTTCCTCCCGCCTGTTCACTATCATTATTCCTGGCGTTCTGATCCCCAATGGAGGCCTGATCTCCACTACTAAATTTTCTGTTTTTGTGACCCATTTGGGGAAAACTCCCTCCTTGGCGTCTACATTGATGATTCCTTTCCTTTCCTTTCCTCTCCTCTCTTCCCTCGTCACAGCTCCTTTCCACTCTGGTAAATAACGAACTGCAGGAAGTTGGGTGACACTTTTAAGTACAAATCTGTCTGAGCCCCCTGACAACAAAGGTATCACACTACCGATATCTCAACTGTTGCCTCCCAAAGTATGCCAAGGAGTCGTTGCTTGTCTTCCTGGAGCATCAGTACTCGTGGAAACGGTCGCTGTTCTGAACAACCACTCCATCAACGAAGCCCCTGTGTTCCGCCACCTGTATGTCAGTCGTCATGACCGCCACTCCCCTCACTTGCCAGATGCTCCAGTTTACAAGGGAGAGAATAAGATCCAAAAGTCCCTTGATTGTTTGTCTTACGTTGAGGCTCACCAAAATGACTTCACCTGGTGTCACTTTCTTGAACTTGTATCCTCCCCTCCCCCAATCACCTGTAGTTCCCATGACCTCTCTTTTGGGAGCCACTCCCAGTTCCTGGCAGAAGAAAAGCCCAAATTTTTGGCACCTGCTTGTGATGGGATTCCCTCTTTCCCACTCCTAGGAACCCTCACCCTGCTGTGTTCTCCACGGTCCTCCCCCATGGTTCCAGATCTTGCAGATGCCCATACTCCATCTGTGCCCTTCTCTCCTCCACCTCATAGAGGAGAAGAAAAAGATGAAACTTAAGTGCCAAGACAAGCCCTCCTGGTGGCCCCAGAGGTGCCATCTCCATCCTCATAACCTGAATCTGACATTCATAGATGTCACCATATTCTTGTCAGCGACAACCAGACTGATATGACCTCAGTTTAAGTCCAACCTAGGGTCTAGCTACATGATCCATTAGAATTGCAATAGATGGTATTCTCACCGATGGGAAGTACATCCTGTCACCTCCTATTGTGTTCCATTCTGCTCTGCAAGAAATGCACTTTTCTGATAAACGTTTTCCAACGTTTCAGGGTTATCCGAGAGTCTGTCGGAACCGTGCTAAACCTGGGGTAGAATCTGGAGGGGTCAGTACCTCAGTTCATGCAGATGGTATCAGTGACTGGAATCGCCCCCACATCAGCTTAGAAGCAAGTGTTTACTGTAGATGACCTTGGCAATAACTGTAATTTCTACCTTCCTTCAGGTAGGACACTTCCTTACTTTAAACTGTCTGCATTAGTACAGCAACTCCTGCACCCATTTCTCCTCCTTTGGATTTCCATACACACCACTCCCGGTGAGGTGTGCCACTACAACAGATGGGGAACTGTCCAACTTATTACAGACTGATTTTTCTCGTTCTTGATAGTTCCTCTACCCACTTCAGTGCTACCCACGGCATATTTACTGCTTTTGAATTCACGACCTCCTCCCCTCCTCCCCTGCTTTCATGGTTTCCCTATGTTGGTCAGCGTTTGATCTTTGTCATCACTTACCAGTGATTCAATTGTTTTGCTGCCAGGCAGACAGGCCCCCTTTGGGCATTTGCAGGGCCAATTGGTCCTCATGTACGACAGCTGTTCAGCTAGGCACCTCTCTCGAATTGCATTGATACAATGATGCTGGGCACCTGCCACTAGACATGCTGCTAGCACTGCTGTCACCATGTCCACAGGCCGCCTCGTCAGCGGCCAGTACCATGGTGGACCAAGGATGAAGCAGTCGTCCAGGATGTCGTTGGGTGCAGCACCGGTTTAAACGACATCCTTTAGAGACCAACCTCTATTTTTAAGCACCATTGTGCTAAAGCACATTACTAAGCAGAGTTCAAAGCAATGCTGGTAGCGCTATGTTTCCTCGCCAGGGATGTATGACTCCTCCTCAAGAGACTGGTCCAAACTCTAGGCCTTCTGAGCCATCAGCAACAGCAAACTGTCCAGGGTCTTACCCTCCAAGGTGCTCTGTGCACTGATCCATTTGTCCTGGCAGAATAACTCGCGACGCAATGTGAGAGGTCTGTGGCGTCCTCTTCTGCTACTTTTCCCCAGCAGAAACAGTTCAACAGAACCCTCTGTTTCAACCCCCACCATGCTGAACCTTAAACGAACATTTCACTAAATCAGAATTTTTGCAAACTTTTATCTCTGCACATGACATGGCACAACGCCCAGATTCCATCCACAATAAATGATCCTACACTTGGACATTACCCAGGGACGTCTAATCAGGCTGTTAAACCACATTTGGTTCAGGGGTGCTTTCCCACTGCTATGACGAAACAGTATAGTCGTCCCCATCCCTAAGTCTTAAAGAACACAACGTCTCTGGACAGCTAATGGCCAATTTTCCTAAGGAAATACTTGGTTAACTTTTTTATCCGCAAGCTTTTACCACACCAGCTTTCCAGGTTCCAGCTGGCACCTCGCTCATCAACCCCCAGATTCAGGCGAACGATATCTACATGATTGTCACACCCTTCCTCAAAGCCATCAATGGGCTTAACATCTGTTGGGCCTGTGGTTAACCCAGCATTGTATATAGATTGATTTTGCATCTGGTACAGATCCTACTCGGTAGCATCGGCCGAGCACCAGCTCCCAGGTGCCACTAGAGGCCTTTGCATGGACAGTCTCCGATGGCTTATAATTAGCTCACTCCAAAACACGAGTAATGCGTTTTTGTCGTCGACCTACAGTACACCCTAACCAAAAACTATATTTAGGCCATCAGCTCCTCAATGTTGTACCACAGTCCTCCTCCTTGCTTATTATTTTTGATAATAAGCTGATGTGGCTGCCCCTCATTCTCCACTTGAAGAGAACATGCATGTGAAAGCTTAATGCTCCTCTTCTGCTGGCCCACACATCTTGTAATACAGACTGTACTATACTTCCTAAACTTTAGTGTTCTCATCTTGTACAGACTAAATTATAAGTTTGTTCTTTAGACTCACTCTGAAAATACTTGACCCTGTTCATCATTCTGGGGTGCATCTGGCTGTTCGTGTCTTTCGCACCTCTCCCACTGACCGTCTCCTCGTAGAAGTGGAAATTCCCCCTCTACAAATAAGAGCCTATTCCTCGTTTCTTATGTAATCGTCATTAGCCGATTCAGTGATCATCCCATGCATCCTGTAATCTTTCAAACGAGGGATGTCTTCCTCCTGATAGCTGTACATTGGTGGGATTACTGGTTGGATGCATCTCACTTCCCTGTCAGGATTTCCATCGCCACTCAATGGAATGTGCTCCATGTGTTTCCTCTCACAATCCTCTTTCGAAGATTTCCAGACCATGGATTAGAAATGACTATCTTATGGTCCTAAGGTCTGTGTCACATTTGGCATTTCAACGTATAGTGCGTCTCATCCTTGGAGTTCCAGGTTTCCACTGTCTTCAACACTGATGGTTCTAATATGATAGTGGCATATGTTTTCAACTCCTCCTGGTTTAGAACACCATTTATTGCTGGGATCATGTAATAAGTTCACAACAGATACTAGCCACTGGCAGAACCCTCCATTTTGTCAGAGCTCCCTCCAGAGTTTTTAATATACTCTGACGAAATGAGCAGCCTGCTGGCTATCGACTGATAATACTCTCGTCACCCTTTGCTATATATTTTCCACCTTCCCTCTTCCTTTGGCTTTGCTGCTGCTCAGTTGTCTTTCTCTGGGACCCAAGCCATATGGGCACCACAGGGAATGAAGTGACTGATTGTTCGCTTAGAGAAGTGGATACTTACCCATTTTCATGATTTCAGTTGTATATATGTAGATCTCCATCAGGTCTGTCTTTGCCCAAAAGTGGAATGACATGAGGCGTGAATTTTCTTTCAGTAATAAACTCGACACAATTAAGGAGTCAGCTCTGATTAGGTGCTCTTCCTTCTGCTCCTGAGTCCTGTCGTATGCTGTCTATGCATTGGTTATTCCATGGTCACACATTGTTTCCTCTTGAGTAGCGAACCATCCCATTATGTAGTTCTGGTAACAGACGGTATTCCATATTAGTAACGTGTTACCTTTTTTGTGCCCTTCATACTAAGTATAGTCCTAGAGATTCCTATTACACGGTTCACAGATGGTTGAAGCGGTCTTCAGTTTTCTTAGTGAAATTGGTTTTATTGTCAGACAAAAAGTTTTGCTTTACTCCTGTAACAGGGGTAGGATGGATGTGGTTGGGGCCTTCCTTCATGTTTTCTCGGTCTGGGACCAATGGCCACTACCTTGCAAAGACCGATCTTTTACTGTTTTTCCAGTTTTTTTGCTTTAACCTACCGTTTTATACGTTTTCCTGGTGTATTGAACTTTACAGTTTTTATAATTTTTCTCCTTTGAATGGATGCATCCACTTTCAGCAAACCCTCTCTTTTCCATGTGTAATTTTGGTATTGTGGAACTGATGGCCTCGCCGTTTAGTCGCCCACCCCCCTACTTCTCCCCTCAGTTACTCAACTTTGTTCTTTCAGTTCATTTACTCCAACTATATTTAGATTCAGCCTTCTAATTTCCTTGTTAAAATTATCTAGCTTCCGTACCACATTCGAACTGAAGACTTTACGTGCCTCGACTCAGAACATTTTCCTTTAGTTTGTTGTTCAATGCTTTTATCATGGTGACTTCCCGCTTTGTAGCCCCATTCCTGCAAAACAGAACGAGGCCTAGACGTAAATCTGTTGCCAGTAGAGAGATAATAGACACTTTCTCAGTTACGTTCCAGGTGTTCTGTGATACATATTGTCTGTAATGCGGAGGGTTCTAATGCCTTCTGCATCCTCATGCTCCTGAGCAGTGCTGGCCCTTCCGCCCTTACTGGCAGTCTCCCACAAGGTCAAGAGTATACTGAACCTCTCCCACTTCGCCACCCTCTGTCAAATACGTTGGCTGATTAAGGATAATTTCTTAAACCGGAAACATGTCGGAACAACATGACAGAAACACAAGTGCCCATTACAATAAAATCATCTCCGTTCCACTGCATCGCTCAGTCACCTTCTCAAAGTCATTTACAGTAGCGGGAACCCGACTCTGGAATAACCTCCCTCGTTACGTTAGAGAACTTAAAAACATGTCCGCTTCAAAAAACAGTTAATGACGTATCTACTTAAGCAACAGTAATGCCTTCCTCTGTACATGAATGCACTTCACCTCATTGCTTCCCTCTTTCCCCCTCCTTAAATCTCCATTCCCCAAAACACGCTAAACTAGTAAACATCTACTTTACACACCAAGATATTATGTACATCTGCACAAACCTTCATTACTATTGCAAATCCTTCTCATGTTTGTCATTATTTGATTTTTTACTGTTATTATTATTGCTTATTATTGCTTTTATCATCTGTATGTATAGCACCTATTGTAAAAATGCTGCCGCATTTACTTTATTAGGTCTTAGTCACTAATCTTTATTCATATTGTCACCAGAGTAAGCTAATATTCTCCTTTAAACTATGGTCATGATGTAACTCTGATGTGTGAAATGCTGCATGTGTGGAACACTGGTCCGATGTAAGAGAGGGTCTGATGGTCCTAATCTGATCAGGTTAAATAAATAAATAAATAAATAAATAATAAATAAATAAATAATAAATAAATAAATAAATAATCGGCTGCCATTGCTGATGCATTTTATTCAAAATGCTAGTGGGCAGAGTCATTGAAATGGGGACCTAGAAGGTTTCAATTACTAAACACACTACCACAAGACCAAGGGTGGCATTAGTATCAGCTAAAGTACTGTTTTCAGCAAGATGTCTTCACAAAATGATCATTTCGTGGCAAAAAGATAAAAAGCACTTCGTAGTCCCACGTCTGCGTGTCAAGTCTGTTTTTCTAGAAGTAAAATGTGATCGCTTGAACATGAACGTGTTTCTATGGGTACAAAAAGTCTCAAACGTTTCGGCATTTTTGTGATGGTCCCCTATAGGGTTTAACATCAATACTTCAAATTTTTCCAAAGAGCGAGAGAAATGGGTAAGGGCGCCTTATATGGTGCATCGTGTCCACCATGCATTCAGATTTTTCTCCTTTCTTGGCGTCGCATTGCAGTCCCGCTCACTCTGTCTCATGGGCGAATATACACTGCTGGATGCAGTTTCTGCCATCCACTGTGCTTTGCCGATTTCTGCACAGACGACGACCATGGAGTTCTTTGACCCTGATACCGAGCGCTATAGCCAGTTCCATGTGGTTGGATTGCCATGTACCCTGTTTACAGCCACTTAACACGAGGATCACTTTGCTGATGCCTGCGGCCTTAGCTCCCCATGTATTTCAAGGAGTAGATGCCTATCTCTCTGGGACATTGAGACTAGGCAATGGACATCCTGCCAGGAAGCCCTTGCTGCAGCTGGGTGGCGCCTGTGTGTAGTGTCCTTGGTAGGAGTGGGCGGCATCAGGGCGGATGACATGCAAATGAAGTGGGGCAAATCTTCTCTTGCTGGTCGCCAGCCGCCAGCAGTCTCAAAGCGTTCCAGGGTTCAATTTAAAGCAAACACGTATGATCCCAAATTGTTTCCCTCTCTGGCCACACAATGGGAGGAACGAAAGGCTAAGAATAGCAGTGTAGCTGATTCGCCCAGCTTCCTAGTGTGTGCAAGAGCTGATGGGGAATCGTTTGTCCATGAAGACTGTTCTTCGTAGAGCGTTTAAAGGACAAATCTGGGGAGGTGGATGGCTTGTCCAAAATGCGCTCTGGGACAGTTACGATAAAAACAGCATAATCTTCCCAGTCACAGGTATTACTCCATTGACAATTTGTGGCTGTTTGTTACCATCACACACCGTAAGAGTTCAAATATGGTCCAGGTTATTATATTCCACAGGGGCCTTCTTTTGCAGTCTGATGACGAGCTGCGCGCAAATTCATAGTGGCGAGGTGTTCATTTTATCTGGCGCATTGATTAGGGTCCGAGGAGTAATCAGGGCCTTTTATTCGAAATACGGTGCTTTGTGCTTGGAGTTAGGCCATGTCTCCCTGCTGTACTTCCACCACCACATGTTGATATTGAGGACGCCCATCACCTCTCAATACTCACTGTGCCCCACCTCCCATCCATGTCAACTGCGGAGAGCTTCATTTACCTTGTAGAATTTAACAGAAAGAGCGGAAAATCGTGGAATATAAGACCCTGGACCGACTGACCTACACTGAGGCTGAGAGGAAATATGAAAGTCTCCTACCTTGCGAATGACTTTCTCCTGTGCCGCCACAACAACAGTGGTAGCCCCATCAGTTTGGCGCATCCCAGTCTGCTCCCTGAGCCCTTTGACTGTGGGGCCACTAACCTCCCTGTTGTTCCTACGCCACCTGCTTCAGGAGAAACTCTCCCCCACCTATGGGTGGATGTGTCCCCACTTCTAAGCTGGAGGACCGTCCTATTTCGGCTCCTTTCGCTTGGAAAGGGTCCCTTGTGTCCCATCCTTTCCATGTTTCCACCAGTGGGCAGGATGACGCCCACAAGTGGCATAAGTGTCCACAAGCAGCTCGTTATAGGAATTCACGATCCTCCTCAGTCCCTGAGACAGAATCGATGATGACCTCCTAGCTGGTTAAACACAAGGAGCTGTGGAAAAAGTCCGAGAAAAGACCTCGAAGACGAAGGAACTTGCCGTGGTGCCCACCCCACCATAACCTAGAAGCTCTGCTTCTGAGGATTGGGTAGAGATTCTGGTGTCAGCTGAGAACCTAGATCTCACTGGACCCTCAGACACCATGGACGTTGATAATAAGGTTACTTAATCGGTGGCAGCAGGTGATCCAGCGGAGTAATCTGCAGACAGTGCCATCCTCCTGTGGAATTGCAGCGGTTGTTTCCACCACCTTGCTGAGCTCCGACAATTCTCGGCCTCCACCCTTTCTTCTTCATTTCTCTCCAGCAAACTTGGTTTCTGGCGATGTGAATCTGCGCCCTCCATGGCTACTGAGGTTACTATAAGAATTAGTCAGCTTATGAAAGGGTATCTGGTGGAGTCTGTGTCTACGTATTCAACTCTCTTTACAGCAAGTGTGTCCCTCTTGGAAATAC
Organism: Schistocerca gregaria; assembly: GCF_023897955.1. Lineage (NCBI taxonomy): Eukaryota > Metazoa > Arthropoda > Insecta > Orthoptera > Acrididae > Schistocerca > Schistocerca gregaria. The sequence continues at coordinate 482,797,130 of NC_064921.1, read as the reverse complement.
CTTCAGAAGCTATCACAGTTCAGGTGTAGACGCCTCAGGCTATTAGTGTCTGCAGTCTAAATCTCCCACCGAATGATGTCCAGCAGCTAGTATTGGTTGCGCTGATAGCCCAACTGCCACCACCTTTCTTGTAATTGGGCGACTTTAACGCCTATAACTCTTGTGGGGTGGGTTGGTGGCAGCAGGCCAAGGCACTGTCGTTCAGCAAGTAAGTAATGGTGCCACTACACATTTCAGTGTGCACATGGCATGTACTCAACCCTCGACCTTTCGGTCTGTAGCCCCAGCCTTCTACCATTTGTTCAGTGAAGTGTGCATAACGACTTGTGTGGTAGTGACCAGTTCCAGATCTTTCGGTCACTGCCACAGCGTCACTCACCTGGGCGCCTCCCTATATGGGCTTCGAATAACGCTGACTGGGACTCGTGTGCCTCTATTGCCGCTTCCAAGCCTCTTCCTTACGGTGTCATTGATGTGGTGGTTCACACTATCACCACCAGCACGGTTTCTGCTGTGGAAACTGCAATTTCCGGTTCTTCTGGGTCCCCTCGGCAGGTGAGTGTGGTCACCGGAGATCGCTGATGCGATTAAGGATTGCAGGCAGGCCCTACAGCGACACTCCCCTGCGGGTTCGGGGATTAGAATAGGCCCGCGGTATTCCTGCCTGTCGTAAGAGGCGACTAAAAGGAGTCTCAAATTTTTCGGCCTTACATGATGGTCCCCTGTTGGGTATGACCTCCATCTCAAAATTTTCCGAAGAGCGAGCCGATTGGGGAAGGGCGCCTTACTTGGTGCATTGTGTCCATCTTGCGATCAGACCTATCGCCAGCTTATACACCGTTGAACTGCAGTCCTGTCCGCTCTCCATCTCTTGGGCATGACTCTTTTTCTGTGTGCAGTTAACACCTTGCACTGTGCAATGCCTCTTACTGCACCAACGGCTACCATGGACCACATGTTACCTAACATCCAGCACAGTAGCCAGTCCATTGTGGTGGGGCCGCCATGTACCCTATTGGTCGTAGCCCCTGACAACACAGGGAACACTCTACTGATGCCGGCGCCATTACCTCCCCACGTATGCCAAGGAGTAGATGCCTATCCTCCTGGGGTATCGGGACTACCGGCAATGGCCACCCTGGCAGGTGGCTCTTGCTGTGGCTGGGTGGTGCCTGTGGGGAGGGCCCTTGGTCGGAGTAGGTGGCATCAGGGCGGATGACCCGCAATGAAGCGTGGTACATCATCTCTCACTTGTGGCCAGTCGCCAGCAGTCTCTAAGCGTTCTCGGGCTCAGTTTAACGCTCAGAAGTATGATACGAAAACGTTCCCCTCCCTGGCCACACAGCGGGAGGAACGTAAGTCTCAGGATGGCAGTAGCAGTTATTCGCCCCGCTTCTTAGTTTGTACGAGGGTTGATGGGGAGTCTTTTCTCTCCACGAAGCCTCAGTTCTTCGTCGAGCATTTAGAGGACAAGTTTGGGCAGGTGGAGGGCTTGTCAAAAATGCGCTCTGGGTCAGTCCTGATACAAACGGCATCCTCTGCCCAGTCACGACGGTTACTCGCTTGTGACAAGTTGAGGGATGTTGCCGTTACGATCACACCCCATAAGAGTTTTAATATGTTCCAGGGACTTATTTACCATAGGGATCTTTTTCCGCAGTCTGAAGAGCGGCGCGCCAATTTACAGCGCCGGGGTGTACATTTAGTCCGGCGCGTTCATCGGGGTCCGAACGAAAATCAGATTGCTACCGGTGCCTTCATCTTGGCCTTCGAAGGGGAGACATTACCGGAAAAGGTCAAGGTGATGGTCTACCGATGTGACGTTACGCCCTATATCCCTCCCCCAATGCGGTGCCTTAAGTGCTGGAAGTTCGGCCATATGTCTTCTCGCTGCACTTCCAGCCTCACATGTCGAGATTGCGGACGCCCATCACATCCCAATACTCCATGTGCCCCGCCACCCATCTGTGTCAACTGCGGGGAGCACCATTCACCTTGCTTGCCAGACGGTCGAATTTTCCAGAAAGAGGGTAAAATCATAGAATAAAAGACCCTAGACCGACTAACCTATACTGAGGCCAAGAGGAAATACGACCGACTCCATCCTGTGAGAATGACATCTTCCTACGCTGCTGCTACAACACCTGTGCTAGCCCCGTCTGTTTCTCCAATTGTGGCGGGATCGACGAGTAGTAAAATTTCTCCTGCCCCCTCGTCAGTGGGGGGCTCTACCCACCGGGTTGCTCCTGCGCCACCTACCTCAGGAGCAACACCATTCCACCCTTCGGGGACGTCCGTCCCCACTTCTAAGCCGGAGAAGTGTCCAATGTCTTCGGCTTCTCACGCACGCAAGGGGTCCCTTGGGTTCCTCCCTTCCCAGGTTTCCGCCAGCGAGAATGCGGACGACCGATAATGGCGCAAGTGCCCGCAATCAGCTGGTCGTAGGGCTTCACGATCCTCCTCCGTCCTGCAGACTGAATCGGTGAAGCCCTCCCAGTCGGTGCGACCCAAGGAACGGCGTGAGAAACCCAAGAAGAGCTCTCAGCCCAAGGAACTCGCGGTGGCAGCCATCCCACCAAAACTTCCAGCTCTGCGTCTGAGGATGCGGTGGAGATTCTGGTGTCCGCTGAGGACCTCGACCTCGCCAGTCTATCAGACGCCATGGAAAGCACTATCACATGTGCTAAATCGGAGGCAGCAGGTGACCCAGCGGCGTAATCTCCCTTCCCAGTCCCGTCAAGCCTTTCTCAGCCATGGACAACACCATCCTCCAGTGGAATGCGGCGGTTTGTTCCACCATCTAGCTGAGCTCCGCCAACTTATCAGCCTTCACCCTTTCCTCTGCATTGCTCTGCAGGAAACTTGGTTTCCGGCAATGCGAACCCCCGCCCTCCGTGGCTATCGGGGTTATTATAAGAACCGGGCAGCTTATGAAAGGGTGTCTGGTGGCGTCTGCATGTATGTCCTGAACTCTCTTCACAGCGAGTCTGTACCTCCCCACACACCTTTAGAGGCTGTCGCTGTTCGGGTGTGGGCGCTACAGGCTGTTACCATCTGCCGTCTTTACCTTCCACCAGATGGTGATATCGCTCAGCATGTCTTGGCTGCTCTGATAGCTCAATTGCCTCCACCTTACCTGTTACTGGGCGACTTTAACGCCCATAACCATCTGTGGGGTGGGTCAGTGGCAACAGGTCGAGGCGCCATCGTTGAGCATTTTTTGGCGCAGCTCGATCTCTCGATGTTAAATGATGGTGCCTTCACACACTTCAGTGTGGCGCATGGCACATACTCCGCCATTGACCTTTCCATCTGTAGCCCTAGCCTCTTACCGTCTGTCCAATGGAGAGTGCATGACGACCTGTGTGGTAGTGACCACTTTCCGATCTTTCTGTCACTGCCACAGCGTGTCTTCTGGGCGCCCTAGCAGATGGGCTCTGAATAAGGCTGACTGGGACTTGTTCTCCTCCACTGCCACTATTGAGCCTCTCTCTAACGATGCCATTGATGCAGTGGTTCAATCAGTCACCACCGGCATTGTTACTGCCGCCGGATCTTCCATTGCCCGTTCTACTGGGTCCCCTCGGCGGCGGACTGTGCCTTGGTGGTCGCCTGAGTTCGCTGAAGCGATTAAAGCTCGCCGGCGGGCGCTGCAGCGTCACAAGCGACATCGCTCAATCGAATACCTTACCGGCTTCAAACGACTGCGTGCGCGAGCCCGCTGCATTATCCGCCAACGCAAGCAGGAGTGCTGTTAGCGGTATGTGTCCGCCATTGGCCTCCATGTCACTCCATCGGAGGTCTGGGCCAAGAATCGCCGCCTCTATGGCTATCGGACCCCTGTCAGTGTCCCTGCGCTCTCACTGGATGGAGCAGTTTGTACTGACTCCGACGTCATGGCAAACCGCTTGGCAGAGCACTTTGCTCTGAATTCCGCTTCTGCCAACTACCCTTTGAGCTTCCGCTCCATTAAGGAGCGGATAGAACGTAGGAGTCTTTTCGCACTCACCATCCTGAATTGTACAATGTTCCATTCAGTGAGTGGGAATTTCGAAGTGCCCTCACCGCTTGTCCTGATACCGCTCCTGGGCCAGATAGTATCTATTATCAGATGCTGAAACTCCTTTCAGTGGACTGCCAGCGACGCCTCCTCGATCTTTACAACCGCATTTGGGTCGAGGGTGAGTTTCCGTCAGAATTGCGGGGAAGTCTTGTTGTCCCCATTCTGAAACCGGGGAAAAACCCTTTGGAGGTGGACAGCTACCGTCCCATTAGCCTCACCAACGTTCATTGCAAGTTGCTTGAAGGATGGTGAGCCGGCGCTTGAATTGGGTACTGGAGTCTCGGGGCCTTCTGGCTCCGTCTCAGGGTGGGTTCCGTAAAGGCCGCTCAGCTACCGACAATCTGGTGAGCCTGGAGTCGGCCATCTGTACTGCCTTTGCCCGCCGTCAGCATCTGGTTGCCGTCTTTTTCGACATGCGGAAGGCGTATGATACGACATGGCGTCAGCCCTCTGCCGATCTATATCCGAAATTTTCTGTCGTATCGTACCTTCCGCGTGCACGTCGCGGCCTCATATAGTTCCTCCCAAGTCCAGGAGAACGGTGTGCCACAGGGTTCTGTTCTAAGTGTGTGTCTGTTTTTAATAGCCATTAACGGGCTCGCTGCGGCCGTGGGAAATTCTGTCTCCGCTTCCCTGTATGCTGACGAATTCTGCCTTTACTACAGCTCTATTGGCATTGCAGCTGCTGAACGTCAGCTACAGGGCGCAATCCGCAAGGCTCAGTCTTTGGCTGTAGCGCATGGTTTTCAGTTTTCGGCAGCCAAGACCTGCATTATGCATTTGTCGGCGACGCATTGTTCACCCAGAGCGGCGGCTTTCTTGACGGCGAGCTTCTTTCAGTGGTGGAGTCACATGGGTTTTTGGGGCTGGTTTTTGATGCCCGGTTGACTTTGCTGCCTCATTCATCATGCTTGAACAGGCGTGTTGGCGGCATCTAAATGCTATGCGATGCCCGAGCCACACCAGGTGGGGCGCCGACCGATCGACCCTCCTACGGCTTTACCAGGTGTTAATCCAGTCCCGTCTGGACTATGGGAGTCTGGCTTATGGCTCAGCATCCCCATATGCGTTGCGGCTGCTGGACCCAATCCTCCTCAGCGGGATACGCCTTGCCACTGGTGCCTTCCGCACCAGCCCTGTGGACAGCATACTTGTGGAGGCAGGTGTCCCTCCACTGCAGTTACGACGCCAACAATTACTGGCTGCTTATGCTGCCCATGTTTTTAGCTTGCCCGGGCATCCAAATTATCGTGTCCTCTTCCTGCAGTCAGTCGTTCATCTGCCAGAAGGTCGGCCCCAGTTGGGTTATCTGATCGCCGTACGTGTCAAACAGCTTCTTTCCTGGCTTGGGTGTTTCCCTGTTCCACCGTCTCTCCAGGCCCCACTGAGTACACCCCGTGGTGTGTGCCTCGCCCTTGCCTTCGGCTCTACTTGGCACATGGCCCGAAGGACTCGGTCCCTCCGGAGTCCTTCCGACGCCGCTTTTATACCATCCTGGCCACGTATCAGGGCTCTGGCGTTGTCTACACCGACGGTTCGATGGTTGCTGGTCTAGTCGGTTATGCACTAACTCTAGGGGACCATTCCGAACAACGTTCGTTGCCGGCTGGCTGCAGTGTTTACACTGCTGAGCTGGTCGCCATCTTTCGTGCCCTAGAGTATATCCGCTCCTGCTCAGGTGAGTCCTTGGTTATCTGTAGCGATTCCCTGAGCTGTTTACGAGCTCTCGACCAGTGTTTCCCTCGTTCACGTCTGGTAATGGCTATCCAGGAGTCCTTGCATACTCTCGCCCGTAGCGGCAGGTCTGTGGTCTTTGTTTGGACCCCAGGCAGTGTTGGTATACCCTGCAATGAAACTGTTGACCGCCTGGCGAGAGGCCACCAGCGCGCCATCTCTGGAGATTGGTCTCCTGGCGGCTGATGTGCGGGCAGTCTTACGCCGCAAAGTTCTCTAGTTTTGGGATGCTGAATGGCGCGGTCTGACCACCCCTAACAAACTCCCTGCCGTCAAGGCCACGACGACTGTGTGGCGGTCATCCATGCGAGTCAACTGCAGGGACTCAGTCGTCCTTTGTCGGCTCCGCATTGGCCACACCCGACTCACGCAGTTATTTCTTGTCTCGTGAGGATCCCGCTCTTTGTCGTTGTGGGGCGTCCTTGATGGTGGTCCATATTCTGTCGGAGTGCGCCCTTTTAACCATGCTCAGGCACACTTTTGCAATGCCTGACACGCTCTCTGCTCTTTTAGCAGATGACTCTGCCATGGTGGACTTGGTTTTGTGTTTTATTCGGGCAGGGGGTTTTTATCCTTTAATCTGGGTTTTTAGTGTTGATTCTGGCTTTTAGCATCTGATTTTAAACTGAGTTGTTAGTGTTCTTGGTGGTTGGCTTTTCCTCTTTTACTCTACGGTCGGCCAACCACCGTCACACTGTTATAATTTGTTTTGTCTGGTCTCTGTCAGAGTATTTCATGTCCTGATTCGTCTGCTGTCTTTCCTGTTGTTCGTTTTTTATTCTCTTCGGGTGGTTTTAGTTTTTATGGAACAAGGGACCGATGACCATAGTAGTCTGGTCACTTTAATCCCACAAACCAACCAACCCTACAGCGCCATAGTGGCATCCATCATTGGAAGCCTCGTTACCTTTAAACAGCTCTGTGTCCGAGTCAGACGCAGGAGTGCCGGAAATGGTATTTCCCCACCTTTAGCACCCATGCCTGTCCATAACAGGTTTGGTGCAAGATAAGGCGACTTCATGGTTATGACACCCATCAGTGTACCTGGCCTTCTCCCTGAGTCTACTGAATACCATGATTGCAAACCTCATAGCAGAGCATTATGCTCAGAGTTCAGCTTCTGTGAAATATCCACTGGCCTTCAATTTCCTGAAAGAGCAGTTTGAAGTCAGAGCATTTCATTCCATATGCGCCACCTCGAATTGTACAGTGCTCTATTCAGTGAGTGGGAATTCCAGTGCCCTAGCCGCTTGCCCTGCTACAGCTCCTGTACCAGATTGCATCCACTATCAGATGCTCAGACGCCTCTCGGTGGGCTGCCAGCGACACCACCTCGACCTTTACAACCGTATCTGGGTTGAGGGTGAGGTCCCCTCTCAATTGTGTGGAAGCATTATCATCCCAGAAACTTAGACATATTAAAACTGTGCTTGGCCGAGGCTCAAACTTGTTAAGTTTGCCTACCATGAGGACGGGACGTGAGTCGTGCTTGGGTAGCTCAGTTGGTAGACAACATGGTCACGGAAGGCAAAGGCCCTATGTTAGTCTCTGCCCAGCATACAGTTCTAATGCGCCAGGAAGTTAAATATCGGCACACTCTCCACTACACAGTGAAAATTTCATTATGTATTATCGCAGTGTTGAAGCCTGGCAAGAGCTCTATTGAGGTGGACAGCTACTGCCTTATTAGCCTCACCAACCTTATGGGGAAGTTTCTTGAACACATCGTGAGCTGGAGCTTGAGTTGGCTACTTCAGCCTCGGGCCCTTCTGGCTCCATCCCAGGATGTGTTCTGTAAGGGCCCCTTTGCCACTGATAATCTGGTCTGCCATCTGCATGGCATTTTCCCGCCGTCAGCATCTGGTTGCAATCTTCATTGACATTTGGGAGGTGTATGTTACGATGTGGCGACATGACATCCTCATCAAGCTTCATACGGGCCCACGTCCACTTTTTTATTCAAAATTTCCTCTCGCTACATTCCATCCATGTGAGAGTTGGTTCCCCCCAGTTCCTCCAGAGTCCAGGAGAATGGGGTCCTACAAAGCTGTCTTGAGTGTCTGAATCTTTCGTTGCTATCAATGGGCTACCTGCAGCTGTGAGAACGTTCATGTTGACTTTGTACGCTGCTGATTTTCGCCTGTACTATACCTCCAATGGCATAGCAGTAGCTGAATGGCGGCTACAGAACGCTACCTGCCGGGTACAACCTTGGGCTGTCGTGCACGGTTTCCATTTCTCAACTGCCAGGACCTGCATCTTCACCCTGAGCCCTGGCTTTATATTGACAGCGAACCTCTTGCCGTGATGGCGACTTGTCGGTTATTGGGCTTACTTCTTAATGCCCATTTGACTTGCCTTCGTCATATTTGGCTGATTAAATGTTGTGGCGCCCTCTTAATGCTCTTCGTTGCTTGAGTTACACCATCTGGGGTGCCAATCGGTCTACCCTTCTATGACTGTATCAGGTGTTGATTCAGTCCCATCTCGATTATGGGAGCCTGGCTTACGGTTCGACATCGCCTTTTGCATTGTGATTGCTTGACCGCATACTTCACTGCAGAGTGAGATTCACAACTGAAGCTTTCCACACGAGCCCTGTAAACAGCCAACTTGTGGAGGCCGGTGTCCCTCCATTGTGGATCTGCCGCAAACAACTGCTGGTTGCTTATGCTGCACATGTTTGCAGCTGCCCAGGCATTACCATCTCCTAATCCCCAATTCGGTTGTCCATCTTGAAGAATGGCAGCCCCGTCAGTGTGTACGATCGCGGTTCGCATCCGGACTTTTCTCTCTGGGCTTGAGTTTTCCCTCTCCCACCTCTTTTCCTGGCCCATATACGTATACTCCCATGGTGGGTACACGCCCATGCCTTCGGCAAGATTTGGCACAGAGCCCAAAGGACTCTGTCCCTCCTGAGGCCCTCTGCGGCCACTTCTTTTCCACTCTTGGTGCGTTTCACGTCTCTGATGTGGTTTGTACTGGCGGTTCGATGGTTGCTGGTCTTGTTGGTTACGCTCTTACTCTTGAGGATCATTCTGAATGACGCTAATGGCCAACTAGCTGCAGTGTTTTCACTGCTGATCTGGTCGCCATCTCTCACGCCTTAAAGTGTATCCACTCCTGCTCAGGTGAGTCCTTCGTTATCTGTAGTGACTCCCTGAGTGATCTGGTGATTGATATCCAGGAGTCCCTCCATACCCTTGCCCATAGTTGTCGCTCCATGGTATTTACGTGGAACCCTGGTCATGTCGGTATCCTGGGTAATGAATGTGTTGACATGCTGGCCAAATAGGCTGCTGGTAAACTGGCTTTGGAAATTAGCCCTTCGGAGTGTGTTCTCCGTTCAGGTTTGCGGCAGAAGGTCCTTGGTATCTGGGGTGGAGAATGGCGTACCTTGCATTCACCCAACAAACTTCGGATTGTCAAGGAGACGTGGAGTGTGTGGCGCTCCTTGTGGGTCTCTCGCAAGGGCTCTGTTGTACTGTTGGCTGCACATCGGCTACACCTGGATGATTCTTCCCCCCCCCCCCCCTGTGGGTCCGGGGTAAGAATAGGCCCGAGGTATTCCTGCCTGGGGGTTTGACTACCATCTTTCAAAATTCTACAGAAGTACGAGCCTTTTGGGAAGGACGCCTTAAGTGGTGTATCACTGGTCCTCAGTGCACTAAGACCTTGGCACTCAGCATTGTAAGGGCGTTGTAACCACACCCACTATTCCTCAAATTGGGCCTAAACGCCTGAAGTGTTGCCCAAGTTACACCCATTGTGCGTCCCCATCTGCACCTACGATGATGGACTTTCCATGGCACCTGAAATCCAGCATGGTAGCCAGCCCATTCTGGTAGGGTCGTCATGTACCCTCCAGGTTGTAGCCCCCTGACAACACAGGGATCGTACTGCCGATACCTAAGCTGCACCCTCCTCACGTCGGCCAAGGAGTATATGGCCGTCTCCTTGGGGCATCAGGACTCCCAGTAACGGTCATCATGACAGGTGGCCCTTGCTGAGGCTGGGTGGCGCCCATGGGGAGAGCCCCTGGTCGGAGTGGGTGGTATCGGGGCAGACATTTGGCAGATGAAATGTCAACATGTATCAGGTCGATCAGCGGCCGAGTCTTTTAAAAATAAATGTACTGTCTCTGGTTCTGGTTCTCCTGACCTTTCCACCTTGGCCACTGCCTGGGAGGAAGGACAAGCCCGCCGGCTTGGGGCGAAATACTTCCCCCGATATTTAGTCTGTTCTCGGACCGATGGGGGGACGTTCGCCACCTACAAGCCCATGTTCTTTGTCGAGCACATCGAGGACATCTTCGGGGAAATCGAGGTTCTCAGTAAAATGCGTTCGGGCTGCGTTCTTATCATGACCACCTCCGCCACACAGTCGGCGGCGCTCGAGGAGTGCAACCGACTAGGGGACATCCCAGTGTCCATTGTCCAACATGTGGCACTTAATAGGACGCAGGGGGTTATCTCTCATCGAGACCTCGTGCTGCAATCTGATGAGCTCATTGCCAGCCTGGAGCACCGAGAAGTGAATTTCGTCCGGCGAGTCCAGTGCGGCCCCAAATACCGTCGCATCGACACTGGGGCCTTTACCCTCGCCTTTGAGAGGGATATTCACCCAGAGAAGGTATAGGTGATGTGCTACTGGTGCGATGTGTGACCTTCCGTCCCGACTCCTATGCGCTGCTTTCGGTGTTTGCACTTTGGGCACAAGTTGTCACGGTGTGAGGCTGAGCCACTTTGTTGAGATTGTGGACGTCCTCTACGTCAGGAACATACATGCACCCCACCACCTCGATGCATCAATTATCCTGGCCTACACTCGCCTAGATCTTGACTGCCCTGTGTATCAGAAGGAGAAGAAGATTAAAGAAGTAAAAACTTTGGACCGTCCCTCTTATTCTGAGGCCACGAAGAAGTATGACTGCCTCCATTCCGTGACGTTGACAACTTCGTTTGCCTCAGTCATGTCCACTCCTTCCATAGTATCCTCACCCCTGTCCTGTCCCCTCCACCTCCTCACCCCATCCGGGGTCTATGCCTCTGCTTCCCAAATCCCTCCCTTCCAAATCCTCCTCCCTCGTGTCCCCTGCCCCCTCTGCCCCAGGGGCCACTCCTCCTCCTCCGCCGCCTGAGAAGCGATCCTCTTCTCAGGCGTCCATCGGGGAAACGTTCCGGACCCCGGCTTCCGAGGTCCGGCGTTCCAAAACGGACCCCGCTCGTGAGGACCATCTTGGGGTCCCGCCCACCATCCCCGTGCCTCATCAGACTTCCAACAAGGCTTCCAAGAAGTAGTCTTCATCCGCCTCTCCACCCTGGCGTGTTTCGTCTGACGCTCCATCCGTGAGTTGCTGCTTCTGGCCGTCCTCAGTTTCGCCGGACGCTCTGCTGCCAGGCGCTCAGCTGGCCTGACGTCGGTGAATTATGCTGCCTTCTCCTATGCCACCCAGGAATGCGACTCGATGGAACAGGATCTGCCTCCCGCAGGTTGTAGCTTGGTTCCCTCGAAACCTGGCCATCTGTGGCCGTCGAGGTGACCAGCTCCTCACCCATTCCGTTCTCACTTTTTTCTGACTAGCAATGGCCTTGTTACATTAGAACATAAGAGGTATTCGATCTAATATGGAGGAATTAAAACTGCTGCTCCGCCTGCACTGCCCACTCGTCCTTGGTCTCCAGGAAACCTAGTTGCGCCCAACTGAACGTATTGCTTTTACCCACTATACCTCAGAGCGGTCTGACCTCACCACTGTGGATGGTATTCCAGCTCATTGTGGGTCACGTTACTCGTTTGGGACGATGTCTGTTACCATCCCATCCCATTGAACACCCCACTCCAAGCAATAGCTGTCCATATAACTCTTTCTGCCTTTACTGTTTGCTTGTACTGTCTACACTCCATCGTCATTCGCCGTTTGTTGGGCTGACATGATGCACCTGATTGTTCAGCTTCCTCCGCCGTTTTTATTGTTTTGCGACTTCAATGCCCATCATCCCCTTTGGGGCTCTCCTGCATCCTGTCAGAGAGACTCCCTCGTGGAGGATGTCTTCAACCATCTCAATCTTGTCTGCCTCAATACTGGCGCCCCGACTTTCCTCTCGGACTCTATTCACACCTACTCCCACATGGACCTCTCGATCTGCTCTACCACTCTTGCCTGTCGGTTCCAGTGGTATGTCCTTTCTGACACCTATTCGAGCGACCATTTCCCCTGTGTCGTTAGTCTCCTGCACCACACCCAATCCCCACGTCCTTAGAGCTGGAACATACCGAAAGCTGACTGGGGATTACTCCTCCCTGGCGACCTTTCCGAACCACGATTTTCTCAGTTGGGACAGTCAGGTCGAATACCTCACGGCTGTTATCATCAATGCTGCCGAACGTTCCATTCCTCATACTACTTCTTCTTAAAGTCGCGTTTCCGTCCCCTAGTGGAATGAGGCTTGTAGAGACGCTATCCGTGCTCGACGCCGTTGGCGAATTGTGTTGGATACAAACGACTCTGAGCGCAATACCATAGTAATCAAAGACAGCAAGAAAGCTTGTTGGGCCTCTTTCACCAGCTCCTTTAACAGTTTTCCTCCCTCTTCTGTCGTCTGGGGTGGCCTGCGCCGGCTGTTGGGCGTTAAGGCCCATTCCTCGGTACCTGGCCTGACTTCATGTAATGTGGTACATGTTGATCCTGTGGATGTCTCTAATGCCTTCAGCCGCTTTTTCGTGGAGGTTTCAAGCTCCGCCCATTACCACCCTGCCTTTCCTTCCCAGGAAAGAGGAAGAAGAGGCTCAGCGACCTTCCTTCCACTCGCTGAATCTAGAAAATTATAATGCCCCCTTTACTATGCGGGAACTCGAACGTGCACTTTCACTGTCCCGGTCCTTAGCTCCGGGGCCAGATGCCATTCATGTTCAGATGCTGACACACCTTTCTCCGGCAGGCAAAAGCTTTCTTCATACCTACAATCGCCTCTGGACCGGAGGTAAAGTCCCCATGCGTTGGCGTGACGCCGTCGTTGTTCCTGTACCCAAACCCGTTAAGGATAGACACCTTCCTTCTAGTTACTGCCCCATTTCCCTTACAAGCTGTGTCTAAGGTGATGGAGCTCATGGTTAACACTCGGTTAATTTGGTAAGTAGCCATCGAGACTAAAGAATCCAATGTTCAATGCGGCTATCGTCGCCGCCGCTCCACTGTTGACCACCTTGTGACCATGTCGACATTCATCATGACCAACTTTTTACGAAAGTGCCAAACGGTAGCCGTGTTCTTCGGTTTGGAGAAGGCTTATGATACCTGTTGGAGAGGAGGTATCCTCAGCACTATGCACAGGTGGGGTCTACGCGGTCGTCTACCCTTTTTTATTGATTACTTTTTAACAGATCGAAAGTTTAGGGTACGTGTGGGTTCCGTATTGTCAGACGTCTTCCTCCAGGAGAACAGAGTGCCTCAGGGCTCCGTCTTGAGCGTAGCCCTTCTTGCCATAGCGATCAATCCAATTATGGATTGCATTCCACCTAATGTCTCAGGCTGTCTTTCTGTCGATGACTTCGCGATCAACTGCAGTGCCCAGAGAACATGCCACCTGGAGCGCTGCTTTACAGCCTATACTCATGGAGTGTGGCTAATGGCTTCCGGTTCTCATCAACTTTAGGCGATATAAAGCGTTTATTCCGCCATCGTTACATCTCGGTCCCATTGTTCTCCCATTCGTGGAAACAACTAAGTTTCTATGGCTCACACTGGACAGGTAACTTTGTTGGTCTCTGCACGTCTCTTAGTTGGCTGCCCGTTGTAGACGTTCCCTTAATGTCCTCCGTGTTCTTAGTGATTAATCTTGGGGAGCGGATCGCACTGTCCTGCTTCGCTTATATCAGTCCATAGTCTGATCAAAGCTGAATTATGGGAGCCTCGTCTGCTCGGCCATCCCTCTTAAGCCTTCTCAACTCCATACATCATCGAGGGTACGTCTTGCAACCGGAGCATTCTATATCAGTCCAATTGAGTCTTTATGCTGAAGCTGCCGAATTACCATTGACCTATCGGCGCGGCGCACTGATTTGTTGGTATGCCTGCCGGCTGTTGTTAATGCCCGACCACCCCTCTTATCAGTCCTTCGCCGATTCTCTCGACCGTCAGTATGGGTTGTACGTGTCTGCCCTGCTGCCCCCTGGAGTCCGCTTTCTTCACATGCTTCGAATATTGGATTTTACCCTCCCAACCACCTTCAGAGAGGGTGAGAGCCCGACATCACCTTGGCTCCAGGCTCCAGTTCATATTCATATCGACCTCTGCTCGCTCCCAAAGGAGGGTACTCTGGCTGCAGTGTATTGCTCACGGTTTGTCGAACTTCGTGCGTGACTTGCCAGTCACACCCTTATTTAAACTGATGGCTCCAAAACTGACGATTGGGTCGGCTGTGCCTTTGTTGTCGGGGCCGTCACCTTCAGATACTGGCTCCTTGACCATTGTTCCAGCTTTACGGCCGAGCTCTTTGCTCTCGATCAGGCTGTTCAGTATGCCCGCCACCATCGCCATTCATCATATGCACTCTGCTCTGAGTCACTCAGTGCTCTTCAGAGCCTTGGAGCTACATATCCGGTCCATCCCTTGGTGCAACAAATCCAGCAGTCACTCCATAGTTTTGTTGATGATGTTAGCTTTCTGTGGGTTCCTGGCCGTGTAGGAGTGCCTGGGAATGAAGCTACTGATGCTGTAGCCAAGGCTGCAGTCCTCCAGCCTCGGCCAACCTCCCATTGTGTCCTGTCATCTGACATTAGTGGGGTTGTTTGTAAGAGGCTTGTGTCATTGTGGTGGGATACTTGGTCATCACTTCAAGGAAACAAGCTCCTGGCCGTAAAACCGTTCCCAACTGCTTGGACAACCTCCTTCCAACCATTACGGCGAGAAGAGGTCCTTCCGACCAGGTTGCGGATTGGGCATTGCCGGTTTAGCCACCGCTACCTGCTCTCCGGTGACCCAGCCCCGCAGTGCCCTTGTGGTCATGCATTGACAGTGCGCCATGTTTTATGGTCGTGTCCCCGTTTTAGTCAATCTCCTGTTCTGTTTCTGCCATCTACTTTACAGGATATTTTAGTTGATGACGTTCGAGCTGCTGCTCGTGTTCTTCGTTTTATTACTTTGACTGGCGTGTCCCTAGACATCTGACTCTTTCACTTATTTTATCTCCAGCTTTGTAAGAACTTTCTGGTGTTCCCCCTTCCCCCCGCCCCTTGAGTTTTACTAGATTCTATGTGCTCTTACAATTGTGACTGGGTGCTAATGACCTCAGTAGTTGAGCGCCCTTAACCCCCCCCCCACCCAAAAAAAACACCTGGATGATACAGTTATTTATTGCTCTGTGAGGACCCATCTATCGCTGTGGTTCATCATTGACAGTGGTCCATTTTGTTTCACTGTCCACTTTTAACTGCACGTAGGCAGACGTTTGCGCTACCTTATACGCTCCCTTCACTTTCAACGTATGACGCCACCATGGCAGGCTTAATTTTGAGTTTTATTCGAGCAGGGGGCTTTTATCGCTCGATCTGAGGGTTTCTTTCTTTGGTGTCGAGTCTGGCCTACGGCTTTAGATTGGGCATTTTAGTGTGGCTGTTGATGGTTGGCTTTTCCCTTTCGTTGTTTCAATGGTCAGCCAATCCTGTATCACTGTTTTTAATTCCTCTTTTTTTTGGTCTTTGCCTATGTCCTTATTCTGCGTCATCCCTCTTCATCTTCATTGCTCATTTTCGTTACTTGTAGGTGTTAAATGATCGTAAGCAAAGGGACCAATAGGTTTTGTAGTCTGGTCCCTTCAACCCCCACAAACGAGCACCAAGCATGTAAAATAATAAAAGGAAACCTGAAATAAACGCTTCTAGTAGTTCCCCAAATGGTGAGCATGGCGCATGACGGTTTTTTTTCCTTTTGTGCCAGACAACGCATTCAGCATGGACTACACATCACTGCTCTCTTTTTTTAATTTAAAATTCCACATTTGGTTTCCCCGATGGCATTTTTTCATTCACATGCTCATTGCTAAACATCGTGAGTGCAAGTGGAACATGTGAAAGGATGGTGGAACTCCTTTACCGACAAAAAGCAGTGAATGAATGTTTGAGCAAGATATTCTCTTGCCATTATCATTCTGGATTGTAGCGGTGCAGTGCAGTATTTTCATTCGAGGCGCTAGATGACGTGAGTGTAGACCAATACTACTACTATCTGTCGCGTTGACCAACAATGGATAGCAACATTGCGGTCCCATTTTCTCACGACCCTGATACGCTGTTTAAATAGCGCCATCATTATTATTCGATTCACTTTTACTTCAGTTTTAGCTTTCCTGTCTTCACTGGACTTACTGAAGGCATTGTTTAGTTATTTGACAAGAATTTTGAACCACTTTTTTCCTTCCACATTACTACCGTTAACTCACGGTTGTCAAATATGTCACTCGTTCCTCTTAGTTCCTTTTTCACAGTTTTGTCACTTTCTAAGCAAGAACTAACCAGTTGGTTTATTCGAATGATTACAATCACCTTTCCTCACATTTCTGGGAGCTCTATCAAACGGGACCTCGGGAAAGTGGTCAAGACATTTTGTGAATTGCATGAGATGGCAGAAGAAATAATGTTCAGTGAAACTGATTCGCCAAGTATAAGATGAAGCATAACTTGAGTTCTTAGATTGTCCTGTAAATACTGAAATCGTGTAACAGCAACCGCTTTGGGAATAGGACATAGCCCACTGAATCAGAATTTCGCTGGTCTCCCTCGGAAGAAATGTCTGTAACATCGAAACATTAGCTCAACACTCAAGCCATCAGTAAAAACTTGAAATTTCACTAAATTCTTATTCAGCAAGCCTTTAAAGGCTTGAGTTAAGGGAAGTTTCTCTTTCGTTGATTGGAAATCAGTTCACATGTTACCACTGAAATTCGGCGCTTGATTTTATGGTATCTGTTGCCCCTCATACTCTGTCGCACGTTCGTTCTGTCGAAGTACTCATACTCGTTTGAGTGTAACTGATAGTGTGGGAGAGCGTGGTATCCAGTGCAGACGATTCTTAATAATTAATTGGATAACTGAAATCTGTGATTATTCTCTGTATCATTTTTGTGAAGCACATCGGACACTTTCACTGACAATAAGATTGAGTACTCGCTAATCAAAAATTTTAATATCAGACTTCAGACATTTGCACTGCAAATTTTTTTTTTTAAATCGGGGTAGATTTCACTGTAAATTGCTTCTTAGTGAAGTGATGTTAGCCATAATTTTCTTCTTGCTAGTGCCTGAACTTCCTTTTTCACTCTACTTCGGTATGAATTTCCATGACACCTGGCACATTAGCTAGAAGGGTCTCTTCAAACACATTCTCGTCGATATAATCAAACATCTCATCCACTTTATCTGGAGGGAGTCGACAATATCTATGGTCTCATTCAATTCACCTGCATTAAAAGCAATCATT
This sequence comes from Schistocerca gregaria, assembly GCF_023897955.1. Classification (NCBI taxonomy): domain Eukaryota; kingdom Metazoa; phylum Arthropoda; class Insecta; order Orthoptera; family Acrididae; genus Schistocerca; species Schistocerca gregaria. The sequence goes on along the minus strand of NC_064921.1, from coordinate 482,779,857 downwards.
AAAGTAGTCATTCACTATTATTTTAATTTCCCCTACAGGAAGTGCTTAAGAGACTCATTTTGCCTGAGGACAAAAGAACAAGAAAAGTTTTTAGGTGGAATAGGGTGCAAGCCCCAGATGGGAATCGAAATGCAGAGCACTGTCATGGGAAAATTAGTAATCCTTAGAGATATAGGATAAAAATTTGCTGAAACCACTACAGAACGTGTCAGTATACAGGTGCTGGGAGGCTTACAAAAATTACTCTGCTTTGAAAATGGTTTACTCTTAACTCTACAAAACTTACCAGCTCACTCGTTCAGCTACTAACCCTTAAAGCAGTAGGCTGACAAAGTAGACAACAATGAAGAAAAATAATTGCCAATGTAATTACAAACACACAATTTCCTCTACAAAGACAATTCCCCAAATGTAGATTTTGCCAATGAATAGGTTACCTTTTGTTAGGGACGCTGTATGATAAATGCGTGATAGTCGGCATGGCATACTTGATATTTTCACGACAGCAAAACTTTCATAACGTCCGCATTGAACGCGAAGGATTTCGTAGTTAGTCGGGCTACACTCACGTTGCATTTTCTGCAGTATTTTCACAACTGCCTAATTCTGTACATCACGAGTGGCAGTTTAAGGTGAATATGCCCCTTTAAAAGCATTCTTTGAAACTACAGTTCCATGAGACCGCGTTGAGCAGTGAATGGCTACAAACCACTGCAGAAGGGCAAGTTGGTGCAGTGTTTTTCCTCGCGGCTATCGATGTGAGCTGCTACTTTCTCCAGGGGCAAGACAATCAGTTCGTTACTTTCTATGAGCTTTAGTACGAAAAACGTGTTGCATAATTGCGTCACTAATTTCTCACCTTGGAAGGAGTTACTAGTGCACTTCGTCGCATTTCCCAATCTAATTCCCTCAGCATCACCCGACTTAATGAGACTACATTCCATTATCCTCGCTTTGCTTTTCTTGATCATCCATTCTGCTCAACTGCTCTTCCAAGTCCTTTGCTGTCTCTGACAGAATTACAATGTCATCGGTAAAACTCAGTTTTATTTCTTCTCAATGGACTTTAATAAGTACGAATTTTTCTTTAGTTTCCTTTACTGCTTGCTCAATATACAGATTGAATAATATTGGAGGGAGGCTACAATCCTGTCTCACTCCATTCCCAACCATTGCATCCCATTCTTGCTGTTTGGTCCATTCAACCCAAGCCAACCAATTGCATCCTTTTCATGCCCCTTGACTCCTGTAACTGCCATCTGGTTTGTGCACAAATTGTAAATAGCCTTTCGCTCGCTGTATTTTACCCCTGCCATCTTCAGAATTTGAAAGAATATTCCAGTCACCATTGTCAAGCTTCCTCTAAGTCTACAAATGCTAGAAACGTAGGTTTCCTCGTTCTTAATCATTCTTCTAAGATAAGTCGTAAGGTAAGTATTGACTCAGGTATTCCAATATTTCTACGGAATCCAAACTGATCTTCCCCGAGGTCGGCTTCTACCAGTTTTTCTATTGGTCTGTAAAGAATTGGTGTTGGTACACTCCTGGAAATGGAAAAAAGAACACATTGACAGCCGTGTGTCAGACCCACCATACTTGCTCCGGACACTGCGAGAGGGCTGTACAAGCAATGATCACACGCACGGCACAGCGGACACACCAGGAACCGCGGTGTTGGCCGTCGAATGGCTCTAGCTGCGCAGCATTTGTGCACCGCCGCCGTCAGTGTCAGCCAGTTTGCCTTGGCATACGGAGCTCCATCGCAGTCTTTTAACACTGGTAGCATGCCGCGACAGCGTGGACGTGAACCGTATGTGCAGCTGACGGACTTTGAGCGAGGGCGTATAGTGGGCATGCGGGAGGCCGGGTGGACGTACCGCCGAATTGCTCAACACGTGGGGCGTGAGGTCTCCACAGTACATCGATGTTGTCGCCAGTGGTCGGCGGAAGGTGCACGTGCCCGTCGACCTGGGACCGGACCGCAGCGACGCACGGATGCACGCCAAGACCTTAGGATCCTACGCAGTGCCGTAGGGGACCGCGCCGCCACTTCCCAGCAAATTAGGGACACTGTTGCTCCTGGGGTATCGGCGAGGACCATTCGCAACCCCCTCCATGAAGCTGGGCTACGGTCCCGCACACCGTTAGGCCGTCTTCCTCTCACGCCCCAACATCGTGCAGCCCGCCTCCAGTGTTGTCGCGACAGGCGGGACGAATGGAGACGTGTCGTCTTCAGCGATGAGTCTCTTCTGCCTTGGTGCCAATGATGGTCGTATGCGTGTTTGGCGCCGTGCAGGTGCTCACCACAATTAGGACTGCATACAACCGAGGCACACAGGGCCAACACCCGGCATCATGGTGTGGGGAGCGATCTCCTACACTGGCCGTACACCTCTGGTGATCGTCGAGGGGACACTGAATAGTGCACGGTACATCCAAACCAACATCGAACCCATCGTTCTACCATTCCTAGACCGGCAAGGGAACTTGCTGTTCCAACAGGACAACGCACATCCGCATGTATCCCGTGCCACCCAACGTGCTCTAGAAGGTGTAAGTCAACTACCCTGGCCAGCAAGATCTCCGGATCTGTCCCCCATTGAGCATGTTTGGGAGTGGATGAAGCGTCGTCTCACGCGGTCTGCACATCCAGCACGAACGCTGGTCCAACTGAGGCGCCAGGTGGAAATGGCATGGCAAGTCGTTCCATAGGACTACATCGAGCATCTCTACGATCGTCTCCATGGGAGAACAGCAGCCTGCATTGCTGCGAAAGGTGGATATACACTGTACTAGTGCCGACATTGTGCATGCTCTGTTGCCTGTGTGTATGTGCCTGTGGTTCTGTCAGTGTGATCATGTGATGTATCTGACCCCAGGAATGTGTCAATAAAGTTTCCCCTTCCTGGGACAATGAATTCACGGTGTTCTTATTTCAATTTCCAGGAGTGTATTTTGCAGCTGTGACTTATTAAACTGGTAGTTCGGTAATTTTCACATCCGTCAACACCTGCTTTCTTTGGGATTGGAATTAATATATTCTTCTTGAAGTCTGAGTGTTTCATCTGTCTCATACATTTTGCTCACTAGGTGGTAGAGTTTTGTCAGAACTGGCTCTCCCAAGGCCGTCAATAGTTCTAATAAAATGTTGTCTACTCCTGGGGCCTTGCTTAGACTCAGGTCTTTCAGTGCTCTGAAACTTTTCACGCAGTGTCATATCTCCCATTTGATCTTCATCTACGTTCTTCCATTTCCATAATATTGTCCTCAAGTGCATCGTCCTTGTACAGACCCTCTATCTACTCTTTCCACCTTCCTGCTTTCCCTTCTCTGCTTAGAACAGCGTTTCCATCTGAGCTCTTGATATTCATACAAACGGCTCTTTTCTCCAAAGGTCTCTTCAGTGTTCCTGTAGGCAGTATCTATCTTAACAGTAGTGTGATAAGCCTGTACATCGTTAAATTTGTGCAAGCTATGCCTGCTTAGCCATTTTGCATTTCCTGTCCATCTAATTTTTTTAGACATTGGTATTCCTTTTACCTGCGTCTTTTACTGCATTTTTATATTTTCTCATTTCATCAATTAAATTAAATCTTTTTTTCTGTTACCCAAGGATTTCTACTAGCCCTCGTCTTTTTACCTACTTCAGCCTCTGCTTAATTCACTTCTTCATCCCTTAGAGCTACCCATTCCTCTCTTACTGTATTTCTTTCCCCCATTCCTGTCAATTGTTCCGTTATGCTCTCCCTGAGAATCAACAACCTGTGGTGCTGTCACTTTATCCAGGTCCCATCTCCTTAAATCCCACCTTTTTGCAGTTTCTTCAGGATTATCTAAAGTTCATAACTAATAGATCGTGGTCAGTCCACATCTGCCCCTGGAAATGTCTTAAAACTTAAAACCTGGTTCCTAAATCTGTCTTACCGTTATATAATCTAATACCTTGTAGAATCTCCAGGATTCTTCCATGTATGCAACCTTCTTTTGTGATTCTTGAACCAGGTGTTAGCGATGATTGTTACGCTCTGTGCAAAATTCTATCAGACGGCTTCCTCTTCAATTTCTTACCCCCAATACATATTCACCTACTATATTTCCTTCTCTCCCTTTTCCTACACTCGAATTCCAGTCACCCAAGACTATCAAATTTTCGTCTCCCTTAATAGTTAATTGAAATTTTGTCTCGAAACGAGAAGTACTGAACACCAGTCCTTCACAGATGCACCTAATGTTTCTTGAACGGTGTTGCGTACATCGACCCAGATGATATCCCTGAACATTTTCTTCTGCACCTTGATGTAGCCTGTTGTGGGGCGCCGGGTAGAAAATTTTGTCCATTATTGCCATTCTCAACACAGGCTCTTTAACTACACTGCTTGCAACCAGATAGTGATAAGCAAAACTGGTCTGTAATTAAAGTTCACTGTGCCTACTCTGAGGGAGAAATAGTTATTGATCATTGAAATTCATTACGATTAGGATTTAGTTTTATGTCTCGGATTTATAGTAAATGCAGTATACTACAACAATCTTCAGTATATTCTGAAAACGATAAAGCGTAAAGTTCCAGACAGTTATTTAACCAGGCAATGCTACTATCAGCTATTGTATTACCAAAGCTGTTCAGTCTATTGCCCAGATCCTGTTATCCTTGGATAACGAAACTGTTCAATAATCGTTATCGATGTAAATGTTCGAAGTGAATGTTCGCCAAAATTTGATGTTAACACTCATCATATACCACGCTAGTAATGGTAGGTCTGTCCTATGGCGACACATGAAAATACGACATACGCAAACTGAGAATAAATCACTGAGATCGTTCTGCAATTAACACTTTACTCCAATGCAAACTCACTGTTACGTGCGTACCGAGTTAGTAATACGGCATCCGAGGCTCTTCCTTGCAAGTGCACAGACGCGATGCTGCTTCCAACACAGTGTGTGCGCTGATACGAATGTAGAAGGGAACTGGGACGTGACGCTTGCTCGCAGCTCCCTTATACAGCCACGGTGCAGACTGCCGAAAGCGTAGCCATCATTTGCCTTCCTGACTAGCCGCTGGGGTTAGAACACTTAGTTACAAAATAATTAATTGCTGCATTCGCTGATGTCCACTGAAGCTCTGTTTAACTGTGCTGTCAGCACACACTTAAGTATCTGTAATAAAATTCTGATGCGGCTAGGTTAAATACTTTTGGTGAGAGAATTATTGTAGTTCCACTGCATGCAATCGGTGAGTTCTGAACTTGCCCATTGGAGAGACGCTACAGCTATAGTTTTACAGCTACGTTTTGGAGACTTCTCAAATCTTTGTTGTAGCGTATCTCCATTCCACCTAAATCTAAACATTATGCTATTATCTAATCACTAACTTAACCTTTCTCGCTTCCGTACTTTTAGGACACTAAAACAGATCATGAATTTCAACCAAAATATTACTTCGTGAGATCCAGCATGCTGTTTCCATTAAAGTGGAAAAAGGAATCCGAATATATATTTCGAAGTTTCTAGTTCCTTCCTGTTGCACCGATTTTAACGTAAAGTGTCCAAATTCCAAAATTCTTAGTTACCAAACTGAAACTTAAATTATTATTATTATTATTATTATTAGTAGTAGTAGTAGTAGTAGTAGTAGTAGTAGTAGTAGTAGTATTTTAGATTATTCCCATTTAAGAGAGCGTTTGAACTTGAATTCCTTTATGATTATTGTTTGTTTTTTCTGATCCCAAATTTTCATGTGTTCACTGTGTTGTTTCTTTAGCTCCGCTGTCCATTTGCATCCTGGTATCTTCTGTGTTGTGGTGTCCAATTTTTTTGTTGGTGTTCCTGAATTCAGTTCTATTTTCTGCATCGTTTGCTGTTGTGTGCTTGTCTGAGGTCCTCTTCAACTTCTTTTACCCATTTTGTTTTTCCCCTGCCTGAGTTGATGACTTTAAGAATTCGCTTTGAAAGTCTGTTTTCATTCACCTTGTGGATATGTCCGTAGAACTGCATTCTTTTCCTTATTGTATCCGTAATCTTGTCTGTGTATCTATATAATTCTGATGTTGGTCTCTTCTTCCAGATTCCTTCCTCTTGTACCGGGCAAAAAATTTTCCTGCGAATTTTCCTTCTCCTTTCTCCTTTCTTCTTTCTTTATTTCTTTGATTTTAGTTTGCCCACCTATTTGTGTTGGTTCAGATGCATACAGTGCCTCCGGAAGTACGACAGTGATGTAGTGTTTCAATTTTGAGTTAATGGATATGGACTTTTTGTTATAGTTCCACGTGAGTTTATATGCTTTCTGTAGTTTCTTTATTCTTTCCTCATTGGCCTTTAGGTTGATCCCTGATGGCTGGATTTCTCCCAGGTACTTAAAATGTGGTACTTGTAAGATCTTCCCATGGGTTGTCACAATAGGCAATTTGTCTTGTGGCACATTATTATTATTATTATTATTATTATCAATTATTATTATTATTATAGTATCACTCCTGACATGCTATTGACTTTAGAAGAAATACAGATGATAAACGGGTATTCATTGGGTAAATATATTATACTATAACTGACATGTTATATTTTCACGAAATTTGGGTTCATAGATCGTGAGATCAGCACCCAGAACCACCACCTCTGGCCGTAATAACGGCCTTGGTACCATTGGGCATGGAGTCAGAGCTTGGATGCTGTGTACAGATCATTTACATTAAGGTATCCTTGTGCACTACCCAGCTTGTCCTCGAATTGAGAGGGCCGTTCTTTTTGGCACGTACTCGAGCGACCATTTTTCGTTTGCTATCCACTTGCTGACTCGAACCCCATCCGTTCGCACGCCTAAATGGTGGCTTCCTAAGGCTCATTGGCAGCTTTACTCCCCTCTGTCGACTTCCGAAGAACGAGATTTCCCTAGTTGGGATGACCAAGTAGAATATACCACAAACAGTTATCCTTACAGCTGCAAAACGTTCCATTCCTCGCATTTCATTACCACGCCATGTCTGCGTCCCTTGATGGACTGAGGCATACTGCAATAAAATTGGTTTTTAATCGCCATCCTACGCAGGCAAACTGCATTCATTATAAGCAGATGCGTGCAAAGTGTCGTCGCGTTTTTTGGTATAGCAAAAGAACTGGATTTCATTCACTAGCTCTTTTAACAATTTCACACCTTCCTGTGTCGTGGGCAAACCTCCAACGGCTCTGTGGAACAAACATTCATTTACCAATTTCCGGGCTGACAGTAGCTAACTGTCATTGTGGACCATATTACTATCTCAAACACCTTGGTCCAACATCTAGTGGAAGTTTCGAGCTTTTGCCACTACCACCCTGCTTTCCTTCATCGGAATCAAGTGCAGGAGGCTCGGACGATACCATTCCCTTCCTTGAATCTTGCCACAAGGCCGCCTTCACTACCATGGAGCTCGACCATGCTCTCAGTTCATCCCGATTCTCCGCGCATGGGCCGGACGCCATCTACATTCAGATGTCGCAGCACCTATCTCTTGCAGACAAGCACTTTTTGCTTATCACATACAATTGCATCTGGGCACGGGCCACATTTCTTGGACGCTGGCGTGAAGCCACAGTCATACCCATACCAAAGCTCGGTAAGGTCAAAACCGTCTAGCTACCGGCCCATCTCTTATCAGCTGCGTTTGCAAGGTGATGGAAAACTATTAATGCCCAGCTGGTGTGGTGGTTAGTCTCCCCATTTAGTAACGAATGCACAGTGTGCACTTCGAGCCCGGCATTCTGGAGTTGACCATCTCGTTAATTTGTAAACCCATATCATGAACGGTTTTCTGTCGAAATCCAAAACTGTGGCAGTGTTTTTCGATTTGGAGGAGGCCCATGATACCTGTTGGAGAAAGAGTATCCTCCTTACTCTTTATACACGTGACTTCCGTGGCCGCCTGCCCTGTTTTCTTCGGGCATTTTTAAAAGATGGAGTTTCCAAGGTGCATGTTTCTCCTGCCATGTCGGACACCTTTATCCAGGAAAATTGTGTGCGTCAGGGTTCCGTCCTGAATGTCGTAGTCTTTGCAATCGCCATTAACCCTATAATGGCTTGTCTCCCGCTGGCCATCACAGACTAAATTTTAGTTGACGATTTCGCCATTAATTGCAGTCCTCCACGGACATTTCCCACTGAGCGGCTTCTTCAGCGCTGTCTTTATCTTCGTTACTCCTGCAGCCCCGACAACGACTTGGCTTTTCCACTGACAAAACCGTCTATATGAATTTCTGGCGGTGTAAATAGTTTCTCCCACCATCTCTCTATCTTGGGCCTGTTGCCCTTCTGTTCCTTGCAACTACAAAATTCCTATGGCTCACGCTCGATAGGAAACTGTCTTCTCACGTGTCTTAACATGGCAGCCCACTGTACGCGCTTCCTTAATGTCCTGTATGTCCTCAATCCTTGTCCGTTCAAATTCGACTATGGTTGCTTTCTTTATGTCTGCATGTCCATCCTTCTTATGTCGTCTCAATATCCACCGTCGTGACATCCGTTTCGCTACTAGTGCATTTTACACTATCCCAGTTTAGTGTGTGTATGCTGAAGCTGCTGTATTACCACTCTCCTACCACCGTGACTTTCTCCTCAGCAGGTATGCATGACGTTCGTCTACTATGCGTGGCAACCCGTCATACGGCTCCTTTTTCAATGATCACCTTAATCGCTAGTATTGGGAGCGTCCCTCTTATCTATTACCTCCTGGAGTCGTCCTTCAGCACTTGATCCCACGGCTTAACTTCACACTACCTGCGACTTTCCCGGTGGGTGTGAACCCTTCAACACCTTGGCTTCGTGAAGCGGCACATGAAACCTTGGCCTTCATTTGCTTCCTAAGGACACTATTACAGCCTCTATCATCACCTTCAATTTCACGACCTTCGCACATAACATCGCTGTAATAACTTTGTATACGTTGATGGCTCTCGGTCTGACCGTTTGGGGGCGGGTGTGTCTTTCTCATTGGCGCTATTGTCCTTAGAAATTGGCTTCCGGCACTCTCTTCAGTATTTGCAGCCGAGCTCTTCGCCCTTTATCAGGCCACTGGCCACAGAGTACATTCGGCGACACTCGCTTTTTGTGTCGTCCGGTCACTCAGTGTCCTTCGAAGTTCATGTGCGCTGTACACCTCCATCCGTTAGTACAACGGGTCTGGGAATAGCTCACTCTTGCTGGAACCACTATCATGTTTCTGTGGGTTCTTGGTCATGTCATCGGCCAGGAAAGATAGCTGTTGACGCTGCTGCCAGGCTGCAGTCCTCGTACCTCTGGCCGCGAGTACATACATATTCCCTCTGATCTGTGTTGCCGACACTCGGGAGGTGGTAGTGGTGTCCCTTTTTCATTGAACCTGCCGTCGGAAGGCAGTCATCTTAACTACGCTGCTTATTGGGCCTTGCCTTTTTAGCCATCGTCATTTGATAAGTGGCGCGGCCCGACCACTTCGTACACACTGTGCCAGAGTTTTAACTGTCCGCCACTTCCTGACGGATTGCCAATTTTTTAACCATTTACGTTCCTGCTTCAGTTTACCGTATGAGTTATCAGCCGTTTTAGCAAATGACGCGAGGTCTGTCGACCGCGTTTTGCTATTTATCCACCAAATATGGTGAAGGCCATTTAATTTTTAGATTGGGACTTGGGTTTCTTTATGGTCTTTTTTCAGCCCTTTTTCCATGTTCCTGTTTTCAGCTGTTTTGTCAGTTGGGACTGACGTATAGTTGTGTAATTCCGTTTGCGTGTTATATAGTTCTTACGCGCGTATGACCGCAATTGTATTTTGCCCCTAAAGTAAAACGAACAAAACGCCCGAGTCACGTCTGTTTTGTCCCTAAAGCTCCCGCTCTATGCCTGGTAGAAGCGCTTGCAGGGGGCTACCATTAATTCAGTCTTCAGACTCAGTGGAAAGACAACTAAGAGAAATAATAATAGCAACTTAACATCCTAACAAATGAGACAGAATGTGCTGTAGGGTTAGAGTAACAAAAACCATATGAGCTCTTTCGTGGAATTATTACAGAGTGTTTACTATGAAGCAGACGAACGTGATGGATAAAGCCGCTGTGCTTCGGTGCTGTCTTTCGAAACTAAGAACGCATTTTCATCGTGCGAGTAGTGGTCGTTCGTCCATAGTCAGGAACGAACAGGTAACTGACGTTTGGCGACATGAAAACTGAGTTCAATATTTACTGTCGAACACTTTCATTACGGTACCACAACGTTTTCGATGGGTTTCGATGCTCATTTCTGAGAACCGCGGACTTAGACGTTGGACGTTTCTGGTCACTAAGGATGAAGTCCTGGTGAATGGAATGGTGGACGCTGAAGGCGCGAGGCTCCTATAATAAAGCGGAGGCAAAACGTCGTTTGTAAAGTGATAACACCTCGCTCAAGAGAGCAAAAGTTGCACGACAAACTGTTAGCCAGAAACGTAAGGGCAAATTTTTTTAATGAACTTCACAAATTTATAGTTATGGAACGTAACATTTATGGAACGTTGAAAAAAATTTTGCTCGCTAAGGCGCGGAGAACTCACAAGAACCATTAAGACTGGCGAACGGTCTAGACTAGCAAAATAGTAGTTTGAAAAGTTCTCGGACACACTCTAACAAATGTAAGAATTTCTAATGAATACAGCTGAATCTTACTTACAGTGAACCACTCAACATTTGTGATACATGCTTTTATCTAGGAAAAATAAGTCAAAGGTGTAGTTGCAAGAATTTGGTGATGGATTAGCATCCGATCTCTCAGTAATGAAATCAGTGTCCTGCACCTAACTTGCCGCTGAGTCAGTGTCTGGGTGGCACTGAGTATTAGTCAAAGACTTTTCAGCGTCATTATCACAAGGCTGTTACTCCCTTTTCTAAAGATTGTGTGGCTGATGCGGACCACACACACTTAATTTGCTGTACTGAACTTTCCACCTCACTGCTGCACCCGTTTCCGTTAGGACTGTGGCTGTGAAAACTGCCATGGGCTATGTTCATAAAATAACTGTATTTATTCAAAATAGCCTTCCCGGATTCGGTATACAGCTGAAATACTTCCAAGTGATTAGAAACACTGTACTTTTCAACTGCATGTAGTACTTCAGTAATATTTACGTGAGCGTCCTTAATGCGCGATAGTCTCTGGGTGGGTTTAAGCATCGTGCAAGAGCCTACCTCTCGCTAGTTGCGTTGTATTCTTCCAATTCTCTCACAAAGTTACATATAACCTGATATTGCCTCGCTGCTCCACCATTTCTTAGTCACTCAACTTCAGATTCGAGGACAGGCGCCTGTGCTAGTTCTCAGATCTTCTGCGTGGCTGTTGCTGAAACATGGATCGTAAGGCTACAACTATTGACGAGGTATCATTTAAGGTCGAAATTTCACTCAAGCGGTCGTAACGAAATTCCTATGCACTGTGTACACCCCACATGCTCGGTTATTTTCGTCATATACTCATCTCTCTCAATTTCGTTTCTTTGCATACACGGTTCCCTATAGTACCGTGAGTGTTACTTGGTTTGAAGACGTGATTTTACAACACACTTTCTAGCATTGTCCTTTGTCAGTGTTTACCATGTACTCATTTCTTCGTTCGTTTAGCAGCTCATCTAATTATCAGCACTCTTGTGTACAACCTTATGTCAAACGATTCGATTCTTTTTGCGTTTTTACAGCAGTCCTACATTCGCTCCCGTTCAATGCTGTGCTCCAGACGTATATTTTCGATTCTTTTTCTTGCCAGTTGATTCTTTTACATTAGTGGAAGTTCTCCAGCGCGCAAAGTCTTTCCCTTTGTTAGTCTTCTATTATGCTTGCTTCATCCAGTTTCTTCAAAGAGCAGATAACTTCCTAGTTCAATATGTAGTCCCCAAATTTGATGATTACCGGTATCTCATATGTTCTGTTACTGACAGGTATTTATTTGGTTTATTCTCTCTTCATTGGACAAGTTACCGTAATTCTTCCCCATTTTTGAGTGATGAAAAAATTTGTAAACTACCGTGGCTGTAGGTTTTATTATGCAAAGTGCCATTATAGCACGATATATTTCACATTACTGGCCTCTCCCGGCCTTCGACTACTTACAAATTTCTAGCGCTGGTGATGTCACACCGAACGTCGAAAACCTGTGTCGCTCTGTGGCATACTGGAGCGCGTGCGTGCACACGCAAAAATAGCCGTCACTGCTGTACATAGAGATCTGAAAATGTCATTAAAGTAATGGATGGATGGGGATGGATGGATGGAGTGCGTAATATGGTGCAGTAAAGGACTTCTGCTTAACTAACAATTGGTTCCATCATTTAGAAGTTACGTTAAGGCTGTAGACCCAAAAGTGAAGAAACATCCCTAGTCGCCGAGGACAATAATGTCCCAACAATGTAATCATTGATATCGTTTCACCTAAATAATAATTCCAATCCTAAACACTCGTTTTATCAAAACACCTTACGGATACGGATGTTGTGAAGGAGGTTAAGTAATTCTTAGTAAAGCCCCTATAATTTCTCTTGTTTATTACCTAGCTTCCACTTCACACTTCAGTTTCCTTGAATAGCGTAGTATAACTTCCTTCATATCTTACATACTATTCTGAAGGAAATGTGCTGAACAACGTGCTATACAAAACGGTTATTACAAGCAGTAAATTTAATTGCAGGAGCAAATAGCTGCCAGTGTCCAGTGGCGGTGTGAACATCCACCGTCGTTCTGCCTATGGAGTCCGACGCAGAAGAAGCAGCAGCAGCTCGGGCGCCGCAACCCGCGGCAGAAGAGCATATCGCTGGGGTCTCTGGAGGGGAAGTGCAGAGCCAAAAGAGACGCCGCAGACGTCGGCAACGGAGGAGGGCCTCGCAGCCGGAAGGACAGACTACGTATGCAGAAGCGCCTGCTTCCAGCGTAAGACTGTCTTCTCCTTCTGCTGGATATGCCGAGTTCACCACTCATGGTGAGAACATCCAGAGTGTCGTGCATGCACCAAACTCGTACCAACCTGGCTTCAGCATATCTACCTCTGACGTGAATAACCAGGCGCTGCGGCAAATCGACCTTGGGCGAAGTACGTCGCAGTTGGAAAGCTCGCAGGACATTCCACCACCATCTCAGTCCCGAGACGCAGGTGCCGCGCAGCAACTCAGCCGTTCAGCAAAGAAGCGTCGCAAGCGACAGGCACGGAAAAACTCACTTCGTGGACTGACCACGGAACTGAACAAGGGTTGTTCGAACCCTGAGACAGGTGACGCAGGCAAAACTAATACCGAAGGGCTTAATGGAAAGCCTGTGAGGGGCGACGAAGGAGAAACAGATAAAGGCCCTGGTGGTAGCACGTCACCGACACAGCAGCCTCTTGAGGCCGATGGTCAACCACGTACAGCAGCACAAAGTGGCAGCATCTCGTCGGAACTGCAGGCTCTGAAGGGCGACGAAAGTGAAACACATACAGAAGGGCCTAGTGGCAGCGTTTCCACAGAGCAGCCTGCAGTTAGCGGAGGAGGAGAAACGCGTACAGGCCTGCCACATAGGTCTCAGCTGGGTGTTTGGCACGGGCGTCACGATGTCTCCCCTCTTCTGAGCGCACTGAGCCCAAGCACAAGCTACCTGTCGACCTTTCCCAGTATACAGGAAACAAGCAAACGTATCCGCTTCGGGACAAGTCCCCGTACTACCTCTCAGTCAAAGTATCAGGGCAGACGCCAGAAGGATATTAACTCTTCACCTGATGATGTACAGCAGAAAGAACTTCCAGGAGTCCGGGAAGATACGCAGAGTGTAGAAGTCAATCCTAGCGAGTGCTCCAATTCAACAGAATTGATAGGTTCACGCAGTAAAGATGAGGCTAGTGGTAACGGTAGCGATGAATCAGATTCACCCGCCACAGGATCTTTCAGGTCTTCTGTCGACCTAAATGACGTGTTCGAGGACAATTTACGAGATATTAAACTGGAGAGGGACAGGGAAGACTACATCTTGACTGTGGTTCGCAACCTTTCGTTAATGGCATCTGCCCTGATCGGCCAACTAACTCAATCGATCAGAGAAATTTTCGGCGATCAGGTAGATGATCAAGGAGATGGACCGCCTGATGGAATATTCGTTGATCTCGTAATCGATGACGGAGCCGGGCTGCCTAATGGAATTTTCGGTAATGACGTAGTTAATGGAGCAGAACCTTTTAATGGAATTTTCGGTGGCCCAATAGTTGAATTAGGACAACCTAATGACATTTTAGGTCATCTGGTAGCTCCTGATGGAGCAGGACAGCCGAATGGCATTTTCGGTCATCCGATAGCGCCTGATCAAGGAGCAGGACCGCCTAATGGCATTTTCGGTCCTGCAGTTGTTCCTGATGGAGCAGGACCGCCTAATGGCATTTTCGGTCCTGCAGTTGTTCCTGATGGAGCAGGACCGCCTAATGGCATTTTCGGTCCTGCAGTTGTTCCTGATGGAGCAGGACCGCCTAATGGAATTCCGCATTTGGGGCCTGGAGAAATCCAAGTTCCTCCGTATAACTTTACCCATGAGCGTCGGTTGCAAAGCTTAAGAATCTATTTGTACGAGACCTGTTCAGACTTTTCCGCGCAAGAGACATTTGCGGAGATGGTGGTCGAAGGACAGCAGGCACCAGCAGCAGTCGAAGAGCTTGCTGAACAGTTGTTTGCTTCGGCAGTCTCGGACGAACAGTCTGAACCGGCGATTCAGAGTGCACAAGAGGGGGCCGTGGAGGATCCAACTTACCAAGGATACTCACTATGGAATTTGCCACTGGAGCAGCAACACACTGCGTCGTTTGAAGCAGACGCCAGTAGCAGTAAAACCACCCAAGGGGAGGAGGTTGTACAGACCTCTAAGCAGCCGTGTTCCACTGAGAGTGAAATCGAAGAGACGTCCCCTCAAAGACTACTACTCCGTAGATTTGAATCAGATATCATAGCTCTAGCATCTATTCGCCTGTATAAAATGAGGGCTACCTGCAGACTGTTGTTAAACGGCCTCGCGTCTCTGTTGAACATAATCAGCCTGGCGCTGGAGGCCTACAGAGCGGTACATCAACTCATCGGGCGTGTGATCCATTCTCAGTACGCTGCCATAAACGGTGTCGTCGGTTTGGTCACCGACGCTGCTACTGCGACGTCAGAGCTCCTGCACAATGCATTGTGTGACGCTGAGAGAGCACTGCGTTGTCACTTCAATTTCTCGTTGGCCCTTAAGGAAATGGACAGGTTGCTCACCATTCTTCAACAGGAGTATCCGTCCGCCGATGAGATCGCAGACAGGCCTACCCTTATCGAAAGTTTGTTGACTCTCCTGGAACGGAATTCCGCCATTATTAATTTGGAGTGGCTAAAGACCGAAGATGCTGCTACTGGATCTGCAAGTGCTGTTGCGTCGACGTCCCAAGATGAGGGCGCTGCTGCAGAGAATGGAGCAAGTCCCCTCGAGACACCGTCGGATGGTTTCGAATCTATTCTGTTAGCTAGTCGCTCGGCTGTAGAGGCTGTGGAAGCAGCGATGATGCCTCTGGACGTGATGTACGTTGCTGAACACGAAGATACAGATAACGGTGAATAAGAAATAAGGACTGGGTACCAACTGTCATCCGGCAAACAAGCAGGTGCGTAGGGAGAAAAATTGCAACACCATTTACCCCCATAAAATTGATTCATTCAGGAAACAAGGATGTGCCTTCAGTTGACAAGTCCAATTACAGGACAACGGAAATAAATTTCACGTACGCATCTATTAAGATTCAGACGTAATTGTAAAGCAAAAAATTATACAAAACTTTTGTCTTGCATTTTTGTTACTATATTCACATCAGTAACGTATTTAAAACAAAACAAATGTGAGTTTTCTTTGCAGTGCGACGACATAAGACTGTAGGGTAATAGGCTGTAGCAACTCAGCTGACCCACAAATGACAGTCCTACCCCATAAGTCTCGTGCAGTTTGTAGCGTTAATTCACGAACCTCGTGCAGTGCACTTATTAAATGACTGTTAACACAAATGAAGATTTCGAATGCTGTGGTTTCGTCGACTGCGTACCTTTGAGATTTGCACAGAGTAGAAAAAAGCATGGGAAAACGTTGTGCATGAGAACACTGGCTTTCATTAGAATAGAGCGTATCGGTCGGCATCATTTTTTTATCTTGGGCTCCACGAGAACTGAAGGCGACAGCTGACAAACTGCTCTTATCTAAAGCTACTTCATCAGCTCTGAGTACGGGAATAAGAGATTAATTTACCTGACAGTCAGCGTAGTTTTTGTAATCCCAGAATGGCTTCTTAGACCTTGTTCTTCTAAGGCACACTGCGGGTGTATTTCATCCGACCAACCTGATGGGGCTTTCTGTGTTTTCTCCGTATCACACACTGCTGGGAAAATGTTAGTAACATGGGGAGATGGCATCGATTTTGATCCGATGACGACATAGGCCACTTGGGCTATAGATAATGTACTGATAATAGTTTCAAAGTCATCCGCCAGCAATAGCGTAGTGGTAAAGCAACCAGGGCGCCATCAGTGTCTACCCTTTAATACGGAACGCTCGCAGTCAGAAGGTATGTGGTGGAAGAGTGAAGCAAGCACGCAGGCAGCTATGCCACAGAGGCACACTTGAGCTTCCTGCAACCAACTCAACTAATTTGAGAGGGGTCAAATTTTCGCACCTGTAGATGCTGTGGATATCCGTGCAGCACGGACGCAAGTACGAGTCTTTGTACAGTAGGGGCAGCAGCGGCAGATCTTACAGCTACGACAGCACTGATAAGGACTCGTGAGCCCAGTTGGGTCAAAACGGATTTGAACCGGTGGGACTACATGTACACACGCTTTTAGCTCGTCTTCCACGCCACACTGACGTGCACAGCTCTATCGGTACCGTCACCGGTTCACCTGCAAGAGGAAATGGCGCGCCACGGTCGACAGCTATGAAAGGTGATTCACTCTGAACGCAAATTACGTCCCTTCGCTCTTAACGACGTAGACCTGGTGAACGTTGTCTCGTAGAGCGTATCATTCCAAAACATACTAGACCCACCAAAGGCCTTATGGTTTGGGTTGCGATAAGCTACATTTCTCGTTCTACTTGGGTTTTTCCCACTCCAGTGACCTTCAATTGTGACGTGGATACCAAATTAGTGTCTCTTTCGGTAACAAGTTGTTGGTATCTCTATCAACGCTTTCCAGCTGGAGGTTCTTCGTTTGTAGTCGAGTGGTTGACATTTTACTTGATCGCTCAACCACTGTAGTCTGTTGTACTCTGGTCAATTATTTATGCTCCTTTTAAGTGTCCTCCATTTTGTGTTATTGCGGTGTTCATTTTAGCTCTTTACCTCTTGGCGTTCCCTCCCTCTGGGTGCAGAGGGTACGCTTGTACTGTATAGGCCTTTTACAAGTATGTCTGTTTCGAACAGGGGACTGATGACCTTGATGTTTAGCCCCCATCAAACCCCAAAACCAACCAAGCAACTTAAGTGTTTCTGGATAGGACGCTGAAAAGCGCTCAACACTTGAAGAATGTTGTTAGATCCGTTGTTCTGCCGTTCTTGAAGCAGAAAAGTGAAGAGTTGTTCCAACAGAATAACATTGGCTCACAAAATGCCCGTGAAACTCAGCGTGTTCTGCAAGATGTGCACCAACTTCATACCCAGCATAATCTACGCACTTGCCTCCAACCGAGAACGTGAGGGATATGACGGGACGAAAAGTGACGCGTTGTAGATAACAGCAGAAACCTGTTACAGAACTACGCAAAAACTGTCGAGAAGTATTGGCAAAAACTATCCTAAGACAGTATTAATCATCTATAGGACCCACGGGAGCGCTGTCCATGAAGGCTGCACTGTGTACATGTGCACTCCAGTACAGGTCGATACCCGGTATATTAGAACGATTTGTTCTATTAATATTTTAACATGCCGTCATCTACTTCATATTCAATGTTGTAACGATAAATCTTAAGTGAATTGGAAACTTCAAAAAGGGTTCCTAACTCATTTTGGGGCAGTGCACATGGCAAATTCTTAAGTGTCTTTAACACATCAAGGCTTCAACATTTACAATTCATAATTTCAGGTTGCTAACCAGTACATTTTAGTGATTCAATAATTTCTGTCATAATAATGTGAAGCTGTGATTATTTTCAAGCAATAAAAATTACAAAAATTAAAAAAATTACCCATCCTCCTGTCACCCACAAAATAAGATCCGTTATTGATAAGTTACCTGTACTGCTATAACATCTGACACTGTAACATTGTTTTAAAATAATTGTCAGTTATAATAGACTTTTGACAGTTCACGGAAAATTTTTATATTTTAAAATGTGCCTAGTTACTTATTTTAAAAGGCTGCCAAAACGATCACAAGATAACTCAACAAATAATAAAACTAAAATTAATAAAACTACATCTTTATTCATTTTGTTTAAATATTTGAACAGTTCTAGTAAGCAAGAAATGCTTCACTACATCCTTTGTGAAAACAATCTTTACTTTAACCTATATGTGTATATATACACGGACGCTTCATAATTACGATGTTTTTGCTCCTTTTGTTCTGTTTGTACTTAAGTCCCATGCGAAGTCTTAAAGAAGCGACAGAGAGGCTATGTAGTGAGTGTGGGAACTCACCATTACATTGAAAACAATATATCCAACTTTACACTGTTCTTTGAATTGTTCAGCACTCAGATATCGATAGTAACGATCTGAGGGCAAAACATGGGAACGTGATCCTAAGCATTGTTGAGTCTAGGTCTGTCTGCGAGAGTGGAAGTAGTGTTGGTAGAGAGCTTGGAGACAGACGTGTCATGCTGCCCTCATGCTGGTGACGGTAGATATTACTACACGCAAGGCCACATTTCATTTATATATATCCAGGAGAGGTGTAGATGGCCTAACACCTCTTGAAGATGGAATTCAAGGTAAAATTCGCAAGCATAGTGCAAAAGCAGTTCCAGGGATAGGCTCGTGATTTAGTCATGGTCTTGAAATAATCCCATGTTCTGCTTGTCAGATCAATAAGCTTCATTATTATTGCCACACCTACCTAATATATATAACTGCTGTGGTCATGAAATGTTAATGTAACTTCAGTAATTTCGCCGTTATTAATACTTGGTCATGATGATTCTGAAGTTTTAAATACTTCCAGTAAACAGGACCCAAGCAAACTCTTTTTCCTTACATTCATTCTTAGTAACAATCTTTAGGAGCTGCAGCAGCAGCCGCTACTGAAGCAGCCATGTGTGCATGCTGCTGCGAAATGCTGTAAACCACATGGAAAAAAGGCAGCCATCTAAAGAGGTGAACGCAATACATAAGGTCATAGCAGACACACAGAAAAACATGTCGTGTACTGTAACCCAAAAAATTTCGTTGCACAAGTCAGATTTATCTCCACTTAAAAGTTGTTATTCAAATAGGCACTCAGATAGTTTATCCAAACGGTAGTTTTAAGTTTTTCATGTAATCTTGTTTGGTGCTTAAATGGCAGTGAAACTCATACAACATGCACAGTGTTACGCAGGTTGTATTCCATTTACTGATAGCTCAGGTTGCTTATCGAGTCCATTTTCAAGAGCAACATTAGCAATATTGGCTGTAGATAGCTACATATTGGTTGCATATACGTAACACAGTAAACTAGTGGACTGTTCTAGAAAGGTAGGTAATCTCTTACGAAGTAAATAACCATCGAGACCATTACAAGTGCCGAGTCACACGAGTAGATGACATCGCTTACGTCCATAAAACAAATTCGGTGATATGTTGGTGCCAGCCTTTTTTTTTTTGAATTGATAACATATCAAATCGTACTGTACAGCTACTCTCCTCCTATTTTCCTCCTCTCCTCCTCCTCCTCATCTCCTTCTTTTCCACCTCCTCCTCCTCCTCATCTCCTTCTTTTCCTCCTCCTCCTCCTCCTCCTCATCATCATCATCATCATCATCATCTCCTTCTTTTCCTCCTCCTCCTCCTCATCATCATCTCCTTCTTTTCCTCCTCCTCCTCCTCCTCATCATCATCTCCTTCTTTTCCTCCTCCTCCTCCTCATCATCATCTCCTTCTTTTCCTCCTCCTCCTCCTCCTCATCATCATCTCCTTCTTTTCCTCCTCCTCGCCTTTTACTGCTACACACAACTGGATCGCACAATAATGTGGGACTGGGCGTGACCCCCAAGTTTGGGGCTCAGTATTTCAGATGTAAGCCATGATTATGTATACCTACAAAAATTATTTTGCAGGCAGGGATGGAAATGAGATTCGCTGCAGATTCTTAACAAAACAGCATAATTCTAAACAAAATAGTGACATGCTGACCTCTTCTTCAGATGCGAGAATAAATGTACTCTTAATGTAAGAACTTCACAATAGGATACATCACTTGCGTAGCAGCTGCTGCTGCTGCATGAGCAGCTGAAATCCGGCGCCGACAAAAGAGCACGCAACGGTCAGCAGATACTGCATGGAAAGTCCATTGCTGGCTCGCTTGGTTGCCGGCGATCAAGGGAAAACCACGATGTACTTAATGTTAACAAATGCGTTAATTGACAATGTTTCCTAAACCCTTTCGGGCCTTAGATACATCTTTACAGCCTTATTCCGTACAACACTATCCCAATTATAGTAGAAGCAAAGGACCTGGTCAAACAAATAGTGTTAAATATGTGTAACGTTTACTTATTTAGCGTTTCTCAAACAAAACACTGAAGATGGTTTTACTCATGCTCCAAACATCTTATCTAGATGTTAAAGCATATTTCAGACGCTGTGCAAGTCAACATCGAAGAGACAGGTAAACAAGTAATCGCAAGGCTATGACAAAAGGAAACCAATATGATAATCGAAACTTGTCACAACAAAAATATTTCCTAAGGCGTAGAAACTAATAATTCCACCTCCAAAAACTAACGCTCGTTATTAACCATTACATCATTCCCAACATATAACGAAAATCCACACGACAAATAACTACATTCTAATACTTCCTGATTCAAATGATAAATCATGCTGATATTTTCGCTTCTGTAATATGACACGGCATTTTATTTTCAAGAGCATCAGAGAAATATTCCCAGACGCATAATCTGTTGGTTGCCTTCTATATGCACTATGTGTATCGCATTGTGTAAAACTTTACTGCTGACGCTTAGTGACGGCTCTAAAGAGGTAAATTTCGTGTGCCCTGTGTGGGTGTCTAACATTAAAAGTACGCTGTTCGCTGTGAATTGAGCTGGCCATTCTTAGGTCACCTTTAGTCCCATTCAGAAAGAGTTCGAACCTGATACGTTCAGACGCCAAAAGCGGTTCATACGTTCTCGGGGTCTCACGAGGTAGTCACAGGTGGTAGTACTGCGTAGTTGACAGAAGCCAGATACTGACTTCGAAGTGGTTTAATATTGACAGGCATCTGACCAAATTTAGAAACGCATCATTTTGTAGGCCTTGTCGTTTGTGGAGGTAAATAATAGTGTAAGATGTTTTGCAAGGTGTCAGGCAAATCCAACACCTTCCATGAAAACCCTGACATAAGCAAATCTAGTAGTACGTCACATAGCTCCCAATAAATCGTGACATTAAATTAACCAAAGTAATACGAATAACGAGTGAGAAAATGGAATACCACATACTAACACAAGAATGCCGAAATGCATGTCGTACATTCCCACCGTGAGACCGACGCAGTTCTGAGGGGAGAAACGAGAACAGAAGCCGAGAGCAGACCCGTGTTAAGCTAGGAGGCCCCACGATATGGGACAGACTGGACACCCACGTTGCCAACCTATCTCTAAGACTACCAACCGCACGTTTTAGCGTGAGACTTTTTCGCGTCTCTGTTACATCAAGGACCACCCCCCCAGCCTATGTGAAAAGATAGAGCCCTCCAGAAAAACAGTATAGATCTTACGATAACGCTAAAAGGACCATACCAGCTGCAGGATTTAGCGTGAGACTGTTTCGCGTCTCTGTTACGTTGCAAACTTTAAAAACATTGCCCCACCACGAAAAGTATGTTTCTCATTGGATAGAAAGAATTTTTGTTGGCGGAGCTTAAGGTTAACATTGAGACCCTGATTGGTCAGATGAAAGCACAGCCAGATAGTTTTTTTTAAACCAACTTCGGTAAATGTAGTAAGGAGAAGTTAGAGAAGAGTTACTTCGGAGACGGCGAGGTGAGCGGAGCTGTGCTGTGCGCCACCCCCTGACGAACACCAACAAGGTAATGGACGCACGCGATGCCGCACAACAGCGCATAAAGCTTCACTCAGAACTGCAGAAGTCACATCTGTTACATCCCCTTTTTTGCTTAATACTAGTGTCGATCGTCAATTATAGCTCATGGTATTTACATTTGCCACTTGAAGTAAAAATCTGAAGCGCGATGATTTTTCTGTTATATAGTTATTGAAAAGCCACATCAGCCACTGTAATTTACAAGTTAGATAAGTTATTAAAGATAATTGAGGGTTACTGTAGACTATTTTGATAGTTTTTCTCTTTTGTGAAACTTAATTTAAACCTAGTTTATAGATGTGATATGGCATAGGTCATCCTTCGATCCATTGTAGAACTTGAAAACCCATTCAGGGAATATTCGTTGACATTTTTGTTGATTGCAGTTGGTTTTTACCATCCTGTATTAATACCCTTTTATCAATAGTGCAATTTATAATCAATGTTTTGTGAGTAGAATAAAACTTCCAATGGTAAATTTAACTGCTTTTTCGACCTTATTTTACTAGCTAACTAAAAATAGGGAAGCCTTGAACCCTTTCCACTAAATTTAGTTAGTATTAAGAATCTTTTACAGGGAGTGCAGTGGAGCTGACGATGAGATCATTAAGTATTTGGTTCTATCATCGCTAGTCTCACTGAACTCTTCTGAATTCTACATATCATGTGTGGTCTGGCGTCTCCTTACCAGCAACAGGTCCCAGGTTCAAACTAGTCAGTTCCCTAAAAAACACGCTCAGAGCATCGTTGCGCAAAAGTGGTAGGGAGACACGATATAGAACAGACAGACATCACCATGAATGTTTAGAGTGTCAAAAGGTTAGATGTCAGATAGCAAAGCTCCGAATTCACTGCAGGCCAAAATATCAGACGAGTAACACAGTTCAAATGGTAGAAAAGTACATAAGATATCTGAGGTTGCAGTCTACAAGCCGGAGGCACCTTCCAGCACACAAACGTTTTCGTAGAAAATCTTGTAGGCGTATGTATCCTATTTCGAGGAAACATATACAATCCTAGTTTTGTTTACAACTGATTTCGATAGTTCTATTAGCCAGGAGTCTTCGAAAGGTTTAGATTACAAAATGTTCCCTTGTGACTTTGTACCTCACGTAGTGGCAGATAGAATACAACACACTACAGTTGGGTCATCGACAAGAAAACAATTTACAGTTCAAAAAGCACCATCTGCACTTCGGTGTGTCAACATACGTATAGCTCAGGCTTTTTAATTCTTAAAAAGCTATGCAATACAATGAACATTAGTTTGCGTTACGTGTTACATACACCGTGGATTTCTTTGGTAAAGTATACGGTACAGCTCACTTGAGAAGTGAAAGTTATTTCTCAAGTGAAACGTAGATGACTCCTAAGTTCTCAACATGCGGAAACGCTGTTAACCCTACTAGGCAGCTAGCTGCATCTCTTCTCTAAGGTGGTGGCTGTGTGTCAAGAAGTAGCTCCGTCTTACAAATATGAAAACGACAGCACACGTATCTAGCTCCAGTGCACGTCCGGTTTCTATTTCTGCGTGGGTATCTAGTTGTTGGTTAGGTGTGGAAAATAGACTTCTGACGTTGGTATACACCACCACTTAAGGTTCTTAGTATTCAACTCGATACATCCCTGCCTCGGGAAGTTTATGAACTGTAGTCATATCAGTGATACCGCACTTCGGCTATGTAATTTATATACGGGGTTTAAGTGCGACTGTCTGCATGTACGGAATTCACGAAGGTAGCTTGAGGTGTATCATCCCGCTCAGAACTAGTCCTTTTGAGAGGGAAGCTCGAATGGTGGAAGAAACCAATTTCCTTTCTAAAGAACCCATCCTGCCATTTCGCTTAAGCGGATCTGGGAAACTTCGGAATACCTAATTCCGAATAGCCAAACGCTGTTCGAACCTTTCCAAAGGCGAACTACTTTCTAAGATGCTTACCTGTAATACCATGCTGGACCACCTTCGTAACCTAATACAGAAACGGTTCTGCTTGTCATGCATTCTAAAGTCTTCGTTAGGTTTCAGGCGGTAAGTGTCAAATTAAGTTTTGGCACAAGTCACGCAGTTAGCTCGAATCATTATTTGCAGTGGTTTGTGGACACAGAACTAGAGCCCAACAAACCCAAATGCGTTCGTTCCATTCGATTCCCCTCAGGCGAATTTGGTTGCCTAGTGTCATATAGAACTTATAACAACATTGACTAACAATTCTGATAAACTATAAATTTCTTTAAAGTGAAGTTTCATCGCTTTGGTAATTAAATCGTTAAACATTCGAATGAGTTTCACGGTGGTGGTATTTCTAAGTATGTAACACTGTCAGTGAAACTTCCTGGCAGATTAAAAGTATGTACCGGACCGAGACTTGGAATCGGGGTAAGGGGGGGGGGGGGGGGGTGATGACGTGAGAAGAACTACCAGAAGAAATGTTATTGCGGAGAGATGGCGTAGCCACCGTCTGAGGGATGTTTCCAGAACGAAATTTTTACTATGCAGTGGAGTGAAGATTTCACTCACGATGTTGGACATGTTGAAGTTAAGCGTAGATTAAGAAGTCTTAAGTAACGTTCTTTTTTTTTTCGGGATTCAAACACTTCCTACCTTCGTGCAGAAGAGGATACGAAAAATGGTACGGAGACAGCTGATAAGGCGGAAAGAGGAGTGATGTTAATATAAGATTAGTAGCCGACAAGGGGCATAAAGTACACTTTTGCGGTGTGTACAAGATCAGGCACATTTCACTTTCTAAGAAACGACACTGAAATAATAATTGTGCTAGAACTAAAGTTTGTATGTTCTGTTACATACTCATAGTAATAATTAAATTTCTCCCTTTTAAATATATTTCATCGTAATTGCGAAATATACATAGGTTTATTTCAGTTATTTATTCCACCAGACAAGACTTCTGTATACAAGTTTTATTTAGATATTTAAGAACGTTGCGGCATGGGTTAATGTTAATTCTTAAATGTTCGAATATATATTTCTGTTGGTTTCCGCATTCTTTTGCTTCAATATGTTAGTGAGAGAAAGTTCTGAGCTGTAGTCTTCATGGTCTTGACAGGTAAGTGCTTTGTGAATGATTATTGCAGAGTTTCATGGATAATTTTTCATTTTTAAGCAGTTATGGACTTCTGAAATATCTTAGTTAATTTGGTGCCTTGTGAGGTCATTTGAATGTTGTTGATTGGTTTTTGTTGGTTTTACTATTCAGTGCCTGATGGATAACTCTAGAGTTATTCGGAGACAAATCAGAGGAGACTGATTCAGAAAACGTAAGTGGAGGGAAAAAGAATGTACATTTAGGAAACATTCGGATTTATATGTCTTGTAACCAAGAGGCAATAGTGCACTTAATAGTGATGCAGTTATTAATTATGTCTACAAATGGAGAACAGCATTCAGCAATCCAATCCTGAAATTTAGCAAACCAGTGGTGTTCTCATGACAGAGAGATAGCTTGGTTCTGATGTAATTCACCCACATGATTCTCAGAGTAGTTGTGGTGTACTAGCAAATCCTTCTACTTCTTCCACAGCAAGTACTGTTTAGGTTGAACAGCAGAGAACACATTCATTTTCTGTATTTACCCTAATGGCTGTATCACCTTAGGACATCATGTAAAAAAGATCTGAGGATGGTCATTAAAGACTGAAACTGGTCATCATCTAAGAAATTCATGTTATGATCAAAGACTGAAATAAAAAACATTTGAAAGTATAGGATCACTTTTTGTATACATGACCATGTTGAAAATGGTGAAACTGATGAGATAAGTCTCAATGAGAAAATAGAAACTAGAGTGAAGGTACTTGATAAGAAACTGGGTGAAAGTACATACGCCAGTGAAAGGAACTTAACTGATTTTGTGCTAGTTTCTACTTCAAGGACAATAGAAGGCTTAGAACAATAATATGAAGAGTTTAAATAGAGATTCACTGAATTGGATAAACAACTGAGAGATTATGTTCATTCAAAGACTGATGGTAAGATTTCTAATATTCATTGTAAATTTGCTACTGTTGTGGAGAGTCAAACTCATTTTCACGTCTTAGTTAACGAAAAAGCTATACAATTGAAGACTGAATTTCAGGATCTAAGAGAACTGTCAGAGAGGCTTGAGGGAATACATAATTGAGAAATTGTTATTCAGATATGTGAACAGATATCAAGTTAGGCTACATTGATAGAAGGTTAGAAATTTTTTTAAGGTGATGAAAGTTCTGGAAGGAAAACATTGGAAAGTAGAGAAATAATTAAGCAGACCGTTAAATTAGTTGATGTATTGGGTCCCTCTATTGGAGAGCTAATTGTAATGCTAAAAATGGTTATAGTAGTAGGGTACCTGCTAATGTTGGTGACACACAGGAAGTGAGATCATTGTTAAGATTTAAATAGGGTCTTGTGGTGATTAAAAGGAGTAGAAGGTAATTAGCACTGGAAATTAAATAAGAGATTTTAAAAACATGAGGACAGATTAGGTGAAGGTGTTGCTAAAGTTCAATGATGTTCTAGTGGAATTGTATCAGATGATGAGGTTGATTCAGGTCCTCAAGATGAATGAGACCCAGTTTGTCATTATGAAAAAACAAAAACCCATTAGTGGCATAGAGAATTCAGTCATGAGAATGTATGTCATGAAATGATGACTGTTTCTCATTATCATTACTGTTTGTCAAAGTTCATTTCTTTAGAAACACAACAAATAGTATACATTCTCTTGCTTGCATACAACAATGATTTTTCACTTCCACCAACTTGACCTGCTGGCCAGATGACTGAATTGGTGTGTGCGTTCTTGGAAGGTGAGATGTCGTACACATGCATAATTTCATTGGATGTTGAGAGTTTTATGAGGAATTTGGCAACTCCTTCTTGTCGGTAGATTGATCAGAAGTCGAACAGGGCAAAATCTAATGGAGATACATTTTTATGAACAACCCTGGTGTCAGCAGTCCTGTATGTTTTTATTACATTCGTTAAAACATAATTTTTACACACTCTTTAAGGTGCTGCTAACATGATTCACATTTGTCTCCTGAAACTGTAAGTTTACATCAACCTGTTCTTTTTGATCATGTGAAAGGTGAGGTAGGTTTCCAAACTCTGTTGCAAGGATTGGAGTATGATAGTACTGAGGAGAATGTAATGATAGGAATGCTAATCGGGTTGATTAACCTGATCAGATACCGCAAGAAGTATGAACTATGATCATGAGCAATATGCAGTGTGACAGGTGTGGTAATAGTAGGTGGAGGTGTCAGATTGAAAGACCAGATCACAGTGGATATATGGCTGTAATGGTAGGTGATTTTGCTGTTACAGAAGTAGCAGCGTAAATGACAGAGATTGTCACTGGAGCAATACTAGGTCAAAATGATACAAGGTAAATAATTGTGGACGTACAATCAGGTCATCAATACATAATATGCATGTGCAAAACCCACCACCATTTGACTGACAAAAGCAAACTGCAGCTGAATCAGCTGTTGCCATTATGACAACCACTAGCCATGATGAACTGAATATGCTAAATTTTGAAAATTCAAGTGAACTTTAGCTTAGTGGGAGGAAAGAGCATATTCTTTCATGTGTCAGTGCATCAAAGGGAAACGAGGTAATTTTGTCTTTTCTTCTCAGGTAGCCTTGTGAGTGCTGAATGAGGTTGCATTTGAGTAGCGTGATAGTGCAGCTACATGTCCTATTCTTCCTTTGCAGTGGACGAAAGTGAATGTAGTAATTGCTGCCAAAAATAGTAGAGATCAAAAGAAAAAAAGGGAGTTGAATTGCTGTGATAAGGTCATACGGTTTCTTTGAATATTGTCATTGTGCCAAAGTTATCCAATAATGAGATTTTTAGGAATGCATTTTTGTCAAAGCACCAATCAGTGATGGACTTTGGATGTGGTAAAGTGCTCTTGAAGCGTAATCAAACAATCTTGAAGATACATTTTGACGAATACACAGATGAGGAGGAGTGTACAAACAAGATTTACGTTTTTCTTTGAGTGGAGGCTTTTTTTTGAATTAAAAAATGGTGTTAATGAAGTTCCATTACTATTCGCACCTTAAAAGGTGTGAAATGAGGGTTGAATGTGTTGAGACTGCTGTTGAGGGTGTATAAGTGAATTTAACTGATGTGGTGTGACGATATTCCTCAGTCTGTTCGGACATGATGGTACAATAAAAGGTTTTCACAATCATATCAATGTGAAAGATTCTCGTTGCCATGCCATTTCCTCTTCCATTGATTTATGGATGAAGAGTTGAGGTTAAGATTGAGAAACTGTTGCAGCAAGGGGTCACTGAATCTTCTGTGAATTCTTACAGTAACCCATTGTTAGTTTTGCTAAAGAACAGAAACGACATTCAGTTCGTGTTGTTTTTCAGATAAATTAATACAATTATTACATGAGAAACTAATGGAACAGTAATAATGAATGAGCTGTAGCCACGACTTTGTGGTATTAGAGTCCTATCTTGTATTGAGACACGGGAAAGTGGCTGACAGGTTGAGCCGCTTCCTTCATTTCGAAAGTACAGGGAATTCTTATATTATGGCAGTAGTTGTCGATTTCGAAAGGTAGCATTCTTGCTGTATGCTCTGTGTATTAGAGGTTTTGACAGCAGCATTCCAGTAGATTTCAGGAAGAGATAAGTGCCCCACATTGCTGAGGAGAGTAGAGAAAAAGGCTAATGAGATTTTGGACAAGCTGTTTTCAAAGAGTGTGAGGACACTGTTAGTTTATAGGTATCAGGTAAATATCAATTGAAGTTTCTTGGACTTCTATTAATTGAGAGTGAAATGGCCAGTGAGCTAGACGCTCGGGTAATGGTAAGGCTAGGCCATATAAACACCATACACTCAATAACAATTTTATTAAAATTAACCAGCATTGGGCTCATGAAGTAAGGAGATACAAATTATTACCCCAAAATTTACGATGTTTGTTATAAATGCCAGCTGATGTTTGATAAGCTCCGATTTACAATTAACTCAATGTAAGCAGAACTCAAACCCGGCATCAGTTCACAGCGACGGACACCCCGCTCTGCAGGTTTCTGGACAAATACTGCCGTCGCTGATATCCTTAAAACATTAAAACAGAATATTTTGAACGAATGCACAGTAACCAGTTCGGCAAAGTGCGTGGTTCTTCAGTATTTCACCAGACTACTCATTACATTGCCTGTGGAGAGAAATAGACACTGACAGAAAAAAATCGCGACACCAAGAAGGAGTTGTGTGACATAAACGAGAGTCGTTATGCCTCTGAAAGACGATATTCATTAAAATTCCTCGCCAGCCGCATAGTAGCTCCAGAATAAATATACAAATTTGGTTGGTTATAAATACACACTATAACCTGACCGTTAGCTTCCTTTGAGATTGCACATGGTGACTTATGTTGGTCAAAATGCCTTTAAGGTGACGACGACGCCATTATCAGCACCTAATTGAGTTTGAATGATATCGTGTAATAGGGGTATGAGAAGCTGGATGTTCCTTCTGCGACAGTGAGGAAAGACTTGGCAGAGATGTATCCGCTGTCCATGATTGCTGGCAATGGTGGTCACGAGAATGTACAGTCGTGAGAAGACCGTGCTCCGGACGGCCATGCGACACCACAGAGAGAGAGAAGATCATTGTGTTCGGCGTGTGACTCTAGAACATTTGGGCAGCAGTTGGCTCAACAGTGTTACAACGAACTGTTACTAATCGCTCACTTCAAGGACAGCTCCAAGCTAGATTATCTGTAGTGTGCGTTTCCCTGACTCCAAACCACCATCATTTGTGATTTCACAGGTGTCAAGCGAGTGCTCACTGGAGTATAGTTAGCATGGAGATCTGTTGTATTTTCAGGTGAAGCTGGTTCTGCCTCGATGCTTGTGATGGCCATGTGTTGATTGGAAGGTCACTTGAGCGCCTGCTACGAACCTGTCTCCAACCTAGACGCAAACGACTTACACTCGGAGTTCTGGGTCAGGGGTGCCATTTCGTGTCACAGCATGAGCGTTCTCGTCGTTATCCTACACACCCTGACAGCAAAGTTGTACGTCAGTCGGGTGATTCGACCTGTTGTGCTCCAATTCACGAACAGGATTCCAGGGAATGTTTTTCAACAAGATATCGCTCGCCACATACCTCTGCTTTAGCAGACCGCTATCTACAGTGTGTCGAGAAGTTGACTTGGCACATTTTAATGCTTGCATTCAATATTCTGGCTGTTACGCCGGTTATGATTGTACCATCATGTTACATTTGCGGTCGCTTATCTTACGCTTACTTGAAATGTTAATCACAGAATTATGATAACCAGACAAAAGTTTTACAGTGTGTAGATACATCCTTCTCGCTTGTTTTCAAACTGAGTTCAACCTGTTCCCGTGAGTAGCGCCGTCACAGCGTGTCTTCAAGATATCTGATACACTTACCGTTCGTCAGGAGCAATGTGCGGTATTATAATTCCTGTATTGTGAAAGCCAGACAGTGGGAAACATCCACTAGACGTTGAAAAAGGTCGATCGCATTACAGTTAGTCGGTGGGCAAGCAGGTTACGTGATGAAAACGGGTACGCAATATTGAGGATTGTCCTTGGAGCGGCAGGCCTCGTACTGCACACACTCCAGACAATGTGCAGAGAGCTAACGAACTGGTGACTGCAGGCAGATGCATCACGGAGGAGCGGAAATCTGGAATACGGACGATCCAGTGGGCAATCCGACCTCTTTTACGGAACCCTCTCGATATTCAAGATAGAATTTGAATTGTTCTCGTGCATAAAGGACCACCGATCCTTTTTATTCAGATAGCGAATATTTTTCCCCAGTAGGAGGACCTGAAGCCATACGTAACATGTCTCTCACGGTTTTGTTACTGCAGCAAATCAGCTGTGACGGCCGAAACAGACCATCGATCAGGCCTATGAGTGGTCGATTAAAACCGGAACGATCTGAAGCGGCGTTATTTAAGGCGGACTTCAGTATATCAAATGCTGTCTGGTGGCCTTCAGTACAGTGAAAAATCTTCTCCTTTCCTACGTGATTGGTTGTAAGGGGAGCCATCAGGACAAACTTACGTACGAGCTTCCTAAAAAACTTCACCACTCCTACAAAGTTCTTATCTGTAGGCGTTCGAAGCTTCGAAATGGTTTCATGTTGCTTCTTTTATTCTACTGGCCAACGCTAAATGTCAAAGGAAGGAGATTTCGTCAGTGTCCAGATCGTTTTACTGTCATACAAGCACTACACAAACACGCCAGTACTTTTGGGACAAGCCTGCCAATCTCCGAAAATGTGCCATTACTTATCTAACGTCGTCCAGATAGTTCTGAATAAATTTAAATTTGAAATTACATGAAAAATAATCAAATATCTTTGAAAGTACAGCCATTCCTGTATATAAACCAAAGTGAACCCGATTAATCTCATATATGTCCCAGTTAGTGTAAAGAACGGTAACAGCTTTAAATCTACGGGCAAGGGAATTAACTGATGAGCTTGGTTATGGTCAAGAATGGTAAAGAATCGGTGCTGAGGGAACCAAGTAAAACAGTTATGGACATTGGTGTATATCATATGTGGTTAGCATTGGGAAACAGGAAAGTCGAAGGGATGTCTGCACCTCCTCACTGCCTTCGCCTTATTACAATCCTTCGGTAACGTTTTCCCCTGACGTCAGCTACCTTCCAATTTGTTGCGTATTGAAGGTCATCTGCGTCCAAAGTGCCATGAACCACCACCGTGGTAAAATTCTCGTCTGACCAACATAGCATTCTCATTAGGTTTAAGCATATATTGCATTACATTCTGACCCGTACCCAAGAGATCCCTATCAACATGTTTCTGATCAGTAAATCCGATGATTTCCATGTTGGTGACTGCCTCATCTAAATCAACAAAAGTTACACGTTCCTGATGAAACCATATTCGAGAGTAATCATCCAGTCGCATCTCTCCCAAAGAAATTGTTTACATCGTAGACTACCGTGTCCTGAACATTCAGAGCCCCACTGTGCATTCCAATTTTGGTTTTCCTCTGCCGAAGTCTAACTATGCTCTCGCACACGAAAGAATTGCTGACTAATTACGTCAGTTCTAACCATAACTGACAGTCTCTCCCTCACAGTCGTTTCTTGTAATTCCCCCGATGTGCTACAATCACACAAGATAGCACAAATCAGAAAACGTGCATAACGTTACAAAAATTTTGAATGCCCAATTTTCAGAATATTTTCTTTTTCCAAGATAACATAAAACCATAAAAATCTGATTACATCTTGTACATTATCGACTGAGAGATAATCATTACCATCTTACATTGGCTAAATCGGTTTGGTTATCTTACCACAGCCCTATACACTCACTAACACTTATCTCATCCCACTGTTAATCTCATCTTTATCGCATGAGACAATCCGATCTCTTCCTTATCGCAAATGAAGTAGTGCCCCACTAACACATTTGTCGTCATCTTTAATTTCATAACTCTATTTTGCAGTTTATTAATCTGAACATCAAATACTTTCAGGTCTGAATATGGTTGTAATAATGGGTAATTTGCACTTGTATTCTATATATCTGTGTACAGGATGGATAAATACATTCCAGGAAATGAATATTTACACCTACACACGGGAGAGATGTGGTACACTCACAGTGTGGCACTCACCTTACCAATACTGCCCACAGTCACCTGCAGTGGACATCCCACACCATCACACATGTTCAGGTCAGCGATGCCTCCCTCTCCCCACTTACCACAAAATCTGAAGCTCCTACTTCAACTCCTCCCTCTTCACATACATTATCCCTAAGACATCTTTTGCTTCCATAGGGCACAAGGATACACCTGAAAGCTACAAAATAACAACCAGACTCTGCCTGCAGATTTTTAAAAATATTTTGTGCTTTGTTCAAAATGACATTGTAACAAATGATACTTACTTGAGGTAGTTAACTCGCTCAGCTCCCAAAGAACTACACTCTACTACCTTAGAAATGGCTAGTGAGATAGATGCTTGAGGAGTGGTTACACTAGACCATCAAATAAACACCATTCGCCCAACAGCAATTTTATTAAAACGAACAAGCAACGTGCTCATTAAATAAAAGGGTACAAACAATTGCCTAAACGTTCACAATACAATTATAAATGTCACCAGATGTCCAATTAGCTTCCTT
The DNA here is from genome assembly GCF_023897955.1 of Schistocerca gregaria. NCBI lineage: Eukaryota > Metazoa > Arthropoda > Insecta > Orthoptera > Acrididae > Schistocerca > Schistocerca gregaria. Next base: position 482,746,431 of record NC_064921.1, on the reverse strand, counting down.
TTATAATCAACTCAATATGGACAGGATCAATCCTTATGCCAGTTCATGGTATTCGACATGCTGTTCTTTAGGGCACTGGCCAAATAATGCACTCACTGGTACTTCTAAAACAAATAAATAGAATACATTTAACATACACACAATGACCAGTTCACCAAAGTGGGCATCTCTGAAGCATTTTACAAGATTACACACTGAATTGCCTTTGCCCAGAAATATTTTTAAAGTAAACCTTTGCAATACTAGTAAACGATTTACACCTCAGAAATAAGTTTGAGCAAGTGTTTGCGTCTATCGCCAACACTCCCACCACTGGAACAATAGAACAAGAACTACAATTCCTGGAAAATCTAGTACAAGCCTAATACAGCTAGGTTGAAAGTTACAAGTAAAGATAGATTGACAGAACCCCAATTAATTAGAATGAAGCAAAAGGTACAGCAGTGGCTAGAACAAGTTGCTATTGTGGACTTCAGTCTAAAAACTGGTTTGATGCAGCCCTCCATTCTAATGTATCCTGTGAAAACCTCTGCATCTCCAAGTAACTACTGCAACCGCTATCCCTCTTTATCTGCTCACGTAATTCATCTCTGGGCTCCCTCTACCATTTTTTACCCCAACGCTTCCCTCCAGTACTAAACTGATTATCCGTAGGTGCCTCAGAATGTGTCCTGCCAACCGATCCCTTCTTTTAGTCGGGCTGTACCACAAATTTATATTTACACCATTTCTATTCAGCACCTCCTCATTACTTACATAATACACCTATCTAATTTTCAGCATTCTTCTGTAGCACCACATTGCCAAACCTACTATTCTCTTCTTGTCTAAACTATTTATCGCCCATGTTTCATTTGCTTTCATGGCCACAATCCATACAAATACTTTCAGAAAGGACTTTCTTACACTTAAATGTGTACTCGATGTAAACAAATTACTCTTCTTCAGAAACGCTTCTCCTGTCATGGACAATCTACATTTTACATCATCCCTACTTAGACCATCATCAGTTACTTTGTTTCTCAAATACCAAAACTCATTTACTACTTTGTCTCATTTCGTAAACCTAATTTCCTCAGTATCACCTTATTTAATCCAACTATAGTTAATTATCGTTTTACTTCTGTTGAAGTTTGTCCTATATCCTACTTTCAAGATACTGTCTATTCCGTTCAACTGCTTTTCCAAGTCCTAAGCTGTCCCCCACTGACTTACAAAGTCAAAATTTTTATTTCTTCTCCCTGGGCTAGAATTACTACTCCAAATTTTTCTTTTATTTCCTTTACTGCTTGCTCAATACACAGATTCAAAAGCATCAGGGATTGGCTACAACCTTTCAACCATTGCTTCCATTTCATGCCCTCGAATCATAACACCCATCTCGTATCTGTACATATTGTAAATAGCCTTTTAATCCCTGTATTCTACCCCTGCCACCTCTACAATTTGAAAGAGAGTATTCCAATCAACATTTTCAAAAGCTTTCTCAAAGTCTACAAATGCTAGAAACGTAGATTTTCTTTTCCTTAACCAATTTCCTGTGACAACCCGTAAGGTCACTATTGCCTCGTATGTTCCTAGATCTCTCTGGAATCCAAACTGATCTCCTCTGAGGTAGACTTCTACAAGTTTTTCCATTTTTCTGTAAAGTATTCGTGTTATCTCTTGCAGCCGTGTCTTATGAATCTGATAGTGTGGTAAATTTTGCATCTAAGGCACCTCCTTGCTTTGGAATCGGGGTAATTGTATTCTTCTTGATTTCTGACGGTATTTCACCTGTCTCATGCATATTGCTCACTAGAAGGAAGAGTTTTGTCATGGACGGCCCTCCCAAGGCCATCAGTAGCTCTATTGGAATGTTGTCTACTCCCATGGAGGGTGGGGGGGGGGGGGGGGGGGGACTTCTTTCGACTGAAGTCTCTCAGTGCTTTGTCAAGTTATTCACGGAGTATCATATCTCCTTCTCATCTTCATCTACGTCCTCTTCCTTATCCACAATATTGCCCTCAAGCACTTCTCCCTTGTATAGACCCTCTATATATTCCTTCCACATATCTGAATTTTCTTTAATTTTCCTGTTGGCAGTATTTATACTGTACCAAGTAATATATGCTTCCACATCCACATTTGTACTCGTACCAAGTGATATATGCTTCCACATCCACATTTGTACACTATCCATTCTGCTTAGCCATTCTGTATTTCCTATCGACCTCATTTTTAGGCGTTTGAATCCCTTTCGCTTGCTTCATTTATTGCATTTATACATTTTCTGCTTTCATCAGTTAAATCCAATATCTCTTATGTTACCCAAGAATTTCTACTAGCCCCCGTCTTTTACCTACTTGATCCTCTGCTGCCTTCATTATTTCGTCTCTCAAAGCTACCCATTCTCCTTCTACTGTATTCCTTTCCGCTGTTCTTCCCAATCGCTCCTTAATGCTCCCTCTGAAACCCTCTACAGCCATCGTTCTTTCAGTTAATCCAGTTTCCATCTCCTTTCTGTCTTTTTGAAGTTTCTTCAGTTTTAATCTGCAGTTCATAACCAATAGGTTGTGGTCAGAGTCCACATCTGCCCCAGGACATGTCTTGCAATTAAAAATGTGGTTCCTATATCTCTGCCTAACCATTATAGAATTATCTGAAACCTTTTGGTGTCTCTGGGTCTCTTATAAAGGTACAACTTTCCTAAATGGTTTTTAAACCAAGTGTTAGCTATGATTAAATTATTCTCTGTGCAAAATTATACCAGGCGGCTTCCTCTTTCATTCCTTCTCCCCAGTTCATATTCACCTACTACTTTTTTTATAAAAATCTTAAAATTGGATGCACTCACAGAGCAAATTCAGGCCTACTGTACCACTAAACCTGTTTCTACCCGTACACCATGGTACTCAAATGAATGACTGGCTAATTTAAGCCTACGCCAATAACACTTACTTTTAGCCCAAGAAAGGAGGACAGATTAGTTGGTGGAAACAATATACCAACAAACAACAAATAATCAACTCATTTGAAGTCTGTCGGCTCCAAAGCAAGCACAAAATATGACATGGACTGTAAACCAATAGGTACTAATTTTCCAGCAAATAACGGCAACATTAAACCATTCTGGACTGTACATTAAAACTGGCTCCATATCGCAAATGTACAGAAACATCTAACTTTCTGAAATGTATTCAATAACTTCAGTTCTTTTTATCTGAACAGAAGCTGTTCAAAGTGGTAACTGGTACATCAGTCTTCCTTTAGTCGCACGCTATGACCCACTGCTCTTTGCTGCGTACAACCACTCACTTTCTCTTCTGTCCACACACACCCATGGTCGCCACGCCGGCGTTGTGCACTCTGGCACATGCTGCTTTCCTGGACTTCACCGATATATTCCATCTTTACCACCAAAACAGGTCTATGGACCATGACTATGGCACACCTGCAACATGGTTCGGAAGATGTCATGCACGCCCTCGCAATCACCGAACATGAATTCACTTATGGGGAGCAGCTGAAGAGCATAATCACGTGCAGTATGAGTAACAACTGCCGTGGCTCATAGTGGTTCTACCTAAACTTGGATGGTTTGAGGTTATTCGGTTCTTCCTCTGTCCTAAAATAAGAAAATAGACTATAGCATTTTTGGTAATGATTAAACTGTCCATTAATACTACTCGATTTATTGGTGGTATTAAAGTTCACCTTCCTTAACGATTGCTTTGAGTCACCCACCTTTTTTTTGCTTTTTTTACTGTGTACTTCACTACTACTATTTTCACTACATTCTATCATTTTTTTATTTTTCTGGAATTTAATTAATGCTATTTTAACACTAAATTTTAGTCTTTTAATATCAATTTACAACTATGGTCTCTCATCACCTTACAGATTCCCTGTAGTCTTATGTGCTGATAATGTCAGTGGTTAAATATTAACTAGAATATTAACTATGGTTATACAGCTTTTAGATCTGAGGAGGTAAAATAATTTGCTTATTGATATTAAGATGTTCGTATGCTCTTCAAGCACAGATTATAAATGGTAATTTTATTTAACTTATTGATATTGTACTGATGATGTCGCTTTTAAGCACAAGTTGGCAATCAAGAGAAATAAGTATCTATGCATTAAGGCATTAATGTGGTGTACTCAGAGTGATTTCTCTTACAACTAACTTTTACTTGTCTTTCTTAATAGCCGGCCACTGTGGCCAAACGGTTCTAAGCACTTCAGTCCAGAACCACGTGGCTGCTACGGTCGCAGATTCGAATCCTGCCTCGGGCATGGATGATTGTGATGTCCTTAGGTTAGTTAGGTTTACATAGCTCTAAGTCTAGAGGGCTGATGACCTCAGATGTAAGTCCAATATTGCTTAGAGCCTTTTTCTTAATAATATTATTATGTTAGCAGTATCTTACCAGATGGTGCAGTTTGGAGTGACCTTGGTGATCTTCTGCAGAGCACATTCCAATTTATCTAGGGGGAGATGATTAAGGTGCATCCTACTTGGCTTCTACATTTCTTCAGCACCTATTTCACGTGTTTCAAGATATGTAACGCTTATCATCCAATACCTTCAGAGATTCAGACTTAACCAGCTTCATAAATATCTACTCAGATATTTTCGCCATCTCACTGCTGAACTACTACATGGCAATTACTTTTTGGTGAACAGATTTAGTCATCAGGAAACTGAATGCGTTGGTGGTTGAGAATTCCATGTGCTTTATTGTTCAGCAAGTCAACCATAACATTCACTGTAGACCGCTTTGAAACTTAAGATGTGTTTGGTTCCAGAATCATATTTGAGAGAGCATGCTGCTCTGGTGATACTCTTGTTTGATGGAAAGTCGTAGTTTTGAACTGCCTGTATGGCATGCAGTATTGTCAGTATGAACATTTCAATTTATATTCAGAGCTGAAATACGTTCTACAGTTTAAGGTTAGTCAGGTTGTGTGTATGTATTAGTCTGCATGCCGTTACACTGGGTGGCTATAATTTCGGTGCAGCTGCTTATAGGGAACCAGTGTGGGCTGCAATTACTGTTTGGCAGCGAAACTTGGTATACATGCTATTATGTTAATGCAGAATCTGTTTAATCTGAAATAAATTCATTTTCAATTTTTGCCCTGTGGTGTAAACCTGGAGCTGTAAATGCGAAGAAACCGTTAATAGGAGACAAAGGCATGATGTTGATTTTATTATTAAGAATCACTTACACAATTTGCTCAGTATGAGCTTTGGAAATGTCGACGATGTGCTGCATCCATGAAGCGATGTGATGAACAAACAGTTGCTTGCAGCAGTTACGGTGGAATTGGATCAAAGTATTCGTGTACACTGGTCTTCGGACGAGTAGAGACCAAAGGTGTCCCTGAAAAACGCGGTTTTTGGATATCTGCAAAGCCAAAGGTTTCAAGGATTCGGATCAGGCGGTCTTGCAGACCATGCACCTAGACAACCTCCGGACGTAACACGTCCATAGTTCCACTGGGCGAGTGACGTGAGTCACAGTTGCGCTCCTCCAAAGCAGGAATCACATGCTGTGCAAGAAGATATGTACGACATGCAGACGTCACGGTAAACCTGACCGGCCTTCTGGGTACATTATCTTCAAGGAATGGACCGAGAAGAAAGATGTTTGTGAATCCGCAAGAAACAGTCACATATGGCGAGTGCAGTGGCCCTTCATGCAAGAGGTATTTGCATTCTAATGATAACGTAATACGCCATACATATAGCTTTTGTGTTTTATGTTGAAACAGTGATGAAGAAGACGAAAAGGGACATAACCGTCTACACGACTTTTGTTTAAAATTATTCACATGTGAGGAGGATGAGTATATATGGAGGAAACAATTTGTGTAATTGTTATCTTAGTTAAAACTGACCACGCGAAAGAAACTACTCCCACACATATTCACAGCATAGCATGGAACAGCATTTTATTTCTTCGTGCACAACACGTGATTTAACAGTGCCCCACATTCGGTAGTTCTGTGTACTGACTCGTCACTCCATGGAATGATGCCCAGGCACACGTCATCAACTCCGATCCGTGTTAGAAACCGAAGAACAAATTCAAAACGTTGCTGCGCATTCTGGGTCTTGTATGGGCAATACTGTAAAGTAGACTAAAGCATTCTGTACTTTTGTCCACCGGATGAACAGCTTCCGTGGCACTGAACGGCCACTAGTACTGCAAGGGGTCGCAGTTTGTATTTACGGAAAATGTGTACATTGTTGTTTAAAAATGTAGCGTGGAAGACGAAGGCGTCCAATCCTGGTGGGAGCTACTGACGAACTTTCTGTTTCTGTAACTGACCGTAAAGCAGACCACAAAGAGCAACGAAGGACCGTCTGCACATAGTTACTTGCTTGTTACAAGGCTGATCGTGAAAGTGTTTTGTCGAACTTCGTCACAAGTCATGAAAAATCAGTTTCGCACCTCGAACCGAAAACAAAGCAATAATCCATGCAGTGGTGCCACACTATCTTTCCTCCAAAGAAATTGTTTAAAGCCACACCATCAGAAGTTAAAGTCATGACTACGGTCTGAGACTCTGAAGGGCTTATACTCATAGTGAAACGACTAACTCTGAATTGCGTTGTGTTACTCTCAGGAGATTGAAGAAACACCTTGACTGTGTTCGTGGCCACAAAACGAACTACTTCATGACTAAAGCAAGGCCTCACACAAGACTCTGCACCCTAGAGAAGCTCAAAAAACTTCGTTGTACTATTCATCTTCATGCACCCTACCGTCTGGACATGCACCCTCCGATTTCCATATGTTTGGCCCAATGAAGAATGCAGTTCGCAGGAGGCAGTACGGTTATGATGCGGAGGTCATAGCTGAAGCAATACGTTGATACGACGTCGAATACTTAAATAGTACCATTCGGGCATACACGCCCCCCCCCCCCCCCCTGAGTAAGATGACGGAAGGCCGTCGCATTAAAAGGATGTTACGTTCAAAAACAAGGTTTTGTAGCCAAAATAGTATAGAATAAAACGGTATATTGAAATCCTGAATAAAACCAACCTGCTTTCAGAAAAAGTATTGTATTACTTATTCAACGCCCCTTGTATACACTAAGGGGGAAAAACAACACCAGGAGGGGTATTGTGAGGTAAATGAAACTTGGTAGGCATGTAAAATTTATCGCCAGTCCCATAACAGTGGCGCTAGCAGCGCTGCAACGGCTGTGAGCGTTAGATACCTTTAAGATAGGATATAGTGAGCTGAGGTTACTGAGGAATGACTTCAAGAAGACGAAGACGACAGTATCAACAACTCACTGAGTTTGGAAGAGGTCTTCTAATAGGGCTACGAGAACCTCAAGGTTCCTTCACCGATACTGCCGAAAGATTTGGTGGATATGTGGTCACTTTACATGATTGGTTGGGTGCGATTTGACATAACGGCAGGATCATTCTCTTCGTTAGCCCGCGCAAGCTGACTTCAAATTTGTACGACAGTCTGTTAATTCGACCTTCTGTGACGCCATTCATGAACTGCATTGCAGGTTGTGTTCTTCAACAGGATAACACTCGTCCTCATGTCACTGTTGTAACTCAACATACTCTGTCGAGCGTCGATGTGTCGCTGTGACCTACTCTATCGTCAGATCTGTCTGAAATGGAGTACATGAAGGACTTCATCGGACGTCAACTCCATTGTCACTCACACCCAGCATTTGCAGTCCCTGTATGTATCGACCATAGATCTTCATCCCACAAATCGTCACCCGGCAGTTGTATAACACACTGCATGCGTGTGTATTTGCCTGCTTGCGTTCACCATTCTGTGGTTTATATCGGTCATTAACGTATCAGCATTCCAAATGTGAAACGACTTTTCTCCCACGTATATTGACCTGCAATCTTGCAATGTTAATCACTAAAATATGTGATCTATAAAAATTTAGTCCAGCAATTTCATTACTCTACATTAGTTATATTTTTGTATCAGGAATTTTTTTCCTTCCAGTGTATGGACAGATTACACTCGTTTTTAGCTATATTCCATTGTATCTTCCTCTGCATCCTCTGCCCTCTATGGACGTCTGAAGCACCGCCGATGTCATTCACTAATATCGTTCTTAAATGGCCACTCATTGTGCCCCAGTCTCTAGTCAGTGTTTCACGTACTGCATCCCTCGCTCATTCTGCTGAGCACTCTCACCGTATGTATTATCGTATCAGTGATGACACGTCTGCGAGGCGGTTACAACATAGCCTCACGCCCAAAGCCGTGTGCCTTGTCTGACAGTGGAAAATCCATCGCTAAGGCTGCGGCAGTCAACGTATTTATGCTCAACATCCATCGTAGACCTCTCATGCTAAGCCTTAATTCTAGCGTAATGGATCCTTTGTTTGCATAATTTCTTGTCATCTGTCCTACAGCCGTCGCGGAGCGAAGCCATTGTGCCACGTGTCTGTTCTCCGCTAACACTCTTCTATGCGTTATCTTATCATGACTGTTTGTGTATCTTGTATTCTGCGGTGGAGATCGGAAACAGGCTTAGCATTAGTCTAAACGAGATTCGAAAACAGACACTCGGATTGGTCAGTGTACGAAGACTACGGCCGTTAATTCGCCGCCAAGATTAGCTTTGAGTAATGCTCCCTTCCTTATCACGCAAGCCACAAAGCTATGCATCAGGTTTTCAGTGCTCATTGCACCTGAAGTAGAACGACTAAAATGAGTAACGTATTATAAGATCTACTGAAATACACCTAAAACAGAGTAACAGGTTATAATAAAAATTCATCCTCCTCTGGCAAAGGGCAGGGTATCTGTCATTCTTACGACTCTGACAAGGAAACCTCCCCATCGCACCTCCCTCACATTTAGTTATAAGTTGGCACAGTGGATAGGCCTTTAAAAACTGAACACGGATCAATCGAGAAAACAGGAAGAACTTGTGTGGAACTATGAAAAAACTTAAATACACAAACTGAGTAGTCCATGCGCATGATAAGCAACATCAAGGAGAGTGTGAGCTCAGGAGCGCCGTGGTCCCGTAGTTGACATAAGCAGCTGCGGCACGAGAGATTCTTAGTTCAAGTCTTTCCTAAAGTGGAGAGTTTACTTTTCTTTATTTTCGCAAAGATATGATCTGTCCATTCGTTGACGTCCCTGTTCACTGTAATAAGTTTAGTGTCTGTGTTTTGCTACCGCACCGCAAAACCGTGCGATTAGTAGACGAAAGGACGTGCCTCTCCAATGGGAACCGAAAACATTTGATCGCAAGGTCATAGGCCAACCGATTCCTCCACAGGAAAACACGTCTGAAATATATTCTATACGACGCTGGTGACGGCATGTGCGTCACATGACAGGAATATGTTGTCGACCCACCTAACTTGCACACTTGGCGAATGAATGACAGGATTCTTCTACCTTGCCCGATTTAGGTTTTCCTGTGGATGTAATAATCACTCCCAAAAAAGTAATGAAAACGTAAGAGTTTGCAACAAATGAATGCAACAGTTTCAGAGTCGCACAGTTTTCCCTGTGCTGTCAAAACATACGTTTTTAACTTTTTTAAATTTTTCCGTGTGTAGACCGTCAAATCCTGCACATGTCCAAGAAATTCAGAATGTGTCCTGGAATTTTGGAGAGTGAAGTTGATTTTGTGTGAGTGCCTGAACTTTGATAATTGTCTGAAAATAAAAAAAAAAACAAATTTTCACGCGTGGCAAGGCTTGAACCAAAGACCTCTCGTTCTACAGTTGCCCACGCTAACCACGGGACCACGGCGCTCCTGAGCTCGCACTCTTCTTGATGTTTCCTATCTTGCGCAAGGACTACTCAGTTACTATATTTTGCTTATTTTTTCATAGTTCCTCAGAACTTCTGTTTTCTCGATTGCTCTCCAAGTAGCAGAACATAACGGTTCCATGATCGGTACAGTTGGAGCGTAGGACCCACTCCATCCCACGTAAACACAGCACACACTTCAATGTAGCTGCCACTAGCTTGTACAATGTCTTGTCGACGGCAACTTGACTGCATGGCTTCTTGGGATCTGCGCCACACCCAACTCTTACCGACTGAAATCGGGACTCGTCTGACCAGGTCGCCGTTTTAAGTCCTCTGGGGTCCAACCGATACGTTCATTAGCCCAGGAAAGGCGCTGCAGGCGATGTCCTGTCGGTAGAGGCACTGGTGTCGGTCGTCTATTGCCATAGCCATTGACTAAGTTTCGCATCACTGTGTTAACAGATACGTTTCTCATAGTCCCACATTTACGTCTGCTGCTATTTCGGACAGTGTTAGTTGCCCCTTAGCACTAACAACTACGCTCAAATCCCGCTACTCTCGGTTGTTAAGTGAAGGGCATCGGCCACCGCGTTCTCCGTGGTGAGACGTAATGCCTGAAATGTGGCATTCTCGGCATACTCTTGTCACTGTGGATCTCGGAGTATTGAATTCTCTAACGATTTCACAAATGGAATGTCCCGTGCATTTAGCGTCAACTACGATTCCGCGTTCATAGTCTATTAATTCCCATTGCGCGGCCATAAACACTTCGGAAACCAATTCACATGAATCACCTGAATACAAATAGTAGACCCACTAATGTACGGCTTTTTTGTGGTTTTAGGACGCACAACTACAATGGTCATTAGCGCCCAGACTAAGTTATGAATGCACCGCGAGGCACAAGGTTAAAACAGCAACTTAGAAGGGCAACACTATAAAAGGCACAGTAACAGGCAATGCATAAAAGGAAACAGCATAATCAAATGTCAGACAGGTTTTTCAAGTGGATAAAACGAAGAACGCGAGCAGCTGCTCCTGGGTTATCCGCAAAAATGGCATCCAGAGTACATGGCAGGCCAAGATCAATGCGCAGTGTATTAAAATTCGGACAGGACGTTAAAACGTGGCGTACCATCTGTAATTGCCCACATGGGCAGAACGGCGTCGGCGCAGCCGTCAGCAGATGGCGATGGCTGAACCAGCAGTGTCCAATTCGTAACCGGGCGAAAACGACCTCCTGCCGCCAAGAAGGGCATGAAGAGGTCGTCCAAGCCGTGGGAAGAGGTTTCAATGCCCGAAGCTGCTTCTCCGTAAGTGTAGCCCAATCGGCATGCCACAGCGATAAAATGCGCTGGAAAATGACCCTTCTGCAATCTGATGAAGGGACACAAGAGGAGACTGTCCGAGGGTGGAAGACCGCAGCATTGGCCGCGGCACCTGCAGCTTCGTTCCCAGGGTTACCGACATGGCCAGGAACCCACATGAAGGTAACCGGAGTACCGTCGTCCGCCAGCTGCTGAAGAGAGCGTTGGATGCAGTGCACGAAAGGGTGAACCGGATACGGATCACTGAGGCTCTGGATGGTGCTCAGGAAATCGGAGCAGATGACATAAATAGAATGTCGGTGGCGGCAGATGTAAAGAACAGCCTGGTAGATGGCAAGTAGCTCAGCTGTGAATCAGACCGAACAACAGCCATGGACGGATCTTTTTTTACCGTGTGTTCGCGACACTACCGCCATCTGTATATGTGCATATTGTTATCCCGTGACTTCTGTCACCGAAGTTTTGGTTTTTCTCAGCCGAGCGTGTCTGGAGTATTTCGCTGGTCGTGACTGATTGCACAACGTATTGTACAGAACTATCGTTCCACCTCCGTTTTATCATCATCAATGGAGTACCAGTCGCTATCCTGAATTAGTTTCGCTAAAAGCCTCCCGAAAATTATTGCCAATGTGAAACAACATTTGTGAGAGCTCTTAACTCTTTCCTCGTGTCTATAGTCTCTCAGTTCTCAGCTAACTGAATTCAGGGTAGAGATTCGCATCACACGACTCTTGCAGCAAGGAAATTCACTTGCATTCACAGCATTTTTTTTTAGACTTAAACAAGATGGAGATATTCCAGAAAGTCTACCTGAACCTAATTTTGAAACATTTTTCAGCAACACTTTCTGAATTGCATTTTCTTGTCTTTCTAAAGATGCAGCAGTCTGAAGGCAGCTACCTTAGATTCCCTATAAGGCGCTATTAAGGTGTTCTCCCTTCTCTTCTACGGTCGGTCAACCGCTCATTTTTGTAACTGACTATCTCAACGTATAGGTGATGTAACTCCAAGTCTGAAATGCTGAGAGCTTTGATGTCATAAGGAATCCTGTTATTCATGTAATTACATTACTCTGCCGAAATTTAAGGTAAAATTTACGTACGTATTGTACAAGTATCAGAATTTTCGTATACGACTTGCACAGTCCTTCATTTGAAATTCAGTTTTCTTGGAAAATCGATGGAGTTTCCTGTACACTACGTCAATTAAGATGGTTTGGAAGAACTACAAACGAAATTTGACTGGAATGAATAAAAAGCTTTCTATCGTGCGTATTACGTATACCGTTGCTTTTAAAAGTATAACAACGATCTAAAGTTATGGCTAAATGTTTTTTGTGGGCGAGTCTGTACACCTGAATAATGACCACTCATACCAGCTGCAATGTCGCAACTCTGTTAAGTAATTCAAACTATACGCAGTAAACAGTGAATATTAAGTGATCCTGCTAACGATTTTCCAACGTTCACGTTCCGTGACGAACGCCTAAAATTGTCTAGAACCTCATTCTAAGACAGAAAATGTTGAAATATCAGCTTTCTCATCAGCGGTAATTATTATAGAACAACAGGCAGCAATTTTCATTCCTACTCTATCTTGGTAACTGTCCAGCATACAGGAAAGTAAAGTATTTTGGATGTATGTTAAAGTGTCTTTGAAAACAGCAGCCCTGTAAAGGTGACTGCTAGGCTCAGCTGCGAACATAGCAACGAAATGTTTACAGCTGTGGGAAATAAATTTACGTGATTCATGTCTGCGCTCGTCATGTGCACAAAAAGTCAGTTTGACAGCGCAAATGAGCCAAAACATTTTGTATAGTCCACAGTCTTGGAACATGCATTTCGTTCTTTTTTGTTCCTTTTTGTCTTTACATTTCTTTCCAAAGAAGACAGCGCTACTTTTAAGCATGGTTAGGTATCCGCGGCCTGACTAACTTCTTATAAATTATTTGTAACAGTAAGTGAGCTAAAGTTCACAATCTTCGTACATGGCAGAATTTCCTCACTCTAAAATTTCGGTGATAGTTCACTGGTCTGTTACACCACTGTTCACAGACAGGCTGTTGAACAGACAGGCTGTTGAACAGACAGGCTGTTGAACAGACAGGCTGTTGAACAGACAGGCTGTTGAACAGACAGGCTGTTGAACAGACAGGCTGTTGAACAGACAGGCTGTTGAACAGACAGGCTGTTGAACAGACAGGCTGTTGAACAGACAGGCTGTTGAACAGACAGGCTGTTGAACAGACAGGCTGTTGAACAGACAGGCTGTTGAACAGACAGGCTGTTGAACAGACAGGCTGTTGAACAGACAGGCTGTTGAACAGACAGGCTGTTGAACAGACAGGCTGTTGAACAGACAGGCTGTTGAACAGACAGGCTGTTGAACAGACAGGCTGTTGAACAGACAGGCTGTTGAACAGACAGGCTGTTGAACAGACAGGCTGTTGAACAGACAGGCTGTTGAACAGACAGGCTGTTGAATAGACGCGGAAACTTGCAGCTTTGTGCTAAAAGGAGCAATTATTATATTTGTATTTGTATTTTTAGTATCAAAACATCTTTGGTATTTTTGTTGCTATGGTAACAGTATGTGATTGCGTAAACACGACGTTTTCATTCTGCACCTCGCAACTTATCAATGAAGATAATTTCTGGAGCTGAAACCCGCCGTCGAGTAGTTTGTACGATTCTCTCCAACGGCACACTATTTCTGTCTCGCCACTAACGGGCACCGGAGCAACTCCATCACAAAAAGGTATGACACGCTATCGCATGATGTACATTTATTACTGTAGACAAGACAGATATTACGACACACTACTTTTACTGCTGAGAAGAGGTACACTTGATGTTGTTAAGTACATATTAGGATGTATTTTATTCGAAGGACGAAGTCACGATACTGCTGTGACATTTAGTTTAATCATTTGTTCAAATGTTATATGTCGTGAGTAGTAACATCTGTCATTGAGACGATTGTTGTAGGCGGCGGAACATTGACAGCTTTTTCGTCATACTTAGGCTTTAACGTTGTACTGTTGGATAGCAATCCCAGGAGCTTAATGGAATATATTTTTTCTTCACCGCCACATTTAACATAGATTTTTTTCTTCATGGACGGTGCCACTCATTTGTACTTCATTATAATCTAGTAATAATTGATCAAATAACAAAACGTAGTTGCGAAATATGTACTCAGAAGCCCGTATTTCCTCAGTCCGTTCTTGAGAAGTCGTTGGAGGTTCTTGTATGCACAAAGAAGTACCGGACGTAGACTGTCCTGTTTTCAACTAAGTTTATTTATTTGGTGCTGCACGTACCGATAATGTATGCCATGATCAACGAACTATCATCTATCCATGCATACTTTACAAAACATTGAAGAGTCTCTAATGCTTGACTTAATTGGTAAGGAATGTCTTATACCACAATGTCATACTCCGCCTCGAAATAAGATGTGAGCAAAATTCTGTACAGTGAGATACGAAGAAAAGTACACCATCCATCCGAAAACTGGTATTAACACCGAAATAACGTTTGACCAACACTCTAGTGAAGACAGTTTTACATGACGTATCGTAACATGGATTATAGACAGATTCAGCGTTCGTGCTATATTTCCATGTGTCCGAACATGAACCAAGCGGATGTTTTGATACGAGTCCTACGCGGCTTCACCGTGGCAGCTACTAAGCCACACCCTCTGATGTGTTTCTGTAGCGTGTAATTTTGCTTGACACGAAGTTTATCCAGTAAAAAAATAAAAAATAAAATAAAAAAAGCTTTTCATTTCGACTGATTAATATTTTCACTGCAAACACGTATCTAAACTGAAAAATCAATACTACATAGACATTTACTTAACGTGAGTTGTTACGGAATGTTGTTCGGCTTAGCGTATGTGGGGGTAATGAAAGGCACATTTACTGATGAAGTACTTTCCTTCACAAACTCTCGTAGCCTATGGTACGTTGAATTATGTCACCCAGAGCAAACTGTCTTGTCTTGTAATTGAGGGAACGCCGCCTCAAGAACCAGATTAAAGATAAGTCATTTATGAACGTCTGTGAAGTTGTAATGTCCTTAGACGTTAAAACCATGCATAGGATCGTACGCTTGTCCGGATCCTTTTCTTAAATGGGAAACGCTTTTTTGTTTCCGCTCATCCTACTTACCTCCCCTCTCCCCAAGAGACTATTCTGTGGAACGTTGCACTAGGGTGTGCTGTACAATGGGAGGACTAACACGTTGTAGCTGGGAATATGGCTTGCTTACTGCAACAGTGCGTCTTGGAGTCATGATAATGCAGACACCTTTATCTCCCGATAGTGCCGAACTACCTGCTGACTGTTGGAAATTTTCATTCTGGAACTTAGCAAACGCATCTACTCGCCTCTGAAACTTCTAGTAACACTGAGGGCACAAAAGGGAGATACTAAGTTCAGGCCAAACCTTACGATTAATATATAAAGTACAGACCTTCTCAGGTCCTGCTTATATCACCCTCTGAAAGTGGATGCCACCCGCCCGTAAACACCCTTCTTCCCCCCCCCCCCCCCCCCCCCCAATAAGCCCGTAACTCAATCCAGCCTCTGAAAGGCTTTCGTGTATCTTCGGGAAGGACTTTCCCTAATTGCCTGTTTGATTCAGATTTTACGTAAGTACAATTTTATAATTTAGTGAGTTTAATACCAGTTAAATATTTAATTACTGAGAACAATGCTTTTGTGATGATTAATTTAATATGTCGTAAAAGGCTAGGAGTAACAGTTATTTCAAAATTGGTGAAATTATAATTACCAAGACTGCAATTTACGCCGTATCATTAATAGTGCCAAAATGTATTATTAACGAAGTAGAAAATAATTATTATGGGAACCGATCTCCCTTTTCTCTTGGAAGAATCTTTATTCGTAACTGAAGTATAGATTATCGGAAATTTTAATTACAAAAACTTTAATTAGCTCAAAATCCAACTTAACCATGTAAACAGTGAGTCATATGTAGAAAATGTGTGCTAATGTGTAGTTGTCTCGTTTGATTAATTTGGATCTTACTATAGTTATATATAAGTAATTTCTATCGGCAGTTGTGACTTTGTCAACGAAAGTTTTTTTCTTTTTTTAGCTAAACCGTCTGGACCGGCACTTTGATATGATAGGTGAGTGAAATAGTTATTCGTTTTGTAAGATCTGTATGCTACATTTTCCTTTACCCTATTGTATCATAATATTATTTAGATAAGTATGCAAATGCTATCAACGATTTTAGCTCGTAGCGCTTTTTAAAGTGGTGTAGTCCGTCTTCCGGCTCTCGTTTCGATGGTATGATAATGTTAGTAAGGAGAAGAACATGCCAGCATACACTAACTCTTTGCTCCGGTCGTATTCCTTGACTTATACGGGCAATCGAACTAACAGGGGCATGTGTATACCTGCTTATATCACCCTCTGAAAGTGGTTGCAGCCCGCCCGTCCCCCCCCCCCCTCTCTCTCTCTCTCTCTCTCTCTCTCTCTCTCTCTCTCTCTCTCTCTCTCGTAACTCCATCCAACCTCTTAAAGGCTTTCGTATATCTTCGTTAATGAATGTCCCTACCGTCACACGCCGCGCTCGTATCAAGGATGCGAGTTGCATAAAATTATAAAATTTGAATATGGAAGCTGTACAAGGTACGTTGAACCAATATGACGAACAGGGTACTTGCCTTTCGTGAAAAGTTTTATGCCATGTGAATCGTGTTTTCTGGAAGATTTTTAAGAGAACTTTAATTAGTATAATCACTTTATATGGGTATCTTTATTGGTACTGTTATATTACACGATGCAGATGTGACTGTCAGACATAACACTAGATTTTATCTTGGTGATGTAAATAATCATTAAAAGTTGGAAAATTGATCCTTTTTCGAAAAAATACATGTAAATTTTTCTGAAAAACCGTATTTCTTTCAATTCGTATTTTAACTGTCTTGATTGGATACAATTTAACACGTGCAGTTTTCATTTCACGATACTAACAAAGGCAACTCTAAAATTGCTCTACAGAAATGTAGGTGATCGTCGGGTAGTGAAAGCTGGAGTTTTCCAAAGACCTCGATTGTGTAAGGCGGCGATCAAATAGTTTCCGCTTGAAGGCCGTACAGTCCAAACCCGGTACGCCAGTCAAGCGTAACAGCCGTGAACATTGAGGCAATCATACCACTGACGCACCAGGTTGAAGGTACACGTTTAGTGGAGCACCGCGTCTGGCTGCATGAAGATTTTCGAAAATTCCTGCTGCAGATTCTCGTCAGGCAGGAGTCTTCGACCGGTCACGGGCTTTTTTAAGGGGCCGAAGGTGAGATTATCGCATGGGGAGAGATCATGGTGCTCGAGTGCCTCCCAATTGAGTTGCCGTGACTGCATTACGACGTTTGCAATAAAGGGACGTGCGTTATCACGAAGCAGTAGTGCAGCTTGTCGCAGATTCCCCGGACGTTTCGCGTTAACTGCAAGCCGTAATCTCTCCAGCGTTGACCTGCAGTGATAGTGATAAAGAAATAAAGCAGTCCCCATTGTCGGGAACACCAGGCTTCTTCCTATTAAAAAGCAATGTGTCAAGTACAGGATGAGCATCACATGTATGGCAGGTGGGTGGCGCTCTAACTTCTTGGGACAAGAGGACAATGAATGACAGCACTGCATCGTCCACGCTTTCTACTCCGGTACTCAGTGGTGGCACCAGCATTCGTCGCCAGCAAGAACTCACTAAAGGAAATTGTTTCCTTCGACTTGAAACGCTTTAGGTGCTTCAGACAAATAGTCATCTGGTTTACTTTCTGTTCGGCTTTTCACTAGATGGAAACCTTACGGTAGCCTAACTCCTGCCGAATAGTACGTTGCACGTATGTTGCTGGTGTCGAGATCCTTTGCTAGCGCAGAATGTTTATGGGCCGGTGCGTCCGCCCTAATCGCATCAATAACCAATAACCGCCTGGTTGTTATTGTCCGTAATGGATGAGCTGATGTTTTGTGTCGCATCACAACTGGCATGTAGCTTAGGGCGCCTTTCCGCAATGGTGGTTTTCGATAAATTTGCTGCCGACACGCGGTCTCCATTCACCGTGCGGTAACTACCGATGTTTGTCCTTCGGCAGCCAAGAAAAGAGTAAGAGCACATTGGGTCAGTTTGGATGCATTTTAGAATAGTGTCACAATAGATCACATATATGCATTTTTCGCATGCACATCAGGAAGAACAGAATGCCATACAAAGCCATTGCCAACAAATTATTCAAATGGCTGAGCACTATGGGACTTAAAACTGCTGTGGTCATAAGTCCCCTAGAACTTTGATCTACTAAAACCTAAACAACCTGTCACACACCTGTCTAATGACCTCGTTGTCGACGGGACGTTAAACACTAATCTCCTCCTCCTACAAGTGTGACTTTTGTTATCTACGTGGTTAGCGTACAGCTCCTACAGTCACTAAAGCATTGACAGTGTACCTCCGAAGGCCATCTTGCAATGTGAAGTACACAGTGCCTTCGTTACGTTATAAAAATCTATGACTTAAATAAATCGCTAGGATGTTTTACGTGTTTGTACTCTGATAGCTTTGTTACAATTGTCACAGAAACTTCAGGAAACAAATTTACAATGTAAATTGGAAACAGATGGGAGAATGTAGCGGGAAGGGAAGGAATTCGTGATGTCAGCTGCATTGAAACTTCATGTGGAGGCAGCGACGCCGAGTGAAAATGTGTGCTGGACCCAAGATTCCCACATCCATTCGAAAGTATGGACACCACTCATTCGTATAACAATTTTTTTGCTGTAGTCGAAATTAAATGTTAATTAATAAATAAGTGCATGAAGCTGACTGCAGTAGTTGGAAATGAGGAGCACGTTTTGCAAGAATGAAACACACATGTATTGTAATAACTTTTGTATTACATGAATGATTTACTGTATGTCATTACTAAAATTTACTATCGCTTCTCATTTCAGGGCAAGTATCAGGAGGCGCAACTTTTACAATGTTAAAAAGTTAAAATATTCCAATGATAAAACAGCAATTAATAAAATCGTGGCCCATTACCTCGCAGATGTCAGGGAATTAGGCACAGGTATTGTCTTCTACAAGCTGGAGTATGTTTCCTATCACACCAGTTGTATTATTATTTGAAATATGTTACTGCTTTAAGCAACATATTCAACTCACACTAGGGTTTGTAACACTCACTATGAAAATAATCTTACAGCGAACGTCTACTTCTCCACAATCATTTCCACGATCAACACACTTCAACATGAACTCTGATCACACAAATAGTACGTTCATCCATCAGTAAAGTGTCTGAACAATATACGTCCATTTGCCTTCCCACAGATATACTGAGGCTATTTATTAAGACGTGTGTATCCTCCCCTGTACGGGGACGGCACACAGCTTATTCCCGTCGGTTTGGACATAGGGCGCCCATTTGAAACCCAGTCTAAATAGCATCGTCAGCGTCCGTTGGCTGGGGTATGTCATGCATTTCGATGCTCTCTCAATTTGTCTTGCGTTGAACTTAGATCTTCTAGTGATATTGAATTAGAAATTCATAGACACCTCTGCATGAATAATCGGTGCTGGTTAGCACAGCGAAGATTTTTTTTAAGTACTCTATAGTTCAGGTCAAAAATTTGTCCAGTGCAAAAGAGAGAGGGCAGTCAATATGTGGGCATACCACTAAGGATATCCCTGGTCTTACTAAGGACTGCCGTTTTACGAGAGGTGATTCGTGAAGTGTTATTGATTCTGCTGATGCCGTTCTGTCATATGTAACACCTAACCAAAATGTCACAGAATTGCCTCCCCTTTGTGCTCATTAATGTTGAAATGCTGCCATAGCAAACCACAGGGCACACTTTCATCATACTTAACTGTCACTTCCGAAAGTTTGAAGGGCCTCCAAGGCTGCCGATATCGCCATGACGGAACTACTCGTGCCCCTCTGCAAGACCTTTAGAACATCAGACAGAACCCTGTCGCATCTATGGGCCAGGTTTTCTATCGAGGTACTTTGTTCCTTCACTTCTATCAAAGCGAACGACATAGTTCCCCTGCTCGACGCCACGACACATTTCTTGTCATTCAGTTCGTCCAAACTGATATTCGCCGTCTGCTGCATCAGTTTGTCCATTTCGTCTTCGAAGGCAGAGACTTGTCGGGAGAGATCTCTACCTCTACCTTCCTCGAACTGAATCCCGTCCAACGATGCCCTCGCCTCCGTCAGTGCCTCTAGGGCTTCCCGGTGCAGTTGCACCGCCCTCTCCGCAAACGCTACGGCCTCCCTCGCGAACCGCGAGGCGGAGCTGGCAGCTTCGGCGACCTGGAAGACCGTGTTATCAGACCTCGCCGTCGCTTGCTGCAGACACAGCCGAGCAACTCTCTTGGCTCCCAGAGCTGTGCACGCCACATTTGCTGTACCCTTCACGCAGTTCATGATAGTCAGGCAGGTGACGTTTATTTTACGAAGGCGCTGCTCGGCTATAGCGCTGATATGAGACATTATTCCGTGCTGCCGTGCTACTACTCTGCGCGACGTGCGAGCCAACTTGCAAGCGTTCTGCAGCTTTTTGGCGTTACCCTCCTGATCGCTTTCATCCGTCCATTCACCGTCGACATGGCTCCTGTTCGATGCTGTTTCTTCAGATGTTCCAAGCTGCACCCTTGTGCTCGCTCTGTCGTCTTCAATGGTGCTTACGCTCGTCCTTGTGGAAGCGGGAACAGCTGCGCCTTTTGTAGCAGTCTCGCAAGGCACCCTCCTCTGCTGCTCCTCGTCACTATTACTTCCATTTTCCTGGACGTAATTACAGGGGGTGATGAGTACGTAAGCTTTCACAGCGACGAACCGTTCCTCGCAACTGCTACCATGTTCTGAGGAAGTGTCATTTTCACCGCCCATCCCACACCCTATCTGCACAGGACTTTCTACTTCTTCCACGGACGCATGATGGCTGGATGGTTTATCAGTGACAGCACTGGTGAGGCTGTTCTTGGTAGACGAGCTGCCTTTACCAGTAACCGTGTCGAAAGCCGCTTCAGAAATTAACGCTTCAGCATCAGGCATACGGTAATTGCTTAATACTTTTGAAGCGATTTCTTGCAAGTGACCGATCTTAGATGACACCTTTTCAAGACAGAAACCAATTAAGTTTACAATGTCCTCTTCTCTCTGCTTCTCCATCTCAAAAGTCTCCTTAACATTGTCATAGGTTTCCAGGAGGTCCGCTGAGGATGCTAAAGAGCCTGTGTAGTCTGCCTCGTCAACGTCTCCATAAAAACCACTGCTAGAATCACCAGAAGAGCTGTTGGCACACGACAGATCGGTTTCACTGGAGTCTTTACCACCGTCTTCGCTGTTAGTTTTCCTGTGATGTCCTGCCTCGCGGTAAATCTTCCACTGATCTCTAGTACAAGTGAATGTGTTGGCGTCTTGCTGACGTATTTGCGAAGCTCCTTCGGAGATGCAGAGTGGAATTGAAGGCAGCATTCCCCCTCTACTACTGCCTCCGCTTGAAGTAATTTGTGTAGTTACAGTGCTTGAAGTAGCAATATCCAGTTCCACCACTTCTTGTCCTACACCCATTTCAACTAAATCGACGTAAGACGCGCTCATGAATGAACAATCGTGCGAGGTGTCCACGACGCTAGGAGCTGTATCACACTCCTGCTGTGACGTCAGTGTAACTTCTAGCAGTGATTCGTCACTCCCTGAGTCGTTTTCTTCGGCAGGTGGTACCGTGGCCGTGTAGTCACTTGTTCTATAATCGGAAGGCAAGTTAGCCCTCCTGTGGTGGTCCGTTGTGGCGAAGCTGCCCTTTATGTCCAAGCGCCGCCTCATAGCCGCCGGCTCCCCGTCGTAGGATTCTGAGGAGGTGCACTCAGATCCCACTTCACTGTCGTCGACCTCCATTACCGAGTAGAATGCCGCTGTCCTCGGATTTAAGGCGCCGCCAGCGGTCTCCTGCAAATCGAATAACTAGCTGTGAGGTTTTTAGACAAGAAACACACATATACAGGGTGTTACAAAAAGGTACGGCCAAACTTTCAGGAAACATTCCTCACACACAAATAAAGAAAAGATGTCATGTGGACATGAGTCCGGAAACGGTTAATTTCCATGTTAGAGCTCATTTCGTCAGTATGTACTGTACTTCTTCGATTCACCGCCAGTTGGCCCAATGGAAGGAAGGCAATGTTGACTTCGGTGCTTGTGTTGACATGCGACGCATTGCTCTACAGTACTAGCATCAAGCACATCAGTACGTAGCATCAACAGGTTAGTGTTCATAACGAAAGTGGTTTTTCAGTCAGTGCAATGTTTACAAATGCGGAGTTGGCAGATGTATGGATTAGTACGGGGCAATAGCCGTGGTGCGGTAGGTTTTTATCGAGACAGATTTCCAGAACGAAGGTGTCCCGACAGGAAGACGTTCGAAGCAATTGATCGGCGTCTTAGGGAGCACGGAACATTCCAGCCTATGACTCGCGACTGGGGAAGACCTTGAACGACGAGGACACCTGCAATGGACGACGTAATTACTCGTGCAGTTGACGATAACCCTAGTGTCAGCGTCAGAGAAGTGCTGCTGCGCAATGTAACGTTGACCACGTCACTGTATGGAGAGTGCTACGGAAGAACCAGTTGTTTCCGTACTATGTACAGCGTGTGCAGGCACTGTCAGCAGCTGACTGGCCTCCACGGGTACAATTTTGCGAATGGTTCATCCAAGAATGTGTCAATACTCATTTCAGTGCATATGTTCTCTTCACGGATGAGGCTTCATTCCAACGTGATCAAATTGTAAATTTTCACAATCAACATGTGTGGGCTGACAAGAATTCGCACGCAATTGTGCAATCACGTTATCAACACAGTTTTTCTGTGAAAGTTTGAGCAGGCATAATGTCTTTATTGGGCCCCATGTTCTTCCACCTAAGCTCAATCGAGCACATTATGCTTTCATACGGGATACTCTATTTGTGTTGCTAGAACATGTGCCTTTACAAGTACGACGCAACATGTGGTTCATGCACGATGGACTTCCTGCACATTTCAGTGGAAGTGTTCGTACACTTCTCAACAGCAGCTTCGGTGACCGATGGATTGGTAGAGGCGGACCAATTCCATGGCCTCCACGCTCTCCTGACGTCAACCCTCCTGACTCATTTATGGGGGCATTTGAAAGCTCTTCTCTGCGCAACCCCGGTACCAAATGTAGAGACTCTTCGTGCTCGTATTGTGGACGGCTGTGATACAATACGCAATTCTCCAGGGCTGCATCAGCTCATCAGGGACTCCATGCGATGGAGGGTGGATGCATGTATCCTCGCTAACGGAGGACATTTTGAACATTTCCTGTAACAAAGTGTTTGACGTCACGCTGGTACGTTCTGTTGCTGTGTCTTTCCATTCCATGATTAATGTGATTTGAAGCCAAGTTATAAAATGAGCTCTAACATGGAATGTAAGCGTTTCCGGACACATGCCCACACAACATTTTCTGTGTGCGTGAGGAATGTTTCCTGAAAGTTTGGCCGTACCTTTTAATCTCTGTTAGAATACAGATACAGGAATAATTGTTTGATTCGTTTTTCGAAAGTGAAACGAGTATGCTTTGAATCACATGTTTCGACCGAGATCTCAAAACCTTATAATTGGTATGAACAGTTCGTGTTCGCCTTGTATGAAATGTGTTTCCTCTGCTCCTGATTTTCTTACTTTGTAATTACCTTCCACGCAGCGGTGTACTCAGATTGTTGTTATAGTTGTTCTATCAAAACAGAGCTGTTTTTTACTATGCTGTAACTTATGAGTAGCTTAAAACGTTACGAGACTGGAAACTGTGTACTTCGCGGAAATCTAAGCCATATTTATACATCTACTACACTGGCATCATAACGAAATATTCACGTTTTACAGACTGCGTACACTTTCAGATTTTTCGTGCGTTACAGCGCAACTCGTCATACACTTTTCTGAGTACGTTTCACGAACCTTGACGGTTGAAGTGTTAAAACAGTCAAGGAGCCAAGGAGTCAAGGCTACAGAATCAAGGCAAAGTTATCACACGACATTTGGTCTAGTTTTGGATATATTCACCTCTCCACCACTCCCCATTTTGTTCAGCTTTCATGTGCAGCTTGTTAATTTAACGGATGAGGTAAAATTTTTAATTCCGCCAATTATGAGCAGGAACCTTTTCACTAAAGTACGAGAAATAGTTGTGGCGATGTTTAAAAAAGTTTCGCAAAGTGTGAAGCCCTGCATTTCAATGAATAGTTGTGCTAAAGGCGCTAAACTGATGTAGACAATTGAACAATTTCACTGTGTACAGTTTGAATGATTCATGTCTTTTTATTCACTATTTTAATTCAAAACTATATTTAAGGTCGTAAATAAATTTTGTCAAGGTACTGTACCTCTTCACTTTGTTTACAGATATGTCTTGGGACGGTATTTAACAACTTTTTTTAAATATAAGAGGGAGGTTGATCATTTTCAGACGTGTAGTTTGAGATATTTGCTGTAGCGACTATTTGAAAGCCAACTGTTTTCTCTACAAAATAACAACGTTCAGTTGTATCGCAATTTTTCCTACAGGTCTACAGTTTCCCACTAAATTTTCCGACGCAGTTAATGATTCCTGATCGTCTTACATTATTTGAAGTTCAAGGCACGGACTTGTTTCTTAAGTCAGTACAACGCAAACCCCCAATATACTCAAATACCTTTGAAAGGTGGAAGATTTACGAGGTCGTAAAGAATGATTTTATTTCTGGAGATGTGACAGTGTTACTGATTTGTATATTTTTCTTCATTGTACAATAAAGCTTTCCACATATCAGGTTATAATATACTTCCAACTATTCAGAAATAAAATATTTCATTAAAAATTTTGTGATTAAGCATTTGTTAATTAGAACGGAAGTCTATCAATACGTATTTTCAATAAAAATGAGAAGACGTTTACACCATTCTATAACCTAACCTGACGCTTTACTGTTAGACACTCATGATTCGCACTGTGTTACTGAGAACCCATAGGCAACTTGTGATATTTTGTAATAAATAATACTCAGAATTGTTATCTTCAGTGTCAATTCTTTCACGTTCCTTGAGAACTGCGTCGCACTGGCTTAGGAAATTGAAGTGCAACCACCGAAATTGAAATGTTATGCGCATGGAGAAAGTCAAAGACCGTTTCTTCACAACAGTTTCTCTTTAAGCTTACTGTAATATTATCGAAGTTATAGCAAACAGACCCCTTAATTCTGTATGACTTTTCATCTTTTATTGTAGTAGCTCATACCATAAATTTGTTTTCGATCGTGAAAATTTGGAATAAAATTTTACCTATACATATGAGTTTCAGTAATGTTGTTGCTGTAAAATATGGATTCAGCAGATGAAGATGACCTGACAGTTTATTTATAAGAATTCTGATGCTCCAAGTTATGTGTTTCTGACACGTAATTGCCGTAGGGAAAAAGACAAAGGTGTTCTCAAATAATTCTTTAAAACTGTTGTTGTTGGAGTCTTTGTTGTTGTTCAAAGTAATTTATCTTAGAGAAAAATTTAAGTGGATAGTTCGTGTGAATAAATTTGGGTAGACGTCACACTTGACAAACTGAATAATTTAAAACTTGTGTGATACCTGTGCCAGTCGTCGCTCTCCGGCCTTCACCGTGCATTATATGTTAATCGAAGGTGCAGAGCCGAATAAAGGAAAGGTAACACTGCTGTCAGCTGTATTGGGACATTACGCGGAATCGGTAGCGACGAGTGAAAGGGTGTACCGAATGAGGATTCGAGCCAGACATCTCCTGCTCACTAGGTGGGTGCGGTAACCACTGCGTCATCCGGGATACAGTGTTACCGCTACTGCAGGGACGATCTCTATCGGCAACCCTTTCCATTTCCTCCATATTCGCTCTTCCAAGATACGCACAGATGGTCGGATTATTTGTGCATCCGCACTGGAGAAGCTGGAATCACTTCCCAATTAGACCTATAAAATGAATTTTTGGTGTATTCTTTCGGACATGTCCGACGTCCTATGGGAATCCGGAAGGGCGAATATGGAGGAAATTGACAGGGGCTGCGGAGAGGTTGCGCTCGATGGGAGTGTGGATCGGTCGTGAGTTGAGCCGAGATCGTCCATGCAATAGCGACAACACTGTATTCCGAATGGCGCAGTGGTTATCGCACCTGCCTAGTGAGCAGGAGAATCTTGGTTCGAATCCCAGTACGGAACACATTTTCACTTGTCGCCTCCGATTCCGCGTAATGTCCCAATACAGCTGACAGTAATTATCCCTCCCCTTTCCTTTCTGCCCTTCTATACCTTCAGTTTACATACAATGTCTAACACCTGCGGATTCAGCGTGGTATCATGTCCAATAGAACAGACACCACACATTCACATAATTCTCCGAGCTAGTAGCCCGGGATGAAGGGTAACTAACCCCATATCGCCAGAACCCAAGCAGCTGATTTTGGAGGCCGCCTGCAACAACACAGGGGTTAGGCCGCAGGGTTTCCTTATCTTCATGAAGATTGGACGCCTCAGAATGGGACTGGAGGACAACGCAAAACGTGCAGGTAACTTTGGATCCCGGCAGGCACAAGAACAGACCATAAACACAAAGAGACAGGAATCCGTACAGGCAGGCACGAGAACCAAATATCTACAGCAGAAACCAGCCTGCTTACACTATTTCTTTCTGGACAGGTAGGACAATGCTTATACATCACGAAGGCCAGGGGGTTCTTAAACGAATAAAAAACATGACACTGCCTAGGCCTCAAGCAGAGACATCCGTTACAAATAAGTGATATACGGCTGCGTCACAGAAACTAAGGAATGCAGAAAGACATCGGAACAACGGACTACCAACGCTGTAAACAGTCCTGACGGTGAAAACGTGACAGACGACTAGTCACACACCAGCCCAAGTGAAATGGTGAAGTTCCTCCCAGCACTATGAGATGTGATGATGAAAAGGGCAATGCCGGTCAGTCTTTCAGTGGCACTACAAATTTGTCAGCCAGTGACATAGCCAAGATGAAGAAAAAATTCGGTGAGACCGTGAGCTTAGCAGATGAATGGGAAGGGAGGGAGGGAGGGAGGGAGGGGGAGGGGAGAGAGCGACAAGACGTGTTCTGATCCCGACTTCCATCCTTATGTTCATCTTCACTTTGTTACTTTTTCCTGTTCCATGTTAAATGGACGAATCCTTACGATCCAGTGCTTGCGCATAAAGCGCTAGATTGAGCATAACAGTATCCTGGCCTAACATCCAGATTCCTACACCGTTGCTATTACCTACACCTGCTGCTATTAAAAGCATGGCGACTTGCAGAAGCAGACACTATTCCGGGGCTTCACTACTAAGCCGCAGGACATTGGTGAAGACAGCCAACTCGCCACTGCACAGCTAAAAGGCGACGCGGCATCCTGCCTCGACGTCAACAGTCAACATCGACGACGAAGACTGGCAAGAGATGATTCATTTACTCCCTCCTTCCACTGAGGAACTGAGACGAATCGACGCCCCGTCATATCAGCTGAGGCATGTATAATTCTTTTTGTGTGAAAGGTACAGAAATAAATGCTGGAATTTCACGTTTTATAATCTTCTCAAAGTGTTCCATTCTTAAAGGAATTCCTTGGTCGCTCTTGCTATTTGAGTTCTCTTTATCATTTATGTCGCTCGACTGTTCGCTCCACGTCAACTACACCCGGCTGTACTCAGCCTCGTGTTACATTCTTTTTCTCTCACCAAACTTGACTTCACGATATGTCTGGTCTAATTAATTGGTAATTTCCCATGTAAATGGAGGAGTGCACCAGGACGGATACGCTCTTATTAGTAACAAGCTTACTGTGTGATAATTTTTTTCGATACAAGGGTTTCCTTTCAGCGACGTGTCGATTCTAATGCCTTAGGTGTTTAACAGTTCTAAGAAAACTTAAGTTATATCAAACATACCACAATCATACAGTTGTTAACTTCAATCTACTACCGACAAGTTGATTAAAGCCAATTGAACCAAGAGTGCTCTAAAGCTTTCTTTAAAGACTTTTTGGCAACAAGTTCAGGAGCCCAGGCTAAGTGTAAATGGTTGCGAAATCATACTTTTCCTCTTAGCAAAAATCACTCTGAGCAATCAGGGAGTGTAATGATTGATATAGGGATCAGTGATCACAAAGCCTTTTCATCGATACTGACCTCCGCAGCATCCAAATCCACCAAAAATAAATGAAAAATATATTTATTTCGAAAAGCAGATAAAATGTCTGCTTGCGCCTTCCTAAGAAACAGTCTCCTCTCCTCACCTGCAATTTAAGTGTAGACCAGAAGTGGTTGAAATTGAAGGAAATAGTGTCGTTTGACATTTGAAAGATTTACACCAAATACATTAATGAAAGATTTATATACATGCAGAATGAATCGATGAATGAGAATTTTTAGCAAGGCTAGGAGCTGAACGCAAGTCTCCTGCTCACTAGCATATGCACCAACCACTACGGCACCCGGGCACAGTGGTTTTGCCCAACTGCACTAACTACCCTAGCATGTCTCCCTCCTAAATCCCAAACCCCTTTCGCGCCTCAGATCACTTAGTACCCCCTCCCATTCTAAATTAAACATTACACGGGCTCTACAACTGTATTCGAATAGCACCTTGACAGCGAACAAAACCACTGGGCCCTGCCTGAAACCCAGGGATAGGCGTTTGAATCAAATGAAGCGATTGGATTGAAGAGACCTTTCCAACATTTCAAATATCTTTGATTTGTAAATAAAGACTGAAGCGATTAATGAAAATTTGTCTGATTCTGAGATGAAATTCGAATACAGACGGAGAGTCTCTGCAATACTGTTCAAATTAAGGGGGACTAAGAATTGAACTGAGGGTGAATGGGATTTGGATCGAAGAGAGAGGCGTGCTAGCACGCAAAGCCAGTGTGCCGGGGTGTCGTAGTGGTTAGCTCATCTAAGCAGCAGACCGAAGTTCGAATCCTGTCTTTGGTAGAAATTTTAATTCGTTTCTTCAGTATGTATATATGTACCACACATGATTGAGACTTGATAAGGTCTCTGGCACCATATAATTTCATTTAGTGTTGTACCAACACCAAATCAGAACAAGGTTCCAGATGCAATAAAAAGAACCATGCCAAATTTAAAGAACATACGATCTCCAAGAATGGATAAGTTTTCTTCAAGCTCGAAACTTTGAGTGGACTTCATTGCGCAACGCTTTTAGTAGGTACTACGATGTAACTTCCTCGAATTCTGATAGAAAATCCGAAGATATTCTGGTCCTGTTTATGCGCCATACCAGTTTTAATATCATCCCTGACTGTGCTACAACTGCGAAGTTACTGAATAGAATTTTTCCATAATTTCGTCACAAATAAAGACTCAATAAATACTCCAGAATTTGAATCAAGAACAGCTGCCAATATGAGTAACTTTAAAGCAGCTACTTAAATCACTTAATGAAGGTACGATGTCAGGTCCGAGTAGTGTATCAATTACATTCCTTTCAGAGTATGTTGATACCATGGCCTAATATTTAGAAGTCGTTTACAACTGCTCACCCCCCCCCCCCCCCCCCCATGAAACTTGGACCTTGCCGTTGGTGGGGAGGCTTGTGTTCTTCAGCGATAGAGATAGCTGTACCGTATGTGGACTACAATGTGGGGTTATCTGTTGAGAGGCCAGACAAACGTGTGGTTCCTGAAGAGTGGCAGCTGCCTTTTCTGTAGTTGCAGGAGTAACAGTCTGGATGATTTACTGATCTGGTCTTGTAACACTAACCAAAACGGCCTAGCTGTGATGGAACTGCAAGCGGCTGAAAGCACAGCTAAAATTTTTCCCGAGGACATGCAGCTTTACTGTTTGGTTAAATGATGGCTGTCACTTGAATAAAATAGTCCGGAGGTAAAATAGTCCCCCATTCGGATCTCCGAGCGGGGACTACTCAGGATGACGTCGTGATCAGGAGAAAAAACCCACATTCTACGGATCGGAGCGTGGAATATTAGAGCCCCTAATCCGCCAGGTGGGTTAGAAAATTTAAAGAGGGAAATGGATATGTTGAAGCTAGATGTAGTGGGAATTAGTGAAATTAGGTGGCAGGAGGAACAAGACTACTTGTCAGGTGGATACAGAGTTATAAATACAAAACCAAGTACGGTTAATGGAAGAGTAAGTTTAATAATCAATAAAAATAGGAGTGCGTTTAAGTTCTTACAAACAGCATAGTGAACGCATTACTACGGCCAAGACTGACACGAATCTAACTCCCAAAACAGTTGTACAAGTTTATAGGCCAACTAGCTCTGCAGATGAAGAGACTGTTGAAATGTATGATGGATAAAACAAATTATTAAGATAGTGAAGGGAGACGAAAATTTACTGGTCATGGATGATTGTAATTCGATAGGAGGAAGATAAGGAAAAGTTTTAGATAAATATGAATTGGAGGTAAGAAATGAAGAGGCCCGGCAGAATTTTTCACAGAGCACAAATTAATCATAGCTAACACTTGGATCAAGAATCGTGGAAGAAGGTTGCGTACATGGAAGAGGCCTGGAGATACTGGAAGGTTTCAGATAGATTATAGAATGGTAAGACAGATTTAGGAATCAGGTTTTAAATTGTAAGACATTTCCAGGGGCAGATGTGGACGGTCACCACAATCTACTGGTGACGAACTGTAGATTAAAACTGAAGAAACTGCGAAAAGATGGGAGTTTGAGGAGATGGAGCCTGGATGAACTGAAAGAACCACAGGATGTAGAGAGCTTCTGGGAGAACATTAGGGAACGATTGACAAGAATCCGGGAAAGAAATACAGTTGGAAAAGAATGCCTAGCTTTGAGGGATGAAGTAGCAAGGCAGTAGAGGATTAAGTAGGTAAATAGACGAGGACTAGTAGAAATCATTGGGTAACAGAAGAAATATCTAAATTAATTGAGGAGAGGAGAAAATATAAAAATGCAGTAAATGCAGCAGGCAGAAAGGAATACAAATGCCTCAAAAATGAGATCAACAGGAAGTGCAAATGGCTAAGCAGGGACGGTTAGAGGACAAGTGTAAGAATGTAGAGGCGCGTATCACTAGGGCTAAGATAAATACTGCCTACAGGAAAATTAAAGAGACCTTTGGAGAAAAGAGAGCCTCTTTTACCAATATCAGCAGCTCAGATGGAAACCCAGTTCTAAGCGAAGAAGGGAAAAAAGAAAGGTGGAAGGAGTATATAGATGGTCTATACAAGGGCGATGTATTTGAGGACAATATTTTGGAAATGGAAGAGGATGTAGATGAAGATGAAATGGGAGATAAGGTACTGTGTGAAGAGTTTGACAGATCACTGAAAGACCTGAGTCTAAAGAAGGCCCAAGGATTAGACAACATGCCATTAGAATTACTGACAGCCTTGGGAGAGCCAGTCCTGACAAAACTACCATCTGGTGAGCAAGATATAAGAGACAGACGAAATAGCCTCAGACTTCAAGAATAATATAATAATTCCAAACCCAAAGAAAGCTAGTGTTGACAGATGTGAAAATTATCGAAATATCAGTTTAATAAGCCGCGGCTGCAAAATACTAACGCCAATTCTTTACAGACGAATGGAAAAACTGCTGGAAGCCGACCTCGGGGAAGATCAGCTTGGATTCCGTAGAAATATTGGAACACGTGAGGCAATACTGACTTTACGACTTATCTTAGAAGAAAGACTAAGGAATAGAAAACCTTCCTTTTCCAGCATTTGTAGACTTACAGAAAGCTTTTGACAATGTCGATTGGAATAGTCTTTCAAATTATGAAGGTGGCAGGGGTAAAATACAGGGAGCAAAAGACTATTTACAATTTGTACAAATGTCGAAGGTCATGAATGGGAAGCAGTCGTTGGGAAGGGATTGAGACTGGGTTGTAGCCTATCCCCGACGCTACATCATCTGTATATTGAGCAAGCAGTAAAGGAAATTGAAGAATTGAGAGTAGGTATTAAAATCCATGCACAAGAAATAAAATTTTTAAGGTTCGCTGATGACGTAATTCTGTCAGAAACAGCAAAAGACCTGAAAGAGCAGCTGAACGAAATGGGCAGCGTCTTCGACGGAGGATGTAAGATGAACGTCACCAAAAGCAAAACAAGGGTAATGGAATGTAGTCGAATTCAATCGGGTAATGCTGAATGAATTAGGTTAGGAAATGAAACGTTTAAAGTAGTAAATGAGTTTTGATATTTGGGTAGCAAAATAACTGATAATGATCGAAGTACAGAAGATATAAAATATAGACTGCCAATGGCAACGAAAGCGATTCTGAAGAAGAGAAATTTGTGGCACAATTTGACTAGAAGAAGGGATCGCTTGGCAGGACATACTCTGAGGCATCAAGTGATCACCAATTCAGTATTTGAGGGCAATGGAGGGTAAAAATCGTAGATGGAGACAGAAATTAATGCACTAAGCAGATTCGGAAAGATGTAGGTTGAGTAGGCACCAGGAGATGAAGCTTGCAGGATAGAGTAGCCTGGAGAGATACACCAAACGAATCTCGGGACTGAAAACAACAATAACAGCAACATACAACTGCTCACTCGACGGTAGATCCGAACCAAAATATTGGAAAGTTGCACAGGACACATCAGTTGTTAGGAAAGATAATAGGACTAATTCGACGAATTACAGACCCGTTTTACTGACGTCATTTGCAGTAGGATTCATGAAAATATACTGTGTTCCAACGTGATGGATTACATGGAAGGTAGCTGTCTACTGACATTGTCAGCATGGATTCAGAAAACTTCGTTCTTGCGGAAAACAAGCAGGTCTTAATGCTTACGAAGAAATTAGTGGTACCTCAGACAAATTACATATTTCTACCTTTCCGGATACCCTTTGGAGCTGTTCCTCACAAGTGACTTCTGATCAGATTGCGTGCCTATGGATTATCGCCTCAGTTGTACGACTGGATTCGCGATGATTTCCTGCCAGAAATTTCTCAGTACCGCACGTAGTTGTAGACACAAGATCGAGTAAAACCTAAGTGATACGTGGTATTCCCTGAGATAGTTTTGTAAGCCATCTGTTACTCGTAATCTACGTAAACGATGCAGCAGACAATCTGAGCAGCCCTCTTAGTATGTTTTGAGATGCTATCATTAACCGTCTAGTAAAGCTGTAGGACAGTTAAACTCAATTGCAAAATCATTTACACCCCATATCTGTATGGCGTAGAAGTGTCAGTTGTCACATAACAGGGAAATTTTGTGATATCATCCTCATAGGTAATACGGGGAAGTTTTCAAATTTAGGATACACGACAAATCACACAAGTCTAAAGCCTGCCAGCTCATATAAATATCAAGGAATTCAAATTGCGAGCCGCTTTAACTGGCACCATCACGTAGACAATGTTGTGGGAAAGGCAAATCAGAGACTTCGTTTTATTGGCAGAATACTTTTAAGATGCAACAGATCTACAATAGAAAGAACCTACACTACGCTTGCCCGTCCTCTGGTATAGCACTGTTGTGCAGTGCAGGACCCTTACCAGACAGGATTGACGGAGGGCGTTGAAACAACCTATAAAAGGGCATATCATCATCATCGCGAAATAGGGAAGAGTGTGGGTGGCAATCACGAAGGCGTTTTCTGTTGCGGTGAGATATTTTCACGAAATTTAAATCTCCGTATTTCTCGTCTTAATGCCAAAATACGTTATCGCCTACCTTCATAGGGAGAACGATCGTGGTACTAATATAAGAGAAATCAGAACTTGTAGGAAAAGATCTGTGTGTTCATTTTACGATGTCCTGTCTGAGAACGGAACGTTAGAGAAATTGATGTGACTGCAGTCAGTAGTGCGGTATATAATGTACAATTGCAGGTAGTATCACACGAGCGAAATGACAGCTGTCATTTATACTCACGTGATTCATGTGAAAGGTTTACGACCTGATTATGGTCACACGACGGGTATTAACACATTTTGAATGTCGAATGGTAGTTGGTGCTAGACGCACAGGACATTCCATTTTTGGAAATCTGTAGCAAATTCAATATTCCGTGATCCATATATTTCAACGTTACTTCTAACTACAGACAAAGCTGTGGCCGACGGCCTTCACTTAACAACCGACAGCAGTGGCGTTTTCGTGGAGCTGTCAGTGTTAACAGGCAATTAACACTGCGTGAAATAACCGCAGAAATCAATGTGGGCAATGGGCTATGGCACTAGACGACAGAGGCGAGTGCCTTTGCTAACAGCACGACACTGTCTGAAAAAACATATCGGTTTGAACCTAGATGACTGTAAAATAGAGTTATCAGGTGAGTCCCCATTTCAGATGGCAAGAGCTGATGGTAGGGTTTACATGTGGCACAGATCCCCCGAAGCCATATACCATAGTTGTCAGCAAGGCAATGTGCCAGATGGTGGTGGCTGAAACATGGCCTGCGGTTTGTTTACATAACAAGGACTGGATCCTTTGTTACAACTGAAGTGATCATCGACCGGAAATGACTGATCATCTACTTTGAGTTATTTGCAGCCATTCATTGACTTCATGTTGCCGAACAATGATGGAATGTTTGTGGGTGACCGCGTGTCATATCGTCGCGTCACAACTATTCGTAATTGGTTTGAAAAACATTCTGTACAATTCGAGCGTGATGGCCCGACGTGTATCTCGTCGATTATTTATGGGACCCAACCGAGAGGTTAGATCACGCACAAAATCCTACAACGGCAACACTAGCGCAATTATGGACGGCTTAGGGAAGCTGCGATGACGTTTAACTTAATGCCGCTGCTGTTAGCTTCTGACCAGTTGTGGAGAGACCCCAACCCGAGTAGGCTGTTCTCAGGGCTAGTTGGAAATGCTTTCGTTTCAAGTCGGATCCCACAATGCTGTAATTGGCCGTGAAGGTGAAACTCCAGTTGTGATTGAACAGTTTGACGGCGACAGAAATACACAGCGCCAGTTATGTCGGCGGGAGACAAAGCCGTGTGTTAGGGCTCATGACTGCGCCCTGTGAATAGCACCCTGCAGTCGACATTTAGTAACACCCACACTAAGAAGTATCGTTGGCATACAAGGGGGGTGACACAGCAGATCCTAAGGCTACTGATAGACCACTGATCGGAACCAGAATAGAGGGACGCCAAACACAGAGCTCTGCAGGACCCCGTTGTCTTCGATGGTGCAGCAAAAAGTTATGGAGAAACATGGGAAGAGGGCCGTGGAGACGCCACTCATGAAAGGTAACGCTGATGTAGTGTCGCGATTTAGTGGCATAAGCTTTTGTAGGTCGAAGAAGACGGCAGTAAGTAGTTGTATTCGAAATCTGTCCAGATGGCTGTCTACAGGTAAACGAATTATCAGCAGTGGAACGGCAGTGGCGAAAACCGCTCTGGCATGGAGACAGAAGGCATCGTGTCTCAAGTAGCCTACACAGCTGTAGGCCCTCCCTGTATTCGAGGAACTCACAGAAGACATTGGTAAGACTAATTGAGAGATAGCTGTCCATCTGTAGGAGTTACTTACCCAGTCTCAGTAATGGGACGATGTGATCTGCCCATCAGTTTGGAGCTCACCCTCCCTCCACAAAAGGGATGACGCTGACAGTCCACCAATAGATATTTGAGCATTTGTTTGAGGATATTATCCGGTCCTGGCTAGGGCACTGAAGATTTTCGTCTCACTAAAATGGGCATTATAGTGCCCCAGGCGGCATTTAGATTAATGCTATCGCTGAATTCACTGTTTACTAACATGAAAAGCAGATAGGGAGCTCTCAGACACACATGATCGAGGGCAATACTGAGCTATGGCTATGGCGTCAGGATTAGTGAAAGCAGCACTATTCAAGGAAATACCAAGTACTCGTGCAGAAGACTGGTATCCACAGAAGCGACCTGTCTTCGCCAAACCTGCGAAAGAAACGTACTTCGTCCAGTGGTTGAAATGTACCATTCCCAGCATTCTTCATTCTGTCCTTATCTTAAGTGGTCTAGAGCCATTTAAGTGCTCTGAGATGCTAGATTGATGGATGCTGCTTATGGTCTTGCTAATTTCTGAGGGTCCACCAAGGTACTACCTTCTGATGGGGAAGGCATCCTGCCAATAGAACAGCTGCTGTGGCATTCTCAACCGCCTTGTCATTACCTCCATTTAGCGGTAGGCTCCTAACAACAGTAGAGATGAAAGCATACTAGTAGCAACTGAGGGGAGCTCATCTAGGTGGGCGCCAAGAGGAGTGACACTAAGGGTGGTTCAGGAAAATCAGAAGTGGTCGCTACCATACGGACACTATGGACCCTACAGGGGATGGATGGATAGATGGATGGGTGGGTGGAAGAAACCAGGACTACAAACAGAAAGATCAATGGCCGAGTTAATTCCAAGTGCGACACTGAAGTGTTTGGAGGCACCACAATTCAAGAGACAGAGGTCGAGACCTGCCAGTAAGTTTTGATGTCTTTACAACAGCCAGTCACTGTGGTTCCACACCGAAGAGAGTTACAGGCACCAAAGTGGCTCAAGATTAGGAAAGGTGAAGGAAGCTGAGAAAACGAAGCAGACAACATATTCTCAGGCACTCCACTATTGGGAGGGAGATAAGCATTGTTGTTGTTGTGATCTTCAGTCCTGAGACTGGTCTGATGCAGCTCACCATGCTACTCTATCCTGTGCAAGCTTCATCTCCCAGTACTTGCTGCAACCTACATCCTTCTGAATGTGCTTAGTGTATTCATCTCTTGGTCTCCCTCTACGATTTTTACCCTCCACGCTGCCCTCCAATGCTAAATTTATGATCTTTGATGTCTCAAAAGATGTCCTACCAACCGGTCCCTTCTTTTTGTCAAGTTGTGCCAAAACTCCTCTTCTCCCCAATTCTATTCAATACCTCATTAGTTATGAGATCTACCCATCTAATCTTCAGCATTCTTCTGTAGCACCACATTTCGAAAGCTTCTATTCTCTTGTCCAAACTAGTTATTGTCTATGTTTCACTTCCATACATGGCTACACTCCATACAAATACTTTCAGAAACGACTTCCTGACCATTAAATCTATACTCCATGTTAACAAATTTCTCTTCTTCAGAAACGCTTTCCTTGCCATTGCCAGTCTACATTTTATGTCCTCTCTACTTCGACCATCATCAGTTATTTTACTCCCTAAATAGCAAAACTCCTTTACTACTTTAAGTGCCTCATTTCCTAAACTAATTCCCTCAGCATCACCCTATTTAGTTTGACTACATTCCATTATCGTCGTTTTGCTTTTGTTGATGTTCATCTTATCTCCACCTTTTAAGACACTGTCTATTCCATTCAACTGCTCTTCCAGGTCCTTTGCTGTCTCTGACCGAATTACAATGTCATCGCCCAACCTCAAAGTTTTTATTTCTTCTCCTTGAATTTTAATAGTTACTCCGAATTTTTCTGTTGTTTCCATTACTGCTTGCTCAATATACAGATTGAATAACATCGGGGAGAGGCTACAACCCTGTCTCACTCCCTTCCCAACCACAGCTTCCTTTTCATGTCCCTCGACTCTTAACTCCCATCTGGTTTCTGTACAAATTGTAAATAACCTTTCGCTCCCTGTATTTTACCCCTATCACATTTAGAATTTGAAAGAGTATTCCAGTCAACATTGTCAAAAGCTTTCTCTAAGTCTACAAATCCTAGAAACGTAGGTTTGCCTTTTCTTAATCTTTCTTCTAAGATAAGTCGTAAGATTAGTATGGCCTCACGTGTTCCAACATTTCTGCGGAATCCAAACTGATCTTCCGCAAGGTCCGCTTCTACCAGTTTTTCCATTCGTCTGTAAAGAATTCGTGTTAGTATTTTGCAGCAGTGACTTATTAAACTGATAGTTCGGTAATTTTCACATCTGTCAACACCTGCTTTCTTTGGGATTGGAATAATTATATTCTTCTTGAAGTCTGAGGGTATTCTGCCTGTCTCAAATCTTGCTCACCAGATGGAAGTGTTTTGTCATGACTGGCTCTCCCAAGGCCGTCAGTAGTTCTAATGGAATGTTGTCTACTCCCAGGGCCTTTTTTCGACTCAGGTCTTTCAGTGCTCTGTCAAACTCTTTCCACAGTATGGTATCTCCCATTTCATCTTCATCTGCATCCTCTTCCATTTCCAGTACATCGCCCTTGTATAAACCTTCTATATACTCCTTCCACCTTTGTTACCAAAACACACTGTATTGTGTGATCTGGAGCTTCAGTGGCCACTGGGATCGCTGCCATGACCTCAGAACATGTGGGATCCAGTGGTGTGAAGGCCAGCAGAATTTCCTTTATCTTAGAAATCTTTTTTTATCTTTTCCCTCGGGGATGGATGACTGGGAGGGCTTCTGTAACTTACGTTCATGAAATGAAGATCGTAACGCCCTGTCGCCAGCAGCACGTGGCTTCTTCAGCTGCCATCTGGTATCCAGTTGCAGACTGGCAGATTCCTCAGAGGGAAGTGTCATGCAGAACCCCCTTCCTGATGATAGAAGGCAAACGAGGGTGATGAGTCATCAACTGGGGGATGGCGTTTGGCGTCTCCATTGGGTGGGGAGCCATTGCTCCCAAACTGTGTGTGGAGGAAGCAGCAAGAGGAGGAGAGCTGACATGGTCGAGCAGACTGATGGCTTGCTGTAGAATGTATAATGGTGGATGTAGGATCGGCAGAAAGGGTCATGTCAAAGCTGTTGTGTACAACATTCTCATATATACAGATGGAAATGCTTCTACGTCTTGACCTCTTCGTGGGTGAGTCTGTCTAGTCTTACATTCTTTTATTATTTTCTCTCTCTGTAATGTATTATGGTCAGAAAAGTATGGAGAATTGTGCTCTCCACAGCTGACACATATGGGGGGGGGGGGGGGGGACGGTGAACACAAGGAATGTTCATTCACAGTGGTCGTCCAGAATCCCTAGAGCCTGTGCACATATAGCAACGTGAAGAACTGTGCCCAAATTTCACACATTTGGAGC
The DNA here is from genome assembly GCF_023897955.1 of Schistocerca gregaria. Classification (NCBI taxonomy): domain Eukaryota; kingdom Metazoa; phylum Arthropoda; class Insecta; order Orthoptera; family Acrididae; genus Schistocerca; species Schistocerca gregaria. The sequence goes on along the minus strand of NC_064921.1, from coordinate 482,707,253 downwards.
ACCACATTTGAGGTGGGGAAACATGTGGTATCACGTACACATCAGTACACCATTGCTTTGGCCTTTCAGACAACAAATCGACGTCAAAGGCTAATATAAACGCCCCAGTAGTAAACCAATTATCTTTTGGCCCACTATGCGCATGGAAAAGTGTTCACCCCGTCATTTAAGTTGGTGCGTAACATATCATCAGGCAGCAAAAGGTGGTCACGATGCAAAATGCCGCCTTGAACCAATTTTAGGCTATTATGATAACTAATAGTAATTGGAATGTTTTCCAGCTTGTCACAAGCAAGCAACGCTCATAAGTACTCAGATAATGCTGTTTCAGAGGCAGCTGGACCTTCACCAGACTTGTCCTCTTAAGTCTCTGCAAAGAATTAAGGCCTTGTGGCCAAAAATACTCATCTGACCTTGTACAAACCAGCTCATTGGGAGAGAAATTATCTGCTTGTCGCTTGCCCAACATTCCTCCAATACTGTAGCCAGGCAAGCAAATATTTTTGCGTCGTTCCTTCTCTGTACTGAACGAGTTTTTTCCTTCAGAAGAGACAGCTGAGGCAGTATGGCCACCAGAGGGAGAAAGCCTCATCCACTTCATATGCAAGTCATCTATCATGGTGCCACCCAGTCTGAACGGGGGCTCCCCGTGGGCACATCTAGCCTCAGCAATGGCCACTTGGCTAGTAATCCATTGCCCCGAGTCCCCATGCCCCACTCATGATGGGAACTTACTCCTTCACGTGTATGGGGAAGTATCAGATCAGGCATCAGCAGTGACATCCCTTCGGGGGCCTACTACCGTGCAGGTACTTGATGACCCCACACAACAAGATTGCTACTGTGCTGTTTGGCTGCACTAACTTGTTGGAAAGAAAGAGTGATGAGATGGACAGGTCCAAAGGCAAATATACAGCACATTGTGTGACTTTCCATGGACACTCTGCACTTGTGAATAATTTGTAGAAGTGGTGGCAGGTCTGCCCCAACAAAGGGAACCATGTATTTATTAATAAATGGTGTAGAGAGCGACATAAATGAAATGGGAAACCAGACTTCTAAATCATGCACTAGATCTAAGTGTGATATACACCAGTAAGACTATGTGATGAAAAGGCAGAGGAGTAAAGGAACTGTGGAAGTATAGGCTTTCAGCAAGAAAGGTAAGTAGTGCTAAAAAGGCTGGGGCTCTGTGACAGCCTAGAATGGACTTACAATAGAGCTGTGAAGCCTTGGATTGGGGGCTGAGTTTTTGTCACTGGCCAGACAGCAGAATTCCTACATCACGCTGCAATGCCGTCCCCTACAGAAGACCAGCGACTGTCATCTCCCATTGTCAGTGATGTGGGACAAAGTTGAAAGAAAGGAGTAAAGATTGCAATCTAACAAGAATTCTCTGCAGTTTTGCGGACTCGTTAGAATGTGTCTCCTGTCAACCATAAATGGTATTGTCAGATCGCCACATCAAAATCACCACCCACACCACTGTTGCAAATAATTCGCTTTTATAAATTGGTGCTATGGAATAATGCTCAATGTTGGATAGACGGTATAACCTACAGAGAGGTATTGTATCGAACTGGGGAGGAAATAAATTTATGGCACAACCTGATTAAAATAAGAAAAATACGTTTGATAGGACACATCGTTTGGCGTTAAGGAACTGCCAATTTAGTCATAAAAGGAACTGAAGGGTAAAATGTGGCCATTGGGACGAAAACTTGATCCCAGTAAGCAGAATCAAATGGATATAGAGTATTGTAATTACGCTGAGATAGTGAGATTTGCACAGGATTGCAGAGCGTGAAGATCTCTATTATTCTGTCTGAAGGCCACGGTATCACAGTGATACGATTACTGTGTTTAATGCACGGTTGCTTTTTTGTACTAATTAAGTCAAGTAATAACTGAAAACGTTCAAAATTAAGCCCAGTAATTAAAGCTGGAGGGCATCTTCACGTAAATTTGTCTGTACTCCTGTATTTTGACTCCATGGTGAACAGTTGTCTACGTTTTACGGAGAGGTATAAGTTTCGTCTCACAGCACGGCCCTCAAGCGTGTCTGCACTGTATGGTCGTCTGCATCGTTAGCCGTATTTAAGTTGCTGAACTATGTACGAGAATAAGGATTATTGACATATTTCTGGTTGACAACCTTGTGCTTCTATTTAACGTAAATGTGTCCAAAGCCGCAAATCAGATCTGTACAACAATGCAAAGACTAGGAGGCGCCTACATACGAGGACTATTCGGAAGGTTAGGAACGATCTCTCGCAAAACGAAGACCACAGTGAAAATCAAAAGTGTCATTTTTAACAGTTAGCTAAATCTTCCAGGTACTTCTCTGCATAGTTGCCTATCATCTTTCTACATCTGCCATAACGCTGTACCAACTTCCCGGTACCCACGTCATAGAAGGCAGCCTCCTGCGCATTCAAACACTTTTCTACGCTAGCGTGCAGATCGTTATTGGCACCAACATGTTGTCTTCGTAGCCAGCGGTTTATCTGAGCACAGATGGGAATCAAAGACGCCAAGTCCATGGTGGATAATGAAACACTTACCATCGTATACGCTGCAGGATCTCCTCATTGCCCCTGCAGTGTGCGGCCGAGAACTGTCATGAAGAAATAAATACAATATTGTTACATTATGTGGGGGTGCAAGAAATGAAGTTCAAACAGTAAGCAGGCACCAATACCTGGTGGGGGACGCTATTTTGTACGCATCTGTACGCGTTCACTATGCTCTCAGAAGCGAGAAAAGCAGCGTTTTTCGTGGGGTTTTACGGCGCTTAACTACTGAGGTCATTAGCGCCCAGTCACAAATGTAAGTGCACACTAATCCGGTAAAACTCAAGGGGGGACACACGAAACTTCTTACAAAAATGCAGAAAAAAAATTAAAAGATGTCTTTGCATAAGTCCGTAAAAGTAATAAACGAAGAACACGAGCAGCTGCCCGAGCGTCATCAGCTAAAATTTCCTATATGGTAGAGGGCAGAGACAGGACTACACGAGATTTATTAAAACGGGGACACGACAATAAACCATGGCTCACTGTCAATGCATTACCACAAGTGCATCGCGGGGCGGGATCAACGGATATCAGGTAGCGGTGGCTAAACCGGCAATGCCCAATCCGCAACCTGGCCAAAATGAACTCTCGCCGAGAGGGTGGGGAAGAGGTTGTTTAACCTGTTGGGAACGGTTTTATGGCCCGGAGCTTATTTTCTTGAAGTGACGACTAAGTAGCCCACCATAATAACACAAACCTCTTACAAACAACCCCACTGTCAGACGATGGGACACAAAGGGAGGCTGGCCGAGCCAGGAGGACTGCAGCCTTGGCCGCAGCATCAGAAGCCTCATTTCCATGCACTCCTACATGGCCTGGAACCCACATAAAGCTAACAGGAGAGCCATCATCATCAAAAGAATGGAGGGATTGCTGGATCCGTTGCACTAAGGGATGGACGAGATATGGAGCTCCAAGGCTCTGAAGAGCACTGTGTCAATCAGAACAGATTACATACGGAGAATGGCGGTGGCGGCGGACATACTGAATGGCCTGAGAGAGAGCAAAAAGCTGGGCCGTAAAGCTGTAACACTGGTCGAGGAGCCGGTATTTAAAGGTGACGTCCCTGACGACAAAGGCACAGGCGACACCATCGTCAGTTTTGGAGCCATCCGTGTAAATAATGGTGTGACTGGCAAGTCGCGCACGAAGTTCGACAAATCGTGAGTTATGCACAGCATCCAGAGTAGTCTCCTTCGGGAGCGAGCGGAGGCCAAGATGAATGTGAACCGGAGCCTGTAGCCATGGTGGTGTCGGGCTCTCAACCTCTCTGAACGGGGTAGGGAGGGCCAAATCCAATTGTCGAACCAGGCGACGAAAGCGGACTCCAGAGGGCAGCAGGGCAGACACATACAACCCATACTGACAGTCGAGAGAATCGTCGAAGGACTGATAGAGGTGGCCAGGAATTGACAACAGCGGACAGGTATACCGAGAAAGCAGTAAGTCGCGCCGGTAGGTCAATGGTAGTTCGGAAGCTTCAGCATAAAGACTCAACAGGACTGATATAGAATGATCCGGTTGCAAGACGTACCCCCGATGATGGATGGAGTTGAGACGGCGTAAGAGGGATGGCCGAGCAGACGAGGCTCCCATAATTCAGCTTTGATCAGACTAAGGACTGATATAAGCGAAGCAGGACAGTGCGATCCGCTCCCCAAGATGAACCACTAAGAACACGGAGGACATCAAGAGATAATGTACAATGGGCAGCCAAATAAGAGACTTGCGGAGACCAACAATGTTTCCTGTCTAATGTGAGGCCAAAAAACTTTGTTGTCTCCATAAAGGGGAGAAAGGGACCGAGATGTAAGGATGGTGGAAGGAATGTTTTATATCGCCAAACGTTGATGTAAACCGTCTTCTCTTCAGAGAACCGGAAGCAATTATCCACACTCCATAAGTAGAGGCTGTGAACAACGCTGAAGGCAGCGCTCCAGGAGGCATGTTCTCTGGGCACTGCAATAGATCGCGAAGTCATTGACGAAGAGAGACCCAGAGACGTTAGATGGAATGCAATCCGTAATGGGATTGATCGCTATGGCAAAAAGGGCTATGCTCAAAACGGAGCCTTGAGGCACTCCGTTCTCCTGGAGGAAGACGGAGGACAATACGGAATCCACCAAGGACCCTAAACTTTCGATCTGTTAAAAAGGAATCAATAAAAAGGGGCACGCGACCACGTCGAAGAACACAGCTACCGTTTTGAGCTTTTGCAGAAAGTTGCTCATGAGGAACGTTGACAAGGTCACAAGGTGGTCAACAGCTGAGCTGCGTCAGGAAAGTCGCATCGAACATTGTTAAGTAGTCATCGAGATACAAGAATCCAAACCAATTGAGCGTTAACCATGCGCTGCATCACCTTACAGACACAGCTTGTAAGAGAAATGGGGCGGTAACTAGAATGAAGGTGTCTATCCTTCCCAGGTTTGAGTATGGTAACAACGATGGCTTCATGCCAACGCATGACCTTCAGTCCAGATGCGTTTATAGGTACGAAGAAGAAAGCATTTGCCTGCCGGAGAAAGATATGTTAGCATCTAAACGTGAATGCCATCTAGCCCCGGAGCAGAGGACCGGGAAAGTGCAAGTGCATGTTCGAGTTCCCGCATGGTGAAGGGGGCATTATGATCTTCCAGATTCAGCGAGTGGAAGGAAGGTTGCCGAGCCTCTTCTGCCTATTTTCTGTGAAGGAAGGCAGGGTGGTAATGGGCGGAGCTTGAAACCTCCGCGAAAAAGCGGCTGACGGCGTTGGAGACATCCACAGGGTCTACAAGTACCTCATTACCTGAAGTCAGGCCAGCTATCGAGGAGTAGGCCTTAATGCACGACAACCAGCACAGGCCACCCCAGACGACAGAAGGGGGAGTAGAACTGAAACGAGCTTGTGAAAGAGGCCCGAAGAGCTTTTTTGATGTCTTTGATGACTCGACGACATTGTGCTCAGAGCCGTTTGTAATAAATACAATTCGCCTGAGTAGGATGGAGCAGAAAGGTGCGTAAAGCACGTCGTCGAGCACTGATAGAATTTCTGCAAGCCTCATTCCACCATTGGACTGAAACGTGACGTGAAAAACAGGTAATACGAGGAATGGGACGTTTGGCACTATTGATGATAACAGCCATGAGGTATTCGAGTAACTGTCACAGCTGAGAAAATCTTGGTCTGGCAAGGTCGCCAGGGAGGAGTAATGTCCCCAGTCATCTTTCGGTATGTTCCAGCTCGGAGGACGTGGGGATGGGGTGTGGTGCAGGAGACCAACGACACAGGGGAAATGGTCGCTCGAATAGGTGTCAGAAAGGACATACCACTCGAAGCGACAGGCAAGATTGGTAGAACAGATCGATAGGTCCAAGTGGGAGTAGGTATGAGTAGAGTCTGAGAGGTAAGTCGGGGCGCCAGTATTGAGGCAGACAGGATTGAGATGGTTGAAAACATCCACCAAGAGGGACCCTCTCTGACAGGATGCAGAAGAATCCCAAAGGGGATGATGGGCGTTGAAGTCGCCAAACAATAAAAACGGCGGAGGAAGCTGAACAAACAGGTGCGTCATGTCAGACCGACTAACTGCGGATGACGATGGAGTGTAGACACTACAAACAGAAAAACTAAGAGCAGAAAGAGTAAAATGGACAGATATTGCTTGGAGTGGGGTTGTCAATGGGATAGGATGGTAATAGACATCATCCCAAACGAGCAACATGACCCCACCGTGAGCTGGAATACCGTCCACAGGGGTTAGGTGGCATCACTCGGAGGTATAGTGGGTAAAAGCAATACAGTCAGTTGGGTGTGACTTCGTTTCCTGGCGACCAATGACCAGCGGACAGTGCAGGTGTAGGAGCAGGAGCAGTCGAAATTCCTCCCAATTAGATCGAATACCTCTTATGTTCCAATGTAACAAAACCATCACATATCATTGAAAGGTGGAACAAAACGGGTGAAGAGCTGGTCACCTCGACGACCGCGGATGACCAGGTTTCGAAGGAACATCGCTGCCACCGTCGGGAGGCGGATCCTGTTCCATCCAGTCGTCGCCAGCTGCGGCCACATTCCTTGGTTGCGCAGGAGGGGCAGCATTGTCCGCTGGCGAGAGGCCTGCTGAGCGCCTGGCAGCAGAGCGTCCCAGCGAAATTGAAGATGGCTGGGAGCAGCGACTGTTGGATGGAGCATGAGACGAAACGCGCTGGGGTGGAGAGTGGGATAAAGAATTCTTTCTGAGGCCTTCTTGGAGGATTGATGAGTCACAGGGATGGTGGGCTGTAGGAGCTGGACCTGAAGAAAGTACCCATGCTCAGGGTCCTTTTTGAAAGCCAGAAATCGAAAGCCAGAGCCCGTAACCTTTCCCCGATGGACGTCTGAGAAGAGGAACGCTTCTCAGGCGGCGGCGGCGGAGAAGGAAGAAGGGTGGCCCCTGGGTCAGAGGGGGCAGGGGAGGCAGGGGAGGCAGAGGATGATTTGGAAGGGAGGGAATTGGGAGGCGGAGGCATAGACCACGGATGGGATGAGGAGGTGGAAGGGGGGGGGGCAGGATTGAGGTGAGGAAACTGCAGGAGTGGACATGACCAAAGAAAACGATGTTGTCAACATAAGGGGACGGAGGCGGTCAAATTTCTACCTGGCCTCAGAATAAGACAGACGGTCCAAGGTTTTCAATTCTTGCATCTTCTCCTTCAGATAGACGGGGCAGTCTAAAGTTCTACGCGAGTGGAGGCCAGGACAATTGACGCACCGAGGTGGTGGGCTGCATGTACGTCCCTCACGAAGAGGACGTCCACAATCGCCACAAAGGGGCTCAGCTTCACACAATGACGACATGTGCCCGAAGCGCCAACATCGAAAGCATCGCATAGAAGGCGGGACGTAAGGTCGCACGTCGCACAAGTACCACATCACCTTTACCTTCTCCAGAACATCCCCTCGAAGGCGAGGATAAAGGCCCCAGTGTCGATGCGACGATCTTTAGGGACACGCTGGACTCGCTGGACGAAATGCACGCCACAACGCTCCAGGTTGCTCATCAGATTGCTGCAGGAGGTTCAAATGGAAAATAATCCCTTACGTCCTATTGAGCGCCAGGTGTGGGACAATGGACACAGGGATGTCCCCTAGCCGGTCGCATGCCTGGAGCGCCGCTGACTGTGTAGCGGAGGTGGTCTTTATGAGAATGGACCCCGAACGCATTTTAGTAACAGCCTCGATTTCTCCATAGATATCCTCGATATGCTGTACAAAGAACATGGGCTTGGAGGTGGCGAAAGTCCCCCCCATCGGTCCGAGAACAGACTAAACAGCAGGGGAAGTATCTCGCCCCAAGCCGGCGAGCCTGTCAATCCTCCCAGGAGTGGCCAAGGGGGGAAGGCTGACGGACCAGAACCAGAGACAGAGATAGAACCTTTCCTCTTAGAAGACGCGGCCACAGAGCGACCTGATGCATGTTGACGTTTTATCTGCGAAACGTCCGCCGCGATGCCACCCACTCCGATCAGGGGCTCTCCCCACGGATGCCACCCAGCCTCAGCAAGGGCCACCTGGCAGAATGATCGTTGCCGGGAGTTCTGATGCTCTAGGTAGACGGGCATCTGCTCCTTGGCCTACGTGATGAGGGTGCAGCTCAGGTATCGGCAGTACTATCTCTGTGTTGTCAGGGGGCCACAACCTAGAGGGTACATGACGACCCAACCACAACGAGCTGGCTACCGTGCTGTATTTCGGGTGCCATGGAAAGTTCATCATGATCGAAGGTGCAGATGGGGACGCTCACCGGGCATAACCTGTGCAACCCATCAGGTGTTTAGGCCCAAATTGATGAACAGTGGGTGCAGTTACGACGCCGTTACGATGTGAAGTGTGAAGGTCTTAGTGCACTGAGGACCAGTCATACACCACATAAGGTGTCCTCCAAAAAGCTCGTACTTTGGTAGAATTTTGAGAAATGGAGGTGAAACCCCAATGGGGACCATCATATTGAAGGCCGAAACGGTTGAAACTACTCCTAGTCGCCTCTTACGACAGGCAGGAATACCTCGGGCCTATTCTTATCCCGGACCTGCAGGGGGAGAAGAGCAGCGTGACATATACAGGCATGCTAGAGGTACTGTAATATCTGAGCAAATCTTGTCTTCACTGTCGTTTCCATTTCGGGACCAATCGTTCCTTACTTTCCGAACAGCACTTGTAACCAGAATAACTCCTTTCATGTAAACTAAGAATTTTTTGAATATTTTATGTAATTCGATAAAAGCTTTTTCGCGTAGTTTGAGTCTAATGTACACTGCAAAAAACCTGTAAGTATTTGCAACATTAATCACGAAACACATCGTCCGCCACCTTGTGTCATTCTCGACAAATTAACCCAAGTGTTGTATTCTGAATCTTACATGATAACTTCGAAAATTTTATTTTCATCTCTTGTTCGGTTCGGTTATTTGGGGAAGGAGACCAGACAGCGAGGTCATCGGTCTCATCGGATTAGGGAAGGACGGGGAATGAAGTCGGCCGTGCCCTTTCAAAGGAACCATCCTGGCATTTGCCTGGAGCGATTTAGGGAAATCACGGAAAACCTAAATCACGATGGCCGGACGCGGGATTGAACCGTCGTCCTCCCGAATGCGAGTCCAGGGTCCAACTACTGCGCCATCTCGCTCGGTCATCTCTTGTTCGTAGATACTGCCGCATATACTGCGTGTCGCTCTACGGCCACAAATGATAATGAGGCTACTGATCCTACAGTTTTGTCCTCCTTACCCCATCAATCCAGTAAATTCAGGTAAGGGGCAGTGACTACAGGTATCAAGCATGAAATATGAGTTTAGATCGACAGTAAATGAACAATCACATTTTAATACCAGTTCATAAATTGATATTAGTGAGTAGTTGTTCGTTCACTCATGATTTTTATCATTAGTAGTGGCATATCTGAGCAAACAGCATCAGCTTTCTTCACAAGGTTTTGATTTTATGAACAAGCATTGCTTAAAGGGCTAATACAGACTTCTGCCTCATCTTGCCACTGTTTTGCACTATAAAACGGTATACGAGAGAAGGTAAGTGAAAAATCTGAATATATTTTCGTGTCTGCTTGAACAACGTCAATACCAAAGCCTTTCTACAGTGATAACACAGGTGCCCCTTCAGATCACCTAAGTTACGAGCTGTCGGGCTTGGCTAGCACTTGCATGGGTCCCCATCCAGTCTTCCGAGTGCTGTTGACGAGTGGTATGCACTGAGCCCTTGTGAGGCAAGTTGAGAAACAGTGTCTCCGGTCACGAAATCTGGCAACGGCTGGAGAAACTATGTTCTGACAACGCGCCCCTCCATACACGCAACCTATGACACCTGTAGGATGAGGATGACACGGCGGTCGCTCGGTGCCGTTGGGCCTCCAAGGCCTATTCGGGCAGATGTGTCAACGTCAGGAAGACACAGATTGAAAATGATACTGCATAATTGTCATTTCAGCAGTAATTTACAGTATCGTTATCTTTCAAAAATATGAAACAGTCCATGTAAAGGCTCGCGGTAAAGCGGAAGCAGGAAGCGTTTTGTTTTGTGTTGTGTTCTAGTGATACTTCGTGGCCATTGAGTTATAGTTAGGTAACAAACTAAAATCGGTAACGTTTGGCGTTCACTTAGCACAGCTTTAAAACATACTGACGAATAATCTGAGGTATCAACTTTCAGTACTCAAGAAGCACTCTCTCCAACAGGTCATGTAACACCCTGAACATATCATCCATGACTTACATTTACAGAACTGAGTGACTGGGCATTGCCTGAGACGCATAAAAACAGTTTCTAAGGAGTGTCTGAACAGTAGTATAAGGTACAAATGCATGACATGGATTTTACTCTTTAGTAGACCTCATATGCCAGAGGCCTTACGGGAATATAGTAACTGAAAACGAGTTTCAGCTGTACAATGGATTATAGCCTATAAATGGTGCCATTAACGACGTAATCATTAGGTTCATATGAAATGTTTTACCTCTAGTAGTACTGTGAAAGTCAACTTGTGTCAAGTTTGTACTCAGGGTGATTCCGCGATTATACAAACTCTCATGGACGGTGAATATATAAATTTGAGGAAAGGGACCCTACTCCGAAATGTTATAAGCGAAGATCATTGTCATACCTGTAACAGATGAATGCTTGTACCGGTACTGTTGCTAAGATTGTGGAACAGCCCATCGGAACGAATACTTAGGTGTACAGGTTGGTCTAACAAATTATTTCAATGCAAATGGCGTACGGTGTAATGTCATGAGCAATCCCGGTGTATAGTGCCTGTAATGTAGTAGACTGCAGGATGTGATGTTTTACGATGTTTGGTTTGTGGGGCGTTCAACTGCGCTGTCATCCGAGCCCATACAAAGTCCATGTTCTTACACAGACCATCTTTTTTTCACCCTCGAGTCTAGCCACTGTCACGAAAGAAGATGATGAAATGATGAGGACAACACAAACACCCAGTCCCCGGGCGGATAAAATCCCAACCCAGCCTGGAATTGAACCCAGTCAGCAACCCTAGCCACTAAATCACGAGCTGAAACTTCCTGGCAGATGAAAACTGTGTGCCGGACTGAGACTCGAACTCGGGACCTTTGTCTTTCGCGGGCAAGTTTTAATCTGCCAGGAAGTTTCGTATCAACGCACACTCCGCTGTAGAGTGAAAATTTCATTCTAAATCACGAGCTGCTAACACTGCAGTCTGTGTTTATATACTGAAACACTAACGTCGATCAGGCCTAAACAAATGAAGCTGTACCCAGTGACTAAAGCTGCATAAATTATTTTCGTTTCTGGGAAAGCAAATGGAAGCAGAGGAGCGAAAAGGTTGTACAGAAACAAATATTCGCGTAGAAGATATCCGGCTCACAGCTTATTTTCATTACTGTTCCAACGATTGAGTAAAACACGGAAATTGGTACCGCAGCACAACCGAGGAAGACGAATTACACAGACTCCTGTCTTACAACGTGCTGTGATTCCTCGAGTTATTTGCCTATAATGAGCACTAACAGTTCAACTTTAAATGGATATTTCGCGGGGCAGTGTGTGGCGACTAGTATGGGAAATGCAGTAAAACCCCTACCATGCACAGAAAGTGCATTTTTTGATTCCTGCTCACGTCTGATCCAGTGTCGTCTTCAGGTAGTGTCTTACAATCTATCGCCATTTTCTTTTACGTATGACGACTTCCATCAGAGATAGTATACTAAATAGTCGCAATAGTCATGTTTCAGCCTATGACAATCCACACGCTTTAGGTGCGAAGAGCTATCAACACACATCATCATTCAACGTATGGGCAGTAGTAGTCAATGATTCCGTAGTAACCCCGTTTATTCTTCCCCTAGTTTGAAGGAAGCAATGTGAACATTCTTCGTAAGATACCTCCCAGGTTCCTTGAACATATCCCACTTGCTATTCGCCAACAAATATGGTTCCAGCACGATGGAACCCCACCTCACATTTGACTGGTGGTTTGTGAATATCCAAATCAGACATTTCCTGAAGACCGGATGGGAAAGGAAGTCTTGTTTCCTCGTCAGCACGCCGACTTGATCAGACCCCACTTGCGTTCTTCTTGGTGGACCATTAGAAGAGTTGTGTACGAGACTCCTGTTCAGACTGAAGGTGATCTCCAGGCAATAACTCTGCAGCCTACGACACTTCATTCGACACTTTTATTACAATGGTACGACGATACTTTGTGCGACGAAACTAAGCATGCGAGAAGCTGGGGGACGCCATTTTGGCCATGTTTACGGCATCATCTTGTGTAACTTATGCAGGTAAAAGGAATTCATTCCTACTGCACCATCGACGGAGGATTTTCGGTCTTTGATAAAATTACTTGCACTGCTAGCAGGCGATCAACAGCGGAAATTATCTGGGGGTATTGGACAGTATTCATCAGGACTCTACATCTAGTGGCCAGCGTTCGGAAGTTGTGGCCCTCACTTTAAGCTCTGCACGAAGCTAATGTGGAATTTCAGTAGATTTTAGCTTATTACTTCTGACTCGGCCATTTCCTATCTAGCGTATCTTAACTCTAATTGATACACTTACCTTTCTAAATCATCCCTGGAAGTTTGACTTCCGGGAGGTCTATTTAGTTTCGAAGTGTTACAAGGGTGTCGCACGTACTCAATTACAGATATCGTACAAATTGGTGGGACATGCAGGGCTTGGCCAGAAATGAAGGTCATAGAAGTGGGAGCTCCATATGGCCGACTATTTAAAAAACATTTTTCATGGGGATTGGGCGAGGCATGAGCCAATTATGTTAGCGTAGTTGCCAGACAGCGGTGAGCACATAATAATCTTAGGGACGAGAGATTGAGCCTCTATATGGAAACTATTTCCGATGTTCATGTTACTTACACTGCGAGTGGGAAAGAATGCTCAAAATATTGTTATTAATATTTTCACCAAACGCGTCAAAAGGAATGGCAGATGAAAATTGCTATTTGCAAATTTCCAGTAACTGATAACGCGAGCACGAGATCTTCGTATACGAAATTAGGTACTTCTGTTATTTTACAGTTGATTTACACCCGCTAAGGCGATATGAATCATAAAAACCAGAGAATGATTTTATCGGCATCTTTCACGCGTTATAAACGGAATAGTTTTACAATTACATGGTGCTTTTGAAGTATCTTCAGAAAAACATGTGGTTTAGAATCATGAAAGGTGATCCTTCATCGGAGAGTTTGGCAGCAAACTCGGTGTATCGAACTACAATCCCTCCTATTTGGAGAGTCATTGTGGACGCTCTAGGTATTATCAGTTTCTGAAAATTTATTTGCAATCCCAAATTTTCCTGTGCCTCTCCTTTCCAGGCTTTTAATGAAAACAATATAGTATATCATGCAATGTTCCGGTTTTATGGAATGTAATGCAAGTAAAAACTAGAAAATATTTTCCGCACAAGAACTCCAACCCACAACTTCGCGATTACACTTCTGTATTCTTTCCACTGCACCAAGCGCTAACTGGAAACAACGCTAACATGTGTAAATGGAAGGTGGAGGGGGAAGAAAGGAAAGGAGCTAATGATATCAGCTCTAACAGCATTTTATTTGGAATCAACGGCGACGAGTGAAAATGTGTGCCGTGATGGACTGGGACTATAATCTGGAAACTCCTGTTACTAGGCAGCTGCCCTAACCAGTGCCACGCGGAAACTGTTCATCGCAAATGCGCCGAATTTCTTGGCACGCTCCCGCCCGACCCAAACTCCTATCTAGCGCTCCCTCTCCCAAGTCCCCATGCTCGCTAAAGGTCGGAAAGGTCGGACGTAAGTGTGCATCCGAAGTAGATTCATTGCCCATCGAGGCGAATCAGATGAATGCGTGGTCTCTTTTCTTTCAGAAATATCCGACAACTCTTGAATCCCGATGCTGCTGGTAACAGTTACTTCACTTTCCTTTCTCCCCTCCACCTTCAATTTGCACAATGTGTGTCACAGCTACGGATTCGCTCTCACATTTCTGTCGCTTCCATTTTTGATCAAGCGCTGCATATACCATAAATATGAACGAAATAGGTGATGAGCAGTCGTTGTTTCCTTGTTAGTAAGAGAATACGGAATAAAATACTGCTTTTTTATGTGATCGACAACTGTCCGTCACAAGGAGCTCAAAGCATAGTTCTTAATGATGTGAAGCTTCTATTCTCGTATTGTTCTGTGGTACGTACGGAAGTGACTGCGTCAGAAAACAGTAACGAAGCAGTGTAACATCTACAGATAATCGACGCTTGGTGCATGGGTTGGCAGCTGAAGCTCATAGTAAATAATTGCCACGTATCGTGCAGAGAGAGTCGGCCAGACGAGTCGCTGCTCCATCGCAAGATTGGCAATAAATCGCAACAACCGTAAAATACCTATGCGTTTACAATCGGAATTTCTAAATTGGAAGGACTACAAGAAGTAATTGTTGGTAAAACAGATATGACCATATTCAAAGGAATATTGCTACGGAGATATACGTTATGGATGAAGGTGTTTACAAAATACCCGACCGACTGAGTCGTCGTCCTGTCGAAGTCCCACCAGTTAGGACCCCTAGAGCAGCTGCAGTATACAGAGTGGTCCACTGATCGTGACCGGGCCAAATATCTCACGAAATAAGCATCAAACGAAGAAACTACGAAAAACTAAACTTCTCTAGCTTGAAGGGGGAAACAAGATGGCGCTATGATTGGTCCGCTAGATAAAGCTGTCATAGGTCAAACGGATGTCAACTGCGTTCTTTAAAATAGGAATCCCCATTTTTTATTACATATTCCTGTAGTAAATAAAGAAAAGTTAATCTATTATTTGGTCCACATTTTCCGCTTTGTAATAGACGGTGCTGTAATAGTCACAAACATATGGGTCAATTTTAGACGAACAGTTGGTAACAGGGAGCTTTTTAAAATTAAAATATGGAACGTAGGGACATTTGAACATTTTATTTCGGTTGTTCCGATGTGATACATGTATCTTTGTGAACTTATTTGGGAAAGCATGCTGTTACAGCGTAATTACCTGTAAATCCCACATTAATGCAATAAATGCTCACATTTATGTCCTTCAGCCTCAATGCATTTGGCAAAACGTGTAACGACATTCCTCTCAAGAGCGAGTAGTTCGCCTTCCGTAATGTTCGCACATGCATTGACTATCCGCTGACGCATGTTGTCAGGCTTGTCGGTAAATCACGATAGCAAACATCCTTCAAATTTCCCCACAGAAAGAAATTCGGGGACGTCAGATACGGTGAACGTGCGGCCCATGGTATGGTGCTTCGACAACCAATCCACATGTCATGAAATATGCTATTCAATACCGCTTCAACCGCACGTGAGCTATGTGCCGGACATCCATCATGTTCAAAGGACATCTCCATTCTGTCATGTTGTGAAACATCTTTTTGTAGGATTCGTAGAACATTACGTAGGAAATCAGCATACATTGCACCATGTAGATTGCCATCGATAAAATGAGGGCCAATTATCCTTCCTTCCATAATGCCCGCACCATACATTAACCCACGACGGTCGCTGATGTTCCACTTGTAGCAGCTATCGTGGAGTTTCCGTTGCCCAATAGTGCATATTATACCGGTTTACGTTACCTCTGTTAGAGAATGGCGCTTCGCCGCTAAACAGAACGCGTGCTAGAAATCTGTCATCGTCCAGTAATTTCTCTTGTGCCCAGTGGCAGAACTGTACACGACGTTCAAAGTCGTCGTCATACAATTCCTGATGCATAGAAACTTGGTACGGGTGCAATCTATGTTGATGCAGCATTCTCAAAACCGACGTTTTTGAGATTCCGATTCTCGCCCAATTTGCTACTGATGTGGGGATTAGCCGCGACAGCAGCTGAAACACCTACTTGGGCATCATTTGTTGCAGGTCGTGGTTGACGTATCACCTGTGGCTGAACACTGTTTCCTGAAATAACTTAACTATCTACCTCTATCTACATCCATACTCCGCAAGCCACCTGAAGGTGTGTGGCGGAGGGTACCTTGAGTACCTCTTTCGGTTCTCCCTTCTATTCCAGTCTCGTATTGTTCGTGGAAAGAAGGATTGTCGGTATGCTTCTGTGTGGGCTCCAATCTCTGATTTTATCCTCATGGTCTCTTCGCGAGATATATGTAGGAGGGAGCAATATACTGCTTGACTCTTCGGTGTAGGTATGTTCTCGAAACTTCAACCAAAGCCCGTACCGAGATACTGAGAGTCTCTCCTGCATAGTCTTCCACTGGAGTTTATCAACTCCGCAACGCTTTCGTGATTACTAAATGATCCTGTAACGAAGAGCGCTGCTCTCTGTTGCATCTTCTCTATCTTCTCTCAACCGTATCTGGTACGGATCCCACACTGCCGAGCAGTATTCAAACAGTGGGTAAAGCGTACTGTAATCTACTTCCTTTGTTTTCGAATTGCATTTCCTTAGGATTCTTCCAATGAATCTCAGTCTGGCATCTGCTTTACCAATGATCAACTTTATATGATCAGTCCATTTTAAATCACTCTTAATGCGTACTCCTAGATAATTTATGGAATTAATTGCTTCCAGTTGCTGACCTGCTACATTATAGCTAAATGATAGATCTTTCTTTCTATGTATTCGCAGCACATTACACTTGTCTACATTGATTCAATTGCCACTCCCTGCACCATGCGTCAATTCGCTGCAGATCCTCCTGCATTTCAGCACAGTTTTCCGTTGTTACAACCTCTCAATATGCTACAGCATCATCCGAAAAATGCCTCAGTGAACTTCCGATGTCATCCACAAGGTCATTTGTGTATATTGTGAATAGCAACGGTCCTACGACACTCCCCTGCGGCATACCTGGTATCACCTATCGGGCGAACGGTCCGGACACTTGGATGATGTCCATGATACCGAGCAGCACACATAGCACACGCCCTTTGGGCATTTTGATCACAATAGCCATACATCAGCACGATATCGACCTTTTCCACAGTTGGTAAACGGTCCATTTTAACACGGGAAATGTATCACGAAGCAAATTCCGTCCGAACTGATGGAATGTTACGTGATACCACTTATACGTTTGTGACCATTACAGCGCAATCTATCAAAGTGAAAGAAGTGGTTCAACTAAAACATTCATTTTCTTTACGTACTACACGAATATGCAATAATAAATGGGGGTTCCTAATTAAAAACGCAGTTGACATCCGTTTGACATATGGTAGCGCCATCTAGCGGGCCAACCATAGCGCCATCTGGTTTCCCCTTCAAGTTAGACGTGTTTCCTTCTTTGTGGTTTTTTTCGTTTTATGCTTGTTTCATGAGATATTTGGCTTTGTCACTATCAATTGACCACCCAGTATACAAAAAAGTGCTTTTCGTTCTTCATTGCTTTGTTTAGGAAGTATGGAAGTATTACAGAGATGACACTCCTATTGCACGCGCTAATATACATAGGCATCGCGCGTAAAGAAGAGATTTACTGTTAAAATTGCTTGAATGGAAGTTCCAAGGAGTCACGAACATATCAATTTCTCTCTCGTATAATTGACGAACTAATCGTGACAGGAAGAGAGAAACTTGTAGAGATTCTAATTGAGAGTCGCTCTTCCTATGCACGTTTTGTGAATGACGTCTGACAGCGGGTAATAACGGTGGTACCGTATCTACTATCCACCACATCCTAAGTTGTCTTGCTTTACGCAGGATGTGTCTCCTAAAAATCGCGCACACTTCCTGTGTGTCTTTCGGCAGTATTCGCTACATCGTTTGTGCAATATATAGCTGGTGTCCACCCAAAAAAACGCTGCTTATCACGTCGCTCACTCGCATAGTGCCCAGGGAAGGCTGCGCTTTATTTTACGCCACATACCATTTTTTAATTGGGATTATATTTGCCCATTCGACAGAACGGCCCAAAGTATTGTGATATTCGATATCGATGTGTGTTAACAGGGCCTAAGACACGAAGAATGACCAGTTTATCAGCACACCACAGCTCTGGCCCGCGCTTACTGCTACCGCTATGTATGTGTGTTTCCTACCTGCTGAAATACTGATTTTGTCTTCGTCTTTGACTATTAGTGCTAATACATACCGATAAAACTAATAATCCACCAGACTAATTTGGGACCGCTCTATCGAACAGGAATTTAAAACACCAAGTTAAATTCGTTCTGTTTGTAGTGGGAAACACACCGACGCTTTCTAACTGCACTGGGCGTCGTAAGAAAGACCTAACAAGCAAGATTTGTTTGGGCTCATTTCAGCTACACCTTGAAAAAATGACTCGAAATACCTTAGAAAATTCAGCTAACGAGCCATGGAAGAGACATCCGGTGTAGATGTGTATTTGAGACCGACTGGCAGCAAGGCGTAGTTTAGTGAGAGGTGTAACTTAAATACCGTGATATTCTCGAAAACTGTAGCAATCACAGAGAAATGGCTTGAGTTAGAGAATAATGGAAATGAGAGTAACTAATAGTAGACAAAAGATTAGATGTGGGGGAAATTTGCTTAACTCTTAGACAATAGGGGATTGGAGGTGAGGACGAAGCGGGGGTGAAGTACGGGTGAAATGGTGGTACGTTGGGGGAAGGAGTGATTAAGATTGCTAGATATCTTTAAGGGGAGCTGGAGGGGGTGGGTGTTCTACATTCTTTGATATTGATCATTTGACTTTACAGAATACATATCAAAGATCAGACATTAAGATCGTAATCCGTAGAAATGCTGGAGAACTACGACGAACTGCGTTCAGCATTTTGGAAGAATGGGACGAAACTGATTTTCTGACGCGGTCGTCAAATAGTTGACAGTACTAATTTAATGAAGGAGGTAGTAACACTGGACTACAGTATTAGTGTCGTAGATAGAGAGGCACAAATTATGTGACAAGAGGAAAATATTTAAATGAGCTTGCAAATTGTTACCAAGCATGAAGAGCGAAAATGTGAAGTAAGCGGCACGTAAATATATTTACAAAGAAATGGTACGAAAAATTGAAGTGGAAGTGAAGGAGAGATAATGTATGTTGACATAAATTGTAGAGTCTTAAGAGGTAAAATACTCCTGGGAGATTTCGTTAAGTTTAAAGGGATATCACTCAAATAAGATACTTCCGAGGGTGGTCGCAGAAGAAGTGCTGTCAAGAATCACAGTAAGAAGAAACGTACTGTAAAGTGACTTTATCAGAGTGACCCAACATTGAAATATGACAAAATAAGTAAGCAGCTGTCGAAGATAAACCTTCGAACTAACACGACGCGAAGTTACTGAGGAATATTGTGTTGAAGCTTACTAGATTCTTCAGAATATGAGCACAGTAAGACAGTAACAACGCTTACAGAGTAGTTGGCTGTTCCAGATTAAATTACTACTCTGCACAGTGAAGAGAAGAACAGAGGAAAGCCACGATAATTGCCCGGCGTTTGCGGACTTAGAAAAGAAAATCACCAATTACACTGACTTTTTGATCATTTGGCCAGGTATGTTATTAAATGTCTATGTTAACATGGTATTAACATTCTGAGAGATACCAAATACTATGAAGTTTAAATTGGAAATGACAAGCAAGACAGCCAAGTCGGAGGATCCCGAAGCTCAGCCTGAACTCTGTGGTCAATGCCAGCCCGCTGATCGACTGTTCGAACGATCCTGTCCGCTGGAGCAATGCTGTTGCTGGAGAACGTCAGAGCCCCCAATCATCGAACGTCGTCAATATGACGGGCCACACGTCCATGGTGTGGTATTTGTAGCAGAGGAGCAGTAGATATCCACAAACAACCGTAATTTGTTATTACTCTGAAAATTACAAACGCCGGTATCTCAGCTAGAATTAAAATTTTAAAATGCGTACGATTGCCATAAACTGAATTAATGTAGATCAAAATCGTCGTTTCAATACAAAAAAAAAAATTAACACGGGAGTCGGCATGGAAGCACTGTAGAGATGGACGACCTTGGGGAAGTTGGTCTGAGAAACTATAAATCCTTGATGACTTTACAAAACCATGAATTATGGAACTGCTCTTTCGAGACGGCTGCTACATTATGGACTTGATACGGAAAATAAAAGAACCGCTTTCAGCAGAATGTGACAGGACCGGAATAATGAAATCAAGCCTACAAAAATACTGCTTACGAACACCCCCCCCCCCCCCCCCCCACCGCTCAAGCAACTATTACCGACATAGTCGTGTAACGAAATGATGAAAGCTTTGTAAGACGACCAACATAATCTTGCATCACTAAACTAGCTTTACGTAGTTACAAAATATAGGAGCGTGTGGCTTTTCAACGTAGCAGATCAACTAGTATTCTCAAAAGCAACCAGTGCAGAGGCAAGGGGGTGCTCGTCAAATCGAAGAAAAATTTCGCATCAAGCACAGATGTAAGAAGCTGCACGGAAGCATGGAACGAACGGACATTCCAGGAGATCTGTGAATATTTCCAACGCTGAGATCCTTGCTATGTGTAGAGTGGCTGGGAAATTCATGGGAAGTTAGAAAATTGTGACTTTGCATCAGTTACGAATATATTCTCACGATCTGTAACGTTTAATGCACGCGAACACATAATTAACTTTAGACAATACGATGTCTGCAATGCAAAATCCTGTCTAATCCCCTCCAATTCGGAATATCGTGGAAAACCCAAATCAGGGTATTTTATCTACGTTTTGAAACGATGATGGATTCGATGAAAGGGTGTACTGAAGGTGCTAGTCTCATATTTGATGGGTAAGTAACTTCCCACGATACTTTTGGTTTAATTTTCCCGATTTTCCTTGCTTATTTCCATCGTTAGCGAATCGGGGCAAGAAAATTATATCCCCATTATAAACGGCTAAAGAACTTTTAGTACAGAGTACCACAATCAGTGTAGTTAACGACAGTCGCCTCAATTACATTCCAAGACACCCAGTTTTTGGTCACAACACTGATTCAGAGCATGTATTTAAAAGCGGTTTCGACTAGGAGTCCTAACCTGTTATTTTACTGCAGCCTCAACGGAAGCGCTACGATCAGTCATGGAATATGTAAAACATCATTAGAATTTATATTTATAGGTAATTTACACACAGTAACATATCTCATCAGTTAACGATACTTTCATGTGGTGTATGAATTTTCCTACGGCAAATCTGTAGAAGATACATACTGGAGTAGCTTTTCTTTAGACACTATTAGAAGATTATGTGACAGAAGTATTTTACTTGAAGCAATGTGTAACATGAGTATCCGAAAAGAAAATCTTTTGGCACATCTGACTCATGAAGTAAGTTTCCACAGTTAAGTTCATTAAAATTCGGTACTTCCTAAGTGAACGGCTTCGATACAGGTACTGGAGTTAACGCGAAAGCTCTTCTCCACCTGGGATGAATTGCTAGAAACAGTACTACCTGACAGTGACACTATCGTCTAAGTAATAGCACAAACGGTAAATGCCAAAGCTCATAAGAGCTGTGGTAGCTCATGATATTAACTGTTTGTAAAAACTTGAGCAATTATCCTTGTTACAGGTAACAAGCACCAAAGTCTGGCACGGTTGAAATTTAAGTACTGCACATTAACTGGCATACTGATGGATCTATAAAGTGATAGTTAATCACTTGCCTGGTGTTATATTTTCTATCTTCCGACTGAAATGATGCTATATTTTTACATCAAAAACGAAATCGTCAAATCTGCTATAAATCCACACTCTCACGATCAAACAACCATGTCTAATAAAACCATATCACCTGGTGTTCGGAGATAGCGACGACTGAACAGGCGCAGCCACCGCCAAAACAGGTTCCTCCAGTAACTGTGTGCTCTTCTCACTCTCTCTCTACGGACTTCCGCTAATAAATGATGCTTTGTTTACCTCCCTACAGATACTCACGCTGCGCCCTCTTACAGCATTGAGAATAACTATGTTGCAATGTCTGACTCTGATAAATTACAAACCGTTTACGTGTGTGTGTGTGTGTGTGTGTGAGAGAGAGAGAGAGAGAGAGAGAGAGAGAGAGAGAGAGAGAGACAGTGTGTGTGTGTGTGTGTGTGTGTGTGTGTGTGTGTGTGTGTGTGTGAGAGAGAGAGAGAGAGAGAGAGAGAGACAGTGTGTGTGTGTGTGTGTGTGTGTGTGTGTGTGTGTACCCGTTGTTGCAGTGAAAATTTTCTTAAGGGCCCAACACAAGCACCAACCGACCAATTGCGTGTACCGCCAACACGAGTCCCGACGGCCTTTCCTCAGACATCACAGCTCCACAGTGACAAAAGACAAACTTCTATGGAACAGCCGACAGCACAACACATGGCACAATGGGTTGAAGTGGTCGGGTGCTAGCTGTGTTCGTACCCAACCGACTGCCCGACAAGAAAATTGGTCTGCTGGTCTCTGTCAGAACGTCTACACATGTCCAGTTCGTCGGTCGGTTCACTGTCAAAACTGCTTTCATAAATCTTATACAGAAGCTGAAACCATTCTCTAACTTTTATGGAACCCTTCATGCAAGCAGCAGTGCAGTACAGGTCCTAGTTTTCTTTTTAAGAAATGAGAATGATGTAAAACAGAAAGAGAGACTACATAAAATCTAAATTAGAATTGTTGGAAGAGAATACAAAGGAAAGCCAATCGCGAAGCGTTATTACACCTCATGTTAGTCTCACTCGAATCAGCTTGCAGTATTTTCGTACTTTAGCAGTTTTAACGCAGCAGCTGTGTGTGTGTGTGTTTCGGAGGGGGATGCCACCCACTCGGTAATAAGGGAGGAAGAACTTACAGAACTGCACATACTGCATATAAACAACTGAAGCAGTCCTCCGCCCGAAGGCTGAGTAGAACACCACAATGCTTGGTTATCCATGGTCTTTTTGGACAAGTATATCCTTCTCTTAAGTCTTCCCGTGGCCTGTAAAACCAGAGAATTATATGAGAATCTTAACTTTAATTTGAACTTGGAATACCACGACCACTTCGCATTTCTTTCACACATGTAATGACTGTGTAAACAGTTAAACAGAGAACCGACTCGTGGAGATAACATCTTGGACCTACTGATAACAAACAGACCCGAATTTTTCGACTCTGTAAGTGCAGCACAGGGAATCAGTGATCATAATGCCGTTGCAGCATCCCTGAATATGGAAGTTAATAGGAATATAAAAAAAAAGGGAGGAAGGTTTAGCTGTTTAGCGAGAGTAATAGTAGGCATATTTCAGACTACCTAACAGATCAAAACGAAAATTACTGTTCCGACACTGAAAATGTTGAGTGTTTATGGAAAAAATTAAGGCAATGATAAATTGCGTTCTAGACAGGTACTTTCCGAGTAAAACTGTGAGGGACGGGAAAAACCCACCGTGGTTCAACAACTAAGTGAGGAAACTACTGCGAAAGCAAAGAGAGCTTCACTGCAAATTTAAACGCAGACGAAACCTCTCAGACAAACAGAAGCTAAACGATGTCAAAGTTAGCGTACGAAGGGTTATGCGTGAAGCTTTCAGTGAATTCGAAAGTAAAATTCTATGTACCGATTTGACAGAAAATCCTAGGAAGTTCTGGTCTTACGTTAAATCAGTAAGTGGCTCGAAACAGCATATCCAGACACTCCGTGTTGATGATAGCATTGAAACAGAGGATGACACACGTAAAGCTGAAGTACTAAACACCTATTTCCAAAGCTGTTTCACAGAGGAAGACCGCACTGCAGTTCCTTCTCTAAATCCTCGCACGAACCAAATAACATCGAAATAAGTGTCCAAGGAACAGAAAAGCAACTGGAATCACTCAACAGAGGAAAGTCCACTGGACCTGACGAGATACCAATTCGTTTCTACACAGAGTTCGCGAAAGAACTTGCCCCCCTTCTAACAGCCGTGTACTGCAAGTCTCTAGAGGAACGGAAGGTTCCAAATGATTGGAAAAGAGCACAGGTAATCCCAGTCTTCAAGAAGGGTTATCGAGCAGATGCGCAATACTATAGACCTATATATCTGACGTCGATCTGTTGTAGAATTTGAGAACATGTTATTTTGCTCGAGTATTGTGTCGTTTTTGGAAACCCAGAATCTACTCTGTAGGAATCAACATGGATTCCGGAAACAGCGATCGTGTGAGACCCAACTCGCTTTATTTGTTCATGAGACCCAGAAAATATTAGATACAGGCTCCCAGGTAGATGCTATTTTCCTGGACTTCCGTAAGGCGTTCGATACAGTTCCGCACTGTCGCCTGATAAACAAAGTAAGAGCCTACGGAATATCAGACCAGCTGTGTGGCTGGATTGAGGAGTTTTTAGCAAACAGAAGACAGCATGTTGTTATCAATGGAGAGACGTCTACAGACGTTAAAGTAACCTCTGGCGTGGTACAGGGAGTGTTATGGGACCATTGCTTTTAACAATATATATAAGTGACCTAGTAGATAGTGTCGGAAGTTCCATGCGGCTTTTCGCGGATGATGCTGTAGAATACAGAGAAGTTGCAGCATTAGAAAATTCTAGCGAAATGCAGGAAGATCTGCAGCGGATAGGCACTTGGTGCAGGCAGTGGCAACTGAAGCTCAACTTAGACAAATGTAATGTATTGCGAATACATAGAAAGAATGATCCTTTATTGTATGATTATATGATATCGGAACAAACACTGGTAGCAGTTACTTCTGTAAAATATCTGGGAATATGCGTGCGGAACGATTTGTAGTGGAATGATCATATAAAATTAATTGTTGGTAGGGCGAGTACCAGGCTGAGATTCTTTGGGAGAGTCCTTAGAAAATGTAGTCCATCAACAAAGGAGGTGGCTTACAAAACACTCGTTCGACCTATACTTGAGTATTGCTCATCAGTGTGGGATCCGTACCAGATCGGGTTGACGGAGGAGATAGAGAAGATCCAAAGAAGAGCGACGCGTTTCGTCACAGGGTTATTTGGTAACCATGATAGCGTTATGGAGATGTTTAGCAAACTCAAGTGGCAGACTGTGCAAGAGAGGCGCTCTGCATCGCGGTGTAGCTTGCTGTCCAGGTTTCGAGGGCGTGCGTTTCTGGATGAGGTCTCGAATACATTGCTTCCCCCTACTTATACCTCCCGAGGAGATCACGAATGTAAAATTAGAGATATTCGAGCGCGCACGGAGGCTTTCAGACAGTCGTTCTTCCCGCGATCCATACGCGACTGGAACAGAAAAGGGAGGTAATGACAGTGGCACGTAAAGTGCCCTCCACCACACACAGTTGGGTGGGTTGCGGAGTATAAATGTAGATGTAGACTGAAAAATGATAAAGAAGACATGGAAGACCGGCGATGGACTGAAACCCGAATTATTGGACTTCTATTACCATTATATTGTATTGAACTTGGGACCTAGAAACGACGGAGAGGCTTCGTCCCCGCCGTAGCCCTCAGTGGTACTCAACCGTGTAACAGGGTACAGCAGTCCACACCCCACAGCCGCCCCACACCGAACCCAGGGTAATTGTGCGGTTCCGCCCTCAGTGGAGCACTTCGTTCTCGGTCTTCCACGCTTATTATTCCCTCCTGGCTCTTGTACATGTTTAATTTTACACGTCTCTCCCTATAGCTTACCCATATTTTCATCTGAATTCCGAACATCTTGCATCATTTGACTTTGCAGAACTTTTTTACCAGGTCGACAGCTCCTATGAACGTGTCTTGATTTTTCTTTAGTGTTGCTTCCATTACCAAAAGCGACGTCAAAAATGCCTGTTTGAGCTCTTTACCTTTCCTAAATCCAAACTGATCGTCATATAACACCTCCTCAGTCTTCTTTTCCATTTTTCTATATATTATTCTTGTCAGGAACTTAGATTCAAGAGCTGCTAAGCTGAGGGAACGATAATTCTAGTACCTGTCAGCTCTTTTAGTCTTCTATGCTGTGTGAATGATATTTTCCGAAAGTCAGATGATGTGTCGTCAGAGTCATACCCTGTACATTCTACACACCAATGTAAATAGTCGTTTTGTTGCCACTTCCCCGGATGATTGTCTTCTAAAGCTCTTTTTTATTTCTGATCCTATTACTTGATCCCCTATCTTTTCTAATTCGACTCCTGTTTCTTTTTCTGTCACATCAGTTAAGTCTTCCCCCTCATAGTGGCCTTCAAGGTACTATTTCTACCTATTCTTCTTCTCCTCTGCATTTAAGAGTGGAATTTCCAATGTACTCCTCATGTTATCACCCCTGCTTTTAATTTCACCGTAGCCTGTTTTGACTTTCCTATATGCGGAGTCAGTCCTCCCGATAACCATTTCTTTTTCAATTTAGTCACATTTTTCATGTTGCCATTTCGTATTAGCTTCCCTGCACTTCCTACTTCTTTCATTCCTCAGCGACTTGTATTTCTGTGTTCCTGAATTTCCCTGAACATATCTTCGGTTACCCTTGGTTTCTTTGCAGCTACATTCTTTGCCCCAATGTTTTTCTTCCCTGCTTCTGTGATTTCCCTTATTAGAGATGTTAATTACTCTTGTACTATACTACCTGATGAGCTATTCCTTGTTGCAGTATCTATAGCCTAAAACAATTTCAAGTGTAATCTCTTGATTCCCTAGTATTTCCACATCGCACTTCTTCGGGCATTGTTTCTTCCTGACTAATCCTGTAAACTTCAGCTTACTTTTCATCACTACTAAATTGTGATCTAGTCGATATCTGCTCTTCAGTACGCCTTAGAATCATGTATCTGATTTTGAAATCTCACTCCAACCATAATCCAATACAACTGATATCTTCCCATATCTCCTGAACTTTTCCAGGTATACCTCCTCCTCTTGTGATTCTTGAACAGTGTATTGGCTATTACTAGTCAAAATTTATTACAGAACTCAATTAGTCTTTTTCCTCTCTCTTTCCTAGTACTAAAGCCATATCCTCCCATAACCCTTTCTTTCTAATTGCCCCCTGCATCCACATTCCAGTCTGTCATGACAATTACATTGTCATCTCCATTTACGTACTGCATTATCCACTTAGTATCCTCATATATTTTCTCTGCCTCTGCACCTTCAGCAACTATCGTTGTCGCTGTTGGGTTGACGGCGATTCTAATGTAAACAATCTTATCACTGAACTATTCACAGTAACAAACACTCTGCGCTACCACCGCATACATAAAATATCCTACACCCGTTATACCATTTTCTGCTTGTGTTGACATTATCCTATATTGATATGACCATAAATCCTTATCTTCTTTCAATTTCACTGCACTGATCCCAACTATATCTTTTTGGAGCCTTTGGATTTAATTTTTCAGGCTTTCTAGTTTCTCTACCAAGTTCAAATTTCTGACATTCCACGTCCCAAACGTTATCCTTTGTTAGGTTATCCAATCTTTTTTCATGGTCATCAACTACTTGGCAATGCCCTCCCGAAGATCCTAATGGGGGACTATTCTGGAATCTTTTGCCAATGGAGAAATCATCATCACACTTTTCTCAATTACAGGCCATATGTCCTGTAGATACACATAGTGTGTCTTTAATGTAGTAGTTTCCATCGGCTTCTACATCCTCATGCCGTTGATGATGCTGGTTTTTCCACCTTTTAGGGGTAGTTTCACGTAGCAAAGGCCACGAGAGTACCGTGAACCTCTGTCCACTCCCCTACTCTCCTTGACAAGTTTGTTGCCAGAATGAGGGTGAGTTATTATGCCAAAGGTCTTCGGCCTCCAATTTTGATTATTACTATGGGACACCGTTCGGGTCTGCTACTTGAATGAAAATTAGCGGCTCCGGCCATGAAATCCGACAACGGTCCGGAGAGTGGTGTGCTGACCATTTCCCCATCGTATCTGAATCCCGTGAGTCTTATCAACTTAGGATGGCATGGTGGTCGATCAGTGCCATTAAGTCTTCCGAGACCTTTTTGGACGGAGTGCAGAGTGTCATAATGTTTAAATGTTTGAAAATGCGATCTATTGGTTGGAAAACAAAGGACGAAAAATCGATTTACCATGACTACACAGTGATGTCTTAAAGGTATTTTTCGTTACAGGATGTACATTCATTGGGTGGTAATCGTCATATAAACATTGAAAACAAATGCATGTTAAACTGTAGATAAAAAACACAGATGAAGATGTAAACAAAAAAACTGGTTCATAAATTAAATAAAATTCAATCAGCACGAGGAATTGAAATAATGCATGCAAGAAGAGGAACGAAAATATAAAATGAACAAACGGAAGAAATCACACGCATGACTATCCCAACGGAAAACAAATGAATGAAAAACAAAATAGGACAAAAGAAAATGTTTAATAATACGATTAAAATGACATGAAAAATCATTATAAATTAGTAAAAATACATTTCAGCCAATTAACTGAAAGAGAATAAGGATCAAATTTCTTTTTTGGATTTCAGAACACAAAATAATCATCTGACGAGATTAAAGTCCACATTCTCCTGAACGTATCTCAGCCACGTACATCAGTGCTACAAGGCCACTCTACATGCAGTTAGCATTTCTAAGTATATACCATCTCACGTGAAACTAAATTTTTTTCTTCAATTACAAGTAAACAAGGGCTCATCAGGGTGAATAGCTGCAGCGTGTGATACCTGGGGCCCTCACCTACATCACCTTATGGATCGTTTAAAAAGTCTATCCCGTGCCGGAAGACCACTCCCTGTTGGATGTACTTAGCCGTAAGTGGTTCATTTTGACCCCGAGTTCACTCAAGGTCACAGCAAATCGAGTAGAAACTGACCTGCGCATTTTCCATACTAAATATCCACGAGTGACTGTCATATGCCGTTTTTTTAAGTATTGTGATTAAAAGTTTCTTTCGGCTAGTATTTTTTTCTTCTCAATTCGACCAACATGATCAGTATTCAGTGTACTATTAAAGTTACCGTTAGCAGTTTTTCACGCTTCTAAGTAGAAAAACTAAACATTGGTGTTTGGACGGAAAACGTATACCATAATTATGTCGAATTTAATTTACATGTCATACAGCTCTGGTAACAAGGTAATCTGCGTTTGTCACTGAGCCCGTTCCCCGAGTTCTGTAATTCGCACACGCACCGCGGGAGAACTTTTGATAGCAGTGATCGTTGGAATCAGAATCTGAACTAAGCTTTGTGGCTTGTTTCGATAGCTCGTACAAGTATTCACCAATAAATACCACGAAGCGTGAGGGCTATTTATAAACTGACCATTGATAGGCTATCAGGCAGAAATAAATTGATAATTTTTCTTAAGTCAAAGTTTACTTATTGTTGACATTGCTTTTCCCAATAGTTGCCAACCGTACTCAAAAATGCCTCGTCATCTCTTTGTCTCCTGATCAAACAGTGGTGTCGCCTGATACTTTAGCCACCTGTTAAGAGCACCCTTCACATCGTCGCTCATGAAGCGCTGAGTAGCAGCTAGGTCTTCATCTTGGGGAAGAAATGACAATCTCTTGGTGCTACGCTGGACTAAATGCTGAAACTCTCCCTGCCAGAAAGTCGTTTCTCTCATACGATTCGAATCATGGAGTCGTGGTTTAAAATAACTCCTTCTTTAATTATCTCGCACCGTTAGTTTTGGATTAATCCTCGGAATTTCGTGAGATTTTCGTACTAAACCTATGATGACACCCAACGTTTACGTGCTACTCTCATTAAATAAGCGGTCTAAATTCCTTTGCGATTCCGAAACAACGTAACCGTAACTCTGAGATCAGACAGCGTTTGGAGAGAATGATTCATCAGGTGATTTAGCTGTGGGATGATGAGATTACCATGCTGTCCCACAGGCCACGTCAGGAGAAGGGGATATTGATGGTGTCTGGGTTTGTTTCCTGTTCTGCTATCTTGACTCCCGATGCTGAGCAGAATTGAATTTCTTACCTGCTTCTGCTGCAATAACTGCAATATTTTGTTTCGTCTTCCTTTCATTTAAAGTAACACCATACTATCTCCTTTTATAATTAATGTAAGTTTAAGAATTTCACTCCCTTGGGTTAAGGTTTTACAGGGCTGTGAGCAGTCGCTGCCCAGATAGTTATATCTCCTTAGATTTTTATCATCTGGCAATGACCAGGTATATATTTTTGAAGAGCAGTTATTGGTCGTTTCTTAATTTGTTAAATTTTCATTAAAGTTTTGTTATCTAGCACTTGCGAAGATTTTAGTTAAAATGGCTTTTAGATATAGGGTCTATATGTTAAATGGAATGTATTTCTAAGTATTTGTCTTGATTACCCATTATGTTCTTGGCTTACATTAGTCGGGAACCCGTTTGTAGTTTAGAACTGTAGTACAGGATTCTACAACCCCAGCTGGTCGTCAATCAGGATAATTACGCCTCATGTTGACACTGATAGCTCCTTTTTCTAAAAGTGTGAAATTCAAAATAAGACTGAATTCTGTTATCCCTTGTTCAAGTTTCATTTAAGGGCTCTGAATGCTTGTTTTCGTTTCATTTTACTCTTCATTTTTTGTTTATTTATTTACCTATTTGTTTTTGATTATTAAGGACCGTAGCCATTGCGTACATACTCCTATGGAAAGTTTACATAATGTGAAATTGGAATTTTGCAATTTACAATCAATTTGTATAGTGTAAAAATGGAAATTTGTGCTTTATGATCTTCTTTAATAAATGTTTTACAAATGGTAAAGTATGTTTACCCGAAACCCAGTACAGTCCTTCCATGTAATTTACTTTCAGCGCCTGGGCGCCATTTCACCACAGAATGCCCAAATGTCGGTTGAGGCGGCTGGAGACGCCAGCGACCTCGCTGATTCGAGTTGCTTCGTCTGCTTGGTGATGTAATACCAAGTCGGTGTGCGGTCCAATACCGAAGGCGTTTCGTGACTGGTTGGAAAATTTGCAAGCCCATGTCGAAATCAGAGCAGTTTCAGACTGGCTGGAGTGCCAGATGGTTGGTGGCCTCGCCTTTGTGAATCATATTTCAGGCCTGGAACCATTTATGGCCAGCTGCCGGTTCACAGATCAGTGATTTCACCTAGCCGGTGACGCTGCTCGATGAGGTACGAGTAGCTGAGATGTACATTCAACGTATATGACTGCTGACCAGACTGTGCCGGCTGGATGTGCAGTGTCAAAGGAATGATGCTATCACTCAAGATCGGAACATTTATAATTCCTCCTCGTGGGTGTGTTACGGCACGTGGCAGGGTACCACAATACACTTGGCTGTGGGGGCACTGAAAGGTAACTTGTTAGGACTATTTGACTGACTGAGAATGTTTGCAAAATTTAGTGTACTAACAACATTTCTTTTCCCAAACAGACATACATCGTACTAAAGAGGTTATAGATTGAATATTCTAAGTAACGAAAAGGTCATTTAACCCTTCTAATACCGAATATGTTTTTTACACTGAGTACCATTGGGGTCTTTTAGTGACCCCAACGAAATTTATTTGTTGTTTTAAGCATGGTTTTAATAATGGTAGAATAAAATCACAATCCTTATTTTTTGTACCATCTAAAACATGATATCATGACATTACATTAAATTAAAAAGCATTTTTTAAATTATTTATTTCCGTAAAATTTACAAACGATTCTTATGAGACTACAAAAATTTTTGATTAAATTCCAAATTGACATTTATGATGCATACACTTACAGCAATAAACACACAGAACGTTCACATTTTGAACATTTATCGGTGAATTTTCTTTCTTCAGACGTTTTACAAAACGGACAACTTCCTCTTTTTTTTTGTCTGTACTGTTGATGGAAGTACTGGAGAAATTATTTTGTATGGCTTTCTTCCAACGAGGTGCCTTCCTAATTCTGTGAGAAATGCTCGTCTCTTGTAGTTGGTCCTTTCTGTCCGGTCTGGAGTAAGATGTAGCCATATGATAAATGCATTCAGTGCACTGATACCAATCATGTTGTAAAATATTACCATTGGCCACCTTCTGCTCATCCTCTTTGTAGTGTACGATCTAACCACATTGTCCATGGTATCTACTCCTAATTTTGTTTTATTAAAATCCAGAATCATTAGTGACTTGCATTCTTCACGATCTTCCACTTCCTTCATTGAATGTATTGTACTGAGCAAACTTACAATTTTTCCCTTTTTCGGACAATATGAAACAATTGAAGCATGCTCTTGGAATCCATTGATCTGAGTGAAAGCTTGTGGTAGTCCTCCTTTATTTTTTCTAATTGTTCCTAAGAATGTGAGACTGATTTTCAGAGGTTCTCTCACCAGACTAAGGCTAGTGAAAAAATTGTCAGGTGTTACATTTCTGCCGCTGTTTTCTAAGCCTTTTACCATATCTAAAGCAACTCTCTTGCCTTGACCAACTTCACGAGATTCATTTTATTGTCTTCCAGTATAAACTTGGAGATTCAGAACGTAAGACGTTGCACTATCACATACAGCCCATAATTTCAACGTATATTTTCTCGGTTTTGAAAGAATAAATTGCCTAAATGGACATCTACCACGAAATGCCACAAGTTGTTCGTCAATTGTTACTTTCCTGTGAGGAACATATGCTTCTTGAAATGTTTGTACCCACATTTCAGATATTTCTCTAATGGGAGCCAGCTTGTCAGGAGCACGGTTGTGACGTCTCATGTCAGCGTCATCAAATCTGATGCACCTTGAAATTTGCGTAAAGCGATTTCTAGTTATTGCTACCGTCCTCTTTGTTCCACAGATGTGTAACTGCTTCATTGTGGGCCTTGTAAGCACCTGCTAGGATCAAGGCACCGATAAAGTACTTCATTTCAATGGCATCTATTGGTTTCCATTTACTACCATAAACAAGACTACCCTCTTTCTTAGTCAACTTTAGAATTACATAAACAATGTTTCTCCTAAGAAACAACTGAAAAACTGATCCTACGGAGTCTACATTTTTCACTGAAAATTTTGTTGCACCTGGCTTTAGTCGCATTATGTTCCATCTCTCTTCTCTTCCACAAGCGCTTCTCAACTCGTGTTTATGCCAGAATTCTTCTTTGTTTTTAGACCTACACAAAGTAGAAAAAATAAAAAGTACAAAGGTTATATCTTGGCGCGAGACTCTAATGCACATTTAGAAAAATACATGTACAAATAACAGTCAGAAATATGTGTTACTTCCTGTTCAGGCTGGACATGTGCGCTGTCCACATCTTCTGAACTTCCGTCTGACTGAGAAATATTCTATTCTAAGACATCAATTTCTCCATCGCTACATGAGACATCAGAAACGAGATCGCTGATATCACTATTTGATTCTCCAGATAGAGGATTATCCTGCAATAATATTGCAAGCACTTCGTCTTCGGAAAGGTGACGACACGTTTTCCACTAAATGCAACACACACAATAGTAGTCATCACTTGTATGGAACAAATAACTGTTGGCCTATAAAATATTGGCAATAATCACATGTTACAACAATATTTACAAGAATAAAACAAAGGAAATACAGCAACAGTTACGGATTCAATGCAGCATTATTATGTAATAATACCGCAAGAGAGAAATGGGGTCGCATTTGACCCCAATGGTATTCAGTGGTTCTCTCTTGGTTTTCTGCAAAACTAAATATTTTCAAAAAGTTATATCAATATATCACGAACCCATTGCTTAATTCAGGAAAAGTCCGAATTTTTCATAATTTTTAGGAATAGGAAATAAGGTATATTTTACAGAAAAGCATGGCCTAAGGTCATTATAGGCCCCACGGTATTAGGAGGGTTAATACTCCACCAGGTGGAGCCTGGTTGGCCAAGATAGTTTAACCTGGTGATCAGTAAGCCAAGTACTCTGGCCTTAAAGATGTGGCTAACACAAGCTGAACTGATCTGACGCTGAGAAGACATTGATTGATCAAATCTACTTAAGTTTCTCTACATAGATGCAGCTGAAAACAAGTGGCGATTGAGATCAGTATGCCCTGACAATGCCGGAGTGGCAGTACATTATCCTGTTTGCTTGGTGTGGCGACATGACTTGCAGCTGACGAGAAGTGTGCGTCAGAGGAGGTGAGACGTGAATGCGTCGCCATCACGAAAGAAATGCAAAAATCTCAGAGTCTACCGATCAGGCAGACAGATCACAATTTACTGTCTATAAGAGACCTGAAATCTCAGTAGATTTCAGTGTGTGACATACCCATTCACTGGTCATACTAAGGAACAATTTGGCTCACTTATATGGCAGAGTGCACAAGGACACCAAACGTCAATACTGGTAACCCGTAAACTAAAAAGTTGGCCCTTGGCAAACGAGTAGTCCGAGACTTTTGAAGTCACTCTGGCAGTAAAGCATGAACTTCACCACAGGCTGCATCATCTAAAATACTCACTGAAGTCAGTCTCCGGACTGGTCGCAAGTACCAACTACACATGTCAGAGCTTCTTCGACCAGAAGTCCCTCACCAGATCAAAAGTCCCACACCACAATGCGTCGCTCCTCTCCAGAAAGAATTCCCTCTTCCCGAAAAATGGACGAAAGACACCACCTTCACCCCATCTTGAGAAAATCATAAGGCTCTAGAGGCGCTAAATTCCCCTTCCACGCGACAGTACAAACTCATGTTGAACCAGGGCAAGAGTTAAGAAACCTGCATCTCTGAACAAAAGAAACAACCAATTAATAGCTTTTTTAAGTTTTTGCAGAGGGGAAGAGATGATGTTTTTCCGAAGTCATGTCTCTTACCACTGAAACAAGTAAAGAGATACGATCTCAAAGATCTTCACCTAAATCGCCTGTGCCTTGGAGGTTGTTAGTCCTGCCTATGAGGTGTAATAAAGATTCTGTCTCTACACATTTCTCAGATGCCAAGTTTTCTTATACAAAAGAGGCGGGCAAGGGAAGTGGTTCACTGACCTACTTGGACTATCGGCAAACATGAAAACATGTGAATTTTTACAATGCATGGCTCTGCACACACTTCTCAGTTTATGACTCCACTATGTAGACACGTTCCTTTAGACCATCGCCCCATCCCAGGCTTCTGCTGGCGCCCCAGCAGGTATCGTGGCATTGTTATGCTGGAGCTCTGCCTCAATGAGAGTCTGCCCTGTCTGCCCTGTAAGGCTGTGGGCCTGTCAGGCAAGATTTACTAAGAGATGGGCTCGTCACTAGTTCCTTTCAACTCCCAACAAGCTATTTCTATATGCTAATAATCATAAAAATAGCTCATGCTTTTAGAGCCCTACCAGGCTCCATCAATGTTGGCTTTTTAGAGTCTCACTCAAGGTGTGTCAGTAATAAAATTTTAATAATTTTCTGTATGCAAATAATTGATGAGAGAGTAACTTGTCCTCTCACACTGCCCCCTACTTGCCCTTGATTTCTGGATGGGTAATGTTGCACTTCAATATTGTTTAGTGTGACATGAACCACAGGATGTCATAGAAAATGGTAGGAGAACCTCACCCTGATAACCGATTATATGTCAAAAAGGTAACTTTGCGAATCAGGATTGCCCAAGGCTAAAACACATCCTAGCTTGACCTCATGCATTCCAGGGGTCATTCACTCACATGAAGCTGCGAACCAGCGAGACTACATTTAAACATTGCTGTGAGTAGTATGAATTACATTAGACCCAGGGGTCACCGCTGTATCACCGACTTCCATTAAACAACTGATATGCAGTCAAAAGGCCTTGTAAAAAAGAAATGTACCCATTCACACCACATCCTGGGGTCACAGATGTCTAATGTCCCTAATCTTCTTCAGTGTCCTGGAGTATGAACTGTTCTCTGCTCATTGATTTACTACTGCTCTACCAATCATTAAGTCTCAATCTTCAAACATATACATTCTCAAATTCTCAATGAACAGGATATAACATGTGCAATTAGTTTGTCTTGCTACCTAAGTTGTGCAAATTAGTGTATTATTTTCTATGACATGGAAACAAATACCGGCATATAATCATTGTCGAGAGCATTAATAAATGTGCAGAAAACACATAGACTTCGCAATCAAAACAATCAACTGACATATACAAAAACACAAAAAGGTATTACATAATGATGTTACAAAAAGGTATCCTATTGCTCCCTCCACAAGGGTCCCTGCAGCGTCAAATTTTACAATTGAAAATGCCACACGAATTGAGAACATGGCACTTATGCACATACACAAACCATGACTGGTAGGACTAAATAACGGCATTTTGCACCAGAGTGGAATGGACCCTCACCCAGCGCATTACAGGGCAGAAGAGGTGGCACACATCTCTGGCATTCCCTCATATCTCTTTCAGCATCTGGCATCTTTGGCAGCTTCCGGACTGCAGCTGGACCATTGGCCTCATCCTGGTCAGGCCGCAGTCAGCCATCAGGCACTGTCATGACAGCACTGCATTTGACATGTAACCTGCCATATCGCGTATAAATCCATTCAGCATTAGCAGGATGTGGGACATCCCTACTCTTCCCATTCGCCTCTGCATTGGAATGTGTGCCAGCAGGCGTGGGACATCGGATTACGTCGTCTTTTCTCTATGGAACACATCACTCTCAGCACCCTGCTGACTCGGTTAGGCTAGATGCACGCATCAACTGTGGGGTCTCTCGACTTGCTTGTCCCGCTATTAGCAGCATGACAGGTCGTTGGCCGCTAGGGGTTTTTGCTGTTGCGTGGTGGCATCCCACTGTCTGCACTGGCTTTAAACATTGCACCTCCAGTGGTAGATGACTGGGCTGCGTGATGTAGGCGCTTCAGCTGGCAGCAACCGGTTCTGTCGCTATGTGTGCTCCTCCCTCACCTGGGCTGCCCAGCTGACTCATGACAGCTGTCCACACTTCTCGCCCATCACTGGCTGGCATGGGCCATGACGTCCAGTCTGCTGTTTTCGTTCTGGAGTCTGCACAATCCTCAAGGGTGGTCAATTTTTTTTTTCTGGAGAGTGACTTCACTTGCAAGTAGTTTGGACTGGGGAGTCTGTGGTGAAGTTCTTAAACAGTGTGGCTTCAAACATCTCTGACTACTCGTTTGCTGAGGGCACTCTTAATCGTTTTTGGTTTACCATTTACTATTCTTATGTGCTGTGTTGTATAAGGGAGCCTAATTGGTCCTTTGTATGACCAGTAAACAGAGGTGTCACACACTAAAATTTACCATGATTTCAGGGCTCTGGTAGAGAGTAAATTGCGATCTATGTGCTTGATCGCTAGACAGTGAGATTTTTGCATTTCTTTCGTGACCAAGGTCGATTCACAGGTGCCCCTTCCACCTCTCACCTCCTCCACCACACACACCTCGCCAGCTGCAAGTCATGTCGCCAGACATAGCAAGCAGGGTAATGTACTGCCACTACAGCACTGTCAGGGTTTACAGCTCTCAATCGCCACATGATCTCAGCTGCACCTATGTAGAGAAACATCAGTGGATTTGATCACTCAAAGTCTGCTCAGCGTCAGATCAATACAGCTTGCATTATCCACAGCTTTAAGGCCAGAGTACTTGACTCAATGATCATCTAGTTAAACTGTCATTGCCTACCAGGATCCACCCAGTACAGTATTAAATCTCCTTTTAGTTGTTTAAGGTATTCAATCTATAGTTTGTTTAGTATGATTTATGTCTTGTTTGGAAAAATAAATGTTATTAGTATACTAAATTTTGCAACATTCTCAATCAATGAAATAGTCCGAACAAGTTACCTTTCATTGTGGTGACCCTACCAGGATCCATGTCTACTCAATCTGTTAACTTTCTAGTGTCTCGCTCAAGGTGCGTTATCTTGTAATAAAATCTTTAATAACATTCCGTATGCGAAAAATAGGTAAGAGGGCAACTTTTCCTCTTTTAGCAGTGCCTTGTGCTACACCAGATAGCAACAATGTAAACCGCTGATGGCAGAATGCCTTGTTACAGGGTGTTTTGGCAGCACTGTTGCAGCACCCTGATACAGAATTAGGTCGATGGTTGGCCTGCATGACACTTGGCTAGTAGAAAAGCCTGTCCAAAGATCAGGCAGCAACACTCTGCTCTCTTTGAGAAAATCCAGGTTGCACAATGCTGCTCAAACTGTGAACTACTAAAACAAAGTAGTACTACTGTGTCTAGAGTTTAACGTTTGCCATTGTAGTACATGCATTCCCAAACAAACCTTTACACTTTGAGCGGTGTCTGTTTCTCTTTCATTCACAATCCATCATATTGTGTATTACGACATGCACTCCCAGAATGTTCTGTCACTTCATTTAAACTTTGTGGTCGATACAGTGGTCTGATAGATGATGGACTAGGAGTCCAAGTGGGAAGATGTCTCTCTCCTGATGTGGACATGGCCTACGCAAGACACGACCAAGGTTAAGAACGTTTCCCAGGTCGAAAATTCTATTACTATGTCTTGCTGCTAGTATCCACCGTGGTACTTTTGGATATGCTGTAACAACTGCATTGCATTAATGCACTTATGCTGTGTTACGAACAGAATGTCGAGGGTATTAAGTACAGTGCAATCGATGGTAGCATTCAGGTAGCTTTGGCTCTTTCCTGTCAGGAATTCCGAAAGATTAGTGGCTGGTTACAGCAAAGGATGCGTTTATAGCCATAAAGCCGTAGGTCACGTTGTTGCCACCAGCAGCTGAAAAGGCGGTTCCAAGGTGTCCCATTAAGTTCCGTTTAGCGGTATTCTAACTGTTTGGTAATTACAACCGTTCTATAACCATGGAGAGTTCCTGATCGTAAAGAGCTGTGACAGCTGAATGCCTCTATGGGGGGACGAAACTTTTCGTGATGTGTTAGAACCAACCGGAGACGATATGGAATAGATAAGGGATCCAATCTTAAGAGATAAAATTTAAAAGAGCTTAGCAAGACTTGAGATCAAATAAGGCTGAAGGGATAAATAACAGTCCATTGGAATTCGTAAATTCATAGGGAGAAATTGGAACTAAACTATTGACTTGCGTGTGTATAATCTATGAGACTGCAGACATTACCATTGGACTTTGGACGAAACGTTATCTACACGATTCCGAAGATAGCAAGAGATGCTAAATACGAGAAATACCACACAACGGATATAAAATCTCATTCATCCGAGCTGCTGACAAGAACAATGCACCGAAGAATGGAAAAGAGACCTAAAGATCTATGAGAAACCGACCAGTTTAGGAAAAATAAAAGCACCTGAGATGTAGCTCTGACTTTACGATTGATATGGGAAGGACGGCTGAAGAAATCTCGAGAAATATTCATAGGATTTGTCGACCTAGAAATACCATTCGACAACGTAAAATGGCGCAAGATGTTCAAGATTCTAAAAAATATGAGTAAAATATAGTGGAAGACGGGTAATGTGCAATATATACGAAAACCAAGAGGGATCTGTAAGAATGGAAGACCAAGTACGAAGTGCTAGGATCAAAAAGGGCGCCTACTGTTCAATCTGGACATCGAAAAAGTTATGACGGAAATAAAACAAAGGGTCAAGTGCAAGATTAAAAGTGACTCTGAAAGGATTTCGAGAATAAGAGTCGCTTACAACATTGCTATCCTCAGTATGGGTGAAGAAGAATTACAGAATCTGTTGAAGTGAATGAACAGTCTAATGAGAACAGAATATGGACTGGGAGTAAATCGAAGAAAGACGGAATAATAAGTAGTGGCGAAAATGAGAATAACGAGAAACTTATCATGAAAATTATCTATCAGGAAGTAGACGAACTTGAGGATTTCTGCTACTTTGGAAGTAAAACAACCTATGACGGAAGAAACAATCCGGGCATAAAAATCGAACTAGGATAGATGGAACGGTCATTCCTCGCCCACAGAAATCTATTAGTATCAAACATAGTCCTTAATCATTATGAAGTAGTGATTCATTAACAGTGGGAAAAGTAGATCAGAAGAAATCGAAGCGACTGAGATGTGGTGTTACAGAACAATTTTGAAGATTAGGCGGACTGACAATGTAAGGAATGAGGAGGTTCCCCGTAGAACCGGCAAAGAAAGGAATGTGTGGACGACACTGACAAGAAGAAGCGGCAGGATGATAGCACATGTGTTAAGACATCAGGGAATAATTTTCATGGCACTAGAGAGAGCTGTAGAGGGCAAAAATCGTAAAGGAAGACAGAGATTGGTATACATCCGGAAAATAATTGAAGCTGTAGGTTGCAAGTGTTACTCTTACACGAAGAGGTTGGCATGGGTAAGAAACGCGGGGGAAAGGGGGGGGGGTGCTATCAGCCAAGTCAGAGGTCTGATGGCCCAGGAAGATAAATAAAATTAAATTAAAAAGATGGGTTAAATTCTACTTTACATTATATCCATTTTGTTTTTCTAATCATCACCAATTGCACTTGAAAACTATGGTCACCACACAAAAACTTTCTAATAGTGCAACCAAGTAATTACAAATCATGTTGTCAGTGTAGTTCAATGTTATTTTCAGAGTAATTGTAACTTAAATCGTTTACTAAGTTTCCTTACTGCTTAATACATAAAAAATATATATCCAGTATAACCTTCAGATTGAATGTTTTTGTTTTTGGTGAACATCTTTTGGTGATAATCACTTAAGAATTAATACTTTATTTCGTCTGTCATAGATTCTAGATTCTTGATTACAGACTGGAATGAGTAAGGTTAAATTATGATATTCCAACAACTCATTCAAAAGCACATAAGGCCCCGATAAGAAATGAAATTCAGGCGTCATTTACATTCACGTTCACAGAAAACTTCTTTGATTTCCACACATCAAACAAGACCTTAGGACCGAGAGAGGTGGCGCAGTGGTTAGCACACTAGACTCGCATTCGGGAGGAAGACGGTTCAATCCCGCGTCGGGCCGTCCTCATTTAGGTTTTCGTGATTTTCCTAAATCGCTTCAGGCAAATGCCGGTATTGTTCCTTTGAAAGGGCATGGCCGAATTCCTTGTCCTTCCTTCCCTAATCCGATGAGACAGGTGACCCCGCGGTTTGGTCTCCTCCCTCAGTTCAAGCCAACCGTACTGGCAGGAATGACGCTACGACCCGTATGGAATGTGATGGATCTTAAATAATGTACAGGAACAGATAAAACGAAATATATTATATATGAATATGTAGCTTATCCTCTACCCTCGGCATCCCTATGTCAATTGTGTTGTTCAGTCCTTGAGCTTCAGTCGTCAAACTTTGATCCCTAAGGAATGTTGGAGTTAGTAACAGGCCATATGAACACTGTAACGTGCACCGCGGTTTCTTTTGTAATTGCTACCCTCAAGCTACATGTCTGTGTCAGCACCTCTGTCTGATAGAAATCTATGGACTGTCAGTTCCCTAGCACAGCTTAGGACAGCCGTCTTATTGGGATGTCTGGAACACGTGTGCCTGTGCTGACTAGGACAAGGTTTTCGATGGCTCTGGCGTTTTAGACTATGTATGACAGCGCGCATTGGAGGGACACATTCTTCACATCCGGATGTCAAAGTATACGTTAAAGAGGAGGACACGACGTTAGGATCACAGTTTTACTTAGAACTTTGTGCGACTTTAGTATGCTATGAAAACAATATAATGTGGAGATTGTAAGGTGCACTGCTGTGGATGTTCCGAGAAAATCGCAAGAGAACTTATACGCGTCCATTATGTTCTTATGTATCTACGCGTATGTGGTGGAGGCCAATGTGTATGATGGTGAAATGGTTAGCGTTCGAGCTGTCTAAGATCGTGAGTGTAACAGGCGACAGTTCAACTTCCGCTCAGACGTAATTCTTAATCTACGTTTTTCTGTCTCCGGTCGTGTGAAAAAAAACATGTGTATTTGCATGACGTTTCAAGTTATCTTTTCCCTTGTCTATATGACAAATACCACCCTGCAAAGTGTGATGTCGAGATTATGGATAACGTCACTCAAGAAAATATTTTTCGAGGTTTTACTTGAGCTCTCCTAGCGTGTCCCTCGTCCTTGAAAATTCAATAACATATGAAATTCACTCAAACATCAAGAAAATGGACGTGGGTATTTTTTTCATTATATTTTCTCTGATATAAATTAAATAAATCGCTGGACAGCGATGGAAAAAAATAGATTAAAAAGATAGTGTTTGGAATTCTAGCCGTCGCCTCGTTCACTACTCACTTACTAAAAGAATACGCCAGCCGCTTGACCACAACGTCTGCTACTGATTGGTTAATTACACAGATACATCTCTAACATAACAGACGAGTAAAACTTGTGATTTTCTCGGAATTGCCAGAGTTGTGCACTTTACTACCTGCACATTATATTATTTTCATGGCGTACTAAAGGCGCACAAAGTTTAAAGTAAAACTGTGGTCCCAGCGTCGTGGCCTCCCCTTGTTCAAATCAGCTCCTTATTTGAAAACATAGTCTCTATTATTTTCGTGTCGCGAGTGATTCCTTTATAGTTCAAATACCACAAACAGAGATGAGGAACTTGTGGAAGATTATATTATTGCAATGAATTTCTGTAGAAGGTACAGTCGAGAAAACAATTGGTTCAGCATGTGCAAAATGGCTAAGCACGCATGGCTAGAGGACAAATGTAAGGATGTAGAGGCTTATCTCACTTGGGGTAAGATAGATACTGCCTACAGGAAAATTAAAGAGACCTTTGGAGAAAGGAGAACCACTGGCATGAATATCAAGAGTTTTGATGGAAACCCAGTTCTAAGCAAAGAAGGGAAAGCAGAAAGGTGTAAGTAGTAAATAGAGGTTCTATACAAGCGAGATGTAGTTGAGCACAATATTATGGAAATGGAAGAGGATGTAGATGAAGATGACATGGGAGATATAATACTGCGTGAACAGTTTAACAGAGCACTGAAAGACCTGAGTCGAAACAACATGCCATTACAACTACTGACAGCCTTGGGTGACCCATTCCTGACAAAACTTTACCATGTGGTGTGCAAGATGTATGAGACAGGCTAAATAGACTCTGACTTCAAGAAGAATATGATCATTCCAATCCCAAAGAACGCAGGTGTTGACAGATGTGAAAATTAACGAATTATCAGTGTAATAAGTCACAGCTGCAAAATACGCGAATTCTTTACAAACGAATGGAAAAGCTGATAGAAGTCGACCTCAGGGAAGGTCAGTTTGGATTCTGTAGAAATGTTGGAACACGTGAAGCAATACTGAACCTGTGACTTATCTTAGAAGAAAGGTAAAGAAAGGCAAACCTTCCTTTCTAGCATTTGTAGACTTAGAGAAAGCTTTTGACAATGTTGATTGGAATACTCTCTTTCAAATTCTGAAGGTGGCAGGGCTAAAATAGAGAGAGCGAGGGGATATTTGCAATTTGTACAGAAAAAAGATCGCAGATATAAGATTCGAGGGATATGAAAGGGAAGCAGTGGTTGGGAAGGGAGGGAAACAGGGTTGTA
Organism: Schistocerca gregaria; assembly: GCF_023897955.1. Classification (NCBI taxonomy): domain Eukaryota; kingdom Metazoa; phylum Arthropoda; class Insecta; order Orthoptera; family Acrididae; genus Schistocerca; species Schistocerca gregaria. The sequence continues at coordinate 482,663,869 of NC_064921.1, read as the reverse complement.
GCCTAATCCAGATGTTATTAAATTTGTATATTGAGCAAGCAGTGAAGGAAACAAAAGAAAAGTTCGGAGTAGGTATTAAAATCCATTGAGAAGAAATAAAAACTTTGAGGTTCGCTGATGACATTGTAATTCTGTCAGAGGCAGCAAAGGACTTCGAAGAGCAGCTGAACGGAATGGACAGTGTCTTGAAAGGAGGATAGAAGATGAACATTAACAAAAGCAAAACGAGGATAATGGAATGGAGTCGAATTAAAACGGGTGATGCTGAGGGAATTAGGTTAGGAAATGAGACACTTAAAGTAATAAAGGAGTATTGTTATTTTGGGAGCAAAATAATTGATGATGGGCGAAGTAGAGAGGATATCAAATGTAGATTGGCAATGGCAAGGAAAACGTTTCTGAAGTAGAGAAATTTGTTAATATGGAGTATAGATTTAAGTGTCAGGAAGTCGTTTCTGAAAGTATTTGTATGGAGCATAGCCATGTATGGAAGTGACACATGGACGATAACTAATTTGGACAAGAACAGAATAGAAGCTTTCGAAATGTGGTGTTACAGAAGTATGCTGAAGATTAGATGGGTAGATCACATAACTAATGAGGAGGTATTGAATAGAACTGGGGAGAAGAGAAGTTTGTGGCACAACTTGACTAGAAGAAGGGATTTGTTGGTAGGATATGTTATGAGACATCAAGGGATCTCCAGTTTAGTATTGGAGGGCAACGTGGAGGGTAAAAATCATAGAGGGAGACAAAGAAATGAATACACTAAGCAGGTTCAGAAGGATGTAGGCTGCTATAGGTACTGGGAGACGAAGAAGCTTGCAAAGAATAGAGTAGCATAGAGAACGGCATCAAAGCAGGCTCTGGACAGATGACCACAACAGTTCAATGAGTTACGACCTTAGGACTCAATTAAACATATGGTGGGCGTGCGTCTCATGACTGAAGACTGAAGACCAGAACATGCTACCTGTATCTTCTGTAGCTCACGTTATCGACAATATAGCAGAGCAAATAATGCTATGAGTTTCTAAGATAGATTAATTAATTTCTATGGTAGAGGTGGTGGTGGTGGTTAGCGATTAACGTCTCGTCGACAACGAGGTTATTAGAGACGGAGCGCAAGCTCGGGTTAGGGAAGGATTGGGAAGGAAATAGGCCGTGCCCTTTCAAAGGAACCATCCCAGCATTTGCCTGAAACGATTTATGGGAAATCACGGAAAACCTAAATCAGGATGGCTGGAGAAGGGATTGAACCGTCGTCCTCCAGAATACGAGTCCAGTGAGCTAACCACTGCGCCACCTCGCTCGGTGTCTATGGTAAACAGAGATTTTGTTAAGAAACCACCAAGGATCCATTTATTCAAAAAACAACTTCCAGATGCCTCCTTAACATCTTAACCAGCTTTTACACTCTGGAGAACCTGGTTAGCAGTAAACATCTTCCAGCAATGCAGAAGGTAACCGGAAATCTACTGGAGGATACCACCTCTATAACTTCTGAAAAACAGTTACTCAATGATCCCTCAATCCACCAGAGTTGGCTTATATTAGACCCAACAACATGTTTATGACAGGAATTATTTCGAATTACAAGGTTTATGATGACTCATCTATGAGAACATTTCTTTACTGGAGGAAAGTATAAAGAAAATTAATGAAGCGGCAAGTGAAGTTGTAGGTAGGTTGTTTACGTTTTTATGTTGGTAGCACCATGTAGCGCTCCGTATGGAAATCGCTGACTGCACTGTGTGCAGTCTGTGGCTGGTTGGACTCATTGTTGGAGCATTCGCTTGCGTAGCGTTCGGCAGATGGATGTGAACAGCGCATAGCATTGGGCAGTTGGAGGTGAGCCACCAGCAGTGATGGCTGTGGGAGAGAGATGCCTGAGTTTTCAGAGGTTACTAGGAGCAGACGATCTGAAGGTGTGCCCGTCAGAAGAAGGAAATTTGTAGAGATAGAGGTCATGAACTGATATATAAATTATGACTTTTGAACACTATTAAGATAAATATATTCTTTGTTTTCTATCAAAATCTTTCATTTGCTAATTATGTCTATCAGTAGTTAGTGCCTTCAGTAGTTAGAATCTTTTATTTAGTTGGCACTATTGGCGCTCGCTGAATTGCAGTAGTTCGACTAACGAAGACTTTTGTGAGGTTAGTGATTCAAGAAATGTATAGGTTACCATTAGTCAAGGTTATTCTTTTGTATTGATTATTGAACGTCAGACTGAGTTGCGCTAATAATATTGTGTGTCAGTTTAGTGATGATCAGAATAAGTAAAGAGAAAACTGTCTGAGTACGTTCAGTTTTGTTCAGTTGTTTGAAAATCAAATAACGTAAGAGTTTTTCCAGCAATGTCATTCTTTACATACAAAGGGGAAGTTTCAGCGTGAGAGATGAAGTATGGACAAAAATTCAAACTTTTAACAGAAGTATCCCGGCCTCAAGGACTTGTCCATCTCTGATTGCAGAGTTCCCATCCAGCACATGACAATTCACTGTGGTATTTGTTGATGTAGAGCGTTCTTTTCTGGCATGTAAGCCAATATTACCTTGCCAGCACCATAGCGGGTTCGCTGGTAAACGAAGAAAAGTTTATAGTTAGTTAATGTAACACCACGTATAGTCTGAATGTGTATCTGAATGTGTCTTATCTGGAATTTGCTAAATTACATGTTACATGTATATCAACACAACGCTGTATATTCTGATGACGTATACTTACATACAACCTTATAGGTTGTGTAGATGAATGTATTTTTATCTTGGAAAATATAAGAAGGTGTGGGGTCAGTTTCAACATTGTTGGCTGGGTTGTGTAACTGTGCACACTTCCTTTTTCCGTATTCTGAACGAATAATAATATGCTCATGTATCAACATTGTGTGCCCCCACAGTCATTCACTCCCTGACTTCTAATAATAATCTATAACTACAAGAGGAACCCTTAACCTGAAGTTTTAACCGAGTTTTCACATCAGCTATCACAAACCTCATTAATCAGAATGGACACCAAGAAGCGGGATAGTGAAAGATTTCCTTTCATGTAGGTAACCAATGTAAATATTAAGACACTAGGCTACCTCTAATGTGACTTCCAGCGAAGAGAAGACACACAGCTAGCGCACATAACAGGGGTAATCAATGCCTTCATGGTCATCAATAAGTATTACACAATCAAGATAGCGTCAAACCACACACTTCTTGTCGATACACTAAGTCACTATCGCCCCCTTCCCACTTTACCACCTAACCACTTGAAAATTCTAAGATAAACATAAAAAAAACAAGTAACCTTGACATGAATGCATACCACCACAGAAGTCAAAAATACTTACATGAAACTGTGTACACATACATACTTCTCTATTTAATCAGTGTAATATTAAAGTGATGCATAAAAGTGGTGTCAAGTTGCATCAACTCCATACAACTCACCTGCAAGTCAAAAACATTTACATGAAACAGCATTATTTACTTCACTACCCATACAGAACTCATTTTAACAGCACAATCAGTTAAAGAAATGAAATTCCTCATGTTTTAAAAATGTATTAGATAACAGCTAAAAACTTAGAACATGTCATCATCTATTACAATGCAATGATCACCACGAAAAAGTAGAATGAGTTGCAGTTGAAGGACATGAAATGGGTCTCCAGATTTGCCTTTTATGTTACAGTAAACCAGAAACAATTGACCTACGTTACATCAAACCTGTAACAATTTTCCAACCGAATGCATCAATTTGCCGCTGAAACTGTATCATATTGCCCCAAAACTATATCAGCTCGACATTCCTAGCAGTACCAAGCTGCCTCATGTTACAATTAAACTGTAACAATTTATTTTCACATTCTATTATATTAGCACTTTTTCCATAGATCATGAATACCACATTTCGAAATGCTTTTTTACAGTTACTACTTCATATCTAAAACTTCATCTATAGAGTAGAAGGAATTGTAATTCAGTAATTCTTTTAATTCGTTTTCATAAGCTTGTTGGATACCTGTCAGACTGTTAAGGCTTCTTTGCCTAATGATGAAAGATTTTTATGCCAGCATAATTCACCCCTTTATGTGCCAAAGTCGTATTTAACCCAGAAGTGTGAAGATCTCTCCTCCTCCCAATAACGTAGCTATTCAGTTTGCTGTTATTTTTTAATTGGCATTGGTTATTAATAACAAATTTCATAAGTAAATATATCTATTGTGAAGGTACTGTGAATATCCTGAGTTCCCCAAACAAATGTCTGCAAGATGATCTTGGGTGAGCTCCATTTATTATTCTAACTAAACACCTTTGTGCTATGAATGTTTTTCCTCTTTATGAAGAATTACCCTAAACTATGTTGCCATATGGAAGCAGTAAATGAAAATAGGCATATTGGCTAATTCTCTGACACATTTATCGCAAAATTTTGCAACAACCCTAGTAGCATAAGTAGCTGAATGTGAAAGTTTCTACACATCGTTTATGTGTCTTTTCCAATTGAATTTCTCATCGATGCACACACCCAGAAATTTTGAATATTATTGCTTCCCAACAGACTTCTGTTGAAAGTCTTTACTTATCAAAGGCGTTACGTCATTTACTGTACAGAACTGAATATACTGCGTTTTCTCAAAATTTTGTGAGAGTCCATTAGCAGAGAACCGTTTATTAATTTTCTGAAAGATAGTTTTTACAATTTCCTCGGCTATTTCTTGTTTCATGAGTGTTATTACTATGTTTGTATTGTCAGCAAAAAGATCTAGCTTGGCATCTTTGGGATTACATATTTCAGGTCATTCATCTATGTTAAGAAAAATAAGGGTACACTGTTTTTTATATCTCCCCAAATAGAGGACACTGCTGATTTTTGCAGACTATTTGTGCTCTTAATTTTAACCTCCTGCACTGTTCCAGATAAATATTAATTAAAATATTTGTGCACTGTCATATTGATACCACATTAATTAAGCTTACCTGGAAGTGTTTCAAGACTCACACAATCAGAAAGCTTTGAGAGATCACAAAAAGTGTTCGGTTATTCAGGGCATTTAATAATTGTTCAGTTATTCAGAGCGTTTAATAACTGACCAGTGAAAGCATATATAGCATTTTCTGTTGAAAAGTCTTTCTGAAAACAAAACTGACATAATTTTAGTACTTGAATTTTTACTAATATGTGAAGCTGCTCTTAAATACTCTAACACTTATATATGGCTCAGAATGCCACTTTTCTGTTGGGAACAAGCTTTTAGTACTCCAATGGAAATGCCATCTGTTCCATGTGAGCTTTTACTTTTGTGTGAATTTATTACTTTCCTAATTTCAGTAGGAGAGGTTGGTTAAATTTCAGTTTCATCAGGTTGTGTAGGTGTTCCCACGTCCATGTACAGACTTGCATTTTTTAATAGATACAACTTTATCGTATTTTCTATAAAGAAATGATTTGTAAATTGTTGTCTATGCTAACTTTTTGTTAACAAACTTTTCATTCAGTTTGACAGAAATACGGTCTTCTTGTGCTCTCAGTTGCCATGTTTCCCTTTGAACCATATTCCAAATTGTTTTAACTTTATTATCAGACTTGCAAATCTTTTAGTAACTTGTATTAATACAGTGCAGTAGTTTTTACTTATTTGACTGGTTCTGGGTCATTATTCCTTCTAGCTGTAAGATAGTTTCGCCTTTTATGTTTACAAGATATCATCATCCCTTTAGCGAGCAATGGGTTTCTTGGTGGTTTCCTACAATTATGTTGCATTGTTTTCTTAGGCAAACTATTTTCACATATACTCACAAAGGTATCCTGAGAAAGTTAAATTTTAAATTTGTACTAGGTTCCTGTTAAATGTCATCCCCATCAAACTATTGCAAGCTTTCCCTAAAATTATGAGTGCTCAATCACTAATTGAATGCACAGTTTTTCAGGTGCATTATTCCTATTAGTTACACATCAGAATATTCTATAAATTTATGTGGAACTCCAAAGTGTGTCTATACTATTAATATAGTAACATAACGCCCTTAAAATTAGGGTAACATTCCAAACCTGAAAAAATTAGTTCCACTATCACATATGCATAATATGGGCCTTACGTGTTTTTCGAAAATAAATAGAACTATTGATTGCCTGAGTAGATGCGGCACTACTAAATACATCTGTAACGAAACAACAGAAATTCTACACTGATACTTACTCAGCCGTCTTAAACCTGTATGAAAACCTACATCAAAAGTATATAGAAAATGGCCCTAAGGATTCTTTTTCGAGAAATGTTTTGAAACAAGTGAAACATTCAATAGATAAGACGGAATAGGCTTTAATTTACTTCCTTATATTGTAATATTAACTTACCTGACAGTTATTAAAGAATTAACTAATTATCTTCAGGATCTCTGTCTTGCAAGCATGTGTGGTCTGCTCCAGGACTGCCAAAAACATTTCGCTTGAAGCAAATTGTATTCCATTCTATGTTCGATTACAGATTTTAAAACAATTTTAACAAATTGTCCCACACATTCCTGCATTAAATTAAAACATATAAACTGTCCCTCAACGATGGTCAGTTGACAGGTGCTTACCATTATGTTTCACGCTATTTGTTGGGGCAATGAGATGTACTTCTGTCAAAACAGTACTATCCTGTCATTTAAATTTGATCTGACAAAATATTTTCACAGTGGCTAACACCCATCACATAGTGGGAATAAGTACTGACTCAAATTACTCTGCCATACTCTACACAAAAACCAGATTAAAAAAGCTTTCAACATTTTTACATAAAGTTTATTCACATTCAACGTTTCTACACAAACAAAATATTTCACTATCTAAGGAATTAAGTTAGATCACCAAATTTCCATTGGAAAGCAGACATTAAGATAGGAAAAACATGAGTACATGAATTCACATCAGTTATAATTAACATTTTCTTAAACAAATTTTTCAGGTACTTATATTTTTACATTTCTTCAGCAATTTATAATTTTTACACGTTTTACACTTATCACCTTTCCTAGTCACAGACCACAAGTCACCGTATTTACCTGATCAGGAAGCATCAAACATTATAGTCTTGCGCCCATAAAGCAACTTTATGTGGTTCAATAACAAGAAGAGTATGTCAGTCAGCTCGATTTAAACATTGAACAGTGGATTTTACATTCAAATACAGAGTATTTTGCCTGAATTCATCAATGGTTAACCTATTAACAGAAGATTGTGTTATACCTTCTGCTCTCCACATTATGGGCCCAGATTTGGTCTCAAGAGCATACACTCTTGTTCTTAAGTGGACAAATTCTGTAATAGGTTCATTGTAGAATTCGTCTGTTACTGAACCAAGTTTCTTTTAATTGACACACGTTGAATGACTCCTGCTTTTGTGGTGAGAGCTTGACTGCCATTGTAAATTAATCTTTTTTGATTCTTGACAATTACAGATCTGCTATTAGGTCTCACACACACGCATAATCTTACCAACATTAATATTAACATTGCATGTATGTTAGTAATGTAAAGGACATAAATGACCGAAATGAATTAATAAATGGAATAAATTTAATTCTGCACCTCATGAACCATGAACCATGGACCTTGCTGTTGGTGGGGAAGCTTGGTGCCTCACCGATACAGATAGCCATATTGTAACTGCAACCACAACGGAGGGGTATCTGTTGAAAGGCCAGACAAATCTGTGGTTCATGACGAGAAGCAGCAGCCCTTTCAGTAGTTTCAGGGGTAACAGTCTGGATCATGGACGGATTTGGCCTTGTAACATTAGCCAAAACGGCCTTTTTCTCCTAGTACTGCAAACAGTTGAAAGCAAGGGGAAACTACAGCCAAAAGTTTGCCTGAGAGTATGCAGCTTTATTGTATGGTTAAATGATGATGGTGTCCTCTTGAGTAAAATATTCTGGAGGTGAAATAGTCGCCCAATCTGATCTCCGGGTGAGGACTACTCAGCCGGATGTCGTTATCAGGAGAAACAAAAGTGGCGTTCTACAGATCGGAGTGTGGAGTAGCAGGTCCCTTAATTGGGCAGATAGGTTAGAAAAATGAAAACGGGAAATGGATAGGTTAAAGTTAGATACAGTAAAAATAAGTGAAGGAAATGGATAGGTTAAAGTTAGATATAGTAAAAATAAGAGAAGTTTGGTGGTAGGAGGAACTAAACATCTGGTCAGCTGAATACAGCGTCATAAATACAAAATCAAATAGGGGTATTGCAGGATTAGGTTTAATAATGAATAAAAAAATTAAGAGCGAGCGTAAGCTACTACTAACAGCTTAGTGAACGCATTATTGTAGGTAAGATAGGCACGAAGCACACACCTACCACACTAGTACAGCTTCATACTCCTGCTGGCTACGCAGATGACGAAGAGATGGAAGAAATGCACGATGAAATAAAACAAATTATTCAGATAGTGAAGGGAGACGAAAATTTAAGTCGTGGGGGACTAGAATTCGATAGTACGAAAAGTAAGAGAAGACATAGTAGTAGGTGAATATGGAATGGCGGCAAGGACCGAAACAGGAAGCCGTCTGGTAGACGTTTGCACAGAGAATAACTTAATCATACCTAACACTTGGTTCAATAATCATGAAAGAAGGTTGATTACGTGTAAGAGGCCTGGAGACACTGGAAGGTTTCAGATAGATTATATAAAGATAATAACGAGATTTAGGCACCATGTTTGAAATTGTTAAGACATTTCCAGACGCTGATGTGGACTCTGACCACAATGTATCGGTTATGAAGTTTAGATTAAAACTGAAGAAATTGCAAAAAGTGAGAATTTAAGGACATTGGACCTGGATAAACTGAAAGAAGCAGAGGTTGTGGAGAGTTTCAGAGACAGCATTAGGGAACGATTGACAGGATTGGGGGAAAGAAATGCAGTAGATGAACAGCGGGTAGCTTTGAGAGATGAAACAATGAAGGCAGCAGAGGATCAAGTAGGTAAAAAGGCGAGGGATAATAGAAATCTTGGGTACCAGAAGAGGTACTGAACTTAATTAATGAAAGGAAAAAATATAAAACTGCAGTAAATGATGCAGGCAAAAAGGAAACAAACCTCTCAAAAATGAGATTGACAGCAAGTGCAAATTGGCTAAGCACGCATGGCTAGAGGAAATATGTAAGGTTGTAAAGGCAGTTATCACTAGGGGTAAGATAGATATTGCCTACAGGGAGACACTGGAAGTTTTCAGATAGATTATATAAAAGAAAAGAGAATCTCTTGCATGAATATCAAAAGCTTAGATGGGAAACAAGTTCTGGGCAAACGAGAGAAAGGAGAATGGTAGAAGGAATATATAGATCATCTATACAAGGGCGATGTACTACATGGCAGTATTACAGAAATGGAAGAGGATGTAGATGAAGACGGAATGGGAGATATGACACTGCGTGAAGAATTTGACAGAACACTGAAAGACCTGATTCGAAACAAGGACCTAGAAAATATTCCGTTAGAACTACTGGCAGCCTTGGGAGAGCCAGCCCTGACAAAACCCTACCATCTGGCGAGCAAGATGTATGAGAAAGGCGAAATACCCTCAGACTTCAAGAAGAATATAATAATTCCAATCCCAAAGAAAGCAAATGTTGACAGCTGTGAAAATTACCGAACTATCAGTTTAATACGACACGGATGCAAAATACTAACAGGAATTCTATACATATGAATGGAAAAACTGGTAGAAGCCGTCCTTGGGAAAGATCAGCTGGGATTCCGTAGAAATCTTGGAACACATGAGCAAAACTGACCATACGAATTATCTTCGAATGTATATCAAGGAAGGGCAAACCTATTTTTCTATCGTTTGCAGACTTAGAGAAAGCATTTGACAATGTTGACTGTAGTATTCCGTTTCAAATTCTAAAGGTGTCATGGGTCAAATACAGGGATCGGAGGGCTATTTACAATTTGTACAGACGACAGATGGCAGTTATAAGATTCGATTGCATGAACGAGAAGCAGTGGTAGGGAAGGTAGTGGGATAGCGTGGTAGCCTATTCCCAATGTTATTCAAAATGTATATTGAGGAAGCAGTAAAGGAAACAAAAGAAAAATTGGGAGTAGGAGTTAAAATTTGTGGTTCGGTGATGACATTGTAATTCTGTCAGAGACAGCAAAGGACCTGCAAGAGCAGTTGAACGGAATGGACAGCGTCTTGAAATGAAGCCATAGGATGACTATCACCAGAAGCAGAACGAGGATAGGGGTGTAGTCGAATTAAATCAGTTGATGCTGAGAGAATTAATTAGGGAATGAGTAACTTAAAATAGAAAATGATTTGTGCTATTTGGGTAGCAAAATAACTGATGGTGGTCGAATTAGAGAAGACATAAAATGTAGACTGGCAATGGCAAGGAAAGCGTTTCTGAAGAAGAGAAATTTGCTGTCATGGATTATCGATTTAACAAGAAGTCTTCTCTTAAAGTATTTGTATTGTGAGCTAACATCCGCATACATGTTCGGACTCACATGCGGTTCCTCTTGGACGAAATGTCTTGGCTCATTCTCGTCTAGGGGTTGAACCGCACGTGTCACATTACACGCCCTAAATGAGACACTTGTGGCCCTTTGATTAAACTGACTGATGGCAAGATTGGAAAATACAAAGTCAATATAACATATACTAACAGTAATAATATCAGGAACTAAATTAATGACCCTTAAATGATGTATGTTACACAGTTACGATTTGGATAGAATAATTTTTATTCAGAAAGCAAACTAACAGCAAAAGTGGTCCTACTTTCAATTACTGTTACACTCGAGCTCATATCCACTTGACTGAGTTCCATCATTCACAATCTCATCGCGAATCGCAATACTCCACCTCGTCATTTACACGAAAAGTTAGAGTTCACACCAGGCGCACGGCTGCTCACCGCTCAGAGACTAAGTTCCTCAATACCTCACTTTTCACTACCTAGTTGCCTAATGACCGACTGCTCGCCTTCACGTTTGCACCAGCTCTTCCCTTTGTCAGTCTCCGGCCGCGTTTCCCGCTCAACGAACATCTTCGCTCAACTGTCTAGCGCAGTTTCCTTTCCTGAAGCCGTCCATCTAGTTGGCTACAGCTTATTTGAACTAAATAAAGTAACAATAATATAAATTACGTAATAAACGTTAAATTCTTTTACATAAAACCACTACTATTTCCTTTTTAACTTTGAATGTCATGACCAGTATCCTTGCATCATTGTGTTTCCTGATAAATAAATAAAGAAAAAAGTATCTATTATGCACTGAACTTTACAACAAATATTATATTACCTGATGATTCAATAAGGTGTGATGCTGTCACCGTTCAATGTGTTTTGTGTGGAGAAAATGATGATCTGATGCTTAACTGAAAACACTGATAACTTAAATTTACTATATCTTTTAAACAAATAAAGTTAAACAATTGATATTTAGAACATTTGTCCTTTAAATGATGGCTTCTATATGAAATGTCAATCATTACAATGGACCAAAGCGTTCAGGTTTTAGCATTCAGACAAAAGTAGTTAATTTCACTTTAACAGTAAATCCTAAACTCAATATTCGTCTTTTATTGGGATCACCATGAAAATATATCGATAACAGCAGATTAAAATTACTGTGGCTTGATTCCCTGCACTGCTGCAGAATTAAATAGTTTTCATAAATGTCTCCCAGTACAGTCGATCTTAGGACCGCCATATTTAACACTGCTATGTCTCCTCGGCCATAAAATCCTTCTACTCGGTTTCCCTATGATGTAGGTTCTAGTCTGTCTCATTCGCACACTACAGCGCTTAGTCACAATAGGCGCCTGTGAATTTCTCCATCTCGTGGTGAAACTGCGCTTCTTGTAGCACACGGTCCTCGACGACAGGGTTCGTTTAACCATTCCTGTAGGCTGATTTGTTCAACCGTATATTTAAATGAGAGTGCATTGCTTGTTAACTCACAGAACGGAGTGTAGCCATATATGGAAGTGAAACATGGACGATAAATTCCTTAGAAAAGAAGTGACTAGAAGCTTTCGAAACGTGGTGTTACAGAGGAATGTTGAAGAGTAGGTGGGAGGATCACATAACTAATGACGAAGTACTCAACTTAATTGGGTAGAAGAGGAATCTGTGGCACAAGTTGACTAGAAGAACGGATCGTTGGGTACGACATGTTCTGAAGTATCACGAGATAACAAATTTAGTACTGGAGAACACAGTGGATGGTAAAAATCGTTTAGGAGACCCAAAGATGAATACACTGAGCAGATTCAGGAGGATGTAGGTTGCAGTATGTACTGGCAGATGATGAATCTTGCACAGGATGGAGTAGTATAGAGAACTGCATCAAAGCAGGCCCTGGACAGAAGACCACAACTGGTCAATGGGTTACGACCTTAGCACTCATTTAAACATATGGTGGGCGTGTGTAGAACATGAGGAGACCAACAGTTTTGTAATGTTTATAGAGCTTATATACATAGTGTTCTGTTTTCGGGTTTCCAAAAAAAAAAAAATTGGGAGACCGAGACAATTATGAGATGATGGGTGTGATTCCTCATACTGAAGTTAACTGAAAATTGGGCACATTGATTACAAGGCAATACAAACAGAACCTTACTAATAACCCACCATCATTTAACCATTTAGCTAGCCAATTATTGTTTTACACTCTAATGGAGATGATGCATGTAAAGAACACGGAATTTGATATTTCAAACACAGGTGGCTGTGTGTGTGTGTGTGTGTGTGTGTGTGTGTGTGTGTGTGTGTGTGTCTGTATGTATGTGTGTATGTGTGTGTGTGTTTGTAATTCTGGGGCAAATACCTTGGGGCTTGAAGTAAATGTTACAGATATTATGCAACTTCGTGACATTTTCGCATATCATTTTAATATAACGCTGATGAAACTCAAGGTTTTGTATCTGTATGCCAATTTAAGTAAGTTCATGGAAACTCCTATCAAAATAAGAGATACTTAATTTTTACTCCATATTTCGCCCTACAACTTTTCCCATATATTCTGATTGGTTGCCTCATTTTAATGCTTCACTGTGACTGGAGTGAGGTGGGTAGAGGCTTGAACTTTTTAAATTCAATTTTATTTATTTGTTTATTGGAACTACGTTGTAATTGGCCTTTTCATTTTAATTTTGTAAGGTGACTGGCTTGCGAGAAGGGTGAGAGGGAGGGGGAAAGGGCAGTGGATTGATGACATCACTGACAAGGAAGGCAGGATAAGGTGCCACCTTGGTGATGGCTATGATGACATCATTGCCTTCGATATGTGGCAAACCGCCTGGCTGCTTTCCGTGGTAAATGGCCATCAGTCCTCATAGAGTAACTGTTTAGATATACAGCACAATGTCAAACAGATAACATTAAAAATGAAGAAAAGGAAGAGACTGTCCTCAGCTGGAGTAGTGACGTGCTCGCTGCACCGATGATATTCTCTGTTCCAACATTTGTAAAAAGTTAACTTCATAATTGAATAAGCCTAAGTTAACATTCTTGACTTCACATAATACATCAAAGCTGCACAGACCAATAAAGAAGATGTAAATGCTAGATGAATTGAGAGCAACAAAGATATATAACCATCTTACCTAGAGCTAAAGTAACCAAGAAAAGTTTGAGCATACCCACCAAGCGATTCCCCTTCACCCCATTCGCTTTCAGGTCAAAATTAATATTACATAAACAAAATAAAATAATATGATATGTGCTGTGAGCACTTTTCTTTCCATGAATCAAAATCATCTCACTATTTTCGCACGGCATTCTACAACAGTATCATGGCATTAAAATGCTGCTCAGAAAAAGCACGTGGAGAACATCTGTGACAAATAAGCCACATTAAAAGCTTCATATTGTAAGTAGGCTGTTTAGGTTTTCTTGTTGGTAACGCCACATAGCGCTCGGTATGAAAAAATCACTGGCTGTGCCGTGTGCAGTCTGTGTTTAGTCTGCATTGTTGTCTGCCATTGTAGTGTTGGGCAGCGGCAGCTGGATGCTAACAGCGCGTAGCGTTGTGCAGTTGGAGATGAGCCGCCAGCAGTGGTGGACGTGGGGAGAGAGATGGTGGAGTTTTGAAATTTGTAAGAATTGGTGTCACGAACTGATATATATATATTATGACTATTAAGGTAAATACATTGTTTGTTCTGTATTAAAATCTTTCATTTGCTAACTATGCCTATCAGTAGTTAGTGCCTTCAGTAGTTTGAATCTTTTATTTAGCTGGCACTAGTGGCGCTCGCTGTATTGCAGTAGCTTGAGTAACGAAGATTTTTGTGAGGTAAGTGATTTGTGAAAGGTATAGGTTAATGTTAGTCAGGGCCATTCTTTTGTAGGGATTATTGAAAGTCAGATTGCGTTGCGCTAAAAATATTGTGTGTCAGTTTAAGCACAGTCGTGTATAAATTGTTCTAAGGGGACGTTTCATATGTCGACCCTTAGCCAAGGATACCTCACTGGAATCTTCAGATTTTTTTCTTGTAGTTTGTGTAATTAGTGTAGCTTTTGTTTACTGCTAGCGCGTAATCATAGAATTTCCTTTGTAGTTGCAGTCTTTCATTGTTGTACAGTATAACAGTTGTGGCATGCATGTAGTTTTGCACAAAGTATTTCGCAGCTGCGCTTACAATTAACTAGATATTATTTTCAGTGATATGTTAATGTGTTCTCTTATTTTTGCTTTTCAAATTGTGCTTTTTTGTGTTGTCGTGTGAAATATTGTGACAATAATGGCGTATGAAAAACGTAATACTAGGCTCCAAAGTAAACTGAGAAATGACAGTGAAGACGAAAGCAGTGTGTTAGCGCCACCATGTAATGAATTAACTAATGTTCAAAGTAGTAATTTGGTAATTGTGCATAGGGAAATGGAGCGGGTTGCAAATAATGGTGTAGGCAGTGAAACAATTAGTGAACAGGAAAGCGTTATCGATCGATCGGTCGGCAACAGTTCGCCTCAGGATTCCGAAATGACAGGACACAATATTGCAAATACTGTACATTCAGGTTTTGCGTCCTCACCGTTTTCTCAAATAAGTCAAGACACATTTTCTGTTTTTCAAACTGCGAATATTGCCGGTGCAAATGCATTGCCGAATAGGACTAAGGAACATGTTTCAGACACCAGTGCATTGTTATTACAATTAATGCAACAAATGGGACAAAAGTTTCAAAAGTTAGACACAATGGAACAAAATCTTCAAAAGTTAGACACAATGGAACAAAATCAGAGACAAACACAGCAAAAGCTTCAAAAGTTAGACACAATGGAACAAAAGCTTCAAAAGTTAGACACCACACTTGAACTAACACGTGAAGATTTAACTAATGAGTTACATAACATTGAATCGAAATGTCAAAAAGTCTGTAATGACGTAAAAACACAAATTTGTGAGCATTTCCAACCTATTTTTTCGCGGCATGAAAATGCATTACAGAATCACGAAGCAGCCATAAAAGAACTGCAAACTATTGTTCATGAAAATCATGAGACCTTGCAAGCTAAAATTGACTCAGTTGCATCTACCGATTCGGTTACGCAACTTGCAAAAACTCAAGCGAACTTAAAGGACACAGTAGATACTCTGAAAATTGGTTCAGAAAGACACACAGAGGAAATAATTTCACTGTCGGATAAAGTAGCCGAACTTTCAGATCAGTTCACTAACTTATCTACGAAGGTAGATGATGATCTGAATGACACAAAACCTGTAGCCTTCACTGACACTGAAGAGTATGAACAAATTAGGAAATTCAAACAGAATCAAAATCAAATCAACACACAGTACAAAAGAGAAATGCGGGAAGTACAAGATCAGTTGGCTCAAGTAATACAAGAATTACATATTTCAGAGGACACTCGCGCCCCAGTATGGGAAGAGGGACATAGCAATACAGAACAACCACAAAATAATAACACAGGGCATTTCGGAAATCATGAAAGTAATTGGCAAAGTACACCGAATTTTGAGATGGAACCGCCGAAACGACGTAACAATGACCGATATGCGACCCGCCGACACGATGATTTTGACTATAAGCTGTTCATTACTACACGTAAATTCAAAGCATTTAAGAATTCTGGCAACGACATTCATCCACAAGCGTGGCTCCATCAATTCTCTCATTGTTTTCCTCCCAACTGGTCACTAGAGCACAGATTAGAATTTAAGTGTGGCTATTTAGAGAATGAACCAGCTGTAAGAATGCGATCGGTCATTCACGATTGCCACAGTGAAGGAGAATTTTACCATGCCTTCCTCTCAGCATATTGGTCCCAAGCCACACAAAACCGAGTAAAACATAGCATCATAATGATGAAACATTTCGAACAATCTGAATTTTCCAGTCTTGTCAAATATTTTGAAGACATGTTACATAAGAATCAGTATCTTTCAAACCCATACAGCCCCTCAGAACTCATCCGCATTTGCTTAATCAAATTACCTGAACATTTACGACAGATTATTTTAGCAGGACGATGCAAAGACGACATTGAAGCTTTTCAGGGACTCTTACAAGAACTGGAAATTGACACTGACAATCGAACGCGAAAACAGGAACACCACAATTACAGGTCACACCTGTCACAATTCCGCGATGACAGAAATAATACACGACAAGGCTATTCGTACAACGTAAATCGTGACCAAAACGGACACCAGCCGTATGACAACCGTTGGCAGAGTAGTAATTATTGCAGGGAAAGATCACCTCTCCGCGGTAATGACTATCACAGAGACAATCAGAGAAACAGACAATATGGAAACCAAAATTATTATTATCAAGGGAGACGGAATAACTTAAGACGCAACGGTCCAGCGCGCAGTTACGATTCAGGGAGAAATTCTCCACCACGTGACCGACAAGAAAGAAACTATGGAATCTACCGACATGACGACACACGATATAATCGTAACGACAGACCTGAATTGCAGCAGAACTGACGGGAATCCAACAGAGCAGGGCCCTCTCGACAAGGTGAATTTGTAGAAGTTAGGTCTCCTAATCCCATTAACGACTCGTGCCAACAAAGACACAATAGGCAATGACTCATACCGCTGGCAGCCACAAAACGTACGCATTAAACTGACGAATCAGCTGCCGTAGCTAGTAATTACGTAAAAATGGAAGACATTAGGGACATCTTACTCCAGGAACAGGACGTAAAACATAACAACATTGCATATCCTGTGATTCACATTACAGTAAATGACGTAAAATTTACGGCAGTACTTGACTCAGGCAGTCCCATTTCAGTAATTAGTGAAACAGCTTTTAGTAAATGCAGCAAATCGAAAGATTGCCCCACACTTCCTTTACACAAGATTAAATTACAAGGTGCAGTCATTGGAAAAAAGTGTAGATGTACGCCAACAAACCAACTTAGAATTCTTTTGTCAAAGCCACAGCTTCTCTATGAATTTTCTTATTGTTGCATTATTGTCGACGGAAATTATACTGGGAGTTGACTTTTTGAATGAAAACAAAGCAATCTTAAACTTTCACGATGCTGAAATAAGTTTGGAGAAAGAAGGTAAGTCAATAGCTTTGAAATTTGAAGATTGGCTCTCAAACCATGACGTGGAAATTAATCAGGTTTACCTTCTGTTAGACAACAGTTCGGAATTTTCTACGGAACTAGACACTAACAGTCGCTCTGCAAGTACTGACAGGGATGATATCGACGGCACAATTGAAACTAATGAGTTAATTCAGAATAAAATTCAAACAATTGAGAATTGTAATGACACTGATAGGCAGGACCTTTTTGAGATTTTACAAGCACATTCCACAGTTTTTACTTACAAAACAGGAACAATCAAGGGATTTCAATACCAATTTCGTGTTCGTGAGCATACTAAATTTTGTGTTAGACCATACGTAATTCCAGCACATTATAGGGACCGTGTTAGAACAGAAATACAATCCATGCTTGACGACGGCATTATTGAGCCTGCAGTAAGCTCATACAACAATCCATTACATGTTGTTGAGAAGAAAAATGAATCGATCAGGCTTGTCTTAGATTCGAGACAAATCAATACTATCATTATTCCTGAAACAGACAGGCCGCTAACGTTGGAAGAACTTCTTCAAAATTTTAATGGTGTAAAAGTGTTGTCTTCCATTGATCTCAGATCCAGCTTTTATCACATCGAACTTCATCCAGAATGTAGAAAATACACAGCTTTCCTTTGTTTCGGCGTTTGTTATCAGTTTCGGAAACTTCCTTTTGGTTTGAACATTTCCTCTGCAGCATTCATTCGCGGGCTAAATTCCATATTACCTGAGCTCTTAAAACGTCACATCACCTTATATGTGGACGATATTCTGATAGCAGAAGCCTCATGGGAACAACATAATCGCATCCTCAACAGCGTGTTACATATTTTTGCAGAATCTGGAATTACAGTTAACTTGGAAAAGTCTGAATTCGGTAGGACAAAAGTGAAGTTTTTGGGACATATTATTTCTTCTGAAGGCATCCAGCCGGATCCTGAAAAGTTAGAAGCAATCAGAGCATTCCAATTCCATCCACAAAAAAACAAGTCCGCACTTTTCTAGGTCTCGTAAATTTTACCGTCGTTTTCTGAATATGCAAATTCTAGTTACACCAAAACTTTGTTCTCTCACTGGAAAAATACTATTTGGAACTGGGACGAAAAAGCACAGTTGGAATTCAATTCTTTGAAAGAATCGTTACTTAACGCGCCAATACTAGCTCATCCAGATCTCTCACAAGATTTTTGCCTTAGCATGGATTCTTCTAAAGTCGGTCTTGGTGCCCATTTACTTCAAGAAGCCACAGAAAGTGACATTACTGTTCAGAAAACCATTGCTTTTGCTAGCCGAGTGCTAACAAAATCTGAAAAAAATTATTCCGTTACTGAATTAGAAGCTTTAGCTATCGTTTGGGCATTTAACAAATTCCGTTTCTTTCTTTATGGTAAGCACGTAAAAGTATACAGTGACCATCGTGCATTACAATTTCTTATGTCTTCAAAATTAAATCATGACAGGTTGAAACGTTGGGCATTGTTTCTGCAAGAATTCCACTTCACAATAGTCTACATTCCCGGCAAGGAGAACATTGTTGCGGACGCACTGTCACGTGCACCGGCTGGGATTGAGAAAAGTAACACAGAAAGCAACCTCGAGAGAAATTTCAGTATTCTTTACATTAAGAAAGTCGCCTTTGAAAACTTCATCACCACATGTTTAAAGGACATTGCTCATGAACAAGATAAAGATCCGATTTGGAAAGACATCAAAAGTAAATGGCATGAAAAGACACACACACAGATTCGGCATTATTATCTGGTTAGAAACAACATACTGTTCAAACGATGCACTTTTAATGACAAGCTATGGGTACTTTGCATTCCAGACGATTTTGTTAATAAGCTCATTTGGTACATTCATTTCAGCTATGCACATTTTGGTCCACGAAAATGTTATCATACTCTTCGAACGACTTGTTATTTTAACAATATGGAAAAGAGGATTCAAAGAGTCTTGTCTATTTGTAAACTTTGTCAAAAGGCGAAACCATCTACTGTCTCTCATCGTGCTCCATTGTTTCCTATCATTCCTTCTAAATTAAAAGAATTTGCTGCTGTTGATCTCTTGGGACCGCTTGTCGGAACATCTAATGGATTTTCGTACGTTCTAGTCGCTGTTGAACTTACTTCAAAATTTGTTTCTTTCACTCCGTTACGTAAAGCCACTGGACGGTCTGTATCCAACGCCTTTGTTAGAAATTTCTTACGTGAAGTTGGACACGTTAGTAAAGTAATTTCAGATAACGGACCGCAATCCAGATCTGCTGTTTGGTCACGCATGCTTCGTAACCATAAAATCAAATCTGTTTTTATTTCATTGTACTCACCACATTGTAACCCGTCTGAACGGATTATGAAAGAAATCAATAAGTTTTGCAGACTTTATTGTCACAGAAAGCATCAGCATTGGGACAGATATTTACACTTATTTCAAAACGTGCTGAATGAAATGCCTCATGACTCCACTGCTTTACCACCTGTTCTTGTACTGAAGAATAAAGAACCACCAAACAGAATCAGAGAGCTTGTACCTTTTCCGAATACACGTAAACTTCGACACAAAGACATAATTGATTTGGCTATTAAAAATATAAATTCTGCTGCAGACAAAAGGAAAAAACTACACGGTAAAGCAAATGCAAAGAAATTATATATTGGTCAGAAAGTTCTCATTAAAGCTCATCCATTGTCACATAAGAAACACTTGAGTCACAAATTCTTTCTAGTTTACAATGGACCTTACAGAATCCGACGTATACCACATGATAATTGCGTTGAAGTTGAAACTCTGCGTACTAGGAAGAGTAAAGGTTTACACCACATTTCACATGTAAAACCGTTTATTGAAAGATAATCTGCTTTTTAACTTTGTCTTTGCCATAAAATTTTTCACTTCACGTTATTAGTATGCTTTGTCAGACTTAGAAACTGTTAACATTCATCAATGTTTTGAAGTTCACTATCCAGTCTAGAACCTGGGGAACATTTTTAAACAGAAATTACGAATGCATTGTTATAGTGAACAGACGTCACAGTGTTATTGTGCGTGTACATTCTTGCTTGTTAGTTGCACGATTACGGAACGACTATAAGGCTGACATACTTAGAACAGTTACCAGTACTGCTAATGAGATTTTAATGCAACATTTTGGTTTACTTGAAGATACATTCTGGATTTAAAGTACTTTCTGTGAGATACCAGATGATACAGTGGTTACTTTATGTGACAGCTACACGATTTTATTACGACGCTACTAATGAGTGACAATTTACAATGTTGCTTTTGCAGTTTATCTGTTTTATATCTGCAAAGTTTTTCTGAATTTTTCTGGAAAGTAACACATGTTCTGGTAGTAATGTTTGTGGTATAGCTACAACGAGACAGCCTTTTCTGTAGCACAACAATACGTACAGTACAATACTTACTTCATCACGGCAATAAGCGTAATAACTAAGATATCTATACGCAAAGCATTTCAATTTCGTTTATCATGAGGTAAATACATTGACTTCTGCAGAACGTAGATTTCGGAGGACAATAACTACGACACTTCCACAGAGATTGTCTTATAGCAAGACGCGCATTCAGCGCTACGGGACACGCATTAAACTATTTATTTTTCAACATATTTGAATTACAAAGAAAGTTTTCCGTGATACATTTCATTCATTTGCTGTAATCTGTAACACCTGAGGATATAATTACATTAATCCTCGGGGGGGTACACGCTTACTTTGTGTACCATGTGTTTGGCAAGCACAAGGAGACCTAGCTAATATGGTATTTGTTTATACAACTTTACACATCGGTACCATATTTCTCTAACACATAAATTACACAGCTATCTGATCATTTAACTGAGAGAGAGACAAACATTTACTTTACTACATCAGTGACCGATGTTTACGTAATTACACCATTGGATAACTTCACACTTACGAAGTTGTATTTTGTGAACTGTTCATATTTTTTCGGAACCATTGTGATACTATGAGAGCTTTGAATGACATATTTGGTATGGGATCACGATTTTTAAAGTACGTTTGAGGCAGATGACACTTTTGACATGAGCAGAGAATTTTTTTTTTAGGTTTTGAAATTATTGGAGAAAGCTACGGAGATTTTGAGAATTTGACTGTGGTGTTATGATGTTATTATTACGACGACGATGTGAATTATGCTGTTGAAGTATGCTTAAGCTGATGCTATATGAGTTATTTGGTTATGCTATGTATCTGTTATGATGACATATTGAAGAAGTGTCCACGAATATACATATGTGTAATAAGGTAAGGAATAATGAGTAGTGGTTAGGGACTCTGGTTTGTGAAAAAGGATGTTGGAAACCAAGAATCGTACTTTAAGAGTTATGAAATGTGTGTATACGCGTGAATGTATCACAAGGCCGCCAAAAATTTTTGGACACTGTTATATTAATAGAATTTTGTTTCTACAGATGTGTAACGCAAATTCTTGACCTGTGAAATTTTTTACATGAGACTGCCACTGTAGCGGAAACTGGTGTCGTAAATATTTCGTTAAGACAGTTAAGTGACCACCTGCACGTAATGCGTCGTGGGCACCCAGCTGCGCGACAACCACCTGACAAAAGAAATCCATTAGTGTGTGCCTTTCAGAGGCACAGGTAAAAAAAAAGGCCATTATCCTCTCTATTGACATTCCTTTGTAGAAAGCACCGCAAATACGACACGCTCATTACTGAGAAAGATACTTACATCTGACACCTGATTATAACAAACGTCTTTCTACGAAAGTTGAGAGAATTCTACTAACTTATAAAATGTCACATGACTATTGAATGATATTTTTATGCTTTGTCCATAGTTGCTTATTTCATTTGATATCTGTTTTCCGGCTGTGTTGCAGCTTTGGTTTTATAAAATTAAATGCATTTGCTAATGTGAACACTTTCTGTCGACAGATCTATTTAATAATTATTTTATGATCCACATTCTGCGAAAAAGGAGCTCTTGGAATGGAAAGAGCAATAAGAAGCGACTAATAACAGTAACTGTATATATAATTTTCTTTTCAAGTACTTGGTAATTTATTTCATTGAATAAGTAGTGGTGCACCATTTTAATCATATAGACATTAGGATGTGAATATACATTTCTCTTATCTGCATTGTTGTCTTTAGCGTATTATTTTTTCTGCTTGAGCTTTGTCATGTTTAGGTATAATTTATAGCATTTGCTGCTGCTGCTATGTGCCAGGCATGGTGCTACTGATTGTCACTTTGTATTACTAGGTTAAGCCAATTTTATTACTGATTTATTTTTCTTGTTTGCTGCGCATTGCAGTTTATTAGTTGTAATATTGCTGCCTTTTTTTTGCCAATTTCCATTTTTTAACATTGCTGTTTGTGTAAATTGTTTTGTGCTGCCGCATTGCCTCATCCCTTAGTTAAGCATCTGAGCTCAGTAGATTTAAGTTAGCTTAAGAGGGGGTAGCTTATATAAGAGAATGATTTGCGATGGATTATACGAAAAAAGTACAGAAATTAGGTATAGATAGGACTTTTTGGAAATAATGAAGAACGAAGGGAGATCTCCGAGAAGTAAAGAAAGTTTTGTTTGCAAAATACTGCAGTAAAACAAACCCTGTCCTTTCCTTGTGTTATCCCACTATGTGTTTGTGTACCCTTGTGTATTTATGTTCTTCCTGTCTTTATATGTTTATCTGATAAGACTTATGTTGCAGAATTTTTCTAATACTAAGCTACATTCACTATGATGAGGAATACTGTTATCCTCAAATATAATTTGCATTAATAACATGTTATTTACTTTGTAAAGATGTTGACACATTATTTATTCTGTTTTGTTCTAATGCTCATGTGTGAAGTTGATGTTTCAAAAGTTATTCTGATTTTTTATGTATGTACTTATGTCGTAATTTTCGTAACACTGATGTATTTGCTATTTCGATTCTTTTGTAAAGCCTGTACTACTGCAAATGTTATCTGTAGTGTTATGTTCTTTAAAGAAGTATTTTGTACCTTTGTTATTGCATTCTTATGTTATAAAATTGTAATTGACACCAGTTCATCAAATTAAGTAACTTGTAAATTACATTTCACTGCACACGTTTCTGTTGGTCATAGTATATGGACAATATGTGAGAAATAGGGACTGATAGTGTTTGCACATGTGTTAATAACTCAGCAAGGGACTGGTTAACAGCATTGCTGGTTCTAAGGACAATTCCAAAAACTTTGTGAGTGGACAAGTGGTGGGTTATGGACTTGCTATGTTATCCGCAAGACTCTTCAATGGTGATTGTGCGCCTGCACAGTCAAACAGATGGCTGCTGGCCATCTCTACAAGGACTACAGTGGGTCTACACCTTTGACGACCCACCGGTACCATTATTTCTACAAGGACTGCAATGGGTCTGCACCTCTGGTGGCCCACCAATACCGTAATCTCTACCAGGACTACAAGGGGTCTACTCTGTGATGACCTACCTACCAATATTCTTCAAAACTTCGACTGACTCTGCTGTGGGTTTGCTCTGTTGTGGCCCATTACCTGTCTGCATGTCAAGAGTCAGCACTGTCTTTCGTTGGAAGGACAACACTACTTCTTCAAGACTGCTTAGAAATCCACTACTTCCAAGTGCAATTTCTTTTATTGCTCAGACTTTGAAAAAAACACTGCAATTTTACTGTGATGAACGATCAGGACTGTCTTTATGGACTGTGAGAAAATTTTAGCTTCTGACCAACATTGTATCAATAAGTGTGTGTATTTGATATATTTGTTACAGTAATTATGAAAAATTTTATCAAATCATTATTG
The DNA here is from genome assembly GCF_023897955.1 of Schistocerca gregaria. Taxonomy (NCBI): domain Eukaryota; kingdom Metazoa; phylum Arthropoda; class Insecta; order Orthoptera; family Acrididae; genus Schistocerca; species Schistocerca gregaria. Next base: position 482,639,463 of record NC_064921.1, on the reverse strand, counting down.
GCCACTGCTCAAAACAATTTGTAAAAATTTTTTGTGGGGAGCATGGGGGCTATGTAAGTAGGCTGTTTAGGTTTTCTTGTTGGTAACGCCACATAGCGCTCGGTATGAAAAAATCACTGGCTGTGCCGTGTGCAGTCTGTGTTTAGTCTGCATTGTTGTCTGCCATTGTAGTGTTGGGCAGCGGCAGCTGGATGCTAACAGCGCGTAGCGTTGTGCAGTTAGAGGTGAGCCGCCAGCAGTGGTGGACGTGGGGAGAGAGATGGCGAAGTTTTGAAATTTGTAAGAATTGGTGTCACGAACTGATATATATATTATGACTGTTAAGGTAAATACATTGTTTGTTCTATATTAAAATCTTTCATTTGCTAACTATGCCTATCAGTAGTTAGTGCCTTCAGTAGTTTCAATCTTTTATTTAGCTGGCAGTAGTGGCGCTCGCTGTATTGCAGTAGCTTGAGTAACGAAGATTTTTGTGAGGTAAGTGATTTGTGAAAGGTATAGGTTAATGTTAGTCAGGGCCATTCTTTTGTAGGGATTATTGAAAGTCAGATTGCGTTGCGCTAAAAATATTGTGTGTCAGTTTAAGCACAGTCGTGTATAATTTGTTCTAAGGGGACGTTTCAATATGACAAACATTACTAAAACGTTGTGCGATCGATAGCTCGCACCATTTTTCTGGAACACGATCTTTGGCGTGAAGGGGACGTGGCGCGTTTAGCGAGAGAGGCAGTGAGTGAAGCACCTCTGACAGCATAGGACAGTGGGCAAACGGGCTGGCTGCCTGTTCTACCACCCGTGTGACTTCCAAGTTTGTCTAGCTGAACATATTCCGGACATGAAGTACGTGCACCAGAACGGGAGTGTCCAAATAATTGATTTGGCCGATCAGGTTATTAGGCGGGCGGTGGGTAGCTTTCATCCACGCATGTCATGGTGTCCCCAAGGTTTGCACTGTTTGTCACTGCAAAACGGCTTTGCATGCTCAGTGAGCATGTTTTTGTACTTCAGTGCCGACACTACGTGGCATTTGTACAGACCGGTCTTGCTTCCCACTGTGAGCGTGATAAAGGTGACTGCGAGTGTGTGTGTCTTTCTCCTTCCTTGTTGGACTCGGTTCAGCACCCTGTTGCTATTGTTCCCCGTTCCTGTGTCTCGCCAGGCGATTTGTCGAATGTGTCGGTCGTATGAAAACATAATAACTTCAATTTGTCAACTACTATAGAGTTATGATTTACTGTACGGTTTAAAGTATTGTGGTTTTCGACCGCTTGGGGTTGTGTAAAAATTTAGTAATGTTCAGTGTGTCATCATTTATAACGATCAGAATATTCTTTTTTGGCTGGTACACTCTGTACCAAATCGCCACACTGTTTTCTTTAGATTCTTGTAGCCCACAAGCTTATGAGTCTTACACAGGAAAATGTTCTTGGATTATCATTCCAATCGAAGCTTGTTTTTAATGCCTACCGTTAACGTCTTCCTTCCACCTATGTTTTCCATCCTGCACGACGGTTAGGTATTTATCATTTCCGCCATGTGACGTTATTTGAAGTCGAATCTCGGTTGGCCGCTGAACTTCTTTGCAATCAGTTGTAATTGTGGTTGGTTGCCATATCATCTTTTAACACCTCATGACAACTGTTTTGTCTACAATGCAAAGTGCAACCTGATGACTTAAGTATTTATTATCTTACTTAGAACTTACTTCTCCTTTCAGAAGGCTATCATTGTATGTATGTGTCTTGCGGAGTGTATCCACTGGTTGCTTAGAAAAGGGGGAGTGTGCCTGCCTTAGGTAACTTTGGGGCTGTTTGTCCAGACCACATTTCCCGAAGCATGGTGGTGTAATACCAAGGAGCTTTAATTGTTTTTCTTTCCTTTTCATTGAATCCTTTTTGAAAAAGATGAATTATTTGCTGTATTGTAGTCAAACACATTCTAAAGATGTTACTGCCCGCCTGAAGACAGTAAAACAGCCATGTTGAATGTGTTGCGAAACACTGTTTTTGGATCATTCTTCAGTTTTGTACTTAAAGAAATGGTTTTATCCATTATCAGTAATTATTCTTAAACTATTTTATTTAAATGGATAGTTCTGTCTTAATATTTCAAGGTCTTGTTGAAGTAACTGGAGAAGTTATTTTTCATGAGTAATGTTTATAAACATCTTGAAAAAAATGATGTTCTATCCATATTTTTTCAGGTCCTTCCCCTCCCAGGCAACATTCCGACAGTAGTGTGTAGTAATTATATAATTAATTTCCCATAAGCATAAAAAGGAAAATGTTGTGAATCTACAGGACATTACCTGATTAAAGGAATAACACATTTGTACAAGGAAGCAAGGATATATAGAGAATACATCCGCAATATATCGTAAAACCTAACCATCACTGGAAATCACTTTACACTTTCATTCCGTATATGACATTTACACCGAAGTTCCAAATCAAACTGATGCTAAATGCGCCATCTTGCCAGAAACGGTACTACAAGGCCAAATAAAGAAGGAACATGGGTAATTGCCTGGTTGGATACAGAAAATTCATCAATTAAAACACAGTTAAACACATTGTGCTCTACACACTGAGTAAAACAATACAAATAATCTACTGTTGTCTAAATCTCTTACACAGCGATTTACTCATCTCACAATTTGACAGTAATGAACTTTATATATTATTCTTTTTGAGTTGGTTTCCTCATCTTTCAGGTGGAAAATAAAGTCTAATAATTAATAAAGTATTCATGAGGAGTCAACCGTATTAACTCACCATCTCTAAAATGGAAGGCAACCTTATCCTGCGTCATCACCTTCAATGAACAACTGATTGTGCAAATCACAGGTCATTCACTTACTGTGCAGAATTCCCCACATGGATATATCACCAAATTTACCACTATTACCACAAAGGAAAAAGTCATTCATTACTTCACATTCATCTGGAACAAGACGTACAAGTTGTTTAACCTGTCACAAGGATCTGACTACTGTGAAGAAACCAACTCATGTTATCAATGCAGTGTAGAAAATGCACACATTATTTTCAGAGAAGTGAACTACAATAGCCTGAAATCCCATCAGTATCCTTTCTACTTACCATACTCTCCAATTCTGAAGGTAGCAGGGGTAAAAAAGGCTATTTGCAATTTGTACAGAAACCAGATGGCAGTTGTAGGAGTCAAGGGGTATGAAAATGAAGCAGTGGTTGGGAAGGGAGTGAGACAGAGTTGCAGTCTCTCCCCGATGTTATTCAATCTGTATATTGAGCAAGCAGTGAAAGAAACAAAAGAAAAATTCGGAGTAGGTATTAAAATCCATGGTGAAGAAATAGAAATGTTGAGGTTCGCCGATGACACCGTAATTCTGTCAGAGACAGCAAAGGACTTGGAAGAGCAGTTGAACGGAATGGACAGTGTCTTGAAAGGAGGATATAAGATGAACATCAACAAAAGCAAAACGAGGATAGTGGAATGTAGTCGAATGAAGTCGGGTGTTGCTAAGGGAATTAGACTAGGAAAAGAGACAATTAAAGTAGTAAAGGAGTTTTGCTATTTGGGGAGCAAAATAACTAATGATGGTCGAAGTAGAGAGGATATAAAATGTAGATTGGCAATGGCAAGGAAAGCGTTTCTGAAGAAGAGAAATTTGTTAACATCGAGTATAGATTTAAGTGTCAGGAAGTCATTTCTGAAAGTATTTGTATGGAGTGTAGCCATGTATGGAAGTTAAACATGGTCGATAACTAGTATGGACAAGAAGAGAATAGAAGCTTTCGAAATGTGGTGCTACAGAAGAATGCTGAAGATTAGATGGGTAGTATTGCATAGGGTTGGAGAGAAGAGACGTTTGTGGCACAACTTGACCAGAAGAAGGGATCGGTTGGTAGGACATGTTCTGAGGCATCAACGGATCACCAATTTAGTATCAGAGGGCAACGTGGAGGGTAAAAATCGTAGAGGGGGACCAAGAGATGAATACGCTAAGCAGATTCAGAAGGATGTAGGTTGCAGTAGGTACTGGGAGATGAAGAAGCTTGCACAAGATAGAGTAGCATGGAGAGCTGCATGAAACCAGTCTCAGGACTGAAGACCACAACAACAACACATTCAATTCCTCCACTTTTCTTACCGTATCCTAAATATGGTTTCAAGATTTGAGTTGTCATTCTAACCTCCATTTCTTCTTCCGCCAACTGCCTTAAAATTACAACAAACATTAGTTCGTTCAGCATGTTAATTATTTCTTGATCATCATTCTCCTTATCCTCTTTTGACAAAGAAAATTCATTCTAGTTAGAGTTCACATTCATTAATTTAAGTTCGGATTCTTTTTTCTTATTGTGGTTTATCTTTACTGTGTGGTACAGGCAAGTCTCCTCCCCAGCAGCACACAAGGTGTCCTTTGAATGCTGCACAGAATTAAATCAGCTGGGTACATTAGCAGCCAGTTAAACTGCTGTAACAGCTTTCTGCATCTGGTGTTGCTTCGTACTACCCCTTACTCTCTCAGTATTAGCTTTTATTCGTTCAATATCAACCCTTAGTTTCTCAATATTAACTTCCATTTGTTTTACTATTTTTTGTACTTTCTGTTGGTTCCTTGACATTAATCTTGTTATTTTCTATTAAATTTGTAGTATGTTCTTTTCCATTAGCCTCCATTATGTCCCATAAAACTACTGTCATTCTCATCAGATCCAGAACAAATATAGGTTTTCCAACAAATGACACATGTTGTGTACGACTTCATACACAATGGTGAGGAGAGGTGGGCTACATGCAGGGGTGGGAAAGAGCAGAAATGATTAGTGGATAAGTAACACAGCAAACACAAGATTTACTTAACTTCTATTTCTCAAAGTGCACGGAGGCTCTGATAATGCGATAAGAAATACAATCCAGCTTTCAGTTCAACTTGGAAGAGCCTCTTTGTACTGAATCACGAACAATGATGGCAGTGACGTGACTGGGCAGTGCACAGCCTCCCACAGCGAAGTGGCGTCAAGTGCAAGTCGGCTGAGAGGCTGCTGCCAGCTGTCCTACACTGCAGTGCCAGAGGGCACTCGTAATCAAGAGCAACAGGAGTCATGGCTCAGTGGGCATGCTCCATTTGGTCCACTACATCCCATACGCTCCCTATCGGCGATGGATGGAAATTTGCTATTCCAGTGCCAACTGTGGTACGCCGCTATGGTGGTATCGGTACATTAACCACATCCTGGCCCCTAACCTCCTCACTGACGTCTTTTAGTGTGGATGACCGAATGAAAATCGGTGTAGGGCTGGGTACAACAGTTACGTGTAGACAACTATTACTTTTGGGATTTGGACGTAACGCAAGACCTCGCTGGGGTTATTAGCAAAATTGAGATGTGCGGCTATTTAATATCGAGCCAGGACTTCTACATGGAAGGAGACCACCAGGCAAACACAAGTCTAACAACAGATACGCAAGATCAAGAAAATGTTATTATTTATATTCCGCCTACATACAGTTTTAATTAGTCATCTATAAACTACGTAGAGATTCGTAACTCTGACTCCAATAAAGACGACTGAGTATTATACACAAGTGTTACGTTAAAGCAGGAAAAACTTATTTTTCTCAATCTAGAACATTGTTCTCCACAATAGCGTCCGATATAGATATTGTAGAATTGGGACTGGTTGACACGAGCAACGTTGTTCCACAGGTCCTAAGAAAAAGAATAGATGTATCACAAATATCATGTTTAAGAAATTAACTTTTAAGTACAGTTCATATATTCTATACACATAAAAGAAAACTGGAATTGGAGAACATCGAAGTAAAGAAAAGAAAGCTAGAGTATACGGAAAAGACAATGGCATAAAGGAAGAATATAAGCTGCATATGAGAAACGTAGAAGCAATTGCGCATGTGCAGACCTGGTTTAAATAATGTTCTAAATGCAGTGTGTGGAGAAATCTGATTACGACTGGGGAATATAAGATAATAACATTCACTGTAAAGAGCAGTGCTAAGTGGCCATTGTTGGAATACTGGCGGAAAACGGTGGACTGAAGCATGTTGACTATGTTAAAGGGCTCACGAAAAATCTGTGTATCGAACTCCATTTCTCCTTGGATCTGCTTGTAAAGGATGGACACATTATATCGAAATGTGGTAGGTTTGATGTCAAACACATAGCAACAGAACAGAGCAGAGCTTAAAACGAACGCAATAACAAACAGTTGTAAACGTGAAGTTCTACACCGAAATTCCACAAGGATGTACAGCAGAAGAACTGGAAGCTTAAACCCAGGAAGACGTGTAATGTTGTAACAACCGTGTCATGGAAGAAATAAGGGGAAAATTTAAAATCCCCGTATGTTCTCGTCGAGAAGGACTGTGGAAAGGAACCGAAAGAAATGTTAAACCCATAAAAGGGGTAGTTTATAGGAAAAAATTAGATATATACTGGGATTTATAAATATACTATCTCTGTGTTTGTCAAGTTACTGGCTGGAGAAAGAAACAGATCATTGAGTTTTGGATATAATTTAAAAATTAGACTGGACATTATTAAAACTACGCCTAACAAAATTGGGAAAGAGTTGTTTCCTGCATGTAAATGTATAAGCAAAAATTAATAATGATTTGACACTAGAATATTTTCTTGCCTTATTTGCTAATCTAATAAAACGCCGAAGACATTTTCTATATACAATTATCTATGTGCATGTATTTCGGATTGGGAAAGTGGGTAGTAGTGTAATCTTAAAAAGTAGTTGAAACTAGGTTGTAGAAAGTATGGAACCCCTCTTGGTACCTATATGAAAGTGGTACGTGAGGCTGAGTGGCTCCCTTCACATGTACAAGAAACGAATATCGTTACTAGCGGTGAGGATTCTTGTATTTCATGAACTTGTTTTCTGTGGTAGACATAACAACATATTCCGATTCCCAGGATTCACCGTTCTGCTGATACCTTTTTAAATGCTTTCCTTCAGAAACGGTACTTAAACACCTGAAGGAAATGTTTTTGTCATCTTTATGTTTTGACAGTTGGCTGTAAAGGAGACGGAACATGTCTTTTACCCATACCTAATGCTGATTATAACCTTCATGGAAGACCACCACGTTTACATAAAGATCACGCTCACCTGTGTATTTCCGACTGCCGTATCCTTGTGCTGCTCATCTGGCTTGGTTTTCTGCTGATTCTTCAGGTCATAAACGTGGATCGATACTCTGCGATTTTGTGAATGAAATTTTGATATGTTCAGAATTTTTATAGGGAACTCAATAGTGTCAAAGTTATAATATCCATGAATGTTAAGACCTATTCCGTATAGAGATGTGCGCTGCAGATCTTTTGTGTAATTTCTTACGCCTCTGTGTTGTCATTAACCTCAGGGAGTCTCATATAACTGGACCCTACATTTAACGGATCGTAGACATGAATGTGGGCTTCGATGTGGAGTGTTTGCCTCACTGCTTTAGCTGACCTTCTTATTTCCATCTCGGAAACTTAGGTCAGTATAGCGGCCAAGGTGCATTCACAACACCACTCGGCGATTGATGTACTGTAAGATATAACGCCATTTTCACTCCAGATGTGGTGCAGGCTTTTGTACTCAACAGCACCCTCATGTCTGGGAGGGTCAGTCAACTCGCAGCAGAGTACTTCATTGCATTTAATGGAATTACATCTCAGACCATCTAGGGCTTTGAGGAGCTCTGCCTCCAACACCAGTTGGCATGCTTCTAGAAACCTGACTGAGTCACGAAACCTCCCCAGCAGGATTCTCAATTCTAGTAAATGAGATACGCCCCTCAGAGGCCCTAGTAGCTGCCCAGTATTCTAGAGAAGTCATGATGCCGCTAATATGATATCCTTCATTGTCAGGACGGGATAGAGCATTATTACTATAACTAGGAGACGAGTGAATCCACCCTGTGGATGAGGGCGCTGGGAGGAGGCACAGTCAGGGGAGAGGGGTATGTGCAAAGGAACACATATCTTTTGTTGCCAGGGAGGGCGTCCAGCCGGAGCCGGAGTTGGAGGATGTGGCGGCGGTGAGCTCCTATGGGAGCACACAGGCGGTGGTGAGGGCGCTTATTGATACTGCTGCATATTGGAGCCTTCACCATCGCCAGGCGGGGAAGGGAGGGTCAATGCTCTACTTGAAGCTCCCACAGACGCCAGAGGGTATTCGGTGGTTGGGTTCTGGCACTGCAGCAGCCTTGGGTGCCTCTCGAGTGGCAACTGCATGGTCGTGCATGTCACTTGGGAGAGTATTTAATACATGCCCCCACAACCACTGCTCTAGATCAACGTGGCATAGCAAGCGGTTATTGTAGCAGTGTTGGTGGTACATTCATAGCAAAAAAAGAATTAAGTACAATGCTCAAGATTTTTCAACTATATGCTGTAAATTAATAACAACATTAAGAACATTTGCATTCAAGAATAATAATTATGTGCCGCAACGATAACGGTCACTTGATAATCACCTTTTAAAGTCTGGGTCCAAGGATTGAGCAGTTCAGTCAATATTCCTACTGGTGGTCCCACCCAGTCAAATACATCCATCTCTTGTTCCACAAGGGAGAGATCACACTGCCTTTCAGCTGCCATCATCTCACGCTCCCACTCCAGTATTTCATCTTTTACAGAATTATTGTTGTTGTGGAGACACCGATCCTTCCCACAGAAGTCGTCTACAATAAGATATTGATTTTAAGAAACAACAACAACATATTTGTACTGAATTTGCCTACAACGAGGTACTGATTATAAATAATTACAAAAACGTATATAATAAAAAGTTTATTACAGATGGAAGTGATCACTCGTAGTTATCATTCTCGATGCGTAGCCCTACTAGAATCCCATCCTCCGCTTGATCTATAGCACCATCTACAACAATGGATAATATATGTCTCACACAACTGTATACGATGTAAAAAAGTCTAATGGTAATGTATTACAAGTGCAATTACGTTTTTGGTGTATTTAGGCCTTCATCAGCACCTGAACGTCCATCAGCCGCTGCTCTAGTGCTATGCAACAGCAATATCAAAAATTTTGTTACGATTTGAATACACCGACAGCTGTTTTCTGTTCATGTAAACTATCACACAGAATTTGGAGATGTACTTAGATAATGGTAGCACAAGCTCTTCCTCTTGCTGGCGAATTTTAGCTTCCAGCTGGCGTTCTAGTTCTGCCAACATTTCGGGAACGAATGCTGCAATAGGAAGAAAGAAAAACAAGTTTTATAACCACTTGTTACGAAAACGTATCAGCCTCTTGAAAAATTTTTATACTTTCCTCACTAAATTTTATAACAGTCCCAATTTTAACCCAAAGTTTATTTTCTATATACTTACCTGGCAACTGACACAAGTTTGGCATTCTCCCACCACTACTGCCACAGGAATTACTGCTGGCAGACCGTTTCATATTACAGGAATCACACGGACTCAACTACGCATTGTCAGAGTATGATGATGATTTTGGTTTGTGTTGGGCTTTATATACCTTCACACTCCACCCTCCATTTTCCAGAGGGTCAATACGAACTCAGAATGCCTTACCAGCAAGTTATAACTTTCCTTCTTTTCCTTTTCCTTCACGCACACTTGGTGCAGTTGCTCGAAGAACAGATTACGTCTGTAAACAAGGAAAAAATCTCACACAAACATGCTTTGTTTGCTAGAAAGTGCTGCTGCTAGCTTTAGAAAAACACTCATTGTTCATTCTGAGGCAAACAGATAGTTTGATTCTGTTGACATCCGCTGCATCCTTCACAATAAATGTTGTTGTTAGGATATAGCTGTAGGGTGAGGCTGCTAATCTCGCCTTCTTTTTCTTCTTCAGGCTAGCTTGGTCAATTTAGCTGTTGTGGAGTGGGGGGGGGGGGGGTGGGGGCAAAAAGACTGTGAAACAGATAGAGGCCCCTAGTCCCCTACTGAAAACATCCTTTCTTTTGCTGGCAAGTGGATGGAAATTTAGATACACCTGCTATCTTTAGAAAAACACGCTTGGTTCATTATGAGACAGACTTACAGTCTGGCATGCCCAATGCCAGCTGCATCCCTTGAAATATATGGTGGTGTTTACGTTAGGATGGAGGAAAGGGGAAGACGCTAACCTTCGAAAAAAACTCTATTGTACCTAGCAGATGCCCAGCACAGCACGCCTTGAGAATGCATTGTACATTACAGTTATCTTCCAGCTACTTGCTGCTGACCCTCTGTGTCATGGAAGTCGAGGGCTGGTGGACTGTTGGTAGTAAGGTAGACAAGTGGTCACCGACGCACCACCGAGCCAAGTGGTGCACATGGCGTGGCTTGTGTCATCTAATGCCACCTGAGAGTTACAAATGTGCTTCACGCGCCGCCCTTTCATCTCAAGCTACCTTAGCAGAGCAGGAGGGAGGAAGGCGGGGATAGACAGATCTTGCAATGTCTAGCAAGGCAAGGCAGCTGCGGGAGCCATCGTGAATACAAGCCCATAATTCCCCCACACCCTAAGGTCACACAACGTGGCGCGGTGTAGAAGCTGGGGAGAGGATGAACCCTGACACACCACTATTGCACTTGCATTTGGCAATGCAGCTTGGAGCATCTTCATGACTTTGTGATCTCAGAATAAAAAATGATCGGAAGTCAAACTAGACTATCCCTGTCGTACGAAATACAAATTGTATCCTTCTCAGGGCATCATTTACCAATTTCCCATCCTGTGATATTTTCGATTTCTATGAACTATTCTACTTTGATAAACAATTTCCAGCAATAATTTCCGTCAATATTACATCCTCTGAATTGACAATTGAGTTGTACAGCCTAAGTTCAGAATTTGCCCCCAAATTAGGAAATGTCTGCCAATATTCGAGACTCCCGGCAATAGTTTAGGGGGGGAAGGGTGAAGGGGAGGGGGGGGGGGGGAGGGAGTAGGGTGCGGGGTCCCACGTGCAAACTGAGGAAAACTGATGATGTCATCTGGGGCTTTCGGGGCGGGTATAGTTTCGGGTAATTAACGGATCAATTTAATTAGTTTGTATATCAATTTCAGCCGGCCGGTGTGGCCGTGTGGCTCTAGGCGCTTCTGTCTGGAACCGCGTGACCGCTACGGTCGCAGGTTCGTTTCTGCCTCGGGCATGGATGTGTGTGATGTCCTTAGGTTAGTTAAGTTTAAGTAGTTCTAAGTTCTAGGGGACTGATGACCTCAGATCTTAAGTCCCATAGTGCTCAGAGCCATTTGAACCATTTGAACCATGTATCAATTTGATATCAAAATTGTGATCGTCCCCCATATCCCTACTACTCTGTGACGTATCCTAACTGCTCAAGTTCAGTCTGAAAAAGCACACATTTGTCGGCGTTACATTTGAGACGAGTTGCAGATAACACCTCAAACAGGGTGTGAAGATTGGTATTGGGCTCTTCAGGAGTGCGACCTCAGACGACCATGTCATTTCTATAATTAGAGCAAAAAGGAACGCCGAAATAAGGTGGATGCGGATGCACTGCGAAACGTCAATCTCAAACATTTGATGACCCCTAGGTAAGTGTAAATGTCAGCGGTCTCTTGCGCCTGCTTATCTACAGGGATCAATTTTGAAAAAGTAACGATCAGCATCCTATTTATTCCTCATTTCTTCACGGCATGGCAACGGATAATTGTCAATGACTGACTGAGGATTCACAGTTTTCTTGAAACCGGTACACAGTCAGAGTCTGCCGGAAGGGTTCTATAGAATAACGAGGAGGGACGCCTACTGACTGGCAGTAGTAGGTGCTATAACCCCATTGTCTTGCATAATAGTAAGTTCGAGAGCAACCAGTTCCTGAAGAGTGTGAGGGACAGGACGAGCTCTAGCAAAACGTGGCTGTGCGTTGTCCTTCATTGTGAGATGGGTAACAAAATTGCTGGCTTTGTCTAAAACCGTAGAAACGAATCCTGAAATTCGGTAACGTTGTCCTGATGATCAAAGGCAGAAACAGGAAGTACATTGCTCTTAATGCGTAACCCACCAAATCAAAAGACCTTGACCCAAGACATTATGAGTGTCTAGGGAGGAAAGCACTGTAAATGTCACTCTCTTCATAAAATTTCGGAATGTTGAAGGAAGGCTACACGTGCCCGAGACAGGCATGCCATCAGCATATGGCACGATGTGCACAACTTCGGTTAGCACAGCGATTCGTAAATGCTACGGTTGAGCAAAGTCACTGATTTTCCAGTGTCCAGTTGCAAACGGACTGGTTATCCCGCAAAAGTAAGAGACAGGAAATGTTTGTTACCTTCACTTAGTACTGCAGATGAGTTTGGAGCCCTTCCTGAGTGGTTATTACACTGTTGTTTTCACTAACGACATTGCTGGTCTTTGAAAACACACTACACACTACCCACGGTTTGTGACCTAGACGCCAGCCGGAATGGCCGTGCGGTTCTAGGTGCTACAGTCTGGAGCCGACCGACCGCTACGGACGCAGGTTCGAATCCTGCCCCGGGCATGGATGTGTGTGATGTCCTTAGGTTAGTTAGGTTTAATTAGTTCTAGGTTCTAGGCGACTGATGACCTCAGAAGTTAAGTCGCATAGTGCTCAGAGCCATTTGAACCATTTTTGACCTAGACTTGCTTTAAGGAGTGGCAGAATTGAGTGCCCTACGCGGCAAAAGCAAGATCGGCGAGCATGTGCCATATTGCAGCGACGGCACAGCTTCACACTTTTTTTAAATCTCATTTTGTTCGTTGTATCTGCTCTGGGCGGACGTCGCAAGACACCCGTTTCAGTTTGTTGTTGCTCCATTAAGTCAGTTCTTTTAATCCAGAGGGCAGCTATCCCCTAGGACCGAACACGTTGAGCTACCGTGCCCGCACACTTCGTGCCGTCCGTGACACATGTTTGTGCAAGCGCCGTGGCTGTGGCCAGTCGGGCCGCTGTTTGCTACCCGGCTGCGAGACCTGTTTGTCGCAGCTATCTGCAGAAAAAACAGGCGCTGCCTCAAACTGTCTTCTGAACTTTAGTAGGAGTCCTGTTGGTTAAGAATCTGCAGAACCCCTAGCAAGGAATGCAACATCCAGCTACATTGTGTGTGGTGGCATCACGGATCATTTCATCACTGTATATATTTGCGATTGTCACATTTGAATCTACACTATCTAGTAAGAACTTAAAAATCAGTCACCCCAGTCTATTCTTAATGATTACGCAACCTAACGTACATTAACGGGCAACCGTCACGTTAACCCGTTCACGTAATACTTCGTAAACTGCTACAACAGTTAGTCGTATTGCCGCGCGGAATTAGCCGAACGGTTTGGGGCGCTGCAGTCATCGACTGTGCGGCTGGTCCCGGCGGAGGTTCGCGTCCTCCCTCGGGCATGTGTGTGTGTGTGTGTGTATGTCTGTGTGTGTGTGTGTGTGTGTTTCCTTAGGATAATTTAGGTTAAGTAGTGTGTAAGCTTAGGGGCTGATGACCTTAGCAGTTAAGTCCCATAAGATTTCACACACATTAGGTGCAGTTAGTCGTATTCTACCAATTCTGGGCTCTAACTGAGAAAAAGCTGTGAGGCGTACAAGTGATATACAGTCACTCCCCATTCACAAGAATTAATAATGCTTGTGAGTAACTCGTATGGGAAGTGCTGTAACGTGCACATTGACCTGTGGGAGCTATTCTGTCCAGTCTTCCTTCACTTCATCAAGCTCGCGAAATGGCGGCACAGGAGCAGGCAGTGGCGCTGCCGTTTGGTCTGGCATCTTGCGTGATATCGTCTGCGCCGTCATGGAGCGATTCAAGGAGTTGGGCCATTTGTTGACCCTGAAACTAAAAAACCGACTTATTTCAATTGCAGGTAGCCAATATCAATTGAGGATGTACAACGACAAACAGCGAAATGCAAAAGTAGCAAGATACATAAGCAGAGAGAAAGCAAAAAGGGGTGCAAAATCAATACCTGTGGAACCTAGAACATAAAGAGCGAAAGCACGGCAAACACTAGGTAAACAAGAACAGCAAAAAGACGACAGTACACATAGAAAGCAGTTTGTAGACTTGGAGACTGTGACGGAGAAGATCGATAACTCGTCGCCAGATGTGTACGGCTTCGAACACAACGGTGAGGCGAGGTGGTGTGGAAACTGTCATCGTAGGAAAGCTGGACAGCAGCACGATGATTAGTGAATCCGTAACACAGCAAACAGACGATTTACTTAACTTCTATATTCGCTACGAATAATTTGACATATATAGAGTCCAGCTCTCAGCGTGGACAAAAAAGTGTGCGTCTGTACTGAATGAATGAATGAGCGTATGGCATTGGTGGCCGGGAGACCCCTCGCGGGGTACTTTAACGCCACTACGGTGACTTGCGAGTGAATGAGGATGACATTATGATGAAAGACACACAACACCCAGTCATCTCGAGGCAGAGAAAATCCCTGACCCCGCCGGGAATCGAACCCGGGACCCCGTGCGCGGTAAGCGAGAACGCTAACGCAAGACCACGAGCCGCGGACTCTGTACTGAAGTACAATGATGGTGGTGGCGCCATGACTAAGTGGCGTCGGCGTAGCCTCCCAAATAGAAGAGGCTCCAAGTGCGGCTGGGTTGAGAGGCTGCTGCTGGCCATCGTGTATTGCAGTGGCAGATGGCACTCGTAGTCCTGTGCTGCTGGTGGCATGGCTCAGTGGGCTCATCCACATCGCAACTGATTTCTATCGCCATTGAACAGAAACTTGCTATTCTGTTCCCAATGGTGATACACCTATGGTGGTATCAATATATGATATCACAACATTCTGCTGTTCAACTTGAACATGACAGGCAGTAGACGATGCAAAAAATGGTTCAAATGGCTCTGAGCACTATGGGGCTTAACAGCTGTGGTCATCAGTCCCCTAGAACTTAGAACTACTTAAACCTAACTAACCTAAGGACATCACACACATCCATGCCCAAGGCAGGATTCGAACCTGCAACCGCAGCAGCCGCACGGTTCCGGACAGCGCGCCTAGAACCGCGAGACCACCGCGGCCGGCAGACGATGCAGAGTTACCTGACAAGACATAACAGCTACTAGCACACTCAATTGTCATTCTGTGACCAGTAGTCTCCTGAGTCACAACCCTTGATTTACAAGCTTCATCCCCCCCCCCCTCCCCACCTCTCTGTAAACAATTCCCCAATCGACTGTTTCTTGTGACAGTAGTCTTCTCCATTCTATAGAGAATGTCAGAACAACTAAATAATGAACCACTGCCTCAGAGCTAATAAACTAACTCACAGTAATGTAATGATCGGCAGCAAACGGCTGGTAAGAGAAAGACAAAAACTCTCTGCTAAATCACCAAAATCTCTTTGTATCACACAGGATGAAGAAGAGACACTCAATATTCTACCTCAATGAGCGACAGTAAATCCTAAAGCAAAATAAATAAATCAATAAAAGTAAATAAATTAAATTGAATCCAACACACAGCAAAATACAGAAAATACTTTCAGAAATACAAGAAAAATCTAATTAGCGCAATAAAAACCTTGTATTCAGCGGAATTAATATTAGATATATGTGTCCATTACCACTTAAAGTTTATGTAGCTCACAGAATTTTTTAAGTTCAAAATCATCCTGTTCTGAGTGAATATAATCTGAACAATAATGGAAACTACACATTATAATCAATTTTGCTGTTTCAAGTCACAGAGAAATAGTTTTACAGTCGACTATGCTGTTGTATAGTCTCATTCAGCTTCACAGAAGGTGGAGGGAGAAATCTGTTCACAAGTTGCTACATCTCACCACAGTCAAGTTCCGATACTGAATTTATAAGCAACATCATTTGAAACTTTCCAATACACTGAATACACTGCAACAAGACAAAATAGCTCCAGATATGAGTTCCATTAAAAATATTTAAATCTCTAACTGGAAGGAGGTAGACTGCAAATCCACAGCTGTATTCAACACAATAAACTAAGTTCCACTGAGTGAGTAGTTAGACTCAAAATTCAATGTCCATTCAACTGAATACATTTATCCAATCAGTGGTGTATCATAACCAAATTAGAAGTAAGATTTTGCACAGAACAGCATATAAGATTACTTCAGTCTACTTCTTTCGCAATAAATTCCCTACTTTCGAGCAAAGAATTGAAACAAAAGAAGGGAATTAGTAGTAGGCTAAAATTACTTTCACATAACTTCAAAACATGCTTTGAGTGTAGGCAGTATTTAAAATAAAAAAGTACCTCACCAAAAATCATGCTATACTTCACTCCACATCAATAGCATAGTAATTTCTAATAAATATACATAAAACTATGAAATGAAATTATTTACTCCTAAATAATTATTCACTAACAGCATGCACACTTCCTCAAGAAATGCCAGACCACATATGACTAAGAAAGTCATATAAATCTCCCATGTACAGAATCTAATAATTGACTCTGTCTACGTAATACCAAAAAAATTTGGAACTAACATTTTTGCACAAGGAAAGCAGTCGATGTCAAAACACACTCTTAGCATCACAAAAGACCATCCACAAAACGGACTTCATCAAACACAACTACACATAGACAACATTTTCTCACTAGCAACAAGAGCAAGGAGCAACAGTTCCAAAAATATTAAATGTAAAACACAGCACAAAAAAGGATACTTTGCTCAGTAGCAGCAATAATACAATTATAAATATAAAATATTTATAATATATTATAAACATAAACTATATGGATTGAAGTAATATTGGGAGTGCAAATGTTGTCTTCACTACTCCTAAATTCCACTCAAAAGTAAAATTTCACCATGGCAGCAGCAACACAGCCACACAGCTTAACTGTAGGTGTGTAAAGCTTCTGAATTAGGCAAACATAAATTAAGCTTCTGTACTTAGCACCACATTGTTTATGCTATAATAAATATGTGGTTACCCTCTCAAAAATACAAAACCAGCCATATAAAACTATGTCAGCCTTTCAATCACAATGAATATTTTTCATTCTCTAACATCTATGTACAAATTTATGTGTATATATATGTAGGCTCCACGCCTATTACTGAACCACTTGTCAGTTTCAGCTAAATGTGATAAATATGACATTGTCTGGGTACAGATAATGTGTGGGTGGGAACTTCATAACTCCTTTTGAATGAGTAGTGACAAAGGAGGTCGAGATAGAGAGAGGGGGGAGGAGGTGATGACCAGGGCAAGAGGGAGAGGAGGAGATGGGCATGGACAAGGAATAAGGAAATTGGCAGACATAGAGAGGAGAAGGGGAGATGAAAAATTAAAGAGAGAGGGGAATAGGAGGTGTTAGGCAAAAGCAGATGGGAAGAGTAATGAAAAGTTAATGAGAGCGGGAAGAATAATGGAAAGACAATGAGACAGGGAAGCGGAATGGAAAGGCAAAGAGGGGGAAGAGTAGAGGGACAAGCAAAGAGAGAGGGGAGCAGGAAATTGAATGGCAGAAAGAGGGGGCATCAGGAGATGGGCAGAGAGAGAAGGGCATAGATGGACAGAGAGGAAGAGCTGAGATGTACAAGCAGAGGGATGGGAAGTGAAGACAGACAAGCAGAGAGAAGGGAAGAGGAGAAAGACATGCAGACAAAGTGGCAGGAGGAAATGGACAGGCCAAGAGAATGGGGAGGAGAAGATGGACCTCAAAGAGTGAAAGAGGAAGTGGTCATAGGAGGAATTGGACAAAGTGAGGGGGAGGAGGAGATGAGCAGACAGAGCAGGAGGGAGATATGATGGGAGGGGATAGTGGAGGGGGAAAGTGATGATGGACAGAAGATGGAAAGTGGGAAGTAATAATGGACAGGGGCAGGATTGGGGAAGGTGATGATGGACAGGGGTGGAGAGGGACAAGTGATTATGGACTTAAAATAGAAGGGTAGGAAGAGAAGTACACTTAGGGAGAGGTGGAGGAGGAGATGAGCCGAGAGAAGGAAAGAAGGAGAAGGATAAAGAGAGGGATGTGGAGAGACGGACAAAGAGAGCCTGGAGAAGGAATTAAGAAATTGGACAGAGAGAGGAGGAAGAGGAGACAAACATAAAGAGGATAATGGAGGGGATAGACAGGAGAGCGGAAGAGATGGACAGAGAGGAGAGTGGAGGAAATAGAAAGAGAGACGAGAATGAAGGAGATTGCATCCCCAACTCAGGATCTTTTCATCAGAACATTCTTGGTCTCTCTTGGATTCTCTTTTTCTGAGAATTTCTATCATTTGTAGTAACCTTCGATGTTATATGTAGGTAAGTAGATGGGATGGTGTGTCAGCAACTTACGAAAACGACTTATTTTTCTGAAGTCTCCTAAAGCCAAATTGATCGTCATCTAACAGAACCTCAGTTTTCTGTTCCATTTCTCTCTTCGTTGTTTTCTTCAGAAACTTGGATTTATGAACTATTAAGCTGAATGTGCTATCTCAATGGACATTTCATTATGTATAAATTCATCCTATTATCTAACTTACACTAAAATCCTACAATATCTGCTTTTATGTTAATAAGAATAAATTAATATGCAAGCCTCGTTTCTTGTTATGGTATCATGGTTAGCACAATCTTTCCACTAGATACTAACATCCACGGTTGGGACTAAAAACAGAAGCAAAACAAAAACTTGAAACTGGAGTTGTACAAAAATATGTAAACACTGTGAGAAATATATGGTTGACCGTAAATGCAGATGCTCGCCTAGCCTGCAGGTTCCACGTATGCCCCCTCTCGCAACATCCTCAATACGTTTCAAGTGTCAGTCGTGGTCACAACGACGTTCTGTATAATTTTCGGTTGATTATGTCAGAGATAAGTGATTTCTAAAGTGGGATATTTCTCAGTGCTCCTTTGTTGATTCATTATGCAAGGAAGGTAGACGATGTGGTTGTCATTCCCAGAGGCACCGTATTGAAGATTTATACTGCGTACTGTGAATGTGGAAACGTCATCCATTAGGTCAGATTGCAGATGAAAGTGTGTAATGAGAGGTCGTGACTGATGGCTATTGAAGAGGATTGTAAAAATAAAAGTACGAGGAAGGTAGCTGCAAAAGTCACTGCAGAATTGCATGTCGCATTCGCGAACCCTGTCAGTGCCAAAACAACAGATCATAAACTCTGTAAGCAGGAAATTGGCGGGAAAGCGGGATTTCCAGAATCAGTTATCAGTGAAGAAAATTCCCGTAACACTAAAACATGGTGCCGTAGCCATAAAATGTGGACTGTGAATCAATGGAAACAAGTCACTTGATTGGATGTGTGTTGTTTCAACATCTGGCCGATTTTACATCCCAAGAGTGAAACGTAGTGTGGATTCAGTGACGATTGGGGAGACCATCCCGTGCTATTCCTCGGGCCCAGTTTTGCTGTTCTACGAGATCGCATTGTTGACTGGGATTACGTGATCGTTTTTGCTCCACCCCATGGTACAATTTTTG
Organism: Schistocerca gregaria; assembly: GCF_023897955.1. Taxonomy (NCBI): domain Eukaryota; kingdom Metazoa; phylum Arthropoda; class Insecta; order Orthoptera; family Acrididae; genus Schistocerca; species Schistocerca gregaria. Next base: position 482,620,031 of record NC_064921.1, on the reverse strand, counting down.
TTCCCAAATATAATGTTGTGCTCCAAGATGACAAGATCCCGTTCATCCACTTCGGATCTTCCATTACTGGCTTTGTCAGCACGAGGTCTGAATCGCCGCTTCCCTCCTGGAGACCACAATCATCAGATCTCAGTATTATTGAGTTTCTATGGTCTAGTTTGGAGAGAAGGTTGAGTGACCTCTATCCACCTTCATAATCGTTCCCTGAAGTTGCGTCCATTGTGGAAGAGTGGTATAAGATTTTCTTCCAAACCACTTGAGATGACTGGAAGCTTTTTAGTGCCACTTTGTTTCTTGCACTATTTTAGGCAATGATAATGTGTTGTGTTTCTGGTGTTTTCCGTGTTTTTGTCCACCTCCTGTAATTCCTGCTTCACAGTCATTCATTGTCAGCCACATTGGAAGTGGCCTGGTGTCTTCATATCTGTACCAGTTACCCACCTCAAGTTATATCATCTACTATACTGCTTGTTAGTGTTAAGAAGGCTTAATCGGTTGTATTTCTGCCGAATGCGGTTTGTGATTATAAAGATGATGTGACAATTGGATTAAAAGTTCAGGTTGAGGGTTCCTGTATTTACATGTCTGGGAATGAATGGTTAATGAGATCTTAATATGCAGTTTCCTTTTCCATTGAGGTTGTTGTTATATATCATGAGTGGATCTTTGGTGGCTGTGGTGGAAACGTTTATTTATAAGGTGATTTTAGAAGTGAATTGTGTTTGTTTTGTTAATTACCTCCAGGTGAGTATATGACTTGTGATTATTAAGACTGTGTTTATTTTCTAGTGATCTGGAGGGAAATAAGTTGTGTTTGTTGGTTTCTCATCAGGGAGATGTTGTAGGGTGATTTTGTTGTTGTTATTGTTAATGGATCTTGTCAGGAGTTAATCAGAATGACTATGAAGGACTTAAGCATGATCCAGAGATTATTGCGAGTTGGTATTGATATGAGGAGTCGTTGACTTCAATATTGAGGATTTGTGAGAGTTGCCAGTGAGAGAAATGATAAGGCTGCACACACACTATGATTTTTCTAAAATCTCTGCACTGGAGGGATGTATGAACCTCGTAATTGTTCTGTTAATATAATAAATATCTCTTTCTATGGAGAGCATCAGAGGATTTTGAATTTTGCATGCCATTAAATGAAGATTAATGACATTTGGTTTTCACATTGAGGTCACAGTATTAGACATATGTTGATATATTGAACAGGTGTGTAAGGCCGAATTTACCATCACCGGAATGGTACAATGATTAGTTTTGTTTCATGGGTATGAAAGATACTTGAACATGGATATATTTGCCTTCAGTCCCCCCCCCCCCCAAATAAAAATTGTTTTCATAAGTTACCAATTTTTTTGTGTAAGTCTGGAGGATGCAGAGATGAGATCTCTGTGATAACAGTTTAATGACTGCAGAAGTTTCTTTGGTATCCTCGGTATTATGGTGGATTACTTGTTATACATTTTCATAGGAAGTATGAATGATTTCCAGTTCCCCATTTTTATTCTTTTGACCTCATGTTCATCAGCATGTCACACTATGTCTTATTTAACCTTCTTTCTTCTTCAGCTGGACAATTATTTCAATTTTATTATTCAGAAAATTCTAATGATGATGTATCTTTCGTGAGCTGGGCAAACTGATTAGTTTATAATTATACATATTTTACGCTTTCTCCTGATGTTGTTGTTGATGGAGCGGCCCTTTATGACTTTTTTCTTCTTTCATTTCTTTGCTGGTGGAGCAATGCAGCTGAATGGTGTAATAAGGATGAATGAACTGGTAGCTGAGCGGAAATGAGTAAATACTCTGTTTCGTAGGATTTTCAGACCGTTGTTACAGTATTAGACGTATTTACCAGCTTCAAATGGATGAATTTACGACAAACAAATTAATGTGCTGATTGATTTGGTCTCAGAAGGATGTAGAATGCTTGAACATACATGAATGAATGAATCAAGTTACTTTTACCCAGACTATAAAAGTTTTGATAATTTACCTACATGATGATGGTTTTTGAGTAAAAATAGGTAACATTGAGTCGGTATCTTTGTAATCAAAGTATCTCAAAGATTGCAGAAATTTCTTTGATACTCTTGGCGCACACATTCTTATATGTAGAAGGAGAGCGGAGAATTATTGTAGGTTCTTTATTTTGATTACTTGAGCTTTCCGTAACAGAACCGTACATAATGAGCTCAATCAAGTACACTAACGTGTCTGACTGCATCTCACGAATGACTTCTCATTTCAGCCTGTTTATCAACAAGACAGCTGTTTCACTGTCACTATTACAGGTTTCACAGAATGCAGATTTACCTTTCTTAAACTGGACTGCCTGGTTGATTTACAGTTGTACATATTTAATGCTTATGTTCTGATGTTCCTGTAAATCCAGCTACCCTTGATGATGCTTAAGTGACTTTTTTATGCTTCTCATCGATGTGTTTTTAGTAGTTATCTTTCTCATCTGTTCCCAAGAACCTTTCCTGATCCCATGCTAGTTTCCGATTATGTGATGAGGAGGATTTTACCTTCGTTTATGTTTTACTAACCTAGTGTCCACTTCTTTATCTGGTTGTAAACGTGGCTGCCTCCCATTCACTGGGCCCGACTTCGATTCCCGGTCACGCTGGAGATTTTCTCCGCTCGTGGAATGGATGTTGTGCTATCCTCATCATCATATTAATCTCATCATCGGCAACAAGTCACTCAATTTAGGGCCGAAGGAAATAAAACTAGCACTTGGCGGCCAAACACGTATGGGACCTCCCAGCCAACAGTGCTATATGATCATTAGATTTCAATTTTTCATTAACTATGTGCTAAAGCAATGCATCTGGACCTTCTTGCTTGTGTGATTTTAGCTGTAGACATAGAGAATGGTATACCTAGAACATTTTCCCTAGTATTATGTTGCATTGTGTTAAGCTGATTATACGTGATGAGATTGTGGACATACAATGACATATAATAAATGTCATTATATTTCTATATCTATGTATCAGGTTTCCTTTTTGATTTGTATACTGTAGTGTTTTATATGCGTCATGTCAGGGATATGATCCGTTTTCCTGTACAGGCGAATGTAAACAGATGGTTAGAGAAGTGTTTGGCATGTGAGAGCTCTGCGTCTTTTTCACATGTGTAACAAGAGTGACTGGTGTGGCAGACTGTTATACTGTAATTTTTGGTACACTTCAGTTCTTTCACTGATTCGAAGAGCAGGTGTAATGGATACATTGCTGTACATGGAATCTGCTCCCCTAACCCCAGGACTGATTTAAACCCAACTGGACTTGGAAACAGCAGGTCTCACAAGTGTGAGCAGTATGAAGAAGTTGACAACCTACTAGCTCCAATAGGAGCAAAAATACCGGCAAAATCATGTTTCTATCATCCACTGACCTACATTCATATAGGATGTCCTACACAAAAGGCAAATTGTGTGGGAATATTATTGGTCTGCGTTATCACTCTGCTATTCACTACAGCCTACACATTGGGGGCAGCAGATGGGTTTTCTAGCCCCAATGTTTATGCTGCTTGCATGATAGGCATGTTGTGTGTGTGAAGTATCGGCATGCTTCCTCTACCTCCTTTGCAGGAGCTACATGTGCAGATGGGCACAGATGAGTGGAGAGATTGGGAAAGAGAATAACAGTGAGAGAGAGGGAGAATGAGCCGGTCTCAGAAATGGAAGAGAGTGATTCGACAGAGAGCGAGAGAGGGTGAAGAACATTCTCAGAGTTCAGTGAGGTGAGGATGGACACATAGAGGGGGAGGAGGAGGCATAAATCGAGAGGAGGCTGTGCTGGAGTCAGGTGGAAGGGGTAGATAGAATGTGGACTGGTGGATAAGGAAGAGGGACAGTAGGATATGGGCTATACGGGGGAAGGAGAATATAGAGAGAGAGAGGGTATTGAGAAGTGTGGTATGTATCCATTTCATGCAAAAAATTTAAGACAAATAAAGTCAATTTTTGCTTGTAGATACAATATCGGAATTTTGTGATTATGACCACTTGTACTGTATTCTTATTTTTCATCCTTTTAAACTATCATATCGTTGGGATATAGTTGTTATTGATTTGTGATTGAGAGTAACTCTCATTTTGTACGCAAGGGAAAGGTTATTCTGCAAAAGTTACATTTAACCAAATTTGTATAGGTGCACAAATTTTGCTAATTGTACTTTGTACTTCCACGACAATAAAGTGCGAAACAGTAGAAGGTACCGTTACTAGCTTAAGGATACATAGGACAGGGCCACGCCGATCAGCTGAATGTTGATCCCTACCAGATAATTCCTTATACGAGTTAGAAACAGCATTAAAAGAAAAGACGAATAGGAAAGTTACAGGAGAATATGTAATAAATGCGGAACTATGGAGGCATCGCAATCCAGTAATAAATAAGAGAATTCTGAATATAATTAATATACCTTGGAAAGGACGTAACATTCCAAAGTCCTGGTGGCATGCTCAATTTATGCCTTTATTTTAAAAACAGAGCTATGAGCAGGTATGAAAATTATGGAGGAATAAATGTTTTGAATACAAGATACAAATTATATGCCAAAACGTTAAGTAAAAGCCTATGGGCCATTACAAACGTTTTGTTACTAGAAGAACAAAATGGTTTTAAAAAGGGAAGATTCTGTACAGATGTCACTTTCACAGTTAAGCGGATAATAGAAAACGGAAGGGAATGTAATCTCGAAACTGACTGGTCACGAAGAAGCATTTGAGCACGTAGGCACAATTAAGATTAATCACTCATATATACACAACGATCAGCGTAAATGTCGGAAACGCAGTGTTTTGTCAAAAGATACATATAAACTACGGTGTAAGACATCATTGTAGCCTTTCTTCTATTTTTTTACAGTATTTAGACCATCTGTTTGGAGAACTGATACGTAAAATAATGGAGGATTTGTATTGCACCAAATATTAGTAAATTTTAGTAAAGCGGAAGACGTGCTGCAAAGACCAATATACAGTATATGTTATACAACGTATGTTAGGTTCATAATTTTAAAATTTCCCCAAGAAAGATAAAAACAATGCAGTTCAAAGGAAAATACAGTGTTAGAACCAAAATTGTCATCACTATATTAGAGCAAGTGAGGGGTGTTAATTGTGATCATGTGTCCGTTATAAAAATGAAAATGGGATAAGAAATAAAGTACTCGTATTCCAGGAAACATTTTGTACAATAAAAAGAAGCCTGATACCGGAAAATAAACACGAATGATTTTCCATGGATCTGGAACAGAAGTTGACAAAGACTGATACTGGCTACCGAAATGAGGTTCTTATGAATCGTGCATGGATATAACCCTTCAAATAAAATTGAAAATGAAAAAATAAGGAAAGAACTAGAAAAACTTTTGGGGTGAAAATTTTATGAACCATATAAATGATCTTAAAGACGGAGGGATAGAAGGGAAAAGGAGAGGCTCCCGAGAAGCCTTGCAGTATAGCACTATTGGAGCAAAATATCCGGGAAGACGAAGAAAACAACTGTCCGATGTGTTTTGAAGGCGAAACAGGCAATATTATTTAATCCATGGAGTACAAAAGAAGAAGAAATGGACATTCCAACTGGAGGAGCATATGGCTAAAACAACAGTCAGAATGGTACTCACTGGAAACAGACGCTTACAAAACTTGTGAGCCAGTATGAGTTGCTAACTGCATTTACGACCAACGAACTTCTCAAGGTGGTAGCATCCATGTGTCCAGAAAATGAAGCACAATTTCCGTCGCTTAGGAAGACGTCGGACTATTATTATAGAAGTGACAATCAACCGAAGAGGCCTGCACATCTACGTCTTCAACCAACAACGATTGCGGGGCAACTGATTACCTATAAAAGTCACCTAGACGCGACGGAGATGTTGAAAAATGAACTAAAAATGCGATATGGCATCTTTAACCGGTTGTAGGTATTTTTTCTGCGAATTGAGAATAAATACGTAACGAAAAAATTTTTGCATCACCTCGGCTCGGAGAGTTCCGGAATCTCCACAGAAAATTGTAATAGAGATCAACATAAACATCAATTCCGGCCTTGATTTTGGTCATGAAAACCACACACTGCATGTTGTACCACTATACAGCGAGACCTTCAGCGGTGGTGATCGGTACCTCTAATACCCAATAGCACGTCCTCTTACATTCATGCATCCCTGTATTCGTCGTGGCATACTATCCACAAGTTCATAAAATCAGTTGGTCCAGAGTGTCCAACTCCTCAACGACGATTCGGCGTAGATTCCTCAGAGTGGTTGGGGGATCACGTCGTCCAGAAACCGGTCTTTTCAGTCTATCCCAGGCATGTTCGATAGGGTTCATGCCTGGAGAACATGTTGGTCACTAGACAAGCGATTTAGATATTCTGAAGGAAGGCATTCACAACATGTGCACGATGGGGGTGAGAATTGGAATCCATGAAGACGAATGCTTCGCCAATATGAGGCCGAGATGGTTGCACTATCGGACGTAGCATGGCATTCACGTAACCGTACAGCCGATACGGCAATTTCCATTACCACCAGTGGCGTACGCCGTAGTGCCACCCCAAAACAGCAGGGAACCACCACCTTGCTGCATTCGCTGGACAGTGTGTCTAAGGCGTTCAGCTGACCGCGTTGCTTTCAAACACGCCTACGATTATTTTATAGTTGGAGGCATATGCGACACTCATCGGTGAAGAGAACGTGATGCCAATCCTGAGCGGTCCATTCGGCATGTTTTTGGGCATATCTGGACTGCTCCGCATGGTGTCTTGGTTGAAAAGATGGACCTCCCCATCGATGTCGGGAGTTAAGTTGCGCATCGTGCAGCCTACTGCACATAGTTTGAGTCGTAACACGACGTCCTGTGGCTGTACGAAATGCATTATTCAATATGGTGGCGTTGCTGTCAGTGTTCCTCCGAACCATAATCCGAAGGTAGCGGATATCCACTGCGGTAGTAGCCCTTGGGCGGCCTGACCGAGGCATAGTTCCTGTCTCTCTGTATCCCCTCCATGTCCGAACAACATCGTTTTGGTTCACTTCGCGACGCCTGGACACTACCCTTGTTGAGAGCCCTTCCTGGCACAAAGTAACAATGCTAACGCGATCGAATTGCGGTATTGACCGTCTAGGCATGGTTGAACTACAGACAACACGAGCCGTGTACCTCCTTCCTGGTGGAATGACTGGAACTAGTCGGCTCTACGACCTCCTCCGTCTAATACGCGCTCATCGTGCATGGTTGTTTACATCTTTGGGAGTGTTTAGTGACATCTCTGAACAGTCAAAGGGACTGTGAAATTACAATGAAATAAATACCCTTAGCTGCATCCAGTCGTTGATATAATCAATGGAGACAGATCAAAATGTGTGCCCCGACCGGCACTCAAACCCGGCATCTCCTGCTTATATGGCAGACGCTGTATCCATCTGAGCCAACGAGGACATAGAGGACAGTGAGACTGCACGGACATGTCCGGAAGAACGGATACCATCTTCATATAATATGTAGCTAAGGCTCACCGGCCATCTTCTGTGCGGATGCACAAACAGTGCCTGAACTCTTACGTGAATCGGCGTTAAATCCGCTAGTAATGAGTATCATGGGCAGGGACACTATGAATATAGTGGGGGGGGGGCAGTAAATTGCGAATGTGGGTTTTACGAGAGGCGTGCAAGAGTAAGTCCCTGCAGTTGCACTATCGTATGTGTCCTCCGTGGCTCAGATGGCTGGAGCGTCTAGCTTGCAGGCAGGAGATCCCGCGTTCGTGTTCCGGTCCGGGCACAAATTTTCAACTGTCCCCGTTGACTTATATCAACGCCTGCATGCAGCTAATGGTATTCATTTAATTGTAATTTCATTCTAGTAAGCTGAATAGACCGAAAGAACAGATACCATCTTTATATATAAAGGGACTATGTCTGTGATAGAATATCTGCAATCAACGAGTACCTTTAGTTCTGGGAACTGGGGCAATGCAAAACTTTTTTTGATGTGTGTATTTTACAGTTAGTCGTTGATATGTGTTCAAACTGGTCTGACGAATACAGCAAAAGTTTACTTCCATACAATTTTTTGAAGTGTATTTGAGTGGGTAACTGTTTCATGAATTATAATTTATGTGAAATTTAGTATGGAAAAATCGTAAGCGACGTTTACGATCAAGGTCTAGTTGTTTTGGATTTTCAACTTTTAGTTCCATCATCTGAGGAGATACTCAACGCAGACGATGAATGAAAACATTTCGTAATCAAATGCTTATGTAGGGTCCCTGAAACATTTAATACAGACGAAAATTTTTCTCGACGATTTTTTTTGTCCCGCCCTTTCAAATCAGTGGTTAACTCAAGTGCAGCTATGTAGACGAATCTAAATTTTATTTCTAACAGTAGCATTTGGAAGGAAGTTTATCTTTTTTGTTAGAGATTCGTTGGGAAACCAAGAATACAAGTGAAACATATAGCCATCTACTGCAAACGTGATGAAAAGAGAATATTGCAGCGCACGCTGCAGCAATTGAGACCACGGTTCTACTGGTCCTCAAAATCCCGTCCTTCCTGAACTACTCACATGAAGAGTCTTACTACATGCATAGAGTACCATTCTTTCGTCTTATCCTGACAGCAGCAAAGCGGCAGAGCATTAGGATTTTAACTGTACCGCAACATCCGAGTGACTGCTTTAATATTTTAATGACTTCATTTCATGTGTTTCGCATTCTCGGTGTAGAATGTATGCAGTAGATACTTACAAGAATAGATGGCTATTTAATTGGTAAGCAATTAGCTCCTTATTGTTATTTTCCGTGCAACCAATGATCTTTAACATCTGACATCTGAAAATACGAAAGGAGAAAGAGGCGAGGAAGGAGGAGAGCATTTCGGCAATAGGAAGACTTATTTTCCTCAGCTGTGAAAATATACTGGATGAACTTGAACGGTAACCCAGTGATGGTTATTTTGAGGTACGAAGCTCATCTATGTTTCTCTTCCTCAGAAGATAAGAATATTTGTAACATACGCTGTCAGTAGCTAAGAGGATTGTGTTTCTTATTTAATGGGTTCGCTGCCTCGATAAGTATTGTAAGAAGTATTTTTTCCACGTACAGTAGTAGTTCCTTGCATTTGTTGCTGATCACGTTAAAATAAGAGAAATCAGGGCTCGATCAGAAAAATTTAAGTGCTTATTTTTCCTGCGTGCCGTTCAAGAATGGAACGGTAGAGAGACAGCGTGAAGTTGGTTCGTTGAACCTTCCGCCAGGCACTTTATTGTGAATAGCAGAGTAATCATGTAGATTTAGAGCAATTTAACGCCCTTACTATGAGGCACACCCCTAAAATTGTCTTTTTGCGCACCGCAACGCTTAACAAAATGCACTTATGTATGACTTTTTCCTTATTTAATGAAATCCTTTGCAAAAATAGCAGTTGTGTACACCACATTATCCGTGTTGTTAATTATATTTGTTTTGGGATGGATTGTTTCTGGACTACCAATATACTGTAGAAAGGGTAATGAAACTTCGACGTTTATAAAATTTCATCTTAATGACTTAACTGATTACTGCACTAACTGATTTACCTCCGACGGAAAATAATGGCTCTACTGAACGAAGTACACCACTGGAAAGGCAAGGTTTTTTTTTATTGTTTTAGCGCGTCGAGAGCGCGCGTCCCAGCGCGGTCATAGTCACCGTTTAGCGTTTGTCCAAAGAAATTCATTTAATTTCTTAATGTATCATGAAAAATACCATCAGCTATGCGTATTAGTTTACTTTCAATAGGCTCTGGTGATGTAATCCTTATTCAGGCACCTCTGCAATGCAGTGTTATCACGCTTTCGTCGGACGTCACCATCTTACCTCTAGTAAAATTACCAGAAACCACTGGTGACTGCGGAACTTGACGTTTATTATTAACCTTGTGCCAGCACATAGTCTACAATTTTGATGCTCGATGGAGCTGTTTAGGGTTATTTAAAGATTCTGTGATATGCTAAAGAAATTGTGTAGAAATTTTAAGTTTTAATAAGAGAAGAGCGTTCATTGTTATATTTAAATCTGTGAACGGAATTTATAATTTTCCACACATTTCAAAACGACTATTTACCTCATACAACCTTATAATTGTCACAAGTAGCAACGGCTTCTTATGTATTACTCTTTTCCGTTGTTAACGACAGATCGTTCTGTTTTAAAAATACTAATTGCGAGGTAGAAATGTCACCTCTTTAACAATGAGTTCCTATTTCAGTAATGCTTTCACACACAATTTTACGGTGGTAATAAAAGACTGAAGTAGTTCGTGTGTATTTCAGGTTAAAACACGATAGTGGGCTACAGTATCGTTCTTTTGAATGATTTATTGAAAGGTTTGTTCCCATTTGTTTCTTCTTTATAAATGGACTAGAAATTGTTAACTCATTCAGCTATTCTTAAACTAGATAAATGTTATATATTGTAATGATAAACGAGATAGGGGTATGAAGGTTGTGACCGTACGGGCTGTATGTGGGAATATGCATGTGGTGTAAATGACGAAATAAAACAGGATCCTTCTCATCAACTCGCCGAGAATCAAAGTACTAAACTGTTTACAACAGGATTTGTATCAGCTCGGAACCCCCACCCATTCTACTGCACAGAAAGATTTACCCACGCATTAAACAGCACTAACATTTCAATGGCCCCGTAGATGTGGTTGGACTTACAAGTATGGCTATGTTTCGCCAAAGGGGCGCCAACTCACATTCGTCGCAATGACCCAGTATTTGCTACACAAAAATCTCTTATACACTCTTTTTTTTAAAGTTTCACAAATTCAAGTTTATTTCCAATAAGAACGTAGAAAACTCGAAAGTCACACTTCATAATAAATTAATTTCAGAGCCTGACCAAGTTTCTTAAGGTCTTCGAGTTGGTTGAGTAAACCATGATTAATTGCGTGAGCTATCTTTAGAACTTTACAGAACCGTTAAAATTCTATAGTATATCAAACTATGAATTCCGCAGTGGCTACAAACAACCTTTTAAGAGCGACTTGTATCACAATAATACCGAGAAGTAACAAGTTCATAAGAAGACGAAAAATATCTGTATTCGAAAACAGGAACTCTTAATAATTCACACACGCGAACTAGCAGCTGTTTCACCTCTCTCCAGATAACACTCTCTCCTAAAACAGCCTAACACAGCCTGACCGCCTCCAACTGTGCCCGAACCTAGATCTCCGCTTTTCGCAAGGGAAACCTCGGTCAAGCACCATTGAAGGCAGTTAAACTACTCAGTGTCGTAATTGCTGAAATTCTTCATTTTAACCTTTCATGCACGTACAATACATCAAGTCACAAGGATATTTTCAGAGAAATATTATGCCTTTATCAGTTTTCTTTTATGCGCGTACTTTATTTATAAACAGTAATTTCTACTGTTTCCTCCGTTCTCTCATTTATAAGTGTAAATACTGATAATTTAAATTATACAGCAAATAATTTCCTGTGTGTCTGAAGTTTAATTTATCGTAAAAATATTTTGTAAAGAAAAAGCTGTTTTCAATTGCGCGAAATTCACTTTTCAGTCTCTGATTTAAATATGCCAATAATTTCAGTGTATCCAATATCACATTCCGATACCGATCTACGAGATGTTTCTGTAGACACGTCGCTTGCTGCAATCTCATAATACGTTGCCGATATATTCACTTTCACAGTTTATGAATTATTAGGAACTTTAATTACAATAACTTTTAAACTAATGTTGATATGCATAAACATCCATCTTTTCCGCTTCAAATGATCATGATGGCTCTGCAGTGACAGGTATGGTTCAATATTTATTGATTTTGGGGTAAGCCTTAATTTAGCACTGGACGCGGACAGCGAGAGAGAACCTGATCTGCGTAGCACAGTGTGAAACTTACCCTCCACGTGCACCTGTCAAGCTGATTTCAGCTGTCAACACGAGTGTGACCCGATCTTAGCAGCCACATCTGTGGCCGTAGTAGCGCGTTTGTGACTGAATAAAATGTCTCTTCCCTTTGCAATAGGCTTTCGGGTTACAAGTTGTTGTCAAATAGCTTGTTTACCATTTAAGTCTTTATTAACGAAGGAATTTTTCCAAGAGAGAAAATGGGAAACAAAATTAATAGGCCGTATTAGGATTGATGCCTGTAAGAAATTAACGTATGTAGTGACGTCAGCGATCTGATGGTTTTGAGGTATTACTGAATGTATGATTCATTTCCGATCGCCTGTTAAAACGACGTAATAAGGACTGCCGCCTCCTCATCACGCTGATCACACGTCTTGCACAATTTAAGCACGCCATTTTCTTTGTCTCTAACATTGCCTTTAATTGTAGGAGTAGCTAGCCTGAGCTATGGTTCTACTTATTAGGATACGCATCATTATTCTTTGCTTACACCAAGTCAAGTAACTATTTATGTTTGTTTTCAATAACGTTGGAAAGCGATTGGTTTGGTGAAGTGTCGGTTGCGCGCTATCCGAGCACTATTGCCTCAGAATTTATATTCTTCTTAAGTCAAATTTCAGTCAATTTATTGCCTGAAGGCTGATTGCTGTTACTCTTTTTGCAGTGCACATCGTTTTGTTGCATCATACAAATCATATTATCGTGGTCCACTGTCACCAAGCTTTCCTTCTCTCCAGCAAGGGGCTCTGTACAACGCCATAAAGGAAAGAATGATACCAGCAGGCAACAGAGCCATTTTGGCCGAGTGGGTTGTTTAACGCCAATGGAAACTGATATTCTGAAACACACACTGACTAAAGAGGAAAGTCGTTACAGCAAAAACCAATTAATGTAGAGCAATGAAATTTTGGGAATACATTTGTCTATGCAACGCATTTAAGTGGTTGACATAGTAAGATCACAGGTTGATGTAATCTTTAGATAATCTGTTGCAAATGTGAAATGGTGGCACACTAACAAATTATGAAACAGACAATGTTGGATGCAGTCGTATAGAGGTGTATGCACTGTGTTGCAAAAAAGTTGGATGTCAGTTTATAGGATGTAGTTCCACGCCTGTTAAAGGGACGGTTAATACTGGTTGTGGAATGACGATGGAGTGGTCGTCCGTTGACGTCCAATGTGTGCTGGATTGGAGACGTATCTGACACGCGAGCAGGATGCGGCACGATGTTGACACTGTGGAACATGCTGGGTTGCAACAGTGCTAAGAGAGCAAACATCATTCTGTTTAACACTCCTGGAATGCTACTCATAAATGGCAGCACAACAGATCCGACCACAAGATTGACGTACAGATTTGCCGTCAGGGTGCTTGGGATAGCGATGTGAGTCGTCCTGCTATCATATAAAATCACACCCCCGAAACCTAACTCCAGGTACATGTCCAGTGAGTCAACATGCAGACAGGTTGGTTGCAAATCCTCAATTGTCCTAATCTACGCACGACCACCACAGGCACCGAAGTAGAATTAGCATTCATCAGAAAAAACAACAGACTTCCACACTGGCATGCAATGAGCTCTCGCTTGACTCCATTGACGTTGCAAATGCTGATGCTTTGGGGTCAGTGCCATGCACGCTACATGGCGTGTAGTCTGAGATGTCCTTTAAGTGACCGATTTGTAACAATTTTTCGTGTCACTTTAGTGCCAACAGCTAGTGAAATTACTACTACACATACAGTACGATGCACCATAGATATACAACTAAAGCTATAGCCTCTTGATGGTTCGATGTTGTCTTCAGGAACCCGTTCTTCTTGCATGCTCATGACCACCGCTGCCGGCGATCATGTACAGTGGCTACAATCCTCCCCAGTATTTCTGTAATATCGCAGAAGGAACCTCGAGCTTCTATAATTTGTATTTCACGACCTAGTTCTAACTCAGTGGGGTCATTTTAATCGCGTCTTTCCTGCCTTTAAGGCATCCTCGACTAACAGTTTACCATAGCCAGTCCGAAACGTAAAAAACGCTAACGACCACTATAGCGTCTATTTAAAGCACACACGATTTGCTGTCTCGTAGAGCCACTACTAGCTCCATTCTTAAACGACTCTCATGGAATTGGAAAGCCTTATTTCAGATGTAGAAAGACGCCTACCATATTTTGTTTATGTTGCACGACTCATCCTTGGTTTCGAGGCGTTTTTCCGTTACTGTATTTCATTGTTTTACTCCTGCTGTTGTTACTGTTGCATCCCACTTCCCAGTAATTAGCCTTAAGAAGTGCAAAAATATCTTTTCACCTATTCTTGTTTAATGGGATACATTACACATCTACAGGATGAAAATGAACTATATGAAAAAATCTTATATTAGTTACGAACTATGGCGTGCACACACTTTATTCAACATGTAAACGTCACTACAGACATACAGTAAGCAGTGCAAGTTTCTATATTCAGTACGGCTCTATAATTGGGTATTTGGTTCGTCGGCGTCACTACAGCCGAGAAAGTGAAACTTAGTTTTTCTAGGAAGTTTGGTTACTTTAAGACCTGTTATCAACAGGACATTTTTTCATCTTCCGTTTCGCAAATATATTCAAATTTAGAATGTTTTAGTGCAAGTAGCGACTATAGTGGCTGTCCCATGGAACTGAAAGTAGAACTGCTGTTATGTATTGCTAACGATGTTATCGGAACCCTCTGTCAGAATCACTACGTAATCTTCCATTTCAGTAGTCCATATTGCACAGTCAGACGCTTTTGAAATCAGTCAGAGAATCATTGATTTGTTCACTACTATTAACATGCACGAAGTAAGTTGTAAAACTATTGTAGTCGACTAGCACACGAGATACTGCCAGCAGGAACACTATGAAGTGTAACCCGAAACAAATCAGTTCTCTGCAATACATCCATCACAGGTATGTTAGATGATATCCGAGAGAAAATATGTAAGTATAGCACAGCAAATATCTCAACAAGAATGTCAGACCATGAATTAAAATTTTTTTCGGGTTTAATTGACCCGACCACTAGATACGAAACAATCTAACACTGAATTTCCAAACGCTATTGCAGTTTTAGACTAAGTGGATCATCGGATTTCATAAAGAATAGGAACACCCTTATGGACAAATTGATTCGAACTAAACAGCAGGATAAAAATTATCCCATTCCATCTTAACGTGGTGGTACAGTGACCTTCCTATTGCTACTACTTAAAACACAGTTGTAGGCTGCGAATTGTTCTTTATTAACACATAACGAGGCGTTTCGCCCGGATAGGGCATCATCAGGTTGTCTTATAATACGATCTGTTAACATGAGGTTAAGATGCTGTAACCGGCGAAACGCGTCGTTCTTCAGTTGATAAAGTACAGTCTGCAGCCTCAAACCGTCTTTTAAATAGTAGAACAGTAGAGATTCAACCATCTGAGTAGTAAACACTGGACAGTTGCAGACTGTTACACTCGAGTTTTGTGCATTGCAGCTGTTGTGTACATTGAAGTTAGTTGCTATTGCTGCGAAGATGTAGGACGACCAAGGTAGGTCTGTCACTGCACCTTTGATAGCGCTGTGAGATACATGTGAATAATTACCAACTATGTGTCCGATGTTTTCAAGGGAAAATGTGTTTACTTTCGCTACAGATTATTTGCGAGCCTTTAGTAATTGTTGAGTCACCAATTTAGATACCTTTGTCTCCTTTCTCGCGTATGCACTAATTTCTGAACACATGGCCCGCTTGCTAGTCGTTCGAGGAATCCGTTTTAATGGACTGTTCCTTGTTTGATAATTACTTAAATTAGTATTTCGTTGCTCAGGACATATTTACTTTCAAAAACGGATCGTTGTTGTTTACTGAGTAACAAGATTCCTCATTGTTGGTTGATTTGATAACCAGTTTCGGCCGAGTCTACACGTCCCCTTCACAAGATAAATTAAGGCTGCAAAACCCAATTTCTAAGATGCAATGTAAACAATTCACTGTTGCTTCATCATCTTGTTAATAACCTGCTTTGCAGTACTACTTTTGCATATGTTGCGGAGTTTCGCACCAGGTCAATGCTATTATCTACTTGCAAAATAATAATGGTCCCAGATGTTTCATTGAAATTGGTATTCCTAGTATTCAGTAATCTGTGCCTTACCGTAACTGGTAAGCGATATTTTTCGAGTACTCAAATATTTTCTCAAGATTTTCTTTAACAGTGCTGAGCAGCTTCTATGTATCTAAAGAACCGCGTCATCTAGAGCTGCTGTCTAAATAAATGCACTCTGCAGCAGTTTTGTGTAGGTGAAATCTTCAAATCACTGATACCACTAAATCAGGTTAAAGAAAGATGCGTTGGTGTCAGAAGCGCAATAATTTTGTTCTTTAAACTGATTATCGACGCGAGTGAAGAATCTAATGTGAAAGACTAAAATTATTTTTCATTAATAACAGTACTGATCGTAAGGCCATAAGGCATGCGTAATCCTGTTTATGCATTTCTTCTGTAAAATATCTTTAAGTGAGAGATTACGTACAGATACGTATTTTTATAACTGCAGGCAGCTCATGTTATGCATGATATGAAGTGAACGTGCCAGTTCCTGCAGATGGTACCTTTTCTACAGAGTGAGTCACGAAGATATGAAAATGTTTTAATTTCTTATTCTACAAATAAAACTAAAGAAATGTTCATGTTAACATTGGTCCGCAAATGTTTACTCGTGGAGTTACGACTAATAAAAGATTCTGCCTGAAATTTAGCAACTTCGCTAATATGCAGCCATCGCAAAACTGTACGAGTTTGAAGTAAAGCACGATTTCCATTTATTTTGTTATTGATCCGGTGAATCTAATAAAACATCTTGTAGACGTCTACCTGCAGTAGTTTTCCAGAACATCCAGAGAAACGAACTAATTTTGTAAAATTTTTAATTTATCAACTACTTGGCA